>NC_136068.1:1757160180-1758522180 GCF_964261635.1 Lissotriton helveticus | reverse complement strand
CACCAGCACCCTCTAACCCTGCAAACCTTGGCGCCGGGACGGGGAGCCCTTTGCTTTAAGGGGCCTATGCCAGTGAAGAATTGTGCCTGTGGTGAGGAGAGGGGCCTGCAGCTAGCGGAGCCGAAGTCGGTAGCTGAGTATGAGGGGGTGAGGGCATTTCCACGTCCCCCCTTCTCCACTCCAGGTGTGCCACGGTTACTGGACCCAGATCATGACAGAGGCTTGAAACACAAAGGCAGCTGCGGGAATGCTTCCCTTCACCGAGGAGACCTGGGGATTCCTTCCATGGAGCAACACCTCCGCCCTGCTGGCTTTCAGGAGGGCGGTCTCACTCAAGCTATGAGGGGTGAATGGGGGTGGGGAAGACTCCCATAGAAGTCAATGGAGCGGAACAACTGATGGAAAGGTATTGAAGTTTGAGGCTGCTGGCTTGGGGTGGAGGTAAAAAAAAAAAAACAAGTCGAGCTGCATGTAAACTGGTGCGCGTGTAAATCCGGTTCGATTTCGGGCTATATAATGTGCGCGCGCTGGGCTGAGATTTGCTGACTCCTGGCAAAAGTGGTCTTTGTTCATGCATGCGTGGAGACTCTTAGATCGGAGCCTATACTGAAGTGGCAGAGGAAAGACCGATAAAGCTGGCGGTTTGTAACATTTGTAAATTTGTAAATATGTTTAACATAAACAGAAAGCCCTTAGTGACAATTTGAATACTTTTAAAAGGCTATCAGAGATACAATTGTGGATTAATTAGACCGTGCATTGCATGCTGCATATAATTGAAGATCTGCCCTTGGTCCATGAAAAACATGCAGAGCAAAAAAACAAGAAGAACTGCTCAACTTTCTTTTTGTTGAAGATCATTAATTAACCCAAAAACCCACAAGGACCGCCAATGCTGCAATGTTTATGAAAGTTAGCAAACAGCGCCACACAGTGTTTAGTAGGGGGATTTAAGCGTTCCTGTAGTCCATTGTGACGGAGCCACAAGACGTGCGGCCGAGTGGTGCTAATGACCCCTGAAAGACAGATGGCTGTGCGTGTGCACGCTCACGTGCACTTAAGCTTCAGGTCAGCAAAACCCTATGGTGGCACTTTTAACCCCTTCCGTGCTCCCGTCGCCCTCCCTGGTGCTGCGAACGGCCAACGGCCGTCGCAGCCCCGCCCACCTTTTAGAACGCTCGCACCGCGGCAGAATTCCCGCCGCAGTTAAGGTGTTAAAAGCCACTTGCTAAATGTCTCGAAGAGACAGCTTGCGCGGTCTCAAGCGAGACCTAAAAATCAATGATCCTGTGCAGGGGAGAACCACAGACCCAGAGGGAATTTGCAATGTGTTTTATTCATATTACCAAGAACTATATCAAAAGGTCGCACCCGGCCACTCGGGAGATGTTATGACATATCTTCATGAGATTCCAATGGAACAATTTTCCCAGGAGGATCAGCAACAACTGGAGGAACTCCCTCAATGGGTGGATATATTGCTATGTATTAACAACCTCCCAAGTGGCAAGGCCAATCGGCTTAGATAATATACCCCTAGAATTTTACAAGAAATTCTCGACCCAGCTGAAATATTGTATGCTACAACTATTTATGCATGTATTTAAGGGGGGGCGCACCAGGATCCTTTCCGCAGCATTGGAACCTGGCTCCTAACGCCCTATAACATTGATAAATCTACTCTAAAATTCTTCCTACTCGCTTAGCCTTTGTAATTCACAAGGTAGTCTCGCCCAGACAACATGGATTCAGACCAGGGCGTGGCACGACAGACCATATTAGAAGGGTTAGTTCAATATTCGATGCAGCTAACATCTCTAGGGATCCATTGGCACTAATTTTGAGGGACGCCGAGAAGCCCTTTGACAGGGACTTCTGGTCTTTCTTATGGGAGACCCTGGCAAGGGTCGTAATAGGCAAGGAAATTATACAGGCATTTAAAATGCTTTATTCCCAGCCTAGTGCAAGACTCTTTTTAAAGGGCGCATTCACAGATACGTTAAAAATAACCAGAGGTACCCGACAGGGTTGCCAGAGGTACCCGACAGGGTTGCCCGAGCTCGCCACTTTTGTTCACAATATATATAGATCCTTTTCTACGTCAATTGGAAACCAACATGATTATTAGGCCTATCGAGCTCATGGCTGTGAAACCAAAGTTTTGGCATATGCGGACGATATTGCTCTAGTAACTCCCATTTCTGAAACAGATATAGTAGAGATTGAGGCAGATGCGGTGAGATTGGGGCAGCTCTCAGGTTATTCCCTCAACCGCACTAAAAACCCAAATTGTATGCAATATCAGCATGATTAATTACACTAGACAGGTAGAAAAGGCAACATATGTCGGAGTTGACATCATGGCCAACTTAGATAGCATGTTGATGACAAAATCTCACTAGTGAGATTACATAATCTACACCTGTCGATTAGTGGCAGATGTAATATCATTAAAATGCTTTTTTTCTCTAAGTTTTTGTATTTATTAAGGGTAATCCAGGGTAGAATTTACTACTAACTGCTTCAAAAGAATTGAAGACTTATTCTCCAGCTTTATCTGGGCATATGAGAAACCCAGAAGGGCATATAAATATTTATCTCTAGCAAGAGAAAGGAGAAGATTGGCCCTACCAAATATAAGACTATACTATTGGGCCACTACATTATTATTTAATCTAGCCCTGATACAAGAAAAGCCAAGACATAGCATTACAGAAGAAGTACCAACACCAATAGAAGTTATAATGGGCGTTGGGTCTGGAGATTCTTGAATGACAGTCATTACAAGAAGGTCCTTTTCAAAACCTTGATAGGAGGGCATAGAATCATGAGATTATTTCTCAAATTGTTAGGTCTGGCTCTGCAATAACCCCCATCTACCGGAAATGTTTAAAGACCCTATTATCAAAAGATGGCATGATGCGGGTTTGTCCAAGCTCTGTGATTTTTATTCTCTAACTGGTATAGTTTCTTTCCAAAATCTTAACGTGCTATATGAATTAGATCAGAGAGATTTCTATATATACCTTCAAATCTGGGATTTTCTAAATAAGAAAGTTGGTGGCCCAATAGGCTTTGCCAATAACGATACAATAGATAATTTAAGAAAGAATAGACCGTTATCTAGTGGAGCAGTGTAAATCTTTTTTAACTCATCCATGCCGGATGACATGGAGGCACGAGCATTAAAATGGAAAGCAGAGACAGAAAATGTTAATCCCAGCTCCAGGCTCATTATTATAAATCTTGGTTTTCGCTTTACTACACCCCAAAAAAGATCAGTACATTGGGACTGGGAGAGGTACTCTATGTCCCCGGTGTGCATTATTCCAGGCAGATCTAAATCACATCTTTGCTTCCTGTGATGCTTTAAGTGAATTAAAACAAGATATATATAACTTTTTTGAGGAGGTGCTAGAGGGTGACTGTCTCCTTTCCCAGTCCTTGATTGGACTTGGGGTGGACCAGGAACTGCAAGGGAAGCCAGGAGAAGAATTTGTGTTTATTGGCATGGCAATACTTTGCTTATGCCATGCCTCTGCCTGGCTGGATCCAATCCAACCCTCCCTTGATTTCACCAGCTGCTTTCTAGTCTACCGGCAAATTATAACTTTGAAAAAGCCGGTCTCGAACTAAAGGCTTAAAAATGTGGGCACCACTGACCGGCTGGCTCAAGAAGAATAGGTAAATTCCAAATGTACAGCTCATTTTTTCTTTTTTCCCAAAAACTAAAGATAATCAAGTTAGTCCAACTCCTTGCTTGTGGGTGGGTTGGGAGGGCGGGGTGTGATTTAATTGTGGGGGGGGGGGGGGAAGAGAGAAGGGGGGAAATAGTGCATAATTTCCGTTTCTATCCGCTTTTCACATTCTTGTTTGCTTTCCTGTGTGTGATAACGAATTGTAATTATTGCATATATTATTGTTGAATTATGCACACAAACAAAAAACAACAACAATAAACAAGCATTGAAATTGCTACAGGTCTCGCTTTTTTAAAGTTTAAGCAGTTTGGTTTGTGATTGGTGTTTTTTTGCATATATATATATATATATATATATATATATATATATATATATATATATATATATATATATATATATATATATATATATCTGTGCTAATGCATTTATATATAAATGGTTTGATATATATGTATATGCATATAATTTAGTATATTTTTATACATTTAGATATATATATATATATATCTATCTATTACCTACTGGCGGTCGCCAGTAGGTATATATAGTTAGGATTTTTTCTCTATGGGTTTTTTGAAAATTCTATGTCTAATAACTTTGGCGTTTGTGGACGGAATTGGCTGAAATTTTCAGGAAAATGGCACATTTTGTTTCTGAGCAGCCCTTGAAAATTTGGGGGGGGTTCGTCAAGGGGGGGCCGAGAAAAAAGGGGGGTCCCAAAACGCGTTTTTCCCATGTTAATTTCCATAGGGCGGTTGGCCTCACTTTTAGCCCGAACGGCTGAATGGATTTGCACGAAACTTGGCAAAATTGTAGGGACTGGTAGCCCGATGTGCCTTTTGTAGGTCTCAATATATGTGCTCCAGTGGATTTTGAGAAATTAACGTTTAAAAAAAGATATATATCTGTAACAGCGGACCGGGCAGCGCTCTGGTTCGCGGACTTTTCGCGCAACGGAGCTTTGTGAAGCGAAGCTGATTGGTTCTCCGGCGTCTGTCAACATTCCAAACAGTCCGTAGCGGCCGCCATCTTGTCTCTCGGTAGGATCGAGAGACAAGAGGAGGCCAAAGCGAAGGGGCAAATGACCATAAGGGGGCATAGTACATTGTCGCTCACCCCCTAGGTTTGATGTGGAGGTTTTAAAAGGGCCCCGCGGGGCAAAAAAAAATAAAAATAATAATAATCGAACAGCTGAATGGATTTGCACGAAACTTGGCAAAATTGTAGGGACTGGTAGCCCGATGTGCCTTTGCTAGATCTCAATATATGTGCTCCAGTGGATTTTGAGAAATTAACGTTAAAAAAAAAGGTATATATCTGTAACAGCGCACCGCTTCGCGTACTTTTCGCGTTACGGAGCTTTGCGAAGCGAAGCTGATTGGCTCTCCGGTGTCTGTAAACATTCCAAACAGTCCGTAGCGGCCGCCATCTTGTCTCTCGGTAGGATCGAACAGCTGAATGGATTTGCACGAAACTTGGCAAAATTGTAGGGACTGGTAGCCCGATGTGCCTTTGCTAGGTCTCAATATATGTGCTTCAGTGCATTTTGAGAAATTAACGTTCAGAAACAAGATATATATCTGTAACAGCGCTCCGCTTCGCGGAGATAAAATTATATGTGTATTACCTAGCTGTTGCTAACACCAGTTAGCGACGGCTAGTAGAAGATAGCGACCATCTTGGGCCCCACTTTGCATGTGAGTGATATTTATCACTAATGACATGCAAAGTGGGCATGCCAAGATGTTAGCGACTGGAAACAGTCGCTAACATCGCTATCTCCTATTATCAACTTTTGGAAATATTCGAGATAAGGGCGAATATCTCTAAAAGCTACCACCTGCCCTGAGCAGTTCTTAGCCATGTTATCCAATGGGAGGTGGATAACATGGCTAAGAGCATTAGCTCGGTAATGCATGAATATCGCTGAGTTTTCAGCGATATTAATGCATTGCGGTCGTTTTTTATCGTATTTCCGATAAACCTTGATAATAGCAAGGTTTATCTGCGATAATTTCTGACGGTAAAAAAATCGTTGCTAAGCATCGTTAGGGATAAATATCGCTTAACTTTGGTAATATGCCCCAACGTCTGTTAACGTTCGATTCGAAGGAAATCAGGAAGTGTTGAAAAACATTGTCTGCGCCATCTTGTCTTTTTTCAAATGCCACACTTTTGTCGTGCACGGCAGCCATTTTAGATGCCTTGACCAGACCCACTCTGTGCACGCTGTCGATCCTTAGCATGGCTCCCCACCCTCGCAAACATCTCCCCCAGGCAGTGGTCACCCCCGCTCTCTGTCTTATGCATGGGTAATAAACCTCCCCCATCTGCGCTGCTGTTCCCTGAGAATCACACCCTGTGCCCGCCCGACACCTCCCTTTCGCCCTATTCACTACCGCACCCTCTGACACTCCTTTTCCTCTGTGTCCGATTGTCCAGGCTGGTCCTAGGGTATCAGCTAGCCCTGCAGATGTAGTTTATGGCCACAGCTGTAAAGAATCACCCCTCTTCAAAGGAGTTATAGTAGATCAAGGCCCACACTCGATGAGATCCGTCACAGCAGAAGCGTTGCTATTATCTGAAAACCATCCTGTATTGTGATTGGGGAGGGGACCGAGCCTGAAGCGGAAGATTCCAGGGATGACTGTTTGTACATCAAAGTTTTTACAATTATGTGTCACATTAAAAATATATAGCACTCCGACAAAGTAGTAAGATTATAAAACTTTAATAATTTATAAATATATACAAGAAAACAAAAATAGTAATAACATATAAACATTTTTAGGGAAAAACAACGAAGTAGCGGTCGGCTGTGCGAATAGTCCCAACGCAGCACAACGTCCAGATTTCCGGCGTGGGGCGTCGCGGGGGGTGGGTCATCAGTAGCAAACTGTTGTGCGAATAGTTCCAAGGCAGCAGAACGCGCCGAAATCTAGATGACACGAAAGTGATGTCTAGTAAGTTGCCACCCAGCAAATAACGGCATGGGGCGTCGCGGGGGGTGGGTCATCAGTAGCAAACTGTTGCGCGAATAGTTCCAAGGCAGCAGAACGATGGCACCAAGGTGATGTCCAGTAAGTTGCCGCACTGGTTTTGGTATCCTACAATGCTGCTCCGAATAACGGCGTGGAGCGCCCCGGGGGAGGCGGCGTGAACGGGCCTCTCCAGGTGGAGTCTCGTCTGTTGTAGTGGGGCGCCCCTTTACCGTTTCAGTTGCCATTCCGTCCGTTTTTGGTCCACTGTGTCAAAAGCCGCAATTCAGCTGAGTTGCGCCCACTCTTGCGGTGCAGCGATAGGCGGCTGTCACAGGACTCTCAAAATGGCGGCAGGCTGTTTCCTTTTTGGGCCTGGTCCACTGAAATGGCCCTGGGACACCTTGGAAATCGGACGCTTGTCTGCTAGGTCTTGGACCTCATTCTCGAAAGCGTCCCCTCCGCCTTGAGAATTCATCAAAAGTTTTGGGGGCTCCGACTCCTGCAGGCTTCTGGTGGGGAGCGGCTGCCATGATTGCTCGCGGAATGACCACGACTGAGCTACGAGATGGTGGTGCTTTCATGCTGACGCCAGCTTCAGTCTGAAACATCCAGAAACAAGGTGGGGCTTTCATCGTTTGGGGAAAAAAAAAGTTTTCATCCTATGAAAAGTGTTGTTTTTAGGTCACATGATCAAGCCTTCCATCATTAGGAAACCAAAAGTAAAATGAACCAATGAAAAGTTTTATAAACAAGTCACATGACCTGTTATGCGGCATAGGGTGTAAAATTAGGAGAAAATACGTTGGCACGTGAGGCGGCGTCAGTAGCGGACCGATGTGCGAATAGGCCGAAGGCAACACAACGCGCCAAGATCCGGATGGCACCGAGGTGGTGTCCAGCAAGTTGCAGCACTGGTGTGGCCATCCTACAATGCTGAAAGTCGGCGTGGGGCGCCCCGTTGGCCTGTGAGTTTGCGTCAGTAGCGGACCGATGTGCGAATAGGCCGAAGGCAGCACAACGCGCCAAGATCCGGATGGCACCGAGGTGGTGTCTAGTAAGTTGCCGCACTGGTGTGGCTATCCAACAATGCTGAAAGTCGGCGTGGGGCGCCCCGTTGGCCTGTGAGTTTGCGTCAGTAGCGGACCGATGTGCGAATAGGCCGAAGCCAGCACAACGCGCCAAGATCCGGATGGCACCGAGGTGGTGTCTAGTAAGTTGCCGCACTGGTGTGGCCATCCAACAATGCTGAAAGTCGGCGTGGGGTGCCCCGTTGGCCTGTGAGTTTGCGTCAGTAGCGGACCGATGTGCGAATAGGCCGAAGGCAGCACAACGCGCCAAGATCCGGATGGCACCGAGGTGGTGTCTAGTAAGTTGCCGCACTGGTGTGGCCATCCTACAATGCTGAAAGTCGGCGTGGGGCGCCCCGTTGGCCTGTGAGTTTGCGTCAGTAGCGGACCGATGTGCGAATAGGTCGAAGGCAGCACAACGCGCCAAGATCCGGATGGCACCGAGGTGGTGTCTAGTAAGTTGCCGCACTGGTGTGGCCATCCTACAATGCTGAAAGTCGGCGTGGGGCGCCCCGTTGGCCTGTGAGATGGCGTCAGTAGCGGACCGATGTGCGAATGGGGCCAAAGGCAGCGCAACAATATTTTCTGATTTGAAGACACCACAAGGCGCTGAGATGCCAAGATCCGGATGGCACCGAGGTGGTGTCTAGCAAGTTGTGCCACTGGTGTGGCCATCGTACAATGGTAAAAGTCGGCGTGGGGCGCCCTGTTGGCCTGTGAGATGGTGTCAGTAGCGGACTGATGTGTGAATGGGGCCAAAGGCAGCGCAACAATATTTTCTACTATATTTTCGGAGTAGAAGACACCACAAGGCGCTGAGATGCCAAGATCCGGATGGCACCGAGGTGATGTGTAAGTTGCGGACGGATGTGCGAATGGGGCCAAAGGCAGCTCAACAATATTTTCTGAAGAGAATACACCACAAGGCGCTGAGATGCCAAGATCCGGATGGCACCGAGGTGATGTCTAAGTTGCGGACCGATGTGCGAATGGGGCCAAAGGTAGCGTAACAAGATTTTCTGTATGGAAGATACCACTAGGCGTTGAGATGCCAAGATTCGGATGGCACCGAGGTGATGTCTAGCAAGTTGTGCCACTGGTGTGGCCATCGTACAATGGTAAAAGTCGGCGTGGGGCGCCCTATTGGCCTGTGAGATGGTGTCAGTAGCGGACTGATGTGCGAATGGGGCCAAAGGCAGCGCAACAATATTTTCTGACTGACACCACAAGGCGCTGAGATGCCAAGATCCGGATGGCATCGAGGTGATGTCTAAGTTGCGGACTGATGTGCGAATGGGGCCAAAGGCAGCGTAACAATATTTTCTGTATGGAAGATACCACTAGGCGTTGAGATGCCAAGATTCGGATGGCACCGAGGTGATGTCTAGCAAGTTGGTGTGGTCATCCTACAATGCTGAAACTCGGCGTGGGTCACCCCATTAGCCTGTGAGATGGCGTCAGTAGCGGACCGATGTGCGAATAGGCCGAAGGCAGCACAACGCGCCAAGATCCGGATGTCACCGTGGTGGTTTCATAGTTGAGAGGCACTTCATCTGCAGTGGGGCGCCGAGATCCGGATGGCACCGAGGTGATGTCTAGCAAGTTGCTGTACTTGTGTGGTCATCCTACAATGCTGAAACTCGGCGTGGGTCGCCCCATTAGCCTGTGAGATGGCTGTTCTTTGGATTTGGGCCTGGTCCACTAAAATGGCCCTGGGACACCTTAGAACTCGGACGCTCGATTTTTTTTTCCTTTCCTGTACATGCAAAAAAAGGTAAATGCCCGGTATGTTACACGCTTCATCTGCCACGATGAACTCTCCAGAGGAACCGAAAAAAAATATAGTTGTGGTAACTATACCATGCATCGTCATATGGAGAGGTGGCACCAATTAATTATAGTGCTGCATAAAAGAGAGATTTGGAGGAGAACCCCTGACCTGCTAGTACATTCATCAAAGAAGTGGCACTGAGAGCTTCAGAGGCAAGGGAAACGGTCCCAAATATTTAGAAGAACTTTGGAAAGATTAAAATGACATGTTTAGATTGTGGTAAATTAATTTCATGTGGGCAGATGAGTGTTACTCTAATAAATACAGCATATGAACATCATCATAGTCGATGGTTGGTAGAGACATTTTGACTATATCCTGGACCTGCCCGTCCTCGCCCAAAATGGCGCCGGAATAAATGGGACTCGTAACTCCTTGTTGTGTACTGGTTGCAGAACCTTGAAATCACGAGATACGTATGCAGTTTTGAAGCACATGGCGGGCGGGGACGAGAATTGATTGAATATTTCGACATCCCTATTGATATTAAGTTCTGATGTGTTATTGATTACTGTACTGTTGAAAATTCGAATTAACGTCACCCATGGTACTTGCCCGCAAATGTATATCTAGATAATTTTATTGTAACTGGCCCTGTCGTATTTTAATTATAAAATGTACGTCCACCGATTCCGTAACTGTTAGACACCTTAGTTTTTGCAACCTAATGGCCCGCCCGTTACGTTCCTCTACAGTGTAAATGTCTATTCATCATATACGATTACAGTTTGCTCCGTGGCAGGCCCACGTGGTTATAGGCTCGTATTTGTATAATGAAATTTTCACAATAAAGGTTTTTAAAAGAAAACATGGTAGTAGTGTATACATTGGTAAAGTTTTTAATAATAGTCACTGTTTTAGAATCATTAAAAGGCAAGTGAAATAAAGCAGACCAATTACATGAAGGGTAAAAGGTATAATACGAAGGAACGCAGTAAAGATAAATGGTCAAGGGCTGTTGTGTTTTCTATTCCTGCAACATAAAGTGATCGATAAGAATCTCATATTCAGGCGTATCGGCGACTAAGACAGCAGGTCGACCCTCTTTTGCTCAACGGCTCCGTCATGGGACGAAGAAACGCTCTTTTTCTCGAAAAAAGAATATATTTTACTTGCAGGACAGTTGTAAAATTTCCGGGAAAGTACATTAGCCTGGAACATTATAACATATATTTAAGAGAAAATAATGTTCGGAAGTAATTAAAAGCGTAATTTTTAGGTGATATGACCAAGGCTTTCATCATTAGAATAAGAAAAGTAAAATGAACCAATGAAAAGTTTTATTAACAAGTCACATGACTTGTTATGCTTACGTTACGCGCTGCGCGCCCCGGATGACTTCCGGATGCGCTAATGCGGCGCGTCATATGACGCATTACGCGACAACGCAGGTCCAGAATATAGTCAAAATGTCTCCACCAACCAGCGGTCGAAACACAACCCCTTTCAGCAGGCTAAATAGTTCTGTTAAATGACAACAGAAAGGACAGGCAACAAGAACCATCAGTCAAAGAGGGGAGGGCTAGTTCTTCTCTACCGGGTTACATTGGGGCGCTACCGGAACTGATCGAATTGGTAGTCTACAGTGTTTCTGGATGTTTCAGACCGAAGCTGGGGTTAGCATGAGAGCAGCACCATTTCGTAGCTCCGTTGTGGCCATTCCGCAACCAATCATGGCAGCCGCTCTTTATCGTTATTTTGGGCGGGGTGGGTGGCGGAGCCGAGCTGTTTTGCAGCCATCATTGTGTGGAGTTCAGTTCATCTCACTAGTTTTGTATTTGTCATGAGGGGTTGTTCCTAATGTTTCTATTTTAGCGAGGTCAAAAAGAGATCCCATTAGTGGCCTACTGATTTTGCTTGATTCCTTTTCTTTTTTTTTTTACACGATTTTTCGTTATCTGCAAAGACTAAACAGAGTATTGCGACTCTGTGTTTGTTTGTAAATAGAGAATGAACCAAAGAGAACTAATTCTAAAACAGTAAATACTTGGATAACAATCAATCAAATGGAGAGAGAAGCAGGCACGACGGATTACAACGGGGGCAAAGGCCTGCGTTAACTACCTTTCACTATCTGCAAAGAGAGAGTACTCCTAATAGAAATGAGGGGGGGGGGGCACCATTCAAAGCAGATCAGTGTGCATAAACACGAAAATGTTTTCACTTACCACGTACTTGACATTCGACAGCTTATGATATTTGCTATTAAAAAACCATTGAAATTCACTGAAAAAACCATAGGTTATAGACCATATATAGTTAGGAATTAGCATTTACAAAACCTTGAAAATTCACTGAAAAAACCATAGGTTATAGACCATATATAGTTAGGAATTAGCATTTAAAAAACCTTATTTTACTCACACAAAACCATTGAAATTCCATATATAGTTAGTTGCACTAACTATATATCGCGCACCCGCAATCCACTGCTGATCATGTCACATATTACATCATTCATGACATGGTCAGTGACATCACTGATGACATCACTGATGACATCTCAAATGACATCACTGATGACATCACTGATGACATCTCATTTGACATCAATGACCACATCACTGATGATATCATTCATGTGACAATACAATGCATCTCCTCACATTTTAATATAACCTCTGTTTCACCCAGTGTTAAATACAGAGTATAATTTTTGAAACCATTGACACACCAATACTAGTTACTACATACGTACTCACTGATTCCTACGTCTACACACACATTCACTCATTCACCCATACAATCGTTCATACATACAATCACTCATCTTTACAACACTATCATATGCACTCATACACCTATACAGACACTCACACTCTGCCACTCATCCATGGAGTTACTCACACACCTAGTCAGTCCTGTAAAGAATCAATCACACTTCCATTTTCTTGTCTATACAGTTAAACATAGAGCACCTTACATTTTCAAACATATAGTAACACATACTTACTTTCTTATACAATCTTTGATACAAGTACACATTGATCTGCACAGTCACACACCTCCCAGCCAGCCACACACACACTCAGTCTCCCATACAAATACTTGGACAATCAATCAATAACCCATATAGTTAATCATATAGCTACTGATCAACACATGCAGTAGTTTACAGAACAACAGACATAATGATGCACAAATTAAGACAGTTTAGTCACTAACCCATGCACTCAGTGAGACACATTTAATCACTCACTCATACATTCAGTCATGCACCTACTAAATCCTTCGTCCAGACAGTTATACATCTACTCATTCTTCAATATCTAAAACATATTTAAACTTTACAGAAACACACAGTCACTGGATGATGTCATCAGTGATGTCATCAGTGATGTCATTTGAGATGTCATCAGTGATGTCATCAGTGATGTCACTGACCATGTCATGAATGATGTAATATGTGACATGATCAGCAGTGGATTGCGGGTGCGCGATATATAGTTAGTGCAACTAACTATATATGGAATTTCAATGGTTTTGTGTGAGTAAAATAAGGTTTTTTTAAATGCTAATTCCTAACTATATATGGTCTATAACCTATGGTTTTTTCAGTGAATTTTCAAGGTTTTGTAAATGCTAATTCCTAACTATATATGGTCTATAACCTATGGTTTTTTCAGTGAATATATATATATATATATATATATATGAAAAGCCGCAAGCCCCGGTATGGAAGGAAGTCGTCTAGCGGGGCGGTCCGTGTTCAGGGCACCGGTAGCCCTGTGTACTATTACTCCGCACTCCCCCAGCTCCAGGAAGAACAACACGGACACCTTACTCGGTTTGCAGTATATTTAATCGGACTGCACAGCAACGCGTTTCACCTTTCGGCTTGGTCACGCTACAGAAGCAAAACAAATACACACATTTAAATATACGTCATTAAGTGAACAAAGAAGACGGACTACACCCTAGTGTCAGTAAACAAAATGTGATTTCGCCATTTTGACCTAGTCAATAGAGACCTCACACAATAAACATATATCAATGCATTTTTATACATTTAAGTAGTGCAGGTATTTGATACAGCTTATCTAAAATGTAAAAGTTTTCCAAAATAAAAGGATAATAGTCAAAGAAATACCATCAAAGTCAATATATCATTGAACTGCAAAGAGTGTTTTGCTACGTGACACACAGTCAGATCCCGCCCAAGTGGGCACAGATAACATCACCCAATCCTAAAATGTAGTTTGTATTCACTCGAGCTCCTAAGTACATGTTTCAAAATTCAATTACAAATATAACTGTACAATGGGTCTGCTCGAGTTCCATGATACTAGGAAATGACACAAGCTCGTCCTAGTGGGCAGCATAGTATTGGGTTATTGTAGTTGCAGGGCATGTCCCATATTTACAAAACAAAATCAAAAACTGACGCCCCAGTGGGCATAATCTTAAGTATAAGATGTGTAGTCTCATAATTTTGTTTGGTCTCGAATGTTTCAGTTGGCATGTATCACCATCACCACAAACGTGCATATACCTGAAAATAAATAATAACAATATCAAAAGTCATTCTAAAAGGTAGCAGTTTACAACAGCACAAATGATGTATTATGCTAGAAACTATTATTAGATTTCAAAATTCACTGACAGGGTATATATTGCATATATACATCATTATGCTAGTATCTATCAATGCAGATGAATTGACAATTCTTCGCTCGAGTTCAGTCCCTGTGGCATCATAGTTTCCATGTCAATTATGTATTTGGACTCAAGCTTTCGGAGTGCCAATTTGCGGTCCCCCCCACGAATGCTGACAGGGATATCATCAATGACAACCATTCTTAACAAGTTTTCATTTTGAAAATGTTGATCATAAAAATGACGAGCAACAGGGTACTGTTTGTTGTTATGCCTGATCGCTCTTATATGCTCGAGAACTCTATTCTTGGCACATTTGACACAGTACGATCAAATGTGCCAAGAATAGAGTTCTCGAGTCCAAATACATAATTGACATGGAAACTATGATGCCACAGGGACTGAACTCGAGCGAAGAATTGTCAATTCATCTGCATTGATAGATACTAGCATAATGATGTATATATGCAATATATACCCTGTCAGTGAATTTTGAAATCTAATAATAGTTTCTAGCATAATACATCATTTGTGCTGTTGTAAACTGCTACCTTTTAGAATGACTTTTGATATTGTTATTATTTATTTTCAGGTATATGCACGTTTGTGGTGATGGTGATACATGCCAACTGAAACATTCGAGACCAAACAAAATTATGAGACTACACATCTTATACTTAAGATTATGCCCACTGGGGCGTCAGTTTTTGATTTTGTTTTGTAAATATGGGACATGCCCTGCAACTACAATAACCCAATACTATGCTGCCCACTAGGACGAGCTTGTGTCATTTCCTAGTATCATGGAACTCGAGCAGACCCATTGTACAGTTATATTTGTAATTGAATTTTGAAACATGTACTTAGGAGCTCGAGTGAATACAAACTACATTTTAGGATTGGGTGATGTTATCTGTGCCCACTTGGGCGGGATCTGACTGTGTGTCACGTAGCAAAACACTCTTTGCAGTTCAATGATATATTGACTTTGATGGTATTTCTTTGACTATTATCCTTTTATTTTGGAAAACTTTTACATTTTAGATAAGCTGTATCAAATACCTGCACTACTTAAATGTATAAAAATGCATTGATATATGTTTATTGTGTGAGGTCTCTATTGACTAGGTCAAAATGGCGAAATCACATTTTGTTTACTGACACTAGGGTGTAGTCCGTCTTCTTTGTTCACTTAATGACGTATATTTAAATGTGTGTATTTGTTTTGCTTCTGTAGCGTGACCAAGCCGAAAGGTGAAACGCGTTGCTGTGCAGTCCGATTAAATATACTGCAAACCGAGTAAGGTGTCCGTGTTGTTCTTCCTGGAGCTGGGGGAGTGCGGAGTAATATATATATATATATATATATATATATATATATATATATATATATATATATATATATATATATATATATATACACCCCAGCCCGACCTGTTGTGTGTTGCCTCTACTTTAACATCCTCCACCCCATTGTGTCAGCGCTGATGTTTCTGTGGTCACAATGTGTGAGTTCATGCACAGTAAAGACTGCATCGTCTTCTTTAGTAACTTGATTTTAATGTAAGAATGGCCCTCTAATAACTTCACCTTTAAATAAAGTTCTATTTTGTTTTTTAATTTTTATGGATATTTGTGTAGTATGTGGAGTCAGCACAATAGCAGCTGGGCGCTTAATAGCGAACTAGGATGGAGGGGACAGTAAAAGGCAGATACACAGTTACCTCAGTTGGGTGGGATGTTGAAAAGTTACCTCAGTTGGGTGGGATGTTGAAAAGTTACCTCAGTTGGGTGGGATGTTGAAAAGTTCTAACAAGGTATTTTTGTTGTGTTTGTTCAATGAACTATCCTCATTGTGTATTAATCTATGTTCTAGAGGCTCAACACAACATTAAAAGTTTTCTCTTTTCTTTTGATCCAAACTTTGTGCGTGTAAACATCTGTCATCTTTGTCCTTCCACCATTTAAACTGAGGGCTTTGCCTGCACCCGTCACTGTTAGTTACATTCTGATACGGAATGGTAAATTTGTTTATTTTCTTAGAATTTTTTTTAATCAACACCTTCTGATCACAAAGATCAGAAATGTGCGTTGTTCGACATCACTGCTAGTGCACGTCCAAACATAAAACATTAGAACTGTCAATAAAACTTAGTTGTTTCTTTAAAATGTAATGTGCCCGTTTCCGGCTGAAATATATTAAGGACATTTTTTTCACACTAAAAGAATCCAAACGCTAAACCCATGTTGAAAGGAGGAGCTGAAAAGTGTAATTCCGTCCCATTTTATGTTTCTATATTTACCTTTGTAACATGGGTCTAACTAAGCATGGCATTGAATGGCTATATTGTGCTGAAAACTAGCGTGCTGTCAGGACACAATAAATGACCTTGGCAGGAGCAAAAGGAGCGGCCGCAATTCGGGACACCACAGCCCTGTGATGACTTAAGCGGAATCACCGAGGAGCTTACCGGGGGCCTCCTGGCTGTCATCGGGGATGGTGGACTCGGACAGGGGTTCGCTCAGCTCTCCGCCTGAAGTGGCCGCCGGGGGCGTAACTCAGACCCCCGCAGGGGGTGTGGGGGGGCTGCATGGGGCCCCTCATCACAAAACTCAGGCAAGAGAGCTCCACTCCGAGTCATGAAACTCTAAGGTCTTTGCAACCTAGGGGATACCCCTGCTGTCCGAGCCCTGGGAAAGTTTCTGAGCAGGATAGCTCTGCTGTCAGAAGCCTGCGTCTATTAAATATGCATTATCTGAGGGGTATCTGTGATGTCCGATACCGCTACTGTGTAGATTGTAATCTGAGGGATAGCAAAGCTCTTTAAAACCGGAGCCTATAAAATCTGTGTAACCTCTGCTCTCCTGATGCCTGCTACTGTGAGGTCTGGGTAACTTGAGGGACAGCTCTGCTGCCTTCGGCCAGACAGCTCTGCCGTATGACGCATCTGTTACCCGAGGGATGGCTCTGCTCTAGAGCCACAGATAGTGAGATCCGTGTAACCAGAGAGATAGCTCTGCTGTAGGAGACGAGAGAAAATGAGATCTGTGTAACAGTAGGACAGCTCTGCTGTCTGAGGCCTAAGCGTTTGAGAATGTGTAACTGTAGGGAAAGCCGAGCTGCCTGTGGCCGGAGCCCGTGTAACAGTTGCTCTTGGACCTGTGCTGTGACATGTGCGGATACATGCCTGGGT
Source organism: Lissotriton helveticus (assembly GCF_964261635.1). Lineage (NCBI taxonomy): Eukaryota > Metazoa > Chordata > Amphibia > Caudata > Salamandridae > Lissotriton > Lissotriton helveticus. The sequence goes on along the minus strand of NC_136068.1, from coordinate 1,758,504,810 downwards.
CTCATGCAAGGAGGCCATATGCCGCTCCTTCTCATGTCTCTGGAATACATAAATAAATCGGGCTTTGGTAATGCATTTGCTAGAGTTCTTCTAGTAAAGCATTGCTGTATTGTGTTGCAGGCCTCCTCTTCTCCCCTCGGCGGTTCCGCTCAGGTTAATTTAGTGCCTTTGAGGGTTCTCCCTGACAAGGGCTGTAATTACTCCCTGGGGTGGGTAGTCAGCCAACCCCAGTGGGATAACGAAACGTGAGGGCCCCCCTGCTAGGTACATGGAGGGGCCCCTCTCCGGTCTGAATCAGGAGCTCTCAGGCCAGGTACTATGTTTGGGGGGAGGGGTGGGGGGCCTGGAAGTCACCGACCCCAGCACTGCAGGAGCTGCGGGAACCTATGTTACGACACTGCCAACTCCTATATCACTTTCATATAGTTTCCTTACTATTAGTTTAACGGTGCCAAAGTCATTAAGATAACCAAACCCAAACCCAGCTTTTCAACTGAAACGGATTTAACCAGCGCTCTGTGTATGCGTATATCTCCTTGATTTGGTTAATATAATTTGAATAATTTCGTACCCCTCAAAAATATAATAAATCATACAACACACTAAATAGAAAATAAATCCATAACGTAAAACCAGTGGCTCTACCTCAGTATCCCAGAAGTTGAGAATAAGCAGGCAACATATTTCTCTGCCTTGAAGGCTGCAGCCTTCACATTTTCAGGTTTAGGTGAAGTACTGGCCAAACACGGTTTCCTTAGAAAAGTTCTCCATCACCATCTGCACAGCCACAGAAGATTTTTAACCCAAGTGCATCTCATCCAATTCTAGGTAATCAAAACGACCACCTTGGAATTATTTATCACCACAATTATGTTGTATATGAATGGAGTGTAAAGGAAGGCAAGGTGTATTGAGAGTCCAATCCAGTTACACATATCATGCCCAGAATATTGAAACTTTTCTAATAGAACTGGAAAATAAAAAGCACATGTACATAAAATGCAGCAGAGATTCATGCCTATTATTTACATTGACTGAAAATCCATAGGAGCCAAAATAGGCAGATGGCCAACAACAGTTATAAAATATAGAATACCATGTGCACATCCAATTGAAAACATGCACAATTTTGAAATGTACATTTTCAAAATACTTAAAATCAATGTAAAAGGAGGACAACTTTACACAGAAATAATTGTTATGAGCAATCCTTACGCAAAGACGTGACCTATGCAAGTAGTTTATATAATGTCATTCAGATCACCCAAGACAAATACATGTATATAATTTACAGCTCTTAGCTCTGTACTGTAAATTATACCAAACCCAAGAATGTTGTACCACAACTAAAGTAGAAACTGCTACAACGCAGCTGTTCCAAATAAAATCATCACCTCTGTGAACTTGTCTGCCACCATGTATCGCACACGCCAAGACTTGTCCTCCGTTGCTTGCCGTAATGTAGGCATCACTAAAGATTCCAAGTCTTCCTGAGGAAGTAGCTGTGCAATATTGACGCAAGCTTCGACTGCTAATAAGCGCACAGAGTCCTGAAGGATTAAAAAAAGCAAACAGTTTAGAATTTGGAGCTAAAAATGACTGAACTTGCAAGAAGTGGCCTTTTAAAAATGATTTCTACTAGGCTACTGCATGTGTAGTACGTCAACCGAGGTCATGCCAAAAGGAATCAAAGACAACAATCCCATAATGGATCCCACATACTTTTTAAATAAAATATGAAACCAGACACATGGAAACTAACATGCTAGTTGTTATATTTACAAGTATTTTTTCACAAGCAAATGGCAGTGTTTAACTAAACACCACAGGAATCGTGTTGAGTTGAACTCTGCTGTATCCATTTACTTAAATGTTTATTTGTGCCCTACACTTGACATTACAGCAAGAGTGAACTCACATCATATATACATCGTGTGCTAGTGCTGTACACTACAATGAGAGACTGGCAGCCTTTCAGAGGTGCATGCCTCACAGCTGACTATATTTTCTTGCGAAACAAGCTGTGTCCTCAGAGCTTGCAGACTTGTTATCCAAGAATTCCCAAACTACTAGCACTGAATCATGATTTCCAAGGTTCGACTCAGTTGCTAGGGAGAAAGTATTTAGTGGGTAGGGCAATTGGGTTCTAAGGACATTGCATAGAGAACTAGCAGAAGCAAAGTTATGTTAGAAGTGTTTACAAAACACTAAACTTGAGAGGAATTCCAGGTACCTCAGACCTTACTTCTTTTAGGAAAAATTTAAAAACTTTCCTGTTTAACAAATAAGTTGCTTCTCCTGTACTTGGCCCTATGGGCAACACCTGTTAGTTTTCAGCGCTGGGACGCCTCCGGGCAGCTATTCTGCGCTTTATAAAACCTATTTTCATTACCGACACATTTATTCAATAAACAAAAAGGATAGTAAACGGTTGTTCATTTCTAGATATTACCAAATTTTCAACTTGATTGTTCCAGAGTCCGGTATCCCACAATTATCTACACAACCCTGAAAGAAATACTAAACTGTTTGCAGTGTAAATGGTAGCCAGCATTGAAAATGCAAAAAGCGAACCCCTGTGTGGGGACAGCATACAGGATTTGAAGGGGTTCACCCTACCAAAACCACCATTAATAATAAACACACCTGCTCATCAGATGCAAGGTTTGAGAACATTGGGATGATCTCAGTCTTGACATGTTCCAGTTCCAATACTTTTGCAAATTCTCCCAGCTTAGAAGCTGCTGCTCGGCGCACCATGGGAGTATCATCAGAGCACAGGTTACGGAAATGCCTGCAAAGAAGAGACCATTTTTGTTTTTATTGCTCAATATTCCAATACAACTTTATATGTTTTATGCTAATGCCACTATTATATTACAGTGTAATATAATAAATACATAACAGGATATATATATATATATATATATATATCTCTCTCTCTCTCTCTCCATGGTGTTCAATTGTCCCAAACACAAGAGCAGCTCACGAAGAAAGAACCACCAATCCAAGAACAACAGTTACGCTTCATTACTAGGTATAGCAAGCAACACAGGGAGTTGAGATTCATAATCCAGAACATTGGCAAGTTCTACCTGGAGACAATTTTCTAAAACACAAGTTAGGGAGAGGTCCTCTAATAACATTCCAGAGGGCCAGATCCCTAAAGGAAGAACTGGTAACAAACAGTCCAGGAACTCAAACATCGACTTGGATAAGCGAGAGTAAGGGTTTTAGGAAATGCCACAAGTGCAAGGCGTGTACCTATGGGGAGAATACCACAGAAGTACCCCAGCCATTTTCTGAAAGTAAGTGGCACATCAATAAACCATTAAACTGTAAAATTTAATTCGTAGTGTACACACTTCGGTGTAGCTGCTTGAAATTGTACATAGGAAGTACCATCAGAGGATCTTGCAGCATGTGCGAGCAATCAAGAATGGGCATCAGGCATACCCCATGGCAAGGCATTTTCAGAAGCACCATGCCAATAACTTGGGAGGACCTGCGATAATTTGTTTTACATCAAGTGCCATCAAGATTGAGAGGAGGGAATAGAGAGAGATGCCTGAGACAGCTTGAATCTCGATACATTATCCGTTTCAACTGCAAGATACCTAATGGTCACAATACAGAAAAAAAGAGCTCCATGTACATTTGTAAATCTGCCAAGAGTTCCGAGAGGGAATGTAACACGGACTGTTCACAGACTAAGAAAGTAGAAAGATCTCTCTTTTTTAGCTCTCACTTGCATTAGCAATGAAATATTTTAGAAGTTTTTTCAGCCTCTTAACATGAAGTAAATATTGTTTCATTTTTTCACTTGGCACTTTACACTTTTAGGATTGGGTCATCACTTGTTGCCCAAGATAGGGATCGGGCATTTGCCTTATTCCATTAAGATAGTTGACATATTTGAATTGAATTATACATTTATTAATGTGAGTCAATATTGGAGAGATCCCTTCCCGAACTTTAGCTGATAGGTATGAATTTGTGGTACTATTATTGAGTGGAATAGTGACTCGGTATAGGCTAAATAGTGCTGTGCATGTTCATTAGTATGAGTTTGAACAGTAACGAAATAAAGTGAGTTGACGATGTGACATATGTTGAACAATAGAGCACTAGCCGTGTTCTCACCAAGTAGGAAAAAAAAAGTTGTTATCAACACTTTTTTCCTATGATGTGTATTTTAACATTTGTGCCTATGGTTGGTACTGTGTAGCGATTGCCGCAGGCACCATAGGGTGGATAAATCAGGCACTGGCCAAAGGCTTTCAACAAATGATATAAAGCAACAGGATGATGGTATTTTGAAACCTGTGCAACTTTGGAGACGTTTTAGATTTGACATCAGCAAGGCATTGGCTGAGTGAGAGAAAAAAAAGTTGTAAAAATATGATGATATTTTAACACTTTTTAGGTCTCGCCTGAGCCAAAAGCATGCGCTGCCCTGTGAGACATTTAGTATTGGGGTTTTCAAATTGCCACCAGACCTCGCTGGCCTCAAGCTTGTGGTTACACGCACACCCGCCATCTGCCTCCCTTCCAGCGAGATCACTGCTGCGTGCGCACCACTCGCGTGCTTACCACAGAGCATGTCCTCGCGATCGCTTTCGCCGCGATCGCGATCACTTTCGCCGCGATCGCTTTCGCTTTCACAGCTGTGCATCCGTTACTTTTATGGCCGTGCGGCCAATGCTTGTTCTTCGAGGTAAACTATGACCGGGTTGTCAGCTCTAGCTTCCAGCAAGATCTGCCCCTCTTTATCTCCCGGTCAGCTGTTTATCCTACCCCCAAACGTTTCTCTCCATCAAGTGTGTTGTTCTTCTATCCCTCCACGTTCACTGGTTCTGAGGCCTCCGGTCCTGCTAATGTTTGCAGTGCACACGGGTCGCCTCTTGCTGCCTGGTTACTGTCCCGAAGCAGCCAGTACTGAGCCGCGGAACCAGACACAATAACCAACACCGCTCTGCTCCCATAGCAATTTTAGAGACTACACGACCACCACTGTCCCTTGAGCACATACTTGCACTAGTCCCCGACACACTGTGCTTTGTATTTTTCATATGCAGGCCAAGCAGCATTGTACAGTTTTAGTCTAGGCCTTCGACCATCCCCGTACTGTCTGTCTAGTGCTTTCTGGTTGTGGTGGCTACTGTCACGGCCTTAGACCATCAACAGTATCCTGTGGCTGACCAGTAGAAATGAGGACACCTTGCTTGCACATCCACCCCCTATGCTGGGTTGTTTCTCTCCTAATGCTTGCTCGTCCAGAGGTCTCCATTGTCTGGTCACAACTCTTGTGATGGTGTTGGTGCCCTTTCCACTGCTCCTCCGTACAAGGCTGTCTTCTGTTTTTGTCTCTCTAGTGAGCAATTGGAACTTACATGTAATTATATCACGTGCTCTTTATGCACCGTGCAGATACATTGCATGTACCTGCTTCATTATTTATGCACTAATGGAAACTACATTTGAGGGATTTAGCCAAATCCCCAAGATCGTTGTTTTTCAGGTGGCAGTGCTATAATATAGATTGTCTGGAATGTTGCTCTGGATAGCGTCATACTCTGTCCTCTGCAGACACAACATGTTAGCCAAAATGATGGCATTAGCCTAGCTGGTAAATGCAGATCACTCCCACAACCCTAATGGAAGTCCAGGCCAAATAATTATGTCCAAGTTTAATACATGAAGGTTCTTTGTTGTACTGAAAAATATTGTACAAATTGAGCAAGGACCTATGATTTTATTTTACTAAAATATATAAAGGTTGCTTTACGTCATCAGAAATTCGAGGTGCTGTTTCAACCAACTGTATCAAAATCACAACAAAACAGTAGGAAGGAGCGTGAAAGTGCATCCAGTTGCATAATGTCTGTTGGTACCTTTCGGGAGAACAGACAGTCAACTGTCTCATACCTTGATGACCGCAGTTAAATCTAAGACATGTTTATTTGTTTACTGTACTATACTAACTCTTAAGGCCCTATTAGATAACGTAGCTCCTACCAAGTTCTACAATCTAGTCTATGACCTAGGCCATGCTATGTTGTATTCTCAAGCACACACATTAATTTTCAATCTAAAGTATGTATTAACATTTTCTTGAAGCTTTAAAGGGATATCTTTTTAATATACATCTTTTGGACTACATTGAAATACAGTATTCCAGGAGATACCAAGGTCTTAATGGATGCGTTTTTCGATTTGTGTTCTGACATTATACATGGCTAAGGTGCATGACAACTACCATTTTGTAACTGTTAGCCAGAATTGCCACGATTGAACGTAAAATACCACAGTTGACAGAGTGAGTTGAAGACTCTGAAAGTGCTGAAGTTAAACTTGCTATTCCACAGTTGGTATGGTAAAAAGGAAAATGTTACAAATTGTGCTGCAAAACAATAACAAGCATAATCGGTAATGCTCTCTCTCTTCAATTTCCCCGTTGTTTGGCCATTTGATGGCTGAATGTTTCCATAGTGGGAGAGCTTTCTGGGGAAATTATAGTTCTAGAATTGTTCGTCAAGCACTTGGTTAGGACAACTAAGAATGGATTTTTGATACCATTAATACCATATGTGTAAATCCAAACACCCGCATCTTTAGTTGGTCATTATTTGACACACATGCATTTAACAAACTGATTGATGAGGTTTTTATGGAGCTAATGGTAGGACATGATATAGAAAGTAGGGATGCAGTCTTTATGGAGCTACTTATAAAACATGATATAGAAAACAGTGATATCCTTTTTATGGAGCTAATGATAGGACATGTTATATAGAAGGCTATAGAAAGTAGCACGTTTCCAAGAATTAAATTGATTAACAATCAGATTTATGATTTAAATACACATACTAATGTAGTGCTTTGGCAATTTGAATAGACACGCTTAGCTTTTTCTAAAAATGTTGAAGCTCATCTCCTTGTCGAAAGTTATTCCTGTGGAAATGTTTTGATCTAAGGCACTGTTTTGTTAGGCTCTTAAGCAGGACAACGGTCATTTGTTAAAATACTGCACATGTAAAAAAATAAAAATAGGCCATTTTTTTTTCTAAAGCAGTGAATAAGTCTGTTTGATGGAAGTAACTGGGATTTGTTTGAGTGTACAGTTACCACAAACTTTCTTGTGGCAGATCATACTTACTTTTTGGGTGGGATAGGATAATCTAATGTCAAGCTGTTCCTTTCTGATGAAAAGCAATTCATACCATTTGATTACCCACAAAATCATGGTTGGAATAGCTGAACTTTTTTTTGTGTGAAGACTCACTCAATTATTGTATTGGTTTATGTACCTTAATGTTTCCTGATATTTCATACCAGGGTCTAGATTTCTTTTTTTTTTTTAATAGTTTTATTTTATGTAATATCTTATTTTATCCATCTTATGCTTTTTCCAATCTGAAACAAGCATTGGCATAGCCAATAGGTTTCGCTTTTGGGACCCTATAAGGATTTAGTTTTGCAGCACAATATCCTTGGTGCAACAACATCAGCGGTTGCATGGCTAAACCTTGTACCTTATAAGTGTTTAGCCATGCAACAGTAAATGTTGTTGCACCACGCATATTGTGCTGCATAACTATACTTATAAGGTCCCAAAAGCGAGACCTATTGGCTATGCCAAGGTTTGTTTAACTTGTCAGTGTTTTAAAGGTATTTCCAATAAGGATTTTATATGGAAAATATTTTACACACTCTGCACTTTATCTGTACAATTTTGCACATTACTATTCAAACGTACTGTATCAATTTTAGGCACTTTACGCATTACAATAAGTCGCAATTGCTAGTAACAGTGAAAGCAACTGATATTATTGATTCATTGTTACTTTTGAAACCATGTTCAAACTATGCACTGTTTTTTTTGCACTGTCACTTTAAAATTTCAAAATGGGTACTGGCTACAAATTGGTATGAAAATGGCGGTGATACAGGTTTGACAATAACTGCGGAGACAGTTGAAACGCGCTACCCGATTATCGTGGCTTTATAAATCCGTTTGCAAGCTATCCCGAGCGTGCTAGAGTCTGTTTTCGCATACAGGAACAGATATATATATATATATATATATGAATCGCAAAGACACACTTGAGCTTTTGGAAGGGCACACCGCGCTGCTCTGCCATTCGGCTTGCTGGCCCCTGTGCAGCTCCTCAACCCCTCTCCATGCTTTTACCAGATCCGACGCGTTTCGGGGCCACTCCGCCCGTTAATCAATCATGGATATTCCTTCACACAGGCACCAGACGCTCACCTTGGTAATTCAAATTTTTTTCATTGGATTAAGTCACCCTTAGTGGGTGTGGCGGAGGTTATCGTCAAGCAGACTGCTGGGCGATGTAGTCCTTGAAGGCGAGTTACAATTTGCCCTTTAGTTTTCTGCCTCTGTGTATCTATCTATCTATCTATCTATCTATATCACACACCTAAAAGGATGGTAGGAGGGATTGGTAGAAATAGGAGAGCTAATTCAGCCCCAACTGCTATAAATCTGTAAAAGCCTCCAAAGGTAAATAAGACTACAGTAAAACATCCCACGTTCACATAAGATCAAATGTGTCCTCAAAGGACAGCTTGTTATATTAAAGTCTCAGATGTATCAATATACAAATCATAGATTTTGAATTTAAGCATATGACTAGCCTCTGTCCTCTTGAGGAAGTACGGGGCAATACAGACAGGTCATGCTCCAGACACCTGAGAACACTACATTACAGTTAAACTTGCATAAATTAACACTCAGTCCTAAACAATTGTTAAAAGGACAGTATGCAAAATGTAGCTCCAAGCACATAAACACCTAAAAAGGATTAAATACCTGGGAGAAGAGGTTTTGAGAGGTGGGGGGGGGGGGGTGAGGGGGGAAGAGTAGAAGTTAATCAAACTCACTGTCTCAGCTCCGCTTTTACAGTACTAGAGACGCGTGGGTAACACACACTGAAAAGTCCACAGGCTGAGGTTCGGGAAGTAAACCAGTCCCCACTGGCTAGTCGCTTCACTAAGGGGACAAAATGAGCTTCCAGGTCAGATGGAGAGTGCTCATGAGAGATGGCCCGCAAGGAATCCACAGCTTTGTCTCGGACGACAGTCTCTTCAACTGTTGCCAGGCTCTCAAGAGGAGGCTGCAAAGACAAGTTAGAAGAGGTATGTTTCACACTCAAAAAGGCACATTTCATGCTTACACTTTACAAATACATTTTAAACACCTATTCTAGGTGCCATGGAACACATACATCTACAGGTTTTATTTTTATTATGAAATACTTTCTATAAGTTTCCCTTGCTTTGTTATAGTGTGTGGCTATCCGGTTATCTTGGTAACATGTGACCTCACTCAGAGGAGGCGATTCAGTTGCTACCAGCACGCCATATTTTGCATTCAGATTATAAAGGACTCCATGCTGGCATTGAATAGGTCTTCCAACCCTCGGTCAAGTATTAAATGTAGGTATTTGAAGACATTCAGCATCCACCTTATTGCAGATTCGCACTGACTGCCCATGGTAGTAATCTGGAATCCTGACAGGGCCTCATACTTATCCCAGTTGATGTTGTACTTGGAGAACAGGGAGAAGTTATGGATCAGTGAATTTGATGCTGGAAGAAAATGCATCTGTGTAGGGGAGTTTTAGCAAATGGTCATCGGCATATAAAAAGAATTTTACATTTCACTGGAGTATCTCGTTATTTTTTTTTACATACGTAAAGCCACTGAAAGAGGTTCAAGCGCTAGTAGGAACAGATGGGGAGAGATTGGGCACCCATAACTACCACATTCACAGCTGCTGCATACCAGCATGTTGACTACATGCTGCTTTTGGCTGGCTGGTTACGGTAGCTCTAGCCAGTTGCTGTAATGCTTTAATTGAGCAGTTAAAGAATGATTTAAACCACACAAAGGCTTTGTCAGTAATTCCTATTGAGGAGATGCAGTTGATCAAGATAGTTTGATCAACTGTTTTCAAATTTATGTTGAAGCAAGTGAGTGGTCCAGAAGGAGAAGCTCCCCAGGAAGGCTTTAGTTGTTAGTTATCTTTAAACTGTGAAGAGGGGCGTAAAACCGTCCTCTTTACTGTGTATAGAACGAAAGCCTACCTAGGTCGAGTCCAAGATGTGGCTATTGTAGGAAGCTGGGTTTCTGTTGAAGTACCCTCTTTTTGCCAGACTACTGATGCACTTTGACTTGATGAGCCCAATCAGGTTCCCAGGGCCTGAAATATTTACCAAAACTGTACCTTGTACCCCAATTGGCACCTCTCTGGCCACATGTCAGTCCCTTGTAAAACGGTACAAAAGGGGGTGGTGATGGACGGAGCATCTGAATCAATCAAACACTCACACCCAGTCAAAAGATCTGGGTTTAATCCATCACCGTTCTTTAGCCCACTCTGCCATCCCAGTTCAGACATGGCTATATGCAAATCAGTCTGACCCTGTGCCTCATGGGAACAGTCCAGCCCGAACTGCCAAGCCATGTCATCCCTGGACCGGAAACAAGCTTCCCAGGACCAGTTTCTGGCATTCCAGCCGTCTTCAGCCCTGCTTGCTTGAATCCAGTGGCAAAGTGAGCAAGGGACTCACGTCTGAGCATACCCGGCCACACTTATGGCGGCCAAAAGCGGTAGAAAAGGGGGTGGTGATGGACGGAGCATCTGAATCAATCAAACACTCACACCCAGTCAAAAGATCTGGGTTTAATCCATCACCGTTCTTTAGCCCACTCTGCCACCCCAGTTCAGACATGGCTATATGCAAATCAGTCTGACCCTGTGCCTCATGGGAACAGTCCAGCCCGAACTGCCAAGCCATGTCTTCCCTGGACCGGAAACAAGCTTCCGCAGTACCTAGGTGCCTTGTAAAAGGCACCTAGGTACTGCGGTCAGGGAAGGCCTCTAATGGCTGCAGCACTTATTGTGCTACCTTAGAGGCCATGTGCTTTTTTTCCTCTCGCTGACATTTTAAGTGCAGTAATGCCATTAAGAGTATATGGTGCTGAGAGTTTGTCATAAATTCCACAGCACCATAATGGCTTTACTGAAAACTGGGGGGTCTGGCATCAAATTTCTCAGCACATTAAACCCACACTCATGCCAGTGTGGGATTTAATGAAAAATGCACACCGAGGGCATATTAGAGATGCCCCCTGAAAAACGACCAGCCTCTGGTGGGATCCCCGACTCGTACACACCAGCCTGCCACCACGAGACAGGTTTCTGTACCCCTGGGGTGGGAGCCTTCGCTCCCAGAGCCCAGAAACAAAGCCTTTCCTGGGTGGATGTGGTCACACCTCCCCCAGGCCAGGAAGAGCCATCTGTGGCAGGGGAGCTTCAAAGGCCTTGCTGCCTTTGTAATGTGACCCCCTCTCCCCTCCTTTTCGTCACGAAGACCAGCGAGAAAAATTAGCACAGCCCAGAAGATGTGCCCACCTCTGCCTATCCACCCCTCAGGTGGGGGAGACCAGGTGAAGCCCACTCTTCAGTGTACGCCATCTTGCACTTTCCAATCAGGATTAGGGATTGTGCCCAATCCCCCACGTGGAATGAGCACACAAAGGGTGTAATCACCCTAGGGTCAGTAGCCCATTGACTACTGACCTTGTGACCCCTAAAACGCCCCATAAATACAGTATTTAGGGGACAGCCGTGAACCAAGAAAGAAGATTCCCACAACTTAAGAAGGACGAAAGAAGACGCCCAGCAGAGGAGACTGCAGCCAAGAACTGACTTGGCCACAGCCCTACAGGCCCGTCTGCAGTTTCCAGAGATCCTGCGCCAAAAGTCGCCTTGTCCCGCAGAAAACGACCTCCGGAACCCTTATTAGGACTGACTTAAAAAAAGACCAGATCTCCTATGAACAGCAGCTCTGTTCAAAAGAAACAGCCAAGAAAAACTCTGAAACTGCTGAGGACAAAGAAACCCAACGCCTGGAACCACCACTGCACCGACGCCTATGGCCAGAGTCAGAGTGGCCCACCGGTCCCAACGAGATCCCCCAGCATTCCAGAGTCCTAGTCACCCCTCCAGGACTCCCAGACATCGCCTGCAGCCTCTGCATGGAGACACCCCCCCCCAGACCTCAAAAGACACCTCTGCATGCAGCCTCCTTGGAGAGAGGAACCCGAGGTGCACCTATGTCCCTGAGCCCTCCAACTTACCTGCCCAGCTGTTGGTTCCTCCCGGAAGTCTTCCTGGACCGAGCCTGCAGCCAAAACCCAAAACCGGCAACTCCCATTGAAAACAACAGGGCACCAGACGCCAAAATAGCACCTTGCACCCAGCCGCTGCTGGTGCACTTTGGGGGTTAACTCCGATCCGCCTTTGCCCTGAGACTAACACCAGGAGCTCTGCTCCCACAACAATTTGGCCTGCTCGTGAGAAGCCACCAACTGGAGGCCCCCTAACCCCCACTGGATAACATTGGGCTTCAGCACTCTGCACACGGCCGCCCTAGCGCAGCTGAGGGTGTTTTGAGAGTCAATCCTTGACCCTGGGGGAACGCCGGTTTGAACCCCAGAATACCAATTCCCACAACTAAGTACTTACCTGTTAACCAATAACTTCATTTCTCTCCATAGGAATACATGGATTGCTTTTCCATGAAAAATGTTCTAAGTGTGGAGTTGGTTTTTGTATTGAACTTTAAGAAACTGTGAAGAGCAAAAAAAATGATTACTTACTTTTTCTCTAGATGTCCCAGTGTGATATCTAGGTGTATCACACGGAGTAGAAAAAGTATTCCAGAAAGTAATCTGCAAAGTACTTTAAAGTAATCTAACAGAAATGTCCACTGTATTGAAAGCATTTACAAACATGTAACAAAGTCATTCATTCAACTTGCTTGTATTGTTCAACCTGCCATGAATATTATTTTATACACTTACTTACACGACCGTGGGACGGGTGACTGAGGGTAGGTTACCCACGCGGACTCCAGATGAGTCAAGGCTTCTACTACTGAGGCGCCTCGTGATCCTCCTGCCCACGTTGAAGCACCTCACATCTATGAGGGAGGTCTTACACTTTTTGACTACACAAACTTAGATAGGTAGTCCCCTCTGAATGGTAGCTCCTAAATTAGCAGCACCGTTTAGTGTAGATATTGACCACCAACCCCCTTTTTACACTGATTACACATATATAGGTCCTGAAGAATTGCCAAGGTACTAATAGACCAACAGGGCAAGAAACATGTCGACCCAGAGAGAAGAGCACATTAGTGAATGAACATCCCCCGTTAGGGCCGGTGCCACTCTTCTTTATATATTTCTTTTTAGTAAGGTGGATTACCAACCAGAATAAAAAGTATCGCCTTGGAATATCCAACCTTTTTTAACTCACCCCCACAGCACCCCTCACTATCTACACACACACGGGCCACATACCCCCCTTTGCGGGTGAGCATTGCAGCGCTGGCTCAACAAGGAGCAGGTCCATATGATGAAGCATGACACCTAGCTTGCTGGGTGTGTGAGGACCCTAGTTCCGCAAAAGCGGGATCCCAGATCCCACTACCTCCTTTCTCTCTCCTCCCCAACTTTTTAACTCACCACCACTAATTAGTTGGTAGGTGATTTCTAGCTCAGAGGAACAGCTTCCATTTTATTTGTAGTACATACACTTACTTATCCCAGACTTGCTTGGTTCTAGAAAATAAATAAAACTAAATTGTATTTTTGTACAAATCAAATTGGTCTGAGTTCTGTTTTTGAGTGTGTGACATCGTTTGCTGATTGAGTGTGTACAACAAATGCTTAACACTACCCTCTGATAAAGGCTTACTGCTCGCCCACACTACCACAAATAGAGAGTAAGGTGCTATCTATTTTTATCTCTGCCTACCTTTGGGGTACCACTGGACTATATGCACACTATACCTCTTTTTGGTATAGTATATACAGAGCCAGCTTTCTACAGCTATTATCTTGGTAAAAGCAAGGAGTGTGATCAGCCTGCAGTTCTGCAATACAACAGGACGAAGATTTACCTTCAATCAGATTTATGTTATTAATTTATGTAATTTTCCATAACTTTGACAAAAATCTCTCTGATAGTCAGGAATAGATAAAGTCTTCCAGTGGTGAAAAATTGGCTGGGACCAGAGACTTAAGCCTTGACACCAGGAAGGATACCTGGGGTGGAACCAGAAAAGAACTTCGTAGTGCGGACCTCTGCATGGCTTATCAGTACAGGGCTCGAAAATTCCACTCGACCGCTTGCATATGCTTGCTAAATTTAACAAGGTCGAGCTGTTTTTAGGTCCTACTCGGCCTTTCTGGCGAGTAGGAAAACAAACCAACTTTTGTCCTCGGTCTGTGAAAACAGAGCAAATGTGACAAGACAACAAGATTTAAAGGCATTTTTATTGCTCAAAGTTAATAAGCAATAAAGATGCCTTAATATCTTGTTATCTTGTCACGTTTGCTCCGCTTTCAAAGACGGAGGTCAAGTAGGTTGCAGTTAGGTTGAGGACATTTTTTAAGGTACTAGTCCTGCAGGACTAGTACCATTTTTTTGATTTTTCGAGCCCTGCAGTGGGTGTGTTGTCACCTTGTGAATAGAAGGCTTATTGGCCTGAAAGAGATCGGAGGGTGCAACAGAAGGTCTGCTTGGCTAATAATCTCATGTTGTAGAACATTGAATAATAAAAGAAGAGAGATCCTCATAGTGGTTTTTTTTTGAGGGGGTACGGGGGGTTGAGAATTGTAAACTGTAGGTGGGAGACATAAAAGAACCCACTACAGAGAAAAGTTATGCATTTATCAACAATAATTCCATTTTAAGAGCTTCATCTAGAACAAGAGATTGAAAAACAGTCAAGATGTTGAACAAACCTTTGAATCAAATTGTGGGAAAGCTTTCAAATGTTGGGGTGCTGGTTCGGATGTCATGTGCGACATATGAATGTTATAAATGTGGCAGGAGATGGAGCCAAACCCAATTCAAGGGGCCACCAATCTCTTGTCCATAGCTGCTGAGCTTTTCTGAACAGTAGAATCTCAGTTTTGTCACCATTTAATTACAGACAATAATTCGTCATCCAGGAAGCAATCTTTCTCATAAAATGAGACTTCACCTAGTCAACAGTCTGTCCGAAAGATGTGAGCGTAAGATATTATCTCAAAGTCACATCCTTTGACAATCTGAGTCCACATAGATGTTCAATAATGTGGGGCTCAAGAAAGAGCCTTGGGGGACCCCTATATTGATAGGCATTGTATGTGACATATAATCGATAAACCACTGTAGAGCTTTACAACAGATGCCTATCACATGCAACCTGTAGATCAGTAAAGCATGAAAGACTGTGGAAAAAGCTGCTGACAAGTCAAACAGCACCAGCACTGCTTGAATGCCAACAGCTAGAGAGAATCTGATGGAGTCAGAAAGTGCAACCAGAGCACTATCTGTACTGTGGAAAGTTCTGAACTCTACTGAGAAGGATCAACAATCTCATGCTCTACCAAATAAGTGGTAAGCTGTTGGTTACCGAAACCTTCCAGACTTTTTCCTAAAAGTGGAAGGAGCGAAATGGGGAGATAATTGGAAAAGTTCCATGGATCGACATTAGGTTTTTTTTACATCTGAGAAACCTGCACAGCTTTCCAAGCCATCAGAATTTGGGTAGCATCGAAGAACAAGTTAAAAAGAGACCTAATAAAAGGTGCAATCAGGTTTGACAAACTGTGTGTAAAACCTGATGGCCATGTGTCAGGTGAGAGTCTGATTTAAGTTTCCCTAACAGCCCCTGAATTTGGTCTACGGTAAAGGGTTAAAATCTATCCAAATAGAAAGTGCTATTAGGAGGAGGCGACTTGTAGATAGATAGATAGCTCATCTACCTACCTAAAGAGATCAAGAAAAATCAGATAAATTATGTTTAATTTCTCTTTGCAGTGATCAGAAAGGGAATCGCATAATTCTTGGGATGCAGGGCAAGCACAAAACCAGGCGTGAGGCTTAACTTCATAAAGAGCTTTAAAAAGTTATTTAGCCGAGTTGCCTGTGTGATCAATAATGGTCAAAATTATTTTTTTTTTACGTGCCACTCTATTTCCTGTGGTAGCTGGTAAGCATTGATTTATGCGCTTCTTTATCCGAGGAAGTTTTGGTCTTCCACCATCATCTTTCAAGCCTTTTACATGTGGCTGTGTCCATTCTTAGCTCTGTGGAATACTATGGCAGATGGAGACTACTGGGAGTCGATGAAGCCTGCTTGAGAGGGGTAATCCTTTCAAACACTAAATTGAGAGAACTATTGCACTCAGAGTCAAGTTTATGTTGTTGACCTGTGTAATCTCCAAGGATTGAAAAGCCTTGGAGAAGTAGTCTGGGGAGACTAGCTTTCATTGTCTTGAGGCTCTTCTACAGACTAACTTATCTATCCAATGAAACTTAGGAATCTAAAACTCAATCAGATAATAGTCTATCCACTTTAGAGGAGGATCACTGACCAAAGATAAAGAGTCAGTAAAGATTAGGTCTAAAGTGTGACCTGCCTCATGAGTGGGGCCGACTACTTTCTATTTGAGACACAACATTTACATGTCAGTTAAGAGTTGGGCTACCTCGAAGTTCAAGGAATCATCCATGTGGAAATGAAATCCCCCTTATAGGAGGGAATTATTTGATGCCAGTACACTTGGGGCAATATATTCAGCTAGCCGGTGGATAAAGGCTTTCTTGATTCCCGGTGCATGATAAATAAGCGCACCCTTCTAGTGGTCTTCTGTAGAGAACTCGATTTTTATAAATACACAGTTCTTCCCAGTAAGATAACAGGGTGTCAACCAATGAGACATTAGCTTTGCCCCGTAAAGCAATGGCAACACTTCCTCCGGTCAGGATTTGCTAGCCTGTCTTATCAAATGATAGTGATCAGGGAGTACTAGAGGTATATACCGGAGAGGTAAAGGATTCAGCAGTTTCAGTAAAAAAGGAAATATATATATATACACACTGAGTACAGGTGTTTTAAAACTCTTCTGGAGATAAGTAAAGAAAGATGAAAAGAAGTAATCAACTGACCATCTCAGTGAACTTCTTTCTTTCCCGCAGAGCTCCGCCTGGTAGCTGCTGCCCATGACCCTAGCAGGTTTGAGAGTTTGAGGCCCTCCTCCATCCGCAGACACCCGCATGCACCTAATTCTTAGTGGTCCAGTGGGGAGCATCTCTGCTTTGTTCTCTGTCTTTTTGCTTTCTGTCTTTTTCTCCTCTGAACTCTTTTTTTTACCTTCCTTTAATCTTTTCACCTCTTCATGTCCCTGCCGCTACTCGCCCCCCGCCCTCCGCCCCCCCGCCCACTCTCCTCCAGCACCGCTTTCTTGTCTACCAGCTGTCCAGGCCTCACACTACTTAATGGCGACCGCTTCTCTGCATCAAGGACCCTGGTCCACGGACCATCCACCGCTACAGCGCCACCATCCTCCACGCCCTTAACACCGGACGCTACTGCACCTGCCACCTCGCGTCGCCAACCACCACCAAGGGCCCTTGCTCCTGCCGCAACTGAAGCAGCACCTTCGCCTCCCACCGCACACTAAACCAACCCAACACACAACCCACAAAAACCACACCGATCGCCTCAGCTGTATCCTAATCAACACAAGTTCCGTTCACAAACATGCCTTAGAGATCTGGGATCTGCTAGACTCAGTCTCCCCTGACATCACCTTCCTCACGGAAACCTGGATGAGCAGCACCTCAGCCCCAGACATCGCCATCACAGACTGCTCCAAAATCATCCACAAGGACTGTTCCGCCAGACCAGGAGGAG
This sequence comes from Lissotriton helveticus, assembly GCF_964261635.1. Lineage (NCBI taxonomy): Eukaryota > Metazoa > Chordata > Amphibia > Caudata > Salamandridae > Lissotriton > Lissotriton helveticus. The sequence continues at coordinate 1,758,487,020 of NC_136068.1, read as the reverse complement.
GCATCACCATTGTACACAAAAACACCATCCACATCACAACCAGCTTGGATGACAACTCGACCAACATGGAGTACCTCCACTTCCAGATACAAACCAACCTTAATACCACCCTCCGCGGTACCCTCATCTACAGACCTCCCGGACCCCGCCACCAGTTCAGCGAATCCCTAATAAGACTTCATTGCACAACACTCTCTCGAATCCACGGACTACATCCTCCTGGGAGACCTCAATTTTCACCTGGGGAACCTCAACAACCACAACACATCATCCCTACTGGAGAACCTCGCCACCATCAGACTCAAGGAACTGGTCACCTCTACAACTCACTCAGCAGGACACACTCGACCCCATCTGATCCTCAAGCAGCAACATCTCCTTTAGCCACACCTCTGAACTACAGTGGACAGACCACCGATGCGTCAATGGGGTCTGCAGCTCTTGGAAACCAAACCCCCCCCTCCCCCCACATCGGAATGATCCTGGACTCCTCGCTCGAAATGAAGCACCAGATCAACGGCGTCTCATCCTCCTGCCTCCGCAAGCTTCACCTGCTCCGAAAGATCTTCAAGTGGATCCCTCACCGAGACAAGTATTATTTATTATTTAGTGTATTTTATATAGCGCGCAGCTACCCCAACGGGGTGTCCCGGCGCTCCTCTGTAAACTTAAGCTTAGTCTAGCTCAGATGGAACTAAGAGAAAGGTTTTTAGAGCTCTACGGAAGGGGAGTTCTTCCTGGATCGTCCGAATGTTGATGGGAAGCTTGTTCCAGTGGGAGGAGGCGCAGACTTGAAAGGTTTTTCCCTCCCGAGCGGACTTTTTTTAATCTGGGGGTGGTAAGAAGATGTTTTGAGCTGGAACGAAGAAGTCTGGCATTGCTGTAGGGACGAAGACAGGAGGAGAGGTATGCAGAACCCTTTCCTTTCACTGCCCGGTGGGCCAGAGTTAGTGCTTTAAATTGTGCCCTTTTTTGGATTGGCAGACAGTGTAGTTTATGCTGATGTGGTGTGATGTGCTCACTGAGTGAAATGCCACAAACCAGAAGTACTGCAGCATTCTGGACCGTCTGGAGGCGATGATAAAGGCCCGCGGACAGACCTATGTAAAGGCCGTTGGCATAGTCCAGGTGGGAAGTGATTAGTGCCTGAACGGTTGTTTTCCTGGTGTGGCTAGGGAGGAAGTTGATGAACTTTTTCACCATCCTGATTTTGGAAAAACAGGCAGCGGACACCGTCTGAACTCGGTTATGGAATGAGAGGCTGGAATCCCATCTAACCCCTAGGTTTTTTACTGATTCCTTTGGTAGGGGGGCGTACTCAGGTCGAGGGGCCACCACAAGTTGGAGTCCAGTGGCGCGGGCTGATGGAAAAAAAGGACCTCGTTTTTACCGGCATTAAGCCGGAGGAAGTTGTTGTCCATCCACCTTGCGATTTTACGGAGGCAGTTTTTTAGAGGATCAAAGGTGGTTTGAGAGGGGTTGTCGTAGGAGAACAGTAGCTGAATGTCGTCAGCGTATGATGTGACCTCGATACCTGATTGGGCAATGATCTCAGCCAGGGGGGGAGAAGTAGATATTTGACAAGAGGGGGCTTAGTGAGGAGCCTTGGGGGACTCCTCACTTGAGTGGGCGACTATCCAAGGTAAAAGGGGGGGTAAAAACTGCCTCAGTCCGATTGGACAGGAAAGAAGCAAGCCATTTCAAGGCCTTGCCTTGAATGGCTTTTGCCTGGAGACGCTCGAGAAGGACGGGGTGGGAGACGGTGTCGAATGCTGCCGACAGGTCAAGGACAAGTAAAATAGTCACCCACACGCTCGTCAGCAGCATACTCTTTGCCGGCACTATGAAAAACCCCAAAAAACCTGCAAAGCATCCAAAGTGCCTCCGCCAGACTCATTATGAACATGCCTCGCCGCAGCCACAACACGGACCACTTGAGAGATCTCAACTGGCTACCTGTCAACAAAAGGATCACCTACAAGCTACTCATGCACACCTATAAAGCCCTACACAATGCCGGACCCGCGTACCTCAACCACCTCTTTCCTTCCACATCCCTACCAGACATCTCCACTCAAGCCATGGCAACCATCCCACGGATCCGCAGAACCACCACGGGAGGAAGATCCTTCTCCTACCTTGCTGCAAAGGCCTGGAACTCCCTTCCTCTGCATCTAAGGCAATCACCATCACTGCCTCAATTCAGGAAGGATCTCAAGTCCTGGCTCTTCGACTGAACAGCCGACCACTGAGAATCTTATGGGTGAGTAGTTGCGCTCTACAAAACCCTGATCAATTGGTTTCCCAATAGTGCATTAACGCTTTTATCTGAACATTTATAAAAAATATACAGCCCAGACATTAGAAATTATGCAAAGTAAGGAATAAATCAATGAAATAGTCTATAGGGGAAATTTCACAACGTATGAAACTAATGGTGTTCAGGCATACTTAGCTACTTCAGAGCCTCTTTCAAGAACATTGGAATTAAAAATTAAAATATTTCAACAGTTTAGCTTAGTATAAAGTTTCCATGCAACATTTTGTATTAAGGACAACAATGTCATTAACTCTTGAAATGTTCCATTTCCGCTATGTGTGATCATCACACACAGTGTCTGGTACTCCAAACACTGAGCACGTAAACAAGCTCTTTAATGTGGTTTGTGGATTGATTCAGTATGTGAAAAAACTTCAAGTAAGCAACGGCTGACTTAACTTACATAGAACACACATCCCAAGAGAGGTTCTTTGCGCTGGCTGAAGGGGTATAACTAAAATGCCCTGTATGTATTTTTTTTTAATGTTTACAACACAAAGAAAGCAGCTAAAAAAGCAGGCTCTAGCACAGATATAAATGGTTGTTCCCAAGTTGTATGAAAACCTAACTTTCAATGCAAGATAATGGTGCTACAAAAATGCCACTCTAAAAGGTGTTCAGGACTGAAACTTACCAGTAAGCAGTGAACATATTCTGGACCGCCAACTAGAGTGGTAAACGTTCCCAGTTGTTCAGCAAGAGCAAGAAGCACTTCATCTTCGTCATAAATTGTATCTAAAAGAGAAAAAGGGAACAGTTCATATGCATAGCACAAATCATATTCTTCAAGAGGGCTTAACTAAAACCCTTTAATAGTCAGCCAAGAGTGTATCCACATAAGGCAATTCCTATACAATAAGAACAACCACACTTATGACAATTAAGTTCAAACAAATATACAGGTTAAAACAAACTGCCACGGAAAAACAATGCAAAAAAATCTTAAAAACACTAAAAGTTAACCTTTTAATTTAGACGGGAGCAAGATTCAGAGGTCATTTAATACATGCCACCACTGCCTGTTTACCTGCACCAAAGCACTTATCTGGATTCTACTCTCAAAGAGCCCCAATCTTCTCCAACATCTTAAGTTATGTACTTTCCATCTCCCTCCAAATAAGTGATGACATGCCAAATTCATATGCTTTCCCAATTACAGCCATTAGCAGCACTGGCCACATTATTCAATGTAGGACCACTGTATTTACAACCATATTTACCTCAGTATATTACTTTTCGCTAATAGTAAAGTGCTGATGTGCCTAAATGTACAAAACGCATACTGATCCTTAATTTTATGCAACCGACAATTGCCCAAAAAGGGAAAACCAATACTCTCTTAAATGGTTGTATTGTTTCCCTATCTATGCGTTGATAAGATAAACAATCACACAGATAGTACTTTATAGACCTGCTCTAAGAATGTTATCGTTTTTATTGAACAATATTCTCCGAGTCTAAAACAATACCTAACAGCTTCTGCAGTGGTTCTTAATTTGACATTTTTAAACAAGGAACATAAATATCTCGTCCTTATAGACAACAGTTTGGGACATATAATATAAGAGATTCAACTGTATAACCACAGAGACAGCCTGTATTTCCTTCAAGAATTTGGTTCCACTTCCCTTCAAACTTCTAGATCGGAATGTACAACAATCTTTAAAATGTATTTTTTTACATGACCTGGCAAGTTTAGCATTAGATAATCTTGGCTCTATGCAATGTAAGTGTCAATTATGAAGTCTTTGTGCTTATATTTTGTGGGTTGTGTCAGATCGACGACCCACTAATTAGTAGTATGTGTCGCAGATAAGGTTTCTCTGAACATAATGGTTCATTTGCCCCAATGTCTGTGCGTCAGGCAGAACATAGAGTTCTTGTCCTCGCAATAACCTGTGCAAATATGTATCTTTATATAGCTTTCCCCAATTCTTCATATATTATATAGTTTAGTGAAGAGGAGTCAGCCTTGGCAAAATCGACGACATAGTTCACAGTAGTAGTATAATGGAATGATACCAGAGATTTTAGGCCTAATTCTAGTCTCATGATACAGTGAGGAGTTGCCGACCGTAAATGCAAAAAGAGGTGTACACATTTCAAAAAGATGTTATTGAAATTGGAGATAACCTTGTTGTTCATTACCTGGGATGCATACAAATGATATGGAACCAGTTTCATGTGTAGTGTTTTGGGTGATAGATTAATCTCCACCCTATGTTAAGAATCCAACTAACCTCAGAATAAAGAAAATAAATATAAGGCAGAGACTAATCCCTGCACCAAGATGTGATCAGACATTTTGTTTACACCACAAGTACTTAGCCTAATCTTGTTGACAACTACCTGAAATAAAGCATTCATGAACTGATATGAAATTCCTGGAGCATTTGTATTATAGAAAACAACCTAAATATAGTCACGATCTACCTGTAAGGAACGGTAGAAGTTCACTGCGTGTTCGTTCCACTCCCAAAGCCAATGCAATTGTGGATAGTTTCTTGATGCTGTTCAGCCGAAGCTATGTGGAAGTAAAAAAATGAAAAAATATTACAAGATCAAAAGCATCTTTTTTTGTAAATGGAGTCTTTAAATATTGCTACCAATCCAATATTCCAAAGGAATGCAACATAGAAAATTACTTTCAACTCTTCAAGATTCTCAACCAATGGCGGGAGCTCCAAGATAAATCACACCTTTACTGTACTCATGTAACTAAGACTGTCTCTCACATACCAGCCACAAGTGCTTCAAAACTTTCAATCAACTTTTCAACTATATCTGGCATTTAAACCAGGGATGTGGAATTCCTATAGCCCAACGCCCAGGGCATATTGTTTGGGGTCAAGGACGACAAGTTTTAATGTGAATTTTGTCCTTGGGACAAGTAGGCCGAACCCCCTGCAGTACAAACCCTTTGGCTGCCAGTTTGCAGTGCCACATTATGGATCAGGGAAGGGCACTGTCTGCAGTTAAGGTAATATTTTTGCCCACTTGTTAATGCTGTTCAAACTTGTAATTGTGGTTCATTAATTGAAAGCCTTCATTATTATGGTTGCGCTCTAAGTAAATGTTGTAAGCTCTGACTGCACTACTGACAGTGGTTCCAGTATAAAAATGTGTACACACGTTTTCAAAGTTTAGCAATATGAGGCTATGTGCAATGCTCTCTGATTTGATGCAAATATTAGCAGAAGCTTGAAAGCAAGATTGATGATTCTTTGCTTAAAAAGAAAAGTTCATAAAAAGTGAAAGCAGGAAAATAAACATTATGCTAAACTACTGTAAAATTTCAGGTACCATTTCTTTGCAGCATCATTTAGTAACAACGGTTGATGCATGCTAGTATTTCTCAAAAATGTTCATAATGGAAAAATCAGTGTCACTAGTTCCAATAAGATTAAGGGAAACAAAAATAATAAAGCATTGGCAAAGCCAGTGGGCCTAAAATTGTTCGTCCGCTTTTTAGTTTTGTCTATGTGTGAATTGTTTTGGCACTGTTTGTGTAAAACATTGGTGTGGGAGCTGTTGGGCCCTCGCCATTTTAACAAACATTGGCAAAAGCAAAAAACGGTTTTGGTCTCAGAAAGCACACACTGCCACAGTAGTTACTGGCACTGAACACAACTACTTTGTGTGCCAATATGCTCCTTGTGAAAGAGCAGAATGCGGTCACTCGCAGTGAAGCCAGCCGATACAAAGAGAGAGACTGAATTTTAATAAACGCAAAAGGTCATTGTCGACGCCAGACCAAATTAGGGGATCAATTATTAAAGCCTCAAAAGTGCACCCATGGGATATATCCTTGCATTAAGCGCAGCTTTATGGCAGTTGTGAATTCCCAATAATTTATAGAAGCAGGACAAAAAAATAGTACTCCTAGAAAATATTTGTGAACTGCATTTTAGCATGAATAAATATGCATGTGTAGATTTACTCATGCAAACACCGGAGTGTTCGCAGGTTCACTTTACCTCCACCCACTTTTTTCCCCAACTATGGAAGAAGGTTTACGTCTGCCATTGCCAGGAGTACATTTCCAACATTTCTCAGTAAGGGAAAAGATTAGCGAAGAGTTGTTGAAAACCCTAAAAACATGCATGTTAGTATGTTTGCACAGACTCAAATGGGCATTCTAACCCAGGAATATATTGCTCACCACTACCTTCAGCCCCAGTATGTGGATCAGCGGAAATGTGTCAACATAAGAGGATTGCAAGTATTCAAGCACTACTATGGTATGGGCCTGGCATAATCAGAGACGCTATATCATAGCTCTTATATAATGAGATTGCTGCCATAATTTGTCGCAGCACTACATGGCACCAAAGGGACAAGTGGATTTTGCTACAGGACAAGCAGATTTATGAACCAACCTGCCCCATGGACAAGTAGATATTTTATTAAATTCCACACCCCTGTTAAACACAAAAGAGGATGCAGATTATTTTCTTTTGTTCCGGATAACCTTATGCCCACATGTGGCACGGTCTAATAAGCAACTTGCACACAAAGATTATTCCATCTACTGTGCTTAAGAGAACTTAAAAGTAAAGTAAAACACAAAATGCAGTACCTTATTGCAAAGCATTACAATTATACATCTATTCTAAACATCAACACAAAGGAATGCAACAATCTAATCATATGTAGAGCAAAAAGTCTCACCATCAAACACCACATAAGTCAATTGCTGCATAATTCCAAACACCCTCTTCATTAAAAGGGAAACTGTACAAAACTCTACACTGTTCAATATACTCACATTCAGATCAGGGAGTTGAAATCTATTATAGGGGCTAAAATGGTCATTGCGAAACAGAACACACGAGGAGTCTACTTACAAACTACTAGTGCCTCAGCTTTCTTATGTCAAAAGGAATGATTAGAGACGTGCAAAAGCCAGGTATTACCTGGGACTCAAATTACATTCCAAGGTATTATTAATAACCCAAGGCTATGTCCAATGACTGACAGGGACATCTTTCATTCAAAACTTGCTTATTCTGTGGCTGTACTAACAAACAAACAAACCAGGTAAAAAGTAAGTCATAATATACACTTGGCTTCTTACATAATGTTTTCCTCGGTTCTCTCCTGACAGCGACTTTAGTTCCCTCATATTCTTGCTAATGCAAAGGGTAGAGAACATGGTACTTGAATACCCAACTCCGCTAAATATGCACCTGGATCAACCAGTCAAACTTGTTTTTATCAGTCATTTCTAAATGGGCATTCAATTATAGAACACACCCGGGATAACTCCAACAAGCTGGTTCTGTAGCCAAACCTACACAAACCACCCCCCAAACTAAAAAGAATGAGATTAACCTTTCCTAAAACAGTCTTCATCATCTACATGGAAACACCTGGAAAGGCCATCAGCACTGGCATTTACCAGTCCCAGGTCTGTGCTCCACTATAAAGGCCATACCCTGTAGGAAGATTGACCATCTCAACAGTTTGGGGTTTCCACCTTTCTCTTTTTTTTTTTGCACCAGCCATCTGAGATGCCTGTGGTCAGTTAGAACAAGGAAGTGCGAATCAAACAAGTATGTCCTCAATTTCTTAAGGGACCAAACCATAGCAATGGTTTCGCTCTCAATGGCACTCCAACGCTGCTCTCTGAGGAGTAACCTCCTGCTAATAAAAGCAAAAGGGTGGTAAATGCCATTATTACTGGACTGGGATAGGACCGCTACTATCCCATGTCCAGAGGCATCTGTCTGCACTATGAACTGCTTAAAATAATTGGAAGCTTTCAGAATGTGTGCCGGGCATATAGCTACCTTCAGAATGTCAAAAGCCTTTTGACAGATCACTGGCCAGTTTACCTTCTTAGGCAGTTTCTTGGAGATCAACTGTCTGAGGGGGTGTCTTAGTGGTACCATACCCCTTCTCAAACCTCATGTACAACCCAGTCGAGCAAAGCAATCGAGTCTTGAGTCTGGGCAGTTAAAGCTACATAGTCTACAATTGTCTAGATCTTGGGTTGTAAGGGCTGAACTTGGTCTCCACCTAGAAGGTGGACCCGGTGATCCTGCCAAGTGGAGCTATAGACCGCAATATCATCAATATATGCTGCACTAAAAGTCTCCAACCCAGCAAGGACTTTATTCACCAACCTTTGGAAGTAGGCTGGTGCATTCTTTAGTCCAAATGGCATTACTGCAAATTGGTAATGTCCATCAGGGGTCGAGAATGCCGATTTTATTTTTGTTCCAGGGGTCTTACCAATCTGCCAGTACACTGATGTTAAATCAAAAGTACTAAGAAGTGCAGCTGCCCCTAACCTATCAATTTGTTAATCTGCCAGTGGGATAGGGTGTGCACATCGGTCTTAGTGAAGACCTCTATAGTCCACACAAACCCAGCTCTGGTTTAACACCCTTGGAATGAGGTTTGGGGAGTAAGACCACTGGGCACTTCGCCCACTCACACTGCAGGCCACACACTCGACCCCATCTTCACTGCCAACAGCCACGTCTCCTTCAGCCACACCACCGAACTCTACTGGACAGACAATCACTGCATCCACTTCTCCTACCAGAAACCACCTACTCACCAGCACCGCACACAACTACCCCGACGCAACTGGAGCAAAGTCTCAACAGAACAACTGATTTCCTCCCTCGCCCAGACCCCACCGCCAGGAACCTCGGACCCCGACACAGCCGCCACCGACCTGCATCGCAGGTTAGCAGACTGCGCAACACCCTCGCGCCGCTCAAAAAATCCTCAAACACCCTGCACAGCGCCAAGGCCAGTTGGTTCACCCCTGATCTACAGAACTCCAAACGAGAACCCTGCAAAAGAGAGAAGGCCTGGCGCATGGATCCTACCGACCCCAACCACATCGCACTCAAAGAGTTCATCCGCAAGCATCACCAACTGATCCGCACCGCCAAAAGAACCCACTTTGTGAACAGCATGGACAACAACGCCCACAACAGTAAAGAACTCTTCGGCATCGTCAAAGAACTCTCAAACCCCAGGACCTGCTCCAACAAACCCCCTCCGTCACAAGAGCTCTGCAACTCCCACGCCACCGACTTCTGCCGCAAGATAGAAGAAATTCACAACACCTTCAGCCCCAAACAGACCGCAGATACCCACGAACCCGACGCCCCGAGCAACACCAACCTCCTCCACACCTGGACCCTCGTCAACGAAGAAGACGTCACTCACACCATGGCCTCTATCCACTCCGGATCCCCTTCGGACCCCTGCTCTCACCACATTTTCAATAAAGCTAGCAACATCATCGCTCCCCACCTCTGCAACACCATCAACAGCTCCTTCGAGTCAGCCATCTTCCCAGAAATCTGGAAACACGCAAAAGTCAACGCACTACTGAAGAAGCCCAAGGCGGACCCAGACGACCCGGAGAACTACCGGACGATCTCCCTCCTCCCCTTCCCGGCCATCGAAAAAGTCGTCAACACCCAGCTCTCCTGCTTCCTAGAAGAAAGCAAGGCGCTCGACACCTCCCAATCCGGATTCCGAAAAAATCACAGCACCGAGACTGCACTCATCGCTGCCACAGATGACATAAGGATCATGTTCGACAAAGGAGAAACCGCAGTACTCATCCTGCTGGACCTCTCTGCCACATTCGACACGGTATGCCATCACACCCGCCGCACACGACTCCACAACGCCGAAATCCGCGACAAGGCTCTCAACTGGATCTCATTATTTCTCACCAGCAGAACCCAGAGAGTCCGCCTTCCGCTATTCCTGTCTGAGGCCTCCAAGATCATCTGTGGTGTCACTCAAGGATCCTCCCTCAGCCCAACGGTCTTCAATGTCTACATGGCTCCTCTTGCCAACATCGCTCGGACACACCACATCAACATAGTATCATACGCAGACGACACCCAGCTGATCCTCTCCCTCGCGAAAGACCCCACTACTGCCAAAAACAACCTACACAACGGACTACACACCATCTCCAAATGGATGGAATCAAGCCGCCTCAAGCTAAACACTGATAAAACAGAGATTGTCATCTTCGGCTCCAACCCTTTAGCATGGAACGACTCCTGGTGGCCCAACTCCCTACGCACCGCACCCTCACCCACCACCCACGCTCGCAACCTTGGCTTCATCTTGGACTCCACTTTCAGCATGACTCAGCAGGTCAACACAATCTCCTCCTTTCTGCTACAACATTCTCTGCATGCTCCGCAAGATCGTCAAGTGGATCCCCGTAGAGACCAGGAAAACCACCACCCATGCCCTGGTTAGCAGCAGATTGGATTACGGCAACGCCCTATATGCAGGAACAACAGCCAAGCTACAACGTATCCAGAACGCATCCGCCCGCCTCATCCTTGACGTCCCACGCCGCAACCACATCTCCCCCCACCTCAGAGACTTACACTGGCGACCCGTACCGAAAAGGATCACCTTCAAGCTCCTGACCCACGCACACAAGGCTCTCTACAACACCGGTCCAGCCAACCTCAACGACACCATCCCCCGCATCCGCCGCCAGAGGAAGATCCTTCTCACACCTCGTCGCCAAAACATGAAACTCTCTACCACTCCAGACCCAGGACCTCCTAACTTTCAGGAAATGCCTCATAACATGGCTTTTGGACCAGTAGCATCCCCTCTCTCCAGTGCCTTGAGACCCTAACGGGTGAGTAGTGCGCTTTATAAGTATATTGATTGATTGATTGGTCCGGGGACGTTCCGAGGGCTCAATCACCCCTAACTCCAGCATCTTGCTGACTTCAGCTCTGATGCTCTCCTTAACTTAATCAGACAGTCTTTATATTTTGTTTTAGAAAGGTGTATTGTCTCAAGTATCCACATCAAGGGTACACCAGGTAGTCTGACCATGGGTTAGGGAGAAGAGCTCAGCATACTGCTCCAGGGCCGCCCTGTAGACAGCCTGCTGTTGGGCAGAGAGGGTGTGAGAAGACAACTCCATCTACTGACCCATCTTTAAGACTGTGGGAGAGGAGGTCAAGGAGAGGTTCACTCTCTTCTTCATGATCTTCATCAGTGACAATCATCATGGACAAATCATCCCAATCATGGAAAAGACTGTGAGGCTTCCTGCTAGTGCCTAGGTAATCAGGTATTATTATTATTATTATTATTATGACGAATTTTAATATAGCGCCTGGTTACCATAAGGCATCCCCGCGCTTATCCAGAGGGAGGCAACGTCACATCGGCACAAGAGATCAGGCAGGAAACAGAAAAGTTTTCAAGAGTTTACGAAAACGTAAAAAACTTGCTTCCGAACGCAAGTACAGAGGGAGGGAATTCCACAGGGTAGCCACCCTTATGGAGAATCTTCTTCCACCAGTTCTTTCTTTCCTCACCCTCCTAACCTGCAGCAGGTGTTGATGGTCGGAGCGGAGAGAGCGGGGGGCATTATAGGCTTGGACCATATCCTCAAGGATAGATGGCCCTTTCCCCTGTAGAAGTTTGTGGGCTATGCAAAGCGACTTAAATTTAACCCTCTCTCTGACGGGGAGCCAATGTAGCGCCTTTAGTGCGGGGCGAGCAGACTGACGCCTAGGGACATCCGTCAAAAGCCTGGCGGCCGCATTCTGCACTTGCTGCAGTTTGTTTAGTGTACATTCCGGGGCACCCAAAAATAGGACATTACTAAAATCCAACCGCGAGATGATAAGCCCCTGAATGAGTAACCTCCTAGAGGCTGCTGGCAGGAGAGGTAGGATCTTCCGGGCTGAACGGAGCAGGCCAAAACACACGCCCGAGATCTTTTTTGCGTGTGTTTTAAAGGAAAGGTCCTGCTCAAGCCACACCCCGAGGCTCTTGATCTCCTGCTTAGGGGTGGGCACGGGTCCCAAACAACTGGGCCAGCTGCTAGGAGGTAAAGAAGGTGAAGAATTCCCCAGCAGCATCAGTTCCGTCTTAGAGCCGTTTAGCTTGAGGGCTGAGCTACACATCCATGTAAAGATCTTCTCCAGGCATGTGTGCAACCGGTCGGGATGATGAGTCGACTGTGGGAGGCCTACTACCAGCTGGGTATCATCAGCATAGCTGATGATCTTAATACCCAGAGGCAGTACCACACTCTCCAGAGGGGCCATGTAGGTGTTAAATAAAGTAGGGCTCAACGAAGAGCCCTGTGGCACACCGCACTGGAGAGGTACTGAGGATGATTTCTCAGGGCCTTCCCATACCTCAAATGACCGGCCTTCCAAAAAGGAGGCGAACCACTTGAGGGCCACCCCGGAGACCCCCACCCCTGCCAGCCGTCGGAGAAGCACCTAATGGTCTACGGTGTCAAAGGCAGCACTGAGGTCCAGGAGGATCACTGCCACTGATCCCCCTGAATCCAAAATGCTCCTTGCACTCTCCACGACTGCCAGCAGGGCGGTATCGGTCCCCTGACCGGGACGGAACCCAGTTTGAGAATTGCCCAGAAGGGCGTTAGACTCCAGGAAGGGTGAAAGGCGGCTATTCACCAACTTCTCGGCCACCTTACTGATGCCGGGAAGCAGGGATATAGGCCTAAAATTGGCAAGGTCGGCTGGATCCAAGTTAGGCTTCTTTAAAAGAGCCTTCACAACCGCACCTTTCCAACTGGGGGGTACTACTCCTTGAGCAAGAGACAGATTTATAAGGTCCGTCACAGGCCCGCCGATGGTATGGGCCACCTGCTTCAGGTATTTCATGGGGGCAGGATCTTTCGGAGAGCCACTTTTCATAGAAGTTAACACTGTGAGGACTTCTTCCACAGTAACCGGACCAAGAGAGTCCAACTCCACAGGTCGCACCCTAGATTGAAACCCTGGACTGTCACTCGAGGAGACATCCTCGGTTAGCCGGGGAAGGGAAGCAAGGATGTTATCAATTTTGGTTTTAAAGAAAGTGGCCAACTCTGAGCATTTCTCACGTGGGTCCTCGTGAGTGACCTGAGGTTCGGGAGCTTTCAAAAGTTCTTTGATGACCCTAAACGATTCCTTCGAGGAGTTGGCCGCAGAGCCAATTCTCTCCGTAAAGAATCCAGTTTTAGCTACCCGAATAGCAGACTTGTAGGTACTAAGAGCCGCCCGGTATTCTCTACGGCTCGTTTCGCTCCAATCTTTCCTCCAGGACCACTCCAGCCTCTTGCAACCCTTCCTTAACGTTCTCAGTTCAGGTGTATACCAGGGTGCGGATCCTACTCTCTTCCCCTTAGTGAGTTGTTTTTTTTTGGGAAGGAGAGCATCCAATGAGTTGGTGAGCCAGGCGTTAAGGTTCTCATCCGTCCAGGGGGAGGTCGTGACGCCTCCAAATGTGCCACCCATGTATTCACTGGGAGCCTAGACCAGGCTCTGTCCAAGACGAAAGCCCTGGGGGCCGAGGCAGCTGAGATGTCAAACTGCCACTGGGCAGGCACCATAAAATGGTCTGTCCAGGGTAGAGCCAACGATGGAAATGCTCTAAGGCCCACCGAGTTGGAAAGTATAGGGTCCAGCAAGTGGCCTTTATCATGAGTAGCGCCCGAATTGGCCAGGTGAATCCCAAACACTTTGAGGTCACCTAGCAAATCCACTCCCAAGGGATTAAGAGGGTCGTCCAGGTGAATGTTAAAGTCGCCTAACATAACGAAGTTGCCCGTGGAAGAAGCAAGAAGAGCAGTAGTTTCCAAGAGAGAGTTGAGAAAATTTCCCAGGGCACCCGGGGGGCGATAGATAAGCAAACCCGCCATAGATGCGGTATGGGATGCGAAGGGAGAACTGATAGCTCTCACAATCGCTCACCCCTCCCTCCTGGACCTTACAAACTAATGAGTCCCTGTAGAGGATAGCAATTCCTCCTCCCCTCCCTAAAGGCCGGTCCTGGTGTGAAATAAGATAGCCTGGGGGGAGTGCTCTAACTATATCGGGACCCGAGCTGGAGGAGAGCCAAGTCTCGGTTAAAAATAACACATCCAGCTCGTGGTCCAATATAAGGGAATTAATCTCAATAGCGTGGCTAGGCAACGACCGACAGTTCAGCAGCGCGATGGAGAGCGCTGATTTAGCGGAGATCGTCTTCTGACCCACACTGCACGCCCTACACGACAAAAATTGTGGCAATCCTTCCTGGGCATATTTACAAGAGGTCGGGTGAAGAATCCGGTGTGACAAAAGATCTTCCCTGCCATACCTGATACACGTACGTGATGACTCCGACGGATCTTGCATAGGGACCAGCCCTAAGCCCGTCCGGGCACAGACGGGCACAGACGGGCACAGACGGGCACAGACGGGCACAGACGGGCACAGACGGGCACAGACGGGCACAGACGGGCACAGACGGGCACAGACGGGCTGAACTCCGGCGTAACTCCGGCGTAACTCCGGCGTAACTCCGGCGTAACTCCGGCGTAACTCCGGCGTAACTCCGGCGTAACTCCGGCGTCAGTTCGGCGTCAGTTCGGCGTCAGTTCGGCGTCCCTGCTGCGTGTGTCCGCTGCGCGTGAGCATGGCTGCCTAAGTACTCTCCTAACGAAATGGAGAGAGGACTTGCAGGCGCGCTGGGACCCCCTCACCTAAGATGGCCGCCACGAGTCAGGGGCGAAGGACCCGCAAAACGCGGTGAAATTCCTCAATTACAGTGCAGGTGAGGTGGCAGAGATGAGGGTATGCGAGGCCAGGCAGGTAAGACCAGGGGGAAATTATCAAAGTAATTTAAAAACAAATACAAAAACGGGTCATTAAAATCAAGCAGAAACTGCCTCAGAACACAAGCGCTGCAGAGATAACACTCGCGCTGGAATAGAGCGCGCGCAACACAATCACGCCTACCTAAGTACTCTCCTAACGAAATGGAGAGAGGACTTGCAGGCGCGCTGGGACCCCCTCACCTAAGATGGCCGCCACGAGTCAGGGGCGAAGGACCCGCAAAACACGGTGAAATTCCTCAATTACAGTGCAGGTGAGGTGGCAGAGATGAGGGTATGCGAGGCCAGGCAGGCCTCACCTTTTAAGGATAGGGTAAGGGACACTCCATTTGTCCTGGAATGCCCTGGCAGCCAAAACCTCCAGTACCCAAACCTTCTGCCCTGAATGCAACTCCACAGTGCGGCCTTTTGGTACATCCATCACCTTCTGAGTTTTCCAGGTAGTACCATGAATATGCCTTTCATGGTTTTGGTAAATCCCTCAACTAAACTATTGCAGTGTGGATAATATGGGGTAGTGAACTTGTAGGTCACACCGCACTCATTCCACATTGCCTTTAGGTAAACAGAGATGAAGTTACTACCCCATATGACACCACCTCCTCAGAAAAGCCCACTCTTGTAAAGATACTGAAGAGGGCCCTGGCAACTGCAGGAACAGTGGCGGTTCCTAAGTGGAATAGCTTCAGGGTACTAGGTAGCATGATCCATTACCACCAGTATAAACCTATTCCCTAATAGCACAGGAGTTATAAAACGCCTTCACCTTCTGGGACATAAGTTTTGGTCTGGCCAAGATGCACAGCTAAGGGTTGTAGGAATTCTCTATACTGCTGAGGCACCACCACTCTCTTAGCGGCCTCAGTGTACAGGTGTCCCTCGGACCAATAGGTTCGGTGGGAGCCACTGACCACTCCCTTTTCCTGGTCAGCAAATTGTTGTCTCAGGCTCTCAATGGTAGGACATATATCCATGACACAGATCTTCCCTAGAGGGCCCCCCTGAACCTAGGAGCTCTGCCAGCTAAAGCCCACGTTCTTGGGGGGCAGTTCCTTCTGTGGCTGACAGGTCTTCCCCCTGAGGAGATGGGACCTCAGGTTTTGTCCAATTTGAAGTTGATTTCCCAGACGTCTTGCCTTTTCGCTTGGAGGACCAGGTCATTATTCCAGTTCCTCTTTTTCACCCTGAGCTCTGCAATGTGGTCTAGTTTTTACACACATTCAGGTATACCTAGCATGGCTGCAACATGGGTTTTCATTTCGACCTCAGCCCAGGCTGTGGACTCAAGATTGATTCCTTGCAGACAGGCTACAAAAATTGCAAAGGATACCACCACCTTCTTAGTTTTATCAGTAAAGCTGCATGTCAGTGGGAATGTTTGTGGGCATGTAAATGTAAAACCTGCTGATTACAAATGACAGTGTGCTACCACTTCATTCTTTAGTTATGTATTTATTAAAAGGGATACGTTTTTAAACAGGATTTGTGAAACACTCCTGCCCCGGCCCTGATCAAAATGATGTTAATGAACTAAGAGGCAAGTCAGGGGTCATGTGTATCCTATATGTGGCTAGATTTGTATTATATATAGAAAAAAGTTTAGTCTATTAAATCAAGAAAAGTTTTTTGTACAGCTAACATGCTGAAATCGCACATTTGAAGGTGCTCTCGTATGTGATAATGAAGAAAATAGTGGCTCTAATTAAATTGTTTGCATACGATCATATAATTTGAAACCAGTTTATGGGTCAAAAGCATTACAAATAGGTTGTGCAGATTATTTATGTCACTAGATCCACAGGTCTACTAACAGTTTTATGATTATGAGTAAGAACAGGATACTGATTTGCGTTCCAAACCACACTGGGTTAAACAATAATCTGCACTGGATCCTAATTCCCACCTCTGCACCAGATCTAGGGTCCTGTAATTCTTCGGTTTATTTCGGGGGGACAGAATACTTGAGCGAGAGGGTGTAGCACCTTCTGCAGAGCGCAGTCCGGGAGACAATTGTGCATTTGCTTCCCATAAATTGAATTTCGTTTATTATTTCTGTTGAACAACTACTTTTTTTTATTAAATATACTCTTAACAGTCTCAACCAATGATTTTGCACGCTGCAGATTTGTAACCAGACTATTTAGAAACAACTTAACCCTATCCCTGCATCCAACACTCCTTCCAACTCAGCCACGCAGCAGATATGGACAGTGTGCATTTTGTATCTTATCCTAGCCTTGTTTAAACAATCGCTAAGAAATACAGCATGCCTGGTCCATAGTACAATGCAGTGGCTGAAATAGCGAGCTAGTGCACCAATATTCAATGTAAAATGTTTCATTACAGAGCAACCACCTTTTAAATATGGGTAATGGTATAAAAGGTACAACCTAGCTCCAGAACTAGGATAAGTGCCCTGACAACTCTCACTTGCAAGGTTGCTTCAGATAAGAAATATTAACCAACAACATCTTAAATATCCCAATATAAGCAATCATTGACAAAGCAAAAATGAAGGTGTGATAGTTAATTATATTTTCTTATGGGAAGCATATGCCTCAAAAATAGAAAGGAAATAAAAAAACAATACAATATGAATCACCTAAAAGTACTCGCTCGGTTTTCAATAAAAAAAAAAAATGTGCTGGTGCAGCTGTTTAATATCGATATGTTTTCAATAGCAAGCCGTAGCACTCATTTTATAATCATTTCATGAGAAGATTAAATTACCACCTAGCCAAGCACTCACATTGCTGGCTGATACTATGTTACAATATAAAATAGCCAATATTTAACGTTAACATTAAACAAAATTAAATAAAAGCACACAAAGAAAAAAAACATACTGGAACCTTTCCAACTTGCTAAATGTTATCTCCTTAAAACGTAGGGGTGGCCTTCGTAAAATTGAAGCACGCCATTAAAATGATTGTCACCAATACGCAAGGAACCGATCAAGAACCCTTCAAATTTGACCAGCTTCCATTCATCTAAATATCACTGCTTTAGTTAACGAGACCTGATGGATCACAAGGTTAGCCATGGATTTCCTGCTAGATGGCCAACTTTATGAACAGACCCAACTTTTAACTTACAACTGGGAAGCCTGACAGATAAGACAATTAAATACTTGTCGGTTTCAGGCAGGTAGACTGGGTTCTGCTACAAAACTGCTTTACCGCATTAAGTAAAACCTAAAAATCTAGCCAAGTGGCCGGTCTTTCACTGGCAGCCTTTATTTATATAGCGCAACTAATACCCTAAGGCGTCTAGGCGCTAGGCAAATAACCACATGAACTCACTGACGTTTCAATTTAAGGCTCGTCTAGCTTAGGGAAACTATAGGGTATATAACCAGGTCTTTAGGCCTTCTCTGAAGGAGAGCAGGTTAGGCGCATTTTTGAGCTTTGTAGGCAGACGATTCCACAGTCTGGTTGTGATGTTTATAAAGCTTTTACCGCTCCATTTCAGGAGTCGGGGTTTAGGCACCTTCACCAGTTTATGATTAGAGAACTGAAGATTTCGAGATGGAATATACCATTGGAAACGATCTGTCAGACAATCAGGGCCATGATTATGTAACGCCTTAAAGGCGATGCAGAAGGCCGTGAAATAGATAAAGTTTAACCAGAAATACCTTATTTATACCAACCAGGTGTGTGTTACAGTAGTCCCAACACCACTATATTCTGTAGTTCAGGTGGTATAAATGGAAAGAAAATTCTCGGAATTTTCAATTGTAAATGATGTGAGCGCCTTCACGTGGTGAGAAAAGGGCAGGATAGTGTCAAAAATTACTCCCAGGTTTTTCGCCTTGATGCTGGAATGGGAAGAAGACATAACTCCGCAGGCCAATAGTCAGTAAACCAAGAGGATGGGTCTCTGCCAAAAAGTAAAACTTCTGTCTTATTAGAGTTTAACTTGAGGCAGTTATTAGACATCCATCTACACACGTGTCGCATACAGGCGTTAAAAGTTATAGGCTGTGTCATGATTATTATTGGAAATGGAGACAATAATCTGGGTGTCATCTGCATATGATACCATCGCAAAACCATAGGATTTAGTCAATCGGGCCAAAGGTGTAACATACACATTAAAAAGGGTTGGGCTCAGGGTGAAACCTGTGGTACCCCACATGGGAGCCCAGAGCAATGGGACCTGAAACCATCCACTTCGACGAATTGTTCACAGTCTGACAGGAAGGAAGTGAGAAGACTGTGCTTGCTATCCCCATTTCTTGATGGCGACTTATCAGGAGGATGTGGTCTACTGTATCAAATGCTGATGAAATATCCAGCAGTATCAGGGCAGCAAAGCCTCCTTTATCTAATGCGCGTCTGATTTCTCCAGTCGCTGTGATCAAGGCAAGCTCAGTACTGAGCTTGCGCCTAAAGCCGTACTGCGTTGAATCCAGAATGTGATTATTATTAATTATGGTGGCCAGTTCTTGGTTCATGTGTTTTTCAAAGATTTAAGCTAGTAGAGGGCAAACGAGAGATTGGACGATAATTGCCTGGATCTATTTTATCCAAGTTAGATTTTTAAGTAGTAAAATGCAGGGTTTCCCCCCCCCCACAGCAATTCGAACTACTTAAAAGTTTGATCCGAAAATTATATTTACCATTCACGCTGCTTCAGAATTTAACAACTGCTACGCGTTTTCCCTTATGCGTCAATGTGCTAGTTATTTTAGCGTCCTCTGTCAATGTCTAATAAGATATTAAATTTGGCAAAACGTAATGCCGAATATCGTGCTTTAGAATCCAGGAGCAGAGACAAATGCAGTGTCAATATGGCAATCCGCTCTTGTAAATGTTCCCATCCCCGTTTGTTTCTTGTGCAAGAGACATTTGTCACATACTTTATGACGTACTCCACATCGCTATGTTAGTCACCTACAAACTACTAGATCCAAAGAAATAAGACTTTTTCGCGGCTACCGAATGAGCATGTACCAATTTAAAAAATAAATCACGGGCGGCAGCTTAGGCATCGCATTTTAAATGCACAATCAGAGGCATTGTTACATAACCTTCATGTGCACAGGGATCAGTTGTTTAGGCAGAGGAAGTTTTGGACGTTTAACCTGTATAAGTAGAAGAAGCTCCACTGTGCAAATATAAAAAAATCCGACTAGGGTGACCAACCGTCTGTAAATTTCACGGACTGCCCGTTATTTGGGCCTCGTGTCCGTTGTCCGTGAGCATTTCTTTCACGGACACCTTTTGTACGTAATTTTGGGAATAGCAGCAGGTGCGTCAGCTCGCACTTTGAGGCAGCAGCAGCCCCTCCCCGACCTCACCGAGTCTTTGCGCGGGCCCATTGTCATTCTGATCTGGCTGATTATCACCTAAAGAATGACAATGGGCCAAAGGTGTAGGGAAGCACGGGGTGGGGGAGGCGTGGGTGGGGGTTTCAGATAAGTGTTTCATGGCCCTTTCTTTGATCTGTGACTCGCAGATCAACACAGGACAGAATAACAAACAAGTAAATAAAGCTAGAATAATCACTGTGATGCTGTGTGTGGGGGGGTGGGGGGGGGGGCAGAGGGTGCTGAAGTAGCCAAAAGCGGCGACAGAAAGAAAATTATGACAATGGTAAATAAAAAAAACGGACAAGGCAAATAGAGGGAGAAAGCGAAGGAATAATAGAATGCAAATACTGAAAGAACGCTGGAAAGAAAGAGAAAGCTTTAGATTTAACAATGGAAGGAAGGACAAGAGGATGATCAAATGGAAAAATGAAACACAAATGAATGTTAATGTGGAATATGGAAATATGAAAAGAAAATGAAATATGAAGTTAAAGAATAGAGAGAGACTGAGACGAAATGAAAGGATGCACAGACAGAAAGATGGAAAGTAAATACATGGAGGATGTAAAGAAGAAAGTTGAGGACAAAGAAAGATAGAAAGAAGGACATAAGGAAAGAAAGAAAATTAAAAGACGGAAAGAATAAACGACAAATGTCAATATAGGTAAATGCAGTTTTTTACCAAGTTTCTTTCCTGCTGTAAAAAGCATAATCTTGCAAACTTTTATCAGGGGAACAATTTTAACAGACTTCAAAATGAAAGACCAGGATAGATCACTTTGCTCCTTTATTTAGTGCCATATAAAGTGTGGTTATTTTATTTTCTGGTTACTCCCTTGCAATAGGCCCTTGTTTAGTTACAGCACATGGCGTGCCATCCTCTGCATAGGCGTAGGGCACTCCATGCTGCTTTTGTTGAGGAGCCGTGCTGGAAGACTAAGTTACATTTTGAAATATCAGACAGGATGGAAGGCAAATACTTCTGAGTGCTTTGCCCTACTGCAATTTTCAGGCCCTAACAAAAATGTCTCTTTAACTCTGGTGATTAATGTATCTCTTGGAGAGATCTGAGGTTTCACTAATCCCGGTTTTGACTCATCATAAAGAAGCATAGAGGCATAATGCGCCTCTTGTAAGGCATTTTACTTTACATGCAGAGCAAAGTATTTATTTTTATTGTAAAGACAACCCCCACCACTATGTTATGTGTTATATCTTCAGTTTGTATTTTGGGGTCACTGGAATTATGCAATTGTGCGGCTTCAACAGTTTTCGCATGATTATGGATGTGTCGCATGTGCCACAAATCCATCATTAGCTGAATATATCTGAAGATTCTAATTTAAAAACAGTTGCTACCTCAAATGGTTAAAAAATAACGAAAAAGACAGTGATGCATTGCAAAGGTCCTTTGTAAAGGTTGACTGGTCACCTTCCTGTGAATATCACTATATTTGGGTGTTATACGGGTACTAATGAGGTGCAACCTATGACCAGAAAGTGTTCAAATGTGCACAAATGAGAAAATAATATGGTAATACTGTGACAAAATGTGCAGCATTACACTGCATAAATTCCCTTTTCTTGAAAAAATAATTTAATCAACCCTGCAGCATTATTCGGCCCTCCATGCTGAATAACTCCAGTGACCCTGCATATAGTACCTAACAGTATGGATGCCTTGTGACTTCAACACCTTGTAGACCTCCTTGCCTTAAGTAACATTTCCTATACATTGATTTACATGTTTATATGAGTCATTCTCTCTGAACAATAAGTGTGTGAGCTGAAGCGCTCAATGCCCTACATTGGGTTGAGCAGCACTGTAAAATAAATGACACACACTAGCGAGGGTCTATATAGCGATGAGGGGCACCATGGGAGGTGGATAGTGAGGGAATCTGTGCAGAGGGAGAGGTCTTTGGTGTAGGGGCGTAAGGAAGGCTGAAGGTCTGTGCATCCCCTGCAGTGCGGGTGGGACAACACTTCAAAGAAACCCCAAACGGTAAACAAAATATCATATGAAATACCACAAAAAGAGCTGCACAGTTGCTCAAAGCTGTGCACATACCAAAACGGTGAGGTGCACGATTGTCTAACCTTAATATAAACTTATTTTGACATGTACTTATGTTAGTTGTCTATTTACTTACTTTTACACTATTGTACGACCTCCTCTGATGTGTCTGAAAACGTACATTTTGTCCCAAATTTCTGTCCTGGATTTAGACTTACTGTCCTGAATTTTGGTCTTGAATTTTGACACTTTGTCCTGAATTTTTACACTCACTGTCCTGAATTTGCACCTATGCCAGTTTGTCACCCTAAATCCGACAGCGACCTCAAGAAAGCGGTTTTAATGCAAATGAGGGAGCCTACTTCCATTCACTACAAAACAAGTGGAAGGGGTCGCATCGCTACTAACACTGAAAAAAAAATCATTATGGAAGACTTATTTTACGTTGGTCACTCCCACACAGACAGCACCCCCTCCCAGACCATTCTCCTACTACTCTTCCACATAGCCACCGACCACGCCCCCTCACTCATCGCTCCTTGTAAGTAAAGGACCCCTCAGTGCCTCCTAGTACTACTTTCACAGAAGTGCAGCAGACCAGGGTCCTCGCTGCCTCGCCTGTCACCTGGCCTTCTTCATGTGGAAGCCCACTCGTGCCCCTCACCTGCACATCCTCGTTACGCAGCTCGTCGATGAGCACGGCGATGGGGTAGAGGGAGTCGTCGCCATCGGCCGCCGCCATCTTACGGATCTTCCGGGCCACGCAGATGGAAAAGATACAAACAGAACCGTACACCGTCACCGGGAGTTGCGCCGATGGATTGAGGAGAGCGTCCCACACCAATGCGTAATGGCGCTGGATGAAACAGAGTACCCAATCATACGGCAGACTGTCACAGTCAGCCAATCCATGTCGGCTGTCAGGCTACGAGGGCTAGCTCTGTGGACGAAGCCAATGGGAACCCCCAAAATCAATGCTACCCAATCCAAAGCGTTCTATTAGACATAAACAAAGATCATGAGTTGGTGTCCGTTTTCTCTGATATTGGCTTCTAGTACCATCGAGTTGAAATAAAAGACAGACTAGAAAGACGCAGAGATATGCGGGGTTGGACACCGCTCAAACCGTTAACCATACGGAAGTCGAAAGCCCCGCCCTCTGAGTTCACTCATCGGTATATAAACGGTTAATCTGTTGGAGCAAAGCTATCTGAAGTGATCTTCAGGGATAGATTTGTCTAGCTTTTAATTTATCTTTACATTTTAGGCGTTCCGACTTCCCTGTGGGTTTTTCCGCGATAATGAAGAAATAGCATTAACTCTGAAGGCATTAAAATACAAGTGACCCAGTGGTGTATATACGTTTCACGGAGGAAACAAAGTTCAGTCCTGTGGCGTAGTACAACAACCCTGCTTGTCCATGGCAGAGAGGAAGTTTGAGAAGTTCCAGAGCCCTGGTAAAGGCAATGGTCTGCGAGCAACAGCACGCCTGCTTCCTGGGGATTTGCTGTATACCGCCGAGCCTTTCGTCTACACGACTTGCAAGAGCGGTGGGCGCTTGGCATGTGACTTTTGCTTGGGAGTGCCAGACCGTCTCTTGCGATGCTCCAGCTGTAAATCTGTCAAATACTGTGGCACACGCTGTCAGAAGGGAGCATGGCCAGACCATCGTAGAGAATGCAAATGTTTGAAAAGCATTCAGCCCAAAGAGCCTGCTGAAACTGTTCGACTCATTGGCAGGGCCATTTTTAAACTGCTCAAGAAATTGCCATGCCCTTCAGAAGAGCTCTACTCATTGTCCGAGCTACAATCTAACATATCTGAGCTCAATGACGAAATGAGAGAAGGGCTCACCCAACTAGCCATAATGTTGCAGTACTATCTCAAGGAGGAAATCCCTGATCCTTCATATCTGCCTGCAGACCTGAACATTGTAGAATTATTTGCTAAAGTGGCCTGCAACACGTTCTCTATCTGTAACGCTGAGATGCAAGATGTTGGTGCTGGCATCTATCCCAGCATGTCCCTACTGAATCATGACTGTACCCCAAACTGCGTCATTGTTTTTGAGGGGAAACACCTTCTCCTCCGTGCCGCCAAAGAGATCCAGGCAGGAGAAGAGCTCACCATCAGCTATGTGAATTTGATGATGCCTAGCAAAGAGAGACAGAGCGAGCTGAAACGGCAGTATTCATTTGAATGCAGATGTCATATTTGTCAAACACAAGCTGCTGATGAATTAATGGTTGCTGGTAACAAACAAGCTGCAATGGAAACCAAAACATCAAAATTGAAAGCACTGCAGCTACAGAGCGATGGAAAATGGGAAGAGAGTTTAGCCATGTGCAGATCCATCCTACTTTCTAATGATGGCCGCCTACCAGATGGAAATGTTTATCAGGTTGGAGTGCTTGACTGTGCCATGGATGCCTGCATTTATGGTGGTTTGTATGAGGAGGCCTGCATGTATGGCAAACGAACTCTAGAAGCATACAGACTGTATTATCCAGCCATGTGTCCAGTTAAGGCTATCCAGCTGATGAAAGTGGGTAAGTTGCAGTACCTTCACGATAAACTGCCAGAAGCTCTTCAAACAATGAAAAAGGCTCTTGATATTCTGAAGGTAACTCATGGAAGAAATCACAGGCTTACTCTGGAGTTAATGTATATGCTGGAAGACTGTGAAGCTGCACAACGTACAGTGAAGTAGCCAAATCTGAGCTTCAGTTTGAACGAATAATAGGTTTACACACTGTTCGGTTTTTGCCTAATCCATGATATAGCAGAAGCAGTGATACATTCTTCCAACTTGGAATAGTACAGAGAAAATGCTACCCAAAA
Organism: Lissotriton helveticus; assembly: GCF_964261635.1. Classification (NCBI taxonomy): domain Eukaryota; kingdom Metazoa; phylum Chordata; class Amphibia; order Caudata; family Salamandridae; genus Lissotriton; species Lissotriton helveticus. Next base: position 1,758,461,879 of record NC_136068.1, on the reverse strand, counting down.
TGTTTACTGAAAGCATAAAATCTTAAAAGCAGAATTAGAATAGACACCTAGCATGTGAACCAAAACAAAGATGACGAGCCAACTTGGGAAATATGTTCTGCGGCACTGGGTGCAGACTAGACAACAGGTGCCATATAAAGCATCAAAGCTGATGATATAGGACTTTGTGTCCATTAGACTCAAGACAGAAAATAGCATGTGATAAACATTGAAGTTGGATGAAAAGGACAAAATAATCAGTGCTGCACCAAAATATGACTGCAGCATGAACCAGTGGTTAAAAGGTTTTCTGCGGAACACAGTAAAACTCGAAATTGTATCTGAACAGATGTGAATAAGATCTAAAGGTAGATTGTTTTTTGATGAGACTGTGGCTATTCAGGATGGTGCCGAAACAAATGTATCCGATATAATTTTCCTTCCAGTTCGATTGGGCCAGACTTGCCTTTTGAGTTCAGAAATAGTGTATGAAAAGTTGATTGTTACATTTTAAGATGTTATACAATATATTCGTTTATTTTGGTGATGGCTTCAGATTTAAAGCCTGACCTTGTCTAATCACATTAATTCATATTGAGTAGAGAATAGTGAGGATCACAACACTCACAAGTGTTAATACGGATTTTGCTAAAACAGTTACATGATCTGAATGCCTCACAACAAGGAAAACATGGATCTCATTTTGCAATCCTTCTATCAAGGGCATTACTAAAGTATTTATCGCTCAAGAGTTGTGCATGCCTACCTCTGTAGGAAATTTTATAATCCTACACAAGTAGTAACAGATTTACATGAGTGCACCCATAATACCGCTCAATGCAGGTGATATTGTCCTGCATATCTATGGGTAATTTAGGAGAATGATTATGTTCTGCAGTTTGTTTGCTAAAATGACCAAGTTTTGTATTTTTGTACAAATAGTAATAATTGCCATTCATACCAAATAAAGTTTATTTTGGAATTTAAAGAAAGTGTTGTGTGTGGAAGACTTTTCATGTGATAAAGTATGCTACATGCAATACATGCATTTAACAGCTTCAGAGCCTAGGAAAAGTAGAGCAACTTTTTGAATGGCACTGATGGCAGATGTGTGCTGTTTGACATGTTTTCTGTTTAGAAACCCCATGCTTTCTCACGTCGTTAATACTACCAGGACAGAGAAGGACAACTTTCTAGTACTCTGGTTCACAAATTGTAACTGCAGCTGCAAGCGAAGGTGATCTTGTAGAGGTCCATCTTGAAAGGATGAAGGAATAAGCTTTGGCAATGCTAATCAGGCTAGCTTGGCTGTAAAGGAAAATAATAGCTTGAGAATACGTGTGAGACTTTAATAAAAATAAAAAAAAAGTTTTTGTTATTACTTGTGGAAAACAAATGTTACTGTATATACTTTTTCCCACGTTTTGCTACATTAAGTGCTGGTTTACTGACTCTGAACTCTGAGGTGCTGATGTCCTGCTTCTAGTGTATGGTCTCAGACTCCTAATTGGCTAATTCCCGATTGGTAAATTTATCTTAACTCTAAGTTCCTAGTATATGGTACTCTGTGTACCCAGGGTGTGTAAGTTAAATGTCACTAGTGGAATGCAGCCCTCATTTTGCCACCATTAAAGAGGCAAAATTACTGTAGGCCTGCCACTGTAGCCTAGCAGTGCGATTTTAAATCGGTAAATTCGATCTGGCAAAGTAAACCATTTGAGAAGCCTTAATCTTCCTTTTTAATACATGTATGCCACCCCTAAGTTATGCCCCATGTCTCCCTAATAAAAGGTGCATGCTATTTAAAAAGTTGGGCATGTATTCTTAAGTTTTACATTTCCTGGCACTGAAAATTCTCCAGTCACTTTTCACTGTGGTACATCTAACTCTCCCATGGAAAAGCACTGGGTTACTTTACAACACCGTATAATGTATAACTTGGGTTTGGGAATAGCTAGACCCATGATTTAAGGATGCAAGTTAATAGGATTTTTAAATCCAATCCGATGGTGAAGTCTGAATTTAAGCTACTATTTTGAAAATGCCACTTTTAGAAAGTTGATTCGGATCAAGACAAAGCTGACCTAGACAAAGTGTTCACTACCTGAATACACTCTACTTAGATTGTGCGTCACTTTATACAGCAATTAATCAAGTGTTGAATTTGTTTTGATAAGGTAATAAATATAAACATGAATTAATGAACTAATACATCCATAAAATCAGACAGAGGTATTAATTCCATCCAACGTAGTTCAATGCTTCTTTTATTCAAAAGCACGATTCATAGAAGACATAAAGCTTCATAGTACGTTGTACTGTCGTAATAAACTTGAAGATAACTGTTCCCAATGCATTTCGGGTAGATCATACACCATTCTTCAGGGGAAATCTCCAACAAATTAAACAAATTAACAACTATTACATTGCATTCTGAATAATAGCTAGTCGGCCTCTCACTATCCAGGATGAAAAACGGATAAATCAAAAATCATAACATTTAATTTCAGAAATACTGTATCACTGATGCAGCCAACCATTGTATGGTGGCGAGCATGGTGCAGGAGGTTTGGTTAGACACGTCTTTTGACCTACATTCAGTAAGTTCTTTTCTAGAATTGGTAGTTAACACTGTTATGCCGTTGGGGGTACCCGCTTTTGGTTTTAAACCCTCTTTCATTTGTTTAATTTTTTGGTACAGACAGGACAAAGAACCCTTAAGATTATCCTTCCTATTCTGATAAGCCGATTCTCTGGCTGTCAGTTGAGATGCATTCATTGGGGTCACAGCGGTGTCTGGGGATACAGGCGGTGTATGAGCACTATGCTGAGTTGCAGCATTGTTTCTTTATTTTTGGATGGGGTGTGCCTAGGCAAGTTCTTTCTCTGACGCGGAGCAGTAAATTTCAATAGTGTCTGCCAGATACAACAGTTACCGAAACTGCAGGTGAGGCTTTAGTTTAATGGTGGGAGATTCCCCTTAATCTCTATTTAACCACACATACTTTATCAACGGGTACTTGTATTTTAGCTAGTTTACGAGCTTTCACTTTGAGAAGCGCAGCACTCTTGTAATTACAGCAGTTGCATTAATTAGGGAGCAACGGCTGGAAACGTGGTAGTTAGAAGTTGCACGATTTATTTTCATAACGAGGGAACATTAGATATAAGCGGCATGCACCACAACTTAATTTGCATGAATTAGTATAATTCACGTCAGCACTGACCGCTATTCGGTTCACTGAGAAAGGTGGTGTGGCTACTTCTTTTTCTTCTTCTCTGTTTATGTATCCTTTTATATGGATTCCACTATTAACTCCACACAGTTGGCTGCATCAGTGATATAGTCTTTCTGAAATTACATTTTATGCTTTTTGATTTATCTGTTTTTCATCCCGGTTAGTGAGAGGCTGGCTAGCTATTATTCAGAATGCAATGTAATAGTTGTTAATTTGTTGTACATATGTTTGTTGGAGATTTCCCCTGAAGAAGGGTGTATGATACACCCAAAATGCACTGGGAACAGTTATCGTCAAGTTTATTACGACAGTACAACGTACTATGAAGCTTTATGTCTTCTATGAATCGTGCTTTTGAATAAAAGAAGCATTGAACTACTTTGGATGGAATCAATGCCTCTGTCTGATTTTACGGATGTATTAGTTTATTGATTCATGTTTATATTGATTACTTTATAACATTTTTTTTCAACACTGTATTATAATTGCTGTATAAAGTGACGCACGCTCTAGGTAGAGTGTATTCAGGTAGTGTGCATTTTGTCTAGGACAGCTTTGTCTTAGTCCAAATCTTCTTTCAAAATCAGTGGTAAGGTAGAACCACTCCAAAGTGAGCACACCATTAGAGATCAGTTTTGAGTACTTTACACTAATCAGATTAGTACTAAATTGAGTGCATCGCAGCTGTAATATTACACTTTCGAAAGTTGGCATTTTCTGCTTAAAGCCTCTAGTGTCCACTTCGGAGATAATTCCCAACAGCCACCAAGTAGTCTGCTGGGAGGTGAGTATTGCTCTTAGGAAATGCAACAAAAGGCCCTTTGCTGGGAGAAAGTGTGACCTCCACCTAGGAAGATGATCTGGGGATGTGACCACCAACTATACAAGCATCATCTGTGGAATGTGACTGTTTCTGTACACTCCTAACGTCCCTGACACTGTGATAGAAGAGACTAAAACACCACTAATACTCTAGAAAAACAGTTCAAGGTTTTTCATAATTTTTTGGTATTACGAGAAGAATGGAAAAGTATAGTAAGATTTTGTTAACTTAACAACGGACATCTGTACAAGTTATTACAACACAGCATATTTCGTCCTGGTATGTTACACATTTCTTTTACCACTGACATTGCAACATGTTGTAATATACCTCTTTAGTTTACCACTGCAGCACATGCCTTTTTAACACATTTTTTTGCAACACATATGTACGTTTAGGATAACAATACAATAAAACCACAAGAAGTACAATAATGTAACCTTTCAATAGTATAAGCAACTTGGGGATTGTTGGCAAAGGTTGTTGTTGATATGCTTAATAACTTGGACTTGCACACATTTTTCCCAAGTTCACTCCATTCTCCAGTGTCTGGAAAACACAGGCATCTGCAGACAGGCATCAGCAGCTCTGCACTGGTGTGGATCTGCTATTTCCTGGCCGATACAAGTTAATTGGAATGGCTGAAAAGCTGCCCGACTTAACCGGACCCCCCCTCCCCCCACCCCCGCTCCCTTTAGGCGGTCCAATTCTTGCTGCATTGAGCGCTGCCCCCATGATTTTTCAGAGTGGAATAGCCCCGCACCACGGAACTTTTTTCCATTATAAAGTCCTGCATTAGAACAAGAATGACCTTTGCCCGGCTCCCGCATCGCAGAATGGGATTCCCGTGCCCCCGCCTAGAGAAATTCGATATCTGTGCAATTCCTGCACAAGTGTGAGCGTGAATCCTTGCCCTGTTCTTCGCCAGTTATAGACGTTATAATTCCTGTCTTCGATTCACACTTGGCATTTATTATCTGCTAAGACGCTGTCAATTCGATTACAGACGTAGATTCTATCACCTGACAGAGAACTGATTCCAACTATGTAACCGTCGTCCTGATGATGACCTCAAGTAATAGAGGTTGAAACGCCGTCGACCCTACAACACCAATTGCGGCATTCTGTTGGTCACTTTCAAAATAACGAAATTTTGTGTATAGTTGTAAATATCTTACTTTGACCTTTACTGTTTATTTCTCACCTTGCTCCGCCTCACGTTGTTTCACAATCATATGTGTCACTGAGCCATTTACTCACCCACACATTGCCAGAACACACCTGGTTGTTATGGTTACTGCAATCTAGTTGTACTTCTGTGCTTCTATATGTAAATAACAACTTTGAATTATCATTTGGTCTCCCTTGTTCTTTTCCCTGTGCTATGTGATTTACCATCTTTCTAAATTGTCTGTTCACATGATATTCCTGTCGAAACACTGTATTGTTGTTACAATTATTACACGGTCTCAACTGGGTTAACGGGTTTACTCCTGTTCTGTGTTCTATTGTTTGCTTCTGATCCTAAGTTGATAACGTTCGGAGTACCTCAGGGCTCTTCCCTGAGCCCTATGCTTTTTTATTATTTAAATGCCCCCCCCCCTCCCATTGCCTCACTGGGGGAGTACTTCGGTGCTCAGGTAGCATCATATGCTAATGGCACTCTGCTGGTTCTACCTTAAGATAGTAACTCACCAAATTATTTTAGCAGGTTCAATAACTGCCTGTCGGCTGGTTTCTGATGGATGTGGACTAGCAATTTACAGTGCAATGCTAGCAAAACTGAGTATCTGCTATTCGGCTCTCCATACCCATTTGCGATGGAGATTACTGGCCTAGTTACATCCCCCGCCCGTCGGCCGCTGCTACAACAGCCTGAAACTTAGGGGTTAAGTGCGATGATCATATCTCTTTTAGCGCACAGGTTGCATCCGTGGTGAGGTTCTGTTTTGGTCTACTAAAGTCAATAATTAAATATTTGTACTTAATCTCTGCGCAGGCCCAAAAACGGTTATATATGCACTTATCCCTTCCTGTCTTGATAATGCCAAGGGGCGTTTGACCTTGTTAAGATCTTGTGAGAAACATCACGTCCCAGGTATTATCGACTAGTGACCGCCAGATATCATCCACATGTTTTGAGAGAGATCCTCTGATGGTCTCTCCAGCTTGAAATTGCAAGCATTGCAGCAATGCTCAAAGCTTCCTTCCTCCAGGTCCAGGCATGTCCTGCCATTACAAGGATACTCATTCAAAGCCATAAGTGAATCTCTGGACCACATGATGAGCTGGGTCTTAGTGATTTGGGCAGCGTAGCTGGTGCTGGCCGCGGTCTGCACACGGACGGGTACAGACGGGCTTGTCTTTGGCGTGCCAGTGGCGTGCTCCGCTGCACATCAGCGTTGCAGCTTTCATTAAATAGGTGAAGGGAAAGCCGCTCTAACAACAAGACCACTCACCCCTCCAAAATGGCGTCTGTAAAAGCCCTACCGAACGATGGTGCTCCACACGGGTCAGAGCAGACTGTAATCCAGCCCCCACCCCTGACTATGGAAGAGTGGCAATGCAGTCACAAACAATAAATCCTAAAAAATACCCTCAGTTACCTATTTAGCAAATTACTGGTAGTGCACCCTGCAACACAGAGAAGTGCACTCGGTCTACACGAAATTAAAATAACAACAACAGACTATTTTAGAGAATCGCTCTTCCAGTAGGCTTCAATTGGGACCAGAGATATGACTTTTTTTTTTGCCTGGTCCAGTGTGTTCTGGCGTGAAGATTGGTCTCTACCATTCACTCTCCGTGCTATACTTTTATAACATAATCTCATTGTTAGTAACTCTTAGCAGAAATAATGACCAGAGAGTGGCCTGATGCCCTTTCAGTTATTTTATTTCTATGAGATTCTCTTCTTTTGAAATAACAGTAAATTAGGCATGTGATTGTCAAGCTTCTAGAAACTTAGAAAACAATAACAAGCTAAAGTAAAATGAAGCAATCGGTATTCAAAGTAAGTACTGCAAAAATATGAAGATAAGCTTGATAATCACATTGCAGAACATATTATTATTATTAGCAAACATTTATTAAGCGCATACCTATCCTGAGGCATTCCAGCGCTAGCAGCAAAACAGTGGGGTAGGTTTGATAACTCACAGAGTGGAAATATGAAATCGCCAGATTTTTGGAAGCTTTTGGAAGGGGAGATGTTGAGTCTCTGAGCGAAGGTGCAAGGGAAGGGTGTTCCAAAGTCAAGCTGTATTGTAGGAGAAGGAACTGCCCCCACTCCTCATCCTTCGAATTGTAGGGATAGTGGCTAAGTTCAGGTTAGCCGAGCTAAGGGGTTTCCTGAGACGGTAGAAGGTAATGAGAGAGCCATTAGTTGGAGGAACTTTACCCTAGAGAGTCTTGTGGGCTATACACAGGGATTAAAATTGTATTCTCTCCGAGATGGGCAGCCAGTGTAAGGTCATCAGGCCTGGCTTAGCCAACTGAGTTTTAGGAATGCCAAGCAGCAACCGATCGGCACAGTTGTGAACAACTTGAAATTTCCTTGTTGTGGATTTTGTTGTTCCCACATACATGGAGTTACCGTAGACCAAACGAGAGAGAACCAAGGCTTCGACCATGGTTCTAGCCCCCATGGGAAGGAGGGGTAGAACTTTCCACAGCAGTCTAAGAATAGCATAACAAACTCCTGTTACTTCCACTGTTTGCTGGTCAAGTTTGAGTATTTTGTCCAGCCAGATGCCTAGACTTTTAATCTTGGACTTAGGGGTCGGAGCAGGTCCAAGACAAGTTGGCCATGCATGTTTAAGGTCAATATTAGGCGAGTTGCCCAGGAGCATTATTTCGTTTTTCCCCTTTGAGCCGGAGACATGAGTGCTGTATTAATGTTGCCATATTCTCAAGACAAGATTACAGGTCAGAAGGCAAATTCTGAGGATGTTTAAGGGCTACTACCAACTGTGTATCATCCGCCTACGTGACAATTTTAATTCCATATGGCAAGATAATATCCGCAATTGGTCTCATGTACACATTAAAAAGAGTAGGGCTCAGTGTTGAGCCCTGAGGCACTCCACAACTAAGTGATAGGCTCCTAGAAGTTGTTTCTCTTACAAAGACCTATTAAGCTCGACCATTTATGTAGGATCGAAGCCAGGTAATGGTGCCACCTGACACACCGGCAGTTTTAAGTTTGTTCAGAAGTATGTCAAAGTCAACCGTATCAAATGCAAAGCTAAGATCAAGGAGGAAGCTGGCAATATAAAATTAATGTACATTAAAATTACCCTTCAAGTCACTAAATTAACCTGAGATCAATCCTTAGTAGCTATGGAACAGAACAGACAGGCTTGACCTAGGCAATGTGTAAAGTATGTATGCAGAATTCAAACAGTAATAAAGTCCAAATGCAAAACAATAAAAATCACAACACCAAATAGAAAAATAGAGTAAACGTTTATAAACCGAGTGACACTATAGTGACAAAACTCCAAAAAAGGAAGGCTAACAGTATGCAGATGAATCTCCTGTCAAACCCCGACCTTCCTATGTTGTGGCTATCTAGAGGTAATGCACAAAGGCAGCTGTCACCCAGCCCAGACTTGTATTGTCTGTCAGGTGCAAAGAGTTATATGCACAGAGAAATGTCCACTTTCTAAAAGTGACATTCCTAGAATAGTAATATGAAACCCAACTTCACCAGTAAGGAGGATTTATCATTACCATTCTGAACATACTAAACATGACAAAACCACTTCTTTCGGATCAGGAATTACCACTTAAAAGTATCTAAGGAATCTCCCAATGCGATCCTATGAGAGGAGTAGGCCTCACAGTAGTGAAAAATGAAAAAGGCTGTTTGTCATTACCAGGACATGTCAAACATAAAAGAATATGTTCTACCTTTTACCTACACAGCCCCCCGCTCATCTGGCTTACCTTGCGGGTGACCTATGTATAATAAAAGGGGAGTTTAAGGCTTGGCAAGTAGTTTTAAATGGCAAGTTGTAGCGGCTTTAAACTGCACACACAGGCCCTGCTGTGGCAGGCCTGAGACATGGTTAGGGTCTACTTATGTGGGTAGCACAAGCAGTGTTGCAGGCCCACTAGTAGCATTTAATTTATAGGCCCTGGGCACATGTAGTACACTTTACAAGCGACTGATAAGTCAATTAAATGTCAACTGAGTATGTGCCAATGTTACCACCTTTTAGGGAGTGAGCACATGCACTGGTTAGCAGTGGTAACGTGTACCGAGTCCTAAAGCCAACAAAAACCAGGTCAGAAAAAGTAGGAGGAGGAAGGCAAAAAGTTTCGGGTAACCCTGCAAAAAGGGCCATTTCTAGCAGTGTTCAGTTCATGTGTTTCTATAGTTTTATTGATAGATACTTATTAGAAAAAATATGTAATTATCTGTTGCTGTCAGTACTTGGTTGTTGGTTGACTGGGGTGTGAGCCCTGGTCAAGCAGCAACCACAATCCTTGTCAAGGTGAGGCACAAGACAATCCTAAATTAAGCTGTGCTCAACCCTCTGGTGTAAAATATGCCTTACCTGCTTAACAATACATCTCCGATATATGACCAACACAGGGGATCTGATATATCATCTAGATCCTTCAAGTGTGTTAGATAACACTAATCTCGTGGGTCAAAGATGTGAATTTAAGAAAGACAAACAGACACAGGTCCCCAAAAAAACACAAAAATTGTGTGAAAGAAGAGAGAGTGCCTCACGATCGAAACTCCCGAGGGGGTTCCTGGTTAACAATTACCAGTGTACCCACTTCTCATCATCGGTCACTCTCTCTGTGTATAGTGGCACTATCTAAATATGGATGGTATACGAGTACCTAATTTTAATTTGGGAGGCTTGCAGCACCAGAATAAAGATAGAGAGCTAGCAACCCTTACCATACAGTGTTTAATTTTTTGAACCTAACACGTCGGTTTATTTATTTTCCTTGGGGTTCTAGGTGCATTGGTACACGAATCACAAGAGTGCACATTGGTATTGGCTTCTTCCTTTACAAACCACTGTTATTATTTATACACTTGGTTTTATTTGGCCTTTTTCTTACACACTATACACAGAGACAGTGACCGATGATGAGAAGTGGGTACACTGGTAATTGTTAACCAGGAACCCCCTCGGGAGTTTCGACCGTGAGGCACTCTCTCTTCTTTCACACAATTTTTGTGATTTTTGGGGACCTGTGTCTGTTTGTCTTTCTTAAATTCACATCTTTGACCCACGAGATTAGTGTTATCTAACACACTTGAAGGATCTAGATGATATATCAGATCCCCTGTGTTGGTCATATAGCTGAGATGTATTGTTAAGCAGGTAAGGCATATTTTGTTTACAGTTGTCTGAGTGGGGGGCGGCCTTACCTCTCTCCCCCTACACTCCTATTGATTTATTGGTACTCAACCCTATGGTAGCTTGGCACAGAACTGTCAGGCGTAACTTAGAGGCGATGTGTAAAGTATTTGTGCAGCCCTTCAAACCGTAATAAAGTTAGGACAACACACAAAGGGGTCCAAAACCAAGTTAGAACTTACTTTAATAAATAAAAAAAGACCAATATGACAAAAATCAAATCAGTAGAATCAGGAAATGCAATTCTAGCGACTTTGGTGAAAATAGTGACAAAAGGCACAAAGTGCAAGCTGAGGATATCTGGTCATGCAGACCTGAACAAGTTCAATACAATCGCAATGAAGCACAGGCTGGGTACCGGGACCCATTTGGCCTGCTGAACAAAGTACCTTAAATCCTGGTTTGTGGAGCGTTGCAATGATCCGCGTCAAAGATGTGTGCCAAAGTAATGCATCAATTTCGAGATGCAGCAAGGCTTCCGTGCGGGGGCCTGCGTCATCACTGAGGATCACCTCTATGGACTTTACATATTTGGATTTCACATATCGAAAACGTGTATCTAAGCTAACAAGCACAAGACTTGGAATGTATCACAACTCTTTGTGCATATAAACAACCATTCGTTTATATGTAAAATCCCTATTGGTGTTGTATGTATGTGATATGTAACCAAGATATTTGTACTTATGTGAATCTATTTTTGTTTTTCTGTTCATTCATAAAATGAATAACGTGAGTGATACATAGAATAGACTATAATTAGGGCTCCCGGTTTTATGGTATTTTTTTCACATTTCCGTCTGTATTTATCCATATTTTTTTATTTAGTTATCATTTTATCTGTATTTTTCCGCATTTATTTTTGTGGCGCGCAAAAGAGACCCTGCAGTTAGTATTTTTTCACATTTTTTTAAAATAGACAATGCACACTTTTTGCTGTTTTTTTTATAGTGCGAGTTTGCACCAAAGTTATTGAAGTGCTTTACAAGAGCAACAGTTTGATTACACAAGGGCATTTTCATTTTTAGAGACTCTGGAAAATTAACAGATTTGGCCAGAATCATGGATTGGTGAGCCAAACCCGAGACTTGAGCCTGGTTATGTATGTATGTTAATGTCCATGGATATTAATTCACCCCCGTGCTATGGATGTGGAAGTGACATCACAATCCTTTTGTCATCACAGCGTTGCACCCACTCTTAGCCCCACAGAAGTCACTTAATTTCTGCTGTGTGGCTAAGAAAATAAAGCGGAGTATAAAGCAAGGAACGTAAACAGGGCTCTTGCATTCCTGATTTCTTCCTGTTTCTCTCACAGCAGTGATGACAAGGCTAGTTGGCTGGTTCACTATCTGTACTCCTCACTAATGCTAATTGATCACAATGTTCAAGTCCCTCCAAATCTACTACTCCCATTTCCTCCACCCACCAACGTTTTGGTTGATTTATACACCCATTGTCATATAATAAATAAAATATATGTAAAGACAGATCCCAAAGTTAGATACGTTAGGCCACCAAGATTCATGCACTTTAATGGGCTCCAGCTTTCTCAATACAATTAGAGATCGGGCTACAGAAATGTGGAACGCCAACGTTTAGACATCTATACAGCTTTTACATGCTGAGATCTACTCAGCTGCCTCAAAAGTCAGCAGAGCTGCCCCGCTGCTTGCCCATTTCTTTGCACTTTAAACTATTCTTCCAGACAGGTAGTTCCTACGAGCTGATGGTGAGACAACAGATGATGTCCTGAGGGGGAGAGGAACGGGGGAGTGGGGGGTGCTGCCACATTAACCCCATGGCATGGTCAATACGTGTGTTATGTATTGATAAAGGCCGATAGCGCTCCTGGGCTGCTGCTTTCTGAGATGTAGAGAGCGTCGCTCATTAACAGTTCAGTCTCACTTGGCAACAGAGTGCTTAGCCCAGACTTGGGAGGGCAGGGTTATGTAGAGGGAAAAATAATCTGCAGGAGATCGCAGTAGCAGTTTCAGATGTCTTTCCTGAGCCCCTGTGTGCCTCAGACACTTATTTTCCCGAGGAGCACATATACACCATAAAGCCGGCTGGTAAGTATTTTTCGGTGTCTTTTTATAAATACAGACAAAGGAATACAAGTTGTGTTATATCGCTTGTTTTAGTTCTCTTTCGTTTATCTGCCCTTATGTTATCCTGTACATTCAGTGTTTCATGTTAAGATGTATAACCTTTAGCTTCCTCCTTCAGCTTCTCCCTTATGTCATTGTTGCTTAGCAATATTGGAATGTTTAGGCTCTAGCTGCTCAGTTGAGACTGGAGCTTGACAGAGTGACACTCTGGCAGTTTGAGAGCTGTACTTGTTCTTATGAATAAATCTTCATTATCCTACAAAGCTGTTCCTGTCTTCATTGGATGCAACAAGTTTTCATCTGTATTTATATGTAAAAATCCATTTAAGTGGAAAACTGAGAGCCGTGACTATAATTAATTAAGATTGATTTTTCAGGAATGTTTTAATTGATACGAATGATTTGTGTTTATGTTGTGATATATTAATTAATTTAACTGTGGCTAATGAGATGCTAATTCTTTTGAATGGATCTACAGAGGACTGGGGTGGCACCACTTGGCATGGTTGCCTCATAGATGGCAGAGTTTAGGTGCAGATGCAAGGTTGTAGGAAGCATGTGCTGTCCCCGATGCTTCAGATCAGGAGGTCAGCCAACTAACCCTTGGAGTCACTCTGGGTTAAAGTGATGCGGGTCCAGTCCTTCTCACCCAGGCAAGAGGGCAATAGGTCAGCATAGCAGGGCAGCAGTCCTTCATAGGAGTAGTCCAGAATATGCAGTCCTTTTAGCAGTACAACAGTCCATCTTCCTGGCTGAATATCTATAGGTCCAGAAGTGTACAGAAGTGATGAGGTCTGAGATGCAGTATTGATACACCGTTGTACATTTGAAGTGGGAAGAAGCTTCTAGAGGCAGGCGTTTGAAGTGCACCGATCCCCTTCCTTCCCTGTCCTGGCTCCTGACTAACTACAGGGGTATGCAGCCCTTTGTGTGGGGATAGGACTCAGCCTATTCAAGTGTAAGTAGAGCTGGGTCCAGCTCCTTCTTCCCATTCTGCCAGTGATGGCTCATCCAGTTGCATCTAAGCTCCCGTTGTGTGTGACTGTCTAGGAGGAATACACAAAGCCCAGCTGTCACCCACACCAAGCCATGTGACCAAGAGACAGGTTGCAGGCACCAAATGGCTAAGGTAGAAAAGGGACAGCTTTTTAAAAGTGTCATTTCTGAAATTGTAAGTTCGACATTTCCGTAAGTTAGGATTTTTCTTTACAGTTCCAAAGTCCCAGTTGGAAATCGCATTTATAAAATGTAATAATGTAACTCCAATGTTATTCTGTTGGTGAGGTAGCTCTTGCAGAAGTGAAAAAACAACTGTAAAATTTAAAAGTACAGTCCATCCTTTTAAATACACTGCCCCTGCCTTCTGGGCTGTCCAGGGCCTACCCTAAGGGTGACTTATATGTATTAAAAATGAAGGTTTGGGCCTGGGAAAACATTTTTTTCCAGGCCAAAATGGTAGTTTATAGCTGCATACACACAGGCTGCAAAGGCAGGTCTGAGACATATTTAAAATGCTACTTAAGTAGGTGGGACAATAAAAATGTTTCTAGCTATTGCATCAAGAATTTTCAATTCTATTAAGGACTCAGAGGAGAGGCTTATGATTCTCTTACTTTACTGCATACAATTTCAACAGTGACTCAAATCATTTAACAAGAAAACGAAATTTCCCATGATACCATATTCAGCCTATCATTATCTATCCTCCAATTAGAGCGACCCAGCTCCCATAAATATTCTGCAAACCATGATTCTTCCTCTTTCTTTGCAGTAAAGTCCTGTGTATAGCCACGGAAATTTTCAAACCGAATCAGAAACAGTCCTGTTTTAACATGTTAGCATACAAACCAACATTTCATGAACAGACCCCTACCACCATGAAGGCGGTCCCAAGTTCAGCTTTGTTAATACAGTCTTGCTTTTGATGGAATAGAGAATTACATTGTAAAACCCATTACCATAAAGCACCTTCAATTGCACTATATGGGTGGGTAATGCACTGAAAAATAACATGCTAGTATTCATAATCAGTAAACTGTACCATAATCATACGTAATGATCACTTTAAGCATTACTTCGGGAGGGATAATCCTCACCTCCGAGTCCTTAATAGAATTGAAAATTCTTGATGCGATAACTAAAAAACGTTTTATTCTATGTCAGGACCCGAGGCTTCGTATCATGATTGTTCAAAGCTGTTCCACCACCAAAGATACCACATTCATTATTGGTTTTTGATAAAAAAAAAGGTGAAACGTAGATTCTGATGACCAGTCAGTCAAATATCTTCCAATCTATACCCTCAAAACAAAAGCCTTAGCGTGTACCTCCCCACATGCAGAATGAGCCCCAAACTGCATTACATCCACACCTGCTTCAGCCAACAACCAATGCAGCCAGTCTGCTAAAGCAGCAGCCATAACTGCTCTGAAAGGTTTCTACAGCACAATCAACAACTGTCTCATGGGGTTACTCTTTAACTCTATTGTTCAATCTTCATAACATTGGAGACAGCAAACCACGCATAAGGTTAGATAGAAAAGATGGCTATGCCACCACCCATGATTTTGTCTTTGCATGTCTTGTGATAATAAAAGTAACTTCTTGGGGAGAAAATACTCTACCTGATAAATCTAAAGTCGGGACATCTGGTACACGTCTGCATGAAATCAAGCATAGTAACGTGGTCAACTTTGTTGACAGATGTTTCCTTGATAGATTCATTACACAAAACAGAATACTTGGGAGTGGGAGGATGGGTCATTCTGATGCTTCTCATAACTTTACAAAACAAAGGGTGTTCACCCACAGGTTTGCCGTATGTCGGGCTATGACCTGCAGAAGTCGCAGAATGGAAATTATTTATTGTCCTGTATGCCAAACCATTCTCTGCCATCTGTGCTAAGATGTTTACCAGCATTGGAAGATTGGCTTCCACTGGATCCAAAGCCCATTCGTCACACCAGCCAAGCAATCTCCTCCAGGCTGAAGACTATCGTTGATGTGTATTAGCTGACCTGAATTTGCTGATGGTAATGTCAAGGTTGTTGCAAAAGGCCTGGCAAGTTCTAACGGTTCCTGAAACCCTCCATGACACCAAGGATAACTGCCCGGATATAATATCAGTTGGTGGTGAAGACCCCTGGATATGTCCACAGATCCTGAAACAGTGGAGAAGGAATCGGGCATTAGCAGGACGGTTCCAGAAGCATGGAATCATGTTTGCCCTTTCCACAACAGCATCGCCAGAATCAGCTCCGCTGACAGTTGCTGAAGATGAGATATAACCCTCTGAATCATAACAAAGGGGGAAAATGCATTGTTCAGCTCCTGACACCAAGACTGGAGAAAGGCATCCTAGCCCACAGAGCCTCTGGGTCCGGTCTCCAGCTAAGAATGTCGGTAACTGGGTGTTCAACCAGGAAGCAAGCAGGTCTATTTAGCACTGTACCTATATCTGAGACAGGCCCTGGAACAATGATGGGTCCCTCTCTAGTTCCAATCTGCTACCACATTCTTCCGTCCTGGCAGATATTCTTCAATCACCAAATTTCAGTGTTGCAGGTAGAAGTGCCTGAAATCCTTGGCAGTCTCTGCCAGAAGCCTGGATCTTGTCCCGCCCAGGTTGTTGATCTGCTGGAGGGCAGATATATTGACCATCCGCAGGAGAATATAACAGTAGGACTTCTTGGGTGCTAGAGTCTTTATGGTGAAATAACCCACCAGCGGCTCCACAATGTATGAAATGATGTAGTTCATCTGGGTACCATCTGCCCCATGTAGATATCTGGCCTCATGTCATGCTTCAACTCCATCTGCTCGTGAACTGCTATTTCTGCCTCCAGTTGGGAGCCAATTTTGGCTTGCCTGTTCCAAGCCACTATATGGTCCAACCACTAGGACATCTCCATCTTGGCTTATGGAGACAAAAAATCTCTTCCGCATGGGACAGTCTTTTGGAGAGGTGTAAGATGTTCAATCTCTGCAGAGCCCTTTAGAGTCCAGGGAATATTGCCGGAATGGAAGACACCTATAGACCCACTACTCTGGTCAATGACTTCAAGAATACAGTCAGTCTGGATAATGTCAGTTTAAATTCTTTCTTTATCAGTAACGATTTTTGAACTATTAGACCCAATTGTGCTTTCACCAAATACACTTTGAGTTCGAGAAACTCCACATTCTCAGCAGGTGTGAGCACAGATTTCTTTACACTAATGAGAATCCTCAGTTCTTGAAGGGGTTAAATCGTCCACTTCAGGTGGCACATTACTTTGACTTGTACCTCTGCCTTGATAATTAAGTTGTCCAGGTAAATCACTAGGCATAAGTCTTTTGCGTGTAAGGTTTCTACCACTGGGTTGCATCAGCTTTGTGAAGCACTCGGGAGCAGAGGACTTGAACTTTGTAGCATTCCCAGCTTCATAGAGACTGGAGGAATCTCCTGTGCCCTGGAAATATAGGAACTGACAGATAGGCATCTCTCAGTTCTAGACGCACCATCCTATCACCTTTTTTGAGTAAATCCCCTAAAAAATGGATGCCTTCCATCTTGAAATGTCTGTAGACTATTCAGGAATTGAACTCCCAGAGACTTAAGACTAGTCTGTAATCCCTGCCCTTCTTGTTGACAAGGAAAATCGTGCTGACAAACCTTCTACAGTGGGGTTGTGATACCTGAAAGGCGCCCTTGAGTTGTAAGTTGCAAACTTTTGAATCGATGAAGGCCTGTTCTTGCTGGGAAAAATGAAGAGGGACTAGCATGCGGGATGGGCAGGGAGTCTCGTAGAATTCCACTCTGTGACCTCCCACTGTGTTCAATGCCAAAGCATCATGTGAAATCTTTTGCCAATTGTGTGCGACTTACCCAATCCTGCTGCCCAACTGTACCTCTAAGAATGGCATAATTCTCACCTGAAAATTTGGCATTTGAGTTGCCTTGGGCATTATTTTTGAAACCGCGTCTTGAGAACCGGCTTCTGTGCCCTTTGTGTCTGGTGGGGTAGAAAGTGGTCCTTCTAGAGTTGTCTGCCCAGTAACCCCAACTTTCAGGGGAGTAACCTCATTGAGTTTCTTGAGATGACCACGGCCGAGTGAATGGCCTCTGAAATGCCCGGACCAGCAAAAAGGGCAGGATAGTACACAATTTTGATAGGGCTGTGAATGTGCTCACATATTTTCCCAAGTTTTTCACATCTGGTCTCCAAACAAGAGGCTAATCGTCGGTAAGCCAGTATCTGTCAGCTCCAGGTCGGCTAGCCTGGGATCAAGGCGTAGGAGGATCGACATCACCTCTCCACAGACTTTGCGCAATTTGCTTTTCCAATCTGACAAATGGCGCATTGTGCCCATCCCATGAAGACATCTGAGTCAATTGGGGCATTGAGAGCTTTGCATGAATTGTTTCATGGTATGGTCTGAGGGACCTGTTCATGTATTCCTGCACCTAGCTACTAGCTGCTCTTCACAATTGAGGCAAAGGAGTCATCATACATCTAGTAGTCTACATCATCAAATTGCTGGAACCCTGCCATTACAGTGTCCTAGTTCAAATCTCCACCCGAGGGATCCTAGAGGGCAGAGGGCCTTGAGCAAGCTATAAATATTACAGTTTTGGTGTAGAGGGAGCACCTTGAGTCTCCAAGGGCCAAGCCCTTTCAATAATTTTACCACCCTGGGCCATCAGGAGGGTTCCAGGTCATCCGCTGGGAGCAAATATTTATTGGGCAGTGCATTTCAGCAGAAGAGACCCCTCTCTGGGTTCTTTCTGAGAATTTATAACAATTTGTTGGTTGGAGGAAATATTGTGATAGGTAGGGCCGCCTTCACCTGGTTTGGGTCTTTTCTATCTCACAGAAGTCAGTCCATATGGAGGGCACCTTTTGCATCTGACCCCAAACCTTTAAGATTTGGTTTTCCACTAGGCTCTGCCCTGAGCCCAACGCTATTTAATGTCTACATGACTCCTTCGGCAGTCCTGGTGGAGTCTTTTGGCCGGCAGGTGGTGGCCTATGCCGACGACATGCAGATTGTTCTTACCTGGGACAGTAATATTCCCAATGCTCAGAACATGTTCATAGCATGTCTGTGAGCAGTATTCCAGTGAATGTGCGGTTACAATTTTCAGTGCAACACCAGCAAAACCGTAATACTAGTTTTTGGTACCTCTCCTCCTTGAAGAGGTGAATTCTGACCCAGTTCTCCTTCTCCTACCCACAGTTGTACCCAATCTTGGGGTAAAGTTTGACAAATTATCCTTGAGCTCCCAGGTAGACAGTGTGGTAGGTGTGTGCTTCCACCTTCTCAGATCCCTAAATTTGTTTCTGTTTCTACTTCCTTTAGATTGGCAGAAGGCGGGAATTCAAGCTCTCATAACCTCATGGCTTGACTACACAAGTGCTCTGTACTGTGGTCTCCCAGCTTTCCAACTTAAGAGACTCCAGCTGGTGCAGAGCGCTGCAGCCTGACTCCTTTAAGGGCTCCAGAATCACATTTGTCTGAACCATAAGGAATTGCACTGTCAATCCATTAGAGAGTTAATTTCAAGGGGCTTGTGCTTGCACATAGAGCCTTTTATAAGTCATGTCACCGCTACCAGGCTAATAGACTCACACACTGCTTTCCAGCGAGAACTTAGCGTCCCTTCTGATACCCTGTTGGCTGTTGTGCCACAAATGAAAAAGGAAGAAATGGGATAGCTCGTCCTTGTTGGCAGTTGCCGCTTCTAGCTGCAATGCTCTTCCCCTTGAGCGAAGGGCCACTAGAAATGAAGGTTCCTTCAAACAGGGCCTTAAACCTTGGCTGCTTGATCTGCCGATCTCATTAATTTCTTCTGACTAGTGGCTAATGAATCTTAGCGCTGGGACACTCATCTTAGAAGCTGTGCGCTCTATAAAACCCTGATTGATTGATTGATTGATTGAGGAAGCCCAAAAGAGGCACCCAAGAATCCCAGATAGTCCAAAAATGAACCAAAGGCACCCACATAACGCACAAAGTAGCCCAACGCCTCGGGCGTGGGAGCACTGCCTATGGTCTGCAACAGGATGGCACTGTCCTCACTCCCTCTTCGCTCAATCGGCCCCTGCGGGATGAAATATAAAGGCACCAGGTAGCCCTCGTCTAATGCATTTTTTAAGGCACCAATTCTGACCTAAAATCAGTGAACCACAAATAAGCAAATTACAATACAATACATAATAGTATTCACAAGCTGCACTTATTAAACAACCTTTTAGCATAAAAAGCAAGAGCAGCAGCGACTGCCTGCTGAAAGGCCACACACAACAACAGAAGCAGTATAAATGGTACTTAGCTCGGCTGCTGAGTAGCAAAGAAAGCAGAGTAGTCATGGTGTGTAGAGTATTTCGGGCGGCTGAGGCTCTCTGATTGGACGATGGACCATGACAGGCTGAATATCAGATCATGCAAAATGTAATATTTTGATTGGCTGCTGTAATTGTAGGCAGTATAGTAAGAAAAGCATAATCCGAAGTGCCCGGTCCAGCGGCACTGCCCGGTTTTCGCCCAGAGGTAAGACCTCGATCTATATACTCACCGGCAGAGTTACACCGCTTCAACTCAAACCACTAACAATGTACTAACCCCTCACTTACCGAATGCTTAGGCCCAATCTCTTGTTACTTCTGCAAACTTCCTCTAAGTCCCTAAAACTCTAGAATCGAAGACAGAAGTAAATCACCGGTCTCCAACATCAAACTCAAAGCTGCACTCATAAATGTATGATCATTACTTTTTTTTTTTAAACCTTTAGTTTTCCCTTTTTTGCATAAAGAAAAAGGACTGAACATTAAAGATACAATGCAGTTGGATGAATCAACAGTTATGAAAATCAATAAAACAGATGTGATACAGCGAACATACATAAAACATATCGACGCATGATATCGTGCAGTGGACAAAATAGCTTCACATAGCCAGGGACAAAAGTAGAATGAAACACCACATAGAAACAAACAATAGTCCCACAATACGGGGTTAACGGCAGCAAAGATCTAACCTACTCCCTCGGGGGTAATGCCGGCCTGTGTTTGAGAGTCGTGTGTAGCCTTGCATCGGGAGACATAGTCCCTGTATGGGCCCCATATATCAATTGGTCTGGATGAGCTGGGGAGTAGAGTACTGAATTCTTCGCAGTTGATATTACAAAATGCAAGGCTGTTCAACCAGGAACGCAGTGTAGGAGCGCGCCTACTGCCCCACAACAGTGCAATCTCCCGTTTGGCAAAGAGGAAACCCAACACAGCCAGCTTACGGATCTTCTTGGGGAAGTTAACCACATAGCCGAGAAGAGCAATCTCGGGGTGGGCAGGAGTGGCATGGAGAGCATGTCTCCCAGCGCGGAGTGAATCCTTAACCAATACTGGGGGATCTTAGGGCAGGTCCAGGTGAGGTGAGCAAAATCGGCAAAGGGGGCTAAACATTTCTGACAGTGATGTGGCCTGGAATTGTCAATTCTGTGAGAAATGGCGGGGGTAAAGTACAACCGACGAAGGAATTTAAAATGAAGTAATTTGTGTCGGCTGTTCAAGGAGATGTCACTGGTGGCCCCGCAGCAATGGTCCCATTGGTCATCTGAGATCGGTCCACCCAATTCACCTCCCAAGCAGCCCGAACCATGGAATCGTCGATGGGTTGGAGGGCAGTGAACTGTCTATACAGTTTAGAAATCAGGTGCGCGCCATTCGGGCTCTGAATCAATAGAGTAAGAGGGGAGCCTCAACCGGGGCTGTGGGGAAGCTAGGAAACCTGGCCCGGAGAGCGGAGCGCACCCGGGTCATGATGAACGTGTCCATAAACGAACGCTCACTAAAGCGAGCCTCCTCTGTTATTGAAAATGCGTGTCCATCAGGAAACAAGTCCCCGAAAGTATGTACATAAAATTTCTCCAGGGTGCGCTTGACCAAAGTTTCCCCATTGATCGGAAGAAGGGAAGAGTTAGGTAAAGGCAAGCCAGGGGAGTATAATAAATCCAGCCCCATAGGTCTACGTAATTTACACCAGGCCCAGCACGTGGTGGGGACGGTCTGAACATTGCGAGGATCCTGAGGGAAGTCTGAGTGGAGGAGTGTGAGAAGCTGTTGCGGGAGCACCAGATCTGCCTCTGGTTTTAGATATGGAATGCGCGCATCCGGGTGAAACCAAGCGTATGTGTAGCAACACTGTGCCACCAAATAATACAAATAAAAATCCGGGACACCGAGACCGCCCCGGTCCATCGGCAAGGTCAGGATCCTCCAACTGACCCTGGGTGTCTTGTCTCCCCAAACCAGGCGCAACAATATGGAGCGAAGCTGCGAGAAAAAGGCTTTGGTGAGGGGAATGGGAATATTATTAAAATAATAAAAAAATCGAGGCAGAACCACCATCTTAATAATAGCCACTCTACCTGCCATGGACAGAGGCAGACTCAGCCACTTCGTGACCTGTGACTCCAGCGCACTGATAGCTCTGCCATAATTGAGGCGAATCATAGAGGCAGGGCCAAGATGTATATGGACCCCAGGATATCGAACCGAGTTGTCACACCATTCCAATGGGAACTCGCACTGCCAGGGCTTGATGTTAGCTGTAAGGGGAAAAATTACTAATTTATGCCAATTAATGTGGAGCCCGGAGAACACACCAAACCGAACGATCTCCCGAATTAAAGGGGCCTGATTGACCTGGGGCATGCGAACATAGAGAACGGTATCGTCAGCATACATTGACAACAACAAAGGACCAGTACGGAATTGAAGCCCGCTTTGTAGGTGATTTTCTTGGAATTGCCTGCTAAAGGGTCCATGGCTAATATAAAAAGAAGAGGGGATAAAGGACAGCCGTGTCTCGTGCCCTGCGACAGAGGGAAAGGCTCAGTCAATGTGCCATTAAGGTGCAGACAAGCCAAAGGTTTAGTGTATAATAGAGCCACCGTAGCGACAAAACACCCCGGCATGCCCATACGACGCATGATTGAAAGGAAAAATGGCCATTCGAGAGAGTCGGACGCTTTTTCAGCATCGAGCAAAATAGCAGCGGCAGGAGTAGAGGGCTCAATTCTGTCTAACACTGTAAACAACGTCCGAAGATTGCGAGAGGTGGACCGACAGGGGACGAAGCCGGACTGTACCGGGGAAATAATGAATTCCATTAACAATGATACTCTGATGGCTATGACCTTGGCCAGGATCTTGTAATCCAAATTCAACAGGGATAGCGGCCTATAAGAGCCACAGAGCATGGGGTCCTTACCGGGCTTAGGAAGTAGGATAATCACCGCCTCGTGGAACGTAGGGGGAAGGATACTGGCTTCAAGAGCCTCGGCATTAACGTCCACTAAACTTGGTACCAATATGTCCTTTTAGGCCTTATAAAAGTCAGCGGAGAAACCGTTGAGACCAGGAGCCGAGGATGCACGCAGGGAATCAATAGCCTCAACTACACTGTCGGGAGTAATAGGGGTGAGAAAAAAGTCTTGCATATAGCGCTCCAGGTAAACCAGCGCCACCTCCGACAAATAAGATTCTTGATTACTAGGATCCCCGGACAAGCGGGAAGTGTAAAGGGATTTATAATAGGAGAGGAAT
The DNA here is from genome assembly GCF_964261635.1 of Lissotriton helveticus. Taxonomy (NCBI): domain Eukaryota; kingdom Metazoa; phylum Chordata; class Amphibia; order Caudata; family Salamandridae; genus Lissotriton; species Lissotriton helveticus. The sequence goes on along the minus strand of NC_136068.1, from coordinate 1,758,438,746 downwards.
AACTCGCACACAGCAGGGGTGGTGTGTAAAGGGGAGCCGTCAGGCCCAGACATTGAGACGATATAAGTGGGGCCTCGGGGGGGACGCAATGTGTTGGCAATGAGCCTACCTGGGTGCTCACCCTCACCATACCGGCGTGCCATGCTATGTTTGTTGAGGAAGGACAACTCCCTATCAGAGGCGTCCCTGAACTCCATACCAGCTCCAAACGGCGCGTTCGAAGGGATTCAGTGGGGGCAGTAAGCAATGTATAATCTATAGCAGCGATATCCCTCTCAATACGGTCCAAAGTGGAGCACAGATCGCGCAAGACACCAGCGTGCTTCGAGATGCAAACCCCTTGGATATAAGCCTTGAAGCCCTCCCATAGGACCGCCCATGTATCGACAGAACCGGTGTTCAATTCGAAATAATCTTCAATGGCTTGCCGAACTTCTTCTTTAAAAACAGAATCCATCAAGGCGTGGCCAGGAAACCGCCACTGCCTCTCAAAACCACCCGCTCTGGGAATGTGTAACTGCAGGACCACCGGGGAGTGATCGGGTAGGGTGCGGGGAAGGGTGAGAACTGTCCCAATCCAGCTAGCCACCCCAGGGGAGACCAGCCAGTAATCAATCCAAGTCCAGGTATTGTGGATCCCAGAGTAATGAGTGTAAGCGGGGTGTTGTATGTGTAACTGGGATTCTACATCCACTAAAGAGTATTGCGCACAGATCTCCCTAAGGGCAGAACGGGTATGCGGTCTGGCATCAGGGGAGGAGGCCGTGCTATCTCTAGCATGATCCATCAGGAGAATGAAGTCCCCTCCCATGATCAGAAGGCCGGTGCCGATCTGGAAAAGGCGAGCCAATAAAGAATGGAAGAAGGAAGGGGAGTCAGTGTTTGGGCCGTATACCCCAACCAGGGTGACCTTATGTCCCAGTAGCAAATAGTGATAATTAAAAAGCGGCCATCAGGGTCCTGATATGTGTTATAATGTGCAAACTTAATTCTCCTATGTATGAAGATAGAGACTCCGCGTGCATACCTGCTGTAATTGGAGAAAAACCTATGGGGGCCCCAGCCTGAAGCCATCGAGGCACCTTCCGTGCCAGAAAGTTGAGTTTCCTGCATAAAAAAAAATCAACCTTGTGATGGGCCACATAGTTCAGCACTTGTCTACGCTTCCTGGTGTTATTTAGGCCACGCACGTTCCATGTTAACAATGAAAGCCCGGAAGGACCGGGCACATTCCCTAACTGTACCATCTGAGATGCATCAAATTTATCAAATTAGTACATGCATGTATAACAATCTACGAAATAATCATCATCCTTTGCAATCCGGAAAGGATATCAATAAACAAAAAACAAACCCCCCACCGCCCCCACCCAACCTCTTACATCCTCAGAAGAGGCAAACCCAAACATAGCTACTAATGCACTTAAAGGGCGAAGAGCTAATCAGAATGAATGGATCTAAGGAAACAAAGTGCATCTTCAAAAGAACAAAGAAAACCACAGTGGTGTACACCATGGGGCATGGCAATGCCACGCCGGTCGGGCAAATCAGCGATCAAATACTGAATGGTGCGGAGTAGTACATGTGAGAAGAAAAACAACCATTAATAGGACACTACAAAGAAACAGTGTAGCACAAAGGGTAGTCAGCCTGTCCCGGGTTGGGTAAAGAGGTCCACACTAGACTGTGATGCTTGCGTCGGTGGAGAAGTGGGTCTTGGAACCTCAGAGCCGGCCGCATGGTCTTTTTTGTAGTCCCGGAGGAACTCCTGTGCCCCAGTGGGAGTGTCAAACACCTGCGCCCTGCCATTTATGTCCATCCGCAGTTGGGCAGGATAAAGCATACCATAACGCAAGCCCAAGTTTCTCGCTGTGGTCTTGACTCCTTGGAATTTGCGCCTGGCCTCCTGCACCATGATAGTAAAATCTGGGAAGAACGATAGCCGACTCACCTGCCATTGGATCTCTCCCAGGTCGCGAGCCACACGCAGAGCGGTGTCGCGATCACGGAAGTTCATAAGCCTGGCGATGATGGGCCTTGGAGGTTGACCGGGCTTAGGAGGGGGGCCCAGTGATCTGTGAGCCCGTTCGACCACAAAGCCGTGAGTGAAGGATTCTTTGCCAAACAAATCAGAGAGCAGTTGTTCCACGAATGTGTCCATGCGGCCAGTGGCTGTCGACTCCGGTACGCCAAGGATTCGGATGTTGTTGCGTCGACTCCTGGCTTCCAAATCTTCGTTTTTGATGGCGACATCTTTAAGGATCTTTTTGACCCGTTCCAGCCGTTTTAAGGAGGAGGAAGCCCCATCCTCTATATCAGAGACCCTGGATTCGACCACATCCAATCTTTGGTCATGAGCCTGGATCTTCGTATTCATTCCCGCCAACTTAGGGCCAGATGTAGGTAGGCTGTTACCGGTCGGTAACTGCCGAAAATACCGATTTTCGGCCGTTACCGACCGGTATTGAGCGATCGGTATGTAGGTGATTGAAAATAGGCCGAATCGGTAATTTTACAGAATCGGTAAAATTACCGATCGGTAAAATACCGAATAGGAGAAATTACCGATTGGTAAAGTTAACGATCGGTAAAGTTACCGATCGGTAAAGTTACCGATCGGTAAAGTTACAGATCGGTAAACTTACCGATCGGTAAACCTACCGATCGGTAAACTTACCGATCGGTAAAATACCGAATCGGTAATTAAGAATAGTTAAAATTGAAGTTTGAGATGTAGGGAGGCTCTGAAATACCGAATTTGCACCAAAATCGGTATTTAAGAGTCGGTATTTACCATGGATTGGAATCAGGTGGTAACCAGGTGCAACCTATAAAAAAGGACCCAAAATGCAATTCTGTTTGCACAATGGCAGCATTTTATGTCATTGCAAGACGGCTACGGCTACAGGAGGAAAGAGAGAGGAAATGGCTGAGACAGGAGCAGGTTTACAGGCAGAGGGTGACCCTGTTCATGCTCACAGAGGAAGAGATACTGCAAAGGTACAGGTTGGCTCCAGACACCATCATGGAGCTCATCAGGGACCTAAAACCACTGTTGGAGCACCCCACCCCAAGGGCACATGCAATTCCAACACATGTACAGGTGCTGTGCAGCATCCACCTGCTGGCGTCAGGGAGCTACCAGAGCGTGGTTGCTGTGGTGGGAGGGGTGAGCCAGAGCAGCCTCTCAAGGTTTTTTCACAATTTCCTTGACGCCATGTTGCATAGGATGCACCATTACATTTCTTTTCCATCCACCCATGCTGAACTGGTTCAAACCAAATCGGACTTCTACCAGATGGCAAGATTTCCCCATATCATCGGATGCATTGATGGCACGCACATCCCCATTTGTCCCCCTGCTGCCACAGAATACATTTACCGCAATAGGAAGTCAAGCCACACCATCAACATGCAGGTGATTTGCAATGCAAAGAACGTCATCACAGACCTTGTCGCAAAATTCCCGGGAAGTACCCACGACTCATATATATTTCAAAACAGTGGCATCTATGCACGCCTGACTGCAGGGGAATTTGGTGAAGGCTACCTCCTAGGTAAGAGACAGTGTGCAACACCTATTACACCTATTGCAATAAGCAGTACATGTATGCATGTGAGTAAATTATTCCCTTTTCATTTTAGGAGACAGTGCATATGCCCTCCGCTCATTCATACTCACCCCCTACCTCAACCCCTCAACACCCAGCCAAAGGAGATACAACCGGGCACACAAGAGCACACGCAATGTTGTTGAGAGAACATTTGGTATCTGGAAAAGCAGGTTTAGATGCTTGCACAAGAGAGGAGGTGCAAGGCAGTATACCCCCATCACCTGCTGTAAGATAATTGCTGCCTGTGCTATGTTGCACAATCTGGCTGTTAAGAAGGGGACTGAGGTGGAGTTAACTGACTATGAGGATCATGACGACAACATTGCTGTGCCTGAAAGACAACCTGCTGGAGTGTCAACACCAAGTGATGGCAGATACAGACGTGATGACATAACACGCAACTATTTCTGAGTAAGAGAAGACACTGAGCTATAGTGAAAGCACAAGCTTCTGTTTAATTAGATTTTTTAAAGATATGTTAAAGAACAAAAGTGCAACAGTAAGCATTTGACAGCAATGCTCACAGTGAGCAAACACACTCAGACAGGTGTTGAATCCACCCACCGTAGTTGTACATTGTCACTAGGCAGGTTGAAATGGCACAAATGTGCAAATGAAACTTTATTAACTATGAATCAAATGTCCAATGGCAGTAGGCCATAGTTACAACTGTTCATTTTCGGCCACGCTTTGCACTGGCAGGTGTCTGTGGCTCAGCCTGTTCACTGGGCATTTGGCCTGTAGCCTCACCCTGTCGCCTGCTGCTCCTCCTTGGCTCTACGCCATGGGGGCTAGCTGTGCTGCTCCTACTGGTGCTAGCTTCAGTGTCCGGCACGTCAAGAGCAGAACTATGTGCACTTTGTGCATTGAGTAGGGCCTCCAGCGCACCAGTCATTCCAGCTATGCCCCTTGTCAACTGGTTGCTATTATGAGTCAGGACTTCCTGACTATTGATGCTACGCCTGCATAGCAGGGATGTGGCTGTTGCCAGGCGGTGTAAGGATTTCTCTGTTCTCTCTGCGCGCTGCTTGTCCCTGCGCCTTGCAGTAATTTCAGAGTCAAGTTTAGTGCACAGTTGCTGTATGCCTGTTGCCATGCTCTTGTTCACTTCCACAAGCTCTTTTATGCCCTTGCCAATTTCCTGCATGTTAATGTTCAGGTTTCTCATTTGTCTTTGACAGGCCATGATGCCCTTGCCCTGCATCCTCTGAATCCTGACCATGGATCCCTCCAGGCCTTGGAAGACACTGGACCCCTCCCCACGTGCACCTACACCCCTTCCTTGTACTGTGCGCCTTCTAGTGGTAATTGGTACAGGCTCTGCGCTGGGCTGCAGTGTGACAGTGATGTCAGCTTGAGACAAGTTATGTGAGTCTTCACCCACCATTTCCTCAGCACCTATCTCCATTTCCAGCAGTGGGAAACGACACGCCTCCTGCTAGGGTGTGCAACAGGTGTTACTACTACAAGGGATGCAGGCATTTCTGGTGATGAGACCAATAGTGGTGACTGTGAAGGAATTGGGGAGCCCTGCATTTCTTCACTGATGTCTGTTTCTTGGGAGGGTGGCTGCCCACTCGGAACACGTGTGTCCTGGGATGCACTGGGCCCTGGCTCCTGACTGTCATCCCTCTGGGGTGCCGTGCCTTCTGACTCCTCGGACTGCCTTCTGGATGTGTGACCTGTGGACATATGAGCACATATCAGCTAGATGCAAATGTGTCACAGCCACTACAATTAAACATATAACATTGCACTTTGTACATGCTGCCTGCCCTTCATTTTGTCTGCAATCATTTAAATAACTTGTTGGTTACAGTGCTGTGTGACATGGTCTTTCAATAACTGACTACGTGTACCATGATGCATTGCTACAGTTTTGCACAGACACCATGGGACTGGGGTAACTTAGCTGCAAGGGGTGAGGGATGGATGGGGGTGGGAGGGGGATTGCTGTGCATGCATCTTACCTTTTTGTTTTGCAGATTGCGCCGAGCTGTCCACTTCTCCCAGTCCATGGACACTTTCAGCCTCCAGGGTTGTGGCTACCAGCTCCTCCAGGTCGGTGAGGGGGGGTGCAGTGTTCTTTCCTCCACCTGTTTTCTGTGACTGTTTGTGGCGGTCAGCCAATTTTTTCTTTGTGAGGCTCCTTAGGTCATAGAACCTCTTCTTTAAATCTTCAGTGACTCTGGTGGTCACTCCCACTGCATTAACTTTATCTAAGATTTCCAGCCATATTTTCCTTTTTGTTGATTCTGGCACAGTGAGGGACTGCTTTCCAAAAAGTCTGTGGTGTACCTTTACAACCTCCTCAACAAGGACCTGTAGCTCAGTACTACTGAATTTAAGCTTTCTTTTCCTTTCAGCCTGCTCAGTGTCCCTGCTGCTTTCCATGTTAAAGTTTTCAAAATTCACAAGCTCTGTCTGCTGCTGCTGCTGCTCCCAGTCTCTCTGCTCCAACTGCCTTTCCAGAACCTTCTAATTAGTTGCAGCTGCCTGTGTAGCCACTTCCTGGCAGGAAGGGGGAGGGTGGTTGCACCTGATTGGCTGTTGTGTTAAGTTTCACTTTTGTTTGCTGTCCGAATCGGTATTTACCGATCAGTATTTACCGATTCGGTATTTACCGATCGGTATTTACCGATCGGTAATTCCAATGCATTCCTATGGGCCTTTTGGCCCATAGGAATGCATTGGACATACCGATCGGTAAATACCGATTCGGTAAATACCGAATTGGTATTTTCCGAAACTCAGATACCGATTTTTACCGATTCGGTAAAAAATAACGATTTTTCATCTACATCTCAAATACCGATTTTTAAATACCGAATCGGTAAAATTCGGTATTTAAAAATCTGTAAAATCTGATTACCTACATCTAGCCCTTAGTGTCCAAATCGTCGAACCGGCCCTCCAGTGTTTTAAACCCCGCTCTCATCTCCGCCAGCATGGCCGCAACCAAGGGTGCCGATCCATCTGTGTCCGAGGGGGCCGGGGCCTCTAATGTCTGGTCAGTCGAGGCGTCCGCCGCAGCGCCCAGTGTCTTGTCGAACTGGAGCTTGGGCTGACGGGGGTCCTTTTTTACCATGGTCACCAAAGTAATGGAGGGGAGCTCCTGTGTTCAGTGGGAGATGCAAGGACCAGGTAGAGGAAACCAGTGGTTTATGTCAGCAAGGCCACTCTGGTTGACAGATATGTAGTTGTCCCCAGCCAGCAATAGAATGTGGACCCTGGACAGCCAGGGGAAGTAATCAGGCTGCGACCACCAGAGAGCGACAGTTAAATTCTATGGGTGGTAGGGAGGGCAGCAGGGACGCCTGAGGAGTGCAAACCGACAGCCGCCGGTCTAATGTGGGCACCGAGGCAGGGACATCCACAAAGGGCAAAGCAAAGATAGGCCCAAAACAGTCCTCTAGGAGCAGGATAACAGCCACGCCTGCCACAGATGGAGATGGACACCGGCGAACAAGGAACAGCAAGCCGGGAAAGCGGGCAAGCCGGTCACCAATGGCACAGGAGGAGAGGGCAGCAGGATCACTGCAATCTGGGGCCCAGATATGGCCTCGTCGTGCTGGACGCCCTCAGGGACACCGGACCAAACACAGAAACGGGGGCCTAGATGCCAGGGGGAGTCCCCCAGCACAGACCCCTCACCCCTGCAGAAGGCCAGCAATCCCTGGATGCCGAGGGGGGGAAGACCTCACAGCCCCAGCCGCCCCGGCAAAGTCCCAAAGAGCAGTCCCCCATCCATAGCCCAATCCCTACGCAGCCCCACCCCCCGGCCCGCCGACCCCAAAACTCGAGGCCCTGGCGTCAGGGATCGCACCAGGCCGCGAAGACCCGAGCCGCGTCCCAAGCCCGGGACCCGACACGGGGAGGGGAGAGGACGGCCCCAGAGCGAGCCACAGGGCAGCGGCAGAAGCAGGCACCCACTAACATCGGCGGCGACCCAGACTGACGGCACAGGCCCTGGTGTGGCCACGGGCACTCCGGAAGCTGGAACTCCCTCCTGGCAGGCCGGCTCAGCACATCGGTCCGGGCGGTGTGTGGAGCATGTCCCCGGGCACAGCTGGGTAGTGTCCGGTCTCAGCAAATCACCCCAACATCAGGCAACGGTGGAGAAAAGCCTGCCCAATCGGCAGAGCTTCAGCAGGAGGCGTCCATCTTGGTCGCCTCCGATACCACGCCCCAAATGTATGGTCATTACTTAACAAGCCTTCTATATCTACAATCTAATTGAGGAAGAGCACTTAGATGTCCTCTTTGTGACGGAGTCATGGCTAACAGAAGCCTCCTGACCTGACCTACGATTATTCCTCCCACACACTTCGCTTGCATCCACTTACAACGAGAAAAGAGGAGGTGAGGCGGGGTTGCGACGGTATTAAAAACAAGCATTGGCATAGCCAATAGGTCTCGCCTTTGGGGCCTTATAAGTATTTAGTTATGCAGCACAGTATCCTTGGTGCAACAAAATACACTGTTGCATTGCTAAACACTTATAAGGTCCCAAAGGCCAGACCTATTGGCTTCTGTGTCTTTCATTATCAGGAAATGTATCTGCAGTAGAGGAACATTCCATTCCATTCCTTCCTGTCAAAAATGTTTTCCTGTTCGAACTTAGCCATGAAAATGTTGGCATATACAGGGGCACCCCCAAAACCCATGGACGTGCCGCTGATTTGTAAATAAAAATCATTTTGCCATTTCAAATAACTATGTCTGAGACAAAATTGCAGTAACAAAAATACCTTATTGGCTTTTAGCTGGCCTTGACCCAGTAATGCCCATTTGAATGCCGACATTCGTTCCTCAAGAGGAATCGATGTGTACACAGAAGTCACATAAATGGTACAACACAGCCAACTATCATCGTAGGTAATGGCTAAATTATTGAGTCATACCAGAAAGTCTGTCGTGTCTTGCATGTACGATTTCCATGTTTGGACAATTGGTTGTAAGAAGTGATCCAAATAGTTGCCCAAAGGCTCGAATAATGATACACATTTGGACACGTTTGGTCTTAATGGGGGGTCAAGTTGTTTTTTATGTACTTTGGTATCAAGTATAATGATGGATGTTTGGGAAACTATGTTGTCAAAAACTATTTTGTTTTATCACTAATCCAATCCTTGTCTCTGGCTTTATTCAAGATTAATTTCGACGTGCTTTTTAATTTCGATGGTGGGGTCTTAGTTTATCTTTAAATAGATAGATTTATCACTGGTGTGTACCTTCACCTTCGCATGTATTTGACATGTAAATGTTGCATTAGTCATCACTGTAATGTGGTTGTTGAAAAGTAAATGCATTTTCATGGTGTGGGGCGTGTGTGCCAGTGCATCTGTCTGTACGGGGCTTGTGTGCCAGTGCATCTGTCTGTACGGGGCTTGTGTGCCAGTGCATCTGTCTGTGTGCGGCTTGTGTGCCAGTGCATCTGTCTGTGCGGGGCTTGTGTGCCAGTGCATCTGTCTGTGTGGGGTATGTTGTGTGCCAGTGCATCTGTCTGTGTGGGGCTTGTGTGCCAGTGCATCTGTCTGTGTGGGGTACGTTGTGTGCCAGTGCATCTGTCTTTATGGGGCTTGTGTGCCAGTGCATCTGTCAGTGTGGGGATTGTTTGCCAGTGCGTCTTTCTGTATGGGGCTTGTGTGCCAGTGCATCTGTCTGTGTGGGGCTTGTGTGCCAGTGCATCTGTCTGTGCGGGGCTTGTGTGCCAGTGCATCTGTCTGTGCGGGGCTTGTGTGCCAGTGCATCTGTCTGTGTGGGGTACGTTGTGTGCCAGTGCATCTGTCTTTATGGGGCTTGTGTGCCAGTGCATCTGTTTGTGTGGGGATTGTGTGCCAGTGAATCTGTCCGTGTGGGGTAGGTTGTGTGCCAGTGCATCTGTCTGTGTGAGGTACGTTGTGTGCCAGTGCATTTGTCCATGTGGGGCTTGTGTGCCAGTGCATCTGTCTGTACGGGGCTTGTGTCCTAGTGCATCTGTCAGTGTGGGGATTGTGTGCCAGTGCATCTGTCAGTGTGGGGATTGTGTGCCAGTGCATCTGTCTGTATGGGGCTTGTTTGCCAGTGCATCTGTCAGTGTGGGGCTTGTGTGCCAGTGCATCTGTCTCAGTGGGGCGTGTGTGCCAGTGCATCTGTCTGCATGGGGCGTGTGTGCCAGTGCTTCTGTGTGGGGCTTGTGTGCCAGTGCATCTGTCTGTGTGGGGCTTGTGAGCCAGTGCATCTGTGTGTGTGGGGTAGGTTATGTGCCAGTGCATCTGTCTGTGTGGGGTACGTTGTGTGCCAGTGCATCTGCCTGTTTGGGGCTTGTGTGCCAGTGCATCTGTCTCAGTGGGGTTTGTGTGCCAGTGCATCTGTCTCAGTGGGGCATATGTGCCAGTGCATCTGTCTGTGTGGGGCTTGTGTGCCAGTGCATCTGTCCGTGTGGAGTAGGTTGAGTGCCAGTGCATCTGTCTGTGTGGGGTAGGTTGTGTGCCAGTGCATCTGTCCGTGTGGGGTAGGTTGTGTGCCAGTGGATCTGTCCGTGTGGGGTAGGTTGTGTGCCAGTGCATCTGTCCATGTGGGGTAGGTTGTGTGCCAGTGCATCTGTCTGTGTGGGGTATGTTGTGTGCCAGTGCATCTGTCCGTGTGGGGTAGGTTGTGTGCCAGTGCATCTGTCTGTGTGGGGTACGTTGTGTGCCAGTGCATCTGTCCATGTGGGGCTTGTGTGCCAGTGCATCTGTCTGTGTGGGGTACATTGTGTGCCAGTGCATCTGTCTGTGCGGGGCTTGTGTGCCAGTGCATCTGTCTGTGTGGGGTACATTGTGTGCCAGTGCATCTGTCTGTGCGGGGCTTGTGTCCTAGTGCATCTGTCAGTGTGGGGATTGTGTGCCAGTGCATTTGTCTGTGTGGGGAGTGTGTGCCAGTGCATCTGTCTGTGTGGAGATTGTGTGCCAGTGCATCTGTCTGTATGGGGCTTGTGTGCCAGTGCATTTGTCTGTGTGGGGATTGTGTGCCAGTGCATCTGTCTGTGTGGGGCTTGTGTGCCATGGCATCTGTCTGTGTGGGGATTGTGTGCCAGTGCATCTGTCAGTGTGGGGATTGTGTGCCAGTGCATCTGTCTGTGTGGGGCTTGTGTGCCATGGCATCTGTCTGTACGGGGCTTGTGTGCCAGTGCATCTGTCAGTGTGGGGCTTGTGAACCAGCGCATCTGTCCATGTGGGGCTTGTGTGCCAGTGTATCTGTTTGTATGGGGAAGGTTGTGTGCCAGTGCATCTGTCTGTGTGGGGTACGTTGTGTGCCAGTGCATCTGTTCATGTGGGGCTTGTGTGCCAGTGCATCTGTCTGTACGGGGCTTGTGTCCTAGTGCATCTGTCAGTGTGGGGATTGTGTGCCAGTGCATCTGTCAGTGTGGGGATTGTGTGCCAGTGCATCTGTCTGTATGGGGCTTGTTTGCCAGTGCATCTGTCAGTGTGGGGCTTGTGTGCCAGTGCATCTGTCTCAGTGGGGCGTGTGTGCCAGTGCATCTGTCAGTGTGGGGATTGTGTGCCAGAGCATCTGTCCCTGTGGGGCTTGTGTGCCAGTGCACCTGTCAGTGTGGGGATTGTGTGCCAGTGCATCTGTCAGTGTGGGGATTGTGTGCCAGTGCATTTGTCTGTGTGGGGCTTGCGTGCCAGTGCATCTGTCCATGTGGAGTAGGTTGTGTGCCAGTGCATCTGTCTGTACGGGGCTTGTGTGCCAGTGCGTTTGTCTGTGTGGGGTAGGTGGTGTGTAATACAGCCTTGATTGATATCCGCACTCCTTTTCAGCAGCTAATGAGCCAAAGTCAAAACACCCCAAAGTAAGGTTCACTGCTGCCCATAAACACAGCTAACTGCCAAACAACCCCTCGGTGCCACCAATCAGGACTGAAAACCACGTTTACAATCCTGCCGGCCTGCCTCTGGAGGACATTTTCTGTCCTGACCCATGAAGGACAAGAACACTAATTATGTCTCTGAACAGTTAGTTATTCGCTACAGTTTGAGGAATTAAGTACTGCCGGAAAGTCTGCATGTGATGCAATCACTGTGGCAACGTCTTCAACTTCGAGTTTTTGACTTGATTTCCTGGACGAGGGAGAAGCAAGAGGTCAAACTGTGACAAGACAGGAGCCGAGGAAGGTGTGAGCCTGCCCTAGTGAACGCATTTATCGGTGAGTATTCTATTGTTGATATTTCTATGACTTTCACTGTGAACTGTGCCCTGTGTATTTTAATCACCAGTGCCCCTCGCATGAGTGCTCAAACATCGTACATTCAGAGAAGTGAGTTGAATGAACTGTTTACAATGAGTGAAACGTGTCCCTGTTAGTTGTAGTGAACTCTGCCTCGGTGCATTTTCATGATCTGTTGCCCTGTGTGTGCAGTGAGTTTGTTTTTCTTCTCAATGTTATATAGCGCGAACTCGACCCAAAGGTATTGGAGCGCTTTACATGAGCACCAGTTACATTACACAAGGACACATTCATTTTTGGTTCATAGAGGGAGATTAATTGATTTGCTCAGAATCACAAGATGTTGAGCCGACGCCGAGACTCCAACCTGGTTCCCCGGCTCTGAAGTCTGCAGCTCTGGCCATTTCAGAGCCGGCTTTAGTGCTGTTGCGCCAGTGCACAAGCTTTTGGGGTCGTCCTCTGTCCTCTCAATACCAGCCTTCAATGCTGTTTCCCATCTCTCCTTAGCCCTTCTCTTCTCTTCAATTTATTTTATAGCACTGCTGACCCCTATTTATGAAGTCAGAGCACTTTACATGACACACATATTATACAGCGACAATACACAGAACAAATGTGTCAATGCATAGGGAATGCTACATAAGACATTGAGGGCTAGGTGTGGGGCTCACATGGCATACATACTGGTAGGCATTATATGTATCTACTAAGGTATGGTGATTCTGGGCCATATGTATCACGTAAATTCGCAATCGCAAAGGCCGAAATTCGCAGACATTTTGGCCTTTGCGAATGCAAATTTGATAAATGGAATGTATGAAGCAAAACTGGTGCAAAATAAGGAATTGCAAAATTTGCGATTCCTTATTTTGCAATTGCATTGGCGATTCCTTAAATGCAATGTATGTAGCAAAATAAATTAGCAAAATGCCCTTAAGAAATCGCAAAATACCACCAACTTCTAGTTGGTGGTAAGTTGTGAATTCCGTGAAAAATGCACATTTTTGCATTTTTCAAAGTGCCATGTGACGCACATACATGCCAGGGCATGTATGTGCGCCACATGTGCACCCATGCATATTTCAGGGGTGTAACAGGGTGTCCTTTGGACCCCCCCTGCACCCTTGAAATTATTCTCAATTTGCGATTCGCAAATTGCGAATCGCAAATTGAGAATAAATCGCAAATTGAGAATAACTTCCCATTCATTCCTATGGGCCTCCTGGCCCATAGAAATGAATGGGAAAGTATTCCTTAACTGCGATTCGCAATTTGCCAATCGCAATTAAGGAATTCTAAGGAATCGCAAAAAAAAATGTGATTTTGTACATACATACCCATTTGCGATTCTCAAATAGCGATTTCTTAAAAATCGCTATTTGAGAATCGCAAATGGGTATCTTGATACATATGGCCCTCTGTTCTCTGCTATATCCCTGGCGCACTTTAGCTTGTATTGTACGATAGTGTAAGAGTGTGTGTGTGACATCAAGGATAGGTCTTGAACTGGAATCGTAGCCTTTCAGAGCAAAATAGTATGCTTTGACAAAGCTTAACACTTTCCCCATATTGTAGGTGTGCTATACAGGGTTAGCACACATTTAAATGTGGAAAAGTTTGGAGAAAATCATTTTGTTTTTTTAATGTTATGCTTGCCTCGATAAGGGGTTGTCGCAAATCCCTTTTTACCAATGTTAGAAAAAGAGATTAGAAGCATAATCCATGTATTCACAATAATGAAACATGAAAACAAAGTGTTTAAAATGTATTTGTTTCTATTTAATGAGAAGATTGCACATTGCGCTGCAAAAATCATGTATTTGATCAAACCTATAGTTTAATGTCCGATTCCCAGTAGAAGCTGCTTTAAAGTGCATAGTGCTCCTGGGGATACTGTTTGCCTTCTGTTTTTGCAGCGGTGGCTGGTAATCTTTGAAACTGATAGGGCATAATACTTGCCATGAACTGTAGCAAGAGAGGCGAATGAGCGCAAACTTTTCTATAGAGAACTCCCCCACCCCCCAAGAAAATATTTAAAAAATGAGGGTCAAGTAGTGCATTTGAAAGCACAATTTTCACAAACGCCATAGGCACTGAAAGGGCTCTCATTAAACATTCAAAACCTGACACTCCCTATAAATTGACATCAATTTATTTCAAAATGTGCTATGGTTGCTCCTTGTATGTCACAAATTACCTCATTTGTACCAGAGACATCCTTTTGTAATGGGATTGTGTGCCCATAATAAACCAGCGGTGTCTGCTCAAGCCAAACATTACTAACCATGTGTGTCAATGTAAGAATTTCTCCATTTGTACCGTCCATGTGCAATGAGTGACCCAGTATGTCGGGGACAGTATTTTCTCATGGTTTCCCCCTATATACCACAGTTGTCCTCTCTTATGCCAAGAATTACTAAAAATGTAACAGATATTTTCTCCAGAATGCACACTCATTCTCACTCTCATTCATTCTCACCTGCACTCATTCATTCTCACTCACTTGCACTCACTTTTATTCTCATTCACTCAATCACACTCATTCTCATTCACTCAATCACACTCATTCTCAATCTTACTCTGACTCACTCATACTTTTCACTCGCACTCACTTACTCAAATTCATCTCACTTATTCATTCACTTATTTATATTAACTTTTTCACGAATATGACTCATTAAAACGCATACTAATACCATTACAACGCGGGTATTACTACGCTTTGCAATGACAATAACATGCCATTACATTGCATACTTTTACCACGCATACATTTACAACGCAAAGGCATGCGTGGTAAAGCTATACTCATGGCAAAAATATGCAATGTAAGTTACACTACCCTGCCCTGCCCTAAACCCTAATTTAGTACCCCTGCACAACCCTCCCTGACCCTCAGTACTCTCCCTACATTAAGACTACGCAGCACGACCCTCTGACACTACCCTAAACCCAACAACACTACCCTGCACTACACACACACCATGGCACTACCCTAACCCTTAAACACATACCTCCATCACGTCCCTACCCCGGCCCCCAGTCCGCTCCCTACACTTAAACACTCCCTGCACAACCCACCGACACTACCATAAACGCTAAAACACTACCCTGCACTACACACACACCACAGCACTACCCTAAACCCTAAAACACTATCACCAGCACAACCCTCCCCCAACCCCCAGTCAGCTCCCTACAATTAAACACTACCCTGGATGACCCCCGACACTACCTTAAATCCTAAAACACTACCCTGCACTACAAACAAACCACAGCACTAAACTAAACCCCAAAACACTACCACCAGCACAACCCTCCCCAACCCCCAGTCCGCTCCCTACACTTAAACACAACCCTGCACAACCCCCCAACACTACCCTAAACCCTAAAACACTACCCTGCACTCAGCAACTGAGAGCTTTATAAATGCATCAGTCAGTGAGTACAGAGACACCACAGCGCTACTCTAAACCCTAAAACACTACCTACAGCATGACCCTCGCCGACCCCCAGTACGCTCCCTACATTTAAACACTACCCTGCACGACCCCGACACTACCCTAAACTCAACAACACTACCCTGCCCTACACACACACCACGGCACTACCCTAAATCCTAAAACACTACCTCAAGCACTACCCTCCCCCGACCCCCAGTCAGATCCCTACACTTAAACGCTACCCTGCACAACCCCCGACACTACCCTAAACCCTAAAACACTACCCTGCACTACGCCACAGCACTACCCTAAACCCTAAAACACTACCTCCAGCATGACCCTCCCCCGACCCCCAGTCCGCTCCCTACACTAAAACACTACCCTGCACGACCCCTGACACTACCCAAAACTCTAAAACACTACCCTGCACTACACACACACCACAGCACTAGCCTAAATCCTAAAACACTACCTCCAGCACGCCCCTCCCCCGCCCCCAGTCAGATCCCTACACTGGAACTTTACCCCAGCACGACCCTCCCCCTACACTGAAACGCCCATACCTCTCTCTCCTCGTTGTTCATCTCTCCTGGTTCCAGCGATGTCTGAGGGGCGGTGCACGTCATTGTGAGGAAACGGAAGAGCCTCAGTTTCCTCACAACGATGTGGATAGCCATTACATCGAATGTGTTGTAAAAGTACATGCGATGTAATGGTATGCAAAGTAATGGTACGCATTGTTAAATCGCATGCATTGTAACGCTTGCAATGTAATGGTATGCGGTGTTAAAGCCGCTTTGTAATGGCTGTTTACCCTTTTTCACATTCACTCCTTCTGCTCTCTCTCACTCATGCTTATTTACTTAGCCTCTTGCCCTCACTCGTACTCACGGTCAATCATCCTAATTTATTCTCACTCACTCTAACATACTCTCTGTGTTAGAGACATCACTTGAGTATCTCTCCCAGATTGTTATTCTCTGTCATACTCGCTCCTTCACACTTATCCATACTCTCCCGCTTGCAGTAATTCCGTCTCTCACTGGGACTCATACTCACTGATGCTCAGTCTCACTCATTCTCACTCACTGTCTGTCACTCACTCACTCATATGGATTCACATGCTGAAGTATAGACACACACTCTCTCACACTCTCACTGACACACAAAATAAATGGAAAACATTTCATTTTACTTTTTTCTTACCTCAGCTGCAAGCAAAGGTTCTACCATGTGTACCATTTGTATTATATAAATAGGAAAAATTGGTTAATATTCAATATTAATGTAATATACAATGGGCAGAAAGGCAAGCCACTCTCACGGTTTTCGACACTGATTTTTCCATCTCTGACTCCCGGGGTTGCAAAGGCAGTGCTAAGCCTGAAGGGCAGGCCAGGGTTTATGGTTAAGACCCCTGACAACCCCTAAATGGTGTACGTGATCACAATACATATTTCTCAAGCAAACCATCCGTGGTTTAAAATTAAAATTGCATATTTTGCCACCCTTTCTCTTTACTTTCTTCACAGCAGGTGTGTTGTTAATCTATTGCTGCACATGTGTGCTGCTAATCTTATAATAGACACACACAGATCCTGCCATCACAAAGGCCAGAGGCGAAGATGCAGGATGCTATTAAAATGGCAAAAGCTGCCTACTAAAAGCAGCAGAAACAAAAAGAAAACATATAATTTACTTAAATAAAAACATTTACATACTAATTTGCCTTGAAAGGGTATCCTAAAAATAAAAGAATGAAAGCTATGACTTCTACCTCTCACCCACACTGCTACATGCTGGGAAGCCTCTGCTACTATCTTGCCCTTCTGCCAATACATTAGATGCTTCAGTGTAGAACATTAATTTATAAACTTCTGTGTGGCAAATGGAGAGGGAGAGGGAGCACACTTTGAGTCGTTAATTATAGTAAGGGAATCATAATGTTTCAGTAAATTGACAGCTATCATTTCGGAGAGCATTATGTATGACTTTATCTCTTTAAGTGTACTGACAATGAGAAATAGCGTATATTGACAGTTTCAAGGCTGTTTGATGCCACAGGCAAAATAATATGTTTCTGCTGAAGCACTTCCTGTCCACTAAGAAAGCAGCATGATTTTTTCAGCTATTTTCGTATAATTTGGTGTTGTTTAATGGGTCTTTTAAAGTTTTAGAATGACTGTATTGATTATAAGTATATGAAATATATGATATTAAGTATTCTGTAATGACCAACAGAATTTAATTTAACATAGAAGATTGTATAAAATACATCATATATCTAGTAGTACATGTAGACCCATGAATGAATTAAAACAGTAACGAAAGGAATGCATACAAAAATCCATGTTTGCTCAAAAAGGGATTTTGAAAGAGAAAGTAAAAAAGAACAAAAGGAGAGTAAAAAGAAAGAGTAAAAGGACTGACTAGTGCGGAATTAAGACATTTTAAGAAGTAAATGAGAAGTGAAGCATATGCAATAATAAACGGCGCATTCTATAAAAACAACAATCATTGAGAATCATCACATCATGTTATAAAGTACATATATATCTATACAGTATATATCAAAACAAAACCATTTCAAGCATAGAGTGACGCATAAATTATAACACAAGAAAAAGCAGAGAATTCTGGGTAGTTCTCAAGTTTAGGTGGAAAGCAGCTTCAATGTAGAGCACTCTCAACACCAGCGACACTCTAAATCATTATTAATGATTTTATCCAGGACTTTGGCAGACAGTGGAATACGAGAGATTGGATGATGATTAGCTATAGCTGTGGATCCATCGCAGAAGTTGTTTTTTTTTAAATAAAAGAATCACATGAGCATGTTTCCAGCGGTCTGGGGTGACTACTAGTTTAACGGGAATTACCAAAGCAGTAGGGTAGTTAGTGTGTCCTGGGCCCGAGTGCAAGGAAGGAAATGGGTCCCCTGGATGCTCGTATAATGATAAAATACAGCAGTAGCCAGGGTTCGGTTGACCCTCACTCCTCTGGGCTCCGGTGCCACTGTACCTGCTGCACTAATGGAAGCTACACCTCAGTACAAGAGTTCAGTTAGATGAGAGGTGAGTAGGTTCATTGCCTGGTTAAGAAATCTGGGCAGGCAGGGGTCGACTTTTTTTTAGTGGAATCAGAATGGCTTCATTTTCTGCTACTGAGGGCAACTGAAAACTGGATAGAGAAGGGCTGGGCCATGCTCAGCATGAAAAGACTCAACGCGGTGTGTCATATCACTGTTAGAGTGCTGAGGGTCAAAGTAAATGTAAATTATATTTATTTGGTCCACACAGTATGTCGCAAAAATTCTGAGAATCAGGAACCGATTGTGCCCATGCAGGAAATTGTACAAAACGTTTTACAATTCTGAACGTTTACCTAGCTGAATTGGCAACATGGCGTGCATGAATTAATAGCATGTGATACTTTAGAATGGCACATCTGTACCGTGATTTAACACCGGGTGAGATGAGAGGTGCCACTTCTTCTCTAGCTGCACGTTTTTTATTTTTAAGTTTTATAAAGCGCGGGGTCGACCTGAAGGTGTTGAAGGCTTCAGGAAGAGGCGGAGCACCTGTTACAGCACACAAGGTCATGTTAATTTTTTATGGATGGTGAGCTGAAGAGAGTTTTCCAGAATCCAAGATGTTGAACAGATGTTGGACAGACGCGAACCTAGTTTTAAAGGCGGCAGATTCCCCTTTTGTGTTTATGTGCTGTTTTGAGGTAAGCATAATTAATAATTTGCTCCTTAAGAGTTGCTTAATTGGCATACCAAAGTGTTTGGATAGAAGTTACATATTCTGTGTGGAGTGTAACAAATTATTTTGTAAACACTTGTGTGTTTCTTTAATACCTGTCTTTTAAGTAGCGCATTGTTAAATGCCATCTTCCAATCATGTGTTGAGAAGGTTAAATTATTAAGATAAACACATTATCGGAAAATTTTATAGAGCCAATGGCTTAACTTTGTTCAAGAAATTCTTTTCGATGAAAGCGGTCCACATTGGAACACGTTTTTAGATCATCAGAAGAAAGTTGATTGGCAGAGTTACAAACATGCTCTCCCAAATCGGCCGATTAAGGCATTGTTTAGAAATGTCCTTAATAGTGTCTCATGCACTTTCTATGAAATAAACCACCTACTAGCTCACTTATCCAGTATACAATCCAGGAAACAAGTCTAGGCTCCAGCCTGGATGACATTTTATGCTCAGGATTCAGTGATAATTTCCTTAGACTGTTTAGGTCTCGCCTACGCATGCACTGCATAGGAAAAGACCTTTTGAAATCGATTCAGCTTTTCAGGCAAAAACGTGCACGCGTTGCATTGCTTTGAATGGCAACGCGTGCAGGTTTGGCAATTCCCTTGCGGGAACGAACTTTGAAACCATATGTTTGTAATTAACATATGGTTCCTGCTCGCTCCCGCAAGGTAAACAGGCTCAGGCCCCCTCCTCTCTCCCCTCCCCCTGCTGCCTCCACCTCTTTCAGCACGAGGCGCACACACTTTTTGTTTGCTTCTATCCTACATACTACCTATAGTTCATCGCTTTTGCTTCCCCTCCTTACTACCCCTTCCTTCCTTCACCTTGCTACATCTGTCCCTACCTTCTTCCCATACTTTTAATTTCTCCCTTTGCTTCACTTTTCTCTTATCCATCCTTTTCTTGTTTGTTCTTTCATACGTATCTACATCGTATCATTCTAAGTTTCCTCCATTCCTTCAACCACCTTCCCTTACCTTTTCCTCATTCCTTCTTTTGTTTTAATTTGTCCTTCCTTCTTGTCTCCCTTTCACGTGTCCTGCTTTTCTCGTTTCTTCCTTCATTCTCCATCTCCTGACTCATCCCCCACACTACCCGTCTTTTCTGATAGGGCTGTTTATTTCCCTGCTACAAAGTCCGCTGTCCTGAAGGAAAGGCGGCAATACGTCAACCGAATATCACCTTCCTATCTGGGGCCAGCCTCGCCTGCCGGGACTTTGCCCCTGAACTTGTCTTGGTGCGGGGTGCCCCCAGAGGCACCCTGCGCTCAAGGGCTCTGGACGGCAAGCAGATGCTGCTTTATCTGCTGGGGAAAGCCGCTCTTCTGGGCAGGGCGGGCACAGGGCTGCGGTTAAAAAGTCCTGGCAGCCCTGGGAGCGTCGCTTTGCTGAGGTGAGGAGGGGCAGAGCCTCGCACAAGCACAGAGATTGGCAAGATGGTGTTCCCGGAGTGGGGGCTCCTGCTGCTGCTGGTGCCAGCTGCCCTGGGGCTGGACCCTTCCTACTTACTGGCTAACTACTCGAAGGACGATGCCGGAGTGCAGATTTTTGCCAATGACTACAACAGCACGGCCGAGATTATCATGTTCAACAGCGTGTCTGCCTGCTGGAACTATAACACCAACCTGACGGAGTACAACCAACAGCTGCAGGTGAGGGCCGGGGCGCATGTGCATGCTCCGTGTACAGTGCCTGGCAGAGGGCCGCGCTTGCCTCTAGGTGACACAGAGAGGAACTGGTTAATATTATCAGTCCGTCTAGTGGCTCTCTCATCCACCAGCAAATATTATTGCGCTGTGCACCACATACAGCGTCCTATTACCCCCCACACACCACATTGCCAACTCACTTTGTAAATGTGTTCTGGAGAGGTAGTTCAGTGGGTTGATGCATGCGTAGAAAAGCTCTGTGTTAGCCAGCCCTTCAGTTCACTGGCTCCATTTCACAAAATGATCCAGCTGGGTAATACCCGACCTCTAGCACCCACTCCGCTGATCAGAACAGGTCTCACCGGGACTGTGTGTGGTGCACCTCGCGGTCAGAGCTGCCCCTGCATTCCACCTGCCCTTCACCGCACAAGCCCTTCTTCAAGAGTCCAGGGCATTTGCAGACCATGTCACAGTGCAGCATATCATATCATGATTTGACATGCCACATGTTGCCATAATCTAGTCTAACAGAGCATACCACACCGTAACATAATGCAGCAAAGTGTAACACAACATTATATAAACATAGCGTGTCATAACAGAAAATAGTATAACACAGCATAGCACCACCACAATGTAGCACTATTTATTATAGCATTATTTAAAAGTAAAATCGAAGCTAATACCATAATGCAACATAACATTACTATATTTTAGTAGTGTGAAACTACTCAGAACGTGCAGTGACACTACGTTAGTTGAAAAAATATATCACCCTTCCATAAGGGGTAAGAAGCGCTATATCATGTAATTGGAAAACAAGCCTAACATATGGCTCTGTATATAGATAGGCATATGTGCCTTCTGCAGGTATTTAACAACTCTGTAACGTGAGTTTGATTTGGACATCTCAGCCTTTCATCCTTCTATCAATCAATCAATCAATCATAACATTTGTATAGCGCACTACTCACCCGGAAGTGTCTCAAGGCGCTTGGGGGAGGGGACCGCTACTGCTTGAACAGCCAGGTCTTAAGTTGTCTCCTGAAGGCGAGATGGTCCTGTGTCAGCCGAAGGTGGATGGGGAGGGAGTTCCATGTCTTGGCTGCCAGGTAGGAGAAGGATCTTCCCACGGCGGTGGCTCTTCGGATGCGTGGTACGGCGGCGAGGGCGAGACTTGTAGAACGTAGCTGTCGGGTGGGCGTGTAGAAGGTCAGGCGGTCGTTGAGGTATTTGGGGCCCAGGTAGTGGAGAGACTTGTGTGCGTGGGTAAGGAGCCTGAACGTGATCCTCTTGCTGACGGGGAGCCAGTGCAGGTCCCTCAGGTGGCCGGAGATGTGGCTGCGTCGGGGGATGTCCAGGATGAGTCGGGCGGAGGCGTTCTGGATGCGTTGAAGTCTTTTCTGTAGATTGGCTGTGGTTCCGGCGTAGAGGGTGTTTCCGTAGTCCAGTCGGCTGGTGACGAGTGCCTGGGTGACCGTCTTCCTGCTTTCGGTCGGGATCCATCGGAAGATCTTGCGGAGCATGCGTAGGGTGTTGAAGCACGATGAGGAGACGGCGTTGACTTGTCTGGTCATCGAGAGGGAGGAGTCCAGGATGAAGCCCAGGTTGCGTGCGTGGTCTGTTGGCTTGGGAGTGGTGCCCAGGGCGGGGGGCCACCAGGAGTCATCCCAGGCGGAGGGCGATGGTCCTAGGATGAGGACTTCCGTCTTGTCTGAGTTCCGTTTCAGGTGGCTGTTCTTCATCCACTCGGCGACGTCTTTCATCCCTTCGTGTAGGCTAGTTCTGGCGGTGGCGGGGTCTCTGGTGAGGGAGAGGTTCAGTTGGGTGTCGTCGGCGTAGGAGATGATGTTGAGGTTGTGTTGGCGTGCGATGGCTGCAAGAGCTCTCATGTAGACGTTGAAGAGGGTGGGGCTGAGTGATGATCCTTGTGGTACGCCGCAGATGACTTCGGTGGCCTCGGATCGAAACGGGGGGAGGCGGACTCTCTGGGTTCTTCCGGCGAGGAACGAGATGATCCACTCCAGTGCCTTCTCTTGGATTCCGATGTTGCTGAGGCGCTGCACTAGGGTGCAGTGGCAGACAGTGTCGAACGCTGCGTAGAGGTCCAAGAGAATGAGGGCCACTGTTTCCCCGTCGTCGAGCAGGGTTCTGATGTCGTCGGTGGCCACGATGAGGGCGGTCTCGGTGCTGTGGTTGGCTCGGAAACCGGACTGCAAGTGGTCGAGGGATCCGTTCGTCTCGAGGAAGGCGGCAAGCTGTCTGTTGACGGTCTTCTCGATGACTTTGGCAGGAAAAGGGAGGAGCGAGATGGGGCGGAAGTTCTTGAGGTTGGTGGGGTCTGCTGTTGGTTTCTTCAGTAGGGCGCTGAGCTCGGCATGCTTCCAGCTCTCCGGGAAGGTGGCGGTGTTGAAGGAGGTGTTGATGATGTCCCGGAGTTGGGGTGCGATGGTGGAGTCGGCCTTGTTGAAGACGTGGTGGGGGCAGGGGTCGGTTGGAGATCCGGAGTGGATGGTGTTGATCGTGCGGGCTGTGTCTTCGGTGGTTACCGTGGTCCAGGAGCAGAGGGTGGCAGTGGGGGGCGTTGGTTCGACGGTTGGGTGCGTGGATGGTGCGCCGAAGCTGTTGTGGATGTCGGCGATCTTGCGGTGGAAGAACGAGTCGAGAGAGTCGCAGAGATCTTGGGAAGGAGTGATGTCGTTGTTGCCGGTGCTGGGGTTGAAGAACTCCTTGACGATGCTGAAGAGTTCCTTGCTGTCATGGACGTTGTTGTCCAGTCGTTCCTTCAGTGCTGTCTTCTTGGTGGTGCGGATAAGCTGGTGGTGCTTGCGGGTGGCGTGTTTGAGGGCGGTCATGTTGTCTGTGGTCTGGTCGAGGAGCCAGGCTTTCTCGAGGGTGCGGCAGTTCTTCTTGGAGTCCTTGAGTTCGTCGGTGAACCAGGAGGCTTTCTTGCTTCTGGGTCTGCTGGGAGGGTTCTTCAGTGGCGCGAGGTCGTCCGCGCAGGCGGTCAGCCACTGCGTGAAGTTGCGGGCTGCTTTGTTGGGGTCCGTTGTGCTGGTGGGAGGGTTATGGCTGAGGGAGGTGGTGAGCTGCTCTGCGGTGATCATGCTCCAGCTCCTGCGAGGAACCTGTTGCGGGTGGTGGTGGGTCGTGGTTCTTCTGAAGCTGAAGTGGACGCAGCTGTGGTCGGTCCAGTGAAGTCCGGTGGAGTGGCTGAAGGTGATGTGCTTGCTGGATGAGAAGACGGGGTCAAGCGTGTGGCCGGCGTAGTGGGTGGGG
Source organism: Lissotriton helveticus (assembly GCF_964261635.1). Taxonomy (NCBI): domain Eukaryota; kingdom Metazoa; phylum Chordata; class Amphibia; order Caudata; family Salamandridae; genus Lissotriton; species Lissotriton helveticus. The sequence continues at coordinate 1,758,414,795 of NC_136068.1, read as the reverse complement.
GTGTTGACCAGTTGCTTGAGTTCGAGGTTGGCGAGGTTGTCCAGCAGGGCAGCGTTGTTGCGGTCCTTTTTGTTCTCCAGGTGGAAGTTGAGGTCCCCTAGGAGGATGTAGTCAGCGGATGGGAGGGCGTGCGGGCTGATGAAGTCCGCAATGTCTTCGCTGAATTGTGTGCGTGGACCCGGGGGTCTGTAGATGAGGGTGCCTCTGAGGGTCGTCTTTGGGTCAGTGTGTATCTGGAAGTGGAGGTGCTCAGCGGCGGAGAAGGTGTCGTTGGAGTCGGTCGTGATGCGGATACTGTTCTTGTGTACGATGGCGATGCCTCCTCCAGTCTGGTTGACGCGGTCCCTCCGGGTGATCTTGTATCCGTCCGGGATGGCGATGGCGATATCGGGCGCAGAGTAGGCGTTCATCCAGGTTTCTGTGAGGAAGGCGACGTATGGTGAAGTTGTATCGAGCAGGTTCCAAAGTTCGATGGCGTGTCTGTGGACGGAGCGGGTGTTGAGCAGGATGCACTTGAGGTGATTGTTGCTGGTGCTCGGCTTGGCGGGTGCGGTGCAGGTCCGGAGGCAGGTGAACTTGCAGGCTTGGCAGGTGAAGGGTCCGTGGGCGCGTCTCAGGGTGGCTCGGTAGCAGGCTCGGTTTCGGTCGGGTTTGAGTGCGATGAGGGTGGCGGCGTCGTAGGTCCGTCGTGTGGGCTGGCAACGTCGGGTATTCTGGTATTGCTACATTGGGTACCACTACAGAACGATTGTGATCCGGCATAAGTTTGTGAGATATAAATTATATATTTATTAAATCAAAAAGACACATTTCAGGAAAAGTTAAAGGTGTATACTTTAGCCCCTATACATAAAAGTCTCAAAAGTACTGAAAGCCATGTTAGTTTTTTTAATGCCAATAGCCCCTTCTTCCAGTGCTTAATTTGTACCAAAAAAAACCATGAATGCCAGGGCCGTCGTCAAGAGTCCACTGCGCATCACAGGAGGATGAACGGCTGACGTGGACCCACCCGCGCCGCCGCTGTGCTTCCTGTTTCCTGTTCCCTCAGACACGCCCATGCCCGCCGCATCGCTGCCGCTGCCGCTCCCGATGCCGCTCCCGATGCTCCAGATCTCCTGATGTCCTCGCTAGCTAGCTGCCTTGCTAGCTAGCTGTCCCTCATTTGTTGGAGCTGCCAGGGGTCCCGCGAGGCACACCGGGCTGTTACAGCGCTGCAGCAACAACAGCGCTGATTTTTTTTCATCGCACAGAGAGGTGTATGGGCTTCCCCTGCTTTCTCTGCAGCAGCGGGGGAGCCGCTAATTAGACTGGAATCCACGGAGGGTGTAGTACGCAGGTCGAGATACCATCCCCGGCCCCTAAGCCGGGGAGGGCTGCGGTGGTTGCAGCAAGAGCTTCCAAGCGATATGGCAGGAAAGAGCGCCGCCCAGTGACCTGACCCAACATAACATAACTTGCTCTGCATTTGGAAGCAATTGGAAGTGAGCCAGAGCAGCAAAAGAATGCTGGGGTCCCGTAAGTGAACGGTGAGGCACCGGAAGTCGGGGGAGATCGTTGGTCTGATCTGCTCTGCGAGGTAAGGCGCGTTGGGCAGGGCTCTTCCCAGCTCGCACTCGCTTTGTTTGTACCACACCCCCCCTGCAATCTTTCATCAACCTGCGCGCTGCTGTCTTTTGAACTTTTGATGGCGTAAAGGAGAGTAAAGGAGCTAGGCTGGCTTCTGTACCATTGTGATTTCGTTACACCTTTTCATCTGCTTTGAGGGAAGCTAATCACTGACTCACTGCTAAGAAAAATCCTCTTGTTCAAAATGTTCTAATTCCCCAGAGCAAAGTCAGGTGCGCCTTTAAAAAAAAAAAACACGTTTGCAATCTACGAATCCTGATGGCGGCAAGAGCGAGGGGCAAACAGCTCAAGCCAGAGCTGGGAAAGGAAGTTAAACTCCCTACTCCAATTAGCTCTCCATCAACTATAAGGGGGGAGAGAAAAAACAGAAGGAAAAAGCAACAAAAAGAAGCTCTAAAACAGAAAGTAATGGAACTTAATGATCAAAATAGAAAAAACAAGTATAATGTATTAAGGAAACAGATGGAGGAAGATAATGATATCAACGAGGACAATGAACAAGAAGAGGGCGAAGAGGATGAAGAGGCAGAGAGCCTGACTCTGTCGGAGCTGTCAGCAGAATTGAGCTTGCACACTGCCGGCGACAGGGGGGATAAGGGGGAGGAGGATGGGAGAGATAAGGATACAAAAACGGACCAGGGGGGGGGAAACGTTGTCAACGTGGACCAACCGGTTAAGGCCGCTAATACGTCCCCTTCTTTGTGTCCTGAGAGTCGATCTACCCCCAAACAATACCCTCTCTTCTCAAAACCCCTTTTGCAGCAGGGTCAACTTTCAAGCACTCCTTCACGAGGGGAGAGAGAACAAGGGGGTACAAGAGTCACTTTAGAACGGGTGCCCTCCAACACCGCAGGGAGAGCAGGCAGCCCCACAACGCAAAAGTCGCCACAGAAGACTCCGGTGCTAAACATCGCAGGGGCAGCTAGGCTGGAAGGAGTAGCAGCGTTGCCTACACCAACGGTTTCCGCCTCGGATGTGGTCCCTTTTCCGTCGCCGTCCACAAGTGCAAGCTCCAGTCTAGCCCCAGGCAATAAGCAAACTACGACAGCTCAGAACCAAGCCCTAAGTTTAGAGAATTCCTTGACCTCCCAGGATGATGTCTTGCTCGTTCTCCCGAGTGCTACAAAAGCAAATAAGATGGAAGATACCTTAGTTACGATTCTCCAGGAACTAAGAGATTTCAAATTATCTCAGGCTCAGGAAATCTCACTTCTGCACAGCAGGCTTACGAAGATGGAAGAGTGCCTTGGGAACATTCCTCTGAGGGTCTCTGAAGCCGAAGTTCGAATATCATCTCTAGAGGACTCATTGTCTACAATTCAGAAAAATCTTACGGAGGCCAACAGAGAGAAACCCCATCTAGAGGAAAAGCTCCAGGACCTTGAGAATTACAATAGGAGATCGAATCTACGATTAGTAGGCATACCAGAGTGCCTTGAAGACAAGGATGTAGTTAGCTGGTCAGATTCATTATTAAAAAAAGCTATCCCTGAGCTACAAGGTGACTTGACTATAACAAGGGCGCACAGAGTCCCTGCACATAAACCCAGTAATTCAAAATTCCCCCGTACAATCCTCCTCAACTTTGCAGACTTTAGGGTAAAAGAAAAAATCCTAAATACCGCATTTTCTAAAAGAACTTTTAATGCAGAGGGGGTGAATAATTTCAGGATTTTTGGCGATATGTCGGCTGCATCTGCTCACAGACGCAGAGACTTTGTGAAGCTCATAGACCCTTTTAAGAGCAAGGGAGCCCAGGCCATGATAGTGCAGCAATCAAAACTTAAAGTGTTGGCTAAAGGAAAATTCTTTATATTCACGGCCCTACATGAAGCCCAGACACTACTTGACGGCCTTGGGGGATAATAAATCAAGTTGATGTACTCTGCTGAATCTATCACTAATCACGAATGCACGGCGGATACTTGTTGGAAACAGGAAGCACACAAGGATGCAAAGAGATGGCATCCAAAAGGAAGAGACAACAGAGCAGGACGGAAGTGGGACTCTGGGGTCTCCGTCCACTCAGGGGGGGAGGGAAGGGGGGTGAAGGGGGGTGTTGCATGGGGGAAAAAAAGAGAGTTGAAATGCAATATGTTTTTCCACACTTTTATGACTACGGTATGAAGGTTATTCATCGATCTCTAGCACATGTCACTTTGGCTCATTTTTGGATAACGATAAATTGACAAGATCCTATAAATATAGTTGCCCATTTTGCACTGGGAGGCGTCTCAAACTTATTGCTAATTTTTAATTTTTTTGTGTGAATTGTTTGGCTGCTTATTTGCACATCTTGCACAGACAAGGGTACTCTATTGTATATCTATCTCCATGTCCATTACAATGAATGGCATATCTCCTCATACATCACTCTACACTTTTGTCGTTAGCTTGCATATTTGCACATGGAAACTCAGATTTTTATGAAATTCTCTATGAACTCTTGCTACTATTGCTCTTTATTGTTTTTATTAGTTATCATTTATCTATCCTGCTGCTGCTGTTTATACGTTTGCTTATTACGCACACTTGCACTTTAGCTAGGGGCTACGTCCAATGTCTTGAATATCTAAATTTTCAAAACCGAGCTGCTATCTCTTTTATCTTCATGTCTTGTGCAATGAATGATGGGTCTCCTCAGATAGCACTTTACATTTTTGCTGCTCGCTTGCATATTTGCACATTGAACTTTAGATTTTTCATGATTTTTTCCATGAATATCTGTTACTTTTGTTCTTCATTGTTATATATTAGTATTACTTATCAGTTTTTCATGTTGTTGCTGCTGTTTGCATATTTGCTCATTCTGCACTCGTGCACTTTAATTGAGGGCTACGTTCAATATCTAGAACATCAATGACATGGTGAAATTTATTTCATTAAATGTTAATGGGTTGAATAACGTTCGTAAAAGGAACGCTATTGAATGCTGGTTAAAAAATCTAATACCTGATGTCATCTATTTGCAGGAAACCCATCACAAAGATCAGGCAGAGTCAGCTAAACTCTTTAAAAACTGGACGGGCTATAACATATCTGCTTCTGCAGGGATGGCCCAGAGAGGAGTTTCCATTCTAATAGGAAGACATGTAGGTTTTAACCTTGAAGGGTCGTGCATAGATCCTAGAGGCAGATGGGCAGTCGCACACGGTAAATTAAATAATGTCAACGTTATCCTTGCCACAATTTACGCACCTATTTTGGACGACCCACAACCTATTTTACAGGTTAAGCAGGCATTAACCAGCCTCTCTGGACCAATAATTTGGGGGGGTGATTTTAACCTATTACAAAACCCTCGATTGGACTCTTCCAAGAAAGACCGTCAACAGAATAAACCCCAAGTCTCCTTAGCTGTTCAAAGCTGCAAGATAGATCTTGACGTTTTTGACCATTGGCGTAATTTGAATCCCACCAAGCGTGAGTACACATGCCATTCAGCAAAATATAATTCTGCGTCAAGGCTGGATTTTTCTTGTCCTCCCACGATCTAGAATTATATAATTACGCTTACCTACCCAATGCCTTTTCGGATCATGCGGCTCTTTGCATGGAGTTTAAACTGGGGAATTATGAAGCAAGATCTATAAATAGATTTTTTTTAACAAACTCAACCTCCTTGACCAACAATGGTGCACTGATATTAATAAAAAGATCGAGCTATTTTTTTCACAGAATAGAGGTACAGCTCCTTTAAACATAATCTGGGATGCATTTAAAGCTACTCTACGTGGAATAATTACATCTAAGGAGATCCCCAAGCTTAAGGCAAAACGGGAGGAGAAAATCAAACTTCAAACTGAACTGTCCCAGGCTACCCAAGAGCATTATAGGGTTAGATCCCAGATTTCCAGCCACAATCTCCACGAGGCAAAGCGTAAGATGAAGGAATTTTATTATGAACTAGGTGAGACAAATAGTAATTTTCAGGCACAAAAAATCTATGAGGAGAGTGAGTACACAGGAAAGCTTCTGGCCTGGCAATCTAAAGAAAAGCAGGCTCGTAACAGAATAGATCAGTTAACTGACCCCATCACTAAAAATCAAGTTAAGACCACCACTGCCATTGGCGAGCTGTTTTTAAAACACTACGAGGGGATATATCAAGCATCTGCGGGGACCACACCTGAATCTATCACAGATTTTCTTCAGCCATTGGAAATACCTAAAATGGATGCTGAGGGCAAGAACTACCTCACACAGGATTTCACATTATCCGAACTAGATGAAGTGATAGAGTCTTTCCCCAATGGCAAAGCCAATGGTGAGGATGGCCTTCCCATTGAATTCTTTAAAAAATTTGGGGGAATATTGCGTAAAGAATTCTTGGAATTAATTAATAATCTATTTCAAGGTGGTCCCCCACCAGACTCTTTTCACACAGCAGTGGTGGTCAGTATTTTAAAAAAGGGAAAGGACAAGGAAAATAAAAATTCCTACCGACCGATTAGCCTTCTGAACACAGATTATAAAATTTTTACTAAACTTTTAGCAAACCGATTAAATAAACTAGTAGGATCACTAATAGCTTATGATCAGTGCGGTTTTATTGCAGGCAGGCATCTCCATTCCAATACTACATTTTTACTGGAGGCGCTAGACTATTTTAAAACTAACAAGGTGAAGGCTCAAATTTGGTTTTTAGATGCGGAGAAAGCCTTCGATCTAGTCTCCTGGCATTGTCTGTTTGCAGTTTTACATAGTTTTAATTTCCCGAATGCTTTTATCTCTCTTTTGCGACACTTATACACGAATTCTAGGGCACAAATTATCATCAATAATACCAACATTGGGTCCTGTGAGGTCACTAGAGGCACACAACAAGGCTGCCCCTTGTCCCCAATTTTATTCGCACTTTTTATTGAACCTCTAGCGATCGCCATTAGGAATATCAAAGCTGTCACCGCCCCAATTTTAGGAATGACAAATATAAAACTATATGCGGATGATATTGCCCTTTTTTTAGACTCTAAACCCTCAAGTCAATTGAAGATTCTAAAAATCTTCTCTGACTTTCAAAAGCTAGGGGGCTATAAAATTAATGTAAACAAAACAGAAATTATCCTACTCAACTGCACTTCAGACACTTTAGCTCCTGAATTCAGGCAGATATACAACACGGATCCAAAGAGATATCTTGGTATATTTATATCGGATAGCCTAGACGACCTTTACTTCCTAAATTTTCTACCTTTATTAAAAAAGGTTGGTTCACTTTTAGATCGTTGGAATCTACTACCCCTGTCTCTTATAGGGCGGGCATCGCTAATTCGAATGTCGGTATTACCCCTTTTTAATTTCCTCTTTAGTGCGATTCCCTGCGCAATCCAGGCCTCATATTTTAAAAAAATAGAAGCTCTGATTTCCTCTTTCCTATGGGCAAAAAAATCCCCTAGACTTGCACTGAGCACTTTATATTTATCTTCCACACAAGGAGGGTTGTCCCTCCCAAATATCAAAGAATATTATTTTGCGTCTTTTACACACTACAGCCATAGGTTTTTTTTCTCTCTAGATTGCCATGAGACAGACAATTTTTTTATGAAAAGGTTGTTGTTGGAATTGAAAATCTATGATCCGGTTAGAACCACGAAAGACCCCAAAAAAGTACGATATAAAACTTTGCAGTGGATTTTTAAGGTCAAAACTCAGTTTTTAAAATTTTATGATTTACCCAATGTAAGTAATAAGACGAATTTAATGAATTTTAGCCTGGGAGAAGCAGGTTGTATGGACAAAAATATAATAACTCTTTGGAAGCAAAATGGTTTTGAAAAAATTGAAGACTTCCTACTGGGAAATAGGTGAAAATCTTGGGATGAAATTTACAGCCAGTTAATTCACTCGCACACAATTCTGAACTGGTCATTTATTACGATAAGTCCAAAACTTAGGGAACTCAATATAAGAAATTTATCCCACAAAGAAAATATTTCCACTACCCTTAATAATAAAACACAAAAGAAAATGAGTATCTGGATTAAAATATTAATAGAAAGTAAGGACAAGGACTTTTACAGCAAGATAATTGAACGATGGAAAAAAAGGGAAGATATTATAATTAATCAACAGGTTTGGGACAAAATAAACAAATTCAATAAAACCATCTTTCGAGGAGCAAATGGTTAATATATAGAACCCCGTCCTTTTTACATGATATCTTCCCCCTCGTAGCCGACAAATGCTTTCGATGTGAAGAAAAAGGCACTTGGAAACACATCATCTGGGAGTGTCCAAAAATCCAGGTTTTATGGAAGGAAATAGAAAAATATCTTTCAATCGTCCTTAAAACAAATATTATATTCAACGACCTAATTCCCCTCATAGGCTGCTCTCCTTTCCACACCCAATATGATGAGCCCCTTTTTATAGCTTCTCTAATAGCTAAATCCCTTATATTACAGTCCTGGAGAACAGATTCTGTCCCATCCTTCCAGGCATGGAAGGTAAAATAACAGCGAATCCAGGGTAGGGAGAAAAAATATGCCCTTAGATCAGGGGCTCACAAAAAATATGATAAATATTGGAGTGTGTTCGATGTTTAGATTTCTCCTGTTATTACTTAACCTGATTTATGCTTTATTGAAAATATTTATTAGTCTATTACGACGGTTCTACCTCCGCACGCTGCACTTTAGAACTTAGCTTTGGAATATTAAATGTGAAAACATTTATTATATATGTATGCTATGTACTCTTTCAATTCTAAACAAAATCTTTTGGTTATTCGAACCAGTTTACTAATTGTCTGCTCTTACACAACCTTTCACTTTATAACTTAAACGTTAAAGCGACAATTTGTACGAATGTTTTTCAGTATTTTCCTTCCTCGTACTGTATTAATTGTATTTCAATTGTATTGTATTGCTATATTTGAACTCTCAATAAAAATATATAAAAAAAAAAAAAAAGAGTCCACTGCTGCTTGCACCACCTGACTAGGACCCTGGTAATTAGTTTTTTAATTTACAAATTAAGCACTGGAGGAAAGGGCTGTAGCATTAAAAAACACAACCTAACATGCATTTCAGCACTTTTGAGACTTTTATTTATAGGTGCTGCAGTTTACAATGACTGTACCAACAAAACTTCTAACCATCACACTCCTACAAGTGTGACAGTTCAGACTATTCCACGCCACTCAACGTTATAATAATAGCTAGGGTGGCAGTTTTTAATAATTTTTAATGTGTATTCAATTATGAAGCAAGTGTTGTTTATTTTATTTATTTTTATTTAAAAGGTTTTTCATAGCGCTGGCTAGACCTGGAGGTATCAGAGCGCTTTTCATGGGTATCAGAGGGTGACAGGGACACAAACTGGTAGGCGAGTCAAAACTTCGCCCAAAGTCCAGAAGCTGTGATCCCAGGGGGAGTGGTATCATTTCCCCATCTCTGTTGTGAGAGGCTCTCTAAGCGCAGTGGACTCTCTCAGAGGGGTCTCTGAGACTCCAAGGCCTATTTACTGGATCCCTCCCCAAAAAGGGGAGAGGGAGTGCTTTGGCAAAGGCTCCCTTGGCGCTGTGGACTCTCTCAGCAGGTATGCTGAGACTCCAGCGTATATAACTTGGATCTTTCCCCAAAAAGGGGAGGAGTGCTTAGTCAAAGGGCACAAAAGGACAAGGGCCTAGGCAGTGAAGCGGGCAAGGGGAAAGACTCAGCTGAGAGGGGATAGGAGCAAGGAAGTAGACAAAGAACGAAAGAATGCTGAATTGTCGTGCTCATCTCTTAAATTGGCAATCAGCCCCACCATGTGGCAGACTGTGATAAGTGCTGATGTTGACAGCTAGGTGCCAGTACCGAGCAATGAAAACCACCAGCTCAAATTAAGCACTGCTTTCCTCCAAAGAACCGTAAATCTTCCTGAAAAAATGCACAGAGCTATGCCATGTCTTATGGCGTAATGGTAGTCATTAAGCACTTGGTACATTTCAAAATATGTGCAATACATATATTGTTTACTGATGTAGTCAACAGCATTGCACCCTTAACATCTGTTTCAAACTTTACAGTAGCATGGTACATGGCTAAACACTTATAAGGTCCCAAAGGCGAGACCTATTGGCTATGCCAATGCTTGTTCTAGAAGTCATTGTTCATTGATGGTACCTGTTTGACAATGGTGGTGAGTTTCTGATTATTGTATTCTTTTAGTGCTGTACCTTCCTTGATTATTACTTTTCAAGAAATTACAGTTGTATTCAATGACTGGTACATAGGGGTTTACCACTCAGTTTCTTTTCCTATATGTAGATGTGGACCAAATGCCTTCTACACAACTCAATTTTAGCTTAGCTGAATCAATGCTGTATAAATGAGTCTCTTGGAGGAGGAAAACAACACACACATCCTTTCCTTTTTATGGGAGTGCTGACGTTTTCTGTGTTATGATCTAAAGGGCCACTACTTTGACATTCCAGGACATTATTTCACATTTTCTGTGTTATTTCAGTTTCCTAATGTTATTCTCAGATACTCTTCCAATAGGAACTGTTCAGCTCGAACTGCCAAGCCAGGTCCTCTCTAAACTGAAACATAAGCAACCCAGGACCGGTTTGAGCCTCATTGGGCCTCTTTAGTCAGGCTTCAGTCAGGTGCAGCTTGGCTCCGGTGCCACATTGGGCACAGGACCCATGTCTGGGTATACCCATGCCACTTATAGCTCTACATCGGACACACAAAGAGTGTTGAGAGAGGAATATTTGCAAATAGTCTAACCACTGCTAATTGTTCGTGGTAGTATTCCAATCCTGAGTGATTGTCAGTAGACTGTTTGCAAGCATTCATCCCATCAGCTTTTGTGTGATTGACATCTTCTATAGTCATCTGTTTTCCATTCTGACCACTAATAATGTATTATTTCCCTCAGCAAGTGCTCTTGCAAGGTCTTGTAATATGTACTGTAGCTTGGTGCTCACACTCACATTTTCTCCTCTAGCATTGCTTAGAGCAAACTCTCAATCTGTACACATAGAACATCTGCCACATCCCTCAATATGTGGAAGTGAAGGCACAGCACTGTGTCAAATAATCACATGAGTTGTGTCTTGAAGGGAAACATGGTTTGTATGACCAGGAAGCTGTGGTCTTGTAGTGCGCATGTTCACCAGATGCTCCTTGTTGCTATACAGCGCCATATAGCTTGACTTGTCATTTTTAGTGCTGTAACAAACAGGTGTTACTATTACACATTTAATAGACTTCGAGAAGCCAATATCAGAAGTTTCGAGGTGCGTCTTGCCGGGATTCAGGTTTGTCTGTAGATTAAATGTCAATGGTGTGGGTTGTATCACTGAGCCCCCTTGCCAGCATAGAGATGCCAATAGAACAGCAGTGGTATTTAAGGCATGCATTTGTTTTGACTGAAGCTTCACCTTTCTAGTCTACCTCCCCAACTTGCATTTTCTTGAAATAGCTCATCTTATCTCAGCACAAAAGTATGTTTGTTCGATTGTATGTAGCTACCACAGTGCACCATAACTAATGCATCAGTCACTCAATTTATGTTTCTTAATTCTCTAGGCCTGTCCATCCAGCTTCTCTAGTCAAAAAATTCACAATTGTAACCATACCTGCCCTTCTGGGACATGGTGGCTTTTGGAGTTATCCTTTCACTATTGGTCTGGAGAGGTAAGTGAGAGATCACCAGGGCTGTGTTGCTGAATGGGGTGTGTGTGGCTACAATGTGTGGTTTCATGGGCATCAAAAGGGCTTTCATCCAATGCCGGGTTCTCTAAAGTCGGTCCAGCAGGGCCGGACCAATGCCTTATTTTTTAGATAACTACATGTATCTAGATGGGGATATGCTAAAAAACTCACATGGATCGAGGCCTCCAGGACCGACTTTGGAGAACCCTGATCTAATGAACACCAACAACTTGGTGTGACCATGGTACACTGACAGTATTATTATCACACTCCGAGAACTGAACTGACTCTTTATTTATTTGTAAATGTAGAGCTGCTGAAAAGGTCTGGAGGTGGCATGCTGAACAGTGAAGCACTTTCCAGCAGTAAAACCACCCATGCTTCACCAGAGGTTTTAGTAATAAGTTCTCATTCCTGTATGAAATGACATTTCAGGAAGTGACTTCAGTGAGACGTCAACTGATGCCGTAAATTAATACAACATGTATGCAATGAAAACAAAAATAAATACAAGACTTCCAGTTTCAGTGCTGGGATAATATATGCAAGCTTAAAAGTGTGACACAAGTGGAACCAAGGAGTGCTATGTGCTGCATGACTAATCCCCTCTGCCTCAAGGCTGCAGTAGGGTCCACCCATTGTGGGATGGTGTTAAGAATGCAGGGGCATATTACCAACAAGTAGCGATATTTATCGCTAAATAGGCTTAGCGACGATTTCTTTATCGCTGAGCATCGCCGGAATTTATTGCTGAGATAACATGCTATTAGCAACATTTATCTCCAAAGCGATACATTTTCCGGAGATAGCGGCAAAATGCGTGAATATCGCTGAGAATACAGCGATATTCACGCATTAGCGACGAAATGCTCTTAGCCATGTTATCCACCTCCCATTGGATAACATGGCTAAGAACTGGTGTGGGCAGGTGTTAGTATTTGGAGATATTCGCGCTTAGCGCGAATATTTCCATCGCTACGCCTGCCTTGCTAATAGGCGATAGCGATGTTAGCGACTGTTTTCAGTCGCTAACAGTTTATGTACGCCCACTTTGCATGTCATTAGCGATAAATATCGCTAACATGAAAAGAGCGCCCCAAACCGCTCGCTATCACCTAAAAGCTGTCGCTAACTGCTGTTAGCTACAGCTTGCTAATAGGGCGATAGAATTATCGCCGCTTAGTGGCGAAAATTCCCTATCGCCACCCTTGATTATATGCCCCGCAGTCTCCATGGATGTCAATAATTGCTCTGGTGACAACAGTGCTCTGAGCTCCCAACCCAGCTCACCCAGTGTGGGCTTCAGGCTGGTGTGTGAGTGGTTGATCAGGCAATAAGTGAGACATGAGTCCCATAAGGGCACTTTACATCTGCCTATATGTGTAGAAGTGTCTTTTAGATTGTTTGCACCTGTTTCATCCTTGTTGTATTTGCTGTCACACATAGAAGGTGTTGATTAGATCCATCTGTGCAGCGTTCAGATGTTGTAGAAGCTTGATTGCCAACTTTAAATGGTGACCCCCGCCTCACTCTATATACTGCCAACAAATGGCCATTTGTGTTGCCCAGTTCATCAGTCTACAATAAAACCTGTCTTCTCATGTGTCAGATTCAGGGGGCTTTGTGGGAACAATCAGTATGTCCTCCTGGGTTAATCATATTTCAGAAAATAACTGACTGTTCTTGATTGTGGGAATACTTCCTGTTTGGGTTACTTGGGAGCCTATGTCGGTGTGAGGGTAAAGTGCAGAGATGATCCGTTAGTCAGTAGAATTATTAGTCACTTTTCTGTTAGGCCTATCACTGGGGGACACAATTGAAAAGACTAATTCCACCCAGAAGATTGTTTTAATACACATAATCCATCCCCTTGTGCATATTACCCTCTTCAGTAGCACGATGTTAGATTCATGCACGTTGTAAAGAAGTCCTCTTTGGTTATAACTCATGCAAGACATAGCTTTGACAAAGCCATCTATCTATCTATTGATCTGTCTGTCTGTCTATCTATTCATCTCACAGTGATGTTCACCAGTATGTAGTTATAGTTAAAACCAGTTTTCCACATGAAACGGACTTAACTATAACTGGTGAGTTTCAGTGTTTTTTTAATTTAAAATGTGACATTTTATCTGACATTTTCACCTAAATATAACAATACATTAACCTCTGTTTTTGTTAGTGAATTTCTATGTATGTATGTATGTATGTATATATATATATATATATATATATATATATATATATATATATATATATATTACCTACTGGCGGTCGCCAGTAGGTATATATAGTTAGGATTTTTTCTCTATGGGATTTTTGAAAATTCTATGTCTAATAACTTTGGCGTTTGTGGACGGAATTGGCTGAAATGTTCAGGAAAATGGCACATTTTGTTTCTGAGTAGCCCTTGAAAATTTGGGGGGGGTTCGTCAAGGGGGGGCCGAGAAAAAAGGGGGTTCCCAAAACGTGTTTTTAACATTGAGTTTTCCATAGGGCGGTTGGCCTCACTTTTAGCCCGAACGGCTGAATGGATTTGCACGAAACTTGGCAAAATTGTAGGGACTGGTAGCCCGATGTGCCTTTTGTAGGTCTCAATATATGCGCTACAGTGGATTTTGAGAAATTAACGTTTAAAAAAAGATATATATCTGTAACAGCGGACCGGGCAGCGCTCCGCTACGCGTACTTTTCGCGCAACGGAGCTTTGTGAAGCGAAGCTGATTGGTTCTCCGGCGTCTGTCAACATTCCAAACAGTCCGTAGCGGCCGCCATCTTGTCTCTCGGTAGGATCGAGAGACAAGAGGAGGCCAAAGCGAAGGGGCAAATGACCATAAGGGGGCATAGTACATTGTCGCTCACCCCCTAGGTTTGATGTGGAGGTTTTAAAAGGGCCCCGCGGGGCAAAAAAAATATAAAAATAATAATAATCGAACAGCTGAATGGATTTGCACGAAACTTGGCAAAATTGTAGGGACTGGTAGCCCGATGTGCCTTTGCTAGATCTCAATATATGTGCTCCAGTGGATTTTGAGAAATTAACGTTCAAAAAAAGGTATATATCTGTAACAGCGCACCGCTTCGCGTACTTTTCGCGTTACGGAGCTTTGCGAAGCGAAGCTGATTGGCTCTCCGGTGTCTGTAAACATTCCAAACAGTCCGTAGCGGCCGCCATCTTGTCTCTCGGTAGGATCGAACAGCTGAATGGATTTGCACGAAACTTGGCAAAATTGTAGGGACTGGTAGCCCGATGTGCCTTTGCTAGGTCTCAATATATGTGCTTCAGTGCATTTTGAGAAATTAACGTTCAGAAACAAGATATATATCTGTAACAGCGCTCCGCTTCGCGGAGATAAAATTATATGTGTATTACCTAGCTGTTGCTAACACCAGTTAGCGACGGCTAGTAGAAGATAGCGACCATCTTGGGCCCCACTTTGCATGTGAGTGATATTTATCACTAATGACATGCAAAGTGGGCATGCCAAGATGTTAGCGACTGGAAACAGTCGCTAACATCGCTATCTCCTATTATCAACTTTTGGAAATATTCGAGATAAGGGCGAATATCTCCAAAAGCTACCACCTGCCCTGAGCAGTTCTTAGCCATGTTATCCAATGGGAGGTGGATAACATGGCTAAGAGCATTAGCTCGGTAATGCATGAATATCGCTGAGGTTTCAGCGATATTAATGCATTGCGGTCGTTTTTTATCGTATTTCCGATAAACCTTGATAATAGCAAGGTTTATCTGCGATAATTTCTGACGGTAAAAAAATCGTTGCTAAGCATCGTTAGGGATAAATATCGCTTAACTTTGGTAATATGCCCCAACGTCTGTTAACGTTCGATTCGAAGGAAATCAGGAAGTGTTGAAAAACATTGTCTGCGCCATCTTGTCTTTTTTCAAATGCCACACTTTTGTCGTGCACGGCAGCCATTTTAGATGCCTTGACCAGACCCACTCTGTGCACGCTGTCGATCCTTAGCATGGCTCCCCACCCTCGCAAGCATCTCCCCCAGGCAGTGGTCACCCCCGCTCTCTGTCTTATGCATGGGTAATAAACCTCCCCCATCTGCGCTGCTGTTCCCTGAGAATCACACCCTGTGCCCGCCCGACACCTCCCTTTCGCCCTATTCACTACCGCACCCTCTGACACTCCTTTTCCTCTGTGTCCGATTGTCCAGGCTGGTCCTAGGGTATCAGCTAGCCCTGCAGATGTAGTTTATGGCCACAGCTGTAAAGAATCACCCCTCTTCAAAGGAGTTATAGTAGATCAAGGCCCACACTCGATGAGATCCGTCACAGCAGAAGCGTTGCTATTATCTGAAAACCATCCTGTATTGTGATTGGGGAGGGGACCGAGCCTGAAGCGGAAGATTCCAGGGATGACTGTTTGTACATCAAAGTTTTTACAATTATGTGTCACATTAAAAATATATAGCACTCCGACAAAGTAGTAAGATTATAAAACTTTAATAATTTATAAATATATACAAGAAAACAAAAATAGTAATAACATATAAACATTTTTAGGGAAAAACAACGAAGTAGCGGTCGGCTGTGCGAATAGTCCCAATGCAGCACAACGTCCAGATTTCCGGCGTGGGGCGTCGCGGGGGGTGGGTCATCAGTAGCAAACTGTTGTGCGAATAGTTCCAAGGCAGCAGAACGCGCCGAAATCTAGATGACACGAAAGTGATGTCTAGTAAGTTGCCACCCAGCAAATAACGGCATGGGGCGTCGCGGGGGGTGGGTCATCAGTAGCAAACTGTTGCGCGAATAGTTCCAAGGCAGCAGAACGATGGCACCAAGGTGATGTCCAGTAAGTTGCCGCACTGGTTTTGGTATCCTACAATGCTGCTCCGAATAACGGCGTGGAGCGCCCCGGGGGAGGCGGCGTGAACGGGCCTCTCCAGGTGGAGTGTCATCTGTTGTAGTGGGGCGCCCCTTTACCGTTTCAGTTGCCATTCCCCGTTTTTGGTCCACTGTGTCAAAAGCCGCAATTCAGCTGAGTTGCGCCCACTCTTGCGGTGCAGCGATAGGCGGCTGTCACAGGACTCTCAAAATGGCGGCAGGCTGTTTCCTTTTTGGGCCTGGTCCACTGAAATGGCCCTGGGACACCTTGGAAATCGGACGCTTGTCTGCTAGGTCTTGGACCCCATTCTCGAAAGCGTCCCCTCCGCCTTGAGAATTCATCAAAAGTTTTGGGGGCTCCGACTCCTGCAGGCTTCTGGTGGGGAGCGGCTGCCATGGTTGCTCGCGGAATGACCACGACTGAGCTACGAGATGGTGGTGCTTTCATGCTGACGCCAGCTTCAGTCTGAAACATCCAGAAACAAGGTGGGGCTTTCATCGTTTGGGGAAAAAAAAAAGTTTTCATCCTATGAAAAGTGTTGTTTTTAGGTCACATGATCAAGCCTTCCATCATTAGGAAACCAAAAGTAAAATGAACCAATGAAAAGTTTTATAAACAAGTCACATGACCTGTTATGCGGCATAGGGTGTAAAATGCGGAGAAAATACGTTGGCACGTGAGGCGGCGTCAGTAGCGGACCGATGTGCGAATAGGCCGAAGGCAACACAACGCGCCAAGATCCGGATGGCACCGAGGTGGTGTCCAGCAAGTTGCAGCACTGGTGTGGCCATCCTACAATGCTGAAAGTCGGCGTGGGGCGCCCCGTTGGCCTGTGAGTTTGCGTCAGTAGCGGACCGATGTGCGAATAGGCCGAAGGCAGCACAACGCGCCAAGATCCGGATGGCACCGAGGTGGTGTCTAGTAAGTTGCCGCACTGGTGTGGCTATCTAACAATGCTGAAAGTCGGCGTGGGGCGCCCCGTTGGCCTGTGAGTTTGCGTCAGTAGCGGACCGATGTGCGAATAGGCCGAAGGCAGCATAACGCGCCAAGATCCGGATGGCACCGAGGTGGTGTCTAGTAAGTTGCCGCACTGGTGTGGCCATCCAACAATGCTGAAAGTCGGCGTGGGGCGCCCCGTTGGCCTGTGAGTTTGCGTCAGTAGCGGACCGATGTGCGAATAGGCCGAAGGCAGCACAACGCGCCAAGATCCGGATGGCACCGAGGTGGTGTCTAGTAAGTTGCCGCACTGGTGTGGCCATCCTACAATGCTGAAAGTCGGCGTGGGGCGCCCCGTTGGCCTGTGAGATGGCGTCAGTAGCGGACCGATGTGCGAATAGGCCGAAGGCAGCTCAACGCGCCAAGATCCGGATGGCACCGAGGTGGTGTCTAGTAAGTTGCCGCACTGGTGTGGCCATCCAACAATGCTGAAAGTCGGCGTGGGGCGCCCCGTTGGCCTGTGAGTTTGCGTCAGTAGCGGACCGATGTGCGAATAGGCCGAAGGCAGCACAACGCGCCAAGATCCGGATGGTACCGAGGTGGTGTCTAGTAAGTTGCCGCACTGGTGTGGCCATCCTACAATGCTGAAAGTCGGCGTGGGGCGCCCCGTTGGCCTGTGAGATGGCGTCAGTAGCGGACCGATGTGCGAATGGGGCCAAAGGCAGCGCAACAATATTTTCTGATTTGAAGACACCACAAGGCGCTGAGATGCCAAGATCCGGATGGCACCGAGGTGGTGTCTAGCAAGTTGTGGCACTGGTGTGGTCATCGTACAATGGTAAAAGTCGGCGTGGGGCGCCCTGTTGGCCTGTGAGATGGTGTCAGTAGCGGACTGATGTGTGAATGGGGCCAAAGGCAGCGCAACAATATTTTCTACTATATTTTCGGAGTAGAAGACACCACAAGGCGCTGAGATGCCAAGATCCGGATGGCACCGAGGTGATGTCTAAGTTGCGGACCGATGTGCGAATGGGGCCAAAGGTAGCGTAACAAGATTTTCTGTATGGAAGATACCACTAGGCGTTGAGATGCCAAGATTCGGATGGCACCGAGGTGATGTCTAGCAAGTTGTGCCACTGGTGTGGCCATCGTACAATGGTAAAAGTCGGCGTGGGGCGCCCTATTGGCCTGTGAGATGGTGTCAGTAGCGGACTGATGTGCGAATGGGGCCAAAGGCAGCGCAACAATATTTTCTGACTGACACCACAAGGCGCTGAGATGCCAAGATCCGGATGGCATCGAGGTGATGTCAGTGATGTCATTTGAGATGTCATCAGTGATGTCATCAGTGATGTCACTGACCATGTCATGAATGATGTAATATGTGACATGATCAGCAGTGGATTGCGGGTGCGCGATATATAGTTAGTGCAACTAACTATATATGGAATTTCAATGGTTTTGTGTGAGTAAAATAAGGTTTTTCAAATGCTAATTCCTAACTATATATGGTCTATAACCTATGGTTTTTTCAGTGAATATATATATATATATATATGTATATATGTATATATATATATATATTTTTTTTTTAAGTGCTGATTTTTATATCAGATTGGAAGCATACTAGTATTAGAACGGAAAAGTCCTCTGCATGGTAATGGACGTGCACTCTTAATGTGAGTGCCTCAACTAAACTGATGTTAGGATCCCTAATGCTGTTTTTTGTTCCATAGGCAGACACCAATCATACGTGTGCTCCATGACATAGACCTGTCTCACAGATTGCGGTCTTGTTGGACTGGTAGGGGTGCCCAAACTACTTTTGTCTGTAGGAAAGTGGCTCTATATATACTGGACCAAAGTAAGGTACAGTGTGTATAGAGTCCTCAGTCCCCAGAGCTTTGGCAGAGGCTAAAGTTAGATATAACCTTACTCTCTAAAGTGGTAGCTTGGTCGAGCAGTAAGGCAGTATCAGAAGACAGTGTAAAGCATTTGTTGCACACACTCAGTCAGCAAATGATCTCACACACTCAAGAACTGAACTACAGGCCAATTATTTTGTATCAAAAGATATAGTTGTTTTATTTTAGAACCAACAAGGTATCAAAATATACTTTCTCAGGATGAGTTACTTTAGTTAAATACTTTTCAAAAAGGCAATAGACTTTTTGAATGCAATAGTTACAGTTTGTTGCAATAGGCAACACAATTTCAAACACAATGCAATATTGAGCTCCATGGGAATTTCTAGTTGAAGGCAATTAGTTACTTTGTAGATTACTTTTCTAACCACAGGACTCGATTCTAGATTCAGTCCCGGGACATGAGCTGTAGACAGTTAATTAAAAGCGTTTTGGTTACAGTAGTGATTTTTAAGGAATATAAATGTATTTTAAAAGTTGACACTTAGAAACTTTTTCAGTTGAAATTACGAATGTTATCCTATGGGAGAAAATTCAATTTGCAGGTAAAGTATGTTCACGTTACTTTTGTAATCCAGTACTGGACTCCTAGGTTCAGCACTGGGACCTCTATCTAAAGCAGGTAAGTAATTACGTTTTGGTAGTTGGTACGAATTTTAAAGAATATTGGAAGTTTGCAAAAATCGTCACTTAGAAGAAATTTCGCAGAAAAACAGTCAATGGTTTCCTATGGAAAAAATTCCGGTTACTGGTAAATACGGTTAAAATAACTTTTCAGGGTTTGGGCTGGGCTAAAAGATGAAGCACTGAGGTCTCTCCTAATAACAGGTGAGTAAATCGGAATTCGTTGTTCGGCTGATTTTAGGTGAATATTTTAAACTTCCAATACTCCACACTTAAAAGAATTTCCAAGTGAAACCAGTCAATGATAGCCTATGGAAGAAAAGTGAGTTATCAGCTTTTAGGTAAGTACTCGACTGGCAGAGTTAAGGGTCTGGGCATAGACTCAGGGGTCTCTCCGGGTCAGGTAGGTACAGTTGGTACACCCTCAGTGGCACAGGGGCAGCCGGATGCAGAGGTAGTTAGGCCCAATTTTATCCAATGTGAGGCAGGGGGCCTTCGGTTGGTCGCTGCTGGCTAGCAGGCTACGCGGCTGTTGGAGCTGGGCTCCTGGTCAGGGCAAATGGGGAAGTAGGATAGGACAAAGGTTGCACTGCCAGGGGCACTCGGGCGGCTGGGTGCAGGGTGCTTTTGAGCTGTCGGGCGCTCAATGTTATTTAATAGAAATCTTGAAAAGGGAACAAAAGGCTGCAGGCTCGGGGACGGAGGATCTTCTGGAGCAACCGACACCTCGAGGGGTAAGTTGGGATCTTGGAGGATAGGTAGGCACCCTGGAGTTGGGCACAGGAGGCCGGAGGGCGCCGGGTGCAGGGGTGTCTTTGGACGTCGGGAAATCTTACCCTCTGCTGGTCGCGGTTGGAGGGGTCCTTCGTTCTGAGTCTGCAGGAGTCGTCTGGGTCATCGAGGAGGGTCCTTGGGCACTGGATTCCAGGTCAGAATCGCTGGGGGGACATCCTCAGGGTCTTTGTCCACTCGGGCACCGGCCGGGCTTGGCGGGTGCAGAGTGGGTTGGATTTGCGGTTCCTGGCTGGCACCAGGGGTATTGTTGTTTATAAATAGAACAAAGGGGAGTGGAGAGAAAAGTGGATTCGGTCTCCCCGGTCACAATTTTTAATAAACAAAGGGAATCCACAGAAGTGTGATTGGTATGGTCCCTACAATAGAGGGGAGCACACTGTGTTCTTTAAATACCCCTCACACACCAAAAGGGCCCTTGGTGTCATGCTTCATCATAGGGGTCTTCGCATCCATCTACGGGATGTGGCGTGCTACTAACCAGTGACTATGTGGGAGCACTGATGTAAACACTATGTGTGGTGCGTGAGTGGATAAAGAGTGAGTGGTGGGGTCAGGAGTGAAATAATGCGTGAATGTTAAAAAATACATGGCATGTGAGGTCTAAACATTTTTTAATGGGCCTCCGTGCTGGTATTGTTCAAAAGGGGTATGGTGGAGGTATTTTGTATTTAATGTACAATACCTCTCATGTGCGTCGACATGTTTCGAAGCGAAGGCTTCTTCTTCAGGACGGGGTGCACAGATCCCCACCTTACTCATGTCAGGATGTGTAATGGCATTAAATTACCAACACTATATGTCTAATAAATGAAAGAGATAGTCTAAATGTGCCTATTCCTACTCATAAGTACCTGCCATGAGGACCTGGAAAAAAAGAGAAAGAACACAGGGAAGGAAAAAAATATACATGTGGTATTTTAGTTGTAATATCCTGCATGATGGGACAGTGACCTAAAAAAGTGAAATACAGCACCCTCTAGACACATTATGTCATCCTATTCCAGTCCAGTGCTCTGTTAAAAAAGGAACAAGTACAAGACAGACGAACACCTAACATAAATCACACACTCTATCCAGAGTCCATTAGTTGTATTGGTGTTCTGGGATTCAGATTGGTTCTTTTCTGAGGTAAAAAGATGGTAAGAAAAATGCATACTTGCTACCATTAGTTGAATGGCATCATGAGCCTGAAAATGGAGGGATCACGTGCATACTAGCAATCTACAAAATGAGGCAAGAACATACAGTCTTTGTTTGGTATTAATAATGGTGCTCACTTAATTAGATGCATCCGAAGTCTCGTGGTCATTCCCTCGGCTATGCCGTACTTACAAGTCAAGAGGTTCTCCCTGCCCAAACTGTCTCGTCCGCGGCTCGGTGGTTGAATGTGGAGCGCGGCGGGACAAGCTTAAATACCCAACTTAATTGAATAATTGGGAAAAATCATTCAGACCAGCCTGGTGACGCACCATACCATTTACGGTGCTTCTGGTCGTAGATATGAGTCACAGAACATCTCGCACCTGTTCCGTGTACGGGACAGCGCTTCTTTGCACAGGCGCATTGAGTCATAGGTACCTTTCACATTGAGAGAATGCGCAGAGTGACAATTTATCGGAAACAGGGCTTCCTTGCACATGCGTGATAGCGGTTTTGGCTCTTTTGTATTGGGCGCATGCGCGTAGTCACTAACACGCTAAGATAATAAATGTATCATATTGAATAGATAGCGTGATGCCAAAAAAGAAAGGCTTTCATCTAAATACTGTGTTTTAACATACATGAAGGTTGGAAATGAGAGAGGAGCTCAGACCTCTCTGAAGACTATACCACTTTCTCATTGGGACATGGAAAATACATTAATTATACCACTAATGCGGAGTGATGGTAACCAAACCGCCAGGGAGTGTAAAGTAATAAAAACACATCCCCCGAGGTAAGGGGTATTTAGAAAGGGGTGTTTATTACACAAGAGGATATGTCAAAAAACGTTCATAGAACGTTGCCCCAAAACAGTGGGCGTAACGTGAAGACCAAGAAATTAATTGAGGATGCTCAACACTCCCCTGGGTGGATAAACAGGGAGTGATATTGGAGTTGATAATCATTGCCCACAGATATCGCTAACTAAATTGATTCCACGGGATGTCATCATTCAGTCCAGCGGTATTGGTCCCTAGGCGAAACACCCAGCGTTGCTCCTCAAAGAGGCCATTCTCTGAGGGTAGCTGTTCTATTATTGTCCAATTCAGATAATTCACTGTATGTGTTTCAGATAAAAAATGGGACACCATTTTGGTCGTACTCTTCTTACATCTGAGATTTCTTTTGTGTTCTCCAATTCTGATCTTGGCTGGTCTCGATGTCATGCTAATGTATTTAAGGCCGCACGGGCATCTGATCATGTACATAACATTACAGCTATTGCAGTTGGTGAATTTCTTTTGTTCCCATTCGCTTCCATTCGGGAATTTTAGTCATCTACTTTTTTCAGTTAGGTGGCAGCTGCTGCAGTTGCCACAGGGATAATGTCCCTAGACCCATTGTACAGTGGATTGCTCATGTTGGTTTGTCCGTGGCCGAGTATGGACCAGGATGTCTTTCAGGTTCCTGCCCCTCTTGTGAGCGAAAAGAGATTTTTCCAGGTTAAGGTCGCCACACACAAGTGTCCTCCAGTGTACGTGCACAATTTTCGAAATCTCGTTGGAGTGGGAGTTATAGGTGGTTACTCAGATAGGTCTTCTGTTAGGATCTTTTTGTACCTTGTCCCCCAAAAGTGCATCCCTGTTGTTGCGTGCCCTTTTCATGGCTCTATCTATGATCGGTGCTGGATATTTTCGGTTTTCCAGCTTACATTTGAGGTCAACTGCTTGGGCCTTGTAATCACTCCAGTTGGAGCAGTTCCGTCTCAGGCGGAGGAACTGGCCGTAAGGAAGATTATCACGCAGGTGACGTGGGTGGAAACTATCGTATCTCAGTAGGCAATTTTTGTGATGTAGGTTTGAAGTGAGTGGTTGTCTTTAATAGCCCCTCTTCTGGGTAGATGTTAAGATCTAGAAAAAACATTTTGTCACGTGATGCCGGGCTGGTGAATTTTAGAAAAGGGTTCTGTGCGTTGAGCCATACCATGAATTGTTCAATGGACTGATAATCACCTTTCCAGGTGACCAACACATCGTCTATGTAGCGTCTCCAGGTTTTTATGTTCTGTTTTTAGGGGTTACTTTGGTGGAGGACTTTTTGATCCTCCAAATGGTGGACACTGCTCATGGGAGTCCTAGTCTCTAAGAGGGTCAAGGCAGGCAGATCCTCCGGGTTTCTCGAGGTTGCTGTCCGCAGGAGACCCCGGGATTTAGCAGGAGCAGGTTCAAGGATCAACAGGCCTGTAGGGCTGGGGCCAAGTCAGTTGGTGTTGTCCTCTTGTTAGCATCTGCACAGCAGGTCTTCTTCTTCTTGGTCTTCTTTCTTGTTTTGAAATCGGGATCTGAGGAAGGAAGGTTCAGGGTGCCCCAAAATACTAAATTTAGGGGCATTACAGGTAGGGGAAGGGCAGGGACCAATAGGTCCCTGTCCTGGGGTGAGTACACACCCTATCCTGCTCCTCTCCTGTGGGAGGGGGACAGGAGCCTATCCCTGATTGGGCAGGGCTCCCCATATTCAAGATGGCCGGGGCCCGGAGTCGTGCTTCACCTTGCCTCTCCCACATGAGGGGTGGGGTTGGCACAGGCTGGCAGCCCCCTTCCTGACGTAGGATTTCCCGCCAGTCTTCCCGCCTGAGTGGGGGTCAGAACTGGTGGGTGCCAGTTGCTGAGTACGGCAAGTGGTCTGGAGAAGCTCACAAAGGCGGCATGCCTTTGAAGCTTCCCCCTGCCCATCCTGGGGGAGGAGATCTAGCACCTCTCCCAGGATGTGCATTGTTGCAGGCCCAGGAGAGCGGGGGCTCTCTACCCAGAGGTCCAGCAATGTGTCTGCTGTGTGGCAGACTATGCAGCTTCCCAGATTAGACATGGATTGTAGGTTAGGTTTCAGGGGCATCTCTAAGATGCCCTCTGTAGTGCATTTTACATTAAATCACACACTGGCATCAGTGTGGGTTTAATGTGCTGAGAAGTTTAATATCAAACTTGTCAGTCTTCAGTGTAGCCATTATGGTGCTGTGGAGTTCGTAATGACAACCTCCCACCACCATATACTCTTAATGGCATCACTGCACTTACAGTGCCCAGGAATGGTCCTGGGTACTGTCGGGGCACAGGGCTCATGCACCTGTGCCCACACCACTGGCAGGTTCTGAGCTGGGATGGTGCAGTGAGCTAAAAAACGGTGATGGATCAAGCCCTGATCTTTTGACTGGGTAGGAGTGTTCTGCTTAATTCAGATACTCTGTCCATCACCACCCCCTTTATGAATCACACCACTGGCATAGGGCACCCAGCTACAGGGGTGACTGATGTATGCCAGGGCAGTGTGTTTGTGGGCATGGCACACAGGGGTGTGTGCCATATCGACTCTTTGTTTAGGTCTGCACCAGGACACTCAGTCTGCAAAGGCAGGGGGTGGGTGGCAGGGTGCAGGGCCCCTAAGGGTGGCACAATAAGTGCTGCAGTCCTTAGGGGTCTTCTCTGGTCACAATGCCCTGGGTACCTAGGGTACCCTTTACCAGAGGCTGACATGTGGCCAGAGATGCCAATTGGGTTTTAGCTCCAATACAGGTTTAGGGAAGGAACACAGGCCCTGGGCACCTGATTTGGAGGAGCCCAGGGTACACTCAGTCAAAGCACATCAGCCATTCAGCAAAAAGGGGCATACCATGCAAGAAAGATGGCACTTTCTCCCAATGTCAAGGTGGTGAAAGGTTACTGACTTTACCAGTAGTTAAGCAGCACAAGCGTGATGATGGAAGTATACTCTGTAGTGATCAGAAGGCGTGAACAGGTCCTTTTTAGGTTTCGCCTCATCAAAAGCTGCCGCGCAGCTTTTCGGCGCAGGCGAAATCTTATGTCTACAGTATGTGGCTTGGGAATCCACCCTCTGTTCCATTGGCTAGCTCCATAAATGGAGGCTAGCCATTGGAACAGAGATCTGTCCGTCAAAGCCGGAGCAGATTCGTGGGCGTTCCCGAGACTTTTAGGCTTTTGCCTACGTCATGCGGCTGTGGGCGGTGTTTTTTTTTGGGGGGGGAGGTTTGTTTTGGTCATTTCTCCTGGAAGGCACCGCAACGAGGGACGTCTGCCAGGCATCGGCTAGCAGGTAAGCGGCATATTTTACTCCCGTTCCCGCCCCCCCTCCCGCTGTCCATGAGCACGCCCCCTCCCGCTGTCTGTGTGCCCGTCCCCCCTCCCGCTGTCCGTTAACCCGTCCCCCCCTCCCGCTGTCCGTTAACCCGTCCTCCCTCCCGCTGTCCGTTAACCCATCCCCCCTCCCGCTGTCCGTGAGCCCGTCCCCCCTCCCGCTGACCGTGTGCCCGTGTGTAAATGCATCGTAAATGCTTGTTCTGAATTGTACTCCTGCACTGATTGTTTGGGTACTGCACCCAGACACATGTTTACTCCCACTTACTCTCGATGCGAGGTTTAGCTTTAATGCACTCCTGCTGGAATTGTTTGGTAACTGTCGTGTAAAGCTCTCTGATGCCCTCAGGCAGTGTACTCGCTATATAAAATCACCAAAATAAATACATAAATCCAAATAAAAAGCAGTGCCTTGATTACTGCACGAATTGATGGAGGGCTGCCACAGCCCACTCCCTCTCGTCGCACCAGATTGTGAGGGTCTGATGCCAATTGTTATCGGGCCTCCTGTGTGTGCCAGCAACGCAGATAAAGTCAAGGGCTTTTAACTATAATGTTGAGAGCAAGTAATGTGTTCAGGTGAGGCCTTAGTTAACAGAAAGGTAATTGTACAGCGTGTTTAATCTTTTCTACTGTTTTGGGTGCAGGCCAGGTAACACGTATCCATTTTGTGGGGGCCAGAGAGAGGCATTCTGTCATTCACTATTCATCCTATTATGCCACGAGTTAAAAAACGTCTCCAGTTCTCCTTTCTGTCCCCGGAAAAAAGATTTTATTAGATTTTTTACATTTCTTTATCAGTGGGCCTCTGCATCTGAAGACGGCGTCCGTTCAGCCCCCTTGGTTTGCCAATAGCTGGTCGGTTTTCATCAGTTTCTCTGTTTCTGCCTTGTGCCCCTTTAGTAAAGTCTGGGAGTTTTCATTGGTACGTTATTGGGTTCTACTGAACAAGTTGCTTCAACCCAATAGTGCTTCAACGCCCTGTTCATGGGTAGTAAGCTACATGGACAGGCCAATACAGTTTTTCCCGGATGTCTTTTTGCCGAATCATTTATCCGATGCATTCTTCCCAGGCATCAGGCAGATTGAAAAAAGTAATCTCCAGCAATGGCCCCTAGGTGGCGCCAGTATGATTCTAGCGTGGAGTTACATAGGACATTTCTCCATGAGTGCGCCCATGACTTAATTTTCACCTTAATTCTAGCGGTCCACAGAGGCCAGCATAGGAGACCGAGCTAGCTACACCGATTATTAACTGGGAGAACCATTCATGAAATCATCTCCCACAGCTCGAGAGGGGAGGAGGGACTGCAATGACGAGTCTACAGGGACTCCGAGTGTCCATCAGAAATGTATTTAGCAAAAGTAAGTAACTTGTTGGAAAGGACACATCTGATGGATTCATCACCAGACGAGTCTGAAAAACAGTGCATCTCGAAATGTCAAAGCGTCTACATACAGTAAACAAGCATTAGGAATGCATTAGGGCTCGGGTTTGTTTTAAGTTAGAGATAATGGCATTGTAAATGGCAATGTGTTTTAGGCACTCTGCACTACCACTCTGCACTACCAATCTGCACTCTGCACTCTCAATCTGCACTCTGCACTCTCAATCTGCACTCTGCACTACCAATCTGCACTCTGCACTACCACTCTGCACTACCACTCTGCACTACCACTCTGCACTACCACTCTGCACTATCACTCTGCACTACCACTCTGCACTACTAATCTGCACTCTGCACTCTGCACTACCACTCTGCACTACCACTCTGCACTCTACACTACCACTCTGCACTACCACTCTGCACTCTGAACTACCACTCTGCACTCTGCACTACCACTCGCACTCTCGATCTGCACTCTCACTCTGCACTCTGCACTACCACTCTGCACTCTCACTCTGCACTCTGCACTACCACTCTGCACTCTCACTCTGCACTACCACTCTGCACTCTGCACTACCACTCTGCACTACCACTCTGCACTACCACTCTGCACTCTGCACTACCACTCTGCACTCTGCACTACCACTCTGCACTCTGCACTACCACTCTGCACTACCACTCTGCCCTCTGCACTACCACTCTGCACTGCCACTCTGCACTACCACTCTGCACTCTGCACTATGTAAATGTAAATGTACAGGATTTTATATAGCGCAAATCACCAAGCGGTCTCTAAGCGCTTGCTTAGGGAACCCGTCCTGGTATTCCCCTGTGAGATAACCCCGGCAGGGTATCCGCAAGGTGAAAGCCAGGCATCCCGCCGCGAGGGGCCGTTGTGGAGATTAAGCAAGCTATTGCCCAGAGTCGCAGAGTGTGAACCCGTGAATGGAGTAGGCACCGGAGCGAGAATTGTCGAGTCCATGGACATTTTAGGACTCAAGACCCCGCCGAGCCGGGAATTGAACCCTGGTCCCGGGCTGACCTCTGCTTCCAGGTCTGCCTCCTCTAACCAGTGAGCCACACTTCTGCACTACCACTCTGCACTACCACTCTGCACTACCACTCTGCACTACCACTCTGCACTCTGCACTACCACTCTGCACTACCACTCTGCACTACCACTCTGCACTCTGCACTACCACTCTGCACTACCACTCTGCACTACCACTCTGCACTCTGCACTACCACTCTGCACTACCACTCTGCACTCTGCACTACCACTCTGCACTACCACTCTGCACTCTGCACTACCACTCTGCACTACCACTCTGCACTACCACTCTGCACTACCACTCTGCACTCTGCACTCTTAAAATGCACTCTGCACTACCACTCTGCACTACCTCTCTGCACTACCACTCTGCACTCTGCACTACCACTCTGCACTCTGTACTACCACTCTGCACTACCACTCTGCACTACCACTCTGCACTACCACTCTGCACTCTGCAATACCACTCTGCACTCTGCACTACCAATCTGCACTCTGCACTACCAATCTGCACTCTGCACTACCAAACTGCACTCTGCACTCTCACTCTGCACTCTGCACTACCACTCTGCACTACCACTCGCACTCTCACTCTGCACTACCACTCTGCACTACCACTCTGCACTCTGCACTACCACTCTGCACTCTGCACTACCACTCTGCACACTGCACTACCACTCTGCACTCTGCACTCTGCACTACCACTCTGCACTCTGCACTACCACTCTGCACTCTGCACTACCAATCTGCACTCTGCACTCTGCACTCTCAATCTGCACTACCACTACCACTCGCACTCTCAAACTGCACTCTCACTCTGCACTACCACTCTGCACTCTGCACTACCACTCTGCACTCTGCACTACCACTCTGCACTCTGCACTACCACTCTGCACTACCACTCTGCACTCTGCACTACCACTCTGCACTACCACTCTGCACTACCACTCTGAACTCTGCACTACCACTCTGCACTCTCACTCTGCACTCTACACTACCACTCTGCACTACCACTCTGCACTCTGCACTACCACTCTGCACTCTGCACTACCACTCTGCACTACCACTCTGCACTCTGCACTACCAATCTGCACTACCACTCTGCACTCTGCACTACCACTCTGCACTACCACTCTGCACTACCACTCTGCAACACCACTCTGCACTACCAATCTGCACTCTGCACTACCAATCTGCACTCTGCACTACCAAACTGCACTCTGCACTCTCACTCTGCACTCTGCACTACCACTCTGCACTACCACTCGCACTCTCACTCTGCACTACCACTCTGCACTCTGCACTACCACTCTGCACTCTGCACTACCACTCTGCACTCTGCACTCTGCACTACCACTCTGCACTCTGCACTACCACTCTGCACTCTGCACTACCACTCTGCACTACCAATCTGCACTACCAATCTGCACTCTGCACTCTCAACCTGCACTACCACTACCACTCGCACTCTCAAACTGCACTCTCACTCTGCACTACCACTCTGCACTCTGCACTACCACTCTGCACTCTGCACTACCACTCTGCACTCTGCACTACCACTCTGCACTACCACTCTGAACTCTGCACTACCACTCTGCACTACCACTCTGCACTCTGCACTACCACTCTGCACTACCACTCTGCACTCTGCACTACCACGCTGCACTCTGCACTACCACTCTGCACTCTGCACTACCAATCTGCACTACCACTCTGCACTCTGCACTACCAATCTGCACTACCACTCTGCACTACCGCTCTGCACTACCACTCTGCACTCTGTACTACCACTCTGCACTCTGCACTACCAAACTGCACTACCACTCTGCACTACCACTCTGCACTACCACTCTGCACTACCACTCTGCACTCTGCACTACCACTCTGCACTCTGCACTACCAATCTGCACTCGCCAACAGACACGGCGGACTCGTGGAAAATTAATGAAGTGACCTAGAGGGTGAGGATGGGATACTCCGCTACCATCGAGTTCGTAGAAGAACAAGATTACATACGAAAAACAAACAGCACAGAAAGCATCACTTTCGCGATCGCAATTGTTTAAACAAGCAGCACAGAAAGCATCACTTTTGCGATCGCAATTGTTTAAACTCTGCACTACCACTCTGCACTCTGCACTACCAATCTGCACTACCACTCTGCACTCTGCACTACCACTCTGCACTACCACTCTGCACTCTGCACTACCACTCTGCACTACCACTCTGCACTACCACTCTGCACTACCACTCTGCACTACCGCTCTGCACTACCACTCTGCACTCTGCACTACCACTCTGCATTCTGCACTACCAAACTGCACTACCACTCTGCACTACCACTCTGCACTCTGCACTACCACTCTGCACTACCACTTTGCACTCTGCACTACCACTCTGCACTACCACTCTGCACTACCACTCTGCACTCTGCACTACCACTCGCACTCTCAATCTGCACTCTCACTCTGCACTCTGCACTCTGCACTACCACTCTGCACTCTCACTCTGCACTCTGCACTACCACTCTGCACTCTGCACTACCACTCTGCACTCTGCACTACCACTCTGCACTCTGCACTCTGCACTACTACTCTGCACTCTGCACTACCACTCTGCACTACCACTCTGCCCTCTGCACTACCACTCTGCACTGCCACTCTGCACTACCACTCTGCACTCTGCACTACCACTCTGCACTTCCACTCTGCACTACCACTCTGCACTACCACTCTGCACTCTGCACTACCACTCTGCACTACCACTCTGCACTCTGCACTACCACTCTGCACTACCACTCTGCCCTCTGCACTACCACTCTGCACTGCCACTCTGCACTACCACTCTGCACTACCACTCTGCACTCTGCACTACCACTCTGCACTACCACTCTGCACTACCACTCTGCACTACCACTCTGCACTACCACTCTGCACTCTGCACTCTGCACTCTCAAACTGCACTCTGCACTACCACTCTGCACTACCACTCTGCACTACCACTCTGCACTACCACTCTGCACTACCACTCTGCACTCTGCACTACCACTCTGCACTCTGCACTACCACTCTGCACTACCACTCTGCACTACCACTCTGCACTACCACTCTGCACTACCACTCTGCAATACCACTCTGCACTCTGCACTACCAATCTGCACTCTGCACTACCAATCTGCACTCTGCACTACCAAACTGCACTCTGCACTCTCACTCTGCACTCTGCACTACCACTCTGCACTACCACTCGCACTCTCACTCTGCACTACCACTCTGCACTACCACTCTGCACTCTGCACTACCACTCTGCACTCTGCACTACCACTCTGCACTATGCACTCTGCACTACCACTCTGCACTCTGCACTACCACTCTGCACTCTGCACTACCACTCTGCACTACCAATCTGCACTCTGCACTCTCAATCTGCACTACCACTACCACTCGCACTCTCAAACTGCACTCTAACTCTGCACTACCACTATGCACTCTGCACTACCACTCTGCACTCTGCACTACCACTCTGCACTCTGCACTACCACTCTGCACTCTGCACTACCACTCTGCACTCTGCACTACCACTCTGCACTACCACTCTGCACTCTGCACTACCACTCTGCACTACCACTCTGCACTCTGCACTACCACTCTGCACTACCACTCTGCACTCTGCACTACCACTCTGCACTACCACTCTGCACTCTGCACTACCAATCTGCACTACCACTCTGCACTCTGCACTACCACTCTGCACTACCACTCTGCACTACCGCTCTGCACTACCACTCTGCACTCTGCACTACCACTCTGCACTACCAAACTGCACTACCACTCTGCACTACCACTCTGCACTACAACTCTGCACTACCTCCCTGCACTACCACTCTGCACTCTGCACTACCAATCTGCACTCGCCAACAGACACGGCGGACTCGTGGAAAATTAATGAAGTGACCTAGAGGGTGAGGATGGGATACTCCGCTACCATCGAGTTCGTAGAAGAACAAGATTACATACGAAAAACAAACAGCACAGAAAGCATCACTTTCGCGATCGCAATTGTTTAAACAAGCAGCACAGAAAGCATCACTTTTGCGATCGCAATTGTTTAAACTCTGCACTACCACTCTGCACTCTGCACTACCACTCTGCACTACCACTCTGCACTCTGCACTACCACTCTGCACTCTGCACTACCACTCTGCACTACCACTCTGCACTCTGCACTACCAATCTGCACTACCACTCTGCACTCTGCACTACCACTCTGCACTACCACTCTGCACTACCGCTCTGCACTACCACTCTGCACTCTGCACTACCACTCTGCACTCTGCACTACCAAACTGCACTACCACTCTGCACTACCACTCTGCACTCTGCACTACCACTCTGCACTCTGCACTACCAATCTGCACTCGCCAACAGACACGGCGGACTCGTGGAAAATTAATGAAGTGACCTAGAGGGTGAGGATGAGATACTCCGCTACCATCGAGTTCGTAGAAGAACAAGATTACATACGAAAAACAAACAGCACAGAAAGCATCACTTTCGCGATCGCAATTGTTTAAACAAGCAGCACAGAAAGCATCACTTTTGCGATCGCAATTGTTTAAACAAGCAGCACAGAAAGAGATCACTTTCGCGATCGCAATTGTTTAAAAAAACCAGATCTGATGCATGTGATTCTCTACATTGCTGGCCGGCTGTTCATGCGCGCACACAGAGCTGAAGGGAAAAAAAACACAGCAGTGCACACGCTCCCAGCACCATCTGCCTTCAATTACCGGCACCTCGGACAGCTGGTAATTGAGGATTTATGTATTCTTCTGCGCGTGTCCGAACACTTTATGCAGGAAGTGGACATTGACAAATTCCTAAGTCCTATGGCGTGCTGCCTTACTTAAACACAGCCTTGCCTGGACCAATTACCATGCACAAGGCAAAATACCACACGCAAAAAACGCGCGCTTTCTGGAATGTGGCAGCCCGAACCCCTTTCAGAATTCTTTTTTTTTCTAATACATAAGAGCTCGGAAACTCCGCCCCCACTTCGTGGTGACGTAGGCCCGAGCCCTAAAAACTGAGGTAATGAATGGAAGCCCAATTAGCTGCTTGCCAGTGAGTGGTGCTAGGATATTTTTTTAGCGTGAACAGTGCTGGTCAGTAACGTCATTTCACTAAAGGTATAAAGGATATGTCACAGCCTGGATTAAAACCCCTCAAGGTAAACACCGTTTACAACGCAACTTTTACCACGCACTACCTTTATCACGCAACTTTTACAACGCAAATCGTTACAATAACTTGTGCTGGGGGGCGCTCTAGGATAGATAATAGTTTAATTTACTATCCAAAACCTTCCCTACTATCCACGGGGACTGGAGTTGGAATAGTAAATTAAACTATTCACTATCCAGGGCCCCCCAACGCAAGTCGTTGTAACGACTTGCGTTGTAAAAGTTGCATGGTAAAGGCATGCGTTGTAAAAGTATGCGTGGTAACGACATACATCCCCCCTCAAATGCCGCCATTTGAATGTCCCGTTGATTGTCGTTCTCCGCATGTATTTTTTCAAATTTTATGGGGGTGCTGCCGCACTTCTCTCAGGCCCATAAACATCATCTCTTGTAATATTTGTATGGATGTCCATTAGCTACTATCTCGCCCCATTGTACAGTTGTCAGCCAATACAATATGAACGGAAGGAGCCATTTAAAAAGAAGGAAAACAAATAATAAAAAGAAAAAGAAACGAGAAAAGAACTCAAGAAATGATATCCAAAACAACCTAAACTAAACATGTTGCAACAACTACATACCAACTGCCAAGTGCCCGCTATCCCTGTAAGCTATGATCATGTATGAAGCAACGCTATCATAGGGGGGGGGGGGCATCAGAGGGGGGGAAGCGTGGGAGGAAGGGAGCGAGGAGTATGTACTATTGTTTCCCACTAAGCTTCAGAGTCTGTCGCGGTAGTCTGCAGTGCTTGTTCGGTGCATGTCTTGTGTCCCTCTCCTTTGCTATGTCCGCCCAAGGTTCTGCTAAGGGTTTGCGACGTTTAGTGATCCTATCCTTTAAGCAACGCTTGTTCCTCCGCCCTAGACCAGCTAGAGACGTCCGCCTCCCAGGTAACCACCAGTGGTGGGTGTCTTGACTTCCAACCAATGGCTATCCTCCTCTTGGCCAAAAGAAAATCCAAATCCACAAAACTGTGATCCCGTCTCCTGGACTTGGGAGTCGGGAATAGGCCCAGTAAACCAGTTTAGTCTTGTGTTCACTTCTGTGAACACAAGACTAAAACCCCTCGCTGTGCTTGCTTCCCTGCCCCTGGAGTGTGTGTGTGGCTCTGGGTGGGTGTGTGTGGCTCTGGGTGGGTGTGTGTGGCTCTGGGTGGGTGGGTGTGGCTCTGGGTGGGTGTGTGTGGCTCTGGGTGGGTGGGTGTGGCTCTGGGTGTGTGTGTGTGGCTCTGGGTGTGTGTGTGTGGCTCTGGGTGTGTGTGTGTGGCTCTGGGTGTGTGTGTGTGTGGCTCTGGGTGGGTGTGTGTGTGTGTGACTCTGGGTGTGTGTGTGTGTGGCTCTGGGTGTGTGTGTGTGTGTGTGTGTCTCTGGGTGTGTGTGTGGCTCTGTGTGTGTGTGTGTGTGTGTGTGTGTGTGTGGCTCTGGGTGTGTGTGTGTGTGTGGCTCTGGGTGTGTGTGTGTGGCTCTGGGTGTGTGTGTGTGGCTCTGGGTGTGTGTGTGTGTTTCTCTGGGTGTGTGTGTGTGTGGCTCTGGGTGGGTGTGTGTGTGTGTGGCTCTGGGTGTGTGTGTGTGTGTGTGGCTCTGGGTGTGTGTGTCTGTGTGTGTCTGTGTGTGTGTGGCTCTGGGTGTGTGTGTGGCTCTGGGTGTGTGTGTGTGTGGCTCTGTGTGTGTGTGTGTGTGTGTGTGTGTGGCTCTGGGTGTGTGTGTGTGTGTGGCTCTGGGTGTGTGTGTGTGGCTCTGGGTGTGTGTGTGTGTGGCTCTGGGTGTGTGTGTGTGGCACTGGGTGTGTGTGTGTGTGGCTCTGGGTGTGTGTGTGTGGCTCTGGGTGTGTGTGTGTGTGGCTGGCTCTGGGTGTGTGTGGCTGGCTCTGGGTGTGTTTGTGTGGTGGTAATTGCTGTCTGCTGAGCTCGTCCGTAGGGTACAATAGGTCTCACATTTGCGAGAGATTAAGCTAATGGCAATGTAAATGACAATGCCATTTATTTATCTGTTTTCAAAACCAACACATAAATACAAATTTTGTCATTTACAATGCCAATAGCTCAAACTTTTCCAAAGGCGAAACCATTGCATTGTAAATGCTTGTTACTTGTGTCACTGGAGTGAGGCTTATAGGCTCACTCATTTAAAGTTTCATTGTTGTATCCTTAAGTCCCCTTGTCCTACATCAGTCTTTTTTTTGTCTGATGTGTATTGCTGTGCAGTGTACAATACAGGTACAATGCAGTACTGTGCAGTTTGTGTATGTTATGTGCATGTGCATGTCATGTGTATTTGTGACTATGAGTGATACAATACATGAGGAATGTAGTGCTGTGCAGTGTGTGTGTATGTTAAGTACATATGCTGGGTGTATGTGTGCCTGTGAGTGGTACACTACAGAAATAATGCAGTGCTGTGCAGTGCATGTACGTTATATGCATGTGATGGGTGTATGTGTGCTTGTAAAGTATACAATACGTGAAGAATGTAGTGCCCTTGGACTGAGAGAGGCCAGAAGTAACGGTCTGAGCTCATCTCTGTAATGAGATGGGGCTGATAAGAATCATAAAGAGTAGGGCTGAGGCTCTGGGCTAACCTGTTGATGAATATATCACTGTGGCTGATATCCAGGTGAGAACTTCAAGTCCCTCCCATGACCTATGTTGTGGGGCAATCAGATTTGGAGTTGCTCATGCTGTGACAAGCTGCTTTCAAGAGGAAGAGAGGCTTGAGGAGTGGGCATTTCAAAAGGATGCTGACCCTCAACATAAACTACAAAGACTCAGATTCGAAATCACTTTTGATATCTGGAAAAGAACTATAGTGAGGGGAACTTGAGAGCCCAAAATTGTCATTTGTCAAACAACCAGATGGGCTGTGTGAGGAGGAGAAGCTCTGCAAGACTTGTGCCTGTGGCATGTACTAGGGGCCAAGGTAGCCAGGGGGGCCTTCTAGTCTCCCAGCTGGGTGAGGGGACATCACCCACGGAATCCAAGAGCACTTTCCTTGGAGCTTGGAAAACCAGTGTCTGACGCTGCGTACGAGGGGAGCATTGCAGGGTGTGAGATCCAGTGGGGAATCCTGTTGAGTGGGTTCCCTTAGTGAGGTCTGAGGAGACGGCTGCTATACCGATTGGGTAGTTGCTCATGTGCAGTGATTGTCAGTGACTAGATATGCCAGAGGGGGCAACTTAGACTAAGCAAGAAGTGTGATTTGGTTGGGATCGACACCGGAGGAAAGGGGTCACTGTGGGAACCCTTATGCACCTGCAGCATGACTGAGGACCAGAGTCTGGTCCTTCACACCCCCACTCACTGTGGGAAGGACCAAAGAAGTACCCAGCTTGAAGGAACCACAAAGAACCTTCGGTCGCTGCGGCTGCACAACCGCATATTGAGTACCGCCAAGCGAAGCCCGCGTTAGCCACGTACAGAGAACTTACCACAGATAGCCACTCCAGCACATGTGGAGGGAACAGGCGCTGGAACTGCAGCCAGTCCGATCCAGTAGGTATGGGTAAGACTGATTTTAGGCAAGTAGGCCCGGAGCAGCTTGCTTGCAAGATAGTGCTTCGGCGTTGGAACATTTTTTACTTTCATATAGAGTTGGAGTGGAACTCCTGAGACGTAGACTATTAGTGGGGCTGCACTTGAATGTCACTGATAGGGAATGAGGAATAACCACTATCGCTAGAGCAAGGAGGGAGGGGGAATCAGGGAACCATCTAAGTAACACTACAGCCCAGGCCTCAAGAGACGGTGGAAGTTGTTTGTGAATGTCATATTTTTCTTTGTGTTTGTAGCAGTCGAATAACTACTTCTTTTTTACATAAAAGTAAGTATTTGATTGGACAATCATTTGTTTCTGCTGCTGCATGTACTTTGAGTGGTGTAGTGTGCCTGTGTTCATCTCCCTGTATCCACCTCCCGCGAGAAGCCTTGGACTTCTTGGCCCAAGGTATTACTCATAGTGCTTGGCCCAGTTAGGATCCATAGAAGGCCAGGCCCCAGGATATCAGGTGTAAAAGGCCTAAACCCCCACAGTTGGGCCAAGTAACCTCTGCTTTCCCATGGCCCTCTGAACAGGGTTATGACAACTAGCATCCTCAAGATTCACATGACATTAGCAGTTGCATCTGCATATAACCACTGACAGACAATCTACAGCATCACCCCAGAAGCAGCACTCCATGTATGGGTATGTTTGCCGACACTTCAAGTGTAAATACAAAATACAAGAATTCCCCTTATGAGACGGGAAAAGGAATTGAGACAAGTGTGGACTGAGGTGCAAACCTTATATTAATCATGCACTTTTACTATTCATTCTGGCATCTACATTGGTGTTTTACATGTGTGAATTTAACAAACAAAAAGATGTTTAAAAAAATAAAGAAGTCACCTTTAGTGAGCTGGGAGGATGAACCAACCAATGGGCCCCAAAATTCATCTGCATCCATGACTCTACAGCCTTGCAGGCCCATAGGAGCCCCAACCCCCTTTTCCATTAGATGAGAGATCTGGATGACCTACGGCCCCTGATTTTCAGTCCATTATTGCCTTTAACCACACTCATTTCATTGAGGAATGTGGATGTGGCTAAATAACTTTAGCTCTCTCCTACAGTTACCAGGCCTAGACTGGTGAACTTGCTAGCAATTCTTGGGTGAGGGTGGGGGGAAATAACAACCCAAGGTCTGCAGCTCCAATCATTTCCAGGAATGCAAAGTTGCTGGGTAAGGTGACAGCCTGAAACATGAAGGCCAGAATTGGATTGGATTTGCAAAATAAGTAAAGCTATGATCATGAAAAGAGTTGGGAACTGTCTGGTTGTAATTCTGGCCAAAAGTTGAAAATGAACATTGTTACCTGTGGAAACACTATGGTTCCATCCTCCTTAATTGGTAAATGGGAACTGGTTGCTGTACTCCATGAGCCTCAATAGCCACTGTGTAGTCCCATGATCAGTTGTGGTGTTCTCATGGTTCCTTGTGTTTTCCTCATAACTGCTTGTTTTCATCTGGATGAATGAGTTTATCTTCTACCATTTTTAGATTCCCTCTCTAGCTGTGTTGATGCAAGTGAATTATAGGTAACACTGAGTCTTTAGCAGTGGATAAATGATAACTTTTGTGGGAGAGAATAATTGAGGTATAGGCCTACACCGTAATGTCTATAGGTGTGGATACCGTGTCAACTCTTCAGATTGACCCGAAGCAGGTCAGACAGGTAGGACGGATTTCATCTGAGCAGTCGATGGGATGCGTTGATCTTCTCACACTGTAACAGCGGCAATGCAGTGGTTCCTGTTCATTGGTTCTTGAGACAAAGCTGCTTCCGACTGCGATTTGCTGGGCCTATGCCAGCAACAGCAATGATGCTGCTATTCTGCTTCCCCCAGCAGAGGATGTGTCGGTTCCACTTGAGGAAGCAGCTGGATCCACTTCAATGGAACAGGCACAGGAGCAGGAGGTGAGACTTTGATATCCCTGAGTATCAAAACAGGAGGCAAGCCAGCATGCTCTTGCAAATCTGGGTCCCTTGCTCGATATGCCACTAGATTCAAGCTAGCCTGGCTGATGAAAGGTGTTACCCCCGAAACCGGTCCCAGGATGCGTGTTTCCGGTCCAGGGAAGACCTAGCATGGTAGTTCAGGCTGGACTGTTCCCATGAGGCACAGGGTCAAGACTGATTTGCATATAGCTGGGTCTGAACTGGGGTGGCGAAGTGAGCTAAAGAACGAAGATGGATTCAACACCGATCTGTGAATGGGGGTGAGTGTCTGAAAAGTGTCAGTGCTCCCTCCATCATCTCCTTGTGTTTTCTTTGTTTGCCATAAGTTGGCAGGAT
The DNA here is from genome assembly GCF_964261635.1 of Lissotriton helveticus. NCBI lineage: Eukaryota > Metazoa > Chordata > Amphibia > Caudata > Salamandridae > Lissotriton > Lissotriton helveticus. The sequence continues at coordinate 1,758,375,577 of NC_136068.1, read as the reverse complement.
ATGCCCAGGCATGGGTCCCTTGCTCACTTTGCCACTGGATTCAAGCTAGCCCCGCTGATGAGGGGAGTTACCCTGAAACCGGTCCCAGGATGCTTGTTTCCAGTCTAGGGAAGACCTGGCTTGGCAGTTTGGACTGGACTGTTCCTATGAGGCACTGATTTGCAAATAGCTGGATCTGAACTGGACTAAAGAACGAAGATTGATTCAACCCAGAGCTGTGACTGGGGTGAGTGTCTGAAAAGTTTCAGAGTGCTGTGTCTATCATCTCCTTGTGTTTGCCATGTTTCTAAAAGTGGCATTTCTAAAATAATAATGTTAAATCCAACTTTGCCAGCAAAGAGGATTAGTCTTTATCATTCCAATTATAATAAACATGACAGGCGTACTCCTTCTCAAGCAGGACCTACAGCTTAAAAATGTAATAATGCATTTCCAATGTTAACCTACAAGAGGGTTAGGCCTCACAATAGTGAAAAACGAATTTAGGGGCTTTTTACTACCAGGACATGCAAAACTTAAAAAGTACATTGTCCTACTTTTTTGTTACAAAAGCACCCCGCCCTATGAGCTACCTAGGGCCTACCTCAGGGGTGACTTATATGTAACAAAAAGGGATGTTTAAGGCTTGGCAAGGCATTATAAATGCAAAGTCGACATGACACACACACAGGCTTTACAGTGGTAGGTCTGAGAAATGTTTAAAGTGCTACTTTTGTGGGTGGCACAATCAGTGCTGCAGACCCACTAGTAGCACTTAATTTGCAGACCTTGGACACCTGCAGTGCAGTGTACATTTAATTTACTACAGGTAAATTAAATGTGACAATGGTGAATACATCAATCAAACCCTGTTTTAGGGGAGAAGCATGTGCACTTTAGCAGTGGTCAGCTGTGGTAAAGTGGTCAGAGTCCTAAGGCCAATAAAGTGGAGGTAAGTTTTGGGAAGACCACCCAAAGGCTGTCAGGTCTAACACTATGCCTCACATAACAGCTATTACTGCTGTGTAGCATTCCTGCGGTATTTACTGGAGTAAGCTAAATGTAGACCTGTGTGCTTTAAATCCTATTTTAGTACTGAACCTATGATTTACGTGTATTTTAAATTCAGAAATATTTTGGTTGAAATTAAACAAAAATTCAAATCCAAAAATTGTGAATTAGTGCAGTAAAAGTTGGGGCAAATTTGCGATTTGGTGCTTGTGAACTACTCAGCGTAAAAACATAAGTTCAGTAGGCCAAAACTATTCATAACACTCCACCGCCCACTTTTTTTCCATAGGAAAAATATTCAGACACGAAATTTAGATTGGATGTCTGCGGGGAATAGGGGCCTGCAATGGATTGGTACAGGACCTGGCTAGAGGACTTGCATAGCAGAAGATTGACCACTCAATGGTGGAGTTTTTTTATTTTTATTTTATATAGCGCGAATTCGACCCGAAGCTATCATAGCGTTTTACATGAGCACCAGTTTCGTTACAGATGGACATATACATTTTTTTGTTATGCATGGTGAGATTATGTGATTTGCCCAGAATCATAGGATGTTGAGTGTACCTGCCAAGACTCAAACCCAGTTCCCTAGCTTTGAGGTTGCCCGCTCTAGCTGTAAGGTTACATCCTCCCCCATGAGTTAAGTGTCCAACCAGTTGGCTAAATATTATCAAAAACCCAGAAATTCACTGAAACAAATCAAAGGCTAGAGTGACATTCTAGTTAGCTAGCATAATACGTTTTTCCCTTACAATAAAAAAAAACTCCAGAAATTCCCAGAAAATAGTAAGGAGACATTATAGTTAGGTATGGTAACAGATCTTGGCTTATGTTAAAAAGAAAGGTTACAATGATGTTATAGTTAGTTGTTGAAATAAGTTAAAAAACAAATGTTTAAAATCCAAATGATCACTGTAGTTCACCAGCTATAGTTTAACTATAACTTGTAACCCCACTATTCACTGCTTATGACCTCACATTTTAAATCACTCATTACATCTTAAATGACATAATTGATGTCATCTCTGATGACACCTCTAATGACATAATTGATGAATTCACTGATGATATTATTTTTAACACCATAGTCAGTGTACATGAGTGGGTCATTGCATGGAAAACAGCGTAAACCCTGCAGTCAAGTGTGATTGTGCACTTTAACCTTTGTTTTTTTCAGTGAAAACAAAAAAATATATACATATATACGCACAGGGCCTGACTGGGAACCAAAACTGGCCCTGGCACACAGCTCGGCTGCCCCCCCCTGGTGGGAGGGGGGAGTGCAGCTAAGCTGTTTGTGAGGTCCGTTTTCGGCCAATTTTGTTACAGGGTTCCGATATTGCCGATCCCCGGTAGCAAAAATGCCCCCCAAGTGCCCAAAACCGGCCCCCACCCTGGTGGCCCACTGGGGAAATGCCCGCAATGGCCAGTCCGGCCCTGTATACGTATATATATATATATATGTGTGTGTGTGTGTGTGTTTGTGTGTGTATATATATCTATATAAATATATTACTGGAGGTCCCACTCGAGTCAGATGCAGAAGTTTCCAAATTCTTTCATAGAGCTGAGGTTCCTCTAGGCGTTACTAGAGGTTCCTCTCAAGTCAGATGCAAAAGCATTGGCAGTCTTTTAGGAAGCTGCAGTTCCTTATTTTGTTCTTGCTATTAGACGTCTTTCTTGGGTCAGATGCAGACAGCTGCTGTTCCTTCTTTCACACAACTGCTGTTCCTCAAGGCGTTACTACAGGACAATCTTAAGTCAGAAGCAAAATCTCAAAGTTCATTCCCAAAGCTGCAGATGCTCAAATCAAGTTGCTTCACTGCGTAAACAGAAGAGAGCAGAACTGCGCTGCATCAACTAAGATGAGGCACTATTCCACTCTCTCCCTGTGCTGACGCCCTTCATGCTGCCATGACCCAACTCAGACACCCTTGCCTAATAGTGGGGATGCCTGCATTGTGGTCATTATAGATTTTGTGCAGGAAAGAGTCACTTCTAGGAGGAAAACTATGTTGAACGTCAATTTCCTCCTTGCATGTGTTGCAGAATGCAGCATACATGCAAAGAGGAAATATGAGGAGAAATAAAAATATTTCACCTCATTATGCCAGACTCAGCGAGGTGCAGGAGTTTGGTGCAAATGAATGTCTAAAAATCTTTGTAGATATTAATTTGCGTCACAATCCATTAGTGGATGCACGGGGATGCCCATGACCCATGGAATGCCATTTGGCAAAATGTCCAAAGCAGGGCATTGCACTGTGTTGCATTCATTTGGGTTACATTCCAATGCAAATTGGGACTTGAGTTGGATTTTAACTACCACCTAATACTTTGCATTGGGTCTACGTTAAAAAAGTAACACAACCCCACACAAGATGTTTGTAAATCTGCCTCTGAAATTTGGTTGTAAGTGTGTAGGTGGGTGTGAAAGGATGTGTAATTCAGTTCCCTAAAGTAACTTACTGTATGGTAGAAATTGGTTTAACCAATGATATATGCTGTTTTATTTGATGGAACTGGGGATTATTTGTGTTACAGCTGAGCAACTTAATGGATAGAGATGGTTGACTAAAATTGCTTATATCATTTTATTAATCGTTTTTGGAAAACATCAGTCTTAGACCTGACATCCTTTGCATGGTATCCCCCAAATGTTTGCCTTCACTCCTCCTGTTTTGCTGAATTAATATTTGTTGACTTTAGGACTCTGCACACTTTACCACTGCGCTAACCAGTTTTAAATTGTTTTTGTTCTCTCCTTTAAACATGGTACAATTGGCTTACACTTAATTGGCACATTAAGTTTGCTTGAAAGTCCCCGGTGAAGTTGGACTCCCCGTACCCAGGGCCTGTAAAATAAATGCTACCAGTGGGCCTCAGCACTCATTGTGCCAAACACTAAAGTAGCCTTTCATGACCTTTCTCAGGCCTGCCACTACAGCCTGTGATGCAGTTTTAAACTGCCATTTCGACCTGGCAAAATAAATATTTTCCCAAACTTAAACCTTCCTTTTTAATGGCCATAAGTAACCCCCTAAGCTAGGCCCTAAATGCTCATAGGGCTGGGTGCATTGTATTTAAAAAGTAGAACATAAGGGCCTACGTTTTATTTGTCCTGGTAGTGAAAATCTCCAAAAGTAATTTTTCACTGGTACCCAGACAAGTCGATACATGAAATACAAACTAAAGGCTTCATAGGGAGCTAGTTTGTAACAATAGTATGACAGATTAACACATAAACATCTAATTTTTGAATTCTCAAATGTATTCCAAATACATTATCATAGATTATAGCACAAAAGCATTTTTCAGAAAAAAGAATTGAATATTATTACAAAGTGTTTCCACGGTTGACTTATTCCTCCAACACAATATTTTCAGCCAAGACGTGTTTCGCGGCCTTACATGCCACTTCTTCAGGGCTGAAATAGCGAAAGAAAAAGAAAAGAAAGAAATATTATTTTATGATTCATATACTGTTCATATAAAATGATACAATATGCATGTTCAGATTTCATATTTCAGATCCACATTTGTGACCTCATAAAACTTTCCACCAGTATGTTTTTAACCTATTACTTCCCAAACTATTTGTTTATTATTCAATAGTTAAATGGGATTTCTGAAAGTTGTCTCAAATATTTACAGCTTAATCTCATAATACACTCACCCAATTTATATAGGGATTACATATTTCTTGTCTGGTGGAATTTTCATATCATTCAGGTCTGGACTGATTTCTGCACACTCTTGTAATACCAACATATATCTGAGGAGAACTGTTTCTAAATGTAAGAGAAACAGTAAATAGATAGAAAGGTAGAAAGAGTGATTTTTGCCATTGCGTAATTTTTCACTGCTACAAGGACTGTATCTCCCATTGACTGACATTGGGTTACCCTATTACATTTAATAAGTGTTGACTTTTTATTGGGTAACAAAAGTAAGGGGCATTGTTTAATCCCTAGAACAAGTGTAATAAAACAGCGAATAAACAAATTTTCTACAAGGAAATAATTTTTTTGTAAAACTTTTTGACAAAGAAAAGTTAAGTCATGTGTTTTGGAAGATACGAAAAATGAGTCAAACGCTTTCCACACAGTAAAAGAAACAGGTGCAACCAATGATGCTGATGTTTTAGTTTTGTAATTTGAAGTGTTAATTTTAAGAGATTGATCAGCCGTGGTCAGTCTAGATCAGGAGAAAGTGTTTGACTGCATGAGTTCATGCGCTTGAGGCATAAGGCACTAGGACTGTCCGACTTCTAGGCTGTGGTTAGCACAATATATCACATCTCTGGCACAGCTTTGGTTTCAAGTTCTGTCAGGTGTTAGACAGAGTATTCCACTTTCAGTGCTTCTCTTTATTTGTGTTAAAGATCTTCTTGCTGAATGCATCAGACAGAGCAGGAACATCAAAGTTCGGACAGTACCAGGTAGCAACGAGAAGGGGGAAGGTGAATTGAACTGCTCCCTCTAAAAGGATGACATCATGATTTTCTGTATGGATTGACACTGAAGACCAGGAGTGCATTATATGGTGTGGTTGTTCAACCTCACCCTGCAACACACGTAGCTACCCCTTTACGATCCTTGGATTTAATTTGCCAAACTGGCCAAACTTTCAGCTCAACTTGGGATAACTGTGGCTCTGAGCAGCTTACACAAATGATCAAGTGTAAAGCATTTCAACAGCACCAAAACAATTGAAGAAGAAATCACCAAGACACCTCGGAAATCTAACACAAATTTATAAAAATAGATTGCATTTTAATGTATTTTTTACAATTGGGCTATCCACTGAAGCATATTGGAGATATGTAATTTATAAGGTATAGTAAATCAAAGCATTTCACAACCGTGAAAAACCATCGTCGAATTCAATGAAATTGACATTTAGAAACTTTTGGAGCAAAAAGTTGGGCAAGATGCAATGCAGTCATTTACAGTTACTTGGGACAACCACTCCAGCAGGGAACAGAATTTACAAGGTATAATACATCAACACATTTCACTCAATTTCAAACAATCATTGGCAAATGAATTGAATTTGACGCTTAGAAACCTTTGGAGCAAAAAGTTGGGCAAGTTGTAATACCGTCATTTAGAGTTACTTGGTATGACCAACTTCAGCAAGAAGCCAGTCAGGGGCAACCTTTGAAAGGCTCTTCAGGAACAGGTACCTCCTGGGAATAAGCAGTCTACCAGCAGTTCCAGTCACTTTATCCTCATTTAATAACTAAGGAAATTCCTGATGCTGAGGATTCATAATGCTTGAAGAAGCTTAAGGATGCTGTGGATGCTATGTGGTCTATGGGGGTCCTCCTGCAGGGGGTCCTTGGTCCACGAAGGTGATGAGGGGTTCCTAGGCACAGGTTTTGACGTCCCACAAGGTCCTCTCTGGTCTAACCAAAGTCCAGTCATCACTGGACTACCAGTCGTCCGGTGTTGTGGTATTTTCCTGATAAAATTATAAGACACCGATCAATTAACAGAAGGAGTAATCTTAAAATTCTGGAAAAGTAGTTGAGGGTGATTGATCCTACTTTAGAGAAAATAATAGGTATTGCAAAGGAAATGGAAGTTGCCTCATCCTGCTTATCAGTTATGAGATAAGAGAACAAAACTCTTCCTAGGTATAGTGTTGTGAGGCAGGGAAGGCTCTTAATAGAAAATAAAGTCTGGCAATTATGTAGGATCAAACGAAACTCAATGTTTCAGATGTGGAAGCTTTAAACATGTGGCCACACATGAAGATTGCCCTGCTATGAAAGCAAAGTGCTATCGTTGTAAGCGTCTAGGGCATTTTTCGCATTCTTGCAAGGCCAATCTTGATGATAGGAAAACAGACACTAGAAAGAAGAAATGGGAACATTCTCCAAATTATTCCTCAGAGTTCATCTGATGAAGACAAGGTTTTGGTGATGTGTGAGTCTGATGGCTACAAAGAGCAAGTGCCCTGACATTCTGGCCTGGGAACCGCTCTACCCCTCCATGCAGCTCCACCTGGCCATCACTGCCTCTGAGCCAGAAGAGCAGGGTTCGAGACCGCTCTCGACCCGCTCTCCATGCCTGCCCTGGTTTCTGCCACATGGTGTAAGTTTTGCCCTGCTTTGGTGTAATACTAGTTAATTTCTTGTGTTGACTTAATTTCTTCAGTTTTTGCCCCATATTTTCTTCGCTCTCTCTTGTTTTCCCCTTGCTCGCAGGCCCTGCCCACCTCTCGCTCGCCGATTCCCGCCCTTCCTGGCTCCCAGCTGCTCTTTCTCTCCCCCTCCCCTACTTAATACTTGCTGCTGCGCAGCTGCGCCGCAGGCATGCCTCCGCACCGCTACAGGTCGGCAACACTCCACGAACTCAACCCAAGCCACAACAACAACTGCAGGCTAGCTTTGCCAGCCGACACCCACGAACCCTTCAGCTGTCACCACTGCCGGCACACCTGCAGCACCGACAAGACCATGGACCCAGCGTAACTCGCCCACAAGAACACAACCAAACCGAAGTCCCTGCAATGCATTCTCCTCAATGTCTGATCCCTCCACAAACTTGCCACCGAAATCTGGGACCTCCTCGACAGCACCACCCTGGACATGGCGTTCTTCACCAGAACCTGGACCACCACCACCACAGGACTGGACATCGCCATTCCCCAAGGGTACAAGATCTCCAGAAAGGACCGCCCCACCCGCTGGGAGGAGGAATCGCCATCGTCCACAAATCCACCCTCCACCTGAGCACACTCCCCAACGAACCCACAGACATGATGGAACATCTACACTTCAAGATACAGACCAACGCCACCACCACCCTCCGAGGAACTCTCATCTTCCGACTCCCTGGACCCCGCGGACCATTCACCAACTCCATCACGGACATCATCTCCCCATATGCCATCGCATCCACCAGCTACACCCTGCTGGGAGACCTCGACTTCCACATCGACAACCAACTGGACCCCAACACCTCATCCCTCCTGGGCAACATCCATCACATTGGACTACGCCAGATCTTGATTAAGGCAGAAAGGTTTTTCGTGTCAATGAAGCACTGGGCGCACAGCCTATTATAGAAGCACTAGAGAGCAATATCAGTGGTGCAACTGGGTAAGTGGAAAACCTAATAACCACTCAAAGGTTAAACCAGAAAGCTGGCAAAACACAACAATGGAAACACAGAAATACCCTATGCACACACAAAGTATTAATGTACACGTAGGTGGTGGTACACGCAATAGTGAACAAAAATCGTTACAGAGAAACAGTTAGTATTCAAAAGAAAAATAGAAGATGACGTAATGTAAATCCTTGGTTCTTTAATTTCTGTATGCTTTACAACAGCCAGCCGACACGTGTTTCATCGCTTGCGCGAATCTTCAGGGCTCAAAGTGGCTGCGTATATGCCAAAGGTCGCTCTGCCGGTGATACTTCCGACCGGGTGGGGCCCTAGACCAATTCAATTGCGAATATGGAAGTAAAGTCGAATACTGGAGGCTCTGTATGCCTCAGCATATATCCCGGGAGCTTGTTTCCTTAAAAGTGAAATGGAGCGGATAACTCCATGGACATCGTATTCTCGGTATGTGAGTTAAGACGGAGGGTAGGAAAGAGGTGTCTCCCAATCCCCTCGATTTGTCATGAATAGTATATATGCGATAACAGTGCTGAGGTGCAGCTCCCGGGTCGCCGTGTTCCTGGTGGTGGAAGTATCACCGGCAGAGCGACCTTTGGCATATACGCAGCCACTTTGAGCCCTGAAGATTCGCGCAAGCTACGCCAGATCGTGGCCGAGCCCACACCCTCAGCAGGACACACCCTCGACCCCCACTTCAGTACAGGAAACTCCATCACCTTCAGCCACACCACCAAACTCCCATGGACTGACCACTGTTGCGTCCACTTCACCTTCAGAACACCCATCAGCCACAGACACCACCACCTACTCCCATGAAGAAACTGGACCAGAATCACCGACGACCAGCATACCTCTTCACTCAGCATCTCCACCCCAACCATCTTGGGAAACTATGACCCCAACACAGCAGCTCGTACCGTGCACAGATGGATCTCCGTCAGCACCAACACAAAGCCCCTCTCAAGAAAAACAACACCACCCACGCCAAATGGTTCACCTCAGAACTTCGAGAGTCCAGACGCACCTGCAGTCGCCTCAAAAAGGGTTCTTTCGGGTGCGTGGAATTTGAGTCAGCTGTGGGCCTTGTGTGTGTGGGTGAGCATCTTGAAGGTGACTCTTGCCTCGATGGGGAGCCAGTAGAGTGTGCGCAGGTGCTGTGAGATGTGGCAGTGTTTTGACAGATTGAGGACCAGTCTTGTGGCAGCATTTTGGATGTTCTGTAGCTTGCGGGGGACGTTTTTGTTTATTCCGGTGTAGAATGCATTGCCGTAGTCGAGTCTGCTTGTGACGAGGTCGTGAGCGACGGTCTTTCTGTGCTCGAGGGGGATCCATTTGAAGGTCTTACGTAGGAGAGTTGGAAGCATGAGGATGAGACTGAGTTGATCCGGCGGTCCATTTTGTGTTCGGAGTCCAGGATGATTTCCAGGTTGCATGCGTGGTCCGTTGGGGTGGGTGGGTGTCCGAGGGTGGGGGGCCACCAGGTGTCATTTCTGGCGTCGGGGTATGGATGAGTACTTCCGTCTTGTTGGTGTTAAGTTGTAGGCAAGCCTGGTCGCCACTGCTGTGTAATCAGCTCTCAGGATGCCCCTGCATGTTTACTCTCGCCTTGAAAAAGCCCTGGTCGACTTGATCGAATGGGCAAAACACGTGTCGTCTGACATCCTTTGTTCAATATGATGTTGAATCGCCTGAATTATTTGAATCCTGTCAAAAATGTTATTTGAAAATAAATATACAAAGCTGCTTTCAAAGAAGAGGATTTGAATCCTTGTCTTCTTATCTATCTTTCTTGAACTGAAATGGAGGAGCATCAACTCACAAAACTGTCCTGCATGAACTCCTTTTGAGGCCTAAGAGGTCCTGGGCCTTGAGTAAATCCTCCTCCGCAACTCATTTATGTTCAAAATTGGGCAACACTATCCAGTGCTGGTATCCTAGGATTTCCTTAACTGACAAACTGTAACATTTGGATGTGTATTTATTTGCGTGCTTTGAGTGATTGTATCTGGGTGGACCAGTACCCTCTGCCGAACATCAATCTCAAGCTGAGTACATTGGAGTAAGGCGTATTTTACCACTTTGGACCAATCGAAGGCATACCACCAAATAGTTTTGCATCCCGATAGTAAACATTTACCACCATTTGTGACACCACAAGGAGCATTTAGGTGCCATTTGGTTTGGCATCCACCTCCACGTTTTTTCAGTGAGTTATGCACAAGATTTTAGCAGGTATAAACCATGTTGCAGTTTTCCAGTACGATATTCGTTTGTATGGAAACAGGAACATGATAGCATTCTGTCACACGTTTTCAAGAAACTACAAGACTCAGGACTTACTATTGGCATAGAAAAGTTTACATTTGCTGTAATGGGGGTTGAATATCTAGGTCAATGCATTGGATCAGATCGTATCAAACCTAAATGAAAGCTTTTGGAAGCCATTTAATGTGCTGCTAGTCCTGAAAAAAAGGAACGGTTAAAATAATTTCTTTCGTTGGCTGAATATTGTGCCAAGTTTGTCAACCATTTTGCTGATTTGACCAAACCCATGAAATTGCTGCTTAAGAAGAGTGAAAAATACATGTGGCCTGATGAATGCGAAAGATCACACGTAACAATCAAAGAGTGTATAACCAAGCACCCATTATGAAACCATTTAATGTGGAGTATAAAACTATCTGCAACATCGATGCAAGTGCTTAGATGCTGTGCTCTTGCAATTACATAAGGGTGCGAAAAGAGTCAATGCCGTTGCTTTGAGAACGTTAAGGGGTGCTGAGGAAATTTATTCTGTGATTGAGAAAGAGGCTCTGGCCTGCTGGTTGGGGTCCAACATTTCAGAACGTATTTGTGGGGAGTTAAATTTTAACTGAGTACATATCACAAACATTTAGTGAACGTTTTTTTGACCTAAGGAGGAGAAAAGCTACACCTCGCATAGCAAAATGGATGTTTAGGATGCAAGGATTTATGTTCACAGTGAAATATGTGCTGGGGAAAAAAATGTTAAGGCAGATTATCTTTCACATTTGCCAGCTGTGTTTTCAGAAAATGGAAGTGACAAAATTCAGGACTCTGATGATTGGATGGTAGCCATGGTAGGGTTGTTATCAGAAGCTGCTACCTCTAAAGATGAAGGGTTGAGTGCTTTGAATGTGGATGAGGACTTAACAAAAGTCAAACAGACTTTAACCAATATGTGGAAGAAGCAGTAGTCTGGTGATGTTTTATTAGGGAAGTACAAGTTGATATGACCTGAGTTACTGGTAAACAATGCTATAGTATACAGGGGCGAGAGGTTAGTAGTTCCAGGTCTTGTCTGTGAAAGAGTGATTGCTTTGTTATATAAAAGGCACTGAGGATTGTCGGCCATGAAGCCGTGATAGGTCTTGTGCTGTCCGGGAATCCCCCATAGTACCTATTAGATGCCCTGGCAGTGCTTGGAGAACGCTGGGAATGGACATTTGGGGTCTTTTCAGCCAATACAGGTTGAGGGGCAAGTTTGCTATAGTAATGGTAATCTACTTCTTCAAGTGGCCTGAGGTTCACGTAGTTGATGAAGTGAAGTCAGAAGTGGTGATTGGGTCCTTCAGAGAAATATCTGCTAGGTAGGTCATTCCTCAGGAGGCTGTGATGGACAAAGGCCACCAATTCACTTCAGAGAAGATGTGTTTTTTTTTTTAAATCTCTCAACATACATCATCATTGGCAGCCCTATAGCGTCCTAGAGAGAATGGTCTCATTGAGAGGTTCAATAGAGTGCAGCGAGAATGTTTACAGCTGACGTTTAAGAATGGTTTGAAATGAAAAGATGAATTGCAAAATATGCTGTGGAATTACAGATGTACTCTACACTCTGTGACGGGAGAATCTCCTTTTATGTTGTTAAGAGGAAGGAGGCCAGTGTTGGTGGCTTGTCCTGTTTGGATGGGAAGTGAAAAAAACTAAATCTGTGAATTCGATGAGGTGGCCAGGAAGATAAAGGAGAGGCAGGACAAATATAGTATGAGACATAAAAGCAGGAAAATCAGAGGTCCTCGAGAATTTAAAGAGGTGGATTATGTACTTGGGAAACTGGGCACAGCCGTTAAGGAAAGGAGAATGTAAATTTTCTAACCTTAAAAGTGTACAGAAAGTATTTGGTAAAAAGGTTTGTTGGAAGGTGATGAGAAATGGTATATAAGGTTCTGTGTAGTATAGAAAAGTTGTATAGAGAAGAAGAGAAGTAAACTGGTTGTCTAGTAAGAGATGAAACTGACAGAACATACCCAAAAATAAAAAAGGTAAAACCATTATGGTTGAACAACTATGTAAGTTAAACAACACTCTTTCCTTGTGGTATTTAAGGGACTGAGGTTTACTATTTTATGCATTATTTTTCAAGTTATTAATTTTTTTTTTTTCTTTGTATTAGTTAAGGTGGGGAGGTGTGTTGTATCCTATTCTTATGTGACTGCTTATGTTATTGTAACTTAAAGTGAGCGCTGTGTTCCTTTGAATGTATGTAACTTTTGGTGTGAGCTCCATGAGAGACGGAGAACTCTAGCTGATAGTGGGATGATCGCACTGTGGGTTCTAGCTCTGCTATTATGTTAATAAACTTTATTATTACAACTACTGGTGCAGTTCTTTCTAGCCGAGGTGATTGCGACGCGATGATATGCTTGAGTGGCCCTTTTTGAATATATACCTTGCTAAACCAAAATTATTCTTAGGACTTTAAACTGTAGCTGTAAATGATGAAATGCCCCCAAAAATATGGGCTATATTGTTAAATCATGAATGCTGCAACATTAGCTGAAGTGTGGCAAAGAGCAACGCTTGAATTCAGATATGGCACTTCAGTCATTTCCTTCATCCGGTGAAATTAGCCCACAGTCCTCCCGACCCCAAAAAAGCATAGTGTTAAACAGCATTAAGCAGCGTTAAAAACAGCGCTTGGGTCAATGAAGAGTTGGGAAACGTACAGTTCTTTGGTAGTTATCTTTGCAGTCTGTTAAGCCGCTGTCCTTTGATGATGATTATATCACACACCATAACAGAATTGCTTTTAGGCAGGTTCCAGCAGCCAGTGACACTCGTCACTAGTGAAAGAACTGTACCGGTAGTTGTAATATTAAGGTTTAGTTACAAAATAGCAAGATAGTAGAGCTGTACCCCTCATTGCGATCATACAACTGTTTCTAAGTTACAATTCTCCAAAGGAACACAGCGCCCACTTAAGGTTACAATAACATAAGCAGTCACATAAGAATAGACTACAACAGCGTTCCCAGCCAACTGTTTCTCCGGGTTGTATCTTGCCTTCTGGGCAACCAAATTATACTCCAACCTATCACCCTGGTCCGGCAGACTCAAGTGTAACTTCTGAGTATCTAGTCTTGGTCCCTGGTGGTGGACTATGGTAGTGAGCAGTGATCAGGGGATCTGGGCTACCACTTGCCCTTAGCAGGCTTCTTTAGCTGTGACCCTGTGCTGCGAACAGGAGGCCAGTCAGCTGACCAATGGTGTCTCTTTGCATTGACTGAGCTCTGGGGACAACTTCTACTGAACAGCAGGCCCAGTTCCTCTTCTTTGCAGCAGGGCAGGCCTTCTGTGGTCCTTTTTCCAGTCCAGTTGAGGTCTGAGTTCTGGGAGCTAGGGGTCCCCTATTTATGTCCAGAAAATCCCGTCCAGGTAGGATGCCAATGGGCTACTAGGTTCCCTCCCTCGTGATGACCACTCCTGGGAAGTGTGGCATCTAGCTATCCCAGGATGCACCATTCTTCCCACTCACAAGATAGCAGAACCCCTCTCTCGGCCTTCAGAGCTCCATAGTGTGGTAAATAAATAAATAATACCTCTATTTTTGAATGGATAAATGAATAACAGATAGCTCAATAAATAAGAGTCAAGATTCGAGGTAGTAGGAGTTTTGCAGGTTTATTACAGCATAAAGGACAGGAACAGGACAACCTGCATAGGAATAGGACGGCAGGGCCCGGCAGGGGGGCCGGATTGGACTAGAGTGGCCCGGCAGCTGCCGGGGCTGGATCTGGGATGAGCGCGTTCTGGGGAAAGGACTGGCGTAACATTTAATAACAATACACAGGCATATATAGAAAAACAGTTGCATTACAGTACATATGATAGGCGGAGCAGTGGGTGGAGCAAAGGGTGTGACGCGTAGCAGTCGCGAAAGATAAGGGTGAAAGTGGGTATAACAGGGCGTATACATAGACATGTGATGCAAACGTAACAGAATATGTCATGAATGGGGCGGAAACATGGAGGGGGCTACCTAAGGAGCCGGGACTTCTAACCTGATGGTGCGCGCAAACTGGCAATGACGTGTTACTAGGAGAAGCTGGGGGCTACGAACTCTGTGCTAGGAGCAGAGACTGAAGTCTGGAGAGTCAGGGCGACATGTACCTAAACAGTATCTAGTATCTGATGTTTAGAGAACATGTTGATATAAACTAGAAGTCAGGAGGGGAAAGGCAAACTTGATTCTAAGACTGGAGCATACATTATTCTTCATGTAGTGCGTGATGAAGAATATTAAATGATCATTAAATACAGTATTTCTCTTACATGGAGACGTAAAGGCTAGACAATGACGGAAACTATTGATGCGGTTCAGTAGCTTTAGGAATGCAGAGAAGGAGGGCTGGACTGATAACTAGAATCATAACATACTCTTGGCAGACTCAAAGGCAGAGCCAGGCTGAACCGGGCACTGTAATGCAGAAAGTAAGTGAAGGGTCAGGGATACAGGTGGGGGCTGTATTGCTCCTCAGCGAGGGCTTCAGGAGACAGGAGCTGAAACTGGTGTCCAGGCCCTTTTGAGGCCTAGAAACGGGGACTCTATAATGAAATAACGTGCACACTGAGAAACGTGGCAACGTAACTTTACATAGGCCTGATATTCGTAGTATTCACGAGAACGGGAAATAGGCATACTAGAGATGGACACAACTGTAATTGCGTCATTAATCGAACATGGGGAATACATATGCATATTAATCATGCACAGATAACATATGATGGAGGACGCGTAGGGACACAGAACATGGCAAAATTTACTTTTCCACATTCCCTCCTTGTCACTACGTTTCCATCAGGAAACATCAATATTCATGATACCATCTATCATTTCATACAGTATCATTTGCTCGTCTCAAATTTTCTTGGAACGGGATTTAGAACGGGGCTTGGGACTAGGAATACAAGAGGTAGCACAAATGCCGCAAATCGCAGGGCCACATTGTATACAGAGGCAGCAACTGAATATGATTGCTACTGCAATACCTAGAAAGGACAAGACTTTCCATCCCCAGGCGGAAATTATATTCCAGAACCAACCGGACCATGTCCAGGTGCCTGGATCTTGGTGTAACAGATGGGCAATTTTATGGAGTCTGGTTATAGCTGAATAAACAGACGGCGCGTTATTTGGAATGAAAATGCAGCAACTAGATCCGATGACTCTACATGCCCCGCCCCTATCGGCCAGTATGACGTCAAGGACGAGACGATTCTGCAAAACGACAAATCTCATAGCAGATTGCTCTTCGGTCAAGTTACCTAGGGCAGAGGCAGTCTCATTTACTACAGCTTCAAGGGTTCTGGTTAACCTACGAATTAGCTTACTATTCTGGATAGGTCCAAAAAAAAAGAAGAAACCTCTATTGAAATCTGTATACTGTTCTAGAGCAGTTTCAGTATAATCGACAATCGGGGACTCGATCTCCCTTCTATGTCTAATGTGTACTAGATGTGTATTTCTGTGATAATCAGATGGGGCTAGGAAAACTGGTGGCAGTAGGAAGGCAATGTAACAGGTTCCCTCCCAATCGAGGGGCAGACGAACATATGCGGTTTGACCACAAATAAAATAAGAATGACGTGAGGCTTTGAAAATAGATTTCCCACTGTCACTATACTTGACAATAGTAGTACAATCACTGTGTCCTACATGTACGGAACCATTATTTCGGACACATAATTCGCCTTTGACTGGTAGTACTGAAATAGCAGGTAAGTCTGGAGTAGTATCAGACTGAACATTCAGGACCATAAAATTCGAAGAATAATTACCTAAATTGTAAACTTCGTTTTCTAGATCTAACCCTGTTCTGTGGGGAAGACCTTGCTTGTCTGGAAAACATGTACTGTTAAGAAAAGACATATCTGTTGAGGATGACGTTAACGTGGACCATGCTCCACACGAACCATTATGTGAAAATGGATAAGGAAAGAGTGGCAGAACTCCCTTCGGTGTCTGGAAAGGGGGGAGTCGACCACACACCCAACAATTAGTGGCATTGCTGGTCTGGTGTGAGTAATGTAACATGCGGATAAAAGAATTGTTACGCATAGCGAGGCGGTAAGAGAGTTCATGAGGAGGCAGATCACTAAACGTGTGCTCTACTGTAGCATTAGAGGACTTATTTACATGTGAGACTGGAAAATACAGGTAAAATGCATAACTGGTGCAGGAAATCATAATGCTGAGAAATAATATGAAACATAGAAAAACGATACATCGGATTGAGTTTTGACTAACTCTCTCACTATGGGGGTCTATTTTATACATGTCAGAAACCGGTCTAACCGTTTCACCTAGGGGAGGACTTAGACAATCAAACTGGCTGACTTATTTTACTAGACCTTAGCTTTTTCTTATACTCCTGTTGCGGAGTTGTCTCTAACAGGGAGGGTGCAGTAACATTGTCTTTTGCGGGACAGTCCTTAAGAATAGTACTTTGGCAGTCCTTTAAATCCTCGGAAATGTTCTTTGAAACTGGTTTCAATCCATAAAACTTTTTGATATGCAAAAGATGCACCCAGCCTTTGCGTCCCTCCAACTTCACGGCTGTACGGGTGGCGAGGAGGACCTGTCGGGGCTCCTTCCAGCGAGGCTCCAGCGGACTTGAGCGATCGAAATTTCGCACTAGGACCATGGATCCGGGAACGATTTCATGCGGTGCCACCTCGGTATTGTCTGGAAATGCGGCGGCAACCTGTGAACGACAAGAGTTGAGGGCAGACATCAAGGAAGCTAGGTAATCTGTCAGCATATTACTTGAAACATCGGTAATACTTCGGGGTCTAGGTGTACCCCACATGTTAGGGGGGCGGCCGAAAACGACCTCGTACGGGGACAGACCTGTTCTGGAATGTGCGACCATGCGCATATAGAACAGGGCAACTGGCAGAGCTACTAGCCAGTCTACACCTTTTTCTTGACATACTTTGGCGATGCGAATTTTCAGGGTCTGATTATGTCTCTCTACGAGACCGGCTGCTTCAGGATGGCATACACAATGGAACTTCCACTGGTACCCTAACAACAGGGAAACATGTTTCATCAACTCAGATGAGAATGGCTGGCCGTTATCAGAATATACGACTCTAGGGAGTCCATAACGGGGGAAGAACTCACGAACCAACTGCTTGGCAGTGGTCGCGGCTGTGTAATCTGGGACTGGATATGCTTCTGTCCACCTGGACAAAGCGCATACAGCTACAAGGACATACTTGAAACCTCGACATCGCTCCATCTGAATATAATCCATCTGGAGGACTTCAAAAGGGTGGTCAGGAGGCTGGAATCCACCTTGTTCCACCGGGACACTTTTACCTGGATTAAACTGACAACATATCATACAGGTACGGACTTTCTGCTTGGCTGCAGCTCGTAAATGCTTGTTGAACCAAATGTTCTGGATACTGTCTAACATAGCTTTTTCTCCTAAATGTGCTGGACTATGTGCGGTATTAACAATGACTTGAACCATAGAGTCGGGGAGAAACCATGTGGCTCTACCCTTCGTCAACCATCCCTGATCTGTCTGGACCCCTCCTTGTTCGGACCCTTTCTTGATTTCATCGGGAGTAGCATGTAACTGGATATCTATGACATCTTGAGTAGGGTCTTTAACTGTCATACATGTAGTCGGATCTGGAGTAAGTGTCGGTGTCTTATTAACTGGAATGTCTGGAGTCTGTGCTGTAAGCTTGGCTGTGCGATCTGCTAGATCATTACCCTGGGAAATAATGTCAGTAACTTTCGTATGTGCCTTGCACTTCATGATAGCAATGGATGTCGGTAAATGTATGGCATCTAACAGAGCCTGAATAAGGAGACCATGCTGAATGTTGGTTCCATGAGAAGTCATGAAACCTCTCTCCTGCCAGAGCACTCCAAAGTCGTGTACGACTCCAAATGCGTAACGTGAATCTGTGTAAACATTAACTTTCAGGTTCTTGGCGTGTATGCAGGCTTGAGTCAGAGCAACTAGCTCTGCTGCTTGAGCAGACAGGGTGTCAATACGGTGTGTTTCAATAACTTCAGTGTCAGTAGTCACTGCATACGCGGCTACTAGTTCTCCTGTACTGGTTCTCATGCATGAACCATCCACATAAAGTGTCAGGTCGGGATCTGGTAATGGAATATCTGTCAGATCTTGTCTTGGCTTTGTCATGATGTTAACTACTTCCACACAATCGTGTGTGGCAGGATTTGGATTAACTGACGGTAACAGTGTAGCAGGATTCAGAACGTTGCAGCGTCTGATTTCTATGTGTGGTTGAAACAGTGTCAATTCATAACCTGTTAAACGTGCAATTGTCAAGTGCTGAGTTTGTGTTCGGTTTAAAAGAACTTCCACGGAGTGTGGAACTTGTACTGTCAGGGAGTGTCCTAATACTATGGAATCACTTTGTCTGATAGCTAGTGCTGTGGCTGCAACTGACTTGAGGCACGCAGGCAGAGCCTGGGCTACAGGATCTAATGTGCTCGAAAAATAAGCACAGGGCTTGTATTGTCCTGCTTGATCTTGTGTGAGGACAGATAATGCTGTACCTTCGCGTTCAGTAACGAAAAGTGTAAAAGGCTTACTGTAGTTTGGTGTAGCTAGAACTGGAGCTTGGCATAAAGCTTTCTTTAACTCATTGAAACTAAGTGTATGTTCAGATGTCCAAGGGAGGACAGTCGATACGGCTGCCTCCTGTGTCGTTAACTGTATCAGTGGCTTGGCTAGAAATGCATACTGAGGAATCCATTGTCTGCAATAAGAAGTAAGGCCGATAAAAGCACGTACCTCCTTCTGGGTCTTGGGCTGAGGAAGACTCGCTATTAACTGAATACGATCTGGTGTCAACTGCCTACCCCTCTTGGACAGTAAGTGTCCTAAGTAGACCACTTGCTGGACACAGAATTGAAGCTTCGAAGGGGACACCTTGTGCCCCATCTCGGCTAGGAAATACAAGACTGTAAGTGAGGCTCGCTCGCAAGCACGTTCAGAACGGGCTGTGATCAGTAGATCATCGACATACTGGAGCAGGGCAGTGTCAGTTGGCATGTGAATGTTGTCTAGTTGTCTCTTAAGTGCTTGACTGTAAATGCTAGGACTTTCTGTGAAACCTTGAGGAGCGCGTGTGAACATATAGCTCCTTCCATTTAAACAAAATCCAAAAAGAAACTGGCTGTCTGGATGAATGGGGACACTGAAAAAGGCGTTCTTGAGGTCTATGACAGTGAAAAATGTGGCTTCGGAATCAATGGCTGTCAATAGGGAAGAAATGTCTGGGACAACTGGGTACTGGGGAATAATACATTTGTTAAGTTCTCGAAGATCAATCACTAATCGATATACTGGAGGTGCATTTGGATCAGTACGTTTCATGACAGGAATGATCGGAGAATTACATACATTGGAGTCAGTTTCTACAACTACTCCTTGAGCCATGAGCTCGTCAATAATTTTGGATAAGGCTGCTACAGCCTCAGGTGGCAATCTGTACTGTCTGATTCGTGGTAACACTACACCTGGCTTGAGAGTCACACAATGGGGTGTGATTTGCATATAACCAACATCAGTTGGACCTTGCGCCCATAGATGCTGCGGAACATTAGACAATCTTGGATCAAAATCTCGTAATACATAGTGACCCTTAAAGTCACGAAGAAACAATCGTATTCCCTCTGGGGAACAGCATATGACTGCACCTAACTCTTTCAGTGTTTTAATGCCTAACAAATTTTCTGGACATGACTTAGTAAGTAACAGATCAGTAGTGCGGGTCAATGGACCTACTTCTAGAGTAACTGGCTTTGAAATTTCATTTACGATAGGTTTTCCTGAAAATCCAAGGGAAACATTTCTAGAGCCTGAGAGCGGAGCCCCTGGAACTTCGGCGTGACTTATAGTGGTCCTACTTGCCCCTGTATCAATCAGAAACTTTCTGTCTTTCCCTAGTACTTGACTGTGAACATAGGGACCTTCTTGATCTACAGGTATCTCGATGAGAGGCAAGCCTACCTCCCTCTCTAGGCTGTTTCATGAATATGGCTGATACTCTGGATACTCGGACTGTGCATACTGATACATCTGCTGTGTAACATGCTGCGTTGCAGCGATGGGCTGCGGTGCTGGAACTGTCTGTGGTGCATTCTGTGACTGAATAGTCTGTGAAACTTGCTCTTGTCTAGGCGGACGTGGTCTTTCTTTAGTCTTACCGGTAGCTATGTTGTGTTTCAGAACTGCACACTCGTTTATAAAATGACCTGGCTGTTTACAATAATTGCAGTTCCCTTTAACGGGAGCTGCAGGATGACTGGCTTGATTTGGTCCCCTCTTCTGACTGTCTTGAGGAACAGATTGTGCAACTAGTACTTTCATTTTCGTGTCTTTCATACGTTTCCTTTCATGTTCTTGCTCTTCTCTGATTCTATTCTGGTGGTATTGAAGCATCTGTAACATCTGGGACGGGGTATTAGCTTGCCAGGTACTTTCGACTTTCAAAACTCGATTCTTAACTTGTGGACTTGAATTCTCGACTAATTTAGTAACAAAAAGATGAGGGTATGACTCGCTACTTGTCTTGAGGCCACTGTTTATAATAAAACATTTCTCAAATCTAGAGTAAAAATCACTAGTGTCTTCGTCTTGTTTCTGTTTACATGCTGAGATTGCATCCCAGTCTTCCTTTTTAGTTGCTAATAGTCTGGGCAAAACTTGTATTAACAGTTCTGGTAATTCTTTACATTTCTCTCCAAGACCGGTACCTGGTACTCGTATCTTATCTTTGGCTTCTAGAACTGCCCAATCGATCTTTTTCTCCCCCACCTCCCATTCTTTTTCCTTGAGTTTCTCATATACCCCTGCGGGCAATAGGACTTTTAACATTTTAATTATATCTGGATACGTGTATTCTCCCATACGGAGCATGTCTTTCAATTCTCGGTGGAACCCTGCTGGATCTTTATCATGACAGGGAATTAACTTTTTCATCTCTAAGAGTTCCATCTTTGTAATCGGGGTGTAAACAAACACTCGTTGCATTTCACCACCCTCTGTCTTAACTGGATGCACTTCTCGTAACGGATTCTGTCTGTCTATGTAAAAGGGTTTACTTTCTGGGGGTGAGACATGAACAAAATGCGGGTTCAAAAACATACTATATTTGTGGCGCTGTTCTAGAATGACACTAATTAAATCGGTACCTAAACCTTTCCATTTATACTGGAGTAACTCGTTCAGGACATCGTGTAACGGACCTGGATCAGAATGTTGACCCTCATACAAAGTAATGAGGTGCTGAATCATGTACATACCCGCCAGTCGCTGCTCGGCTGGGGGCATTTTCAGGAACATTTGTGCCACTATTTCGTCTGGAAAAGTGGTAGAATCAGTAATCCATCGGACTGCTGATCGGACTAGTTCTTGTTCATGCATGGTACTTAACTCGCTGTAACCGATTCGTGATTTCAAAATGTGGTCGGTAGCTTGAAATACTTGTTCTAGAGAACCTTGTTCTGGTGCTGGATGGTGAAAAACTGGCTTGTGTTCTAGACGTCGATCTGGAAATCTAGATTTTCCTACATACGCTATTCTGGCGGGATTCTCGTCCTCTACCTCTTCAGTATCAGAGTTACTTTCTTTCTCGCTTACTCGTGTTTCTTTACGTTGTTCGTGTATCCTTATTATTTCTTTACGAATCTTCTTGTACATACTCTCTATACTACCGATAGTCTTATGCTTACCCTCGGCTATATTATCACTCCACTTTGTCAGGACTTTCATTTCGGCTCGATCTTTGGTCGGATAATCTTGTTCTCGTATTAAACAATTAATCAGAAACTTTAATAGCATGAGCTGGACTTCAACTTTTCTTTGGCACATGACGTCACTAATACTTTCTGGATCATTCCCTGTACGGATGAAACGATATATTCTGTCTAGATCTTCTTTCATATCTGGTAGGGTGACTAGATACTCGGTCACCTTTCTCACGCGTAATGAATATAATACCATATTATCCTCGCCTGGGACTGGATCATAGCCACATTCATTAAGGGCTTTTCTTATTTCTGCAACAGACTGATATCTGGGCGTACGCTGTGACGCTTGTGCATGTAATTCGGCTAACGTTAAACGTTTGTGTGGCGGCGGGGTTCCTAGAGGACCTCCTCCTGCGGCCCCTAAACTAGAGTCGTCTACTGATGCTCTTCGTCCTGGCAGAGTGGGAAATGGAAATGCAGGCTGGACTTGTATGGCGGGCTGGATCGGGGGTACCGTAACATGTACTCCCGTGTCTGGAGAAGCGGGAAGTGCCTGATTTACAGGGACTGGCGGAGCGGGATTTGCATATTCCGGGACTGTGTCGTCCAAATAGGACGAAATGAATATATCAGCTGCGGTCGGTTTGTGACGTAGCTTGGTCGGAACTAATGGTGGCGGAAAATTACTGGATGCCTCCGGGGTCGCTTTTGGCAAGCCCTCGGCAAGTAGAGGGTACATACCCTTAATAAGAGCATTCCTCTGTCTGTCTGACTGTTCGGTTTTAACTCGTTCACCTATCTCGATTAATTCTTTTTCTTGGGCTCGTTCCAAGGATTCTCTACTTAGTTCTGACTTTCTGATTTCTTTTTCGGTTCTTTTATGAGATTCTTTGCGCCATAACTCGATGGCATCTTTCTGTGACTGTCTGGCTTTCTTTTTCCATAATGCTTCTTCTACTCTCATGATGCACTCGGCATCCCATGTACCTGATACAGGCCATCTATACTTTTCTTCTAACTGTTTGGTATACTCTACCCATAAATCTAGATACAATATGGCGCTTATGCCATGCTTCTGATACATGAAATGACCTGGACTGTCCCTAGGCGGGACAGGAACTGCTTCTTCTAGCAGACCCTTTCTAGTTTTTAACTGACGTAATCTCGAAAAGAGGGACATTGCAAACTTGAATCTGAACACAATACAATACACGAGGAACAATAACAATTGAGAAAACAATTCAGGCATACCACGACTTTGAAAATACATTGAATAACATTATGAAGCAACAGTTCGGACAGAATACTACCTGGAATACTGAGAACAGAAACACATGAATTTCTCGAGAATGGAACAGGCTAGAATTACTGGATGCGCTGCTGAAACAGCACGGAACATACCGGTCCCATAAAGGGACGCATCAAGACCCGTATCCACCTAGGTGAACACTTCGTTTCAGATCTGCGTACCCAGACCCATCGGACCAGAGACAATTTAGATTGACCCTGTCTAGATACTACCCCAGCAACGGTACTCACCGGGCAGCAAGAACGGAAGGCCTCGGACTGGACTGGACTGCTTCGACGCCGGACGGACGGACTTCGGACTTCTGTTACAGGTGGGCCTCCGGATACCTCGGACCTTGGACTCTCGGCTTGGGCTCTGGTCGGGACTCGCCGCGTTCCTCCACCGCCTCGTCTGGATGCTGGACCGCCACCTCCGTCTCCTCCGTGGGCCTGAGGGATACTTGAAGCAGAAATATCTGCACGTGCACGGTATGGTTCCGTCACGGCTGCAGAGGGTCAGGGGGTACGCGTGGCTTCACCGGCGCGTGGGAAAAGGGCAAGTTCCTGTTCGGGCGCCATTATGTGGTAAATAAATAAATAATACCTCTATTTTTGAATGGATAAATGAATAACAGATAGCTCAATAAATAAGAGTCAAGATTCGAGGTAGTAGGAGTTTTGCAGGTTTATTACAGCATAAAGGACAGGAACAGGACAACCTGCATAGGAATAGGACGGCAGGGCCCGGCAGGGGGGCCGGATTGGACTAGAGTGGCCCGGCAGCTGCCGGGGCTGGATCTGGGATGAGCGCGTTCTGGGGAAAGGACTGGCGTAACATTTAATAACAATACACAGGCATATATAGAAAAACAGTTGCATTACAGTACATATGATAGGCGGAGCAGTGGGTGGAGCAAAGGGTGTGACGCGTAGCAGTCGCGAAAGATAAGGGTGAAAGTGGGTATAACAGGGCGTATACATAGACATGTGATGCAAACGTAACAGAATATGTCATGAATGGGGCGGAAACATGGAGGGGGCTACCTAAGGAGCCGGGACTTCTAACCTGATGGTGCGCGCAAACTGGCAATGACGTGTTACTAGGAGAAGCTGGGGGCTACGAACTCTGTGCTAGGAGCAGAGACTGAAGTCTGGAGAGTCAGGGCGACATGTACCTAAACAGTATCTAGTATCTGATGTTTAGAGAACATGTTGATATAAACTAGAAGTCAGGAGGGGAAAGGCAAACTTGATTCTAAGACTGGAGCATACATTATTCTTCATGTAGTGCGTGATGAAGAATATTAAATGATCATTAAATACAGTATTTCTCTTACATGGAGACGTAAAGGCTAGACAATGACAGAAACTATTGATGCGGTTCAGTAGCTTTAGGAATGCAGAGAAGGAGGGCTGGACTGATAACTAGAATCATAACATACTCTTGGCAGACTCAAAGGCAGAGCCAGGATGAACCGGGCACTGTAAGGCAGAAAGTAAGTGAAGGGTCAGGGATACAGGTGGGGGCTGTATTGCTCCTCAGCGAGGGCTTCAGGAGACAGGAGCTGAAACTGGTGTCCAGGCCCTTTTGAGGCCTAGAAACGGGGACTCTATAATGAAATAACGTGCACACTGAGAAACGTGGCAACGTAACTTTACATAGGCCTGATATTCGTAGTATTCACGAGAACGGGAAATAGGCATACTAGAGATGGACACAACTGTAATTGCGTCATTAATCGAACATGGGGAATACATATGCATATTAATCATGCACAGATAACATATGATGGAGGACGCGTAGGGACACAGAACATGGCAAAATTTACTTTTCCACATTCCCTCCTTGTCACTACGTTTCCATCAGGAAACATCAATATTCATGATACCATCTATCATTTCATACAGTATCATTTGCTCGTCTCGAATTTTCTTGGAACGGGATTTAGAACGGGGCTTGGGACTAGGAATACAAGAGGTAGCACAAATGCCGCAAATCGCAGGGCCACATTGTATACAGAGGCAGCAACTGAATATGATTGCTACTGCAATACCTAGAAAGGACAAGACTTTCCATCCCCAGGCGGAAATTATATTCCAGAACCAACCGGACCATGTCCAGGTGCCTGGATCTTGGTGTAACAGATGGGCAATTTTATGGAGTCTGGTTATAGCTGAATAAACAGACGGCGCGTTATTTGGAATGAAAATGCAGCAACTAGATCCGATGACTCTACATGCCCCGCCCCTATCGGCCAGTATGACGTCAAGGACGAGACGATTCTGCAAAACGACAAATCTCATAGCAGATTGCTCTTCGGTCAAGTTACCTAGGGCAGAGGCAGTCTCATTTACTACAGCTTCAAGGGTTCTGGTTAACCTACGAATTAGCTTACTATTCTGGATAGGTCCAAAAAAAAGAAGAAACCTCTATTGAAATCTGTATACTGTTCTAGAGCAGTTTCAGTATAATCGACAATCGGGGACTCGATCTCCCTTCTATGTCTAATGTGTACTAGATGTGTATTTCTGTGATAATCAGATGGGGCTAGGAAAACTGGTGGCAGTAGGAAGGCAATGTAACAGGTTCCCTCCCAATCGAGGGGCAGACGAACATATGCGGTTTGACCACAAATAAAATAAGAATGACGTGAGGCTTTGAAAATAGATTTCCCACTGTCACTATACTTGACAATAGTAGTACAATCACTGTGTCCTACATGTACGGAACCATTATTTCGGACACATAATTCGCCTTTGACTGGTAGTACTGAAATAGCAGGTAAGTCTGGAGTAGTATCAGACTGAACATTCAGGACCATAAAATTCGAAGAATAATTACCTAAATTGTAAACTTCGTTTTCTAGATCTAACCCTGTTCTGTGGGGAAGACCTTGCTTGTCTGGAAAACATGTACTGTTAAGAAAAGACATATCTGTTGAGGATGACGTTAACGTGGACCATGCTCCACACGAACCATTATGTGAAAATGGATAAGGAAAGAGTGGCAGAACTCCCTTCGGTGTCTGGAAAGGGGGGAGTCGACCACACACCCAACAATTAGTGGCATTGCTGGTCTGGTGTGAGTAATGTAACATGCGGATAAAAGAATTGTTACGCATAGCGAGGCGGTAAGAGAGTTCATGAGGAGGCAGATCACTAAACGTGTGCTCTACTGTAGCATTAGAGGACTTATTTACATGTGAGACTGGAAAATACAGGTAAAATGCATAACTGGTGCAGGAAATCATAATGCTGAGAAATAATATGAAACATAGAAAAACGATACATCGGATTGAGTTTTGACTAACTCTCTCACTATGGGGGTCTATTTTATACATGTCAGAAACCGGTCTAACCGTTTCACCTAGGGGAGGACTTAGACAATCAAACTGGCTGACTTATTTTACTAGACCTTAGCTTTTTCTTATACTCCTGTTGCGGAGTTGTCTCTAACAGGGAGGGTGCAGTAACATTGTCTTTTGCGGGACAGTCCTTAAGAATAGTACTTTGGCAGTCCTTTAAATCCTCGGAAATGTTCTTTGAAACTGGTTTCAATCCATAAAACTTTTTGATATGCAAAAGATGCACCCAGCCTTTGCGTCCCTCCAACTTCACGGCTGTACGGGTGGCGAGGAGGACCTGTCGGGGCTCCTTCCAGCGAGGCTCCAGCGGACTTGAGCGATCGAAATTTCGCACTAGGACCATGGATCCGGGAACGATTTCATGCGGTGCCACCTCGGTATTGTCTGGAAATGCGGCGGCAACCTGTGAACGACAAGAGTTGAGGGCAGACATCAAGGAAGCTAGGTAATCTGTCAGCATATTACTTGAAACATCGGTAATACTTCGGGGTCTAGGTGTACCCCACATGTTAGGGGGGCGGCCGAAAACGACCTCGTACGGGGACAGACCTGTTCTGGAATGTGCGACCATGCGCATATAGAACAGGGCAACTGGCAGAGCTACTAGCCAGTCTACACCTTTTTCTTGACATACTTTGGCGATGCGAATTTTCAGGGTCTGATTATGTCTCTCTACGAGACCGGCTGCTTCAGGATGGCATACACAATGGAACTTCCACTGGTACCCTAACAACAGGGAAACATGTTTCATCAACTCAGATGAGAATGGCTGGCCGTTATCAGAATATACGACTCTAGGGAGTCCATAACGGGGGAAGAACTCACGAACCAACTGCTTGGCAGTGGTCGCGGCTGTGTAATCTGGGACTGGATATGCTTCTGTCCACCTGGACAAAGCGCATACAGCTACAAGGACATACTTGAAACCTCGACATCGCTCCATCTGAATATAATCCATCTGGAGGACTTCAAAAGGGTGGTCAGGAGGCTGGAATCCACCTTGTTCCACCGGGACACTTTTACCTGGATTAAACTGACAACATATCATACAGGTACGGACTTTCTGCTTGGCTGCAGCTCGTAAATGCTTGTTGAACCAAATGTTCTGGATACTGTCTAACATAGCTTTTTCTCCTAAATGTGCTGGACTATGTGCGGTATTAACAATGACTTGAACCATAGAGTCGGGGAGAAACCATGTGGCTCTACCCTTCGTCAACCATCCCTGATCTGTCTGGACCCCTCCTTGTTCGGACCCTTTCTTGATTTCATCGGGAGTAGCATGTAACTGGATATCTATGACATCTTGAGTAGGGTCTTTAACTGTCATACATGTAGTCGGATCTGGAGTAAGTGTCGGTGTCTTATTAACTGGAATGTCTGGAGTCTGTGCTGTAAGCTTGGCTGTGCGATCTGCTAGATCATTACCCTGGGAAATAATGTCAGTAACTTTCGTATGTGCCTTGCACTTCATGATAGCAATGGATGTCGGTAAATGTATGGCATCTAACAGAGCCTGAATAAGGAGACCATGCTGAATGTTGGTTCCATGAGAAGTCATGAAACCTCTCTCCTGCCAGAGCACTCCAAAGTCGTGTACGACTCCAAATGCGTAACGTGAATCTGTCTAAACATTAACTTTCAGGTTCTTGGCGTGTATGCAGGCTTGAGTCAGAGCAACTAGCTCTGCTGCTTGAGCAGACAGGGTGTCAATACGGTGTGTTTCAATAACTTCAGTGTCAGTAGTCACTGCATACGCGGCTACTAGTTCTCCTGTACTGGTTCTCATGCATGAACCATCCACATAAAGTGTCAGGTCGGGATCTGGTAATGGAATATCTGTCAGATCTTGTCTTGGCTTTGTCATGATGTTAACTACTTCCACACAATCGTGTGTGGCAGGATTTGGATTAACTGACGGTAACAGTGTAGCAGGATTCAGAACGTTGCAGCGTCTGATTTCTATGTGTGGTTGAAACAGTGTCAATTCATAACCTGTTAAACGTGCAATTGTCAAGTGCTGAGTTTGTGTTCGGTTTAAAAGAACTTCCACGGAGTGTGGAACTTGTACTGTCAGGGAGTGTCCTAATACTATGGAATCACTTTGTCTGATAGCTAGTGCTGTGGCTGCAACTGACTTGAGGCACGCAGGCAGAGCCTGGGCTACAGGATCTAATGTGCTCGAAAAATAAGCACAGGGCTTGTATTGTCCTGCTTGATCTTGTGTGAGGACAGATAATGCTGTACCTTCGCGTTCAGTAACGAAAAGTGTAAAAGGCTTACTGTAGTTTGGTGTAGCTAGAACTGGAGCTTGGCATAAAGCTTTCTTTAACTCATTGAAACTAAGTGTATGTTCAGATGTCCAAGGGAGGACAGTCGATACGGCTGCCTCCTGTGTCGTTAACTGTATCAGTGGCTTGGCTAGAAATGCATACTGAGGAATCCATTGTCTGCAATAAGAAGTAAGGCCGATAAAAGCACGTACCTCCTTCTGGGTCTTGGGCTGAGGAAGACTCGCTATTAACTGAATACGATCTGGTGTCAACTGCCTACCCCTCTTGGACAGTAAGTGTCCTAAGTAGACCACTTGCTGGACACAGAATTGAAGCTTCGAAGGGGACACCTTGTGCCCCATCTCGGCTAGGAAATACAAGACTGTAAGTGAGGCTCGCTCGCAAGCACGTTCAGAACGGGCTGTGATCAGTAGATCATCGACATACTGGAGCAGGGCAGTGTCAGTTGGCATGTGAATGTTGTCTAGTTGTCTCTTAAGTGCTTGACTGTAAATGCTAGGACTTTCTGTGAAACCTTGAGGAGCGCGTGTGAACATATAGCTCCTTCCATTTAAACAAAATCCAAAAAGAAACTGGCTGTCTGGATGAATGGGGACACTGAAAAAGGCGTTCTTGAGGTCTATGACAGTGAAAAATGTGGCTTCGGAATCAATGGCTGTCAATAGGGAAGAAATGTCTGGGACAACTGGGTACTGGGGAATAATACATTTGTTAAGTTCTCGAAGATCAATCACTAATCGATATACTGGAGGTGCATTTGGATCAGTACGTTTCATGACAGGAATGATCGGAGAATTACATACATTGGAGTCAGTTTCTACAACTACTCCTTGAGCCATGAGCTCGTCAATAATTTTGGATAAGGCTGCTACAGCCTCAGGTGGCAATCTGTACTGTCTGATTCGTGGTAACACTACACCTGGCTTGAGAGTCACACAATGGGGTGTGATTTGCATATAACCAACATCAGTTGGACCTTGCGCCCATAGATGCTGCGGAACATTAGACAATCTTGGATCAAAATCTCGTAATACATAGTGACCCTTAAAGTCACGAAGAAACAATCGTATTCCCTCTGGGGAACAGCATATGACTGCACCTAACTCTTTCAGTGTTTTAATGCCTAACAAATTTTCTGGACATGACTTAGTAAGTAACAGATCAGTAGTGCGGGTCAATGGACCTACTTCTAGAGTAACTGGCTTTGAAATTTCATTTACGATAGGTTTTCCTGAAAATCCAAGGGAAACATTTCTAGAGCCTGAGAGCGGAGCCCCTGGAACTTCGGCGTGACTTATAGTGGTCCTACTTGCCCCTGTATCAATCAGAAACTTTCTGTCTTTCCCTAGTACTTGACTGTGAACATAGGGACCTTCTTGATCTACAGGTATCTCGATGAGAGGCAAGCCTACCTCCCTCTCTAGGCTGTTTCATGAATATGGCTGATACTCTGGATACTCGGACTGTGCATACTGATACATCTGCTGTGTAACATGCTGCGTTGCAGCGATGGGCTGCGGTGCTGGAACTGTCTGTGGTGCATTCTGTGACTGAATAGTCTGTGAAACTTGCTCTTGTCTAGGCGGACGTGGTCTTTCTTTAGTCTTACCGGTAGCTATGTTGTGTTTCAGAACTGCACACTCGTTTATAAAATGACCTGGCTGTTTACAATAATTGCAGTTCCCTTTAACGGGAGCTGCAGGATGACTGGCTTGATTTGGTCCCCTCTTCTGACTGTCTTGAGGAACAGATTGTGCAACTAGTACTTTCATTTTCGTGTCTTTCATACGTTTCCTTTCATGTTCTTGCTCTTCTCTGATTCTATTCTGGTGGTATTGAAGCATCTGTAACATCTGGGACGGGGTATTAGCTTGCCAGGTACTTTCGACTTTCAAAACTCGATTCTTAACTTGTGGACTTGAATTCTCGACTAATTTAGTAACAAAAAGATGAGGGTATGACTCGCTACTTGTCTTGAGGCCACTGTTTATAATAAAACATTTCTCAAATCTAGAGTAAAAATCACTAGTGTCTTCGTCTTGTTTCTGTTTACATGCTGAGATTGCATCCCAGTCTTCCTTTTTAGTTGCTAATAGTCTGGGCAAAACTTGTATTAACAGTTCTGGTAATTCTTTACATTTCTCTCCAAGACCGGTACCTGGTACTCGTATCTTATCTTTGGCTTCTAGAACTGCCCAATCGATCTTTTTCTCCCCCACCTCCCATTCTTTTTCCTTGAGTTTCTCATATACCCCTGCGGGCAATAGGACTTTTAACATTTTAATTATATCTGGATACGTGTATTCTCCCATACGGAGCATGTCTTTCAATTCTCGGTGGAACCCTGCTGGATCTTTATCATGACAGGGAATTAACTTTTTCATCTCTAAGAGTTCCATCTTTGTAATCGGGGTGTAAACAAACACTCGTTGCATTTCACCACCCTCTGTCTTAACTGGATGCACTTCTCGTAACGGATTCTGTCTGTCTATGTAAAAGGGTTTACTTTCTGGGGGTGAGACATGAACAAAATGCGGGTTCAAAAACATACTATATTTGTGGCGCTGTTCTAGAATGACACTAATTAAATCGGTACCTAAACCTTTCCATTTATACTGGAGTAACTCGTTCAGGACATCGTGTAACGGACCTGGATCAGAATGTTGACCCTCATACAAAGTAATGAGGTGCTGAATCATGTACATACCCGCCAGTCGCTGCTCGGCTGGGGGCATTTTCAGGAACATTTGTGCCACTATTTCGTCTGGAAAAGTGGTAGAATCAGTAATCCATCGGACTGCTGATCGGACTAGTTCTTGTTCATGCATGGTACTTAACTCGCTGTAACCGATTCGTGATTTCAAAATGTGGTCGGTAGCTTGAAATACTTGTTCTAGAGAACCTTGTTCTGGTGCTGGATGGTGAAAAACTGGCTTGTGTTCTAGACGTCGATCTGGAAATCTAGATTTTCCTACATACGCTATTCTGGCGGGATTCTCGTCCTCTACCTCTTCAGTATCAGAGTTACTTTCTTTCTCGCTTACTCGTGTTTCTTTACGTTGTTCGTGTATCCTTATTATTTCTTTACGAATCTTCTTGTACATACTCTCTATACTACCGATAGTCTTATGCTTACCCTCGGCTATATTATCACTCCACTTTGTCAGGACTTTCATTTCGGCTCGATCTTTGGTCGGATAATCTTGTTCTCGTATTAAACAATTAATCAGAAACTTTAATAGCATGAGCTGGACTTCAACTTTTCTTTGGCACATGACGTCACTAATACTTTCTGGATCATTCCCTGTACGGATGAAACGATATATTCTGTCTAGATCTTCTTTCATATCTGGTAGGGTGACTAGATACTCGGTCACCTTTCTCACGCGTAATGAATATAATACCATATTATCCTCGCCTGGGACTGGATCATAGCCACATTCATTAAGGGCTTTTCTTATTTCTGCAACAGACTGATATCTGGGCGTACGCTGTGACGCTTGTGCATGTAATTCGGCTAACGTTAAACGTTTGTGTGGCGGCGGGGTTCCTAGAGGACCTCCTCCTGCGGCCCCTAAACTAGAGTCGTCTACTGATGCTCTTCATCCTGGCAGAGTGGGAAATGGAAATGCAGGCTGGACTTGTATGGCGGGCTGGATCGGGGGTACCGTAACATGTACTCCCGTGTCTGGAGAAGCGGGAAGTGCCTGATTTACAGGGACTGGCGGAGCGGGATTTGCATATTCCGGGACTGTGTCGTCCAAATAGGACGAAATGAATATATCAGCTGCGGTCGGTTTGTGACGTAGCTTGGTCGGAACTAATGGTGGCGGAAAATTACTGGATGCCTCCGGGGTCGCTTTTGGCAAGCCCTCGGCAAGTAGAGGGTACATACCCTTAATAAGAGCATTCCTCTGTCTGTCTGACTGTTCGGTTTTAACTCGTTCACCTATCTCGATTAATTCTTTTTCTTGGGCTCGTTCCAAGGATTCTCTACTTAGTTCTGACTTTCTGATTTCTTTTTCGGTTCTTTTATGAGATTCTTTGCGCCATAACTCGATGGCATCTTTCTGTGACTGTCTGGCTTTCTTTTTCCATAATGCTTCTTCTACTCTCATGATGCACTCGGCATCCCATGTACCTGATACAGGCCATCTATACTTTTCTTCTAACTGTTTGGTATACTCTACCCATAAATCTAGATACAATATGGCGCTTATGCCATGCTTCTGATACATGAAATGACCTGGACTGTCCCTAGGCGGGACAGGAACTGCTTCTTCTAGCAGACCCTTTCTAGTTTTTAACTGACGTAATCTCGAAAAGAGGGACATTGCAAACTTGAATCTGAACACAATACAATACACGAGGAACAATAACAATTGAGAAAACAATTCAGGCATACCACGACATTGAAAATACATTGAATAACATTATGAAGCAACAGTTCGGACAGAATACTACCTGGAATACTGAGAACAGAAACACATGAATTTCTCGAGAATGGAACAGGCTAGAATTACTGGATGCGCTGCTGAAACAGCACGGAACATACCGGTCCCATAAAGGGACGCATCAAGACCCGTATCCACCTAGGTGAACACTTCGTTTCAGATCTGCGTACCCAGACCCATCGGACCAGAGACAATTTAGATTGACCCTGTCTAGATACTACCCCAGCAACGGTACTCACCGGGCAGCAAGAACGGAAGGCCTCGGACTGGACTGGACTGCTTCGACGCCGGACGGACGGACTTCGGACTTCTGTTACAGGTGGGCCTCCGGATACCTCGGACCTTGGACTCTCGGCTTGGGCTCTGGTCGGGACTCGCCGCGTTCCTCCACCGCCTCGTCTGGATGCTGGACCGCCACCTCCGTCTCCTCCGTGGGCCTGAGGGATACTTGAAGCAGAAATATCTGCACGTGCACGGTATGGTTCCGTCACGGCTGCAGAGGGTCAGGGGGTACGCGTGGCTTCACCGGCGCGTGGGGAAAGGGCAAGTTCCTGTTCGGGCGCCATTATGTGGTAAATAAATAAATAATACCTCTATTTTTGAATGGATAAATGAATAACAGATAGCTCAATAAATAAGAGTCAAGATTCGAGGTAGTAGGAGTTTTGCAGGTTTATTACAGCATAAAGGACAGGAACAGGACAACCTGCATAGGAATAGGACGGCAGGGCCCGGCAGGGGGGCCGGATTGGACTAGAGTGGCCCGGCAGCTGCCGGGGCTGGATCTGGGATGAGCGCGTTCTGGGGAAAGGACTGGCGTAACATTTAATAACAATACACAGGCATATATAGAAAAACAGTTGCATTACAGTACATATGATAGGCGGAGCAGTGGGTGGAGCAAAGGGTGTGACGCGTAGCAGTCGCGAAAGATAAGGGTGAAAGTGGGTATAACAGGGCGTATACATAGACATGTGATGCAAACGTAACAGAATATGTCATGAATGGGGCGGAAACATGGAGGGGGCTACCTAAGGAGCCGGGACTTCTAACCTGATGGTGCGCGCAAACTGGCAATGACGTGTTACTAGGAGAAGCTGGGGGCTACGAACTCTGTGCTAGGAGCAGAGACTGAAGTCTGGAGAGTCAGGGCGACATGTACCTAAACAGTATCTAGTATCTGATGTTTAGAGAACATGTTGATATAAACTAGAAGTCAGGAGGGGAAAGGCAAACTTGATTCTAAGACTGGAGCATACATTATTCTTCATGTAGTGCGTGATGAAGAATATTAAATGATCATTAAATACAGTATTTCTCTTACATGGAGACGTAAAGGCTAGACAATGACG
This sequence comes from Lissotriton helveticus, assembly GCF_964261635.1. Lineage (NCBI taxonomy): Eukaryota > Metazoa > Chordata > Amphibia > Caudata > Salamandridae > Lissotriton > Lissotriton helveticus. Next base: position 1,758,340,640 of record NC_136068.1, on the reverse strand, counting down.
GAAACTATTGATGCGGTTCAGTAGCTTTAGGAATGCAGAGAAGGAGGGCTGGACTGATAACTAGAATCATAACATACTCTTGGCAGACTCAAAGGCAGAGCCAGGCTGAACCGGGCACTGTAAGGCAGAAAGTAAGTGAAGGGTCAGGGATACAGGTGGGGGCTGTATTGCTCCTCAGCGAGGGCTTCAGGAGACAGGAGCTGAAACTGGTGTCCAGGCCCTTTTGAGGCCTAGAAACGGGGACTCTATAATGAAATAACGTGCACACTGAGAAACGTGGCAACGTAACTTTACATAGGCCTGATATTCGTAGTATTCACGAGAACGGGAAATAGGCATACTAGAGATGGACACAACTGTAATTGCGTCATTAATCGAACATGGGGAATACATATGCATATTAATCATGCACAGATAACATATGATGGAGGACGCGTAGGGACACAGAACATGGCAAAATTTACTTTTCCACATTCCCTCCTTGTCACTACGTTTCCATCAGGAAACATCAATATTCATGATACCATCTATCATTTCATACAGTATCATTTGCTCGTCTCGAATTTTCTTGGAACGGGATTTAGAACGGGGCTTGGGACTAGGAATACAAGAGGTAGCACAAATGCCGCAAATCGCAGGGCCACATTGTATACAGAGGCAGCAACTGAATATGATTGCTACTGCAATACCTAGAAAGGACAAGACTTTCCATCCCCAGGCGGAAATTATATTCCAGAACCAACCGGACCATGTCCAGGTGCCTGGATCTTGGTGTAACAGATGGGCAATTTTATGGAGTCTGGTTATAGCTGAATAAACAGACGGCGCGTTATTTGGAATGAAAATGCAGCAACTAGATCCGATGACTCTACATGCCCCGCCCCTATCGGCCAGTATGACGTCAAGGACGAGACGATTCTGCAAAACGACAAATCTCATAGCAGATTGCTCTTCGGTCAAGTTACCTAGGGCAGAGGCAGTCTCATTTACTACAGCTTCAAGGGTTCTGGTTAACCTACGAATTAGCTTACTATTCTGGATAGGTCCAAAAAAAAAGAAGAAACCTCTATTGAAATCTGTATACTGTTCTAGAGCAGTTTCAGTATAATCGACAATCGGGGACTCGATCTCCCTTCTATGTCTAATGTGTACTAGATGTGTATTTCTGTGATAATCAGATGGGGCTAGGAAAACTGGTGGCAGTAGGAAGGCAATGTAACAGGTTCCCTCCCAATCGAGGGGCAGACGAACATATGCGGTTTGACCACAAATAAAATAAGAATGACGTGAGGCTTTGAAAATAGATTTCCCACTGTCACTATACTTGACAATAGTAGTACAATCACTGTGTCCTACATGTACGGAACCATTATTTCGGACACATAATTCGCCTTTGACTGGTAGTACTGAAATAGCAGGTAAGTCTGGAGTAGTATCAGACTGAACATTCAGGACCATAAAATTCGAAGAATAATTACCTAAATTGTAAACTTCGTTTTCTAGATCTAACCCTGTTCTGTGGGGAAGACCTTGCTTGTCTGGAAAACATGTACTGTTAAGAAAAGACATATCTGTTGAGGATGACGTTAACGTGGACCATGCTCCACACGAACCATTATGTGAAAATGGATAAGGAAAGAGTGGCAGAACTCCCTTCGGTGTCTGGAAAGGGGGGAGTCGACCACACACCCAACAATTAGTGGCATTGCTGGTCTGGTGTGAGTAATGTAACATGCGGATAAAAGAATTGTTACGCATAGCGAGGCGGTAAGAGAGTTCATGAGGAGGCAGATCACTAAACGTGTGCTCTACTGTAGCATTAGAGGACTTATTTACATGTGAGACTGGAAAATACAGGTAAAATGCATAACTGGTGCAGGAAATCATAATGCTGAGAAATAATATGAAACATAGAAAAACGATACATCGGATTGAGTTTTGACTAACTCTCTCACTATGGGGGTCTATTTTATACATGTCAGAAACCGGTCTAACCGTTTCACCTAGGGGAGGACTTAGACAATCAAACTGGCTGACTTATTTTACTAGACCTTAGCTTTTTCTTATACTCCTGTTGCGGAGTTGTCTCTAACAGGGAGGGTGCAGTAACATTGTCTTTTGCGGGACAGTCCTTAAGAATAGTACTTTGGCAGTCCTTTAAATCCTCGGAAATGTTCTTTGAAACTGGTTTCAATCCATAAAACTTTTTGATATGCAAAAGATGCACCCAGCCTTTGCGTCCCTCCAACTTCACGGCTGTACGGGTGGCGAGGAGGACCTGTCGGGGCTCCTTCCAGCGAGGCTCCAGCGGACTTGAGCGATCGAAATTTCGCACTAGGACCATGGATCCGGGAACGATTTCATGCGGTGCCACCTCGGTATTGTCTGAAAATGCGGCGGCAACCTGTGAACGACAAGAGTTGAGGGAAGACATCAAGGAAGCTAGGTAATCTGTCAGCATATTACTTGAAACATCGGTAATACTTCGGGGTCTAGGTGTACCCCACATGTTAGGGGGGTGGCCGAAAACGACCTCGTACGGGGACAGACCTGTTCTGGAATGTGCGACCATGCGCATATAGAACAGGGCAACTGGCAGAGCTACTAGCCAGTCTACACCTTTTTCTTGACATACTTTGGCGATGCGAATTTTCAGGGTCTGATTATGTCTCTCTACGAGACCGGCTGCTTCAGGATGGCGTACACAATGGAACTTCCACTGGTACCCTAACAACAGGGAAACATGTTTCATCAACTCAGATGAGAATGGCTGGCCGTTATCAGAATATACGACTCTAGGGAGTCCATAACGGGGGAAGAACTCACGAACCAACTGCTTGGCAGTGGTCGCGGCTGTGTAATCTGGGACTGGATATGCTTCTGTCCACCTGGACAAAGCGCATACAGCTACAAGGACATACTTGAAACCTCGACATCGCTCCATCTGAATATAATCCATCTGGAGGACTTCAAAAGGGTGGTCAGGAGGCTGGAATCCACCTTGTTCCACCGGGACACTTTTACCTGGATTAAACTGACAACATATCATACAGGTACGGACTTTCTGCTTGGCTGCAGCTCGTAAATGCTTGTTGAACCAAATGTTCTGGATACTGTCTAACATAGCTTTTTCTCCTAAATGTGCTGGACTATGTGCGGTATTAACAATGACTTGAACCATAGAGTCGGGGAGAAACCATGTGGCTCTACCCTTCGTCAACCATCCCTGATCTGTCTGGACCCCTCCTTGTTCGGACCCTTTCTTGATTTCATCGGGAGTAGCATGTAACTGGATATCTATGACATCTTGAGTAGGGTCTTTAACTGTCATACATGTAGTCGGATCTGGAGTAAGTGTCGGTGTCTTATTAACTGGAATGTCTGGAGTCTGTGCTGTAAGCTTGGCTGTGCGATCTGCTAGATCATTACCCTGGGAAATAATGTCAGTAACTTTCGTATGTGCCTTGCACTTCATGATAGCAATGGATGTCGGTAAATGTATGGCATCTAACAGAGCCTGAATAAGGAGACCATGCTGAATGTTGGTTCCATGAGAAGTCATGAAACCTCTCTCCTGCCAGAGCACTCCAAAGTCGTGTACGACTCCAAATGCGTAACGTGAATCTGTGTAAACATTAACTTTCAGGTTCTTGGCGTGTATGCAGGCTTGAGTCAGAGCAACTAGCTCTGCTGCTTGAGCAGACAGGGTGTCAATACGGTGTGTTTCAATAACTTCAGTGTCAGTAGTCACTGCATACGCGGCTACTAGTTCTCCTGTACTGGTTCTCATGCATGAACCATCCACATAAAGTGTCAGGTCGGGATCTGGTAATGGAATATCTGTCAGATCTTGTCTTGGCTTTGTCATGATGTTAACTACTTCCACACAATCGTGTGTGGCAGGATTTGGATTAACTGACGGTAACAGTGTAGCAGGATTCAGAACGTTGCAGCGTCTGATTTCTATGTGTGGTTGAAACAGTGTCAATTCATAACCTGTTAAACGTGCAATTGTCAAGTGCTGAGTTTGTGTTCGGTTTAAAAGAACTTCCACGGAGTGTGGAACTTGTACTGTCAGGGAGTGTCCTAATACTATGGAATCACTTTGTCTGATAGCTAGTGCTGTGGCTGCAACTGACTTGAGGCACGCAGGCAGAGCCTGGGCTACAGGATCTAATGTGCTCGAAAAATAAGCACAGGGCTTGTATTGTCCTGCTTGATCTTGTGTGAGGACAGATAATGCTGTACCTTCGCGTTCAGTAACGAAAAGTGTAAAAGGCTTACTGTAGTTTGGTGTAGCTAGAACTGGAGCTTGGCATAAAGCTTTCTTTAACTCATTGAAACTAAGTGTATGTTCAGATGTCCAAGGGAGGACAGTCGATACGGCTGCCTCCTGTGTCGTTAACTGTATCAGTGGCTTGGCTAGAAATGCATACTGAGGAATCCATTGTCTGCAATAAGAAGTAAGGCCGATAAAAGCACGTACCTCCTTCTGGGTCTTGGGCTGAGGAAGACTCGCTATTAACTGAATACGATCTGGTGTCAACTGCCTACCCCTCTTGGACAGTAAGTGTCCTAAGTAGACCACTTGCTGGACACAGAATTGAAGCTTCGAAGGGGACACCTTGTGCCCCATCTCGGCTAGGAAATACAAGACTGTAAGTGAGGCTCGCTCGCAAGCACGTTCAGAACGGGCTGTGATCAGTAGATCATCGACATACTGGAGCAGGGCAGTGTCAGTTGGCATGTGAATGTTGTCTAGTTGTCTCTTAAGTGCTTGACTGTAAATGCTAGGACTTTCTGTGAAACCTTGAGGAGCGCGTGTGAACATATAGCTCCTTCCATTTAAACAAAATCCAAAAAGAAACTGGCTGTCTGGATGAATGGGGACACTGAAAAAGGCGTTCTTGAGGTCTATGACAGTGAAAAATGTGGCTTCGGAATCAATGGCTGTCAATAGGGAAGAAATGTCTGGGACAACTGGGTACTGGGGAATAATACATTTGTTAAGTTCTCGAAGATCAATCACTAATCGATATACTGGAGGTGCATTTGGATCAGTACGTTTCATGACAGGAATGATCGGAGAATTACATACATTGGAGTCAGTTTCTACAACTACTCCTTGAGCCATGAGCTCGTCAATAATTTTGGATAAGGCTGCTACAGCCTCAGGTGGCAATCTGTACTGTCTGATTCGTGGTAACACTACACCTGGCTTGAGAGTCACACAATGGGGTGTGATTTGCATATAACCAACATCAGTTGGACCTTGCGCCCATAGATGCTGCGGAACATTAGACAATCTTGGATCAAAATCTCGTAATACATAGTGACCCTTAAAGTCACGAAGAAACAATCGTATTCCCTCTGGGGAACAGCATATGACTGCACCTAACTCTTTCAGTGTTTTAATGCCTAACAAATTTTCTGGACATGACTTAGTAAGTAACAGATCAGTAGTGCGGGTCAATGGACCTACTTCTAGAGTAACTGGCTTTGAAATTTCATTTACGATAGGTTTTCCTAAAAATCCAAGGGAAACATTTCTAGAGCCTGAGAGCGGAGCCCCTGGAACTTCGGCGTGACTTATAGTGGTCCTACTTGCCCCTGTATCAATCAGAAACTTTCTGTCTTTCCCTAGTACTTGACTGTGAACATAGGGACCTTCTTGATCTACAGGTATCTCGATGAGAGGCAAGCCTACCTCCCTCTCTAGGCTGTTTCATGAATATGGCTGATACTCTGGATACTCGGACTGTGCATACTGATACATCTGCTGTGTAACATGCTGCGTTGCAGCGATGGGCTGCGGTGCTGGAACTGTCTGTGGTGCATTCTGTGACTGAATAGTCTGTGAAACTTGCTCTTGTCTAGGCGGACGTGGTCTTTCTTTAGTCTTACCGGTAGCTATGTTGTGTTTCAGAACTGCACACTCGTTTATAAAATGACCTGGCTGTTTACAATAATTGCAGTTCCCTTTAACGGGAGCTGCAGGATGACTGGCTTGATTTGGTCCCCTCTTCTGACTGTCTTGAGGAACAGATTGTGCAACTAGTACTTTCATTTTCGTGTCTTTCATACGTTTCCTTTCATGTTCTTGCTCTTCTCTGATTCTATTCTGGTGGTATTGAAGCATCTGTAACATCTGGGACGGGGTATTAGCTTGCCAGGTACTTTCGACTTTCAAAACTCGATTCTTAACTTGTGGACTTGAATTCTCGACTAATTTAGTAACAAAAAGATGAGGGTATGACTCGCTACTTGTCTTGAGGCCACTGTTTATAATAAAACATTTCTCAAATCTAGAGTAAAAATCACTAGTGTCTTCGTCTTGTTTCTGTTTACATGCTGAGATTGCATCCCAGTCTTCCTTTTTAGTTGCTAATAGTCTGGGCAAAACTTGTATTAACAGTTCTGGTAATTCTTTACATTTCTCTCCAAGACCGGTACCTGGTACTCGTATCTTATCTTTGGCTTCTAGAACTGCCCAATCGATCTTTTTCTCCCCCACCTCCCATTCTTTTTCCTTGAGTTTCTCATATACCCCTGCGGGCAATAGGACTTTTAACATTTTAATTATATCTGGATACGTGTATTCTCCCATACGGAGCATGTCTTTCAATTCTCGGTGGAACCCTGCTGGATCTTTATCATGACAGGGAATTAACTTTTTCATCTCTAAGAGTTCCATCTTTGTAATCGGGGTGTAAACAAACACTCGTTGCATTTCACCACCCTCTGTCTTAACTGGATGCACTTCTCGTAACGGATTCTGTCTGTCTATGTAAAAGGGTTTACTTTCTGGGGGTGAGACATGAACAAAATGCGGGTTCAAAAACATACTATATTTGTGGCGCTGTTCTAGAATGACACTAATTAAATCGGTACCTAAACCTTTCCATTTATACTGGAGTAACTCGTTCAGGACATCGTGTAATGGACCTGGATCAGAATGTTGACCCTCATACAAAGTAATGAGGTGCTGAATCATGTACATACCCGCCAGTCGCTGCTCGGCTGGGGGCATTTTTAGGAACATTTGTGCCACTATTTCGTCTGGAAAAGTGGTAGAATCAGTAATCCATCGGACTGCTGATCGGACTAGTTCTTGTTCATGCATGGTACTTAACTCGCTGTAACCGATTCGTGATTTCAAAATGTGGTCGGTAGCTTGAAATACTTGTTCTAGAGAACCTTGTTCTGGTGCTGGATGGTGAAAAACTGGCTTGTGTTCTAGACGTCGATCTGGAAATCTAGATTTTCCTACATACGCTATTCTGGCGGGATTCTCATCCTCTACCTCTTCAGTATCAGAGTTACTTTCTTTCTCGCTTACTCGTGTTTCTTTACGTTGTTCGTGTATCCTTATTATTTCTTTACGAATCTTCTTGTACATACTCTCTATACTACCGATAGTCTTATGCTTACCCTCGGCTATATTATCACTCCACTTTGTCAGGACTTTCATTTCGGCTCGATCTTTGGTCGGATAATCTTGTTCTCGTATTAAACAATTAATCAGAAACTTTAATAGCATGAGCTGGACTTCAACTTTTCTTTGGCACATGACGTCACTAATACTTTCTGGATCATTCCCTGTACGGATGAAACGATATATTCTGTCTAGATCTTCTTTCATATCTGGTAGGGTGACTAGATACTCGGTCACCTTTCTCACGCGTAATGAATATAATACCATATTATCCTCGCCTGGGACTGGATCATAGCCACATTCATTAAGGGCTTTTCTTATTTCTGCAACAGACTGATATCTGGGCGTATGCTGTGACGCTTGTGCATGTAATTCGGCTAACGTTAAACGTTTGTGTGGCGGCGGGGTTCCTAGAGGACCTCCTCCTGCGGCCCCTAAACTAGAGTCGTCTACTGATGCTCTTCGTCCTGGCAGAGTGGGAAATGGAAATGCAGGCTGGACTTGTATGGCGGGCTGGATCGGGGGTACCGTAACATGTACTCCCGTGTCTGGAGAAGCGGGAAGTGCCTGATTTACAGGGACTGGCGGAGCGGGATTTGCATATTCCGGGACTGTGTCGTCCAAATAGGACGAAATGAATATATCAGCTGCGGTCGGTTTGTGACGTAGCTTGGTCGGAACTAATGGTGGCGGAAAATTACTGGATGCCTCCGGGGTCGCTTTTGGCAAGCCCTCGGCAAGTAGAGGGTACATACCCTTAATAAGAGCATTCCTCTGTCTGTCTGACTGTTCGGTTTTAACTCGTTCACCTATCTCGATTAATTCTTTTTCTTGGGCTCGTTCCAAGGATTCTCTACTTAGTTCTGACTTTCTGATTTCTTTTTCGGTTCTTTTATGAGATTCTTTGCGCCATAACTCGATGGCATCTTTCTGTGACTGTCTGGCTTTCTTTTTCCATAATGCTTCTTCTACTCTCATGATGCACTCGGCATCCCATGTACCTGATACAGGCCATCTATACTTTTCTTCTAACTGTTTGGTATACTCTACCCATAAATCTAGATACAATATGGCGCTTATGCCATGCTTCTGATACATGAAATGACCTGGACTGTCCCTAGGCGGGACAGGAACTGCTTCTTCTAGCAGACCCTTTCTAGTTTTTAACTGACGTAATCTCGAAAAGAGGGACATTGCAAACTTGAATCTGAACACAATACAATACACGAGGAACAATAACAATTGAGAAAACAATTCAGGCATACCACGACATTGAAAATACATTGAATAACATTATGAAGCAACAGTTCGGACAGAATACTACCTGGAATACTGAGAACAGAAACACATGAATTTCTCGAGAACGGAACAGGCTAGAATTACTGGATGCGCTGCTGAAACAGCACGGAACATACCGGTCCCATAAAGGGACGCATCAAGACCCGTATCCACCTAGGTGAACACTTCGTTTCAGATCTGCGTACCCAGACCCATCGGACCAGAGACAATTTAGATTGACCCTGTCTAGATACTACCCCAGCAACGGTACTCACCGGGCAGCAAGAACGGAAGGCCTCGGACTGGACTGGACTGCTTCGACGCCGGACGGACGGACTTCGGACTTCTGTTACAGGTGGGCCTCCGGATACCTCGGACCTTGGACTCTCGGCTTGGGCTCTGGTCGGGACTCGCCGCGTTCCTCCACCGCCTCGTCTGGATGCTGGACCGCCACCTCCGTCTCCTCCGTGGGCCTGAGGGATACTTGAAGCAGAAATATCTGCACGTGCACGGTATGGTTCCGTCACGGCTGCAGAGGGTCAGGGGGTACGCGTGGCTTCACCGGTGCGTGGGGAAAGGGCAAGTTCCTGTTCGGGCGCCATTATGTGGTAAATAAATAAATAATACCTCTATTTTTGAATGGATAAATGAATAACAGATAGCTCAATAAATAAGAGTCAAGATTCGAGGTAGTAGGAGTTTTGCAGGTTTATTACAGCATAAAGGACAGGAACAGGACAACCTGCATAGGAATAGGACGGCAGGGCCCGGCAGGGGGGCCGGATTGGACTAGAGTGGCCCGGCAGCTGCCGGGGCTGGATCTGGGATGAGCGCGTTCTGGGGAAAGGACTGGCGTAACATTTAATAACAATACACAGGCATATATAGAAAAACAGTTGCATTACAGTACATATGATAGGCGGAGCAGTGGGTGGAGCAAAGGGTGTGACGCGTAGCAGTCGCGAAAGATAAGGGTGAAAGTGGGTATAACAGGGCGTATACATAGACATGTGATGCAAACGTAACAGAATATGTCATGAATGGGGCGGAAACATGGAGGGGGCTACCTAAGGAGCCGGGACTTCTAACCTGATGGTGCGCGCAAACTGGCAATGACGTGTTACTAGGAGAAGCTGGGGGCTACGAACTCTGTGCTAGGAGCAGAGACTGAAGTCTGGAGATCAGGGCGACATGTACCTAAACAGTATCTAGTATCTGATGTTTAGAGAACATGTTGATATAAACTAGAAGTCAGGAGGGGAAAGGCAAACTTGATTCTAAGACTGGAGCATACATTATTCTTCATGTAGTGCGTGATGAAGAATATTAAATGATCATTAAATACAGTATTTCTCTTACATGGAGACGTAAAGGCTAGACAATGACGGAAACTATTGATGCGGTTCAGTAGCTTTAGGAATGCAGAGAAGGAGGGCTGGACTGATAACTAGAATCATAACATACTCTTGGCAGACTCAAAGGCAGAGCCAGGCTGAACCGGGCACTGTAAGGCAGAAAGTAAGTGAAGGGTCAGGGATACAGGTGGGGGCTGTATTGCTCCTCAGCGAGGGCTTCAGGAGACAGGAGCTGAAACTGGTGTCCAGGCCCTTTTGAGGCCTAGAAACGGGGACTCTATAATGAAATAACGTGCACACTGAGAAACGTGGCAACGTAACTTTACATAGGCCTGATATTCGTAGTATTCACGAGAACGGGAAATAGGCATACTAGAGATGGACACAACTGTAATTGCGTCATTAATCGAACATGGGGAATACATATGCATATTAATCATGCACAGATAACATATGATGGAGGACGCGTAGGGACACAGAACATGGCAAAATTTACTTTTCCACATTAGCCCAACACAGAGGTGTGACTGGAAAGGGGGCTTTACTCCTCTGGAAAACCGGTTTGACAACATGGTTCCTCACTTCTTTCCGAGTGCCAGCTAGTCTGCCTAAACAATGGGACCGCCCCTCTCACAAGCATTTCCTATTTGGCCTTCAAAGACAGCTTCAGCTTTGAAGTTCACCTTTTGGACCAATACCGCTGTGACTTCCTGCAGGAGGGAGGTAAAACTTCTTTCCAGTGCAAGACCCTTTCCTGGGAGTCGGTACCTTGTCTCCCTAGGAGGGCAGAAAAGTGTCTCCGGTTCAAGCTCCATGTGCAACCGTTCTGGGGAGAAAAGATTTAAGGCAACAATTTGGCAGCTTTGTAACAGTTGCACACTGTAACTTGTTACATTAATTTCGACTTGATAACTAACTCAGGCTTAATGTAATAAATTCTTTGATACCTAGTAGTATCAACTTTGGTTACACTGTTCAAGAGTTAGCATAGCTGAGGGAGCAGTGAATAACCCAGCCCTCGACAACAGGACCACCATATCTTTCCACAATAAAAATGACAGTTTTTATTTTACTGTCAGAACATGTAAAATACATGTTCTTCCCATGAAATATGCTGCACCTTTTCTTAGGGCTTGTTAGATATGCTACAGAGGTGACCTACACATGTTTCAGGGGGGCAGATGAATGTGCTATGGCTTTTAAATGGCAAAGTCAGGCTAGCAGTTCAAAACTGCCCTTTGAGTCTGACATGGCGGACTGCGAGACTCAGTGTGGCACAACCAGTTCTACAATCCCTGGGGGGGTACTCCCTAACTTACAGGCCCTGGGTACCCTAAGTACCATTTACAGGTAAGTTGGCTTATGCTAATTTGGTATAGCCAATGTAACCTACACGTTGCAATAGAAAAACTGGCAGCATCATTCAGAAAACTTTGGGCCAAAAACAACAAAAAGGCTTTTCCATATGTGCACTCATTGAAGGCTCTGGAGAAGATGTGCAGTGAGCTTGGGAAAGCATCTGTTGCAAAGATCAACAGTGCCATATCAGTAACCTTGCTCTTTGCCCACTGGACCTCGAGTCAAGCCCAATGCCATTCCCCACCAAGCAGAAGCTTGGATTCTGGTTTGGAGATGAAGGAGCAGCAGAGAAGGTATGGGACCAGTAACTGGTGTAGACAAAACAGAAGCTATGACTCTGGAGACACAGGATGCTGACAATCGAGGGAAAGACACTGATCCTGCAGAACAAAAACCTGCCAGTGCTCCAGTAAGTCATCCAGGTCTGGCAAGTGAAACCACGAACAGCCATCACAAGAATGATCTTTTACTTCAGCTAGAACTCTAAGATGGACAGCATGAAGAGAGAGGTGATGTTTAAGACTCACAACAAGAGGCAAAGGAGTGCGGGACATCACCAAATTCCTTAGGGGAATCTTCACATGCCACTGTGTGAGGAGCATCCTGAGGAACAAATTTGAGATAGTGCGCTTGATTGTACTAGCAAAGGAGCGGCGCCTCGGCTGTTCAGATTTAATGAGTGCCATCTCATACAACTGAGATACACTGTGGTACTGCACAGATGTAGAGAAGGCCATCAAGAAGTTTGATTTGGAGGCTTCAAACCATATCAGTGGACTTCGAAGATCATCCACATCCCTGCAAAGGATGTCTCCAAGAGTGGACCAAGTGTGGAATAGCATTGCTTCCAGATGCCTGACCAACAAGCAGAAAGACTTTGCCTGGATAGCATTCCAAGGAGATCCGCTAGTGACATCCTTCAAGCATGCAAAAGGGCTTGACTGCTTTAAGTCCTGCCTTAAAGGATGCACAGCAGGCAAAATGACCCACCACCTCTTCTGGAGATTCATTTACACCCAGCACCAGCTGAGGACCCTAAGCACAGAGCTTGGAGTCTGATATCGACAACGTGCATCACCGTGGATTCTTTAATGCATGGTTTGTTTCCAGGGAGGCACCTGCTTGGAGACTTCAAGGACTGCTGGAGGCTCCTGTTCTGTTTTAACCCCTTCATTGCTTCTGTCGGCCAACCGCCGTTGCGAGCTCTACCTCCGTAGTGCTGCGCACGTCCGTTGGCCAATGCTGCCCCGCCCACTTGATTAAACCACCGCAGCGGAATTTGCGCCGCGGTTAAGCGTTTAAAATTTTTCTTCTGTTTTCCAGAAACCGTCGGTATTAGTGAAGAAGGAGGCATCATCTCTAGCCCCCAGCAAGATGATGTGCTATTCAATAGGTACTAGGACAACAGTGAAGAGAAAACCTGATGGTTCAAGGAGGGCCCCCTAGCTCCACTCGGGAGCCCCATAAGGGCTTCTACCAATGGGCCCCACTACAATGTCGGGAGGACCTCCACTGACAGTCCGTCGCTGGTGGCCCACCAAACATCCAACCCTTCAGTTTAACCGCCGCATTTTGATGCATGCAGTGGAATTATTAGCCATTGGAGGGAAGACCGCCACCTCTGCTGGATCTACTAATCCTGACGTGGCTGCATTCAGAATCATAATCTCTAATAATGGTGGTGTTGAGGCAGGCACCACCGTCGAGATTACGATGTCCCTTTCTGACAGCCTGTTCATGGTGAGCTGACCACCATGGAAAGGTTGTCGTAAACAGACTTTAGGGGCACCAAACAGGGCCCCGTCCCTCGAAGGCCACTACAATGTCGCCATGTGGGCACATGTAGTGCCCTCACTCAGATCCTGGCACATGGTGCATGGATGTGTACAAAGTGCTCCCATACATGGTGGCATATGCTGTGGCCCTTTTCCTGGGCCGCAGCATAAGCCACCTTGGAAAGGGGCACTTTCTGACTGCCACCATGGCGGTCCTGTTGTAATTGTGCAGTCGAACCGCCACCTGCCTGTCGGACGGTCCCCGGACCGCCATGATATCGGGCGGAGGTCCGACCGTCCAGATTCGTAATAAAGCCCAATGTTTTCTCTTTTTCCATTCCCTCCAGGAACCGAAAGGTTGCAGAGGAGAGGAGCAGACGGATGAGTACAGGTGAAGCTAATATTCATGTGACCTTTTTTCTTCACAGGTAAAAGGTGAGAGTGGTAGCAAACACACATTTTGTCACGTTTGTACATACCACTTACAAGTATGTTTTTTGTGTGAAAATTGTATATATATGAACCAAACACGAATTTCAGACAAAAAGCATTTATGTATACATGTGAAAGGACATAATTCAGTCACTCAAAGAGAAAGCATCCACTGGCAGGTTTGTAGATCTATATACTTTGTGCTGTGGTTGGAGGGAGCATAATTTGAGTGACATTTCAACAGACTAATGGCGAGAATGTTGATTTAGAGCACCTATACATGTATCTATTAGCCCATGATATCTTTTTGGAAAACATGAGTCTAGCAAGACAATTAAGGCTACCTCAAGGCCAAATATAAGAAAACATGTTTTGAAAGGGCATTCAGAACAGACAGTCATGAAATATGCCAACATTTTCAGGTTCCTGTTTGAGAAAAGGGCAATAACAGGGGGTAAGTGAAGAAGTGTTTTGTGCCACCACTTCAAATAAAATGTTAAGTATATAGTGCATTTTGCTTTTCACACAATAATTATCAGTGTTTAGTTTGCTTTTGCACCGACATGGCTCTGGGAGTGAACATGAGTGCAACATAGGCGCTGGGAGTAGGGGTGCAAGGGATGCTGCAGCACCCCCACATAACCGTCCTGGAGTTCATAAGGTGAATGAGCAATAAAGATGGCTTTACATTTAACTTGTCAGAGGTCAAATGTCAAGCTTTGTTTTATGACAAATTGCTTCTCATTTTTAAAAAGTTGAGATTGGGGTATCTTTCTTTCTCAGGCTGCAAAGTGAAAGGATTTTGTAATTCGACATATGTGACAATCTTGCTGAGTGTGAACAAATGGTTATTGCATGTTATTTTTTTGTAATACACAACAACATTTGAACTGTACAAATATTTTTTTTAAAATATGAGCAGCTAGGAAAGCATAAATGAATCACTTTGCTTTGTAATTTTGAAGTGTTTTGGAAACACATATTTTATTAGGATTCTAACAAATAAAGACAATTTTACTTGGTGTTATGCAAATAATGATCAATATATATTGGATCCCATGTTGCACACATTATCATTTGTGCGTTGAATAGTTTGATCAGTAAAACTTCAGGTCTGCGCAAATTTTAATGGAAAATATGGTGACGGTAAATGACAGTGTGTTACCACACTGTGCTTTAATTATATATTTGCAACAGCTTGCTGCAAAACTCACCAATGGCTAAATATCCCAACTATAACACTCTCCTGAATGGGCGTCGCTCATTATCTACACTTTTCAGTAACGTAACATTTCTGAGAGCACCACCACTTCAAAAGTTTTTCCAGCACCGCTAGAATGTAACTACATTTTCCCACACATTGGACAGGCATGTCAGGATGGCCGTTAGGTAGAGACTGAATGTGTTGTCAATCCAAAGCCGACCGTGCATGGGCAGGACAGGCACATTGGCTGGGACTCGCGCGTGAGGGTTGTGTGATGTCATCTCACGCATGCGCATAGTCGTCGGCATGCCCCAACCTTTGAGATCTGTACTTTGGGGCCGATTATGATGGCGGACGGACCTGAGTCCGTCCGCCACCATAGAGCAGGAGGGAACCTCCGCATTGCCTGCCGGGTTCCCTCCTGTGCAATTAGGATGTGACCGCCAACCTGGCGGTCACATCCTCTATTTTTACCATTGCGGCGGGTGCGGCTTCAAGCTGCACCCACCGCAATGGTAAAAATGCACACATTGCATTTGTATGCAGAAAGCGGCAGGCACCGTGCGGTGCCTGACGATTTCTGCATACAAATGCAGGGGGGTACAATAGGTACCCCCCATGTGCACCCCCTAACCCCCCCTTCACCTAGGGGGCTGGCAAAGGGGCCCCCCAGGTGAAGTTACACATGCTTTTCCACGGCGGAAAACCCGCTGCCGAAAAGCAATTTTTAAAGCCCTTCCTAATATGGCGGACGGTGTCTGAGAGACACTGCCACCATATTAGAGCTTTTCCGCCGCGGTTGTAAGCCAACCGCGGCGGAAAAGCTGCGGACAGAAACCAGGACACACCAGCCATCCTAATGTGGCGGTGGGTCTTTGGTGGGTCCGCTGCGGTTTTTCCGCATCCAACCGGCCCGGCGGTGGCTTCCGCCGGCCCGGAGGATGCGGAAAAACCCCAATCATAATAGGCCCCTAAGATGAAAGACTCCTTCTATATGCTGTGCTTGTGGCATGCGGTGCCTCAATCATAAATAAGTGTGGAAGAAAAACACTTGGGTAACTGACTCCAGCTGAAGGTCATGCTGTCGAATCCCGGAAGGGCTTTATCAGCCTTTGATCCTCCCATAGGTTGGCACATTGGACATCTTTAAATTAGCTGCATTATATACAAATAAGGCATTGTTGTTACAATCTATGTGGTTAGGACAAAGCCCCAATGGGGCAGTCAGTGTCTCTTGGTTAAAGTTGCAGTGGGCGCCAGGACGTGACTGGAAGAGTCCCTGTCCCCTCATAGAATAACTGATGGAACGCACCATCAGAAATTAACCATTACAAGTTGACGTACATAGATTGATGATGTTCTTGTTTCCGGCAGGGTGTGTTTCCCAGGCTCCTTCTTCATATACAGTGCATGCACCTACAAGAGTACAAGTCCAGGAAGGCCTATGCGTCCTCATCCAATGCACGTTCACCTACCCGCCCTTGCACAACCTGTCGGACTTGCCGCGGGGCTACTGGTGCAGACAACGTCCAGACCTCGAAGTGGACACATTTGTGAGGGTTGCAGCAGTCAACAGCCCTGGGACGTTGGTGGTTTCCCGTGAAACGGCAGACCGCTTCCAGTTCGTGGGCGACATCCGGAAGAAGGATTGCTCTCTAGGGATCGACAGCGCCAAGAAGCAGGACCAAGGGCACTATTTCTTCCGGATTGAAGACACCTTTAAATATAGCTACTTGGAGAATATGACTCTTCTCACCATAGAGCGTAAGTGTTGCGTGGTACTCTTGTCCCTTCCTGGCAGGAATTATCTCTGTCTTCAGGAATTGGGTGTTGGTTTTGCATCAGGTCTGATTGGTATGGCCCCACGTTTGTGGTGGATTACGATTTGGACCAACCCAGAACTGGAATTGAATAGTAAGATGGCTTGGGATTGCTTATCTTTAGATAAAGCAAGTAGCATCCCCTGGCTAGGATATATTAAGAGCTTGACAGTGAAATTAGGGCGGGCTGCATTGTATGACTCCCCAACAGGCTAGTGAGAGGGTTGTGGGTGAAAAACCATTTGCTATGTAGGATGCAAGTAGAGAGTGAGGCTATAGAGCTCCTGAAACCCACAGTACGGGCACATACTCTATTGAAAACATCTCCAGTATTAGAATCGTACCTATATGAAATAAGAAAGCCTTACACCGCTTCCTTTAAATAATATTTAGATTTAACCTTATGTAAATATACAACCTTTTATAATGACGGCATGATTTTTATTCTGAACGTTTTGGGGTTTAAAAATATATTCCTAAATGTATATGTTTTTAATGGTTCACCTACATTTTTATGTAGTATACTTTTATGGTTTTTAAATTTATAGAATACAGTGATTTTAACTGACTGACTCTGAATGTCGATAATGTGGAGACTGAAGGCAGTTAGTGCAAGATGCAGGAATCACAAGATAACAACATGCACGCGACTTTACAAAGATATTATCTGTAGATGAGGCCTGGTCTCTCTTAACCAGGTTTATCCAGAACTGAATGATGTGGCAGCTGGGTATGATGACGTAGGAGCCTGATGCATGCCCAGGAGCATGCTAATGATGTGCCACCTCCCCCCACAGCAGCATGCCCCACTCCCAGATGCACTAGAACTCAGCAGATGCTGTCAAGCCCTCCCTAGTGTGGTCCATAGTTGGCAGTAAAGTCAAGCTCATCAAATATTATTGCTGAACCCTGCTTAATTTGTAACTGAATAAGTACATGGGGCCAAACACTCGCTTTGAAGTTGGCACTGCAGAAGGCGTGGTGCTGCTTAGCGAGGCTGCTTAGTGTTGATTCCACCTCATGCATCTTTAATCCATCACCAGACGCTCCCTGGCCCTCAAACACACTCTTGTAAGGTTCATTTTTGACACTGCTTCCTCCCGTTGTCACGTATTCCTCTTTCCCTTCCTCCTTCCTTCCCCCTGTTCTGTTTTTCTCTCTCTTGTGTTGGGTCAAAGTCTGATGAGGAAAGATAAGTGCTGGTGAACAAAAATATGCGCTGGTGTGCCCCACCTGTAACCTCCAGTTCCAATTCAGCACTCGTGCAGCACCAGTTACTTTTTCCTCCTAAACTGTGCGCCTGCGCACAATGATTTCTCACCGTGCTGAGGGTTATTGGGTGAGCACATTTGTAAGGGCTTTTAGTCATGTGAGAAAAGCTATGTACGAGTCAGTAGGATTATACGGTAGTGTTGATACATATTCTCTGTCAGGGGCATAGAAAGTACTCAGTTTACTACTGTGGAACACTTCTGAAAACGGACCCATCTGTAATGTCGCACCAGTGACCTAACTGGTACGTGTTCAGATGGACCCTGAAATGTACTTGCAGGGGTGTTCATGCTTTCTTACCCACACCGCGGGTGTATTTGGCGCAGTCTAGATGTCACCGGGAACGGTGTTAATCAATGTACAGCCGGGCAGGAGGTGGGGGACCGAATACACTCACAACCTGCTTCTGTGTCTTATTTATGAGAAGGCCTCACCTCGTGGGCCGCCTGTACAATCAACACCCACACTTTCTTTCGGCCTTCCTTCGTCATCGGAGCCGGCGACACATTTGCAAATGAGGGTGCTGCTGTCCTTGGTCCAGATGTGCCCTCGGCACACCGGGTGCAGCAGAGATTAGTGCAGCCGCCACGTGCTCCCTTCCTTTTTAAGTTCAAAAAGAAATGTATTGACAATAAATGAAATAGCAGTACAGAATATATAAATAATACAAGGTTAATACAAAAAAAAAGGGGGGGAAGGGGGCAGAGGGAACAAGAACAAACAGGATAAGCAATGCAAAGGATTCATGAGCAAGGAAAACAAATTATCAAAAGCAGTACATTAAAGTGGGAGGGATACAATGATTGAAAAACAAACTCAGGTGCGGAAAAATACATAGCAAATTATTATTGAAGCAAAAGGGAATGCAAAAGGGCAATCATGGGGGTTTAGAGACCTCCTGCTGGGCAGGTTGCAAACCAAAGGAACGGGCAGCACAATTGTCTAAGTATAAAGTAAGAGGAAGCCATAAGGCCTTACGTTTCATTGCCATATGTAAGGGGAATACCAAAGCAGTGTCCAATCTGTGGTTATGGCAAATGTTATACCACCATGCTTTGAATGAAATACTAGAAGAGGTTTTCCAATTAACAGTGATCTGTTGATATGCAACAGCTAACAACAAGTCAACAATACGAACATCAAGATCAACAACTTCCCAACAGGGCGATAGGCTCCCTAGAAAGAGATGAACAAGTGAGAAGGGAACACAAGTATGAAAAATGACGTTGATTTGGGCCCATACTGAACCCAAAAATCATATACTGGTTTACAAAGAAATAGCATGTGAAATAAAGTGGCTTGTGGGGAGGAGCAAGACCAACACATGTCAGGGATAGTAGAAAAACGTTTGTTAAGGGTGGAGGGTGTATGGAGCAACCTATTATAAATGAAAAACATGGTTTGCGTGAGGGTTGCTGACCTAGATGTTTTGCGTACCTTAGTCCACAGCTTGTCCCACAGGGCTGTCGACCATGACGTGACAAAATCATGTTCCCACTGCTCCTCTACCTTGGATTTATCTCTAATGGATGCGACAGCATGAAGATGCTTGTAAATAGCCGCAGCTTTGGGAATAGTGCGTAATAAGGCGTGAAGGAGTAGAGTAGGGGTAGGAGAAGAGGGAAGGGGCATCACGTCAGGT
The DNA here is from genome assembly GCF_964261635.1 of Lissotriton helveticus. Lineage (NCBI taxonomy): Eukaryota > Metazoa > Chordata > Amphibia > Caudata > Salamandridae > Lissotriton > Lissotriton helveticus. Next base: position 1,758,321,068 of record NC_136068.1, on the reverse strand, counting down.
CTCACTTGCAAAAGCCACGTATAAGTGGCCATCACCGCAGCTTTAAGCAATGAGTATTTGGGGGCAAAGGATGCAGGTAAACCAAAGGAGGAGTGTAAAGCAGGAAAGGAGAGAAAGGCAGATTGCGAGAATAACTGCGAAACCCAAAGCAAACCCTTAAGCCTCCAAGATTTCCAATAGAAAGACCTGTCATGAATTAAAATGGAGGAGTTGTGCCAAATGGTGGAAGAAAGGAAATCAGCAATGGTTGCAGGAGGAGGAGGACTATAAGTGAGAAGAAGTCTGGCGGTGAATTTGTGAATAGGAGTGGAGACTGAAGGAGGCTTTCATGAAAAGGAAATGTATTCCGCAAAGGAAAAAGGAGAAAGGAAAATGCGCTCAAGTTTTGCCTACAGAGGACATGGGACTGTGGGATCTTGTAGCCAAAAAGAGGCTTGGCGTAGTAAAAAGGCTTTTTGGTAGGCTGGAAAATCTGGGAAGTTAACTCCACCTGCTGAGGGGGGACAAATCAATCTGGCAAGGGACATTCTCGATTTTTTATTATGCCAAAGAAAGGAAGACAAGACCGAATTAATTTTCTTAAAAAATTTAGATGGGATGGACACAGGGATATTGGAAATTGTGTAAAGGATTATGGGGGATAACATCATATTAATAGTATCAAGACGACCCCACCAAGACAGATAAAGAGGGTGCCATCTAGCCGTTAAGTCGGAAATGTTTTGAATGCATTTATTTAAACAGAGAGAGACAGTATCTGAGATGGAGGGAGTGATGTGCAACCCCAAGTATTTGATATGTGAGGGGCTCCAGGTGAAATTGGAGGTACTAAAATCAGGTTTAAAGGTGAACTTAGTCAGAGGCAATATCTCACACTTATCGTTATTTAATTTGTAGCCAGAGATTAAGGAATATTCCCGTACTTCTTCCAGAAAAGCCGGAATGGATTCTGTAGGATTGGAGACGAAGAGTAAGATATCATCCGCATAAGCAGCAAGTTTAACATGAGAATCTGCAAATTGAAAGCCATGAATGTTGGGATTTTGTCTAAGTTTGGACAGGAAGGGTTCTAGTGCCAGGTTGAAAAGGAAAGGAGAAAGAGGACAGCCCTGACGAACACCTCTTCCAAGATCAAAGAAGGAGGAAAGCTGACCATTTGCACAAACTGCTGCCCGCGGATGAGAGTACAGCAAGGAGACTAGAGTAATACATTTTGGGCCAAAACCAAACCATTGGAGAGTATGGAAGAGATAAGACCATTCTACTCTATCGAATGCCTTTTCGGCATCTAAGGCGATTGCTGCAAGGGAGTGCTGTGAGCGCGTCGACTTCGAGAGGATATTAAACAGAAGTCTGGTATTATCAGTAATGAAGCGCCCTTTCACAAAACCAGACTGCTCCTCGCCTAAGAGTTCAGGGAGCATGTGATCTAGTCGTGCCGCTAAAGCTTTAGCAAGAATCTTGTAATCAATATTTACAAGGGAAATAGGTCTGTAATTTTTGCAATACTTAACGTCCTTCCCTTCTTTAGGTATCAAACAAATATGCGCATCAGAAAAGGACCCCGATGAACATCCCAAAGCAGTAAACGTGGCTATGAGATTGTGTAGTTTTGGGAGGAGTAGTTTAGAAAAGTGAAGGTAAAATTCAACAGTAAAACCGTCTGGCCCTGGAGCCTTATTCAGTTTGAGGTGCTGAAGTGCAGTGAGCAACTCCTTCTGAGAAATATCAGATTCTAAGTGTGATAGATCAAGAGGAAACTGTTCAGGTTTGTGAATGTCAGAAAAGAAATGTGTGAGGGATTGGGAAGTTGGTTGTGCTTCAGAGGAATAAAGATTTTCGTAAAAGAGGGAAAATTCAGTGAGTATATCAGTATCTTTGTGTTTAAGAACAGAATTAGCATCATAAATGGATTCAATGTTAAGTTTGTTGTGTTTGATCTTCAGGTAATTGGCGAGGATCTTTCCAGCCTTATTTCTACCTCCATAAAATTTGGCACTGGATTTCAACAAGTATAACGATGCGTCCTCAGTGGATTTTTCATTGTACTTTATCTTGGCAGCAACAAGAGCAGTCAGACTTTCTTGTGAATGCGAGGTGAAATAGGCGTGTTCCAATCTCTTAATGGTACAAAGGAGCTCCTTAGTATGTTTGCAAGCAATTCTGCGCTTGCGTGCCACATTATTGATAATGAAATCACGAGTCGTAGCCTTAAAGGCGTCCCAAATAGTGTGACTCGGAATAGAGGGGGTATCGTTAAATAAAAAGAACTCATCAAAAAAGTCAGTAAAAGAGGCTGTGAATTTGGGGTCCAAGAGAAGGGTGTTATTAAAGCGCCATCTCTTGGGACCAACGACCTTAGGAAGGGCTTCTATGGTAGTCAAAACAGGGGCATGATCCGATAATAAAATAGGGCCAATTTCGGCATTGGTGAGGGACTGAGCGATATTGTGGGAAACAAAGATATAATCAATCTGTGACTGGGAGTGGTGAGAAGGGGAATAAAAAGTGAACTCTCTCAAAGATGGATTGCATAGTCACCAGGTATCAATAAGCTTATGTTGGGAAATAGCTTGAGTAAAAAGCCGATGAGATTTGTTAGGGACATAAGGAGCCTCAGATTTCCTGTCAACAAACGGGTCCATGGGCTGGTTACAATCACCCGCGAGGATAAAATTGTCATCCATAAATCGGGTAATATGCTGAGAAAGCTCAGTCCAAAAAAGGGGTTCACCACTTGTAGGAGCATAGATGTTGAGGAGAGAGATTGGAACACCTCTAAGAGAAAGTCTGACATGCGTCCATCTACCATGAGTATCTGATTCTTGAGAAACTATAACAAGGGGGAGAGACCTACGACATAGGATTGCTACACCATTCCGCTTACCGTCACCTTGCGAATAAAACACCTCACCCACCCAACCTCTCTTAAGTTTTGCAGACTCCACATTAGAAAGATGAGTTTCCTGAAGAAATACTACATCCACATTTAATTTAGCCAGGTGGGACAGAATTCTCTGACGTTTGATTGGAGAGTTAACACCCTTAACATTCCATGAAACTATGTTTAATGACATGGCATACACATCAACCTAGATGAAACACAATAGATACAGAGTACAAAGAAAGAAGGGAAGAATTCCTTGATCCAAAGTGAGAAACAAAGAAAAGAGCACTCTCGAGGAATAAAGTAAGGCAGGAAGTATAGAAAGATAAGGAGGGCAAAGTGCTGAAAGACAGGAGAAAGAGTAAGAGGAATAGGAAAGAAAAGAATAAAAGGCAACGAAATGAGAATTTGAAAGCAGAGAAATAGACAGAACCTGAGTTAGAAAAATCATTACCCATAAATGAACGAGAAATGTGAATCCCTAGAAGAGGAGTAAAAACCAAAAAGAGAAAAACAAGAAGAAGACTAGGGGAAAACATACCTATACAAGAAGAAAACGAGAAGGAAACGGGGGAGGATGGAACCACATGGGTGAGGCAGCACATCCAGGGTCAGCCAGGCAGGGAACCGGGAAGACATCATCAGACAGGAGAAAGTTCCTGTGAGGGCGGGGGAGAGAACATATGATTAAATTACGGACATCAGTCAGAACACGGGTAATAAGGACAATAAACAACAATGCAAGTCAAAGAGAACAACAACAAGAAATAGAAAAATCCATAAAGAGAAAAAAGGAGCAAAATGCAGCAGTGCTGTAAAAATACAGAAAAAGAGAAAAAACCAACAGCTCAGCCAGGAGCATCTCAACCTGGAGCAGAAGAAGAAGGACCTGAAAAGTCCATGGTTGGAGTCTTATGAGCATTAATAAAGCTCTGCAGACGAACCGGATCCTCGTAGGTAGTGGTTTTATTGTTATAGGTGACTTTGAAGAGACAAGGATGGAATAAACCATACCTTGCACCCATTGAGCGAAGATCCTCTCTCATGTTCAAGAAGGCTTTCTGACGGTTTGCTGTAGCCTTTGCATAGTCCTGGGCAAAAAATAAAGAAGAGCCAGACCATGTCAGGTTTGAGGAGGATTTGGCAGCTGTTAAAACCTTAAGGAGATCAGTATATTCCAAAAAATAGAGAATTACACCTCGCGGCCCTGAGATGATGAAGAAGAAGTAGATGGGCGACCAAGTCGATGGGCGCGTTGGATATTAAGAGTCGTACCTTCTGGCAGATGAAGAAACTTAGGAAGAAAAGATCTCAAAAAAGCAATCGGATCCGAACCCTCAAGATTTTTCGCCAGGCCGTAAATGCGGAGATTATTCCGCCTATTCCTGTTCTCCAACTCCTCCACATGTCTCTGGAGAGTGGACACTTGCGAAGCCAGGTGCGGAACTTTGGAGCATGTATTCTGAATGGATGAGAATGCATGTTCAACAGAAGAAACTCTCGTATCAAGGTGGGACCAGTTATCAGTGAGAGTTTGGAGCTTGACATTAGTTTCCTCCATGAAAGGGCGCAAAGCTCTGATTTCCTCCAAGAAAGGGCGAAACAATCTTATTTCCTCTAACAAGAGCTCCATTGAAACAGGTGTGGGCTGGTTGGGAGGTGAGGGAGGATCTTTCCTGTGTCTCTTAGTTTTGGCTTTCCCTGGTGGCAGTTGAGAGGATTCCATAGTGGTATCTGACCCAGAAGAAGCAGGAGGATCGTCGAGTTTAGATAAGGCAGAAAAGACTTTGGAGTTTTTCAGAAAGGCAGTCTTCGTAGTAGTGTTAGACGAATGCGCCATCGTCGTAAGTCTGCCCATAAAGAGAAGGCAAACAAAAACAACACTATGCAGAGAGCACTGTATGCAGGTAAGAATAGCGGGTAGCTCCAAATAAACGTATAAAATACTTTGCAGATGAAGCACCAGTCAATTGCTAAACAAAAGCAAGACATGCTCAAAAAATGAAAAACAATGCAGACATCTGGAATGGTTAAGTTATATAAGGGCACAGTCAATTATGAGGCAAATTGCAGCAAAAATAGAAGAGTTATGACATCCTAAGGCTTCTGTGCACAAGAAAAGAAAAATAGCATCTAGGCATCCTGAAATCCTGAAATTGAAGCGCGTAAATTTACTGAGGGACTAAGTATTCAATCACTGAGTCGTCAGTACTGTCGTATCCAGCGCTGTTTAGAAGTATGAAGAGAGAAAAAACCACAGTCCCATTGGGTTTAAAAACGCTCCTACGCCATAACAGTAAGCTGTGTGAGGAGGCGTCTGAAGACTCACAAAATGGCGGTAGGGAGAGCAGTGACACAGCAGCAGTGCAGAAGCATTCCCTCCTGAGCTGAAATGCAGAACCCCAAGTCAGAAAGAAGTGTCATATAGGGTCTCAAGGTAATAAAAATGAGTCAGTCAAAAAGTGGAGGTTACTGCAGGGAGAGCTCCGTGCGCTGGCAAGGAAAGTCGGGTCCGCGCTATATCTCAAAATGGCGGCCGCGACCGCATCCGAGACCAAGCAACTTACTATGAGGAGGCGCTCCGTCCCCACGCCGTTTAGCTGCGCTTCAAGCGCCACAGGAGAGTCCAGGGATGTTCCGACGTCAAACCATGTCCGCCGACCAGGAAAATGCGGGCTGCAAGCAGTAAGTCTCCCGGTGTCTCTACAGAGCCTTACGTGGGCGCCGCCATCGCCGCCGGGCGCCAAGCCACGCCCCCACGTGCTCCCTTCCTAGCATGGCCGTTTCCAGGTATTTTGTCACCCTATGCGAGAATTGAAAACTGCTGCCCCCTTCCTTTTACTACCATCACTCTCTCCCCCTGTCATCCAGGCTAGAAGAATGTATGCATTAGATATATAGACTAGCTTACCCGGGCATGACAGCATACAGTTATGTGGGTGCCCCACAATTACAGCATCTTCTGCATCCCATGGGTAAACATCTGACACCTTCACTCTTGATGAAGACCATGGTACCCTCTTCAGACTTCAAGGCACAATGAACAGGAGATGATACTACTATCCAACATCATTAGTCAATGGTCCTTATTTTACAGACCTTAGAAGGGAGAAGGCTCAGATTAAGTATGTTGAATCCTTTGCTGATACCTGCTGCAGGTTATTCACGGATTTATGATACAAATATATTAGTCCAAGAGGCCCCCTTGCCCAACCACTTGTTTTTGTAGGGGTTAGGAGCTCATGTAATTTGTGAATTATGTAGATTACATTTAAATTATACCATGTAGCCGACTGGGTGGGCTAGAGTTTTAGGTCCTAGTCTGACTACAGACTCTAAGCTCCATTCGGAGTCTTGAGGCTTGACGCTTGACACAAGGGGCAACAGTTGACAACAGTCCATGTGCTGAGGAGCCTCAGCACAGAATTGACAGGTATTGGAATGCTTCTCAGATCTGCTAGGCTCAATGCCAGTTTAAAATGGCCCATTTAATCAAAATGTGTTTTTTACAGTGCCTAGATATGTTTTCAATCACTCTTCTATAAAACAAACTTTGGAATGTATTTTTGGCATTATACATTCCTGAAGCACACTCAAAATACCCCTGTACTGAAACAAAAACCCGAACAGAATAGAAGTACGGCAATAAAAACACTAACAGAATAGATGTACTGCAACAAAACACTAATAGAATAGATGTACTGCAACACAAACACGGGATAGATATACAAAGAGATGGCTCATGTTTGTCTTGGGTAGGAGGACAAGAGGGTGCTTAAGAGCCATCCTCAGATGTCCACAGTTGTAGCACAGTAGTCTGACATATAAACACACACACATGTGGTGTACTTTGGTGTTACAGGAAGCAATATAATCGTTTTTTGCTCTCATGTGACCCAAGTGTATAATGAAGGCCCAATACTAGTCCAGTGGTTACAAAATAATCAACTGTACATCAGAAATGTGCAAGCCTCTGTCAACCAACAGCCAAGCTTGTACTGTATATAGGATATGGCAGCATCTAATGCTTCTGTCCAAGACATGTACATTAGAGACCACTGCTCTCTCTTGGGAAGAATTCTGTGATTTTTGGAGGAAAGATGGAAGAGAGACTGCTTTCAGAAGATCATTTCTTTTTTAGGCACTTAGACCTATCTTTCATTTTCAGACTTTCAGAGATCGAAATGAGAAAGGCTGAAAAGGGAGAAAAGAGGAGGAAGAGAAAAATGTGGAAACAGCTACAAAGGGAGCAGGAGGGCTGAAAAAGAGCCTGCAAGAGTATTATAAGGAGATGGGAAGTGTAAGGCGGGGTAAAAAAGTGGCATGAGGAGGAGTCCAGACTAGGGAGCCTTGGTATCAGGCCTGTGGATGGCTTTAACGAAATACTTGGGACACCGTAGCCCTCAACTTCATTTTCTATTTCTAGGAAATAAACCTGTTTGATATACTTCATCAGAAACAGGCCAGCATGGGACTGGGGTGAACTGGAGATGAGAGACGATGAAGGACAAAGACCTGCCTTGGATTCAGCACACCTTTGCTGATGGCCTGGTTGGGTCTTGAAGCGATACCCCTCTCATGGCGAAGTGAGCCGTGTTACAGCACAGCTCCATCCTTGGGAAGAAGGGGAGAGGGTGGGAATTCGGCTAGTAAAGGGAAATGGGCCCACCCAAACCCCTGCCCTCCCATCTCAGGAAACAGTAGCAGCTGCCATCTTGTCCTCCTTAAAGCAAGGGAACTTTGACCCTCAAAAAATGTACTAATTGCCCCGCCCAAAAGGAGAAGCTGATGGTTTTATGCGGTCCTCTGCTCAAGACTCTGCGGTGGAAAAAGCTTATTGGCAAGAAAGTAGCTATCCGTTTTGTAACGCTTAGGTAAATAGGCACCAAAGGCAGATATAGCGAACACAAGGCCTACTTAGTTTTCATACTGTCCCGCTGCAACATCCTAGTCCCAGGTGTTGAACGTTGGTGGACAGTTGCCCATGGCAGCCCCGGAGGTCAACAATGTAGGCCCAGGAAGGACCAAAGAATTGCAACATTTCGGCATGAGGTAAATGTGCATGCAATGTACCGAAATGGCAATAACAACCAGTCAGTGACTGTCAAGCGGTGACGTAGTTCCTTCCCCCAGACCTATCCTGCACACTGCTGCCCTAGTCATGTGACTCTCCTGCTTCATCCTTCATGGTTCGCTATGTACTCCAAGCCCATTTTTAAAACAAATGTCACCACTGGACTAACAAAATGCCTCAGCAGATAGCAACCCCATGCTTTATTTTATCTTAAATGTATTACAATCCTATTCATACACAATATTATCTTGAAGCTTGAATAATGCTGCAGCAACGTAATAAGGTTACAAATAAAAAAGATGACTCTTCACTCTGGGTTCGCTTTATACACAAAAGACATTTCAGTGTAATCAGAAAGCCAGGTCCACGGGCTTTGTCAGTGCTTGTTGTCCATCTGAGTGGCTTCTGGCTCTCTTTGCCTTGCTCGAGCAGCCTTGAAGCCTCATCTGTCAGTGGAAGGCAGGCCCCCCTCTCTGTAACAGCTTCTACTGCTCCAGTTACCAAATCCCATCGAAACTTTAAATCTTTGGTCGTCCATACTTGGACAGATTTTCTCCCCCAATTGCAGTTACCAAATAGAATGGCTAACCTGTTTTCAATTGCTGGTAAGGGCGCCTGATTGGTGCAGGCCTGCTCTTATCGCACGCTGTGCTACAGCAGAGGGCATTTCAAGTGAAATACAGGGGGTGATGCTGGCGCTGCCACAATATCGGAAAGGGCAACATGGCATAGCACCTGGACGGCGGAACTGGATCATGGGCCCCGGGTAACACGGTTCGCTAGGGGCCTGCCCAACCGAACAGGATCAGGGGTGCTTAATAACATGTTTTGCATTTCATACTGCGCACTGCATTTGAAAGACATGCAGTCTGCAGATCATAAATACAATTAATAAACACTGAGGATAAAATAAACGCTTCAGGCAAATGAGGATAGCAACTTCCAGGGGCAACCGACAAAGGTATCGCGTCTTTCTCCAAAGTGTGCTGTATTCTCCCCCACACCTGACCTGGCTGTGCGGAGCCCTCTCGGTCTATCAGGTGCCCTCATTCACTGTTGGAAGCTCCTATGTGAACAAGTCGAGATGCCTCATGATTGCTCCAGCCCTAGATCTTCGAGGTGATGTTAAATGTCCGCGCACTGCCCCCACCGGTGGCGCCTCACGTGACCTCACGTCACGTCGAATTGAAGAAGGCGTGCTACCGCTACCATTTTCCCTTTTGAGGTCAAAGATTGGCCGTTCGAGATTTCCCAAACATGTGTTTTTGCCGCCCTCCCCCTTTTGCCACCCTAGGCGGCCGCCTAGTCCTGCCTAATGGTTGAAACGGCCCTGCTTCCTGGGTGTGTGGTGCTCGGGCAGTCCAGGTTTGAACGACCACGCAGGCTGTTTACTTGTCGAGCCTCTGACGGGCCCCGCCCAGGAAGACTGAGACAGGACACTGCAGCGCGTGGGGCCGAGTGTGGCATTTCAGCAAATGCTGCAGCGCTATGCTGCTTCTCTCCAAGGGACTATGTAGGCAGGCGTAGTTGAGACTGAGAAGATCATGGTGGGTCAATACTACGCTGTATTGCCAGCTCGGCTCTGAAAATGGGGAGAGAGGCTGGGAACTGTGGGGCATATTACCAACAACTAGCGATAATTTTTGTCTCTAACTTGTTTAGAGACAAAAATTATCGCCGCACATCGGCGATTTTTATCGCAGATAAACCTTGCTATTAGTCGGAAGTTGAGAATTGTGAATGTTCCAGACCATAATTTCGGTTTTTCCTGCGTTGATTTCGTAACCAGAAATTATGGTCTGGAACATTCACAATTCTCAACTTCCGACAAAATCCTCAATGAGGTACCTTGGCATCACAATAACTAAAGATCTGGATCACTTGGCTCAAAACAACTTAGCCCGTATTTCCCGAGAATCCCAAATTCTTATGAAAGCCTGGTCTTTTCTCCAGCTCAACATTTATGGGAGAACTAGCCTGATAAAAATGAGTATTCTCCCGAAATTCACTTTTATTTTTAATTCCATTCCATTAATTTTTGACACCAAGCAGCTTGCAAAATGCCAGCAAAACATTAACTCATTCATTTGGGGATATAAATCCAGCAGATTAGCTTGGAAAAAGCTGAGAAGGAGAAGAGAAAAAGGGGGGCTCGCTTTGCCAGACCTAGAATATTATGCCTGGGCATTTCATCTGACCCACTCTAGGATGTTACTTAAGCTCCCCTGGGAAAATGCAAATGGGCTTATGTACAAGGCAATGTTATTGGGTTCGGACCTTCCAGTGAATGGTTTTCTCTTCAAGTTCGGCCACCAGAAGTTTTTAAAAAAAATTAGACTAAAGACACTATTGAGTAGCTTAAAAGAATGGTTCCAAATAAAATCTAAGATCGGGATAGGACACTTATCCGAACACGCCCCAATTTGGGACCTACCTGGACTAGCACCACAGGAAGCCAACACAGTCAAAAGAATCCTGCTGGACGCAGGGATCACAAAGTGGGGGGATCTGCTGATGGAAGGAACAATCTTGGGCTGGGATATCTTCAAGCTTAAAGTAACATCACCACTCTCCTGGATAGTATATCTACAAATAGGAAGTTGGATTCGAACTCAAATTAAGAAGAAAGGAATGATGGGACAGGAAAGCCCTCTCGAGAATATCCTAGTGGATAGACCGGCGGGGAAAAAAGAAGTTGCGCTCTTCTATTGGCATATTATAGAGGATGGAGAGCGAGACTTTAACCTCCCGGAAAAACTTTGGGGTGCTGAGGGAGAACCAGATAGGGGAGATATTTGGGAGGAATCTTTTATCCTCCTCTATAAAATCGTCAAGCCAGCATGGCTGAGGCGCAATCATTTCTTCACACTTCATAGAGCATATTACTCTCCTAAACGGTTGTCGAAATTCCAAACAGGGAAGTGCTGTAGTAAATGTTCCTTACCGGCAGCGTCAGACCTGCATATGTTCTGTGACTGTCCGAGTATTGCCACCTTTTGGCATGAAGTTAGAACAACACTCGAATCTATTCTTAGTGTCACTATCCCGTGGTCATGGTCTTTGGTCATCTTCGGATTAAATCATAACATCAAGGGATCAGAGAGAGATTTTCTGTTTTATGCCATCTTACTGGCTAGAAGAGAGATCTGTAAAAACTGGATTAACATAAATCCCCCAACGCATGCAGAGTGGCTGTCTTCATTATACGCAACCTCAAAGATGGACTTAATGAGAACATGCAGCCCTCGATCTCTTACATTTTGGCACCTTTTGATCGATTGGAGGAGGGACAGTTAGCCTACCCGGGGTTTTTTTTTTTTTTTTTTTTTTTTTTTTTCCCCGGGTCCGATGATTAGGCCTAAAATCTCTCTGTCCAAAAGGGTGGTATCGTACAGCAACAGGACATCTGGCCGAACTGGTCTGAAGGGAGTACGTCTATTCAAGCTCTGCTGGAAGCATGGGGGCCGGCTCTCTGGGCACCTGGGGCTCAGCATTGGGCTCCTTGGTGCTATGGGGGGGACGGTCCTCGTGTCTGAGAGGCTAAGAGCATAGTTGGATCGACTTTATGGCTAATGAGGACAAAAAAAAGAAAAAAAAAAAAAAAAAAAAACCTTGCTATTAGCAAGGTTTATCGCAAATGCGATAAAAAACGGCCGCAATGCATGAATATCGCTTAAAAGTCAGCGATATTCATGCATTATCGAGCAAATGCTCTTAGCCATGTTATCCACCTCCCATTGGATAACATGGTGAAGAACTGCTCAGGGCAGGTGTTAGCTTTTGGAGATATTCGCGCTTAGCGCGAATATCTCCAAAAGTTGGTAATAGGAGATAGCGATGTTAGCGACTGTTTCCAGTCGCTAACATCTTGGCACGCCCACTTTGCATGTCATTAGTGATAAATATCACTGACATGCAAAGCGGGGCCCAAGATGGTCGCTATCTCCTATTAGCTGTCACTAACTGGTGTTAGCGACAGCTTGGTAATAGGGAGATAATTTTATCTCCGCTTTCTTGGCTTTTAAAGCCAAAAAAGCGGAGATAAACCCCCTTGATAATATACCCCTGTGTTATTAAAAAAGAAGAAAGGAGAGGCTGAGCAATACCATCAGTGCCACGCCTGCACTGTGGAATTGTACATACCTCTAGCTGCTGAGGCCCACACGTTCACAACCCAACCCTGAAGAGGGTGGTGACCCCAGCCTTCAGAGCAGCAGATCAATCACTGAACCTGTGATTCCCCACCTTCTCAAAATAGTGCAAGTCTCCCTAACGGTCATGTCAAATATTTCCCCCATTGAACCTTTTGTAGTGGAAGCAGCCCCCTCTGCTCATGCGCCTCGGTGGAGAGACTGGGTAGAGAGGGTGGAGCTATACTTTGAAGTCACTGAGATAGCAGATGAAAGGAAAAGAGCGATTGACACTCCATCTAGGAGGCAAGTACAGCCGGTAGCCCTGCGGCATAGGCGAATCAACTTTCACCTGAGGCCTCATGTAGAAATAGAATTGGATGAGCTTTAGGCAGTGGAGATAACAGGAAAAGTTTCTGCCCCCATGAGTATCCCCCATTGTAGTGTCCTGGAAGCCAGAGCAACTTGGCGTAGTATGCATATGCATAGACATGAGACTTCCCAAAGAGGCAATAAGAAGGGAACGTTACCTCACCTCTACCATTGACGACTTGATAGGAGAACTGAGTGAAGCCAGTTGGTTTTCTAAGGTAGACCTCTGATCAGGCTGCCACAATCTCACCTTGACTGAGGATACAAGGTATATAACAACCTACTCAACTCACATGGGCCTGCAGTGCTACAGAAGACTGAAGTTTGGTATTATGAGCGCCGCCAAGGTGTTTCAAAACACCATACAATAGCTCCTGGTACTCCCGTCTGGAGTAGTCAATGTCAGTGATAACATTTTGGTGAACGCCAAATCAGTATCAGAACACGACACCAGGTTGCAGAGCGTTCCACAGCAGATACAAGACTTGGGACTCACCCTCCACAAAAGCAAGTGTGCGTTCCTCAAGCAACGACTCAACTTTTTCGGATATGCATTGTCAGCAGATGGTGTAGCACCTGACCCCAAAAAAGTACAAGACATCAAAGAGGCAGTCCCGCCCTCCACTATGTCTGATGTTTGTAGCTTTTTGGGCAAGGTCAATGACTGTGGCCAATTTATCAAAGACTTGACAACTTTGAAACAACCTTTCTGGAAACTCACCAAATCTGCAGTCCCCTGGAACTAGGAAGAGGAAGAAGAACGTGCCTTCCAAGCTACCAAAAACGCCTTGTCGGCAGACACCACTCTTATGAATTTTGACCCTCGGAAAGAGAACACCATTGAGGTGGATGCCGGTCCAAAAACCCTAGGAGCAAAGCTTATGCAGCAGCCTGACGGTGGAGAGTGGACCCCGGTGGTATTTGCGAGATGGTCCCAAACAGAGACTGAACAATGGTAGTCGCAAATTGAAAAGGAGGAGGAGGCAATAGCCATACATTGGGGATGCCGATATTTCCACCTGTACGGCTATGGCCAACCATTTGTGGTCACCACAGACCATAAGCGCCTCATTTCCCACTACAGAGGGACAGCTTCTAAACCTCCACCTAGAATTGAAAAGTGGATCTACCATCCTCATACCAACTGAGCCACTGCAAATGGATTTCACACTGTAGGAGGTATTTCACAGGACTGAAGGGCAAGAATGGCTTGTTTACCATGAGAATTTAGGCCCCCATAGGGCATCTCTTAAAAGTAAAAGTAATGCCCATTGATGAGGTTTGCCTTTGAAACTCAATTAGATTAGGTGTATTCGGAGTACATGATGGAGGAGAGTGTACCCAGGGTGTAATCTAATTTTGTTTCTCACAAGTCTTTCACAATAAGCCACTGAGCCATCGATAATGTAAGCTAGGAGGGTGCCCAGCAGAATATTTGTTGTCCCATCCCCTCCCTATTCCACATTCTAAATGTCATTACTTGCTCTAGGTATGGGGCACATTGCTGCATGATATGTAACCCTTCCCTGTGCTCATCAGAGGTTGTGTATCAGAGGTCTGTGGTAGGTGGTCTTCAGTGCCCTCTGGGCCTGCTCACACTGGACTGGATTGCTGGTTTGTGCACACGTCCCCTTCTTGTGATCAAGCCACTCATATTCTGAATGGGGGATAAGCCTGGCCCTGTAGCCTGCTGTTCCTCAGGTGCCAGACTGGGAGAGGTAATTGCTGCTCCTTCCTTTGCTCCAGAGGTGTGTTTTGGTGCTCTCTTCTTGTGCTTTCTTACAATGCTTTCCTCCAGTGTACCTCACTGCTCTTCCTCTTTATGATCTCCTCCAGCGCTTACTGCAAACACCTTCTCCCTGCTCCTACTCTTAGTGATCTTTTCAGGTGCTCTCGTCATGAGCCGCTTTCCTGTCCACACACCACAATAGTGACCTTGTGGCCACTTGCTTATAATTTCAAGTGGGTGAAATATAGTCTGTCCGTTGGTGCATGCCTCAGTGTGGAGATTCAGGGAAACCAGTGGTGAAGAAAGCCTCACATGTCAGTGTCTCTAATGGCAACAAGTGACTCCTGCTAATGCAGCCATCTCCACCGTCAACTTCAGTGGAAGCTCAGTTCTTAAGTACTGGCAGATCAGGGGACCCAAGCACTTGGAGAAAAATATGTCAAACAGTTCAAACAGTTTAGTAAACTAGTCAAAATGAAACTTCAATGCCTAGTGCTAGCTCCAAGGCCTGTCACTTTCACACTGAAGCCTACTTTGGTATACAGACCATGAGACGTGATGCTGTCTCCCACAGGGTAGTAGCCGATAGCTTTCGGTCCAATTTTTTAAATCTCATTTGTATAGCAGCTTTCAGCCTGATTATAAATTCTCCCAATATTGGCAAAGTATGAGAGCAGGAGAGTACATTCACAAAGTAGCAGAGAACACATAATCTACCCATATTGGGAGGCTGGGATTATAATCCATTTCTCCTGGTTCCACTGTTTCCACGCTGCCCATTAGACCATGACCTATCTGGGGTGGTTTCGATGGCACAGTGAAGAGACCTACCTCCTAAGGAAAATTCCACAGTGTTGGGAGCCACACTCACTTTCCTGATCTAATATTCATAACTAGCATATTTAGTTAATGATAAACCTGGAATTTAGATGAGGAGTCACTCCTTTCAACAGCTAAAATGCATCCACTGGACCACATCTAGGAGTGGTGCCAGCACAAGCAAGTGAAATGGCGACTTTATTGAGCGGGGTCCTGTTGATATTTTTTTATAGTATTCACTGCATGAATTGACCCAGTTACAAAGGACTCCCAAAGCTTGCAGAGAAGAATGGCATAAGTAGATCTGATAATTGTGTGTTTTTTGGGGCTCTAGAGCAGTAAGTGGATATGTGGCAGCATCAGTGGTTCCATTGGTGTCCCAGTACCAAAGACACTATTTCATTCCAATGGATCAAGAAAGGAAGGGTGATAAACGCCGGGATCACCTAGGAAGCATTAGAACCAAATCCTCTTATCAACATATACAGGGTAGACAAAAGGTCCGATAAGGCAATGAGAATCAATTCAGAAGCATGAACTGTAGCATTTAATAGTTCACATGCTGCACTATCTTGCATAGTGACTTTACAAATGTTGTTTGCACACTTATCTTGGCACAGTGCCCTGAGAACCTTCATTACTTCACAGATAGACAAAGAATGAAGGGGAACCTTGTTGGTGCTGCTCTTCTTTGACCATCTCCATCTTGGTACCCATGCTCGGTCCATCCATAGCATTCTTATTGCAGTACATTGTGGTTTGGGCGCCCTGGGACACCTCCTGACTCAAGGTCCAAGACACCATGAACGTACCCAGTAGCAAGCTTTCCCTCCTAGATCTTCATGCTATGCCATGCTTCTTTTCATATGTCTAGTGCATCTTTCTTATACTGAGTCATATCCTTCATTAAATTCAAAGTTTAATATCAATGATTCGTTAATCGAATCTTCAAATATTTGCCTTACATCACAGACAAGTTTACCAATTGTACCATCAAAGTACTCGGATAAGGAATATCCAGCTTCAGTCTACGTTGGTAAGAACGATCATATGGGCCACTATAAACCAAGAGGCTCAGTAAGGACGCATATGCATGGAATTAGCTCCATTTGCTTAGGTCTAGTCTCATGTGCTCAATACAAGCGCTTATGTAACAGATATAGCCACATATACTAAGGTAACACACCATAAGCCCATCCAACTACACACAGATTTTTGCTCAGTCAAAGCCCTATATGCTTAGTGTGGTGGAGCCCCATATGCACCAGTATACATAGCCATCATGAAATGGTATGACTCCTATGTACACTGAATATCATTATGTCAGCACTTTGCTGAGACACTAGTTTAACTTACCTTCTTGTCCCATATCAACTTTAAACAGCATTTCACATACAGAATGGGACCAGGTGTGGTGGAGCTGAGCAGTACTGGGGCTGCATGGTCTGATGCAAGTAGTGCTAAGAGAATTGGTCAGAAGAGAGTAGGGTAAAGTTACTCTATCACCATACATGCTCTTCTTCCTATCAAGGCAATGGGGATGATACAGGCCTGGATACACCATCCTTCCCATGACAAGGGTTGGGAGATGAATAAGCTGAGCTAGGTCTTCTCTTCTTTTTGTGACCCATTTGCTACCAATGAAAATGGTAGGGAAGCCCTGTCCCATCATGTGGTACCCTCTTGGTGCTGAGAGAGGCTCCCTTTGGGTTGTTCCTTTATAATGTCCTAGTAGCACTCAGAGGAAGAGGAGATTCCTACCTCCTGTCCCACGGTCCATTCTCTGACCCCTAGTAAACAAATAGGACACTGCCGAAGAAGAAGGGAAGGACTCTTTGATGTGTGTTACCACTCCTTACTTTACTGTGAGTCCCACAGTAGCTTTCTATTTGCAGCTTGCAGGTACTAGAGGGGGACAATTGTGTTAAGCTAAAAAGGGACAGGCAGCATACATCAAGGAGCTATAAATGCAAGAACAAGAAATTAACCTCATCCAACAAAAAAGTAGGTGTATGATGGAGCTTTGGTGTGTTCCAGATGCAGCCAGCTTTGCATGCCAGGGCAGTGAGGACCTCATGAGTCACATAAGTGACATCACTATCATGCATGCAGAGAAGAACTGAGGTGCATTGGCATATCAATTTCTTAGTGCCTTTTAGTTATAATACTATTAAGTCACCAAGCCCCAGTTTGAGGTGTTTTAACAGAACTCTACCATGGCATGCTATTTCATAAATAACAAATGAGTGCAATAACTATCAGTGTATTTTTTTTCTCGAGTGAAATCCCTGTGCTGGAGTGTATTTCTCATCATACAAGCGGAATGTGTCGTAAAGGGATGCAAAGAAACCATAGAACATGTGAATCAGTGTAGAAGATCTGCCTTTTCTCTGCGGTCAAACCAGATTTTTCACCAGTTTCTTAACACTATTTTTGCTGGCTTTAGAATTCTGCACACTTTACCTCTGCTAACCAGGAATAAAGTGCCAGTGCTCCCCTTTTTAACATGGTTAAATTGGCTTACTCCTGACTGGAACATTTAACTTGCCTGTATGTCTCTAGTATATGGCTTAGAAAATGTACCTGTGCAGTGGTGGCTCGCACAAGGCGTGCTGTGGGGCAGATCGGGGTAAGGGCAGGTTGGGGGTAGTAAACCCGGACATACAATGGAATGGAGGAAAGTAATTATTAAGTTCCTCCGTTCCGTCATATGAGTTTACTACACCCCCAACCTGCCCCTCCCCCGCCCACCACCCCGGAGCATGCCCTATACGAGCCACCGCTGTACCTGTGGCTTGACAGTTAAATGCCATATGTGGACTGCATCTCCTAGCGTGCCATCTGCTATAGTGGATATGCAAACATCTCTTCAGGCATACACTGTGTAGCCTCATCGCTGCAGTGTAAAACCTGCAGTGTGACCTGTCAAAATAAAACATTTTGACAGGCAAAGACACCCCTTTGAAATATTAGTGAGTCACCCGCACACAAGGCAGGGAGCACGATATTTGAAAGTGGAACTTGCAGAAAATTAACTTTACCATGCCACAACAGTGACAAGGCAAAACAAGCGTTATTCACTGTGGCAGTCCTAGCTGTCCTATGTAGTAAACCAGAGCACAGATTAAAATAATAATGCGCCATCTCAGGAATGGAACCAACTGGAAAAAACTCTCCTTAAAATCCAATACAGTAGTGTTGGACTTTTCATAATTATTGAAGAAAAACAACTTATAGAAAGTTATCTTTACCCTTGCTGGAGGTCTTGGAGTCCAAATTGTATTAACTGTCCAGCAACTCCCAGCCTGTACTTGGCCTGAATGAGGTGTGAAATTATTCCCAGGGGCTTCACAATACGCCAGCTTGAGTGACAGGTCAACCAGAATGGGCAGGGATGACTCCTCTGAGCTGCGCAGAATATTCAGGGTGGGGATTGTGGGCATCCTGTTGGCACAACAGTGGCAAATTCTGCCTGACAGGTCTGTTTGCAGCACATGTAAAATCTTTGCACTCTGAAAGTGAACAAACAGGACAAGAGATGGATTACTCTCTATCTTCCCTCTAGGTACCGGGTCCAGAGCCTGTTTCAATTTTAAATTTAGTATTACCTGTGGGAGGATACTGGTGATATCCCTATGACACGCCCACATCCTCTCCCAGCCCTCAGAGTGTAATATGGTTCCTATGAATTTAGTAGGACTGTGTATTAGATCAACAACACTTCAAAATATGGAAACTGAGTCTTCTTATACCATCAGTTTATTTTGGTTCAGCTAGCTCACAGAGCCTCCAGTGGGGCACTATTTTTCCAGATGATGCTTAGAACACAATATTTATATTACACAATATTCTAACTACGATAATCTACAACCACACTGTATATCTGTCTGCTATATCATAAAAAGTGCAAACTACATCACTTGCAATGCTCTGCAAACTCTCAGTCGATCCTATTTGCTTTGACATGAGAGATTATTAGTTCCCTGACCTCTTTCATGGGCACCGTGAGGAAGTACTACTTGCTATTGGTATTCAAAATACATCAATAACAATTTTTAAATATAAATGATAATGCCAGACAACAGAGAGGAAGCAAATATTCTATATTTTCCTTGCAGATAGATAGTTTCCGAGGAGTTCTCTCTTCTAAACTTCCTGTACTTCTTATAAAAATTATGAAAAATACACAAAGTATGGAATGTTCTATGCTTGTTTGTCTTATGCAAATGTGGCTTCCCTCATACTTTTGAATGCCAATCTAATTTGAAGTACCTTTTGCCATGTTCTAAGTGGGTTAGACTTGAGAATAGTGTCTTTCAGCTGTTTATCTATGCCAGTGTAATTTCAGATTAATTTAAATACTAGGGAATATGTCATATAATAATATAGTAATATAGTAATATGTCATATACAGTCAATATTTATACAAACATACATGTAATAGGATATAACCAAGATGGTCCCATGAAGAGTGTTCTTGGAATTTACATTCCATAACTAACATTTTTTAACTTCACCCATCATCCATGGATAGGGCGCTACAAATTTGGAACCCATTGCGGTGTTTATGTATGTAGATGTCTTTATTGAAGCTCAAAACCTCAGATGCTGTGCTACACCAATGTGTTGAACCTCTGATCACGTTCATAGTGCAAGTAATAACATAAGGTTTCTATACAGTTTGAATCTTAACAGTACTCTTAACAAGACTTTATCTCTTAGACCTATTTCGATCCTTGAGAAACATATGTTCAGTTTGCCACAATATATGGATGAAACATGTGTTTCCTGTTTTAATAATAGATGCAACTTGATGACAATATCCACTATTATCTCCATAATTTCTAGTCCACATAGAATCTGTTTAAATAAATATTGAATGTATAACATGTGGAAATAAAGTGTTTTTACTTCCCTGTTTCCTAAACTAATTTGTCTTATAATATGTGGGATTATTGGCCATACTCACTAGGGAAAGTATCAATCCTAAAACTTTTCTCAACCCTAAAATAGGTATTGCCAAAGCCAATGGGTCTGACTTTGGCTGCCAGCCATCTAGTAATCCTTGTTTTGCTTTGTCATGGATTTTGCAAAAACTTTACTGTTTGGGAATATGCGAGGCCCTTATCAATCTAGAAAAAAAACATTTGCTCCACGCAAAAAAAACAAAAACACATATTCCCATAGTTAGCCCTGGCACTGAAGGGCAATGCTTTGTGTGTGGATGGCTTCCTTGGAAAAGGGTGGCATGCTGTAACTTGTAGTGAAGTCAGCCAGTGGCTGATGTGGGCTGATACATTGCCCCTTAAGGCATGCTGGAGTGGGAAGAAATGTGAATGTTTCAGCCACAGACGAATGGATGAAGTGTGGATGAAACCCCTATAAACAGCTATGTTATACATGTATTTAATAAAATGAAAATATCCTAAACATGTTAATCAGGCTGGCATTGGCTGCTATCGTGTTGCCTTTAGAGAAAGAAAGAAAGAAAGAAAGAAAGAAAGAAAGAAAGAAAGAAGACAAAAAGGAAATGTTAGAAGGAAGCCGAGAAAGAAGGAAAGTAGGTGAGAAAAAAGGCAATAAAGAAGGAAAGAAAAAAGAGAAAGAAAGTGAAAGAAAGAAGACATTAAAGGATGAAGGAAGGAATGAAAGAATGATAGAGAAAGAAGGAAAGAATGAGAGAAAGAAGGAAAGAATGAAAGAAAAGCAGGAAAGAAAGAAAAAGAAGGAAATCAAGAAAGAAAAAGAAGGAAAGCAAGAAATAAGTGAAGAAAAAAGGAAGGCAAGAAAGAAAAAGAAGGAAAACAAGAAAGAAAGAAAATGAAAGAAAGAAGGAAAGAGTGAACAAAAGGTAAAAAGAAGGAAACAAAGACAAAAGGAAAGAAGAAAGAAAATGGAAAGAAAGGGTAGAAAGAAAAAAGAAAGATTAGGAAGGGAAAGAAAGTAGGATAGAAAGAAAAAAGAAAGAATGAAGCTAGGAAGGCAAGCAAGAAAGAACGAAAGACAGAAAATGTTTTTGCATAAAAAACACAAGTAACACCATTCTTGCGAGAAAAAGGCATCCACTTTCAGCATTAGCCAGCACTTATACAACAAAATCTATGCTCAGCATCTTTGGGGAAGGAAGAACAGGAAACTTCTTAAACAATGCAAAGTCTAGTGATCAGGAACTGTGCAAAACCCTACTCAAGGAGCCTGTGTATACCCCTATGACAAAGTCATTTACTTAGGACTAGTTAAATTTACCAGTGTCTCCAAGCCCAAATCACCCCGAGGCAGTTTGCGTTTAGATAAAAGATCTGGATGAGTGGAAGAAACTTTCAATATATTGACTGGAAAGAAAAGTCTTCCCAAAGCTAATATTCCACCTGAGGTCCTATTTTTTTAATTAATTATAATTCTGATAGTAATTAAAAGGTATAAGAATGCTAGGCCCTGAGATGATACAGGTTTGCTATTGAAAACCCTCGCCTAGCTCAATATGCAGCTTACAGTATAAACAACGTAATAGAATTAACTGAAAAGCAATGCACTTTGAATTCCTCAGTAGGATGTGTTAATTACACCAGTGCAAATCTATATTAGTATTAATACAGCACTATAACTGTGTTACTAGCAATTGATTCAACCCTAGGTGGGAAATAGTGGGAATGAATCATTGCAAATTCAAATTCTGCCTGTTTTTTTTATTTAGTTTTTCACTGAGTTTTATATAGTTCAAACGTGACCTGAAGGTATCGGGCATTAGATCGCTTTACACAAGCACCAGCTGCATTACATGAGGACACATTCATTTTTGTTAGGCACGGGGAGATTAAGTGATTTGCCCAGAATCACAGGATGTTGCGCATCCTTGCTGAGACTCGAATCCGGTTCCCCAGATTTAAGATAGACCGCCCTAGTTGATAGGCCAACTCATCTCCCCTCTCCTACTCCTTTTAGTGTGCTTTATTACCAGTTGAGCAACTAGCAAGGAAAAACTAGTAGTAAGTACCCAGGTTAAGGGTAGAGGAGTGGAATTTGCACTGGACTCCTAATTGTAGTGCAGAAATGGGTGTACATGGATTTTATGTCCATTGTATCACTTGATTATGGACCTAAATTGTCCTGTTGGTGGATATGTAACGGTACATCAGGGAAAAACATATTGTGGAAAAAGCACATATTAGGTTCAATAGTGTAAAATCATTGGTGAATGTTAAACATACTCAACTCCTATACTGTGGTGGGTGATATTTCTCCTTAACATCTCATGTATTGTATGTGTAATGCATTAAAAGTCAACCAAAGGGCCATTGGTATTGTTGTGAGATTAATAGGGCCCATGCACAAATGCTCCCATTTTTGCACTTTCACGTTTAAAGTTGACATCTTTTTAGACAATGACTTTTAGCACATTATGCTTGTGTGCTTGTATGTGATAGTGTACTCAGAAGTATTTTGCTGACATACATTTCTTTGTAGTCACATAATCATAACATTGTACATTTTGTCCAAGGACCGAGTACACTGCGCAAACAGCCCTTGCATATTCTTGTCTGTTCAGAGACAGCTCTGAATTGCTAGAATCAACAATGACACATGCATCTGAACTCAGGCACAATGCAATTGGGTGCAGTTTTTATTATATAAACTGTGTTGAGCCTTTGGGCAGAGGAGTATTTCTGTGGATTGTCGTGGTCGCCCCTTGCTTGAATTCTATCCGAGCGGAATCTCATCACTATCCTTGGAGGGATGACGGCCTGTTCTACACCAGACTGGCTTCCGGATGAAACATGCACACAGGTACATGGGGAGTTAGGCCACTCCAAGGTATTTGGCAGAGCCATAGCTCTCTAGCATAGGTAGAGCTAGGTAGGAGTACAATTATTTGTATTCAAATAATCATAATGGTTGAATTATTAATCTTCTTAACCATTCTTCTAATGCTGACTACTATGCTTTGTTTCCGTCTACTAATCATTGCAACACACATATTTTACACAAGATTCCAATTGCTTTAATAAATGTCTGAACTGCTAATTTCTGTATTTCTTATGTCTTTCTTTGGGCATGCCTGAGAAAAAAACGAAAGGGTGGATCTATTTCATTAGGAAATTAGGGTTGTCATAGTTTGAGGTTGCAGACACCATCAGGTAAGTTGTATAGGACTAGATGGCACACTGTGAGCTAGCCAGGAACTAGGTAACATATTCTGTTGATATGAGTGGACGTAGTCTCCATATTTTTGATGCTTATGTGTCCAACAGCACAGTCTTACTGAATTAGAAGGAACCGTACGCCAGTATTGTGTGATTGTGCACCCTTGCCATTTTTCTGCATAATTCTGGATCTGCCGCAGGTGCCACATAATCCATCATCTGCTGCATAATCTGCAAATGTTAACAAAAAATTTGTTTCTAGCTAATACAGTGCACATGTTACTAAAAACGCAGTGACACGTGTTCCTGCACATTGGCCGGCCCTTTACAAAGATTGACTGGTCACCATTCTGCTGCTTGTTTGGGTGTTAAACAGGTACTAATGAGGCTCATGCCCAGACAGTATTAACAAGTATAAAAATGACAAATAATGAAGTCAAACTATCAGTAAATGTGCTAAACCTATGCCACATAATTAGCCTTTTCTTTACAATAATTTAGTCAACCCTGCCACATAATTTGGCCCTCTCCTGCTGCATATTTCTAGTGGTCCAACCTTACCCCGTAAGAAGTCTCTAGATATCAACACTGGTATTGAAACCCATTGTATGTAACTTATTTTTCTTCTCTCCTGGACAGATCTTACAGAGAAGCCAGAGATTGTTCTCCCAACTGTTCTGGCTGAAGGTACCACTGCCCGCATCACCTGTACAGCACCCGGGAGATGCTCAGGGTTACCACCACTCATCACCTGGAAGGAGGCGTGGGACACTGAACATTCTCAGACTACTGCATCAATCAAACAGGCAGATGGAACTCAGGTCCACACATCTACAATAACCTTCATGCCCTCTAGAAGACACAACAAGTCATGGCTGACTTGTGAGGTGTTTTATCACATGGCAGGTGTTTCTACAAGGAAAGCGATTCTCCTTAATATACAGCGTAAGTGCAGATCATTTAATTGTCAATTGAAATTAGAGAGTAGAGGGGAAGTCCATCCACAGAAGTTCTGCATGATGTTCCCAAATCCCTTCCATTTTACACCCACCCTCTCATTTTGAAAACAGATAGAGAAAAATTTACATTTGTATTTGCAGAACCCCAGAGCATCTTGAAAAATGTCTTCTAGTGATTCAGGTGATGGTAAATCCCATCTCCAAGACCAGCTTAAAAAACAAACGTTGATGAAGTGATGTCTAAGTGAGGTGTAACGGGAATTGATCCTTGTTGTGCCATATGAAGGTGGGAACTGTCTGGCAGCTGCCTCTGAATTTAAGGTATAATTGGGAAATTCAAACATCAAATCTATGGGGCTGAGTTAGAGTTTGGAGAGAGGGTACTACATTGCAACAGTGACGGATTACCTTCTCCGCCAAACTTAAATTCCACCTGCTAGATTTTCAGTTGGCGGATGGTAAGTATGTTGGTCATGGAAACTACTCCGTCTCTGTTCTTGGCATCCTCTTTTGATGGCCCTTACTCCATTGAGCTGTCAAAGAAGTATGTCAAAATGTAGAACAGAGTAGGCTGCATCGCTGGCATACTCTTCTGATTCCTCGACATAGTAAGGTTCGGCCATTCAATCACCCACATGATTTAGAGTGTATGGTTGAATTGCGAGGGCCTCATTTATGAGGCCGTGCGTCACTTTTACGCCGCCGGTGCGTCTCTTTTTGTGACGCACCATCAGCGTAAATAATGTGCCTTGTTGCACCATATTTACAAAGTGACGCATCTAGGTAGATGCGTCACTTTGTAAACCCCTGCGCCACATTATACCTGCGCCAGGTATAATGTATGCAGGGGGGGCGTTCTCCCGCAAAAAGCCTCGTAGAAGTGACACAGTGAAATCTATGAGATTTCACTGCGTCACTTCTAGGACGCCGTTGCGTCAAAATCTTGCGCCTGCCTCACAGCAGGCGTAAGACTGACTCAAGCCCTTTCACATGGGGCTTGCCCCATGTGAAAGGATGCATTGCTGGAGTTGCGTCACTTTTGTGACACACTCCAGCAATGCGTCACTTTTGCGCTTACAGATACGTCAAATACTGACGTATCTGTAACTCCTTGCGACATGATGCATCATACTGTAAATATGACGCATCAGGTATGTCGCAAGGAGTGCACACTGTGAAGTGACGCATCGCTGCTTTCACGCAGCGATGCGTCACTTTTCATAAATGAGGCCCCCTGTTTTTACTATCCCTTAGTGCTGTGAAAAACCAGGCGGTAAAGGACAGTAAAAGTAAAAACGTTTAAATAACCTCAACCCATGGAAGAAAATTCCCATTGTCTGGGGCCATTATTTTTTGTATTTTCAAAAACAAAATCCTATTTTGGAATTTTGATTTTGATGAAACAAAAACAAGTTAGACAGGTGACAGTCATGTTTGATGGAATCATCAGTCACACATTTACCTCATTGACAGAAACCACCATGTCAGGGGTTCCTGTGCATGACTATAGTTGTCGGGTAGGCTGACAGCCAACTCTAAATTCGGAGGCTGGTACTCTGTCAGGGCAAAGGAGCACAGAGTAAATACCATTTTCCGAACTCTGTACCAGGTGTTACACGGACAGAATTACACGGGCACCAAAATTAAAGTGGCCTCCGTTAGAAAACCAGATAGTTAAAAAAGTTGTCCGCATTTGGGAATAAGTACTGTTTTGAACTTGGCAGGCTGCATGGTTATTTTGCAGGGTTTGCGAGACTGAATGCATTGCTGCAGGCAATATTTGTGGTAATATCAGGGAAATCAACTGTAAAAACCAGAGCACCTGACCATAAAACATGCCCACAAACTGCTAAAAAGCAGGTCCCCACATTGATCTGTCAGACCAGCCCATCAGGCATTGCCTGGTTGCCCTATAGGCCAGACTGACCCTGGTTTTACAAGAGATGTTTCTCTGGATATGTGTTCTAAATTTTTTGTTGTGTCATAGGAAGAGCTCAGACCTTAGGCTGCAAATTACAAAACATCTAACCGGGTAGCTTATCTGATCTTCTTTTGATTGTATTGCCATAGGCCCCACATTTCACTGCCCGAAACCTATTATTCAAAATATTGCAGGTTGTGGGCTGTTTCTCCAATTCTGCTATAATTGAGTTAGAGGTGTTGTGTCCCAGGCAGAAGAGTACTCCTCTGTCTCCTCAGCAGAGTCGTTTACACCTATGGTATCCTATGATAATGAATCCCCGTTCCAGTCTGTTTAAACCAATTCCAAATGCTAAACTTCCTACAGAGCACTTATGCACCTTTCTTTACAATTCCAAACCTATCACAGAGCCTCTAATGCCTATCATTATTTGACATGATGGTAGAGACCAGCCCCACTTTAACTGTCATACATCGTTTACCAGTGTCATTTCACTTACGCTACTTTCAACCTTTTCAGTTTTTTACCCTTCAGTAAAGTACAAGGCTGGCCCTAGATGATTTGAGAAGGCAGATAGAGTAGTACAGCTTTGAAGGATACAATGTTATATACCATGAGCATGGTTTCTAGTTTAGTATTAGTGTTTCTAAAGGACTGCAAGCAAACTAGTGTTGTCTCAGAGCACTCATGGAAGATATGCAAGGATGGTAACACTCCAGGACAAGTTAATCAATAGACAGGCCTGAGAACTGTGGATAGGAACCCCCTCCTTGCAAGCATATAACGTTTGAGTGTATGCATGCTTGTATGTAGGTGGTTTTCATAAAGGGAAAATCTAGGTAGTTCCATTCTTGGGATGAGCAAACAACAACTTTGTGTAATTGTCGTAGGGGTTGGACTTTAAAGGTGTAATAGGAATGAGGGTATCCTTAGGCTCTTTCAGGATTGCCTGACTTTGAGGAAGTCATGTTTAAACAGCAGCTGTGGTGGTAAAGTATTCCACTCTGAGAAGTCTTGATCTTGGAGAAGCTTTCCATCAAAACCTTTTACAGCATGAGTGGAGCTGTGGAGACAACATTGAGTGAGTAATAACAATGCTGAACAGTCGAAGTAATCATAGGATAAAATACTGCATGGAAGGATAAACTGCTACATAGTTCTGTACATAGAACCTAAGCATAGTAAATATAGTATCATTGAGACTCCATTGTAAACTCTGTAGTGTCTTGTGAGTTAGCAATGATGGGACCCTTTTGGTTCCTGATGGACTGCGAAGAACTGCGATGTAGGTGTTCAGATGTGGTGAATAGGGTTCATGTTTAGAATGTTGAGCTAGCAGTTCCACACAGTTGAATATAGACGTGTAATTCCAAGCTCCATGTATGGTGTATTCATTTATGAGTACCCAGGGTAGGGAGGATGCTACAACTGGCAATGAGATAAGGAATACATGACCCAAAGATCGACAGTGCTATTCCAGAGAGTTTGCCATGGTCCAGCAAACTGCTCTTGTTTGTCGCACGTGCCTTAGTCAAAGTCAAGTTTGATTTTTGGCATATGTGGAGTTAAAAGCACCACTCCAGCCAGTGTGAAGCTTTTGAAGATACCAAAAACCTCACTGAGAGGTTTACTCATCAACGGCCATAAGCCTGCTAGCAAGGCAGTGAAGGAGGTATTGCACCACTATGCATCACTGGGCTATTTATCATAGAGTACGACAAGGATAAAAGCAGCAACAACCAGGTACAGAGAAGTGCTGAAGGCATCGATAGTTGAGTGTAAAGAAGCACTAAAGGCAGGAGAAAACAAATACAATCCAAAGATCCAGTGAGAAGGGTGAAGAACCTGTGAAAGAAACAAAGCCGGTACTCACATGTAAAGAAGAAGACATCGCCTTACAGCTAGAGAGCGGGTGCAATGACCCTGTGGTAGCATGCAGCTAATGCTTGGCGAAAGTGCCAGTAAAAGCGGGCATAAGATGTCAAGATCCCTGTAAGAACTGGGACCGCCAGTTCTCCGGGGGGTAGCATGGCTCGAGCAGGAAGGCAGCCAAGGGCTTGTGTGTAAAGCAGCTACTTAACGCACACATCCAATGTAAGACACAGTGGCGCAATAATGGAGACCACACCAGAAGTTGTATTTGAAAGAATCAAGATCTTTTATATAAGCTTTCAAATAGAGCGTTGCATTATTAATTCGTCAGCATTACATTGAGACATTTCATGAATCACGTTCCGGTTACATTCCCTATAAATGGGTGAACATTTCATTAGAATAATAACCAGTTCATCTAGCAGTGAAACACTAGCTGACCCCGCCTATCGTATCAAACTCTCTGACAGGCAACGGGGTAACTGTATTAACCTGGAGGATCCTACAAGAAGCGACTATAGTAATGCATTTAAATATCACATCAAAACCTCTTATGGACGCTTTTCCTTACAGGTAATACAACATATCGGCAAGTACTTATCAGTCCAACCAGGAACTCCAAAGAACACAACCTTTACTTATTTGTGACAAGCCTTTCTTCTTGTGAATACAGGTCGGCTGCGACCTAGATCAGATCATCAGAATACTGTGGAAGCCCACCTCTGCAAGAAAATTCAGTACAGTGAAGTGAATCTCCCACTCATTTCCGGCTTGCACATATGGTGCACTAGGAGCCAATCAAGCTTGTAAATACGGTGCACACTAAACACTTTAGTCTTGTAAATACGGTGCACGCTAAACTTCAGGCTTGTAAATACGGTGCACGTTAAACTCTTCAGTCTTGTAAATACGGTGCAAGCTAAACACTTCAGGCTTGTAAATACGGTCTCTTGAGGCACATATGCAGGGGGGGAAGGGGCCAACAGGGCCCAGTCTCAGAGCACCCCGGGGGAGGGGCGACCTCGGGCCTCTCCCGGCCTACCGCCCTCCTCCCCAGGGGGTTACCTCACTTCTTCGGCCCTCCAGGGCCCTTGCGTCGGGTTCAGCGGAGGAGAGGGGGTTCCAACCCTCTCGTGGCTGCCCTCGTCCCAGCGCAGTGCAGGCTCAGCTTCAGGGCACCGGCGCTGGGGACGAGGCAGGGGCCGGGTGTGCTTCGCCTCGAGGGCGCGCCAGTCAGAGCCAATGTTAGCGCGGCCCTCGGGGGCGGGACGAAGGAGCTCCCCTGTCACGTGGGGAGCGCACTGACTTCGGGCCTACCGCGGCCCGGCTCACTTAAGGCGGCGGCCCTCTCCTGGCGTACGGGGGCCGCCGAGGGGGGTAATCTCAGCGCTGGACACTGCACAAAGGCAGGCGGCCACGGGACAGGCTGGAGGCACCTCGGAGGTGTCGCGAAGGCGTCGCCGATGCCGCGATGATGACGCGGTCCCCTCAGGCGCCTCGGGGCTAGTCACAGCGCTTTACACCGATACAGGTGAGCGCATGGGGGCAACTGCGGCGCCTCACAGGGCAGGATACTTCTTGAGGCGAGAAGCGCCCCAGGATCTCAGCGCTTGAACCACGGGGGCACAGTTAGCTCAGAGCAGGCAGTCTTAAATACAGCGCTGGACAGGGGAAGCGGAATATAGCGCTTTCCACACAGTTTAACCAGGACAGCAGAGCAGTTCAGTCAGGGGGAGGCAGGTAGGGCAAGGTGGGCCCAGCTGAAAGCAGGGGATGCGCAGGGCAGCACAAGTCCAGTACCTGGTCGATCACCCCAGCAGTCTCTGGTCAAGGAGAAGTAGACTTCTTGGCGCTTGAATGGTTCTGCGCCCTTAGTTGCTTGTTTCTTGAAGTTGTAGAAGAGGGGGGGGGATTGAGTTGAGGGCCTGAAGAATTTCTCCTCAGTCACTGCAGATGGGCCCTAGGGTTCCTTACCACTGGGCCAGATCAGGGGGCTAGCTTTGGACACCTCACTGAGCTTAAGAGGCAGCACCTAAATCCTGTCACTCCCAGTAGCATAGGTTCCTCACTAGGCCCTCCCGCCTAAAACTCCTGCATGGGTTCCCCAGGTCAGTGATGCCCCAACTGACTAGAAAGTTTCCCTCCTTTTCCTTATATAGTGGCAGTTGGCAGTTGGCAGTGGCAGTTGGTGCCTCCCCTATTCTGGAAGGTTCCAGGAGCTTCCCTCATTCTAGCTATGGGCAGGCTGGCAGGCTGGTATGGCAACATTGTTTAAGGGTTCCAGCCAGCTCCTGGCTACTAAAGTGCGCCTATACAGACCACGCTGCAGTAGCAGGGGTCAGTGGCAGCCATGTTGGGGGAAGAGAGCACCTGCACCCTGGCATTGATTAGCAATGGGAGGGTGCCCAGAGTCCTAAAGCCAACAAAAAGTAGGTGTGAAAAAAGAGGCAAGGGCAAAAAATACAGGGAAAGACCACCCTAGGGCTGACAGGTCTAACAATCCCACTTACCGGAACATAATCAAAAACCACAGGAACGAAGAATGTGCATCCTCTCCCCTGCAGGCTAATCTCCAACACCCCAATATATAAAGAGCGAAAATAAAAAAAACCTTAGGAGATAATGGGGAATAGGAGGGAGAAGGAAAGTATCAGTAGTCAACTCTGCTGTCGGTATGGTGGGTAACCACTTTCTTTGATTTCACAGGATATTCCATCACACTGTATCCTGGAGTCAAATGTCTTCGAGAATATACCGTTGTGCGAAAGAACACAACAATAAGTAAGCCACTCTAGTATACATATTGACAACCACTCCATCACTTGCTTCCCAAGGACTACTGCTTTGCACTCACCATTACCTAATGTGGGGAGTCATAAATCCAAGAATCCAATTATATGCATAGCATAACCCTGTTCCCCAAAACTCCTTTATCCACATAGGAATGGAAAAGAGCCAAAGACTTTGTACTAGACAAAGCCCACCTCTGTCTGCAATGTCTGTCCAAAAACAAAAGGTTAGAGGCATTGAGGGTGACAATAAATCAATGAAAGGAAACCATGGAAATGAGGCTATACAGTGGAAGAATATTCAGGTGATCTTCTCTGTAAACTATTTAGCCACAACATCATTTTTATTAGTGGTACAGTGTACTGACCTGAGGTTAAGGAGGGTCACGGAGCAGGAGAAAGAAACAGCATGAGTTCAGAGCTCTTCTCCTTTGAAGAGTGACTCACTGGAGCCGAGCCAGAAAAACAGACTAGGGAAGCTGCAATACTCTGTCGGGTCATCGGGAAACCAAAGCGGCTGCAAGAACACAAAATTGTAGAAAGCTAAAGCTGGCATAGAGATGAACCTTCTTCCTGGAGGATTAGTAAGCTCATCCTCCTGGACCTCTCTGCAGCGTTCGACACTGTCTGCCACCGCACCGTAGTTCAACGCCTAAGCAACATCGGTATCCAAGAGAAGGCACTGGAGTGGATCATCTCGTTCCTCGCCGGAAGAACACAGAGAGTCCGCCTCCCCTCCTTTTCGATCCGAGGCCACCGAAGTCATCTGCGGCGTCCCGCAAGGATCATCACTCAGCCCCACCCTCTTCAACGTCTACATGAGACCTCTTGCAGCCATTGCACGCCAGCACAACCACAACATCATCTCCTACGCCGACGACACACAGCTGATCCTCTCCCTCACCAGAGACCCCGACACCGCCAGAACTAGCCTACACGAAGGGATGAAAGACGTCGCCGAATGGATGAAGAACAACCGCCTGAAACTGAACTCAGACAAGACGGAAGTCCTCATCCTGGGACCATCACCCTCCGCCTGGGACGACTCCTGGTGGCCCCCCGCCCTGGGCACCACTCCCAAGCCAACAGACCACGCACGCAACCTGGGCTTCATCCTGGACTCCTCCCTCTCGATGACCAGACAAGTCAACGCCGTCTCCTCGTCATGCTTCAACACCCTACGCATGCTCCGCAAGATCTTCCGCTGGATCCCGACCAAAACCAGGAAAACGGTCACCCAGGCACTCGTCACCAGCCGACTGGACTACGAAAACACCCTCTACGCCGGAACCACAGCCAAGCTACAGAAAAGACTCCAACACATCCAGAACGCCTCCGCCCGACTCATCCTGGACATCCACCGACGCAGCCACATCTCCGGCCACCTGAGGGACCTGCACTGGCTCCCTGTCAGCAAGAGGATCACGTTCAGGCTCCTCACCCACGCACACAAGTCTCTCCACGACCTGGGCCCCAAGTACCTCAACGACCGCCTGACCTTCTACACGCCCACCCGTCAGCTACGTTCTACAAGCCTCGCCCTCGCTGCCGTACCACGCATCCGAAGAGCCAACGCCGGAGGCAGATCCTTCTCCTACCTGGCGGCCAAGACATGGAACTCCCTTCCCATCCACCTCCGGCTGACCCAAGACCATCTTGCCTTCAGGAGACAACTCAAGACCTGGCTGTTCGAGCAAAAGCGGACCCCTTCCCCCAAGCGCCTTGAGACCCTTCCGGGTGAGTAGTGCGCTATACAAATGTTATGATTGATTGATTGATTGAGTAAGCCAAGCGCTGACACCAGGTTAGGTGCATCTTTTATGCGGAAGCATCTCCATGACGACGATCACACTTGCGAGACTTCGAGATCCCGTTCTCATGATATCTCGAGTCCTGCGTTAAAGGATCCCTAATGCTATACAAGTCATGGAGTGCATCTAAACCACATGAGGGGTACAATGGTAAACAGTAAGACAATGAGAGTTTTGGGTTTGTCTGAAGGAGCATGTAAACACATGTATGCTACGAGGAGTGAGGGGCAGATGCCAGAGGGACAGGGCCAAATGCAAACAGGGACACCAACATGTTGCAGTGCAAGTTGCAACCTCAGACGATGAATGCAGAGAGAAACCCTTAGTCCAGACTGAGTTCTCATTGCTGCCAGAGCTGAGGAACATGCTGATAGACAAGCTGCTGATATGGAGGCCAGAAGTCCCCAGGAGGAGTCAGTCATGAACATGAAAAGTAAGCTGAAACATAAAGCTGAAGGACACAAAGTGATGTCTCTAAGGAAAATGAAACTGTGCTTTAGATGTGGATTTTCGTTTTCACATGAAAGTAAACGTCCAACTATTGTACAAGTATGCAAAGTCTGTGGGAAATAGAACTATTTTGTATTGGTTTGCAAGGTGTAGGAAAAGCTAAGTGTGTCACAACGAGAAAACAAAATGAACACCCAAACGATCGAGAAGCAATGTTCTACGCTCACCCACACGGCCAAATAGCAACATCAGCTGAGGCAAATTGACACTAAACTAAGTCGATCGTCCTCTAAATCTTCGTCCAAGTGTTCTTCAATTTCATTATCATGTGACAGTGAGGAAGATGGATGTGTGATGTTGATGTTTGCCTCAGAAAAAGGTGTGCATGTCAGCCTGGTCCCATGTAAAGAAAAGTTGACGAGTAAAATAAAAACAGTAATTCAAATACTGTCCGAAGATTGCACTAAAAGTAAAGTGGTGCATCGATAAACATTATGCCTAAGGAAAAATACAATGAACTATCTCCATTGCCACGCCTCACACCGTCAACGACTAAATTGTATACATGGGCTGCATCAACGCCATTAAAGACTCAAGGCTCATTCGTAGCAACTATGAAACGCAAAAAGAGACAAAAACACCCATCCATGTACTTAAGGGAACTGTGCCAAGTGCCTGCTTACTCAGTTTCAATACTGCTGCTGATATGGGACTGATATCTGTGTAGTGTACTACAAAATGGATGCTCATCACAAAATAGTGAGTCAGTTCCCGCTGTTGTTTCATGGATTAAGAGATCTTAAGACCAAGAAAGTGCAACTGCATATCAATGAGGACGCTTGTTCTGTTGCTCAAGGACATAGATGAAGATGTTACTAAAGCATGATATCATTGAGCGAATTACTGGTCCAAGTCTGTGGATTTTGCCCGTAGTAGTAGTGCCCAAAAAGGGCAGTGAAGGAGCTGTATGAATCTGGGTTGCTATGCATCAACCTACCAAGGCAATTGAAAGAGAACAACTTCCCGGTCTGCACATTGTCGCCATAATCACACAGCTAAATAATGCCAGTGTCTTCACTCGTCTTAATCTGAACAAAGAATATCATCAATTGTAACTTGAAGAAAATTACAGGTACATTACCACCTTTTCTACCCATATTGGTTTGCTGTTTGGATTACGTTTGGGTATGTCATCAGCTACAGAACTTTTTCAACATGTCATTCGACGGATCATACAACCTCTCATGAGTGCTTTCAATTACAGTTATGATATATAGATTTTCGGAGCTACGCCCAAGGAACATGTGAAGGTCATACACAAATGTATTGTTTACTTGCTGATGCAGGTTTAACTTTGAATCCTGAGAAATGTGAGTTCTACAAACAAAACTCAAATTCTTTGGCCATATCTTTTCTGATGGGGGTATGAAACTCAATCCATCTAGAGTACAAGCTTTGTCAGCTGCCAATCCCCCACAAGATGTTACCATGTTACATTCATTACTTGGCATGGCCAGTTACTGTTACAGACACATCCGAGACTTTGCCACAGTAAGTGCTCCCTTAAGAGATTTAACTAAAAGAAATGCTTAATTTTACTGGTCACACACATGTGAACAAAGTTTTAACAAAATCAAGTATGCAATTGTAAACACCACTGATATGCCCTGCTTTGATCAGAAGCTTCATACAGAAGTTGTTGTTGACGCAAGGCCGGTCGGTTCTTGCCCAACATAGTAGACACCCAAATGCTCGAAGCCATATTGTAGCATATGCATGCAGAAGTTTGTTACAAACTGAACATGCCTATTCACAACATGAGAAAGAAAGTTTAGCAGTGGTGTGGGCTTGTGAACATTTCCACATATTCTTATATGGAAAACTTTTCACTCTTGTAATAGATCATCAAGCATTGCTTACCATCTTTGGCAGCTGTAAAGCCAAGTTGCCTCCTTGAAATGAACATTGGGGCTTGTGACTTCATGAATGTGACTACACAGTTGTGCAGTGACCGGGGAAAGATCAAACCCTTGATGACTACTTTTTTTACGAGTGCCACTAGAGTGTCATGGTACCCCTTTCAAAGTGGCTGATGCCTACATTAACTTCATCATAAAGTCCAGTACACCTGCCTCTATTTCATTGGAACAAATCATGGCTGCAACGAGCAAGGATAGTAGCCTGTTGATACTAAAGGACATCATTGCACATCAATTGTGAAAACAGCACACTTGACCTCTCACATGTGACAGCGAATATCAGAAGTTAAAAAATGTGAAAGATGAACTGTCCATTACTCAAGAAGGTATTGTCTTAAGAGGTTCGAGCATTGTCATACACGAGAGTATGCGACAATAAGTAATTAAAGTGGCCTATGAAGGACATTGTGGAATTATTGCCACTAAACGAGCTTGAGAGAGTTCAAAGAGAGTTGAAGGCCTGTCATTTCTGCATTTGCTTATCTCTCAAAACCGCTCAACTTACCTTGACCAAGTCTAATTTAAAAAAGCGTATATGAAAGAGATTGCTGTTGATTTTTTTGGTCCTTTTGACAATGGACATAACCTGATGGTGGTTATCGATGAATACTCCTGTTTTTCATTAGTAGATCTCTCATCAATCACTCAAGAAAGAGTCATCGAGGGGTTAGATGGCATTTTTGCAAAATGGGGTGTTCCTTCAATTCTGAAGTCTAACTATGGCCCACCATTCAACAGTCAAGAAATAGAAGACTTTAATAATTAGTCCAATGTGAAGCATCAGATAAGCTCGCATATTTGTGCGACAATAGAGAAAATGCAAATCTAATGTTGATGCTGGACCCTTAAATACTGTGACTGGTAAAGGACACATAGTGACTCTTCACCGTCCTGAAGTCCATTTTGAGAAATTGTTCAGTCTACAGACTTCTACCTCATCATTCACCAGTTCCAGATGTCAGATATGAGACTAGTTCAATTGAAACAGTAGAGAGCCCCCCCAACTGCACCTGTCCCTACATCACGGACGCTTCTCTTCTCAGCATCAGAGGTCACAATCTGGACATTTGGTCATAGTTCCAGAATGACTTATAGAGGAGTTGTAATTTAATATAACTGTAAAGAGTTTTTTATTTTCATTTAACTAGGGGTAAGATATAGTGTCTTATGAATTGGTGATGACGGACCCTTTTTGTTCCTGATGGACTTCATAGAACTGTGACGTAGGTGTTCGGTGTGGTGAATAGAGTACATGTTTAGAATGTTGGGTTTGCAGTTTACACGCGGACACATAAAGATGTGTCATATCAAGCTCAGTGTGTGGTGTATTCATTTATGAGTACTCAGGCTGTGTAGGTTCTGCACCATAATAGTTCTTCCTAAATTATTTTTCTGGGTACTGAATGGTCCACAATGCAAATCCTCAGAACCACCCAGTCCTCTTTTTTTTAAGTGTGACTTCTGACACTTTGTCCCAACTTTAACATTTGAAGTTAACAATTGGCAGCCACCACCCTTCTCTCTCCTTGTTGTTCTCTGTCACATTTTAAGAGAGGAAACTGTTACTTTGTTACTTAATATAGAAATCACATGGTAGCTAGAGTAGAAAAAGACACTCACATATTTAAATGTTAACTGAATGTCATATGATCTTACTCTGAAGATTTGCTTTGGTCAGTCTACGCCTGAAAAGACTTTACATTTTAATGATAATTCATAATTAAATCATCTTTTTAGCTTGACTGAACAGCAAAATAGACAGAGCTGGCCAGCATGGCCTATGTCTGACCCTGATGGTGCTCAGGTAGATTCCATTGAATGCATGCCATTGGAGGCACTCATGTCATGCTATGTAATTTATAGTTACAGCTTGACTGTTACCAAGAATGGTGTTGAGGTGCTAACAGCAAGTGTCATCACAGTGCATGTTGGGTGTTGATGATCAGTTACTGTGTAGATGCTCTTCTCTACACAGGGTTTTAAGAGGTTTTTTGAGGTCAGATGATCAGATTCTAATCTAAGAGCAAGAATAAGCTTGTTCCATTCATTGGCTCGTCCAAGGAGAACATTCCTTCTTAGAGCAAAGAATCAAAAGCTTTGCACCTGCAGAGGAGCCAAGCAGTCTATTTCGAATGTACTGTTGTCATTTTGCTTGTAAATCAAGTGTTTCACATTGATAAAGGCCTGATATGTGAGGCAGCGACATTTAAACCAAGTTATTTTGCCAATAAGTAGCCACTGTTGGTTGGCCAGAAAAGGTGAGATACGGGTTTGTTTCTGAAGCCCAAGTACTAGACCTCCTGCCAGACTGCGGACTAAATGCATCTTAAATAGCAGCCCTTTAGGAGAGCCCATGTGTGGGAAACATCCTTTACAACGAAACTTTTACAACGCAGTGCTTTTATAACGCAGTTTTTACAACGAAAACCATTATAACGCATTGCGCTGGGGGGCGCTCTAGGATAGGAAATAGATTTAATTTACTATCCAACACCTTCGCTAGTGTCCAGGGGGACTGGAGTTGGAATAGTAGATTAAACTATTCACTATCCAGCACCCCAAAGCGCTATGCGTTGTAAAGGTTTGTGTTGTAAAAACTGCGTTGTAACAGCATGCGTGGTAAGAGCATGCGTTGTAACGTCATACATCCCCCATGTGTAGTGCATTGGAGTAGTCCAGACTAAATAAACCTGCCGCTTAGAGGTCTGCTTTTTGGCAATAGGAGGGAGAGAAAGAGATGAAATTGTAAGTCTCTTGCTATAAAAGAAGCAGGATGAAGTCACCTTACTAACACATGGTTTAGGGGTCAGTAAATTATCTCTGATAATTCCTAGATTATTTGCTTCAGGATCAGGACCTACATTTGTGGGCTGTAAATTATTTGAGAAGGCATCCTGGGCCCATCCAGGGTGACAATATCTATATTATCCCTACCTAGATTTAGGGCATGTTCCTTTATCCTTGAAGCAAATGTAGTATGCCAATTTTAAAAGTTGTTTCTGACATAGCCCCCAGTATCATCAGTTTATGGGTGCTAAACATATATACTAACCTACTACAAAAGTTAAATTAGTATACTAGGTGCACTACAACTGAGTAATACTACTTCTAACATTTATTAAGTGAGTAGGTGTTTGACTCTATGTATCCTTGTATGTACAGGTGTGTGTGTGGCTGTATGGGTATATAAGAGGGTGTGTGAGTAGATGTGAGTGTGAGTGAGGTGCTGTGTGAGTGACAGTATTGGTGAGTGAGTGGGTCTGTCAGTGGCTGCGTTGGTGAATGAGTGGCGGTGTGGCTTTCTCTATTATGGGTGGGGAAGTGTGTGTGTAGTTACTGTATGGGTGAGTGAGTGGGTGTCTAAATGGCTATATTAGTAGGTGATTCGGTGTATTGGAGAGTAAGTGTCCCTGTAACCTTTGTTTTTTTAAAGTGAATTTCTGTGATTTTTTAACTGGTAATCGTGTTTGCAGAGTGGTGGCGAAAGGGGTGGGGTCTCTGACCAGCTCTTAGGAATCGCCATGAGGCGCATTTGCAAAGTGGTGGTGAAAGGGGGCATGGCCTACAACAACTTAAAGAAACCAAAATTATGAGATTTATATAGCGCAAACCAGACCCGAAGATATCAGGTATCTGAGCTCTTTACATAAGCGCCAGTTTAGTTACAGATGAACACATTCATTTTCTTTTTTTTTTTGTTTCTTAGCGATCTCGCAGTGTGAGACTTACTGGAGGTAACAGGAGTTGTAATTATTCTCCAAGGACCCTCTGGGCCTAAGGGGACTTCATCCCCCAACCAGTGTTGTGCCAGGAGGCATGTTTGCAGAGTGGTGGAGACAGGGGGCGTGGCCTCCGAAGACCTCTCAGCAATCCCAATGTGGGACTTACTGGAGGTAACAGGAGGGGTAGTTGACCCCCAAGCAACCCCTGGAGTCAAGGGGACTTCTTTCCCTGCTAGTAGTGCACCAGGAGGCATGTTTGCAGAGTGGTGGTAAAAAGGCGCGGGCCTCCAGCAGCTTGTTGTCCAGCTTTTTCTTTTATTTATTAGGGGTGTGGGGCTGATTGACCCACCTTCCCTGGGCCGATTTGGGCCCCAGGGACCCCATCCTTCATGGCCTGGCCTTTTTAAATTAAATTATTATTTTTTAAATAAAGGGGGGGACTGAGTGCCCTCCTCCCAGGCTGATTTCAGCCCCAGAGACCCCATCCCCTGGGGCCCAGCCTTTTATCTTTTTTCTACATAAATAAGAGGAGGGGCTCCACGCGGCACCCCTCCCAGGACGATTTCAGCCCTGTGGACCCTCTCCCCTGTGGCCCGGTTTCTATTGTGGGTGCCCTTGTCCCACCCAGGGGACCCACTCACCACTGATTGAGACCGCAAGGGAAGCCTCAAGGCCCGATGGTCCCTGCTGACTTCTCGCCTCCTACATGAGCCAGCAATGCTTTTCCAGAGAGGTAGCTGCTAAATATGCAGTTCCCTCTCTGTAAAAGTAATTTGCTCCGCTTCCTGCAAGCAAGAGCATTTTTTATGCTCTCACATGCTGGAAGCGGTGCGTTTGCTATGGCTTGGTGGAAGTGGTAAAGCTCCCGACATGCTGTAGCAAACAGATATGTCAAAGGGGGGCACCTCAGAACATAGCAGAAGCCGGCCCTGGTGGGGTGGTGGTCTGCGGGTCCGTCTATTGCTCCTGGAAGGGGGTGGCACCCCTCCTTTTTTAAATGTTGTCCTGGGAAGAGGTGGTCCCCGTGGATGCAGGGTTGGTCAGTGTGCCCCCTGCATTCAATTTTACAAAAGCTCCAGGGAGGTGGCAGCCCCCAGTGTTGAGAGGGGTCCACCCCACATTTTTTTCAGGTACAGCCTGTGTAGGTGGGAGTCCCATGGTCTGGCGTGGTCCAAGAGGCACCCCCATTTAAAAAGTAAATAAGCCCCTGGGAGGTGGTGGTCCCCAGGGCAGTGGGGGTGGCCATATAGGCCTCCCCCGCATTCATTTATTAAAAAGCCCTGCTGAGGTTGTGGTCTCTGGGGCAATATCAAGCCCCAGGAGGGGGGCCCATACGCCCCCCCTTATAACCAAAATGGCCGCGGGACCTGGCCCACCCAGGGGCCAATAATTAAGGCAGTGCGGGAGCCCGTGCTTCTTGTTTTAAAAATTTTTCGTTGGGATTCACAGATCCCGCTGGAATTAAAAAATGAAATGCTTGGGCCTATAGGGTCAGGGTACTTCTACCCTGCCCCCTTTTCTGTTTTTTTAATGCTTTGTCTGGGACTTGGCTCAAGTCGAGTCCCAAGATGGCTGCCAACACTTCCTGGTTTGTAGTGTTGGCAGCCTATTAGATCCCAGCATGAGATTGGGAGGGGTTGCGGATCCTCCGTGTCCTTCTATATACATTTGGAATATTCTTTAAATTACTCCGTAACTACTTCTCGGATGTACACCAATTTACAAAAAGGTCGCTTTCTGGACCAACAGCTACCTTTCTGCGAAATTTGGTGTTATTCTTTTCAGCTGTCTAAAGCTCCTATGGAAATTAACATGGAGAAAATGCATTTTTGCCCCTCCCTTTTTCTCAGCCCCCACTTGACGGATCACCCTGAAACTTTCAAGAAAGCAGCTGGAATTAACAGCAAAC
Organism: Lissotriton helveticus; assembly: GCF_964261635.1. NCBI lineage: Eukaryota > Metazoa > Chordata > Amphibia > Caudata > Salamandridae > Lissotriton > Lissotriton helveticus. The sequence goes on along the minus strand of NC_136068.1, from coordinate 1,758,280,504 downwards.
TAGAGTAGGAAATTCCGCAAGGATTCATCAAACGACCCCAAAGTTATTGGCAAATATGGAAACTTGGTCCTAACTAGTTGTACCTACTGGCAACCGCCATACACACACATCACACACTTCTCCTTTTTGTTAGGTCGAGCCTACAGCGGCATGCGCATGCGCTTCTCCCTTTGCGAGGCATGCAGTAATGGAGTATGGAGTGGAAGCTTGGTGGAAGCTCTGCCAAATCTCCGCCCATGTTTTTAATTGGCTTGTGTCATTGTCTTTCATAAATGCCGCTGTCTGATTGATTTTGAAGTTTATTAGTCCCTCCTTATTATGGCCATGTTGTCATTTGTAACCTTCCATGGCTACTGGCCCCTTTACTTCGAGATTTACATAGTACAGTACGGTACGTGTTATTTAGACGGTCAGCACTACTTTACGCACTCCTGTTGTCCGCGCTCCCTCCCTCCCATTGTCCGTGATGCAATGCAATAGGTCTCGAGTAAATGCGAGTCCTATTGCATTGCAAATGCTTGTTTAAGCCTACTGACGAATCCCAGTTCCTCTGTAGAGACCATAAAGCTCTTCTTCGCAGCCGTCCCTTTGCTCCAAAGTGCCTTATAAAAAAAATATGTAATCTCCCGTCACATATTCCCAGCGCCGGAAAAATAATACCGCTAATCAGGACGAAGACATTTGATGAGAATAAAATCACTGGATGTAATTATGGTCCTCAATTTGCAAGATAAATGCTTCCCTCTGACTTGGTGACACTGCATGGAAACTTTTCCCGTGCCATGTTCCCAATGCTGTGCCTTAATAAGGCTCCACTAATGCGCCAGTCATAAATTGTTGCGTCTATGAGGCTCGATCTCCACTGCACCCTTGGGAAAGGCGAAAGCTGGATGGGGTTGTCGCTAATGGATGCCTGGGCTTTTGGGCACCAGGACGGCACCTCTGGAGACATGTGCTTGGTCCGAGGGCGCACCTAGCACGCTGCAGCTGAGGGGAGACCCGTCTCTGCGCCTGCCGAGGCCACCCGGTGGCCATCAGGAGGGCGGGCCCTTAGTCATGGAGGGCTGCCCCCGCCCCAAGCTAGCTATGGGCCACCCCTCCTCGGGGCAGGCTTGCCCAGTGGAGGTGGGCGGACCTGTGACGCACGTCCGGGGGCTGCAGGCAGGGAGAAGGTATATCTCTCCCACTGGCCTTTGTGGTGGCCTCTTTGCCGCTCCGGATGTCGCGTTGGACACGTTGGGACACTCTTTTGTTATGCCGCGTCGCGCCGTTGTCGAGCTGTGTTGGTGATTGTATGGTGAGTCCAGGTGTTTGGGGCGCTCCCAGTGTATTGGTGGCTCACGGGTTAAGGTGGTGGCACAGCGAGGTTGAGGTTTGGGGTATTTGCCCCGCTGGACACGCCTCGTGTTCGGAGTTTGGCGTCGGTGTTTTTCATGAGTCCTGGGGCATGGCTGTGTGGGCATAGTATCTGTTCCAGCGCGGCCTGCCCCGAGCATAGAGATGCGCGGCCTTGGTCTGGCCTGAGCGAAGTGATGCGCAATTGGCAGGGAGCGGTTTGAAATTACGGAACTCCCCCAACGCTCCCGCCACAGGGGAGTTGGTGGGCTAGTGGTAGAGGCGTCCGTTGTAAATGTATCTCACGAGGGTTTTTGATTGCGAAGGAGATAGCCTGTCGGCCGATCTCTAATCTAGGGAGCCGGTTCGAGCCTCGGCAAAGAGTCTCAACATCGCGTGAATCTGGCCAAGTCACATAACCCCGTGCCTATCTAAACTTGTGATTTCATGCCTCCGGGTCCAGTTGGTGCTATGATACTCCGGCAGATAGTTTTGCATGGCAAAAGCGGTTGAATGAGGGGCGCGTTGGCCTTCACTAGCTGTCCGCTGGAGCTCCAGGCAGTGTTCAATGCGCTATCACCAAGGAGCTATAGCTCAGTGGCAATGTCGTCTGCCTCTGGTGGCGCAGGTTCGAAGGGTGCTGCCAAAGTTAGGTGGGGAAAAAACAAACAGGCTTTCGATTGTGTTTTGCCCATGTTCTGTCCCGGGGGTGCAGCTGGGGGTGAAGGGCTGCTCCCGCTCTGTAAGCGGGGATTACGAACTGTTTCATGTGAAGTTGTGGTTTTAGGAACTTCCTTTTGAAAGATAAAGGCAAATAATTCCCCTTCAAGCATGGTCGGTTAGAGAGGGATCCTGCTGCCCCCGCATCCCTCTGCATTTCGTGTTTTAGGAAAGTTCAACTTTTGTGATGGCAACATCCGGCTGGCATCGTAAATCTTGTGCAGCTCGGGTTAGCGCAGTGGAAGAGTGTGCATCTTGCAAGCACGGAGTCGAGGGTTCGAACCCCCCCTTGGGGCGCGCGGGCTTCACTAGCATTAGAAGGTTCGCGTTGCTGGCAAAAAAGGGCGCATGTATGCCATTCTATTTTCATCTTCATTGAATTAACGGGTGTCATAATAGATTTTCACGACCCATCAGAAATGAAGGTTTAACATTAAATTTCGTCGGAATCGATGCATTGTAATACTTCCTGGAATACATGTCGGTCTGCCCCCTCCCTGCGCCGCATGTAGACAGGGTCCCCTCACCGAGAGTTGGTGGCATAGGGCTTATCAGTTCCCCTACATGATTGAGAAAGGGTCTTACTTGCCTTGAGGTAGATGACATTCGATTGAACTGCATTCTTGTTTTGTCTTGCTCGGTGCTTTCGATGAGGCAGCAGAGACGCTAGTGGACCGGTTCTTACCACTGGGTGGCCGTGCTGGAGGGACCACCCTTTATTGTGGCCTGAGCGCCGTGCTTATGCCTAGAGCAGATTTCGGTGATTGCGAGATTGGTTTACATGTGGTCTGGTCGATCATCTTTGGCAGGATATGGCCTCCGCTTCGTTCGTGGGGGACATTAATGGTCCGGGCATTTTGGTATTGGCGTCTGTGTGTGGCCAATTACGTAGGCAGTGTGCGTGTCCCTGTCCGGCGCACGAGGGTAATGGCGTCCTGGGTAGTATTTACAAGGTCGGCATGTTTCTTAATGGCGGGCGCACGTGGGTATTGGCGGCTGTGAGCGGCCAGCTGCTTGGGCAGCATGTTTCGCAATTTATGGCGCACGCGGTCAATGGCGGCAGGGTGCGGCCATTTTCTTGGGCAGCAGGTTCTCTTGTCCCGGCGCATGTGGGTGTTGGCCTACGAACGCAGCCTTCTCATTCTGTCGTCCTTGTGTCGGCTACGTGGCAGCCTCGCGGAGCTGCCGTTTGCCGCTATTCTTATGATATATGCGGGCTGCTTAATGGGGGGCCGCCCTCATGGACTGTATAGTCTGAACTGGTGCTCAAAGCGTTTTTCTGCCCTTACCTGGTGTGGATGTGGCATAGTGGCACGCGCGCCGATTCACATGCTGGATAATTCTGTCAGGGCTGAGGCATGTTGCGCCCCCCCCAGGCCTCTGGCTTCCCACGACTGCCTGCTCCTAGGTGGGCGCAAGGCCGTGCCCCACGCTTCCGTGTGTGGTCTGTTTCCTCGCATCTCAGGGTGACCGCTCGTCAAACGTAAGGTAGAGCAGAGTATTGTGGGGTTGAGGGTCAGTACTCGCGAGCCTGGGCAAAACTGTATTTAGGGGGTCATTTCCTAGGGCTCTCCCATCTGGGCAACCTCGCGGGCACCGTGGTTTTCACACCTCCTCTGTGTGGACCTCTCCTCCGAATTCTAGGCGTACCTTCTTAGTACGGTATAGGTGATGCCCACCGTGACTGGTCTCCAGACCTGGGGCTCGATGAAATTTGGGATTTAATTTTGATCCGGAACGTACCAATTTGGTTAAAGCAGCGTTGGCACCTTAGGCCGCGTCAATTAGGCCTGAGTATATGTTTTGGCGTTTTCCATTTGGCATGGCGTTTCGCCAAATTTGGCAGCTCCAGGGCATTGTCATCGAGTTCCAAAGTACACTATGCACTCCTATATCGGTTTATGATTTAATGTAATGAATTAATGTTAATCAACAGGGAGTCCTTAGTACCTTTCCGTGAGCACTTGGGTGGTTTAATATGCTTTGCGCTAATGTGTCGAGACCGAGTGCAGAATTCTTGGAAGTGGTAATACCGGTTTGTTGAAAACTTTTCCTGGTTATTGCCCATGTACCTGTGTTTTGAAAATGACAAGCAATTTTAAAGAAAGGCACAATACGATTTTGAGTGAGGGACGACAGAGCGCTACTGATGCTTATTGGGAGGGTCTGCTGTGACAGTGCTAACCTTATACCTGTCACTCCTTAGAAATGTCACCCCATATCGGTTGTGCCTCCCTTTCAAGTCTCCAGGAACAGGCGTGGGTGCACGAGCCTTAAAACGTTATCGATGTAGCAGAACGGGTACACTGTCTGCGATGGAGGGTGCGAGTGGTTCATTATAGACTTATACATTGAAAGCGATCCTTTCCTTTGATCCCTGCTTCTAGTTCGAATAATTAATACTTTCAGTCTCTATGACCTATCCTGTACCCTGAATATTTGGCATACCCTCTAGCTTTACAGGGTATTAGTTTGATCCCATTATTACGAGCCCTCGTGTTAAGGAGCGCACTAGCACGGCTCACTTGCATACCATTGATATACTCTTCCAAGGTTGTACCACATATTGGTTTGTCGATGGCATCATAATTTTCGGCAAGTATTGCGCATCTGTAGCATAGTGTCAATTTAGAAATGGGTAATATAATCCTGGTTGGTATCCTCATCTGTTTAGATGTACACCAGTAATTCATATTTTAAAGTGTGTTTGAGGTCGCTGAGGTATGTTAGGCCCAGCGCTCCTGTATGGAAAAATACTTTTGGTGACCATCAGTAAACGTGGCGGATTACAGCCCCTGCAAGAGAACTACACCTGAGTTCTCTTGACGGCTGTGAATCACTTCTGAGCAATTTTGTATTGTCAGTCTTTTAGGCATCTACTTCGTCAGGTATTTTATTGGCAGTCCAGGCTCAGGCTGAGGTTGCAACAGTTCCTCCACTTGTATGTGAAATAAGTTAACATTGCAGGCTGTAGACCCTACATTCGACTGAGTGGCAGCACATGCTCCTATACAGATTGCACAGCAGTTGGGCTGCCTTCCAGATTCCAGAGCTTGGACAACAGACAGACAACAGAAGTATTATGGAAGAGCGAATTGACTATTGTCATGTGACCTTTTCTTCCTATACGTTAAGTTAACAATAGTGCAGGTCCCGGGCTTGTTCATAGAACAAGATTTTAACTGCACCTCTTGGTTAAGGCCCCAGGAGATTGAAAGGCGCTTGGGGTTATTTTGGATCCTATTAGCAAAGGGCAAGACCTATAATTTGCTTAATTATCCTAATTTTAGCACAGCCTAGATAAAGCTCCATACAGTTAATCCTTCGCCATTGACAGCACGGTCAACCTAATAACCAATATAACCGAGTTACTACAGAATAGCTACCTTAGCTAACTGGGCTAGGCTGCACCAGGGAGTAGCGCAGTAGTGGCGGGATATAGCTTAGCGCGCATGCCCCCGTTTACTTGTCTAAGAGGAGTCTTATGCATATGAGTTGCTAATTTTCCCAAGCGCATTTCCTGGGAGGCTCCACTGGTGCATCCAAGGCGTGGGCCACTTTTCTCTCCTCATTTCGCCAGCCTTTAAGCAGCGCTTGGGCTTTCTCCTGAGTCTCCGCCTTTGAGCATTAAACATTTGATAAGTATCGAACACATCTTATGGTTGAGCCCAGTGAGAACAGCCCTTTGGCTGGTTTACACGTGTTGATGGCCGGGAATGTGGGCCACCTCTCCGAGAGGTTCCGGGGCCACAGGTGGTCCCAACCCTACCTGCTGGTAGACAGGCCTACCCAGGAGCGAATGGTTACGCAGGCGTTAGTGTCACTGGTGCTGGTCTGGTAACCAATCGTTGCTTTGTAGCACTTAGCGGTTTCAAGAGGTTAGTAATAAGTGTATGTCACTTCGAGTTATTACACTGGTAGAAGATCACTTGACAAGTTGCCAGACTCTCTCACAACAAGATCTCACTCACACCCGAGGCAAGTAGAATTACTAGAAATGTAAGTAAGGGGAGATCTTGTTGGTTAGTATTAGGCCTACGCCTTCACTTACTTATGCAGCAGGCGCTGTAGGCACGCAAGCACTTGCCACATAACTGAAAAAGTGGGCACATAGAAAACTCTCTGTATTGTATTGTGCAAGAAGTGAAGTGGCAGCTGTTATGGAAACTCAGAATGTCTATCTGGTATTCCAACCCCCCCTTTCTTCGTTTTCACGATTTTGGGGGTGGCTGTGTACGATGGGCTTCATCAGGATTTGGACAGACAGCTTTTGTTCAGGGTTAGTGTGGTTGGGCTCCCCTGGTTTGCATTGGATCAGCTTCTCGATGAATCTGTGTATCCTTTAGTTTCCTCGTGCACCTCCCAAGGTGAGAAGTTGACCCGAGGTTTCATATCGCCAACATTGGGAGCTCCTTGTTCCAGCTTAACCCATATGCGCGAGGGGTTAGGCAACTTTATAGAGAAGCTATTCTTGAAGTAACATGGTCTAAGCGGCCCTTGGTCTCTAGGGGGCATGTGTTACCAGCTGTTTACCTTTGCAATCCTGTATATAAAATGGAAGTGCACCACGCAAGTTACTAAATTAAGCTTCGCACACTGTAATAGCCATCAGTACTTTGCTTGTATTAGTAGCTCTAGCGTACACTAAGCACAGTAGTCAGTTGAAGTTTGAGTACTGCACCTCTGCAGAAGTTGTACATTTCTGGGTGCAGTCTGCTGATGCCTTGCGTAAAGATGAGTGTTGGGTCTCAGTGGCATGCACTCACGGCTTCTCGTTCAGGGTTAGCGTGGTTGGGCTCCCCCGGTTTGCGTTGAACAGTCTCGTGTTGATTCTGAGTAACCTCGAGTTTCCTTTGTGCTCCTCCCAAGGTGAGTAGTTGGCCTGAGGCTTGAGGTAGCATGGTTGAGCAGCCTCCAGGTTCTAGGGGACATGTGCTACCAGCTGTTTACCTTTGCAATCCTGTGTATAAAATGTAAGTCCACCCGCAAGTGATACTAAATTGTGCTTTGCGCACTGAAATATCCCTCTGTACTTTGCTGAGTATAGTTGCACAAGCGTACACAAAGCACAGTTACAGTTGAATTCAGAGAACTGCGCTTCTGCAAAAGTTACATTACTGGGTGTAGTCTGCTGATGCTCTGTGTGGAGGTGTGTGGTGGGGTCTCAGTGGCATGCGCTGGTTCTCCTATTGTATAGATTAGGGAGCGATGTCAGCAGGGGAGGCCCCCTCATCTGAGGCTCTTTCCAGGGGTATGACCTCACGAACCTGGGATAGTCTACACTATTGCTGTAGAGGGTTTGTTCCCGGGGGTATATGCTCATTAGTGTCAGAGGGGCTTTTGGTTTCAGCAGGCGTGTCATGATACAGGTCGGGATCGTAAGGGGGCACTTTGTTTCAGTCCCTGCAATCCCTTTGTGGTGGTCGTAAGTCACCTTACAGACAAGCTATCATAGAGGTAGCATGGCCTAAGCTGCTTCCAGACTAAAATCCGAGAGGGTGGGTGATGCCTGCTGTTTATACCTTTCCAATCCGGTATTGGCACATGCAAGGACATCGTCCTATTTATATAGTATGATATGTATTTATCCCTTCTATGCCTCTGTGCTCTTTTGAGTATAGCAGCACAAGCGTTTTCGCAAGCACACTGTCTCTATGTTATGCGGAGAGTGGCGTTGCAGCAGTAGTTGTAACTTAGCTGTGTGTAGCCTGCTGTCGCTTGTCTTGAAGGGTGTTTGAGTGTCAGTGCTGGTGCTGGAACACCTATTATTTGATACAAAACGCCTTCAGCAGTAGGGGCCCCTCCTCTTCACTTTGTCATTTCCTGGTAGTATGACTTCACGAACCGGGGATGGTTACACTAATGTTGTAAAGGAATAAGACCTGGGGGTATCTGCAGATTAGTGGCAGAAGGGCCTGGGTTTCCTCAGGCATGTATTGTCAAGTCAGGATCAGGTCACTGGTGGGGCGCTAAGTTGTGCCAAGCAATTGTAAGGTCAAGGAAGAAAAGCACAGCGCCATGAAAAAAATCTACCCATCAGAGGGGTCTGAGTTTCTTCAAACATGAAATGATTCAGGACAAAGTCAAAGGCTACTTGAGGCGGATGGGGTTCATCTCACGCCTGTGGGCTTTGACCTATTCCTCCTCGATTTAAAAGAGGCACTTCTGAGCAAAGGTTGCAGGTAATAGAGGTAGCATTGGTGGGGGGCCCGTGCGGCGGCGGGGACCATCGCACGGGCTGTGGCGGAGTTACAGGGCAATCCGGAAGCAGAGAGGTGCAGCACTGTACTTCAGCGGGCACATAGGGGTGCCAGAGCCTAACCTAGGACCTCATGGGAGGTCCAGGAACCCGAGTCGGCGCCCCAGTAGTCCTTCGGGCGGTTGTGGGCCTGTGCAACCGGGGGTTTGCCTAGATACGCCCCGCAAGGGGCGAGAGTAGTGTTATTACCATAATGGTGCAGCAGTTGGGTGGTTCGCCACTGTGCTGATTGGCTCATCAGGCGGGCAGGTGGCGAGAAGGCGGCCTGCCCTTGGATTGCCCGTAAGATAACCCACCGTGATTACATAATGTTGTATGTAACAATAAACCTGCAGCAACTTTTCCCAATCTTAACACTTGTGTCTGTGTGTTATTTGCGGGATGTTGGTTATGTTGGGGCGGGGGGTTCCTGTGGCTCTGATGTGACTATGCTCTGCGCGGAAACAGCTCCTCGGCAACCACATCCTGCCTTCCCCGGCGTTCTCGCACTGCCCATGCTGTGAGGTGCAGAGCTCCACAACGCCTCAGAGGAGCACGTCTCTGGAGTATAGGCGGTCTTCTTGCACCCTCACCTCCTCTCTCTTAAGCAGTTTGTGACCTTGTTCAGCAGCACGTAGCACCTGAAGCGATTTCCTCGATTGCACTTTTGTGGCAGCTGAGCTTGGATTTTTCTGAGTGTTGGAATCGTGAAGGTAATGCTGTGAATGATTTGAGAGGAGATGCAGGACTGGGAGTGACACTTTGAGGCAGGGCTTGGAGTGACCCTTCAGTGGAGGACTGGGAGTGAGCCTTTGGTGCGGGGCTGGGTGTAAGCCTTCGGTGCGGGGCTGGGAGTGAGCCTTCGGTGCGGGGCTGGGAGTCAGCCTTCGGTGCAGCAGACTCTTTCTGCCCAAGGTGAGCACGTGCATGCTATATGGTTTCTTTTATTTCATGTTTATAAACCTTGGACACATTCCACAGAGATATGGAGTGTTTCTATTATGCTGTATTGTAATTGTGTTTATATAGCGCTTATTACCCTGACGGATGCTAAAGCACTTTGCTACGAGTAACATGTGAATCGCAAAACCAATGTTAAGAGGCAGTTATTGGTTATTTGGATTGGTGTTATGCTGTCAAGGAATCCATTCCACACATGTATTCCAGTTTCTTGGTGGTAGATTGTTTGAGTGACACATGGATGGCTTTGAGAAAAGTCCCTGTGTCTCTGAGATTCTGTCTGGAGAGCATAACCTCCAAAATGGATGAATGGGCCCATACGTGAAAATTTCCAGGTATAACGGTCTCCTCGGTCAATAACCACATCTTGACGCTACGCAGTCATTAGTCAATCTTACGGACCGATTTTGAGAGTTCTTATGCATGAACATCTTCTGATGACTGAACCCCAACAGTTCTGGGACCGGCCTGTCTCCACAAGACCCAAACCTGTGAGTTTCCAGGCACGCCTGACTGCACCCTGAGGGATCCCAGGCATCCAGGTCTCATCAGAACTGACCTTTCAGTGCTCCCAGGCCTCCCTTTCTCACTAGGACTCATATATACTGGTCCATGGCCGCTCCCAGGCCCGTCTGTCTCTCTAGGACTCATGTAAACTGTTCCATGGGCACTCCCAGGCCCTCCAGTCTCTCTAGGACTCATGTAAACTGTTCCATAGGCGCTCCCAAGCCTGCCAGTCTCTCTAGGACTCATGTAAACTGTTCCATAGGCGCTCCCAAGCCTGCCTGTCTCTCTAGGACTCATGTATACTAACACACAGGAGACCCCAGGCTCACCGGCCTCTCCAGGACAGAACCATATGAGTTTCTAGGCGTCGCTGTCTTCTCATGACTGTACTCGGAGATTTCCCGGAAATACCTGTTTCCTAGGGCTCAACCCTGCGAGTTCTTAGACATGTCGGTATACCCAGCATTGAACCTTGAAAGCTTGACTCAGTGTTAAGTAGAAGTCGTAGTCAAATTGGTGTATAAATTAAGATTTAATCCAAAGAAAGGAAACACCACCGGCTACAAGTCTTCTAGCACCAGCTGACTCCGTACAACTGACAAACTTGGCTCTAAGGCCAGATCGGATGCTCTATTCTAGAACATCCTGATTGTGCCAGGAGCCAAGAAATTTGAAACTAAACAAGATTAACAAAAGCGTGCATGCAAGCACGAGAGAAAACCAGAGAATGAACATGTAACACATCTTCCCCCTTTAATGGAAAAAAATGGGAAAAAATTAATTTACACATTTGTTTCTGATGAGAGAGACAAATTCAGACACCCAACCAGGTTTTTTCCGTTGACGTTTACCAAGTTCTTCAGTATTTACAATATTACGGGGAACATTGACAATATTGGGAATTGAAACAGGACAATCAACTAGGAATTCATCATCTAAACAGCCTAAAAACTTGGGTTCATCATCAGAATCAAAATATACACCTTTGTTAGCTACGAAAATAGCAATTCTGCTCAAATTCGAATCTTTATTATTAGTTAGTCTCACTGAGTTTTTTTAGAACTTCTTTAATTTCAAAAGGCCCCATGAATTGGCTCTCACCTTTTTTAACTCTCCAAGGTTTCTTTACATTTACAAGCATTCCAACTTTGACAACGGGATCTTGTTTCAAACCCTTTTTCTTGTCAAAATGTTCCTTATTGAAAGTATGATTTTGAACAAGTCTTTCCTTAACAGCTAGTAAATCTAGATTGGATGAGGTAGAGGGAGCTAACCACGCAGGATTGCATTTGGTTCTGGGTAGCCTACCCCTCATAATCTCAAAAGGAGAGCAACCAGTCATGACATTGGAAGAGGTTCTATACATCCATACAGTTTTGAATATTTGCAATTCCCATCTGTCATTGTCAACACCAGCAACTTGTACGGTGCTCTTGAGAACTCTACCTTTCAATAACACCGTTCCCACTAGGATTATATAGAGAAGGGGTACAATGGGTTATACCAACTCTTTTAAAGTACGCTTTGGCTAGAAATTGTACACCATTGTCAGTGATAAGACGTACCGGTAACCCTTCTTCAGCGAAAATTTCATCCCAAAAAAAATACACCATCAGTATACATTTTTTCAACAATCTTAATAACAGGCCATTTTGAGAAAACATCAATAGCTGCAAGAATGAACCTGGAATGTCGTCCTACAGGTCCCATGATATCCATTGAGTTGGTAAGCCATGGGTCGTCAGGAATAGCATGATCTCTCATATTAGGTTTCAGAGTAATGAGAGACTTGTCAGAATTGGCACACGTGATGCAGTTTCTAACTATGCGTTCAATGGAAATGTCCATGCCAGGCCACCAAAATCCATTCTTCACTTTGTTTGGTTCTAATAATTCCACTATCACCTTCATGACCATGTAAAATGGTACTATGCCGTAATTTACACAGGGGAATGGCATGATCACCTCTTTTTAGCAAACCATCTATGCAAGTTAATTTGTTTCTTATTTCCCAAAAACATCTAAGTTCGGGATTGAAGGTTTTTTTGTTAGGCCATCCACACAAAATGTCTTCTTTATGTACCAAAGCAATCTGAAAATCCGTCCACTCATTGTGAGTACTCTCTTTGAGAGGTAAAGGCATTCTGGAAAGAAAATCGGCAGTAACATTTTCTTTGCCGGGAACATAAACAATGGTGTAGATAAAATCTTGAAGGCACATAGACATGTGTGCTATGCGTGCAAAGGCTTTCAACATACCCTCAGTGGTTAATAAACGTACTAAGGGTTCTTGATCACTTCTTTACCCCATACAAATGTTCTAAAGTGTTCTAGTATCTAACACAACAAGGGCACCCGTACGAGTCAGCACAGGACCTCGGGGAACATATTTTTTAAACCAACAGTGGTCCCATGCAATAGCAATGAAGGAGAGCAATCAATATAGACACAATGGAGACTATATTACGTTATATGACATGTCCAGCCGGACAGAGGTCAAGAATGTTTACTATACACCACCCTACTTATGCACTAGAGCGACATAAACTGTCACCCCATAACATACTTCACTACCTGTACGGGGGAAGGGCGCGAGTCGCTCCTACCGGCGACATTGATCACACTGCGGGCATGGACACGGGCTACGAAACGTATGGGTTGGGCAGGGAAACCGACTAGACAGACGCCGCTATGGCAGTGCCAATGGTTGCCAGAATTACAAAAACTGAAGGGATTCCAAAGATGGGATGGCATAGGTATCTCGCATATTGGGGATGTGATATACAAGGGAGAATTGAAATCATTCAACATGCTACAGGCGGAATTTGGACTGCATCGTTCACAACTTTTTAAACACACCCAGTTGACACATGCATGGAGGGCACAGAACATAACACTCACGGACATACCGGAATACGCCCCGCTAGAAGGTAGGCTCCTCCAGGAACAAATGGTGCACCAGGCGGTCTCCCTCACATACAAGACACTAACTAACAACATACTAGGTGACTTAAGGAAATTGAGGGGGATCTGGGAGGCAGATGTGGGGGAGATTGAGGACCTAGACTGGGAGATAGTCTTGATGCACCCCCGGGAGGTAGCGATCAAGTCCAGGTTGCGACTTATTCAGTTAAATGTTCTGCACCGGACGTACTTTGATAGGGTGCGTCTCCTTAAGACAGGGAAAATAACAGATCCCACGTGCCTCAGATGCCAGCAGCAGCAGGGAGATTTTTACCACACCATATGGTCTTGCGACAAGATACAACTATACTGGACACACATCTTCATGGAATTAGGGGAAGTCTTGGGTGTGGAATTGGTAAGGGACCCCAAGTTGGCATTGTTGGGCATGACAAATGAGGTAGACCTGCCACGCCCACTACTCATCTTCCTAGTGCTGGCGCTAGTTGTGGCTAAGAGTGATATAGCGAAACATTGGGGGGCCCCAGAGACACCAGAGGTAGAGGAATGGAGGAGGGGCTTGGACCTCTACATGGTGGCAGAAAGGGTGACATATAAGGCCAGAGGTTTCTCCAGTAAATTTCGAAAAGTGTGGGCAAAGTGGAGACATTATCATGGTCTTGAAGGGGGACAGTAAAAGTGTGATAGGCGGTCCACCGTGGGCAACGACCAGGTTTGGGACTGGACATGATTATGCAACGACATAGATAGAGGAAGGGAGTAGCGCCACGGGGCTACGCACGAGAGAAGTAATGTTATGCTATGTGGAATGCTGTCGGGAGGGAGGGTTCGGAGCAGTGTGAGAATCCGAAGGTGGGGAAGGGGAACTCTTTCTTATGGTGCAGCGAAAGGTATGATGTGGCAATTTACACGTTGGGGATTGTTTTCTTGGTTTTACAGAACACAGTTGGGGGGGAGGGAAGGGAGAAAATTATAAAAGCAGGGATTTGACGTGACACGGGAAGCCTACGCGGATAATTATATGGCATGTGTTTGGTGACAGGTTAAGAATGCGCCGCCCGACCCCCGGGTTGTGGGCTTAAAGGCCGTGTTACAAGCTCTAACCTATATATGGATGTGGGAGTTAAAATGGAATCTATGTGCTCAAGGCTGACGATATCCGTGTACGTCCTGCTGCAAAAATAAAGTAAAAAAAAAAAAAAAGAATGTTTACTATACAAAAATCAAGTCACACAAAATGCCTTCACAATTCATTAAGAGTGGGGCACAAGCCTGTACCCTGACGCTTACAGATTGGCATGGTGAACAGATAGTAAAGAGAGAGAAAAAAAGGTATTTAGGCAGAAGCTAGGGATTTCTGTAGGTAAAACAATATCAGAAATTCAATTCACACCATTACAAACATATCATATTCGGTATACATTTCACGGTATATGGTGTTATAAAAGGTCGACGGCGTTTCGATCCCATTTACAAAATCAAAGGGATCATCATCAGGACAAAATGTTTGCCTAAACAATATGCGCCACAATAGCCTAGAGGAAAAAAGGGGGAAAGGGAAAATATACAGGGATCAAATTAGAAACAAGTAGAAGAATTGTCTTTAAGAAAACCAATATCCGTGACAACAGGTGGCAGTGAAGCTTAAAAAACACTCGAAGTGAAGTGAGGATAGCTAAACAGAAGGATTCAAAACAGCGCAAGCTATGCGTTTGGAGATTACATTAGTCCAAAAACCGGCAGAACACATGCACGGCGTGGTGAACATGGTGCCTGAGTGATGGTTCGGACCAGGCGGCGGGAACAATCAGGGGAGTATGCCCAAAGCTAGAGGCATGCGTTACACTGTGAGCGGTCAAGATGGTTCGAAGGTGGCACACTACGAAAAGATCGACAGGTCACATGCACAATGTGGCGGAAAGCTATCAGTGACTGTATATACAAAGTGTTTAATGCGGAGCGGATCGGGTTACGACACGCCGAAATGGCTATACATGCGGTGTGTTTACTACGGAGCGGGGAACGACATGCCAAGGGAGGAGGTGCCAGGGGAGGAAGTACTTACCACAAAGCTTGCACTGAGAGATAAGTCAGGCAGACTTGGGTAGGACGATGGGTGTCGTCACGGCAACTATAAAGAGAGAGTATGTGAGGCAATGGGCTGGGTTGAACAGGTCATGCCGGTCGTGAGCACAGTGGACTGGTTTCTTACCGATTTCAGAATGGGTTAATAACACATCCAGCCTGAGCTCAGAATAGCGTAGGTTGTAGCGCATGGAGGGCGAACAACGCAGGCTTCATCCTAGGTAAAGACGGGAATGGTCAACACCAGAGCCGGATACTTGGCTACCCCTAATAGGGGATATGGAGGTTACGCGCCAGCAGAATGCTTGGTCGCGTTTCAGGGGGCCTAGTAGGAAACAATGTACAAGAGGAAAATTCAGTCAACCAGTCACAGGGAATCCCACCTGGCCGTCTGTGGCCCGCGGAATTCACTTACCGTGTAGTAGGCCTTCGGATGCATTCCCTGGCAGGAGCAGCGGTATCCCGCGGGACGGAAGGTTAATCTAAGAAACACCCAGTAGTGAGGGGAAAGCTGATTGGAGGGAGGTCAGCCAATCAGGGTGCGAGTAATAGGTGTAGGACAAGGTTGCGGCCATCTTAGGTGAGTGAAACTATAGTACAGTGCACAGTAAAGGCAGAGATAGAAAGAAAAAAGGGTTAAAAACGGTAAAGAACTTTAAACACGAGTACTGAATTGTCATAGATGGATAACACTGTTACATTAGGTTTGTCCAGTCCTCCTGTAAGTTGAGTCCTGAGTTCAGACTATCAGTTCTAAGGATCCACTTGAGCTCTTCTTTATTCAGCATCTTGGACAGATCACCACCTCTTGGAGGTAAAATTACCTGGCTGATAACAGTCCATCTGATTTCATTCTCGGAGTGTCTTTCTCAACGAAATGTTCAACAAGGGGGGCATTTGCGGTTTTACACCTGATGCGACTTCGGTGTTGGGAAATCCTCAGTTTGATCCTTTGTTTCGTTTGTCCCACGTAGATCATGTCGCAAGGGCAAAAAATAGCATAAATCAAATAACAGCTGTTACAGTTTGTGAAGGTTTTTAGTCCACCGTGCTCACGACCGGCATGACCTGTTCGACCCAGCCCATTGCCTCACATACTCTCTCTTTATAGTTGCCGTGACGACACCCATCGTCCTACCCAAGTCTGCCTGACTTATCTCTCAGTGCAAGCTTTGTGGTAAGTACTTCCTCCCCTGGCACCTCCTCCCTTGGCATGTCGTTCCCCGCTCCGTAGTAAACACACCGCATGTATAGCCACTTCGGCGTGTCGTGACCCGATCCGCTCCGCATTAAACACTTTGTATATACAGTCACTGATAGCTTTCCGCCACATTGTGCATGTGACCTGTCGATCTTTTCGTAGTGTGCCACCTTCCAACCATCTTGACCGCTCACAGTGTAACGCATGCCTCTAGCTTTGGGCATACTCCCCTGATTGTTCCCGCGGCCCGGTCCAAACCATCACTCAGTCACCATGTTCACCACGCCGTGCATGTGTTCTGCTGGTTTTTGGACCAATGTAATCTCCAAACGCATAGCTTGCGCTGTTTTGAATCCTTCTGTTTAGCTATCCTCACTTCACTTCGAGTGTTTTTTAAGCTTCACTGCCGCCTGTTGTCACGGATATTGGTTTTCTTAAAGACAATTCTTCTACTTGTTTCTAATTTGATCCCTGTAGATTTTCCCTTTCCCCCTTTTTTCCTCTAGGCTATTGTGGCGCATATTGTTTAGGCAAACATTTTGTCCTGATGATGATCCCTTTGATTTTGTAAATGGGATCGAAACGCCGTCGACCTTTTATAACACCATATACCGTGAAATGTATACCGAATGTGATATGTTTGTAATGGTGTGAATTGAATTTCTGATATTGTTTTACCTACAGAAATCCCTAGCTTCTGCCTAAATACCTTTTTTTCTCTCTCTTTACTATCTGTTCACCATGCCAATCTGTAAGCGTCAGGGTACAGGCTTGTGCCCCACTCTTAATGAATTGTGAAGGCATTTTGTGTGACTTGATTTTTGTATAGTAAACATTCTTGACCTCTGTCCGGCTGGACATGTCATATAACTTAATATAGTCTCCATTGTGTCTATATTGATTGCTCTCCTTCATTGCTATTGCATGGGACCACTGTTGTTATTAAAAACTAAAGTGTTCTAGAGCCCACAAGCATGCCAAGATTTCTCTTTCTATGGTAGAATATTTCTCTTCTGCAGGTGTAAGTGCAGAAGAGAACACTAAGGCGTATTGCTTCCATTGTCGAGCAGGTGCAGTGGCACCAGGGCATAGATGCCAGTGGGTACCCCTAAACCCTGATTATAGATGTATTTCACAATTTAAACAGCAGCCAGGGGTCGATGGTCAACTTTATTTCAAGAAATTAGATTAGTTAATTTCTTCTGTTTTATTACAAGGCTCGTGTCTTAGGTTAGCTTTTAGCACTTTACATGGGTCAGTCAAGAATGGAGAGTTAGCTCTGCCCAATTATAAAACATGTTATTTTGCCCATTACTCCTCCATGTTTAAAGTTATACAACAGTTTCACCGCCATCAATATAATGGGCTAATAGAAATTGCGTTGCAAGAAACTAACGTTGGAGATTTATCACGCCTAGTGAAATCCTAGGAAAAATGGCGATATAGAACACTTCATTAGAAATCCCAATTTGTTATCCACTTTCAGATTCCACAGGTAAATGTGCCAATCTGTCTTGAAAATTTGATATTTAAAAATCAAGAAGGTATTGATTTGAAATTATCATATTGGAAAATGAACATAGTTTCTAGAATAACTCTAGGAAATAAAAATCAGATTATAAAAAAGCCAGAGGAAAAACAAGATGGTTACCGGCTACATGTTAATGCTACAGATTAGAAATAGTGTAATGGAAAGGTTATTGATACAACTGTAAAGTTATATTAAAAACATGGGCCTCAGAAACAGGCTTTACCCCGGTAATTAAGAATTAATTGGATGGATAAATTATATACTCACCATAATGCGTAATTTATGGCATGGCTTCAAGAAAAATTTTTTAACAGAAAGGTCTAAGGTAAGGAAATGAGGGATTCTTAAGGTCTTTAAAATACAAAAGCCTGATATTAATACTCCATGAATAATCATCCATATTTAAAATCAGAACATTTAATCAACCTGAAACAATGCATGCTTCTTATGAGAATAAGGTGAGTACACCATAGTTTCTGGAAGCCTTCCATCACACACATCTCTTGCACACCCCTACGTTGTTAAGAAAGGACACATCTTTCAGCCGGTGTTAGTGCTGTGTTTATTCCTTTTTGCCTGTGTACTGTTCATAATTTAAGATAGTATTTTGCATATTGTGATTATGTTCTGATTGTTATTGGAAAGTTTTTACTAGTTTATATGATATAATTGCTGATATATTTTATCCTTCTTCTCTTCTCTTCCTTTTCTTTCTCTCTTCTTTCTTTCACCCTTTCTTTAGTTTTTAAAATTCAAAACCAAAAATGCTAATTTTACTATGGCACTCTTAGATTTTATTTAGTTTTTAATATTGGTTCATATTCCATGTTATCCTTTGGATTGTACTTCATGCTATTTACTACAATTTTGTACCATATTTTCTTGATCTATTTTAATAAAGCTTTCTAAACTCAAAAAAAGAAAGGATACATCATGAGGTTGCACCTTGTCAGAAACATGTGTGTCTCAGAGGGTCAGAGCCTGCATATCATTTGTTAATCAGCCTCCTGGTGATGAATAGATGTAAAGAAGAGGAAAATTTATAGGTAGACTGCTGTTAGTAAATGGTTATATTGCCATCTTCCCAGACACATCTTTGTTAGAGCGTCCCATTATGTGGTTGTGATCACCCTCTTACCACGTACAATCAGTTCATGACAAATGGAAACAAGTCATCTATGTGTACAGAGCCTACGGTTGTTCCCTTATTCAGTAAATCAGTGTGTTTGTATTGAGCCAATGTGATTCATCATGGCAGCATTAAATTGGTTCCCACAAAAGGGGTCACACTCCAAGTAAATGCTTAGTGGTCGGTCATTAATACACAGTGAACTAAATGGATTAAACAACCATTTGTCAAGAGATTGTTCGAAATTCCTGTCCTGAATTCTACTTTGCTGACATAAATCCAGATTTTTGTTTATTAATGAATTATCTCTTGAGAAAGTAGCAGATAATCTACAGCAAGCAAAGTAAAACACTGCTTAAATAATAGCAAGCAAGATGAACCCACATGTAAAAGCATATACCATCAAACCAATTTTCATTGCTTTCAGATGCAAGTGACTTTTACAAAGAGGTAGAGTAAGCCACATAATATATTAAAACATTGACATAGATGTAAAACCAGAAATACAGTCCTTAGATGGCCTCATTTGAGGTGGGTAGCTGACCGTCACAGAGTAAGGCTCAAGCGTAGACATTAAACAAGCATTTGCAATGCAACGGGTCACTCAATTACGCAAGTTTGAGCTATTGGCTTTGTAAATGACAGTGCCTTGTATTTATGTTTTTATTTTTTTATTTTTTATTCTCATTCATCTCAGACCTCAGTCGACAAAGAGTAGGATGTCTATTACCGTTACTCGATTTTAAGGAGATGTAGGCATCAAGAGTGGAACTGGGAGACAACACCCGCCTACCAGTAGAGGACAATCCCACAGAGTGTCACTGTCCCCCTTTCTGAACAAAGGGGATGATCTCACTCTCTTCTGGTAAACTGTAACCGAGGACTGTTTATGTTGGCCAGCTGGATGTGGAAACTGCGGGAAAGGTCCAACACAGTCAGAGAGCATTCTTAGAGGCTTAATCATAGGATCCAAACGATTATTATTAAAAAAATAAGAAATAACCCAAAGGCCAATTTAATTAACAATCCCATACTGCTTTTTTCCTACTACTCTGTAATCTATCCAAATCAGTCTTAGAGGTGTTATACAAGGAGGACAACCATTCTATGTGTTTGGGGGGTATGGCATCTACCCATTTCTTACAAATATCTCTACTAGCCAGCAGTATTGCGTAGAAAAGGAACCCCCTAGCAGGACCTGTTACTTATGTTTTCGTTCTTGAAACATAAATAAAACGCATTGTCATTTATAATGCCAATAGATTAAACTTGCGTAAATGCGAGACCTATTGTATTGCAAAAGCTTGTTTTGAGGCAGCATTGACGGTAACCACTATGTTTAAGGTCCAACTAGATCAGAAAACTCTTGACATTTTTATTTGTTCTCAGCTACTCCTCAGAATAAAATAGGATTTGAAGAGTGGGTATCATGGTGGGCCTCTATTTGTATGTAGAGCAGGCTTAGTGGTGTCTTTGTAAACAAATGCATCTTTGTTCGGCATAATGGGTGATATCCTTCCCAGCTTCTGTGTTGATTACACGTTCACCTCAAGTGGTATCATGTATGTCTCTGTTCTCACCACATGCCTAACTTCTTTTTTATTTTGCAGACTCCATCGACAGTACAGAAAATAATACGAAGGCCCCGTTGGTCCAGGGTATAGTATTAAAGGTTATATTTAATAAGGCATGGGTATAATGTGTTCTAGTATATATATTTCACTAAGGAACTGCTTTTGCGGGACACAGGCCCAGATTTACTAAGCCTCGCTGTGTCCTTGCTGAGTAATACCCTTGTGCTGCGTTACGTTACATTTGGAGCTGGGACGCATTCCATGGATGAAGCATGTGTGTTCCTATGCATCACTCATGGATTTGACACAATTCTTTTTTTTGTATCTTTATTCTTTATTGGTTTTCAGAAAGTTTCAACAAGTACCATGCCACCTGTGCACGGGCAACAACATGTAACATTCTAAATTCAAACATTGTTCCTCATTGATAATAATGACAGGATGGAACAAGTAATAAATCTTCTCCCCTATCAAGACCAAGTTCAAAGCTCACAACTTCCCCACCCCACCAACAAGAATAACAACGGGGAGGAGAAAAAGTAAGGTAAACTGAGTGTGATAGATATGAAAAAGCAGTGGGCTATCAAGCAATTACTCAATTAAAGTCTCCCCCAGTGATACCCACGTTCCTGGTGGTATATACAGTGCCCGTTCCATCATCCTGATGCAGCCCCAAGTATGATGACGCAATTCTAGATTTACAAATGTTTCTAAATTGGGGTTGTGTCAGGTCGGTACACCTCCTAGAGGATGGGGTAACGAGGAGAAAATCTTTTTAGTTAGAGTTATTCTTGCATAATCACTTGGCTTTTATTATCTTCTTTTGAATCATATGTCAGAATGGCAAAGAGAATGCTACTGTTGTTTTGAAACAACACTGAACCAAATACAAAACATATGTCAGCATGACAATTGGATTGATTTATTTTAGCTGTAGTATTTGCTAGGATTTTGCTATCCTAGTGGTACTTACGTGGGCCCTATGGGTTCCATCTGTTACATAACTATCTGACAGTACACTTTTATACACCTTGTAAGCATAGCTATGCTTCATATTCCAGTCCAGCTTTCTGTACCCCCAAGCTGATGAATCATGGTCCTTGTAGTCCTTTCTGTTGTCAAACCCTGTATAAATTGTGCCCTAGTGGTGGATCTGTGTTCTGTATCTTAGTTCTTGGATTCTACAGTTACTTGTGACCTTTCCATAAATGCAATCTGGGTTTTTCTCTCACTTGTCTCCTATCCACACTCCACTCCATGCTTTTCTGTTTCCCTACTTGTGAGTTCTGATTTTCCTGTCTATCCATTTCCAAGCCTCAGTTCATTGTCCCTTCATTGGTGGTTCCCCGATTCCTTGAAACTTTGGGGCTTATTTACAAGAGGGCGCCAGCGGAGTGTTACTTTTTATGATGCTCTTGTGGTGCAGGCCTCTCAATCCTATCGATGAGCCGACGCAAAGCCACCCTGCATGGCTTTGAATGGCCTCATAGATATGGAGTAGGGGAAGGCAGTGCAAAGCATCAAGGAGGCGTTTCATGGGCATTGCGGTTGCTGTTACCACCAACACCATGGATTTTGATGCTGATCCAGATTTATGAAATCACATAAACCTGGGGTAGCTGTCAAACTCTTGCACCTCCCCAGAGCAGGCATAGCAAGGAGAAATGTTTTCATTTCTCCTCGTTTTTTCCTCTTTACATGTGTGCTGCATTATGCGGCACACATAGGGCGAGGAGAACACCTCAATGGTTTGTTTTTTGCAGGAAGATGCCTCTTCCTGCACAAAAAACAATCATGCCGGGGACTTGTGTTGGCGCTAGGCACCAAATTGTGCACTGCGCACGCAGAAAGGACCAAAGTACACATATCTCCTAAATAGGGTACATTCCTGCCCTTTCAAATTGGCTTAGGGCAGCGCAGCAAATAGACTTTCACTGCTGCCCTAAGCAGATTTTTGGTAAATGAGGCCACTGGTTTATTTATTTCACCTGAATTACTACCTGCACCTTTACTCCTCACCTGAGCTTCTGTCTATTTCATCCCTTTGAGCTCAGTGTGCAGTTGAAGTTTGTTTCTGCATTGTTTTCCTAATTCCTCATTTGTTGGCTTTCCCAGTTCATTTCCTGTTTCCAAATCATGTTCCCCCAACCAATTTCTGTCCTGTTTCCCTTCCCAGCGTCTAAATCCCTTCTCCTAAATTCTCCTGTCCCTGCAGGCAAAGATAAAGCAGTTCCTTTTAGTTAGTTTGGTCTTTTTCAAAGCAAGGTTTAGGACAGAAGTCTTTGTTTTTATGGTTTTGAGATTTGTGATATTTTTGGATTCACAAACAGTTAAATATAATGTCACACAAAGCATAGGTAATACACAGAGAACCACATAGATAGACAAAGAGTTGTGCTTAGAGAGTATGAGGTATTGTTTTCAGGAAGTGATGTTGATAGATGTTGATTAGCCATATTGGGCGCTTTGTCATGAACAATGATTTCCATGTTCTGTGTGTGTGAGTGGTCCTTTGAGTGAGTGGTGTTCGAAACAGCTGTGGGCATGCAAATGTTTGAGGGCAGTATCACTGCATGCCCATCTGTCTCAAGTGGTGATGGATATGATGATATGTTGGTCAGGAGTATTACTCATGGTTTTCTCAATGAGTGATTTTGCAAGGACTGAAGGTGTATGAATGACTTGGAAGAGGTGTGGCGCCGCGGCCAGGGCGGCTGACGCGGGAATCTGGGGACCACGGTTCGATCCCCAGCTCCGGCGGCAGGTTAGCCCAGCACCATGTGACTCTGGGCAATAGCTCGCTTAATCTTCCCGACGGCCCCCCAGCGCCTAGAGACCCTTACGGGTGATTGTGCGCTTTACAAATGTGGACTTTACTGCGAGCCCATGCAGGTGCCAGCGAACATATGTATGTCCATGTGGTGTTGCCTGTGAGTGCATATGGGTGTTTCATGTGAGAGAAGCTTTGAACGTGGTGTTGCATGTTATTGAATAGATTAACAGAGTGGCATATGTGTGGCTTGGGGTGAGTGGTGCTTAGAAAATGGTTATAAATGAGTGGTGGTGAGAGTGAATATGGGAGGTTGTATTCCAACAATATGCTGTGGGCTAGTGGTGGTGGTTGTGATTGGTAGTTATCTCCTTTGGTATCCCATACACATATTAATTTCACTGATTTCACAGGTTCTCAACAGATTTTCAAGATGAAAATTCTTATCCTTGAACATTAGTTCTTACTGAGCAAACATTTTTGCCATTTTCAGTATAAGGATTCTTTGAAGTTGGTAGCAACATGCCTGCATTCTTTAACATGTTCTAAAGCCTCTGGCATGCTTATGAAAAAGCAGATAACTGGCTACTTGCATAACTTGGACCTGATGAAGCAGATTCTTTCACAACACACGTCTTGGCTATTTTTATAGAATCTGAGTCCACTTAAGAATTTATGAAATTATATTGGAATGTAAAGCTTTTTAACTTGGACCTACCAATGAAACATCTACGAAAAATGTTCGGATGCAAGTTAATCCTGTCCAAGAGATAATAACTGGACAAGAAATAATACTGATTGAATGAACTTTGATTTACTGTGGACCTAATGTCTAATTACCTCAAATAATAGTGTTCTTGCCAGTTTCCAGACTATCCAGAGAATGTAAACAGTGTAGGAGGTTGTTTACAACGTAGGGCACCTAAACTCTGTTACTCTTCTTCCAATGTAAGTGGTTGTGATTGGTGGTGTGCCAAGTTCCTTTGTCCATGGTGTCTCAGTCAAATAGTGTTGATTGGGAGATATTCTGTGCTAGTGAATGAGGGAAGTGGCTATGGATGCTCGGTTATGGGAGTGTGGTGTGAGTAAATAGCTCAGGATGAGTAGGATAGTGTCACTGAGCAACTGTGGGGAAGTGTAGATGAACAGGTGGCTGGGTGAGAGTGAGTTTGTGTGAATTCTGCTTTGAGCAAGATGCTGTAGGTGATAGGGTATGTACATGAGTGGCTGTGGGCAGGTGATGTTGCATGAGAGTAATTGTGTATCAGTGGTGTTACTTGCATGTTGCTGTGAGGAGCACTGCAGGAAAGTCATCAGGTGACAGTTTGTTGCAGATGTCGCTGTAAGCAAGTTGTTATGTTTTTGAGGATATATAGAGCATACTATCACCTGAGGTTCACTTGTTACTAATGTAAACCAAATAGGAAGTCGAAAGAAAAAATACTAATTAGTTAAGGCATTGGCTTCCTTCTAGAAAACATGTGATACGATAGTTCTGAGATGTTATCAAAGAGAATTTCACAACTTTGCAGCTAGACTGGAGAATGTTTGGACCGCCTTGGTGAACTTTTCTTCTTCTGAGGATAGTTAATAGTTTGCAGAAGAAAGATCACAGATTTCTATCAGAATTGTAAGCCCTATTGTTAGACCTGTCTGGCTTTTTGCGAAGTCCCTCCAATTTATTATTTATTTTGTCCCCCTTTTGCCCCTCATACCCTTAATAATTTTTGTGTCCACTAGTTTTTAAAGGTGTTGGCCAAGGGGATAGGTGTTCTTTTGTCCCTCATAGTTTTTCACCTTAGGCCCAGAGGCCTGTTCTGTCAGGAAACTGCTGTAATTCACAAAATGGAGGGCCTTAACTGTTTCCAACTGCCACATCTTAGACAGCCCCATAGGATAACCTTAGGCCTTCCAGAACCCTCTGGACCCTACTGGACTCTGTGGGGGTTGTCTATAAAAGGGCAGGGGTTGAGCAGCCATTTTGTCTACCTGAGAGAGTCAGCTGGAGGACAGGCTGTAGCCAAGGGTGGGAAGAGGCTAGACATAGGGTTGACCTCCTGGACTGGGAAGCTGCCTTACTGACTCACCACACTGCCCCCTTTGGGTTACTTGTCCTGACCCCGCTGTTGAGGGTTACTGGAGACCCTGGGCGCCTAGCTTGCCCCTTGTCTAAATCATATAGGGGAAGAATTCAGGAGAAGGAGACTGCAGCACTGCGGAGCGCAGTCCTCTGCCCAGTTGGAGAGACTTTTGAGAAGTGTCCCCCCCTGTCCTCAGCCTCTGTCCAGGGACTGGTAACTGCTCCAGGACTGCTAGCCGCCCCCCAGGGGTTGGTGTGTGCCAGAGGGTTTTGATCACCCTTTCTCTCTCTTTGCCGTCCCATTTCACTATCTACCTCACCTGCAATTGCTGGCAGGAGCTCGCTTCATCCTCGTGAGGTGCAGGAGGAAGGGGACGTGGACGCCTTGAGAGAGCCGCTGGACTCGCAGCCCTCGTCCCGGTAGTGCAGTCAGGGGGTGTTCGAACTTCCTGTTGAAGAGGGAAGAGAGCGCCCGGACGTTTTAGCGACTCAGAGTCAGCAGCTGAAGAGTTGTGGAGCCGCTGGTTCCCCGCGCATGCTCCGTGAGCGGAAGGTCCGAGAGCGAGGCGGCGCTTCCTCAGAGCCGCTGGTCCCCCGCGCTTGCCCGTGAGCGGGCGGAAGGTTCGAGCAGAGGCGGCGCTTTCTCAGAGCTGTTAACCCCTGCGTTGCCCCGTGGTGCAGGCGCCTAATACCCCCAGAGCCCCCCCCCTTTTTACGGAGAAGCAGTGGGACACCGGCGAGAGCTCCTAACAGCGGGAGCCGATCAGCGCGACCTCTCCTCAGCACAGAGGCGACGCTGACAGGAAGGAGATCGGCGGTGAGCTCCCGCTGCCTACAACTCTCCCCGACAGCTGAAGCAACACCCACAACGTGCCACAAGTAAGGTGGGGATCTGGGTTGGTAAGGACTGGACCACGGTACAGGAAGGTCCTACAGAGAATACCTCACACAAGTCCCTAGTGTGGTTCCAGGGGCAGGATTGACTAAACTCCGTTATTGAGACTGGGAAATTCACCCAAAGTACTTAAGCCTTGCATAAGAGAGCCTCACTGGTCATTGGGGCAGGGCAAGTTGTCAAGTTAGCAATCCTGGTAATATTGTTGAATATGATGCCTGCTTCCTTTACAGAGGGGGTCAAGTGAAGAAACTATTCAACAGTGGTTATAAGAAGTGGTATTGCTAACGTGGTGTTGAAGTACTTTTGGGTTGAGGGAAGTATTAAGTTCCTCATACAGCACACAAGTGGTATCATACAGCTTGTGTAATTCCTACACTTCTCACTGGGTGTGCGCCCTTGTTCTGGTTAAAGGTTTAGAGCCCTACATCATAACCACGCCTAATTAAATGTTAGAATCTGAGTAAATGTACTAGTGATGTGAAATTGATGATTTGAGTTAGCATTTCTGCAGGGACTGTATCAATTGTCTGACTATATTGTATTGAGCTATCATCTCTAAAAGGAAGTCCACGTAAGATGTTGAGTTATTAACTGTGAAAGACTAAGGATATTTACAGGTTGGATGTATTGAGTTGTAATGTTATTTCCACAGCCAGGAAAACGTTACCATCTCTTCTGATCTATGTGTAAAAACTTCACTTGTGAATACTAGAGCTAAAACAGAGAGAATCTTATTTTTATAAAACAGCTCATATTTTCCTAACGAATTGGTGTAGTGTCCTTTTTAAGTGTCTTGCGTGGATTTACTGCTGGGTGGTCTGCAACCTTCACACTTGTGCCTCTAGATTTGCATGTCTTACCCCTAGGCCAGGCTACCCTAGGTGACCTGACATCCCAGGTTCCAACATTTGGTGCCTAGCGGTGGGATTCTGACTTGGTTGCAGCTACTCATTAGTGATTCAACGCAATACACTGACCTACACCAGGAGTTTTCTCCTTGCGGCCCTCCTAATTTGAATTTTGTTTTTTCCAAATTTATTTCTGGTGGTGGGTGGAGGTTAACCTCAGGTCACATTTCTTGGTTCTCTCCTGAGTGTTTATTTTATTCCATAATAAAGATGGAATTGAATTTTAAAGAGCTAAAATCCTATACTGTGACCCAACTCAAAGAATGGTGTCAGCAACAAGGGGTATTCTTTAACAAAGGTGCCAGGAAAGGCGAGTTGCTGACAAGCATAAGGGCATGGGTAGAAGCTCATTTAGTGGAAGAACCAGATACCGAAGAGAGTGACGGGGACACTGTCCTTGAGATTGCAATGTTGAACCAACCTGGAAGGGGGAATCTGTGACAGGTCCCAGGACACCTTCGAGGGTGAGCAGCAGCGTCTCAGAGAGGGGTTTAACTGACGCCGAGCTAGAAGATAGGAGGGAGGAGAGGAGAATGAAGTTGGAATTAGCTAGGATGGATATGGAAAGGGAGGACAGGAGGTTAGCCCATGAGCGAACCATCAAGGAGATGGACCTACAAGCCTTAATACGAAGGTCTCCCAATCCAGACAATGGTGGCAGCGAAAATAAGATGAATACCAGGGAACCCAGACCCTATCTACCCAAGGATGTCATTGCCAGTTACACCACAGGCGATGACATTGCCAAATGGTTAGCCGCATATGAGGTTTCTTTAAGGGCTCACGGGATCTTAGAAACTCACTGGGGGGGTGGGCTGTATAAATACATGCCACCTGCTGGCAGAGACACCTTGTTGGCTCTGGAGCAGGATGAGCAAACCCACTACCCTACAATGAAGGTGGCACTGGTGAAGAAGTTTGGACTTACCCCTGAAAGATACAGACAGAAATTCAGGGGAAGTCACAAACTGAGTAGCCAGAATTGGGTAGACTTCTTAGACTACGCCAAGAAAGCTTTGGAGGGTTGGGTCAAGGGCAGCGAGGTGAAAGATTATGAGGGGCTGTACAATCTATTTTTGAAAGAACACCTCCTCGAGAAATGTTTTCCCGAGCTGCGCCAACACCTGGTGGACAGCAAGCTGACCAATCCCCGGAAGCTTGCAGAGGAGGCGGACACTTGGGCGAGTACCCGGGTGTCCTCAAAGGGGACTGGAGGGGATTCTCAAAAAGCCGGACAGGGCGCCCCCCAGAAGAAGGAGGAGGGAGATAAAAAGAAGGAGTTCTCCAAAGGTCCCCAAAATAATTTCCAAGGTAAGGGAGCAGGTTTCACCCCTAAGGCAAACCCGCCCAGAAACCCTAATCCTGGCCAAAGCCAGCAGCCAAGGGTTCTCCACTGTTTTGAATGTGGTGGTGTTGGACATTATAAGGGAGATGTCAGATGCCCAAAGAGACCACCCCCTCCCACCGGAGGAAAGTCACCGGGAGTAGCTAGTGTAGCGCTCGGGGAGGCGTTGCCCTTAGATAAGGGGGGTGAGTGGGCGGGTGTCACTTTAGTGTCCCTGGGAGAGCGGGAGATGGTTCCAAAGATCCAGGTGCCCCCAAATACTACAAAGTATGGGCAATGGGTCACCATCAATGGCCAGAGAGGGGAGGCTTTGAGAGATACAGGAGCCAGTATGACTATGGTGAGGAGTCAACTGGTGTCTCCAGAGCAGGTGGTTCCCAATGTACTCCACCCCGCCGCGATGGCTGACGGCAGAATGGGCCACTATCCAGTGGCTGAGGTTCCCTTTGAGTGGGAGGGGGTTGCAGGTTCACTTCGAGTTGCCGTAAGCCCTGCCGTGCCAGTCGATTGTCTGTTGGGGAATGACATGGAGCACAACACTTGGAGAGAGGTGGAATACCGGACGCATTCTGCGATGCTGGGTACACCTGACTGGGCCTGTGCAAGCACACGGTCTGCGACTGCCCGGAGAGGGAGTTCGCCTGGGTTGGAGCCTGGAACAATGGCCCAACCCGCTGCTAAAAAGGGACAGACCCGGAGACAGGAAGAGCCTGCTTCGGCTTCCACGCCCCATGTGACAGATCGGCCACCTGCGGTGGTGGGCCAGGAGTCCATGGAGGGGGAAGTAGACTCTCTGGAGGATTTACCCATCCCTGCTGAGTGGCATGTGGAGGGAGGACCTACCAGAGAGGAATTCTGTAAGGGGCAGAGGGAGTGCCCTACCCTTGAGGGACTGAGGCGTCAGGCTGAAGCCCAGGCAGCAGGTGATGCTACGGGACACCACCATATTTACTGGGAGGATGGACTCCTCTACAGTGAACCCAAGGTACCCCTACCTGGCTCATCAAGGGCCTTGGTGGTCCCGCAGCAATACCGAGCCTTTCTGCTGGAATTGGCTCATGCAATACCCTTGGCAGGACACTTAGGCCAGGACAAGACCTTTGCTCGGCTTGTCCTCCACTTTTACTGGCCTCAGATGAAAGTGGCGTCCAACACTTACTGTCGGACCTGTGTATCCTGCCAGGCCAGTGGGAAAACAGGAGTGAAGCTGAAAGCTCCCCTGGAACCACTTCCAGTCGTTAGCACCCCCTTTGAAAGGGTGGGCATCGACATTGTAGGGCCATTGGATCCACCAACAACAGCTGGTCACAGGTTTATCCTGGTTCTGGTGGATCATGCCACACGTTATCCCGAGGCCATTCCTCTGAGGACTGTTACTGCACCTGTGGTGGCTAGGGCCCTGATGGGAATCTTTACCCGAGTAGGATTCCCCAAGGAAGTTGTGTCTGACAGGGGGACCAACTTTCTGTCAGCTTACATGCGGGCGATGTGGAAGGAGTGTGGAGTGACTTACCGGTTCACCACTCCTTATCACCCCCAGTCGAATGGATTGGTAGAGAGGTTCAATAAGACCCTGAAGGGCATGATAAGAAGTCTGCCTGAGAGCCTACGGAGGAAATGGGACGTCCTCCTGCCTTGCTTGCTGTTCTCCTACAGAGAGGTGCCGCAGAAGGGAGTGGGCTTCAGCCCTTTTGAATTGTTGTACGGGCACCCTGTGCGTGGACCTCTCAGCCTGGTGAAGGATGGATGGGAAAAGTCTCCCAGGAAGCCTCCTCAGGATGTGGTGAGCTACATGCTGGCCTTTAGGAGCCAGATGGCCAAGTTGTGGAAGCAGGCTTCTGATAACTTGGAGGCCAGCCAGGCAGTAATGAAGGAATGGTACGACCAAAATGCTCACCCGGTGGAGTTGGAGCCTGGCCAAAAAGTATGGGTGATGGAACCTGGAGAGCTAAGTGCCCTTCAAGATCGTTGGACAGGCCCATTTGAGGTGTTGGAAAAGAAGGGTAAGGCCACTTACTTGGTGGATCTTAAGACCCCGCGACAGCCCCTACGGGTGCTGCATGCCAATCGCCTCAAACCCCACCATGAGAGGCCAGAGGTCATCCTGATGATGGTGACTGATGGTGCCGAGGAAGCAGAAAGCGAGCCTCTCCCGGATCTCTTTTCATCCCAAGAGAAGGATGGGTCGGTGGAGGGAGTGATTCTCTCCCCATCCCTAACTCCTGAGCAACGAGAGGATTGCCGCCAGGTATTGGAGCAGTACTCTTCGCTGTTCTCCCTTGTCCCGGGAAGAACCCACCTGTGTACCCATGATGTGGACACAGGAGACAGCCCCCCAGTGAAGTCAAAGACCTACAGGCTGTCAGACAAGGTGAAGGCTAGCATCCATGGCGAGGTTGCCAAGATGCTAGAGCTAGGAGTGATAGAACCTTCCAACAGCCCTTGGTCCAGTCCGGTGGTGCTAGTGCCAAAAGCCGCACCACCAGGCACCACACCCGAACTGAGGTTCTGTGTGGATTACCGAGGACTGAATTCAGTGACAAAGACTGATGCTCATCCGATCCCTAGGGCGGATGAATTAATTGACCGGCTAGGAGCTGCCCAATATCTGAGTACCTTTGACCTCACTTCAGGGTACTGGCAGATTTCCTTGACAGATGGAGCAAAGGAAAGGTCAGCCTTCTCCACGCCTGAGGGACACTTCCAGTTCTGTGTGATGCCCTTTGGGCTCAAGAACGCCCCTGCCACATTTCAGCGGCTGGTGAACCAGGTCCTCTCTGGAATGGAGAGTTTCTCTGCTGCTTACTTGGATGACATTGCTGTCTTCAGTAGCAGTTGGGAGGACCATTTGCAGCATTTGCAAGCAGTTCTCCAGGCCCTGAAACAAGCTGGATTGACAATCAAGGCCAGCAAATGCCAGATTGGGCAGGGGTCGGTTGTGTACCTTGGGCACTTGGTGGGTAGGGGGACTGTGCAGCCCCTGCAGGCGAAGATTGAGGCAATCATGGCCTGGGAACCCCCCAAGACACAGACTGAGGTCCGAGCTTTCCTGGGCCTCACAGGTTACTACCGTCGCTTTGTGAAGGGGTATGGCACTATTGTAGCGCCCCTCACAGAGCTCACCTCAAAGAAACAACCTCGACGGGTAATTTGGACGAGGGCTTGTCAGCAAGCCTTCGAAAAGTTGAAGCAGGCAATGTGTGCAGCACCGGTCCTGAAGGCCCCAGACTTCTCCAAGGAGTTCATTGTCCAAACAGATGCATCAGAACATGGCATTGGGGCAGTGTTATCGCAACTAAATGAAGAGGGCCTGGATCAGCCTGTAGTCTTCTTATCCAGGAGACTGCTTCCCCGGGAACAGAAGTGGAGTGCAATTGAGAGGGAAGCTTTTGCGGTGGTGTGGGCTCTGAAGAAGCTGCGGCCATACCTCTTTGGCTCGCACTTCCTGGTTCAGACTGACCACCGACCCCTTCGTTGGCTGATGCAAATGAAGGGGGAAAATCCCAAGCTGTTGAGGTGGTCCATCTCCCTACAGGGAATGGACTTCCGGGTGGAACATCGGCCTGGAGTGGACCACGCCAATGCAGACGGTCTCTCCAGGTATTTCCGCCTTAGTGATGAGGACTCCCAAGGGGTTGGGTAGTTCTCCCCACTTTCAGCTGGGGGGGACGCGTGTTAGACCTGTCTGGCTTTTTGCGAAGTCCCTCCAATTTATTATTTATTTTGTCCCCTTTTTGCCCCTCATACCCTTAATAATTTTTGTGTCCACTAGTTTTTAAAGGTGTTGGCCAAGGGGATAGGTGTTCTTTTGTCCCTCATAGTTTTTCACCTTAGGCCCAGAGGCCTGTTCTGTCAGGAAACTGCTGTAATTCACAAAATGGAGGGCCTTAACTGTTTCCAACTGCCACATCTTAGACAGCCCCATAGGATAACCTTAGGCCTTCCAGAACCTTCTGGACCCTACTGGACTCTGTGGGGGTTGTCTATAAAAGGGCAGGGGTTGAGCAGCCATTTTGTCTACCTGAGAGAGTCAGCTGGAGGACAGGCTGTAGCCAAGGGTGGGAAGAGGCTAGACATAGGGTTGACCTCCTGGACTGGGAAGCTGCCTTACTGACTCACCACACTGCCCCCTTTGGGTTACTTGTCCTGACCCCGCTGTTGAGGGTTACTGGAGACCCTGGGCGCCTAGCTTGCCCCTTGTCTAAATCATATAGGGGAAGAATTCAGGAGAAGGAGACTGCAGCACTGCGGAGCGCAGTCCTCTGCCCAGTTGGAGAGACTTTTGAGAAGTGTCCCCCCCTGTCCTCAGCCTCTGTCCAGGGACTGGTAACTGCTCCAGGACTGCTAGCCGCCCCCCAGGGGTTGGTGTGTGCCAGAGGGTTTTGATCACCCTTTCTCTCTCTTTGCCGTCCCATATCACTATCTACCTCACCTGCAATTGCTGGCAGGAGCTCGCTTCATCCTCGTGAGGTGCAGGAGGAAGGTGACGTGGACGCCTTGAGAGAGCCGCTGGACTCGCAGCCCTCGTCCCGGTAGTGCAGTCAGGGGGTGTTCGAACTTCCTGTTGAAGAGGGAAGAGAGCGCCCGGACGTTTTAGCGACTCGGAGTCAGCAGCTGAAGAGTTGTGGAGCCGCTGGTTCCCCACGCATGCTCCGTGAGCGGAAGGTCCGAGAGCGAGGCGGCGCTTCCTCAGAGCCGCTGGTCCCCCGCGCTTGCCCGTGAGCGGGCGGAAGGTTCGAGCAGAGGCGGCGCTTTCTCAGAGCTGTTAACCCCTGCGTTGCCCCGTGGTGCAGGCGCCTAATACCCCCAGAGCCCCCCCCCTTTTTACGGAGAAGCAGTGGGACACCGGCGAGAGCTCCTAACAGCGGGAGCCGATCAGCGCGACCTCTCCTCAGCACAGAGGCGACGCTGACAGGAAGGAGAATCGGCGGTGAGCTCCCGCTGCCTACAACTCTCCCCGACAGCTGAAGCAACACCCACAACGTGCCACAAGTAAGGTGGGGATCTGGGTTGGTAAGGACTGGACCACGGTACAGGAAGGTCCTACAGAGAATACCTCACACAAGTCCCTAGTGTGGTTCCAGGGGCAGGATTGACTAAACTCCGTTATTGAGACTGGGAAATTCACCCAAAGTACTTAAGCCTTGCATAAGAGAGCTTCACTGGTCATTGGGGCAGGGCAAGTTGTCAAGTCAGCAATCCTGGTAATATTGTTGAATATGATGCCTGCTTCCTTTACAGAGGGGGTCAAGTGAAGAAACTATTCAACAGTGGTTATAAGAAGGGGTATTGCTAACGTGGTGTTGAAGTACTTTTGGGTTGAGGGAAGTATTAAGTTCCTCATACAGCACACAAGTGGTATCATACAGCTTGTGTAATTCCTACACTTCTCACTGGGTGTGCGCCCTTGTAGTGGTTAAAGGTTTAGAGCCCTACATCATAACCACGCCTAATTAAATGTTAGAATCTGAGTAAATGTACTAGTGATGTGAAATTGATGATTTGAGTTAGCATTTCTGCAGGGACTGTATCAATTGTCTGACTATATTGTATTGAGCTATCATCTCTAAAAGGAAGTCCGCGTAAGATGTTGAGTTATTAACTGTGAAAGACTAAGGATATTTACAGGTTGGATGTATTGAGTTGTAATGTTATTTCCACAGCCAGGAAAACGTTACCATCTCTTCTGATCTATGTGTAAAAACTTCACTTGTGAATACTAGAGCTAAAACAGAGAGAATCTTATTTTTATAAAACAGCTCATATTTTCCTAACAAATTGGTGTAGTGTCCTTTTTAAGTGTCTTGCGTGGATTTACTGCTGGGTGGTCTGCAACCTTCACACTTGTGCCTCTAGATTTGCATGTCTTACCCTAGGCCAGGCTACCCTAGGTGACCTGACATCCCAGGTTCCAACACCTATGATGTTCGAAAATAACATTTGGAGCACTCGATGAACAATTCAGGGCACCTTAAAGATGAGGACAGCGTTGATGGGAAGACAGTGAAAAGATCTCAGAAGAAGGGTGACATTGCAATAGTGAGGTGCCAAAGAAATTAGGCAAGACACTTGAATTTCCACGGATTGAAGCTGAATTAATTAAGTGTTAATCCTTAAATGTACAGCATTGTATTATTATGACCTGGAACCTATCATGGCTGATCTGGCCAAATGCTGGCAATTTGCAGGTTCAAAAAGGAGGGTGAGGCATAGTGTAGCCTCATAAATAAACAAATGGAAACCACAGCAACAACCTAGTTCTCCATCTCTGAGACGAGATAGATGTGGACTTTCGAGTTTTACATCAAATTTGCTGGCATGGGGCACAGACCAAGACTTGAAGGCTAGAAAGAGAAATGCCAAGGTGAAGGACCTTGCCTATAGGCAAATAGGTCTAATTTATTGTTTAAAACGTAAGCCAGTGGTGTCCCATCCACTCTCTAACTTCAGTAGACATCACAAAAATATTGATCCTTCTTTCATTGGTCGCTGAGTCCAAATAATATTTGGGTGTCAACCGCATAGCTGTGTCGTCCGAGCCCATTAGATCATATGATAGGGGCAAATGAATCAGACTTATACCTTACATAAGTAAGAAGATAGTGGCAAACAGTGTGGAATACCACAGTCGAAAGATTTAGACATGTAGAAGAAGGGGCTTTGAGCCATTTTTGGGTTCAATTCAAAAGCACAGAGGTGAACCATCAGGCTACCATCTGTCCAAATAGAACTTTGTGAAGTTTGTGAATCAATAAATTGTGGTGACCAGTTTTCAGCGCTGCAGAATATTATAACAATATCAGGTCATTGAGACTGTCGACATCCAAAGCCATAAATAGGATATCTAGCAATGAAGAATACCAATTTTAGTGCCTTAAGTTAGGGCAAAAACCAACTGGTGTATCATCAAGAATATTACTTGATTCCAAGAAAGCAAAGGTGTTTGGCTGGGTGGGATTTCAAGAACTTTGATAACTGCTGGTAAAAGGGTAATTCAGTGTAAGTGAAAGGGTTTAGTAGAACGTAGTCCTGTTTAAAAAAAAAAAAGAGATAGGGCTGTCTCTCATTTAGGAGCCACTGGACCCATATCCAGACTGTTTCCGGATCTGCAGTGGTATGTTTAATTTTGGAAAGGAAGTGAACTGGTATCGTATGAAGCATAGACCCAAATCTACAGTGATTAGGGGCCAGATGTAGGCGGCCATTTACCGACCGGTAACGGCCGATTTCGGCCGTTACCGACCGGTAAATGGGTATTTGGGATGTAGGGGCATCATTTTACAGATTCGGTAAATTTACCGCATCGGTAAATTTACCGATTCTGTAAAATACCGAATCGGTATTTTTACCGATTCGGTAAATCCCAGATGTAGGTGGGACTCTTCTGAGTCCCAAAGGCCTTACAGATTCGGTATTTTACCACCCAATCCAATTGGGTGGTAAAATACCGAATCCAGGTGTGCGTGCACATGTGTGCATGCACACCTAGCCATGTGACAGACAGACATGCCCTTGGGCATGTCTGTGTGCCACATGGCACACATGCCCGTCTGTGGGGTGCTAGAGGGTGTCAAAGTGACACCCCCTGCACCCTTGCTGGAATCGGTATTTACCGAATCGGTAAATACCGATTCGGTAATGCCCATTGATTCCTATGGGCTTCAATGCCCATAGGAATCAATGGGCATTGCCGAATCGGTATTTACATAATCGGTAAATACCGAATCTTAACGATTCGGTATTTACCTAGTCTGTGTTACCTACACCCCCCCCCCCCCTCCCCTGTGCTTAACAAGTATCTCTGAATCTACTAGATCAAAATCAGATTAAAGGTGAGTAGAAACTTCATTATAATGTGAATGTGTGTACATTGTTGGTTAGAAGTCTTTGGTGAAATAATCTTGTATAGTTCTAATTTTCGAGTAACACCTAAAATATCACACAACTTAAGGGAGAGATATTTAGAGTCAAGAGATAAAAAGGTAGAAGACTGTTCCAAGAGTATATTAAAATATTTTTTCTGTGTGTGTTTTTGTCAGAATTCTTGAGTAAAACCAATTTCGACGACTGGTATTAATTGCTTTTTCCTAAATCAAGAGGATTTATTATATTAATTTTTTACTTCACAATCAAAATTGCATCACTGTATATGCTTTAATTGTTTTCTGATGCGTTTGAGGTTTAGTTTATCGTTAAGACAAGAAAACAGTTTAGCCTTAGTATTACATTTATTTGGGGAACACTTGCTAGTAAATCACGAGCTGATGCAATGCAGTAATCTATGCATATCCCTGCATCTTAGACTACTGAGCTTCTATAATGAAGGCTGGTAAATAAATTTTAATTCTGGTAATGGCAAGTTTCTACCATTTATTGTCATGGTGTTTGTTACCATGACCATATAGAAGTGTTGCAAGAGAGTGGATGTGGGTGAACCTAGTTGCAGAAGTAGCTGTGGGTGAGGGGAGCTGTATGATGAGATTTATGTAAGTATTATTGTGTCGTGCTACTGATGGACAATATTTCTAGGGAGGTTTTGAGCAAGTTTTGTTTGTCTCAAGTGGGTCAGGAAGAGTGGTGTTGCTCATAAATTTACGCAAACGTTTTTGCATGTAAGCGGCTTATAGAGAGTTTTTTGGGTGCAAGGCTGTGTTGTGTGTGGATGTCTGTGGACACGTTCTGTTTGATACAGATGACACCAAATGCAATGCTTATGACCTCACAAAATTGACTTTTCTTAGTGCTATGAAACCTAAATCACAGTGTCTTGTTAATCTAGTATGGAAAGATTAGTAGCATAATCTTAGTTTTTTATCCAACAATCTTACTACTAGTTTGAGAATATAAATTAAAGAAAGCCCAAACGTTTTTCAGTCATCTATTCTCAGCAAAGGGTGAGTGCCCCGTGGGATGACGTCACGCGCTCCAATATCAGAACGCCGCGTTTTCATTGCGGTTTGATCTATGGGCATGAGGACCTTGCTGGATAACATGCCGGGTGTAATTGCTGTGTTTCAGTGAGTAACACAATGGAATATTTGGACTCTGTTGGGGTCGAACCATTGTTTTTTTGCCAGGACTTATATCGTGGAACCTCTATAACTAGCCGGCTCTGGGGCTAAAAAAAAGGGGATCTGACTCCAGTGTGAGGATTCATTTGCACTAGGTTTATTGCCTTAGTACGTGTTACCATGTAGAGACTTGGTTGTGTGGGGGTTGCATGTAGATACTTGTTGGGTGACAGGGTGCGGCGCGAATATGCTAGGACCCGTGTTGGGGTGCAATCTGCGTCCACACATGGGGATCCCGGATATGAAAATATGCTTCAGCACGTCGTGTTATCATCGCGGTTGTCAATCATATCATAGACTTGCACATAACTAGATTATAAACTATGCTAATTCCGGTTGGGGGCTTTTATGTGTACTTGATGCCATCTACTCTCTATGCTTATCATAGGTGCAGCTTCTTACACTAGAAGCGAGTGCGAAAAAGAGACACTGGTTCTAATGCACCAGTGTCTTCATTATATATTTGTGGTTATTATATCACATTAACCCACTGACTTTTGCATGATCTTCGCAATTTGGAGTTTCATTGGAATATGTTTTGACCCCCATTTCGGCTCTACTCCTTGAAATACAAATTGAGATAGGCGTTTTTTGAGCACTGGTTGATACATTATGTTTACCATCTATATATCATATATGGTTCATTAAAATGATTTTTATGATGTGGTCTTCCCCTTTGTAGATTAGGGTCTCTGTTTGCTACGAGATTAACTTATTAGCCTAATACCATTTGGATTGTTTTATCTGGTTGACTTATATGGAGGAATGGTAGGTGCCCATATTGCCTAGGGGGATATTCACACCAAGACGTGTGGTTTCTCTCTTGGATTCTTTGATCACCCTCTTGGCTTTTGGGTATATGTTCAAATTGGTTATTGAAAATTCAAATAATTAGGGATCCCAAATGTGGGATTTCGTGGCAATTGGATAACTAAATTGACAACTGTAGGCTAACCAGATTGGAAATGGTTTGCCTATGCACTGTCCAATATGGCTAGGAGGTTAATGGCACCCCAAATCCTACGCATATGGTCTTGACAAGGGAGTGGTTTTGCCAAGATTTGCACGGGTTCGCACTTAGATCTTTTACTTTTGGACTCTTGCGGGCTACATCATTGCTTGTAAAGCACACTGTTCTTGCTCTTTTACTGTTGCTCCCCTTCTCCCTCTTCTATGACAATTGGAAAAGATTTTTTAAATATTTAAAAATAATAAAATGAAAAATATGAAGATCTTGGTATGTGCTTTCTGATTTTTAATCAGTATCATTGTATCTTCTTTTTTTTTTTGTAGAGTTTTATATAGCGCGAACTAGACCCGAACCGAATCAGATATCAGAGCGCTTTACATAGCACCAGTTACGTTACATGAGGACACACTTTCATTTTAGGCACGGGGAGATTAAGTGATTTGCCCAGAATCACAGGAGGTTTTTGGCGTTGTTACCGAGACTCGAACCCAGATCCCCAGGTCCGAGGTCGAGCGCCCTAGCCGTTAGGCCAACTCCTCTCCTCTCTTCTTCTTTGTTTTTGGTTATAAATATTTGTTACATGTTAGGGTATGATCTTACACCAAAATTGGAGATGTGTGTGTCTCTACACATGCATGGTTGATGTACATAGTTGGTCTTTTGGATGTCCCTACTGTTCAAAAAAGTTTTTTATATGTATTTGTAAATATCAATGTTGTACGTGTTGTATTGTTTATGTATTGTTAATGTCGCTTTTATATTTTTTTAATTTTCAGCCCTGAAGAAGTCCTGCGTTACAGGACGAAACGCGTTGGCTGTTTTGTATTATAAAGAAAGAAATAATAAAGAAGAAATAGTTTCAAGTTGCACATGATTGAGCTATAACGTTTTGTATGGACTTGATCTAGTTCTTTAATACCCAAACTATGCTGAGTTGCTTCAGAATACGAATACTCATCAATATCTGTAATTCCCATAACTTCACAGTTACTTTGCTTCTCTCTCCTGCTTGAAGCACGACCTAGCAGAACATAGGAAAGCTACTGAAAGGCAAGGGTTGTGTGTGGGGGGGTCGTATGTTAACCAAATGTTTTCCTAACCACGTCTGCCTGTGAATAGCTTTTGTAGCATTTGTTGCATTTTAGGTTGCATGTAGGGTCAGAAAACTGGAACTGGCTTAACATAAGGTCAGGAGAGATTGGACTCCAAGGTGGAGGTCTCATTTGAACTTTAAAATTTTGAACTTGGAGGGCTAAGGATGGGTAGAGTTAGTTGTGAGGGAGCCCCCATCTCAGTGAAGCAGAAGACGCACCATGTTGAATTTTGTGGTGCAAGGGACTGTGAAACACAATTTATGCCAGAAAGCGTTTACCTGAATAAAGAATCGGACCATAGTTTTGTAACATCTGTGAAGAGAAAGTCTTCAAATTTCAATTTTATTGGCTCAAAGGCCATCACTAAACATTGACTTCCATTACTCTTTAAAGTGTCTCGGTTGGCCCAATCTAATGGCAGACATGTATGGAAAATAATAATTTTGCATAATGCATAAATACTTTCAAAGAGATTTAATAGACAATTTCTACTTTAAAGTATCTAAGTGATTAACAAGGGTCCTCACACAAGATCCACATGCATTGCTCTGACTGTGTGTCACCCCTGAAGACAAGCATGCTGTAGTGAAGTCCTTTGAGCTCTGTAATCATTCTAGACTCCACAGTACAATCAGGTAGTTTCTTTATTTGCACATCAAGACAGGCTCACAAAATATCAGGTTTAGTTACAGGCTACAAGTATGTATCTACAGGACATCATTGAGGAGCATATGACCTCTCTGCTCAGCATCTGGCTTAATTTGGTGTAACTGTCAGACCAACTTTCCAAGTGATATAGCAACATCCATGGGCCATCATACTCTTGGTGGAGAATGCCCACATAGAACGCATGTAAAGCAAGACACAAAACAACTCCCTTCTTTGGAAGCACAACAATCATGTGACAAGAGCCTATATGCAGAATCCTGTCCCATGAACTGCATCAAGCATATTCCACTAAAGACCTTAACACACCACCAACCTCTCAACCAGGCACAATCCAACTATTTAACTGAAACACAAACATGTGTGTGTTTCAACCCTCACTCTGCCTATGACAGGCATCTCAGGAACAAACAAAAGGTATCTTTGACCCTCACATGTGTGTGTTTCAACCCTCACTCTGCCTATGACAGGCATCTCAGGAACAACCAAAAGGTATCTTTTGACCCTCACTCATCCTATAGCAGAGCATCTTGTTAATAACTCAAAGGCAATACACAACAATTCTCTTTCAGCCCTCAATTATCCCATAACAGGGCATCTTATCACTGATGTAGAAGTGCCTTTTAACCCACACTCTAGTAGTGCACTCTGGGGGTCATTTAACCCAGACTAATTCCATAAAAGGCTTCTTGGAAATGATTCAACAGTTTGTTTCAAGCCTCACTGAACCAGGCACAGCAAGGTATCCTGTGATTTGCAATTGTTGCACACCTGCAGTCCATTCTTTCAACATTCAGCTATGACACAAAGTACAAGGGCTCAGCTGTAGTCATAACTAAAACACACACCATACAGTATAGTACTGCATCACATAGTATACATTGCACTGAATCACTAAACCCCACCATTCACTCAGGACCACACTGCCCACTGGAACACTATTTTGCAATTCAAGAATAATGAAATCCTAAGCACCATATCACAACTACTCACATAGATTCTCTAAAATGCAATCAAAACATTTGCATTATACACTCAAAAATATGTTATCTTTTTATATTATAGCAATGAACTTCATATTTGTTAGGATAAAAATGGAAGAAATAAACATCATTCCTAACCTTTCTTCATTCAACAGTAGGTGACTAAAAATATTCCACTATATTCACTTATTTTG
The DNA here is from genome assembly GCF_964261635.1 of Lissotriton helveticus. NCBI lineage: Eukaryota > Metazoa > Chordata > Amphibia > Caudata > Salamandridae > Lissotriton > Lissotriton helveticus. The sequence continues at coordinate 1,758,239,320 of NC_136068.1, read as the reverse complement.
CATTCAATATATGAATTCTCACACACATTACAACTACACTCAAAAAGTACATTTACTCATCGCTCAGCACAGCGGAGCATATTCTTATAGTAAATTGAAGTAGGAGCCGTTGTGATTAAAGCCTTTGGTTGGAGAAAGGCTGCTAGGCAACCCAGACTTCTATGTCTGAAAACGCCCAGAGCAGCTGCTCCTCTTGAATAACTGCTCAAATAGCCAGAACAAATTGCACAAAAGCTAAAATGTAACCTTTGTTTTTAAGCAGCAGTCACTAAGCCCTTGACAACATTCTCAGCCAAGGAAGTAGCTTCAGAGCCTTTCTGTGTCCCCTCCAGGTGCTTTGCCAAAGCCAAAATTTTGAGGTCCTTATGTACTCTGTTTTGTCATCAGAGGGACACAGGGAGTGAATGCAACAAGAGAACCAAATGGACCCAGTGAGTGCAAATCGGACAACTTCCGATATCGGCCATTCCCTGTCCAGAAGTGGGCACATTCCAAAAGTCTTAGAGAATTCACAATATTTTCTTAAGAATGGCCCAGAGTGCAAAGTTCCAGGTGCCTGGCCTTCCAGTGCACCTTATATCTGTTACAGGTCTCAGCCAGAAATGGGTCTTAGTAAACGAAGTCCAGGTTGGCATATTTTATGTTAGTTTGAATTATGTTACGTGTATTTCGTACACTGCACAACTCACCCAGGAGGGTATCTTTGAACTGAAGCGGGGGCTGGATGGGCCTATCTAGCATCAGGGTTAGCTGAGGTGTCAGGTATTCTGTTTATTGCGGAGTTCAAGAACTTAGGAAACAGTTTTGATGTGCAGGGGTGGGTCATTCCATGCTTTAGGAGTGAGGGAGGAAAATATGTGATCTGGTTCTGTGTATGTGTGTGGAGGGTGTGAGTAGGAGTCAGGTTGAGTGTCTGGCAGGTATGTGGAAGGGTATGCAGTTGTTGAGGTATATAGGGCCAATGTTGTGTAAGCTTTTGTATGGTGTGTGAGGAGTTTGAATAGTGCTTGTTTGTGGATTGGGAGCCAGTGGAGCTCTTTCAGGTGCAGTGTGATATGAGTGTGGTGTGCGAGGTTAAGGGTGAGCCTGGCAGCTGACTTTTGCATGGTTTGGAGTCTACATGTCAGTTGGGCATTGCTGTAGTCCAGCTCATGGTAATGAGGGCTTGGGTGATAATTCTGAGAGTGTTGGGTGCAAGTGATTTCATGATCTTCTTGAGCATCTTGAGTGTGTGTAGACGGAGACTGAGTGCACTTGGCTTGTCATAGTGAGTTAGTTGTTGATTACAATTCCAAGGTTCTTTATATGAGTTGCCGGGAGGGGTGTCGGTTAGAGTTTGGCAGGCCACCACATGGAGTCCCAGAGCTAGGTGTCTTTGCTGGTAATTACTACTTTCCCCTTGCATTTGCTGGGCTTGAGGCAGTTGGTTCTCATTTGGTAACTTTCGTCATGCAGGCTCAGAAATTGGTCTGGATGTTTGGCATCTTGTCAGAGAGGAAGAGTTTGAGCTGGCTGACGTCTTCATAGGCTATGATGTTTATTCTGTGGTCCTGGATTACGCTGGCAAATCAGGTCATGTAGGGGGGGAACAGAGTGGGGCTAATTGAGGTTTCTTGTGGAACTCCGCCGATGAGGTTCATGGTGTACAAGGTGAAGGAGGCCAGGCTGGCCAACTGGTTGCTGTTTGTCTGGAAGGAACAGATCCAGCAAAGTCCGGGACCTTTTATGCCAGCTCAAAGAAAATAACTCTGTTGATGAAATTCCAGAGATAGATGCTGCCACCCTCTCACAGAGGCCCCACCACTTTGTCTCCAACTTGCAAGTGTTCTTGGGCTGGGGGTACATAATGTAATTTCTTTCCTTAAAGATACCCATTAATTTAAAAATTATTTTCAACCCATTAATTTGAATCTTATTGACAACTGTTACTAACAACATGAGCTTAACATTTAATTTGATGTTTCATGAAGGCAGATGGTGGAAAAGCCCTGTTTCAAGATCTTAGACATATTAAAAGGCTACATAAAATAGGGCAAGCTTCACTGTCACTACAAAAGTCAAATGTAGACTCATCTTCAGACCTGTGTCAACCATCCCTCTGCAATCTTGTTTAGTGATGCAGTTTTAACATTATAGCTATGAAACAACCTCTTTGATGCATTGGGCTTTAGAACTGGCTGCAGCAAAGAGAGTAATATTTTGGAATTGTAGATGATGGTCAATGCTTTTTAGATGACGGATGTCTCTGTTAAGAAGGCTGTCTTCTCATCCTTCTACACCTGTCAACAGCCTTTGACCAAGTATTGCTTATGAAAATTTAGGAAGAGCAAAGGGGTTTCACAGTTACAGTTCTGAGCCAGTTTCTATAATATCTGAAGAATTGTTCCCAGCAAATTAACTTCTCCAAATTTTTCTACAGCCACCAATCTGCTCTAAGGTGTCCCACAGAACTCTATACTCTCCAGACACCTTTTATTCCATATATGGATCCCCTCAGTTGCCTCATGAGTCAATCAAATTTCTCATATCAATTTTTTGCTGATAACACGTGTGTTCATGAAAGTCCCATCACTGTAACTCCTCACCTTCCCGGTGAAGACCCTGATAGATCTGCTGGCATGAATTAAAGTTCACCATATTAATTTGAATCCAGAGAAAACTGTTTGTTTCTGATCACTTCCTCTTGTTGCTCTACACTGTATAATTTTATCTAGATGCAGCTAATCTGCTCGACTACAAGACATCCACAACCAAATGTGAAATATCCTTGCAATTCATTCTAGATAAGAACCTCGTACTAAAGGCCCATACTAACATTCTAGCTTGAGGAGCTCAGTTGCAAATAATACCACTGTGTGGAATAAAGTCACTCATTCTTGCTTACCTTTTTAAAACAGTAACACAAATTGGTTCTCCAATCAAGAATTGATCACAGAAATATATTACTCATAAGCACCCCCTAGTTCCACCTGCCTCTGCTAAAATCAGTCTCACATGCTACAGCTTGATCCATTTTGGGACCCAAGAGCTCAAAACCATTCACACCAATCTGAATCACTCCCCAATGGTTCTCTATTGAAGCTAAAATGTCTTCAAATTAGCTTGCATATTGCACAAATCTTTTCATACAGGAATGCACAAGTACCTAATAACCAAACCTTCCATCCTGGGAGGGCTGCAAGCTCTCTGAAGAGCCAACATCTTCCAGCTGGTGTCCCCGTTTAAAAAAAATAGCAAACACGTTAAAGCATGTTTTCTCTGTAAATTCAGTATGGAGGTCTATGAGACATACGATACATAGAAATCCATCCTACAGTACACTCAAAGAAGAACTCAGTTGCTTACTGAGCCAGTGTGAGCCTTTCCAGTGACCGTGCTCCAGCTTCAAATACCTATTCATTCTACACAATGAGCTCATGTTTATTTTCTTTTGCTACAGTTTTCTTTGAAGAGGTAAGAGACGTAAACTCTCTACCACCTACAAGCCTACTAAACGGTATATATATCCTTCTCTTATGCATCTTGCTCTCTATTTATTAAGTCTCTTTATTTAATCTTCAATCTTTCCCCCTTTCTCAAGTGCTCCGATGCCCAAGTGGACATAGTTTAACCTATATAAAGCTGCAGATTAATCAAGTTGGTCTGTTTGAGCATGATACAGACCTATGCCTATCATGGCATCTTTTTTTGCATAGACCTTTCTGTCTTCTATCCTGCCATGGAATTTAAGGCCAATCCAAGTATGACATCTCTTTTTATGTTTTTGAATGCTCACAAAAGCCGTGAGATAATTTCTAGGCCAGGTTTTCTTGACATCACTCCCAGACCCCAGCTGCCATGTTAATCTACAAGTGCTAGAGGGTCAGGCTAAGAATGTCACTTCCTAGAAATGTTGGGGGCCACAGAGCAGGGAATACATTTTTTTTAAGTTTGAAAAAGTCCATTGCTCTCAATAACACTCATCCAGAGTGTATGATGAGATACCATCAAAAGACTGCTGTGGCACAAAAACAGTCTATTACATTTTTCTATTACCCAAAACTTTCAGCAAATTTTTTCGCATCACTTGTATCATAGTAGATCTAGCCTGCATTGACCTTCATGTTAAACAGACTATGAGATAATTGATGTGCTGCCAATTATGGCTTTTCTGTGCTACACATTGCCAAATGCTTATTCACCGGGGGTGCACTACGGGATTAGTGGAGAGTGCACAGCCATGTTTAAAATACAGAGAGGGGTAAGACAAGGCTGTGTCTTGGCTCCCTTTCTATTTACACTTTATATTAATCAACTAGGTCAAGTCCTGGTAAATCAGTGTCAGGACCTGCCACAAATTGACAAATATCCCCTACTGTATGCCTGCCCTACTGTATGCAGACACCGTTGTATCAATGTCATGTATGCCACTGGGGCTCCAAAGGGTAGTGACTAGTTTTTCTACGTTCATGTATAATTTGGGTCTCAGAGTAAATATCTCAAAAAACGTTATCATGAAATATGGGGGGGGGGAGGGGTAGTACAAAATGTAGAGATATTTACATTGAAAATAATAAGGTCGAATTTACAAAAAAAAAATCCTACTTAGGCATTCTTTTCGATTGGAAGGGGACATGGTCCCAGATGGTCCAAGCTAGGAAATTAATGTTTATGAAAGCTACTGCCGTGTTAGCTAATTTTTCTAGAAAGCTGGATAGACAACCTCCTGTAGAGTTATTGGATATCTACCAAGCAAAATGTATCTCCATTGCAATGTACGGTGCAGGCATCTGGGGCTATGCAGATTCACAGCCCTTACAGTTAGTTGAGAATGCCTTTTTAAAATAAATTTCTGTTGGCAGTCCCTAGCAGTACATCTTCTCATATATGCCATTCTGAGCTAGAGATGCCAAACATATCTGACCTTATAAAAACAGAACCCATTTAACTATGGCAAAGGATTTGGATAACAACAAAAAACACTTTTACCGGGATATTTTAACTGGTAGTCTTAAGCTACAGCGGGTCTCTACTATACCATGGTTAAAATGTGTGAAAAACATTATCTTCCTGAATATTGCGATGATCCGAGTACCATGATTACTCTCTCTAGAAAAGATCTTAAAGGAAGCTGTTTTGCGCTTCTGGACACAATTAGACTTTCTGCAGAAATAGTGAAGCCAACTGTTTTGGCGGATGTATGACGTTACAACGCATACTTTTACCACGCCTACCATTACCACGCAATTTTTACAACGCAGGATCCATTACAACGAAGTACCATTACCACGCATGTATTTACAACGCATATACCTTTACAACGCATACAATTACAACGTAAGTATTGGTAAGTATATAATATTTTTTTAAATTTAATTTAATTAAAATTAATATAATGTAATTTAATTTAATTTAATTTAATTTAATTTAATCAATTTAATTTAATTTAATTTAAATTTAATTATATTTAATTTTTAATTTAATTTAATTTAATTTAATTTAATTAATTTAATTTAATTTAATTTAATTTAATCAATTTAATTTAATTTAATTTAAATTTAATTATATTTAATTTTTACCCTGATCCCTTTTACCCAAAAACCCAAAACTGACCCTGAACCCTAAAAATACCCCTTTACCCAAGAACCCAAAACTGACCCTGAACCCTAAAAATACCCCTTTACCCAAAAACCCAAAACTGACCCTTAACCCCAAAAATACCCTTTTACCCAAAAAACCCAAAACTGACCCTGAACCCTAAAAATACCCCTTTACCAAAAAACCCAAAACTGACCCTGAACCCTAAAAATACCCCTTTACCCAAAAACCCAAAACTGACCCTGAACCCTAAAAATATCCCTTAACCCAAAAACTGAAAACTGACCCTGAACCCTAAAAATACCCCGTTACCCAAAAACCCAAAACTGACCCTGAACCCTAAAAATACCCCTTTACCCAAAAACTGAAAACTGACCCTGAACCCTAAAAATACCCCTTTACCCAAAAACTGAAAACTGACCCTGAACCCTAAAAATACCCCTTTACCCAAAAACTGAAAACTGACCCTGAACCCTAAAAATACCCCTTTACCCAAAAACTGAAAACTGACCCTGAACCCTAAAAATACCCCTTTACCCAAAAACTGAAAACTGACCCTAAACCCTAAAAATACCCCTTTACCCAAAAACTGAAAACTGACCCTAAACCCTAAAAATACCCCTTCACCCAAAAACTGAAAACTGACCCTGAACCCTAAAAATACCCCTTTACCAAAAAACCCAAAACTGACCCTGAACCCTAAAAATACCTTTACTCAAAAACCCAAATAATATTTTTAATAAAATAATATACTTACCAATACTTACGTTGTAATGGTATGCGTTGTAAAAGTACCTGTGTTGTAAATACATGCGTGGTAATGGTATGCGTTGTAATGGATCCTGCGTTGTAAAAAATGTGTGGTAATGGTAGGTCGTTGTAAAAGTTGCGTTGTAAAGGTTGTATACCGTTTTGGAGAATCAAATGATACTAACCACCTATAGTATCCAGCCGTATTTCAAAAACATACATACCTTTGTTTGATAATATGTAATTGTCGTTCATGTACAATAGGTTACCACATGAGGGGGTTTTAATTAAAATTTTTAATTGTATTTTAAAATGTTCTTACAGTTGTACAGATTGTTATGATGTGTGATATTATGTGCTTTTATGATTATCTTGAGATTGAATTGAATTGTTTACTCACATCTTCACTGTTGTAATCCATCTGGTTTAGAAAGCTGCAACAACATGGGAAGGACACTAGTGATCGGAATGGCTATCGGGAATCTTATGGTCCTGTCCCTGGTTGGAATAGTGGCCTTCTACTGTGTCAACAGAATCAAGAACAAGTACAAAGCAGGTGAGTCAGTCCATTGAGTTCATGTTTCACGAAAGTGGTCACATGTCTGCTACATTGATAGTAAACAGTGAAGTCAGAGGGGTTGGTGATACCTTGTTGAAATAGTGTTAGAAAATGTATTGATCTTTTCCCAGCAACCCTTTACAAATGCCATGCAGTGCTCAATATTTATACATGTTTCTCTTTTTAATTCTTTGAGCATCCTTATGGACCAAACTTCTCTCAGCACTGCCCTCCCCCAATGAGCACCTAGTTTTAATTGGTATTTTTGAACTAAACTTAATATCCTGTTTTCTATCACTCCATATTACAGCTGAAGCAAACACCAAGGGTGCTGCAACAGAGCAGACCTACGAGGTGAGTCCTACATTTAGTTATGTTTTCATTCCTCTAATTTGAAGCAATCCAATTGTCCACATTAAAGATTTTATGTTAATAAGTAAGAGTAGGTTTTTTCTGTCAGTGGATCTAGGGGTGAACCCCCTTCTGAGTAGTGTGTCTGGGAGTGCTGGAGATGCATGGGTGCATTACATTCTGTAGAGGAGACAGATTCCATAAATAGCCCTCCTTTCTCACAAGTATACTAGTATTTTGTTCCAATGTTTGCACGGCAAGCAGTGAAATAAGATTTGCAACATTTCACTGTTGCAAACAATAGAGTGTTTTCGCTGGTTGGTAGTACGGATGGTGGTGTAAAATTGCTTTACATTAATGGCCCAGAATTACTTAATCTACCACCAGATACAGGGGTATATTTAATATCATGCTAGGGAAAGGGCAAATACTGCACACATAGAAAGAAGGAAAAAACGAGGAGAAAGAAACATATTTCTCCTTGTGACTCCTCCCCAGGGTGTCCGGTTTGGCTCCACAGAATCCGGTTGTAGTATATAATGTAATGTAATGTAATTGCCCATTTATATCGCGCAACAATCGCTCCAAGGAGCATCTAGGGGCCCAAGTATGGCCAACCGATGTAATGTAGCCTTGCTGCTTGACTTGACCAGATCAGGAATCACACTAGGTCTCTGGCAATTGTGTCTTGGAGTTTGAAAAGCCAGGTTTTTAGTTGTTTAAGGAACTCTGTTTCACTGTCCAATGCTCTCAGGTGTGCGGGGAGAGTATTCCACGCTTTTGCACCTAGTACCACCAGGGACTTACCCCCTCGAGTTTTGAGTCTAAACCCTGGAACGGTCAGCAAATTTGCATTTGAGGATCGTAGGGCTCGTGTTGGACAGTATCTCACAAATTCTTTCCTTAGGTATAGTGGGCCTAAGTCGTGGACAGCTCGAAAAGTAATTATCAACACTTTGAACAGAACCCTTTTTGTTATAGGTAGCCAGTGTAGTGTGTTAAGGGCCTTTGTTGCTGATGATCTTCTCGGCCATTTTAAAACCAGCCTTGCTGCTGCATGTTGCACCATCTGGAGTTTATGGGTGACCACTTTATTGGTGCCAGCATATAGGCTGTTACAATAGTCGATTCGTGATGTCACCAGTGCAACCATGACTGTTTTCCTTGCCTCAATAGGCAACAAGTCAAAGAACTTCCTCAGCCCCTTTATCACCCCAAAACATGTGCCTGCCACTTTAGACGCCTGTTGTCTAAAGGACAGGTCAGCGTCGAAGTTTACCCCGAGGTTACGGGCCGAGATGGTAGTGTGAGGCGGTATTTCTGCCTTCTCTGGCCACCATAATCTGGGAATAAACTCGTTTTTGAGGCCTATTGGCATGATCTCAATTTTGCCTGTGTTGCATTTCAGATGGTTTCTCCGCATCCAGTCAAATGTGGCCGTTCCTCCCATACCTCGTTTTCTTTATCCATTACCAGGATCAGTTGCGTGTCGTCGGCGTATGCAATTACATCCATGCCAAATGACGATATCAACTTTATCAGGGGTGCGGTGTAGCCATTAAACAATGTTGTGCTCAGACTGGAACCCTGAGGCACTCCTGTCGACAGTGGTTTCTCACTGGAACAGAATTCCCCCAGGGTCACCACTTGCCTCCTGTCCTTCAAAAAGTTCTTTATCCACTCCAGGACTGTGCCTGTGATGCCAGATGTTGCTAGCCGGTCTATTAAGATGACATGTGAGACCGTGTCGAAGGCCGCCGACAGATCTAATAAGATCAGGACGGCCTTCTTACCTTGGTCCAAAGCTGAGCGGATAGTCTCAGTAGTGAACAGGAGAGCCGATTCCGTGGAGTGTTGAGTCCTGAAGCCGGCTTGATTAGGATGCCATGCTTCACTGTCTTCCAGAAAACGTGTAAGCTGTTTATTTACCATCGACTCTGTGATTTTACACAGTGCCGGAAGTAATGAGATGGGTCGTAGATTTGATAGTGTGGTGGGGTCGGGAAGTTGTTTTTTTTGCAGTGGTTTCACTGCTGCCAGTTTCCACTCAGGGGGGACGTTGGCCATGGTCAGTGAGGTGTTGACAATGTCATTTATTACTGGATTGGCAATTTCTACAATAAGGTGCAGGAGTCCAATGGGGCACGGATCGAATGGTGATCCTGATTTTGTTGCCAAAATTGCTCGCTTGGTCTCCTCCAGACTGATTGGTCGGAAGGCTGCTAGCTGAGTTTCCTCCTGCCCTATTATATCACTCTCTTTCTTTGACTCTGGTATTGGGACCTCGAAGTCCTTCGTCAGACCCTGTACCTTTTCCTCAAAGAAGTCTGCAATAGAATCACAGAGCATCTGTGAGGGAGGGATATCCTGCACTAAACATTTGGGCTTATTGAAGTCATTCACAATTTTAAAAATCGCTTTGTGTTTATTATTAGCAGTTTCTATTGCTGATCTAAAAAACATCTTTTTTGCCTGTTTAATTTGCGCATGATAGGCACTCTTGATCTTTTTGTATTTGCCGCGCTCTGGGCTGCAATAGTTTTTTCGCCAGCTGCGTTCTGCTCTTCGTAGCTCCCCCTGTTTATTTTTGAGCTCTCGTCGAACCATGGGGCAGAGATCTTCTTTTTCCCATGCCTCATCTTGTTTTTCCCCTGTCCAACCATGCCTTTCAGTTCATTCATCCATGCCCTAAAGGTATTTGGATTTGGGGGTCCTACTGGCTTGGGTCTACACTCTCTGGCCATTGTAGTTAATTCTGGGTGGGTCATTACAGCTTTCCAATCATCTCGTCTGGCCTGACTGCGTTCTTCCACGTGCTTGTCCTTTCTGGAACTCTCAAGAGGAAACATAAAAGGGACCAACGCGTGGTCAGTCCACGTTTGGGGTCTAGGATGGTCTGTTATTAGTGTATTTAGATTGGTAGCAATGCAGTCTATCGTGTATCCTGCCTCATGGGTGGCTTGAGAATTGCAGATGGTAAGACCTAATACATCCATGATTTCCCTATAGGAGGCAGTAGATGCATCCGTTGTGGACTCTAGATGAATGTTAATATCCCCCAGTACTGTAAAATTGGAGTACCTAAGTATCAGTGGACTAAGTGCTTCCCCAACACTCCCCAGAAAACCTATACATGATCCCGGTGGGCGATAGATCAGTGCCCCAGCAAAGGAGAAATTCTCACTCATTTTAACACAGAAGCCCATCCCTTCCGCATCTTTTAGCTCAGGACGTTCTATCACCGAGCAACCGAGTGTATCCCTATATATAATGGCCACTCCTCCTCCCCGTTGTTCTTCTCCTCTATCTACCCTTTGGATACCATATCCTGGAGGCAGGGCATGTACCACATCCGGAGTGCACCCTGGTTTGAGCAATGTCTCTGTGATTAATAGGCAGTCTAAGTTATCGTCAATCAGTAGGTCCTGGATATGCTGGGCATGCTTTGGCAAGGATCTGGCATTGATTAGGCCAGCCTTTAGGGTGTTATAAGATGCTGTGAGTGCCGAAATTTGTGACCACGAAAAGGTGCAGTGGCACTTCTGGCAACTCACCGGGCCTGTCCAATGTCCAACTCACCGGGCCGGTCCAATATAATGGTCCACCTCCAAACGTCACAAACACTCTAGTTTTAAATACACAGAGTATTCGAGCCATTAGGCGAGGGAAAAAAGGAAGAGAAGGGAAGGGACAGCAGGGAAAGGGAAAACCTGAAACGACAAAGCATACACTTAGAAACAAATCATATAACATCAGGCTACTCTCATATGGTCTCACTAGATGATCTGATATACCTGCTAAATCAGAAACCACACAACGTCTGTTGAAAAGCTCCTCATCCACCACCAGTCTTGACTTTGTTTCGCCTAGTGAAACATAAATAATACTCAGAATTCACACATAAACTCATATGACCTAAACCTGTGTAATATGGAAACAACCCTCCTGCATACCATAAAAAGAGCAAGAGGATTGCGTTGTAAACTGGATTCTGGTAGTAGTTCCACCAAATAAAGGAAAAACAATTAATCCCTTTTGCGAAGAAGAAAGTAAAATAAATAGTAGCACCCTGGTTGCACAGATACGGTGGTGTGTAGGAAGCAAGAACATCAACACTCCGCCCTGATAAGGGTGAGGATAAGGAATTCTCTTATCTTAACATGTAAAAGGTCAAAGTACATAAAGGAATAGAAATTATTAACGTAAGTGCAGCACTATCCTAGTGCGGAACGCAAAAGTCCTTGAGTAAGGAACATGGCAGCGAGTAGACCTTTCCCATAGCGCTCTGCTTCCCTTTTTAATGCGTATGCAAAGAACAGCCCACACGGTAGCGCGTAGTTGCGACCACTACGGCGCTCCGCTGGTGTCCAAAGTACATTAAATGCCCAGAAAGATAGAACAAAAATATGCTCCAAGAAGTTAGTATAATCACTTCTATATAAGAGCTGAACGGTAACCCGTAGCCCAGACTACCGCGCTCCGCTCCAAGTCAAGGGAAAAAGGAAATGCTAATATCCAAAAGGCTATTATTTACAACAAGGGGTGGTGATGGACAGAGTCTCTGAATTAAGCAGAGTACTCTCACCCAGTCAAGAGATCAGGGCTAGATCCAACACCGTTTTTTAGCTCATTGCACCATCCCAGTTTCAGAACCTGGCCGTATGCAAATTAGTCTGTCCCTGGCCCAGTGCATCATGGGAACAGGGCAGACCAGACTACAAAAGCCAATTCTTACACTGGGAAGGAAACAAGCTTCCGGGGACCGGTTTCTGCCATTTCAGGCGTCTTCGGCCCGGCTTGCTTGAATCCTGATGGTGCAATGAGCAAGGGACTCACATCTGAGTATACCCTTCCACGCTTAGGGTGGACAAAATTATTTACAACAAGGGGTGGTGATGGACAGAGTCTCTGAATTAAGCAGAGTACTCTCACCCAGTCAAGAGATCAGGGCTAGATCCAACACCGTTTTTTAGCTCATTGCACCATCCCAGTTTCAGAACCTGGCTGTATGCAAATTAGTCTGTCCCTGGCCCAGTGCATCATGGGAACAGGGCAGACCAGACTACAAAAGCCAATTCTTACACTGGGAAGGAAACAAGCTTCCGGGGACCGGTTTCTGCCATTTCAGGCGTCTTCGGCCCGGCTTGCTTGAATCCTGATGGTGCAATGAGCAAGGGACTCACATCTGAGTATACCCTTCCACGCTTAGGGTGGACAAAATTATTTACAACAAGGGGTGGTGATGGACAGAGTCTCTGAATTAAGCAGAGTACTCTCACCCAGTCAAGAGATCAGGGCTAGATCCAACACCGTTTTTTAGCTCATTGCACCATCCCAGTTTCAGAACCTGGCTGTATGCAAATTAGTCTGTCCCTGGCCCAGTGCATCATGGGAACAGGGCAGACCAGACTACAAAAGCCAATTCTTACACTGGGAAGGAAACAAGCTTCCGGGGACCGGTTTCTGCCATTTCAGGCGTCTTCGGCCCGGCTTGCTTGAATCCTGATGGTGCAATGAGCAAGGGACTCACATCTGAGTATACCCTTCCACGCTTAGGGTGGACAAAATTATTTACAACAAGGGGTGGTGATGGACAGAGTCTCTGAATTAAGCAGAGTACTCTCACCCAGTCAAGAGATCAGGGCTAGATCCAACACCGTTTTTTAGCTCATTGCACCATCCCAGTTTCAGAACCTGGCTGTATGCAAATTAGTCTGTCCCTGGCCCAGTGCATCATGGGAACAGGGCAGACCAGACTACAAAAGCCAATTCTTACACTGGGAAGGAAACAAGCTTCCGGGGACCGGTTTCTGCCATTTCAGGCGTCTTCGGCCCGGCTTGCTTGAATCCTGATGGTGCAATGAGCAAGGGACTCACATCTGAGTATACCCTTCCACGCTTAGGGTGGACAAAATTATTTACAACAAGGGGTGGTGATGGACAGAGTCTCTGAATTAAGCAGAGTACTCTCACCCAGTCAAGAGATCAGGGCTAGATCCAACACCGTTTTTTAGCTCATTGCACCATCCCAGTTTCAGAACCTGGCTGTATGCAAATTAGTCTGTCACTGGCCCAGTGCATCATGGGAACATCATGCTCCATCAGGATTCAAGCAAGCCGGGCCGAAGAGGCTGAAATGCCAGAAACCGGTCCCCGGTAGCTTGTCTCCTTTCTGGTGAAGAATTGGCTTGGTAGTTTGGTCTGCCCTGTTCCCATGATGCACTGGGCCAGGGACAGACTAATTTGCATATAGCCAGGTTCTGAGCTGGGATGGGGCAGTGAGATAAATAACGGTGATGGATCAAGCCCTGATCTTTGGACTGGGTAAGAGTGGTCTGCTTAATTCAGACACTCTGTTCATCACCACCCCCTTTTCTGAATCGTTTTTGGCCACTATAGGTGTGGCAGGGTATACTCAGACATGAGTCCCTTTCTCACTGCTCCATCAGGATTCAAGCAAGCCGGGCCGAAGAGGCTGAAATGCCAGAAACCGGTCCCCGGTAGCTTGTCTCCTTTCTGGTGAAGAATTGGCTTGGTAGTTTGGTCTGCCCTGTTCCCATGATGCACTGGGCCAGGGACAGACTAATTTGCATATAGCCAGGTTCTGAGCTGGGATGGGGCAGTGAGATAAATAACGGTGATGGATCAAGCCCTGATCTTTGGACTGGGTAAGAGTGGTCTGCTTAATTCAGACACTCTGTTCATCACCACCCCCTTTTCTGAATCGTTTTTGGCCACTATAGGTGTGGCAGGGTATACTCAGACATGAGTCCCTTTCTCACTGCTCCATCAGGATTCAAGCAAGCCGGGCCGAAGAGGCTGAAATGCCAGAAACCGGTCCCCGGTAGCTTGTCTCCTTTCTGGTGAAGAATTGGCTTGGTAGTTTGGTCTGCCCTGTTCCCATGATGCACTGGGCCAGGGACAGACTAATTTGCATATAGCCAGGTTCTGAGCTGGGATGGGGCAGTGAGATAAATAACGGTGATGGATCAAGCCCTGGTCTTTGGACTGGGTAAGAGTGGTCTGCTTAATTCAGACACTCTGTTCATCACCACCCCCTTTTCTGAATCGTTTTTGGCCATTATAGGTGTGGCAGGGTATACTCAGACATGAGTCCCTTTCTCACTGCTCCATCAGGATTCAAGCAAGCCGGGCCGAAGAGGCTGAAATGCCAGAAACCGGTCCCCGGTAGCTTGTCTCCTTTCTGGTGAAGAATTGGCTTGGTAGTTTGGTCTGCCCTATTCCCATGATGCACTGGGCCAGGGACAGACTAATTTGCATATAGCCAGGTTCTGAGCTGGGATGGGGCAGTGAGATAAATAACGGTGATGGATCAAGCCCTGATCTTTGGACTGGGTAAGAGTGGTCTGCTTAATTCAGACACTCTGTTCATCACCACCCCCTTTTCTGAATCGTTTTTGGCCACTATAGGTGTGGCAGGGTATACTCAGACATGAGTCCCTTTCTCACTGCTCCATCAGGATTCAAGCAAGCCGGGCCGAAGAGGCTGAAATGCCAGAAACCGGTCCCCGGTAGCTTGTCTCCTTTCTGGTGAAGAATTGGCTTGGTAGTTTGGTCTGCCCTGTTCCCATGATGCACTGGGCCAGGGAAAGACTAATTTGCATATAGCCAGGTTCTGAGCTGGGATGGGGCAGTGAGATAAATAACGGTGATGGATCAAGCCCTGATCTTTGGACTGGGTAAGAGTGGTCTGCTTAATTCAGACACTCTGTTCATCACCACCCCCTTTTCTGAATCGTAATATCCAAAAGGCAGCATGGCGTAAGGCAGCGCGCTCCGTAGAGGATTATTCCGAAAGAGTCCCCGGTCCTACCTTGAGTCGGGGAACCAGACGGCAGCTTCTCATTCTCCGAAGCCGGGGTCAAGGGCGACGTGCAGGGAACTTCCCTACAGCAGGAAACGAAGGAGTCACAAAGAATAACACGCAACAGGAAGCGTGTCGTTCGGTCTAAAATATCTCCCCTCCTCCGAGGAGTCTGGGAGATGTAGTTTTTTAGGCAATACTTGTTCTCTCGCCGTACCACAGCACGAGGACCACGAGAAAGCACACACAGCATTGTAGGCGCAACACATGAAATCCTGACACAGGGGACATGTAGGACTTTTGGCGCATTCACAGGTCTACCACTCACATAGCTGCCAAGTTTCCCAGGTCCATGTGTGATGTTCTGTTCCAGCCAGGTTTTCCCTTTGAATTCTGGGACTTGTAGTCATGTTCTATAACAGAATAAACAGACCACAAGTCACAGAATTCAATGAAAAAACCTGGAATTGAGCAGCACATCACACATGTATCTGGGAAACTTGGCAGGGCTGCTCTTATGGTAAATCTGGTAATGTGTCAAAATCCTTGTGTGGCAACACCCACGCACCACCTATTGAACATCTCCCTGGGGTAGAGTAATGCAACACAGCGATTTGCGCTGCTTTACTCTATATTTATCAAGCCACTCAGGGCCTCATGAGGTGGCCTTGCGTGCCTTGATAAATCGCATCTCAAGGGTTGCATCGCTTTTTCACTTAGCTGCTGTTAGATTTGGGGGTCTCTAGTTGGCAGAGGTAGATACTTTTGATAAATAGGGACCCTTGCATCTAGTCAGGGTAAGGGGGTACACTCCTAAATAACTCACCCCCTTGGTAGCTTGGCATGAGCAGACAGGCTTATCTCAGAGGCAGTGTGTAAAGCATTTGTGAACACATACAGTAACCCAGGGCAACACTACAGATGGACACCACACAAGTTGTAGTCTAAAAATTTGTATTTTTAAATAGACTTAACACAAGACCACAAACGACAAAAATCTTAAATACTGTACTTTAAAAATGGTAGAATTAGCTTAGTTCTCTTTAGATTTAGATGTAAAATGTGACACTTTGAGTTCAATGTACCTTTGGATGCGTTACACTATACAACGAAATTGTTGCGGGGAAGGTGATACGTTGGTTCCTTACACACAAGAACCGTGATGCGTCGGGTCCCTTCTGTTGCGTAGGGGATGCGTTGGTTCTTCTCTGCGAGGACAGGTGATATGTCGGTTTCTTACTGCGCTTCCGTGGCGATGCGGCCCGCAACGCCATGATGCGATGAAGATCCGGTGCAATGAAATAAAGATGGCGTCTACTCTTGGATGCAACATGTTGCATGCACGCCCGACGGCTGTGCGGCGACTCAACGATTCTTCTGAGCCGCGACAGGACCTGCGACATGCTTCCCGGTGATGCGGCAGCATCTGATGCGACGTCAATCCTCTTCTCCGGCGATGCGAGGCGCTTCAGCAATGATGGGACAGCTTGCAGCGGCGACACGCTTTTCCACTGATGCGACAACAGTGCCTGCAGCTGCGACACGCTTCACCAATGATGTGGCGGCGTCTGGTGGGACGTCGATCCTCTTCTCCAGCGATGCGAGGTGCTTTCGCATTGTGAAGCTACTGCCGCAGTTCGGTGACACGCTTCTCGTTCGTGAGTCCTGCTTCCAGCTCCTTGCGAAACGCAGTCCCTCAGAAAGCCCAACACAACTGCAGGCACTTCCAAAGCACCCTTGAGGAGCTGGTGAGTGAAGTCTGTTGTCCCTGAGACTTCAGCAGTAGGCAAGCTCTTACTCAAGCCCTTGAAGATCCTTCACAAGTTGATGAAAGTACACACACAGTTCCTCTCTCCTTTCTTTGGCAGTCGGTCAACCACTGCAGGCCAGTTCCCCAAGCAGCGCTTCAGCTTAGGGATGGTCTCTCCTCAGTCTCTCTGGTTCCTCAACTCAGCAAAGTTTTCTTCTTGTTTTCCCAAACGTGATCTAAATCTCTGGGGTCTGGGTCCCCCTTTTTATACACAGTTTCTCTTTGTTCTCTGAAGGCAGAGAGGCCTTTGCCTAGTCCAAACCGGTTCTTGTCAGTCCTGGAGCACTTTGTTTACTTGTCTCCTTCTTTCCTTTCACAGTGCAGGGCAGAGACATCAGACGCAC
Organism: Lissotriton helveticus; assembly: GCF_964261635.1. Taxonomy (NCBI): domain Eukaryota; kingdom Metazoa; phylum Chordata; class Amphibia; order Caudata; family Salamandridae; genus Lissotriton; species Lissotriton helveticus. The sequence goes on along the minus strand of NC_136068.1, from coordinate 1,758,222,104 downwards.
CACAGGAGGTGGAGCCAACATTGTGGAGGGAAGGCACAGCCCTATTCAGGTCCCAGGTGCAACTCCTCCCACCCATCTGCATGTAGATCACTCTATTTAGCCCTGTGCTGACTCACCCTGTCTCCTGGAATCCCCATTCCCTGTCACTCAAAGTCCTGAAAAGGAATACACAACCTAGCAGAGGCAGGCTTGGATAGTTAGACAAGAAAATACCTACTTTCTAAAAGTGGTATTTTCAAACACAGAATGTTAAAAACAACTTCCCTAAAAGATACATTTTATCAGTCTGAGTTCAGGCATTCTAAACTTGAATTTCTACCTAGTTCCCTGAGTCACTTAGGATTATAAGATGTAATAATCAAACTGCCCATTCTGGCCTATGGAGGACATGTAGCCTTGCAATAGTGAAAAACAAAAATGGCTGTTCTTCACTATTATGACATGTCACACACACCAGGGCATATCCTTCCTTATACCTACAATGCACCCTGCGCTTGGGCCACCCGTAGGGGTGACTAATATGAAGAAAAGGGAAGGTTTAGGGACTGGGAAGTGGGAGCACTTGCCCCGTCAACATGGCAGTACCAGACTGCACACAGGCTCTGCAATGGCAGACCTGAGACACACTTTAACAGGCTGCATCTGTGGGTGGCACAACCAGTGCTGCAAGCCCACCAGCAGCATTTGGTTTATAAGCCCTGGACACACTCAGTGCACTGTACTAGGGTTTGACAAGTAAACCAAACCAGCCAATCATGGAGTCACTAATCCATACATCAATTTACCATAAGGAGTACTGTGGCACTGGACAGCAGCGGCACAGTTCCTAAAGCATCTATAACCAGCAAAAACACAAGAGGCAACAGCAAAAAATGGAAGGGAGAACCACACCAAGGTGCCAGGTCTAACAGTTGCTATATGCAAAAGTGACTCAACCCTTTGCTAAATATGGCCCTTTGTCTCTAGAATGTTGGAATCCATTGACAGAATTTATAGGCCAATAGGGTAGGTGTTATGTCATTGTGAAGATTCAGTGTGAACTGGAATGATAGACTTTGACCAAGTGGGGTGTCTAGGCATTAAACGATCACACTGTGCGCCAAAATGAAGCTTGAACCTGGGGTTCCTGGTGGAGCTCTTCGGAAGCACATTACAATAAACACAACACGTGGACATAAGCAACTTCATTCTGTGTACTGTTCCTAATAATTATCCTTGTTGATCTGTGGTGCCAGAAACAGAAAGGACATACAGCCTTTAAAGAGCAATTGCTTTTTACAGCTTTGCATTTCACAGAAACTAATGTTTGTTGGCGAGGAGTTTGGACTTCTTATGTAAATGTAAATCCATATTTGTAAAGCGCGAAGTACTCACCCTTACGGGTCTCAAGGCCCTGGGGGCAGTTGTGGAAATTAAGTGAGCTACTGCCCAGTGTCACATAGTGCTGAGCGGAGCTGCCGCCGGGATCAAACCGTGAGCCCTGTGCTCCAAAGTCAGCGGCCCTTGCCGCTGCACCACTACCACTGCAGGTTATGGACGAGGGTCTCACTTTGTATTTAAAGACCGTCACACCAACCTTAGGTCGTCACTAGAGGACACATAAACTTTCACCAGTTTCCCCTCAATCTCTGGACACTAAAGAAGTATTAACAGAGAAGGCCCGATTGAATGCCTTCTCATGCTTAAAGTGGAAGTAAACTCTGTCGGAAAATGTGACTATGCCTTTGTTTTTAGCACAGCTGATCATACAGACAGAGGTAGCTCAGAAGATATCCCTTCCTGCACAAAAGCAATCCTGCTTACAAAGCGGTGCTGGGAAAAGACAGGTAGGCGCTGTATAAATTAAAATGCAGCACATTCCTGCTCTTTCCATGTCACACAGCACAGCAAGGTGACTAGCTGTGCTGCATGACTTGTTGCTGTAGTACTGGGTTGGTCTTAACCTGAACATGAGATAGCACACCATGTATGTGTATGTAACAAGTGCTACAAAGACAAATATTATATCATGCAAAATCATAGAGCCACCAGTGCACCCATACAACTCTTCTAAATGCATGTTCCAGATATGACAAACACGCTCAGAGCTATCTGGTTGTGGTGTTCTAAAGGCTCGATTCTGAGTGCTCCTGTGGATATGGTGCTATTTACAACAAAGGTGAAAGTCCACTCCTTACAATTTTGAATTATTCACCTGTAATTGGGATCTCTGCCCAAGCAGGTAATTGCACAGGTTTCCACAATTTAAGGAATCATTCATAAATTAGGTCAATTTACAAACCCTGATGCAGCAGGGTGAAGATGGATGGCAGCCAACCACATGTCTCCAGAGTACCCGGTACCACGGTTCACGGGCGGTGTGTGGGATCATTCACTGAGCAGCTCACCCTCGGCCCTAATATCTGCCACACTCTCGTGAGATAAAAGGTTGTCTCTCTCTACTCCATCAGCTCCTCCTTTCCTGATGGTATAGCACCCAGATATCTTCCTGACCCACTTTGGACTATCTTCTGCATGGATGTGAGGATAATTCCCTTTCTGCCCTTCATTGCTCTAATCTGCAGGGCTATGCTTAAAACCGCTGTTTCCCTGAACATGCGCATGTGGTTGGCATCCAACGTGGCTATGTATTGCTTACACAAGGTATTTCACAGGACAGCAACTCATTTGTCCTCTGCAGTTTTTCTCTAGATGGCGCTCTGATAGAGACTTAGTCCCTCAGGGAAACTTTCTGCCAGTGGCTCGAAGAGACTTTGTACCTGGTTGACCGGTCCTGGGTCGTCTGGCTTTTGATATTTCATGTCTCAAGAAGGCCGTAGCTGAACTGCAATGGCGGACGAGCGTCACCCCAGAGCCAGCAGCAAACCCCCCCCCCCGATATTTCAATATTATTTCATTTCTAAGCCGCTTCCTCTGTCAGCGTGTACAGGAAGGGGTGGGGCCAAGGCATGGGAGGGGAAGGCGGAGTGCTAGATATACTCCATAAGTGCTCATGTGTGCTTGGCCGGCCGTCCCAGGCTGACCAAAACTCACATGCGCACTTAGGTTTCTCCAGCCCCGCTGCTCAGTGCAGCTGGGCTGGAGAAACCTCACAGACTGCGTGGTCTGAACAGGGCATCTTTCTAGCCTGCTCAGGCCAATCCCTGCACTGCAGAGCAGTGCAGGTATTGGACAGGGAGTCTGTGACGTAGTCACAGTGTGCCAGCTGGGACAAGGAAGTCCCAGCACCGAGGCGTGAGCGGGAGGTGGCCGGCAGCAGGTAAGATTCACTTTTTATTTTGTAATATTATTTTAAAGGACACTAGCAATACATAGTACGGAAGGCAGATTGGAGGTTACAGCAATTCAACAGCAGCGGGTGAGGTATTCAACAACGGTGCTGCTGTGTGTCAGATAAACACACAAAAGAGTAAACAGGATACATGGCACAGTTCATATAGTAAACATTCCACAAGTTCGACTTTAAGAACAGAGTAAGTTAATTTCGAATGCTGGACCACCTCAATTTCACTGTTTATATATTTTTTTAATTTACATACCGAACACCTTATTTTTAAATACAACTTTAACACGAGGAACGAACATGAGGAAAGAGCATCTTGAACAGCTAGTTCAAGGTTGCATTTTCAGGCATGGGAGCTAAGATGTGTAGTTAAAATTACTAAAGGATATTTTATTAGATGAGTCGAGTATGTTTGTGGGGACAGTGTTGCATTATCCCTCTATTAAATTAGCGTTTGATATTTTTCATACTTTTTAAATTCTCCATCAAGGTTGAGTATGTATCACTGATCACTCAATGTCTACGCTTTCTTATCTTGAAGGTGCTTCAGAAGACACAATCCGAAATTTACCTGAATTTGGACAAGGGTCAGAGAGAGAACATGGCAGGACCAGGGTCCCCGTCAGTTTAACAGGAACCTGCAGGCTGAAAGAATACCACTGTCATGAATGGATTATGAACAATGCGCCTTGATCAGATCTCCAAAGATGCCCTCACTCTCTCTAATTAGATCCCAGATAAAGCACGAATCTTCTTCATTTCTGCTGCAGAACTTTACAACTCTTCCTTTTACATACCTATCCCTGTCGTATGTAAGCAGCCACAGTGCCATCTTTATCTGTAACGGTCCAATTCCATGTCATTGCCATATCATAATAATCGGATTAGATGTTATTTCAACAACACTGAATAAATGACATGAGAAACCCCCTCTTACTGTCTCATAGGAAGCATATTACAAATACTGATGGAATAAATCACCTCTGATAGCAGCCACAAGGTCTATTCAGTGTCGTTTTATATCATTGGATCAATGTAACCCCTTGTACAAATACCTTTGTTTATAACTAGTACAAATGACAAAACAATGTGGCATAAACCATCTATAGAGTAATATGCTATTTATTATTTTTGTTAAGGGAGAGGATCCCATTGCACAGCAAATCTCTTTGTGTGGTGCATAGTTGTCGGGAGCATGAGCTGTGGATATGCTAAAAGCCAGTTAATTGCATAATAGGTACACCACAAATCTTATCATGCTCAATAGCATCTGAAGTTTGTTGTACAGTTTCCACGGAAGGAAGTCAATAGTAATCCAAAAAACATAGGGCCCCATTAGGATGACGGGCGGACTTCGTCCGCCCGCCATCCCGTCGTGAAAATGGACCGCACGCCATAAGGGCAGGGGTCCCGTGGGTGATATTAGGATGCACCCGCCACAGTGGCAGGCGCATCCTGCATCCCTAATATTGTGGCGGGCGGTGCACTCAGCACCGCCCGCCACAATGTTAGGGAAGCATGTTGTGCACTTCCATGCACAACATGGCAGGCACCGCGCGGTGCCCGCCATGTTGTGCATGGAACTGCAGGGGGGTACCTATGGTACCCCCCTGCAGTTCCATGCACAACATGGCGGGCACCGCGCATGGGGGGTACCTATGGTACCCCCCATGTGCACCCCCCACCCCCCAGGAGTCCTTGGGGGCCCACAACAGGCCCCCCTAGCAGACTCCGCATGATTGCTGCCACGGAAAGGCATTCCTAAATGCACATTGTAATATGATGGCGGTGTCAAACAGACACCGCCACCATATTGCAGCCTTTATCGCAAGTCGACCGGGCGGGAAATGCGGCGGACGGTCTTTCAGGACGCCGCAGACCCCCCAGCCATAATATTATGGTGGGGGGTCTTTTCAACAGGGATGGCGGGTGAATTGCCCCTGCCATCCTAATGGGGCCCATAGTTTTGTTACCACCCCATCTTCTGAGTGTGCATATAAGTGAGTGCACCCAAAGGTGACAACCTATGAAATTTGCTATGAGTCCATATATATAATAAATGAACTTGTTCTTTAGGCCTTGAAAGGATGGTCTACTCAACCCAAAGATATGCACTGAAGTTTGTCATCACTTGTAGGCTCTTGGGCCTTGTTTTTTCCACAGCTGATTTTCCTGTTCCCCTCTGAGCATGTAGACATACTGATTAAAAACACAGGGGCATATTATCAAGAAACAGCGTCAAAATTATCGCCACTTTAGCGGCAGGAAACTGCTGCCGTTCTTGATAATATGCCCCACAGTTTTTCCTCCACAATACCTGCACCATTCGGGGCATACATAGACTCGGACTGTTATGGGACATCCTACCTCCACACTCTGAATGTCAGACTTCTCACACATTGGAAACCCTCCAGCTTCTTGCATGTTATGCACTCAATCCATCCGTAGATGTTAGAAATTGGATCACAGGTTGTCTGGGGTGTGAGCCCTGGTCAAGCAGCAACCACAATTCTGGTCCAGGGTAAGGCATAAGCAAACACAGTATTTGTGCCAGACTTCAGACATTAAAACAGTGAAACAGCACACAAAAGGATCCCACATCAGGTTAGAACAATAGAGCAAAGTTTAAAAAAATGAAACAAAACCAAAACAACAAAAAACCAATCAGTGGAACCATAGTTCTGACTTTCTAAAGTCTGGGGGACATCAATAAATTAAAACAATCTCATGTTTCTCAAGATGGTGCAGAAGTAAGTTCAGTACATTGCAGTAGCTCGGATGTGTGTTCTGTGGATGAACCTGGTCCTAGTAATACAATGGGACCTAAACCAGCTGAATGTTCTTTTTTTTCCAAGGAGATTCAGCATAGGAAACTGGTAAAAAGAAAAAACTTGGGAAAACAGGGAGGGGCAGGAGAAAATACAGAAAATATAAGGATAGGCACGAGGAGCCAGAACAAGAACAAAGCTTAGGTTTTAACCGAACGATCGAGGGGATTGCCACTAGAAATTCTGAGACCTTACAAGTGATTAATCTATCTAAGAGTCCTATTTCAGATGTTGAACTGAATGTTTTACAACCTGTTTTATCATTTTGTCCTGAAGAGGATTGTGCTTTTGTAAATTTGTAAATTGATCTTTTTAAATTTGAAAGAATATTAATTTTGAAAAGTTTCTTCACCAGTTATGATAAGAGATGTATTGTAGGTAGCAGTTGAATGAAAAGATCTGAACTTATGATTACTGATGTCCAAGACATACATGTATTGTTATCTTTATCTAACGAGAATGTAGTAGATATGAATGACTTACCTGGTATTTTAAATGTACAAATCTACTATAGTTGCACTAGTGGCTTAGCACCATCATCCAAATTCACCCCACAAGGGATTTGCAACTATTGATTTAGTTAACAAGTAATTGTGTGAACTGCACAAATTCCAAGACAGTAAAATTCCTAAACATCCTTCCTATACCAAACAGTTTAGCCTGTCCTTACAAAAGCACAAGACTCTTATTGATCTAGGCTTAGATGAGTCCATCGTGATTAGAGAGGCCGATAAGAGCGGAAATATTGTGATTTTACAAAGGGAAGACTATGGCTATGAGATCCGTAGACAGCTAGGTGATACAGAAAGCTATAAGAAACTAAATAGGAATCCAATGGCAGAAGCCACTGGTTTGTTACTAACAGATTATATTCTTGGAAAGAAATGGGACTCATAGATGAAAACAAGTTCAAATATCTCAATGTACAGCATCCAAGATATTCTTTTATTTACATGCTTCCCAAAGTACACAAATCAAGGGAGAAGCCACCTGGATGGCCCATTATTTCAGGTATCGGGGGCCTTACTGAACACCTATCTGAATATGTCAATATTTTCCTCAAACCTTTGGTGGGCAATTTACCCTCCTTCCTCAGGGATACCACTGATGTGTTAAATAAACTAGAGGATGTGGATTGGGACTCATCACTACTTTTTACCACTTTGGATGTGGTGGGACTATACACATGTATTGAAAACAAGTGGGGATGCATTGACCTAAGATATTATTTATCTAATAGAAACGTTACTCTAATGGAACACTCAAATATGATCATTGAGATGTGTGATTCCATACTCAAAAACTATTTTTTCTTATTTGAAGATGAATGGTACCAACAAGTGAGAGGAATGGCTATGGGGTTGAGGTTTGCTCCCTTTTTCACCAATCTCTTTATGGCATGGTTTGAGAGGGAGCATGCCTGGTCACCCAAATCGGCCACCTGGACTGATAATATAATATTTTGGGGTTGTTTCATAGAGGACATTCTGATGATTTGGAGGGGTAGTATCCAGAGTTTGGCAGAGTATGTTGAATATTTGAACAACAATAACATGAATGTGAGCTTCACTAATTGTTTCAACAAGGATCAAATAGCCTTTTTGGATGTACGGTTGTACATTGCTAATAACAAGATTCAGAGCAAATTGTTCAGTAAAGAAACCACAACTAATAGCATATTGAGAACTGCCAGTGCTCACCCAACATCTATGATCTCAGGAATCCCCTATGGGGAAATGATTAGGTTAAAAAGAAATTGCAGTATGGAAGAGGATTTCAAGCTAACTATGATGGATCTTAAACAAAGGTTATGAGATCGGGCTTACCCTGAATCTATCTCGGATGAGGATGAAAAAAGAATAGCTAGCAAAAAACGAGTTGATACTCTGAAGACAAAATCACAGAAGAAACATGTAGAAAGGATAGCATTGGTTCCGACCTTCAACAGAAATCATCACCAGATCTATAACATCTTACAGAAAAATTGGGACCTGTTAAAAGGTGTCCATGGGCTGACCTCTGTGATTACTGATAAACCGCTGATCAAAAGAGGTCCTACCATTAGAAATAAGATTATGAGGAATTATGTTAGACCACACATGGGGAGAACATAACTGACCCAACCTATTGGCTTCTTTACTTGTGGGTCGTGTGGTGTTTGCAATATTGGAGTCATATGTAAGGATTTCCAATACAATACACCTAAGAAACATGTCATTCACCAATTTGTTAACTGTAATAGTACAGTTGTAATATACAGCAAAGTTTACATCGGTAGTACTAGTAGAGCACTTAAACTAAGAATTCAGGAACATAGGAGAGCCATTAGTCCAACACATGATTGCTAACCACCCAGATGAAATGGAGTTTGGGTTCCATGAAATCCAAAAGCTGGAAACTGATCCTAGAGGCTGGAACAAAGAACTGAGGCTAAGACAAAATGAAGCCAAATGGATTAGTAGACTAAGAACTATGTCCTTGGGCCTTAATTTGGAACATGAGTTACATTTCTTCTTGTAGGAGATTCTTTGCCTACTATTTCTGTAGAAAAGATATTGTGTACTATGACACTGCTCAGTCATTTATATTTATTCTGATGTAGACTTATGGCTTGGTGTGCTGAAGACTCTTTGTTTTATAGATACACTTGCTGATTAGTTAGTTAGTTAATGATCGATTTAATGGCGATTATAGCCTTTAGGGAAGCAATGATGATATGGCATTTGGCATGATAGATGAACTTTAATGCTACTGCTAATATTTATCCCATTATACCTACGGTGTCTCACATCTGGAACACATAGATTGCTTGTTTCGGTGCAAATGACGAGCTTGAAATTATACAGCTAACAGTTTTTCACACACATATGGTGCTTCTTATGTAGAGCACATAGTTTGGCAGTACTCCCAAAATTTTGGATGTTATTGGGTACTATACTTCAATAGATTTGTGGCTGTTAACTTGTGCGTGTGACTGCCCGTCCACGAGTGAAAATATATTTTATTTGTTTGATGTTGAAGATAAGTATTTTTGATTCTGTTGTTATTAGAACATATATTAATTTTTGATTAGGTTGACTTAAATATACTATGTAAGGTCCTAGGTTATCTGTATGACATCTCATTTTTTAGCTTGTTCCGGCCTTTTACTTTCACTTGGACTGTCCTTTTGAAATATGATTTGCGTTTTACATTTATTTGTTGGTTATTTCAGGTCGTGGAGCTATTATATATGTGGTTTTGTTGGGCTATCATTTTTTTTATGTTTGCCCATCGGGTAATTGGAATTAATTAGTTCTATTAAGGAATGAAGGTTTTTGAAATGTATTTAATTTAGATGAGCTTTGTTCTACATTGGAAATAACGCTTTGCCGCTATTAAGTATAAATAACTTGTATGGAAACTTACGTGGGTTTGTTAGCATTTTAAAAAAAAGACCAGAAGCACAATTCTCAGGATTGGCTTTTATATCAAGCAGAAATAACGTCTTGGAACTGTAATGTGGATGTTGTACACATGGTATCTCACCTCCGAAAGGGAGCATTGTTTTTGAACATTCAAGTGATTGGAAGAATAAAACCCCCATCGGGTTTTCTGCATTTATGCTCAGTCTGGGCCTGATTGAGTTTGTACCTGATAGGATAAGATATTTAGGTGGGAGAGCTCACGTAACCGTCCTCACTGTGGTGGCTTGGAACTCGTCCTCTGATTGGCTGGGTGATTGGGCGGACCTGAATGAAAACCTCTATCGGTTTTCTACATGACTATTATGCTAAGTCTAGGCTTGACCAAACCTTCACCTGATAGGAAGAGGTATTAGAGTTCAGAACACACTGAACAGCCCTTCAATGGTTGAGTCAAACTCGCTCTCTGATTGGCCACATTATATGGCGGACCAGAGTGAAAACCTCTGTTTTTCTGCATGACTACGATGCTAAATCTAGGCTAGACTGAGCTTTCATCAGATAGGCAGAGATACTAGAGTGGAGAGCACATTGAACCGCCCTCGAATGGTTGAGTAAAACTCGCTCTATAATTGACCGCATGATATAGTGGACCGGAGTGAAAACCGCACCCGATTTTCAGCATGACGTTTGTATTGGGTTGGTTAAGTGTGCCTTTGATAGGCTGATATTTTTGGCGGTAACATGAATTCTTGATGATTGACTGTGTCATGGTTTAAAAGGAGTGTAGGTGATGGGGAATCCTCACTCACAGATAGACGTGTGGCAAGAAGACTGAGGATATTTGCTCAGGAGGTGAGAGGATTAACTGTAGGCGAGCGCCTATACTTTTTGCTAGTAATAACAGCGCTTTTGGCAACTTTGCACTTTCTTTGTGGGTAACATTTTTTTTATGACGGACACATTTTATTCTTGGCTAATTTAATAATGAATCAGCTATTCATGGGTAGGTAGTTTGTTAATACTTGTGGTTTAAGCTAACCTTAAACACTTTGGTAGTACTAATTGGACCTGGTGTGAACTTTTTCTACTGACAGACCTCGATCTTCCAAGCGTAGATTAGGAAGAATTTACACTGCTTTCGGTAAATTTTATCTTTAAGCAAATTAGCTCAGGGGGACTCTGGTGACTCATATTGTAGATACTAGATACATGATTGTGTATTTTCAGGAAATGAGTATTATGATGATATCTTACTGTTGCTCTTTGTTCTTAGTCCTTACCTTCTTTACGCTACGGGGAATGCCAGCGATTATATATTAATCAAGAAGGATTTTTTTTCTGATAAGATTTAACTGCATTTATTTATCAATAAAAAAATCACTCCATTCTTGGAAATTCTTATCTCAATGAGTATGATTAGATGTTTATCCCTTTTTTAGATTTGTTTTTATAAAGGGATTCCGGACTGAGCTCGCTTTGCATTTTCAATTTTTATAGACTGTAGAACCGAGGTTTTATTTTGGGTGATTGATAGCATGCTACGAGGGGTTCACAACACAACATATATAACTATTCTCCATTGGAAAGCCTGCTCCATTGATATTGATACCACGTCATATTTTAAGTGAGTTATTTGCATTGAGCTATGAATATTATTCAGCAAAAAATTAAGCTATAGAGACCTTACAACTTATTATAGTGATGGTTCAGTGCTTATTATTTTGTTTATCCTTAAAACTTGCTGTGGAGATTACTAACTTATTTTTAGAAGACTATAATGTCTGTTCATGGGGAATTGGAGAAAAGTGGAAATAAGATGTAGATGATAACAAACATGATTGACCTATCTTCCTTTTAGCTTCAAAGGTGACATTTATAGGAAACTGGTTACCATCCCACTTAGAGAACAAATCAACTTAGCCAGAATTGATAAGACTGTATAGATTCTTTGTGCATTGTGTTTTTTCATGATGTCATGATCTACATTGATCTTTTACAAAAAATAAGTATAAAATGATTGTGAAAATAACTGTTATCATTATAGTAAATTAGAGTGTCTATAGGCAGGGGGTCGCTTATGGAATTTTGACTGTGTAATATTTAACGGATGCTCTTTTGGTCTAAGAATTAGGGACAGAACGCACTAGTCTTGCTGATAGTTGTCTTGTCTATCTTGTGTCTTTATTTAAATGTTGTGCTTTAATTTTGAAGTTATTTAGTTGATACTAAAAATGTTTATTGAATTGTTTTTACAGCCCTAATGTAGTCCTTTTATGGACAAATGCGTCGGCAGGGCTGATGCATGTATTTATTCTTCTAATTGTGAAAATAAAAGCAACATAGCTTAATTCAAGAACAATCAAGACTCCCGTCTACATATGTTTCATTAATGTCATGATTTAAAAGATTATATTGCTTAAGATATCAGTGTGCTCCTTGATACTATCTTTACTTTTTAAAGAATAAAATAATAATGCACCACCTGGGGCTTTCTGGTCATGCTGGAGCGGGTCGAAGTCAAAGGTTCAGGCCAACCATAATAGGAAGTGGCTATTGATACATTGATGACTAATTAACTTTCATTCATGATAATTGTAGCTTCTGTTATCACTGTTGTGTGAGGACTGCGTTTTGAAACTCCTAACATATCTTTTGTGTTTTGGCATAAAAACAAAAAGAAGAAATACACCTGGTTAACTGAATTTATCTCATTAGATTAATTGAGACATGCATTGTCGAAATTGGTTTGCGATGTGATGATGAGACATCTGACAAGTGACACATTGAAGCAAACTTCTTTGTGAAAAATAAATCCCTTATAGGCACCATTACCTGATTAACTTTAACTACCCAAGCCCACAAAGTTATTTTGGGTTGGCCAAATTTGTATTCACTTTCTAAAAGTTGCCTTTTCAGAATAGTATTTTAAAATCCGACTTCACCATAAGTTAGGATCTTAATTTAGGATTCCAGACACTCCCACCATGAACCAGTCATCTTTTTCACAGTTGGAAATTACACTAATAAAATGTAGTAAGGTAACTCCCATGTTATCCTATGGAAGAGATAGGCCTTGCAGTAGTAAACAATTTGCAATGCAATTGGTCTCGCATTTGGAGGAGTTTGAGTTATTGGCATTTTAAATGACAATGCCTTTCATTTATGTGTTTTGGAAGCACGCACTTTGTACTTATAATGGCTGAGGAGAAGCGTGGTTAGCATTAACTGCGCTTTTTTTACTGCCAGCCTTGCTTCTCGTAAGCAAGCACTATAAGTAAAAAGTGCGTGTATACGTACCACATGTGTTTTCAAAACAAATAAAATAAAGGCATTGTCATTTTCAAAGCAAATAGCTCAAACTCCCGCTAATGCGAGACCTATTGCATTGCAAATTCTTTTTTTTATTGAATATAAACATTTAGCATACGTGTTCGCTCATTTGTCTCAAAATCTGTTTTGTACACCCTGAAAGTATGGTATTGGTAGTTTTGCTTTTCCAACTCAAATACAGATCTGCATGCACTGAAAAGCAAACAAAAAGAAAGAGGAGAACATGTGCCTTTTACGGAGGGCAATCTTTAAGTCCCATCCTTGAACCAATCAGTGGGATTTTTAACCAAGCACACTTTGCATGCAGGGGTAACTATCTGCTAATTACAAGGTAACCAACAACAAAAAAATCAAATGTTTTATAGTGTAAGTCTTCTGAATAAAAATCAACAGGGACTGGCATGTCACAGGTGACATGGTCTATGAGCCATTGAGTTTGTTCGGTTTTGCAATACTGATGGAAATTGTATGTAGCACATACACAAAAGTGGTTCATAAATTGACGCTTTCAAAAACATCACAGGCTCTTACACATTCATCACCCCCAAAAGGAATTATAGTGTCCGTACAAGTATAGCATTACTGGTACCTAAGTATATCAGTGAAGTAACTTATTCGCTACTCTGGCTCGATTTTATATATGGGTAAATAAATATATCCATAAAGCACTATGAACAAATATTAATGGGTCCGATTCACAAAAATAGCTGTGGCCTACATATCTCTGACAAGAACATCAAGGGATACAGAAAACCCAAGAGCATATGAGAGTTCGTATTTTTGTAAGTTAAGGATAGTGGCATAAATATGGCATTCCTGGCGCTTTTGTGTGTGGGGGAGTTTGAGGTACTGTAAATTGCACTGACGACACACAAACTGTTTGTTTCTATTCCAGATCAGTTTGCATGCAGTTTTCACCCATGAAAACTAATGTTAAGTTACGCTGTTGTTTTTGTGAATGAATTGTCATGAAAATGAGACATTTGCCTGTTTTTTACAATCATCTCTATGGAACCGGATTACCACTTGTGGGAATTCTGCATTGTATAATACTGAAGTGTTACCATGGTGCTTTCTTTTATTATATTATTGATGTTATTTTTATTATCATCACTAGTCCCATTATATCCCAATAGGCAGACAGTTTTGAGTAGAATAGCCAGGTGAAGTACACACCCATGGTTTATACAGAGCATAAGCCCATTATTTACTAGCAACTAGTCCCAAGAGAAGTTATCGGGATCAAGCAGTAACTTTAAGCCCTTACTCTACGAATTGTAAAGCAGGCGTGCCTTCTAAAGTCCTTCATTACTGACCTAGAGAATGTTATGTTAGCCCTGTAAATAGCTTGTACTGTGTTGCTTATCATGGACTACAAAAGACCTGGCCTTGAATATTTAACATTCTTTCTCGGATATGAAAAAAACAATATCATTTAAGTGAGACCATCAGTATGACGTTTGGGGGGAAAACAAACATAGATGGCATATTGATGTCTAAATCTGAAGGTTACTTATGAATAAAGATATTTGGATAAACTGTATTCTTAGGGAAAGGGAAACTTATCAAAGTAATGTCTAAATAAACTGCAATGTTTTTAAACATTCTATGGTGAGTTCTAAGTCTGTGCATTTGGGAAAGTATACGTTGCCAAAATGGACCATTATCTGATTTTTTTCAAGTAGACTTCAGCTGAACCCTGTAGGCAAAGCAGTATGGTGGACCGGAATGCTTTCAGGGTGTGGAAGGTGAAAACCTTGGACTGGGTGGCCTTCCTTGCCACTACCGGCCCCTGTCTGACTAATCGTGTCAACCTAAATGTAGGGGCTGTTAACACCTGTCCTCTGGGATCAGCAGATTTACTAGCACTTTAATGGAACAGAAATAGAGAAAAGGCAAATCTTTTGTTCCGTGGTTCTCTCCGCATCTGGTCCACTAATCTTACTTTATTATCTGCTTGTTCATTGCCAGCCACACCTAAATGGTTTCTTTAAAAAAAAAAAAAAAAAAGATTTCTTTTGAGGAACAGGAAGTACATTGTTTTCCTCCGCTCCATCTTAAAAAAGCTCTTTTTTGCTTGCAGTTATTTTTATTTACTGATCCATTCCGGATTGGAGATATAAAAAAATTGGCACCTGTGCATTTTGTAGGCGTGTACATGCCTGCTCATTCATGCGTCCATAAGTCATCCCACATGTTCGCTCCATGAGCTGCTTTATTTATTTACTTTGCCCTACACTGTACCAAACTGGCAAAAAATGTTTTTACAAATGCTGCATGGTATCCACAGTCAGCAGCATTGTCAAATCCAATAGGTCCAAAAGGCGAGACCTATGGGCTTTGCCAATGCTTGTTTTTTTTATTAGTGACAGCTGAAAAATATGTGGTCAGTAGCCCGCCAGCCAGGAGTGCATATGTTGACATATGGGTGAGAAATGAAATGATGAAATGAAATGATTACGCACTTGTATAGCGCACGACTACCCGTAGGCCTCTCGGCGCTTGTACGAATACCACCAAGGAACCCTTCCTGGCCTTTCCCTGTGAGGAGCCCACTCCTGGGCACCCCCAAGGTGAAGTCAGGCATCCTCAGCGTTGTTGGGGCCGTTGTAGAGATTAAGCAAGCTATTGCCCAGAGGTGCAGAGTGGGACTCATGATTAGAATAGGCACCGAGGTGAGAATTATCAGGTCCGAGGAAATTGAGCCCGAGACCCGCCGAGGCGGGAATGGAACCCTGGTTCTGGCCAGACCTCTGCATCAGGGTCTGCCGCTCTAACCATTGAGCCACACTTCTCTACAAACAGACTGAGAGGCTGGGCAGCACAGACGACGTGGGACAAGTAAAGAAGTTTTATTTTGCATTTTGTTTGAAAAATTACATTCACCACCACTGCCTCCTGAAAAGAATTTATAGCCCCGGCCTTGACTATAAAGTGCCGGTGCTGAGCACCGACAAGTACCGGCACAAATTAAGCACTGCACAACAGCCGTGCTCACGTAGGAAAACCATGTCTGGAAAAAGCCAGGTAAGGTCAGAAAAAGTAATTCATATGTTGGTGCTCTGTAAGGGCAAGGTTTAAAGCTCTCACCTGAAGTAATCTGCATCCCATTTTAATTCGGTACTTTTATAATGAATGCATCTGGTATTTATCTAGCCACCAAATGGCAGTGGAGCACTGTACAGGCTAGCATACAGTCAATGTGTGACAGGACAGGGAGTTGGGAGCTGGGAGAAGTGTATTGTTACTGCTATATGATGTAGTGCTCTTTAAAGTGGTGAGTTCACCAGTTTCCTGAACTGGAACAGTGTTGGGTTGGTCCGTATGGATACAGGGATAATATTTCATCTCATGGCTGCATAAATGGTCCTCCTGCCTTGTTTTTTCTTTTTCATACTTCTAAGTCTCTGGTGTGCTGTGTTGGCTATGGGTGTGCTGAGAGCCACCTGAGGTGGTGAGCGTGTCTGAAATGTGGTTGGAGGTACTAGTTCTGATGGATTTTTCAATGATGCAGTTGGTTTTGAAGATGGTGTGATCTGGCAGGTTTTAGTTGATTTTATTATAATCCATCAGGCCTTAGATGACAAGTGATGAAGTTTGTGCCATTAGGGGGGCCAGTATGGAGTCTGGGAGGCCCTGGAGAAAGGCTTTACCACCAGCCAGATGCAAGAGAGAGAGAGAGACAATACCAGGTTGTCTTTGCTTTTGGCAATGAGTTCTTTGAGGGTGAATTTGGTTTCCCAGGCCGATCAAAGTGACTTGGCATTTGGTGAAAAGTGGGGATCAAAACTATCATAGTTCATGTCACTGAGCCTCATTTAAACTACCTATTGCTTGTTGTTATTTCTAAGTGGAAGAAATTCTGTCTTGGTGAGATTGAGCTTTAGGCGGGCACTGGACATCCAAGTCTGGATGAGGTGCAGGCAATATTTAAGGTGTTCAATGTCTGGAGTGGCGGAGACACTCAAATAGATTTGTTTATCATGGGCTTTATTGGTGAATTTTGCTCAGTTAATATAGCCTCCTGGGGCTCCATGTAGAGGGTGGGTAAAGTAAGAAACACTGGGGGAATCCACAGAGGGAGTAAAGTAAAATATCATGATGTTTGTCTTAAAAAAAATAGAAAGTCTCCCAGGTAAATTTGAAGATTTGGTATGTATGCCAGAGCCCTGCGCAATACATAGCCATGCATAAATAATTAAATGAATGCTCTGATGAGCACACAAAAGAGTTATGTCATACTATCGACTGCAGAAATATTGTGGTACAAAAATGTAATATCAAAAATATTGAAAAACTAAATATGGTGAGGGCGAGTACATACTGATAGATATATGGTGATGAAACTTTAAGATGTATATCTAATCAGGGTATACATATGCTGAGTTAAATATAGTAATCCATTACTTACCTCTAAATACTTGCTTTGCCTACATTTAATCTCTGATATTTTTGCTACAATCATTTAAAGAATAATATTAAAAACTCTATATTCCTATTCAGAACCTCTCCGCACCTTCCAGTTCCCTGCATATTGTGGCCTGCCTGGGCCCTGTGCAAGGAAGACAAAGAAAAAGAATTGTGACAGAAATGCAAGAAGTTCATTTGAGAAATTACACTCACCTGGTGGGCTGTGAAGGAACTCTGTAATTGCTTTTTTCAACTGAATGCTTGCATTTCAGTATGAACATACTTGCCCCAGGACATGGGAACAATGAGGAGAGAGGATTTCCTTATCTCCCTGTTATAATTACCTAATTGGTTTCCCTGGTATGGTCCATTTCTCCTTCCCTTTTCCTTCCTTGGAACGTTCCCTCCCCAATTGTCATATGAACATTCTACAGCTGACTCTAGCTGACTGGAACCCTGTAATGGTGTAAGAAGCTTAACAAAGACCTTCTCTTCAACGTATGGTGTTTCCTCTTTATAACACCCCCTACACTGTTGGGTCTGCTAAGCAATATGCCTCTTCTGTTTTATGTTCTTTAAATACATTGACCATACATTTGTAAAGACTTTATAACTTAATGTTCATCATTCTGGTTGTCCTTAGGTACTTCTAATTCTTACATTTTTTAACTCCACAATTAATTTAGTAAACGTCAATTTCACTTTATCAATAAAAATACATGAAGTCCAACTTTCTTGCTAATACACCTTTTTTTCTAAATCTGAGCATGCACCCAATATCTTATACTACAAATATCCACTTATCTGGGATGCATAAATGGACTCCTTACACACAGGAAACAAACATTTAAAAAGGATATCCAGGCAGAGTGAAGAACTATTGCTCTTCAGAAGCAGCTCTCATAAGAGAAAATGTGGCTGGCCATTGTATTCCATACAGAATCTGAACATGTGTAGTTTCTAACCAAAATATTGGCCTGGATTTGTGATTGTGCAGATTATAAACGGCGTCTTCACATATCACAGGTCTCTGGGCCCGCTCCCAGCTGCTGCCGCAAGCCACTCCTCGCTCTAACCTGCACTACGCGGCCAGTCCTTCATTTCGTTTTTTTCTCTTCACCGAATCTGTGATATCTTTTGACCCTTCTCCCCCTTTACACTGTGACTGTGACTTTTGCCTCTTATTTTGCAACATTTGCCTCCTTTTCCCAAAATCTACCTTAACTTTTGCCTCTATATGCAAGCCTATTCGTAACCTTTGCCTCTTTTTTCCAACATTAACCTTAACATGTGCCTCCTTTTTCCAACATTAAACTCAATCTTAGCCTAATTTTTCCAACATTAGCTTTCACTTTTGCCTCCTTTTTCCTGGTTAATTGTAACCTTTGGCTCCTTTTTTTTATAACACTAACCTTAACTTTTGCCCCTTTTTTCCAACATCCACCTTAAATGTTTCCTCCTCTTGCCAACCTAATTGTAACCTTTGCCTTCTTTTTTCAACATTATACTTATCTTTTGCCTCCTTTTTCCAGAATTACCTTAACTTTTGCCTCCTTTCTACAGATTAATTTAAACATTTGATTCCTTTTTTCCAACATTAACCTTACCGTTTGCCTACTTTTCCCACCATTTACCTTAACTGTTGCCTCCTTTTGCCAGTCTACCTAAAACTTGTAGTCTGCTTCTTTTCAGCCTTTACCGTGACTGTTTCCCGCCTTTTTGCCCCTGAAACTGCTCTTCCCACGTGCTCTCCCTCCCGCTTCCAGCCTCCTCTTGACCCTGTTGAGAGCTCGCCCCCCTTCCAGGAACCTACCTAATTCAGGCCGCAGCGCAAACTAATTGAGCAGTCCCAGGACCAGCTCCCCACTGATACTGCAGGCTAGGCCCACCCGCTCGAACTTGCACCACACTGCCAGTCCTTTACTTCCTTGTATTTCTTCCACCCAATCTGTGATATCTTTTAACCCCTTATCCCCCTTTACCCTGTGACTGTAACTTTTGCCTATTTTGTTCGTAACTTTTGCCTCCTTTTCCAACATCTATCTTAACTTTTGCCTCCATTTGTCAGCCTAATTGGAAACTTTGCCTCCTTTTTCCAACATTAACCTTAACTTTTGCCTCCTTTTTTTCAACATTAACCTTCATTTTTGGCAGGTATACTCCTGATTTTTGTTTTTTTAATAAAAGAAAATATATTAACATATCCAGCTATAATTCCTCTTTAATTTTTGTTTTTTTCAGTGAGTTTCTAGGGTTCTTTGATAAAGAACTATTGCCCTATTTCTCTGTTCCCCTTCCCTGCCAAAGTTCTTGAGAAGACCATCAACTACCAGCTGAAAAAAAACACCTGTGGAACAACAATCTGCTGGAGACCCCCAACCCAGCTTCCACGCCAACCACAGCACCAAGACCACTCTGATTGCTGCCACAGACAACATCAGGTCCCTCCTCGACCATGGGGAGACAGTAGCCATGACCCTTGCCAACCTCTATACACCGTATCCCAAATCATCCTCATCAAAAGACTCCACCACATCAGGATCCAGGGAGGTGCCCTCAAATGGATCGCATCCTTCCTCACAGGATGAACCCAAAAGATCCCTCTATCACCCTTCACTTTGGAACCCAAGAGCATCATCTGAGGCATCCCTCAAGGCTCATCTTTCATCGTCAGAACCCACGGCCTCAACATCTTATCCTAAGCAGATGACACCCAGCTCATTCTCTCACTCTCAAAAGACCCCTTCATCACCAGGACTAATTTCCACAACTGCTTGACGAATATCTCTGATTGGATGAAGACCAGCTGCCTGAAGCTCAACAAGGGCAAGGTGGAATGTCCCATATATGGGAACAATGCCTCCCCGGGGGACAATACCCAGTGGTCTTCCGAACTCAGACCCACACCCATGCTGACAGACCACCCCCACATCCTCTGCATCATCCTGTACAGCAAACTCACCATGAAAAGCCAGATCAGTGTAGTCTCCTCTGCTTGCTTCCACACCCTCTACATGCTCCCAAAAATCTTCAGATGGCTCCCCAACAGCACCAGAAAAGACACCACTTAGCCCTAGTTACCAGCCTGCTTGACTATGGCAGCACACTCTAAGCAGGACTCATCACCCAACTCCTGAAGAAACTCTAGACGATACAGAACACAGTCACCAGACTCATCTTTGACATCCCTAAATGGACACACATCACCACCCAGCCTCAGGAGCCTCCACTGGCTCCCCATCTAATAAAGGTGCCTATTCAAGATGCTGACACACGCCTATAAGGCCCTCCATGATCAAGGACCAGCATACATCAAACACTGCCTGAACTTCCATCAACCATCCAGACACCTGCCTCCCTCGCCCTTGCTCACAATCCCAGCATCTACTGAAGAAACAGTGGAGGATGCTCCTTCTCCTACTTCACTGCCCAAGTCCTGAAACCTCCTTCCCCTGCCCCTCAGCACATCACCCACTCTCCCTGAGTTCAGAAAAGGCTCTTCGACTAATCACAGCAAGAACCCAGCACCTAGAAACCCTCATGGATGATTAGTCAGGCTCTACAAACCCTGTATGATTGACTGATTGGTTATGAGCCAATATCCCCACTGTGCAAGGCCTTCAGTCATGCAAAACAGGGGGGTTGTCACAGGCCCACTCCTACAGTGAACCTACCTACCTCTGTTCACAGTCCTCTGGACAGGTCCTGCGCCCAACTCACCATGGACACCCACCCACCTGCTGTGCGTGGTATACAGCAATCCAATGGAATGGGTTGGCCCTACTCCCAACCTACTGCAAGTGGCCAATCTCTACTGTCCCAGGTCTATGTCCTGCATGATGTTAGTTGCGCACAGGGTCTGCTGCTCTAGTCTCCTACTCCCACCCTCCCTGTTCTGCTTGCTTCCCCTGCCCCTTCTGTCTGCCCTCCAATGTCAACGTGCTATCCCAGCCCTTCTATCTACCCTCCGTTGACTGTGTGTTACCCATGCCCCGCCCGCCTACCTTCCATTGGTCATGAGCTGTCCAGCCTCTTCCACCCACCCTTCATTGTTAGATTACTGACCCTGTCCCTCTGCCTACCCTCCATTTTCCATATGCTGCTCCTGCCCCTCTTACCTACCCACTATTGTTAACTTGTTGTTCCTGCTGCTCCTGTCTTTACTCCGTTGTACGTGTGCTGTCTCTACCTCTCCCAACTACCCTCTGCTGTCCACTCACTTTTCCTGCCCCTCCAGCCTACACATAATTGCCCCTGTGCTGCCCTACAGTCTAGCCTCTGTTTTCTGTATGCTGCCCCTCCTGTCTCTGCTAGTTAATCTATTAGATGCCCATGTCTTTTCTGCCTAACCTCTATTGCCCGTCTGCTTCTCCTGCCCCTCCTGCCTATCCTTTGTTCTCAACTTGCTGCCCTTTCTTCTTCTGCTCGTGTTTCGTTGTCTGTGTGCTTCCCCTCCCCCTCCCGCCAACCCTCCTTTGTCATTCTTCTGCCACTGCCCATCACCCCTATCCTCCATTGTCCGTGTTCTGACCCTCCGCTCCACCACCCTCAATTGTCAACATGATGCCCCTACCCCTCCTGTCTATGTTCTGTTGTCTGTGTGTCTCCTCTGCCCCTCTCATCTATTCTCTGTTGTCAGTGTGCTCCCTCCTAGTCTCTCCTCACTTCCTGCCTAACCTCTGTTGTCCGTGTGCTACCCAAGCACTTCCACCTACCCTCTGTTGTTAGATTGGTGCCCCTGACACCTAAAATCCATTGTCACCTTACTGTCCTGGCCTTCCTGCCTGCCTTTCATTGTCTGTCTGATGCCCCTTCCACTCCTCTCTTCCCCCACTGTCCATTTGCCTGCTTCTGCCTTCCTACCATCTATGTTCCTGCAAATCCTGCCCATCCTCCATTGTCCAGGTGCGGTGCCTGCACTTCCTGTCTACTCTACATTTTGAGGTTACTGCCCCTGC
The DNA here is from genome assembly GCF_964261635.1 of Lissotriton helveticus. Taxonomy (NCBI): domain Eukaryota; kingdom Metazoa; phylum Chordata; class Amphibia; order Caudata; family Salamandridae; genus Lissotriton; species Lissotriton helveticus. The sequence goes on along the minus strand of NC_136068.1, from coordinate 1,758,199,888 downwards.
CCCTCCTGCCTACCCTCCATGGTCCATGTTATGCCCCTTCCTCTCCCGCTTTCCTCCTATTGCCTGTGTGCTGCCCAAGCCCCCTCTAACCCTCCCTTGTGAGCTTGCTGCTATTGCCCTTTCCTCTCTACCCTTCATTGTCTGTGTGTGCCCCTGCTTCTCTTGTTTACCCTTCTGTGTCCATGTTCTGCCCCTGCCTCTCCCACCCACCCTTCATTGCCCATGCACTGTCCAAGCCCCATCTGCCTACCCTTCATTGTCAGCTTGTTGCCCCTGCTCTCCTCCCTGCCCTCCATTGGCCATGTGGTGTGCATGTCCCACCTGCCTAACCACTGTTTTTGTGTCCTGCCCTCCCACTTACCCTTTGCAACCAGCTTGCTACCCCTGACCCTACCACCTACCTCCTAACGTCCGTGTGCTGCCCCTGCTCCTTCCCGCCCCCTCTGTGTTCTGCCCATGCGCCTCCTCCCTTCCCTCTGTTGTCATCTTGCTATCCCTGCTCCTCCGGACTAGCCTCTGTTGTCCGTGTGCTGCCTCTACCTCTTCTGCCTATCCTCTGTTGTTCGGTTACAGACCCTTCTCCTTCCGTTTACCTTCCGCTGTCTTTGTGGTGCCCCTGCCCCTCTTGTCTACCCTCTGCTGTCTGTGTCCTGCCCCTGCACCTCCCATCTACTCTCTATTGTCCGTGCGATGCTCAAGCCCTACTCTCTACTCTCCTTTGTCAGCTTGCTGCCCCTTGGCCTCCCTCCTAACCTCTGTTGGCCTTGTGCTGCACCTGCTACTCCCACTAACCCTCTGTTGTCTGTATGCTGCTCAAGCCACTTCCACCTACTCTCCGTTGTTAGCTTTCTGACCCTGTCCCTCCCACCTACCCTCCATTATCCATGTGCTGCCCCTGTCTCTCCCACCCACCCTACATTGTCAGGTTGCTGCCCTTCCTGCCCACACTTCTTTGCCCATGTGCTACCCTGCCCCTCCTGTCTACCCTTCATTGCCAGATTCATGACTTGCTGTGCCACGGTGCCACATGAGGTCCACGTTGCATACCACGGTATCAGCTCTTTGGTGCTTTGGTACACAAAATATTTTTGTTTTGTTTTTATAACAAAAGGGTGTGCCCACAGTTACCCCTTATAAGCTTTAAAAAAATAAATTTCAGGACTCATGGACCAAGTCCCTGAGTCCTGTAAAGGTGGCCACATCATTTTGATTCTTGCTGCCAGTCAGTGCAGCTGGATTTATCCTGTTATACCAAAACGTTAGTAAAACTCCCTGGACCAATCAGAAGGCCCCATTTATTAAAATTGTGATCCTGTGGACCAATCATTTTGAGGTCCTCTTTAAATGCAAATTTCTTGAAAATGCTCAAGTTTGGTATGATTCCATTCAGCCATTTTTTCCACAGCTGCGACACAACTCTGCCATGGAAAATGACATGGGAAATCAATAGTTTTATAGTTAGGAGCAGGTTTCCATGAAAATGGATTATATATATTGCCCGCCATGCACAATTTTCTCATCAATAATTTTGTTGCAAATATTTCACTGTTTATTAATTATCTCATAGAAGATGTAATGAGTGATGTAATATGTGGGGTAATTAGTAGTGCAAAGCGAGGGCACGAGCTATAGTTATCTTTGGATTCACAACATATCCTGAGCTAGAACACAAAAAATAAATACAGTCATGTAAAGCAATTTTAAAGTTCTTTGTTTCTTCTTTTATTCACAAATGTGTAATCTTCCAAGACACAGTCTAGCCACCAACACGTGTTTCGTCTGTTGTGGTTCTCGCCACAGACTTCTTCAGGGCTAGAATATCACAAGGTATACAATCACCTACTTGTATCAAGAATAGTCTAAGAATACAGCCATATTTACAGCAAGTAGAGAATTAGACTTCAGAAAAATGGAAACTAGTTCTATACAGAAAGTGAATGTCTTACGGTGACTGAAAAATATCGAGTTGGATAAGCCAACCGTCATCGATTATAATTCGAAAAAGAGGAGAAGAGAAAAAAGAAAGAAATATATAACGAAGAAAGGTAAAAGAAACTGAAGTATTAAAAAAGAAAAATGTTACCACAACCATAGTGCCGAAAAGGAGATTTTGTGTGACACAGATAGTGATAAAGAAAGAGAACACAGGGTGATCAGAGGTGTGAGACCCAATTACCTAATATGTATCTAAAATACAAGGATCAAGAGACCTTAAACCCGCACACCCAAAGTGTGTTGGTCATGAATCCAAGAGAACTCACCTATAGCTAGGCTACCATTATATTGGTTTCTTAAGTATGTTGACAATTAAATGTAGTCACTCTTCTTTCCGATTTAAACTACAAGTAACCACAAAGCAAATTTGATTAGCTATTTTTGCCATAGAGTTACTAATAACCTTACAAAAAAACGGAAAGCAACATATATTCCCCTGGCCAGGAAAACTACAGTGTATCGGGTTGGACTCCTGGGACACTGTTTGTGAGATTACACTTGGGGGATAGGGCCTCTGGTGCCTTTTAAGGCTCATGAATGGAGGTCACACACCCCTTCCACTTAATTATTGTAGTGAGCCATTGGATATATGACCCCCCAGGGCTGCCGTTGTCTCAAGGAGGGAGGCTGCGAACCCTCTCCCCTTTATTAAGGTACCTCGCCTCAGGGGATGGAGTCCGAGGGGCCCAAAATGGGCTCGGGTAGTGGGCCCACTCTTGCCTTCTTTCCAATTAAATGCTAAAGAATACCAGGCGGCAATTTTCTTTTTGTTTTTGCCATGATCAAGAGTGAGTCCTGTGGGATCATGGCAAAAATGGCTGTGTTTCTTTACCAACCCCCTCGTTCTAAGGAGGCACGGTATCCCCCCTATATGGCCTAGGGAGGCAGGGTATCCACCTCCCCACATGGCCTAGGGGGGCAGAGTATTCCTACCCTGCTCGCCTGTATACTTTTTATTTTCTTTAATTGTTGGACGGGGACTAAGTCCTTGAGTGTTGTAATGGCTTCCAGCAAAAAAAAAAAAAACACTAGGCCACTAGAAGTCTTTATTTTTCAAAACTGGGTATGAGGTACTATTTTGAGAGTCCCTCAAACCCAACCGTCCACATATAAAAATAGATTTGGAGATTATTAGCTCCGAAAACAACTGAACAGATTTACATCTAATTACAGAAAGCACTCTTTCTGGACCAAAATCTAACTTCCTGCCAAATTTGTTGTAATTCCGTTCAGCAGTTTTTTGCGGCAGAACTTAATATACATATATAAGAAACATCCTTCTTACATATCAAATCAAAGAAAGCTGCCGACACTGCTGTGTACCGTAAATTTTTATTTACTTTAAGGGACAACCGATGGCAAGTGGGAGATGCAGAGGCAGCTGTAGCACATAGACAACCTTCGGTTTAGTGTGTCAGAAGAACAATTTCACACATAAAAAAATGAGCTGACTGTACTTTGGTGACATTCCCCCTTCGGTCTGGAGCCCAACGTTGGTTCAGAAGGATAAGAGGAGTGGACATCATTCCTCCATGCCTTCATTCTGCAACAGTTTGTGCTATTATATAATCTGTTTTTAATTTTCTTGAATTGCAAAACATGGCCGGCGTGTTTTGGCAAAGTCTTCAATGATGTCATTTGATATGCCATCAGTGAGGTCATAAATGATGTCATAGAACATGTTATGAGTGATGTAATATGTGAGGTCATGAACAGTGCATGGAAAGGCATATGTTATAGGTAGCTCTGCTAAATATAACTGGTGAATTTTTGTGTTTTTTTAGTTTATCACAATAATGTTGCCAACGACATATTCAACTTACTATAACGTTGCTATAACCTTCGATTTTTTCTGTGAACTTCTAAGGTGTTTTTTAAAAACAAAACCAGATCTTTTTACCATACCTATCTATGACATTACTTCAACGCTTGGTTTTTCCAGTGAATGTCTTGCGTTGAAAAAAAATAAAATAGATCTTTTTCTCACACCCAACTATGATGTTACTTTAACTTTTGCTTTCTTCAGTGAATTTCTAAGGTTCTTTTTAAAAACAAAATAGAACTTGTTATCAGACTTAACTATATAACTTTATTTAACCTTTGTTTTGTCTAGTGTATACTCTCCAGTACAGCAATATAAAGGGCAAGGCAATGTCTTCAGTGACCTTGTGTATGTGTAATTTTGGCAAAGTGATTCTTCCTTGAGCTTCTTCATACAGAAATCAGTGAGAAAATGAATCCATGGTTAGAGAAGATGACAAGACTACATACAAAGAGTTGAATCCCCACAAAACAAGGGTATTATGTGAAGTAAGTGCGTCTTTGTTTGGTGGAGATGTCCTCATATGCTTATGCATCAAGAATGTGCCATCAAAATCAGGGGAAACACGCTTGGGTTACTTTGGTAAGTTGAGTTGTCTATCAGTCTAGAAAATGGCAGGAACACCATTACATGCTACTAACGTGGAAGGGACGGGGCCAAACGGGTTGAGATTGTGGGTGTTTTTGCACATATGAATGCTTAGCAGAAATTATAAGGGAGAACCATGGGCTTTGCTCTCAAACCAGGAGACAACAAGAAGGAAGAAATGCATCTTGGACAGTCACTACAGAAGAGATTGTGTTCCAGTAAATCAACAATGCACTCACCTCATCATAGATTTTAGATCGTTTTTTAATGTGTTATTGTAGAGAAACACAACTGCTTTACGATGGTCAAGTGCAAGAAGTTAGGATGACTTACCCATTACAGAAGTGGATGTAGCAACCTGCCTATCCCGGGTATTCATCAATGACTATGCCACACATGGAGAGTAGTTATACACATAATTCTTTTTCAGCTTGCAAGCAAGAACTCAACGTTCTAAACCTGCATTCACTTCATTATCCTCCAACGCGTATGTCACATGTCCATCAGCATCCAAAAGAGTTCGGTCATTCTTTATTTACACGCCAAACATGATATGATTTGATATGATAAGATAAAAACATTTGTACAGCGCACGTTCACCAACGGCTTCTTGGCGCTTTGGACAGGCAGAAAGAAAAGACTACAGGCAGGGAAAATCAATCAAACAGAAATCAGTCAAAAGCTTGGGTAAACAACCAGGTCTTCAAGGCCCTTCTAAATAAGTGATAACAAGGGATAGGACGAAGATCGAGAGGCAGAGAATTCCAAAGGTGGGGAGCTTGAAAAGCGAATCTTAGTCCTCCAAGCCTTTTCCAATTGAAAGAACAAACGGACAGCAAGTTGGAGCTGGAAGAACGGAGAGCTCGGACGGGAGTATAGCGATGAAGGCGAGAGGAAATGAAGGCCGGACCTTGATGAGTCAAGGCCTGGTAAGTCAAGCAGCCCACCTTGAAGAGACTGCGCTGGACCACAGGGAGCCAATGCAGGCTCCTCAGGAGAGGCTTGACAGAGCTGGTCCTGGGCTGGCGAAAGACCAGTCTAGCCGCTTGATTTTGAATCAGCTGAAGTTGATGAGACTGGTAGAGGGGAATTCCGATGTACAATGAATCCCCCCCTTAGTTAAATAAAAACTTTTTACAATAAATAAATAATGTAATAAATTAATAAATGAATGCATAAATAATTACAAATACAGATGCATTTCCAACTCTTCCATGAGTCTTTGTGGCACTTGGATCATTCGTCCTGATCGGGTCATTGGAAACTAGGAGCTGGCAGTCGAAGTGTCAGTGATCTGTATTGGTGAGGTGAAACAACAGCAGTTTTAGGATCATTAACTTTTGGACCCAGTCTCTAAAGTGAGATTGATGTTTGGTGAATGATGAGCCACATGTTTGAAGTGAGAAGAATCTCTCGTAAAGGACTTCTCAGGATGCCAGCACTCACCATGTGTTCTTTGATGGTTGTGACAAGGGCTCAGCCTCAAAAGTAGCATCACATTTTCGTTGTCTGGATTGTCAAACTAGGACCAGATCTCCTATTTTAAATGTGATATCTTTCACTTGACATCTCTAGTGACGCCTTTAGTCAGCATAGATTTTCTTTTTCCATTTGCAACCAAAATCTTCTGCGCAAATGTTTTTCTAAGTTGTTGATCTGAGGTTGGTCCATTGAGGTAACTTGGTTGTCATGGTTCTCACAGACATTAAGGTTGAAGGGCTTGCCCTGTAGTTGTTTGAGGGGTCGACCATTAAGCTCTAAGATTGGAACCTTGAGTTCAAGCTTCTCTAATGCAGCACGCTGCACAGCCTTCTTTAGAGTTCTCACAAATCGTTCTATCGGCCTGAGGCCAAAGAGGAGATCTTTTCTGATGCTTTATGTTGAGATGGCTGAGAAAGTCTCTGAACTCTTGACTATTGAAGGGCAGGCTGTTGACAGATTTCAATTTCAGAGGGACACCCCAAGTCGCAAATATGCCATTAAATATTTTATTAACCTTTTCATGTGTGATGGATTAAAGCTCTTCAACCAGTGGAAAACAGGAGTATTCATCAACAATGACCATCAGATGATGTCTTTTCTCAAGAGAATGAAAGAATTCAACAGCAATTCACCCCCAAGCATGGTTAGGCAATTCTGACATGTGTAACGGGTGCTGAGTAAGGCTTGATGAGAGACTGTTGCATAAGTGACAGGCCTTTAACTCACTTTCAACCTTTTTGTCGAAATGCGGAAACCAAACTCTGTCTCGAAGAGCTCTCTTTGTGGCAACTATTTCTCCTTGTCCCTCATGGGTTACTTCAATTGCTTGTTGTAATTGACTCTCCGGTATAACAATTTGTATACCTCCCAGGGTGAGGCCTTCCTGAGTTTTGGACAGTTTATCTCTGACGTTTCTGAATTTTAAGTACTCACTGTTACCTGTGGGCAGTCAAGAGTGCTAGTTCCAGGATGGGTGAGCAATTATTTCTTTAAGTTTCAGCATGTTTTAGCATGTTACTTTCTTTGCTCGCAGCAGTGACAATTTGTTCTAATGACATGGCAGCTGATGTGCTTGATTTTACAATTACATTTGTGTATCCTTCAGCTGTCTTAGATGAGGTTCCAGGGCATTGCAGTGGCAGTGGAGTGGTGTGGCTCACTGGTTAGAGACGGCAGACCCGGAAGCAGAGAACGGCCTGGGACCAGGGTTCAATTCCTGACGTGGCAGGGTTGTGGACCAGGGTCAGCGGACTCGACAATTCTCGCCTCGGTGGCTACTCTAACCAGGGATCACACTTGGCAACTCTGGGCATTAAGCTTGCCTCATCTCTACAACGGCCCCCCACAGACGCCGGGGATGCCTGGTTTCACCTTGGAGATACCCAGAAGGGACCATCTCACAGGGAAAGCCAGGACGGGTTCCCCAGCGGTCTCCAGCACCGGGACGCTTACGGGCAGCTGTGCGCTTTACAAGTCCAACACATTTACATTTACATGCTTGAAAAATAATCAGCTTTTTTATAATCTTTCCCTGGATGGTAAACAATTGTGTGGTGGGCTTTAGGATTGCAAAATATTGTCAATAGTGCTTGATGATTGGTCACCACAGTGAAAGGCTTCCCATATAAGAACACATGGAAATATCCAGAAGCCCACCCCTCTGTCAAGCTTTCTTTTTCAGGCTGTGAATAAGCCTGTTCAGTTTGTGACTGGATTTTACTAGCATAAGGCACAAAATGCCTTGGGGCATTTGGCAGTCCATTATGCTGTGCAAAATAGGGCCCAACCCAGAAGGGCTAGCATCAACCACAATCCTGTATAAAGTTTGGATCAAAGTAGGCCATTTCACTGGCATTTACAATGGCTTGCCTGATCCTCTTAAAGCTTTCCTAGCACTCACTTGAGCATTGAAACACCACATTCTTTTTCATCAAAGCTCGCACCAGTCCACAGACTGTGGCAAAGTCTTTTATGTACAGTAACTGGCCATCGCAAGGAATGGACTGTGGGAAATTAGCAGCAGCTAATGCTTGCACTTGTCTGGACCAACTGTTCATACCCCATCAGAAAGGATATGGCCAAAGAATTTAAATTTTATCTTATGAAAATCTAATTTGTCAGCATTAAAAGTCAAAGCAACATTTAGCAAGCAACATACTTGCATGAGAGCTTTGTCATGCTCTTTCTGAGTAGTTCTGAAGACTAATATGTCATCACTATAGTTGAAGGCATTTACAACAGGCTGTGTGATAGGTCGAATGACATCTTGGAAAAGTTCTGTAGCAGAGGATACACCAAAGCTCAGTCGTTGTAGCAAAACAGACCAATGTGTGTAGAAAAGGTTGAACTGTACCTGCATTTCTCTTCAAGTTCCAACTGGAGATATCCTTTTTATTAAGTCAAGTTGGTAGAAAAATTTGGCACCGTACAATTGAGTTATCATATCAGCAATGTGTGGTCCTGGTTGTTGTTCGCTCTCAATTGCCTTGTTTGGCTTGACAAGTGTAAATGCAAATGCGTGCAGCTCCTTAACTGTCTCTTTTAGGCACTACCAAACGAGAGAAACCTATGGCGTTGGACTAGAGGAGAGTTCAGTACTATCGTGTTTGAGCATCAAATTAAGTTCTTTTTCAACAGCTTTTTACAAGTGAAATGCAATTTGTCTGTCTCTGTGGGCTATAGGACTAACATCCTCATTTATATGTTGATGTACTTTCATAGTTGTGAGCTTTCCTAACCCACGAAACACTGAAGGAAATTGACTTACTATTTCATGATGAGCATTCACTTTGTAGCTCATGGATATTAGTCCCATATGAGCAGCAGTGTTGAAACTGAGCAGACAGGCACTTGAAGCCTTACCTTGAAGTACATGAACAGGTGCTTGTAGCACTGTGTTCTTGTGTTTCATGGTAGCTACAAATGAACCATGACTTTCTAAAGGTATCGATGCAGCCCATGTGTATACTTTTGTTTTGATTGTGTAGGATGTGATAATGGAGACAATTCCCAATATTTCTCCTCAGGCATAATGTTGAATAATACACTACTATCAATTATAAAAGGTATCATCTGGCACCTGTTTCGGAGTGTTACAGTTGCTAAGGAAGATTCAAGGACTTTTACCGGACTCAGCAAAAAAGACAGTAAACAAGCTCTCTTGGTGTCTCGGCTAGAACAGTGAAATATACGCTATCTGGGGTTCTCTAAAGGCAGGTTGGGAATGCTTCAAAGAGTACAAAATGCAGCGGCTAGGCTGCTATTATAAACTCCAAAACCGGCACGCCATAAGCCCGAGTCTTGCTGAACCGCATTGGCTCCCCATCAAGCACAGAGTCCCTTTTAAAGCACTTTGTTTTATGCATTGGATACTAAATCAGAGGTGTCCAAGATACTTGTATCCTCTGATTCAAGCCTATACTTGTCTTGTGAAGCGGCTCTGACTGTGATCCCTAGAGTGAACAGACCTGGCTATTTAGGTAAAGAAAGTAGAACTGTCTGACCCCTAAGATGAGCCTGACTTTACCTGACAACTGATATGGTGCTAGATCTCTAGCGCAGTAACACTCCTTGGAGTACACCAGGAGCTTTACAAACCCTTTAACATAACATATCGAACACTCATTTATCTTGAGGGTGATCTTTAGACAATGCCTGTAGATCTTCGGTGCTTTTTCATGTCAGTCTTTTTTGCATCTGTGTTTTTTCTCACATTTGACTAGTCTCACATGTGCATGCCTCTCTGAGATACACATTGAGATTACACAGTTATCATTGTCACTTTCAATTAAAACAACACTGAGGAGCTCTTTAAAGATGATTTTTATGATGATCGACTTTGGTGTCGATTTGCCTCAGTCGGTGCAACCACTTGGCCTTGTGAGAGCGTGTTGAATGTCACAGATGCATCTGTCGGCCATTTTGGCTTCACTCTGTGACACACTTACTTTTCCCTTTGCATTGCAAACCATCATAAAATGGTTAGCTTTGCCACATCCGTTGCAAATCTGTCAAATGATGGGACATGTGCAGGTGTGTGGAAACGACATCCACATATGAAGCACATTTTATTTTTCTGTGGACACTTCACTTTGCTCCCCTCAGCTTTATGCTTTGGCTTACTTTTCATATTCATGACACTGACGCACTCTGGGCACCACCGGCCTCTATGTCAGATGCTTATCGATTAGCATGGTCTTCAGCACGGGCAGCCATGAGAACTTCAGCATTCTTCGTTGAAAAGAATCTGACCGACATCCATCTATCACTCTGAGGCGTGTAGCCTCCTTGTCATTAAATAAATTGAACTTACAGTGCTTCATGAGAAAATCCAGTTTCTCAACAAATTCATTGATGGTTTCACCTACTCATAATCTACATTTGGAACTGGATTGAACTTGACATTCAAGGCTGCTTTGATGTGAACATATGTCACTTCACAATCCTTTGGTATCTTTTTTACGGTCTCTTTTACCTCTTCACAAGTCATGTTCTGCAGATACTTGATAATCTTTTTGTCATCTGTTTCCTCTATTGTGCATATGAAACCCTCAAATGTCTCTGTCCAAGCAGTCCATCAATTGCCAATATTTTTTTTTTTTTTGTAGTATCCAATGATGATGGTGGTTTTAAGTAGGCAACCATTGGTCAACAACAGTAGTCTCTCTAATACTTCTTGGTGAACTTGCTCATGAAAACCATCTCTAGATGCATGTGACGTGCTGACTTCAGGTTCAACCTGGACAACTGGAGGAGCTTTGGCCTTATCCTTGCTCTACATTGGAGCTCTTTTTTACTTTAAAGGAGATCTGTAGAGTTGTTCTTAGCTCACACTCTACTGCTTTTGGTGGTGGGCCACTTATTTTATTGACAGCTCTGCACACACAACCCAAGCCCTTTCTCTGGGGCCACTCCACAACAGAGGGTGACCTCTGACCCATCGGGCCGGTCACCCCCTCGCACCGTGCACTCTCCTCTGGAGTGAACTCAGGCTGCCCCCCCTTGCCGCCAGTGCCGCCGCTGCCAGCAGCTGTCTTCCTGTGCACCGCTGATCGGTGCTCTTGCCCCGCCAGCACCGCGTTTGGAGTAGGTGTCCCACTGTCTGTTGTGCAATATTGCCCCTTGTTTCTTTCCTGTGCCCCGTATAGTTTAAGTGTTTATCTTCGGTTTGTCTGTATTTTTTGTTCCCCTCCTGTCTCTCCCGGCCCCTGCCGCGCTTCCCGCCACCTCCCCGCCGCTGCCCCCTGCGGCCCCGCCCCCTTCAGCCCTTCCCATTCGCCGCCCCGCTCCCGCCTCCCAGCTGCTCCTCCCTCCCACAGGACCATATTGGGCGTAGTAGGCACGGCGGAGAGCAGTGACCTCTGACCCATCGGGCCGGTCACCCCCTCGCACCGTGCACTCTCCTCTGGAGTGAGCTCAGGCTGCCCCCCTTGCCGCCAGTGCCGCCGCTGCCAGCAGCTGTCTTCCTGTGCACCGCTGATCGGTGCTCTTGCCCCGCCAGCGCCGCGTTTGGAGTAGGTGTCCCACTGTCTGTTGTGCAATATTGCCCCTTGTTTCTTTCCTGTGCCCCGTATAGTTTAAGTGTTTATCTTCGGTTTTTCTGTATTTTTTGTTCCCCTCCTGTCTCTCCCGGCCCCTGCCGCGCTTCCCGCCACCTCCCCGCTCCCCGCCGCTGCCCCCTGCGGCCCCGCCCCCTTCCCTCTTCAGCCCTTCCCATTCGCCGCCCCGCTCCCGCCTCCCAGCTGCTCCTCCCTCGCTCCGCCCCCCCACTCTCCACTTATGGCAGAGTGGCAAACGCGCAGCGGTGACACGCAGCGGGCGCGCCGATTGTGCGCCGAAGGCGCGCCAAAGGTAAGCCCGTCTGTGCCCGTCCGCGCCCGGACCGCGCCCAGTGCCAGGACCCCTGGCCCCCACCGACTGAAGCCGACCCGACGAATCTACAACGCCACCGAACTCAACGCACTCAACACCGGCAGGACCCCGGGCTGCTACCGAGCCACACCGAGACGCACCCACGGACCCTTCTGCTGCCACTCCTGCAAGTTCACCTGCAACCGGACCCAAGCCACACCAGCACCCACCAAGCCGAACACCAACCGCACCCACCTGAAGTGCATCCTGCTCAACACCCGCTCCGTCCACAGACACGCCGTCGAGCTCTGGAACCTGCTCGACACCACAGCCCCAGACATCGCCTTCCTCACGGAAACCTGGATGAACGCCTCCTCAGCGCCCGACATCGCCATCGCCATCCCGGACGGCTACAAGATCATCCGGAGGGACCGCGTCAACCAGACAGGAGGAGGCATCGCCATCATCCACAGGAACACCATCCGCATCACGACCAACGCCGACGACACCTTCGCACCCGCCGAACACCTGCACTTCCAGATCCACATCAACCCCAAGACAACCCTCAGAGGCACCCTCATCTACAGACCCCCGGGACCACGCACACAATTCAGCGAAGACATCGCCGACTTCATCAGCCCGCACGCCCTCCTCTCCGCTGACTACATCCTCCTCGGGGACCTCAACTTCCACCTGGAGAACAACAATGACCGCAACACCACCACCCTGATGGACAACCTCGCCAACCTCGGACTCAAGCAACTGGTGAACACCCCCACCCACTACGCCGGACACACACTCGACCCGATCTTCTCCTCCAGCAAGGACATCACCTTCAGCCACGCCACGGGACTCCACTGGACGGACCACAGCTGCGTCCACTTCAGCTTCAGAAGGACCACGCTCCACCACCACCAGCAACAGGTTCCCCGCAGAAGCTGGAACAAGATCACAGCCGACCAGCTCGCAACTTCCCTGAGCAAGAAGCCTCCCACCAGCACAACGAACCCCAGCCAAGCGGCCACCAACCTCACGAAATGGATCAGCGACTGCGCAGACGACCTCGCCCCTCTGAAGACCCCATCAAGCAGACCCAGCAGCAAGAAAGCCCCATGGTTTAACGACGAACTCAAGAGCTCCAAGAAGAACTGCAGAGCACTCGAGAAAACCTGGCGCAGAGACCCAACACCGGACAACATGACTGCCCTCAAGCTCGCCACCCGAAAACACCACCAACTGATCCACGCCACCAAGAAAACCGCATTCAAGGAACGACTGGACAACAACGCACACAACAGCAAGGAACTCTTCAACATCGTGAAAGAGCTCTCCAACCCCAACGCCGGAAACAACTACATCACCCCTTCGCAAGACCTCTGCAACTCCCTCGCCTCCTACTTCCACAACAAGATCGCGGACATCCACAACAGCTTCAGCACTCAACCGACGCACGCAACGACAGAACCACCGTCCCCCACCACCACCCTCCGCGCCTGGACCCCGATCAGCATCGAAGACTCCACCCGCACGATGAACTCCATCCACTCCGGGTCTCCGACAGACCCCTGCCCTCACCACGTCTTCAACAAAGCCGACACTGTCATCGCACCCCACCTGCGGGACATCATCAACACCTCCTTCGACACTGCCACCTTCCCGGAGAGCTGGAAGCACGCCGAACTCAGCGCTCTACTCAAAAAACCATCAGCCGACCCCACCGACCTTAAGAACTACCGCCCCATCTCGCTGCTCCCGTTTCCGGCTAAAGTCATCGAGAAGACCGTCAACAAGCAACTGGCCGCCTTCCTCGAGACGAACGGTTCCCTCGACCTCTCGCAGTCCGGCTTCCGGGCCAACCACAGCACCGAGACCGCCCTGATCGCAGCTACCGATGACATCCGAGCCCTGCTCGACAACGGAGAAACGGCGGCCCTCATCCTCCTGGACCTCTCCGCGGCCTTCGACACCGTCTGCCACCGTACCCTAGTACAGCGCCTCAGCAACGTCGGAATTCAGGAGAAGGCACTGGAGTGGATCATCTCCTTCCTCGCCGGAAGGACACAGAGAGTCCGCCTCCCCCCGTTCAGATCGGAGGCCACCGAAGTCATCTGCGGCGTTCCTCAAGGCTCCTCGCTCAGCCCGACACTCTTCAACGTCTACATGAGCCCCCTCGCAGCCATCGCACGCCAGCACAACCTGAACATCATCTCCTACGCAGACAACACCCAGCTGATCCTCTCCCTCACCAACGACCCCGCCACCGCCAGAGCCAACCTACACGAAGGGATGACAGACGTAGCCAATGGATGTCGAACAGCCGCCTGAAACTGAACTCGGACAAGACGGAAGTCCTCATCCTGGGATCCTCACCCTCCGCCTGGGACGACTCCTGGTGGCCCCCCGCCCTGGGCAGCGCACCCAAACCAACAGACCACGCACGCAACCTGGGCTTCATCCTGGACTCCTCCCTCTCCATGACCAGACAAGTCAACGCCGTCTCCTCGTCGTGCTTCAACATCCTGCGCATGCTACGCAAGATCTTCCGTTGGATCCCTTCCGAGACCAGGAAGACAGTCACCCAGGCCCTCGTCACCAGCCATCTGGACTACGGCAACTCCCTCTACGCCGGAACCACCGCCAAACTCCAGAAGAGACTCCAGCGGATCCAGAACACCTCAGCACGACTCATCCTGGACATCCCCCGCCACAGCCACATCTCCGGACACCTGAGAGACCTGCACTGGCTCCCGGTCAACAAGAGAATCACCTTCCGGCTCCTCACCCACGCACACAAAGCCCTACACAACCAAGGCCCAGGATACTCAACAGCCGCCTCAACTTCTACGCTCCCAAACGCCAGCTTCGATCGACCAACCACGCCCTCGCCGCCGTCCCCCGCATCCGAAGAGCCACCACAGGAGGAAGGTCCTTCTCCTACCTGGCCGCCAAGACTTGGAACTCCCTTCCGACCCGCCTCCGCCTGACCCAAGACCACCTCGCCTTCAGGAAGCAGCTCAAGACCTGGCTGTTCGAGCAGTAGCGGACCCCACCCCCCCCCAGCGCCTTGAGACCCTCCGGGTGAGTAGCGCGCTATATAAATGCTCTGATTGATTGATTGATTGAGGGTGGTTTGATGACTTTCTTCAGTTGTTTCGGTAAGTAGACAAGTCATTTCGTATTTGAATGATTTGATAAGTAGATAACGTTATTATATACAATTGGCTTTGTACTTAAATGTCTCTTCAGAAACACCTGGTTGATCTCTGCTTCATAGTACATCGGATTACAGTTTAACTTTCACTGGATTGTCACAATATTTTGTGACATTGCCTTGCCATGCCGGTGGCAGCGCCTTGTGATAGCGCTTGGAAAATTAAGGCGAGCAGACTGCGAGTGATTCTCTTCTGCCCTCCTTTCTGCACAGTACTAATGCTGCAGGCGCTTTGAACCCTATTCATTTTTAAAAACGATTTCTGTCTCACTAAACCAATTGATTTATAATTGTGTGTGGTGTTGCTTTTAAATTGTTTGCTTTTTTAAAAATTACCAGAGTGCTGCTTCCTGCTCCCCGGTCCACCGCGGCTTGCCTGTGCCGATTGTGTGGAGGGACAGGGTAGGCGCCATCTTGGGAGTCCCGGACCCCTACTGGAACGGATTTAGCGCTCCAGCTCGGGGAGGGGCTTGGCCGTCAAATAGGATCTGTCCTGGCAGTTCTGTGCGTTTGATTGAGGCGGTGGCAGCGCCTTGTGATAGCGCTTGGAAAACTAAGGCGAGCAGACTGCGAGTGATTCTCTTCTGCCCTCCTTTCTGCACAGTACTAATGCTGCAGGCGCTTTGAACCCTATTCATTTTTAAAAACGATTTCTGTCTCACTAAACCAATTGATTTATAATTGTGTGTGGTGTTGCTTTTAAATTGTTTGCTTTTTTTAAAATTACCAGAGTGCTGCTTCCTGCTCCCCGGTCCACCGCGGCTTGCCTGTGCCGATTGTGTGGAGGGACAGGGTAGGCGCCATCTTGGGAGTCCCGGACCCCTACTGGAACGGAGTTAGCGCTCCAGCTCGGGGAGGGGCTTGGCCGTCAAATAGAGATGCCTCCTAGAACGCGCAGCGGTCTTGCGCAGCGGGCGCGCCGTTTTCGCGCCGAAGGAGCGCCAAAGGAGGGCCCGTCTGTGCCCGTCCGTGCCAAGGACGGGCCCAGGGCCAATTACTCTGTCCCTTTTTTGTCGAGCCGCCTCAGATCCCACAAGATCAGTTATTCCCGTGGGGAGCTTCTGAACTTGCGACCCCCTGCTAAAACTGGGGGCTGTCAGGAGTTGGGACGGGAGGGTGCGACGGTGGTGTGTTCGAGCTGTGGCTTTTTCCTCCAGCCTTCCATTCCCCCTTGCCCGGCTAATGTCAGGGGCCATATAACAATTAGGGCCGGCCTAATTAATGCCAGATCCATGGTTAAGCACGCGGCTGACATCTTTGAGGTGTTGACAGATAGTCAGTTTGACCTCCTCTTCATTACGGAGACGTGGCTCACTGACTCGTGTGCCCCAACCATCGAACTGGCGATCCCTAGGGGATTTAAGATTGTCAGGGCTGATAGACCGGTAGGGAGAGGGGGTGGGGTAGCGGCGATTTGTAAGGAAGAATGGAGTCTCTCTACGGAGAAACTAGCAGTAGGGGTTGGGGTAGAGGCCCTTCACTTTGCCCTCTCTATTAGTCCTCACTATACTCTAGGAGGGTCCCTGATTTATAGGCCCCCTGGGTATGTTAGCAACTTTATCGAAATGTTAGAGGAAAGTATACTACCACGGGCCTTGAGCTTTCCAAAGTTTCTCCTGTTCGGCGATTTTAATGTTCACGTAGATGATATTGATTCTACTGAAGCAAGTCGACTGAGGGAAGTTTTTGATCTGGCTCAGCTTAGGCAATGGGTGTCCTCCCCGACTCATGTTGGTGGCCACCGCCTGGACCTCGTGTGTTCTAATTTCCCTATTGATATATCAGAAGTAGAAAAGGTTACTTGGTCAGATAATGACCTCGTTAGATTCTCATGGGTGGTTGATAATGCAGCCAGGCTAAACTGCACTCACCCGGTTGACCACCTTCAGAGGATCAACGTGGAAATGTTCGGCCAGGAGCTAGGGAAAACCTGTTCAGAATCTATCCCCGAGTTAGGAAAGGCGGTTGATGCCTTTAATGACAGGGTGTTGCTAGCGGCGAACGCATCCATTAAACATGCTACCGTTTCTAGGGTGCGACACTGCCCCTCTAAACCTTGGTTCTCTCCCGAGCTGAGGGAGTTAAAGCTCGGCTGTAAAAAATTAGAGCGAAGCTGGAGGCGGGGATATAGCTCTGAGTCGAAGGCCGCTCTACGCGCTGCTCAAAAAAGCTATTATGCCGCCATTAAAATTGCAAAAGGGTCGTATTATGCTAAGAGAATTGCCAAAGCAGGAAACAATAGCAGAGAAATTTTCTCTATTGTCAAAAGCTTTGTATCCCCGGTGGCTGAAGCCGCTATACTTCCGTCTTCGACAGAATGGTGTGAGGTTTTGTCTAATTTTTTCATTGACAAAATTGCAAACATTCAGCGGGACCTGCTCTCGGCTCTACCGGCCGATAGTATGGGGGATGGCTCCCCCACCGGGACATGCCAGAGTATAACTCAACAGCTCACTAAATTCTCACCGATTGACGAGGGTGATATTTTGCTCCTCCTTCAGTCTTTAAAATCGGGCTCCCCCTCAGACCCTTGCCCTGCCCGGGTACTTGCAGAAGTGTCCAATATTGTATGTAGCGATGTCACCCAGATTGTCAACCGCTCTCTCTCTCTAGCTGAGGTTCCGGACAAATGGAAACAGGCTAAGCTTTTGCCGCTTCTAAAAAAACCAGGCCTCGATGCTACTGTCCCAGGCAACTATCGCCCCATTTCCCTCCTGCCTGCATTGGCAAAAATATGTGAGAAAGCGTTTTTTAACCAGCTGGAAAGGTTTGTCGAGACTTCTAATGCTTTGCATCCTGCCCAGTCTGGCTTCAGGGCGGCCTACAGTACGGAGACGGCACTGGTCGAGACGTCGGAGTCTATTCGTGAGTGTCTGGACGGGGGCGGCAGAGCGGTCCTGATTTTATTGGATCTCTCTGCCGCCTTCGACACTGTCCCTCATGCACTCCTTACTGCTAGGCTTTCCGCTATTGGTATCGGTGGCAAGGTCCTAGACTGGGTGTCCTCGTTTCTCTCTGGTAGGACACAGCAAGTTTGGATGCCTCCTTTTTCATCTGAGCCTAAACCGCTTCTCACGGGGGTCCCACAGGGATCTACCCTTAGCCCCCTACTGTTCAATATATACATTACCCCCTTGGTGTATCTGGCTGAACAGTATGGGGCTAAAATTATCGGGTATGCTGACGATACGCAGCTTCTCTTTACCTGGCCAGATGACCATCTAGATACGACCATGGTTCAGCTTTGCTTATCCTCAGTCTTTCGTTGGCTAACCTCGGCCCAGTTAAAGTGTAATGAGGAGAAATCAGAGGTCCTCTTTTATGGTTCCTTCCCCCCCAGTTTTAGGAATTCGCTGTGGCCCCCTAACATCCCATGTCCTAAGGTAATGGGTGGCCCTGCGAAAAATCTTGGAGTCTGGTTTGGGGAGGACTTGAGATATGAAGACCATATAAAGAAACTGTCGGGGACTTGCTTTGCCACTTTAAGGATGCTCAGAAAATTCTTCCCACTACTTTCCGGAGATGTTAGGGAGGCTGTTGCACGAGCACTTATCTTGGCAAGGCTGGACTACGCGAACGCTCTGTTTAGCGGCATTCCTGCTTACCTGATCAAGCGGTTGCAGGTCATTCAGAATGCCGCTGTCCGTCTCCTCTGTAACATCCCGAGATGGAAGAGCGTTCGGTCTCAAATGTTCGGTCTGCATTGGCTTCCGGTACCGCAACGCATTCTTTTTAAATCGTTAGTGCTTGCATTTCGAGCCATGCATGACCTAGGCCCAGCCTATTTAAAGAAAAGATTTTCCCTTTACGTCCCCACAAGAGCCCTCAGGTCAGCCTCACTGTTCAAAATGACCCATCTACGGTTCAGGCGGGCTAGGCTGGGCGGGCAGTCAATTGCTGTAATGGTTTCCCGTGTGTGGAACACTCTCCCCTTCCATCTGCGCTCCTGCCAAAATGTTGCCCAGTTTAAGAAGAACCTAAAAACTCATCTGTTCAGAAACTTGACATAAGCTAATCACTGTGCTGTCCCCTTGCCCTTTGTTCTCCATCGCGCCAGGATACTCTCAAGTAATAGAGCGCGCTATAAAACAATTTATACATACATACATACAATATGCAGTTGTTTAACACCTGGTTGCATCTACCTTTAGCATTATCAATCCTTATGACATATTACATTAAATTGCGTAGTAGCACTGTTCTCCTTTTCATTTGATTCTCAGCCACAGATGTATAGATTTCTACAGGTGCCAGCGCCAATTCTGTTATTTGACTGCAGCCCAAGTGGCACACATGCACAGTTTGCTGGACCATGGCAAGCTCTCTGGGAGAGCGCTGCTTGTCTATGGGTTACCTAGCTTATCATTGTTGCCAGTTGTGGCATCCTGCCCAGCCAGGGTACTTGCCAATGACTATGCCTCACACGGAGAGCAGTTATACTAGTCTTCAGCATTCGAAACCTGCATTCACTTCATTAACCTTCAATGCTTATGTCACAGGTCTATAGAGTCCATCAGGAACCAAAAGAATTCTGGCATTCTTTATTTACATGACACTACAGTACAGCATCAATTTCGAGGTTTCATTTTTGTTAAATGAGCATCAAGGCCAGAACTGAACCTTGCCTTTGTATTTATCCAAGAAGGATCCACAGCTTTTATTTTAAAGAGGAGGGAGACCATGCAGCCCCTCTCCCTGAGCCTTATTGGGCCCTGGGAACCCCATGCCCCAGGGCTGTCATTTTCTTTAAGATAAAAGGGCCACATAGGCCAACTCCCTGAGCCTCATTAGGCCCTGGGGGCCCCATTTCCCAGGGCTGTATCTAATGTAAAGGGGAAGGGAGGATGCATGCCCCCCCTTCCCAATCCTATTTTGCCCTGGCGACCAAAAACCCTGGGCAACTGTTAAAATTATGGGTTCCCGAGTACCCATCTAGGGCACTCACTATGCACATGTTGGGGCTGTGGGTGGAGCCTTAGAGTTCCCATGGCCCCAGCTGTCTCCCTGCATGCTGCAGAAGCTGAGATTGATCCCGCCCACAGGGGGAACAATTTATGTGGGAGCAATCTGTTGATATGTTGTCCTGCCCATATTAGTGCAAAACAGAGTAGCAAAACAGAGCACAAGTCTGCTTCAAGGTGGTGGGAGAATTTTCAAAGCTCCCTCCACTGGGAGCAGACTTTGTGTTTGCTACAGTTTGGCAGGAGTTTTGAAATATGATCCTGCCAGGTGATGGGCAGGGAAACTGCTGTGTCCCGTGGATGCGCTTCCCAGGATGCAGCAAGTGAGTTAGCCCTGGGGGATGGGGTCCCTGGGGCCAATATATGCTCACCAAGGGGGCTGCATAGCACCCTACCTTTTTCAAAAAGTGACGGCCCAGGGGGATGGACCCCAGGGCTCTTTAACAGCTCAGGGAGGGTGGCCCCTCCCCTTAATGAATACATTGGATCCTGGGGGGGTAATCATCAGGGCCAAATATGTCTTGGGGTGGGTGTCTGCGCACCGACCCTTCCCATAATAATTAGTTAGACCCCAGGGATGGGGTCCCTGTGGCCGAATATGACTTGGGGGAGGGGGGCAACCTGCCCACATCTCCATATTATTAAATTGGGATCCGGGAATAGAGTTTCCAGGGTTAAATACGGGCTGAATACCTTAATTAAACAATGTGGCCTCGGCTACCATTTTGGGAATCCTGCATGATCACAGAAAAAATTGCCAATTTAATTTGAATTTTTACTCTTGGGGATCTCACTGGGTCCCCTGCATGGGGCTTAGTGGAATAGGGTATCCTTACCTTGCCCCCTTATGTATATATATTTTTTAAGTTCCGGACATGACACTTGGTGCCCAATGTAGGTAAATTAGATTTACCGATTCATTAATACTGAATTTTACCGATTCGGTATTCATGAATCGGTAAATCTAATGTAGGTAATTGTTCGGTAAAAAATACCGAATCGGTAGGATTCTGTATTTACCGATTCTGTAATCCTATGGCCTTGAAGCCCATAGGATTCAATGGCAAATACCGATTCGGTAATTACAGAATCGGTAAAATTACCGATTTGCCAAGGGGGACAGGGTGTCACTTTGTCACCCTGTTGCACCCCTGTTTGTGGCTTGTGTGCCATGTGACACACATACATGCCTTAGGGCATGTGTGTGTGCCACATGGCACAGGTGTACGTGCACAGATGTGCATGTACACAGGTATTCGTTCTTTACCATGCAATAGTATTACATGGTAAATAACGAAACGGTAAGGGCCTATGGCACTGTTTTCAGTGCCACCTACATATTGATTTACCGATTCGGTAAATTTACAGAATCGGTATATTACCGAATCGGTAACTTTACCGATTCGGTAAATATACCGAATCTGTAAATTTTAAGGCCCCTACATCTCCATTTGCAAATACCGGTCGGTAACGGCCTAAAGCGGCTGTTAACGAACGGTATTTGCCGACCTACATCTGGCCCTAAGTCCCCGAGTCTTGCAATGACTGTGAGCCATTATCATGTTGCTGGCAGCCAATCGGAGCACTCACACTCTCTGGATTCTGACTCCTGCTGGAATGATATGACCCAAGGGAAAAAACCTCCAAGGGTTAATCAAATCAGTTTACTTTTAAAGGTCTGTGTAAGTCTGGAAGTATTCCACAGGAAGGCCATCTGGGCCTGGGGACTTACAGTGAGCCATGTTAGTCACAGCTTCTTTCAGGCCTTGCAGGCGAATGTCCTCATTGAGACCTTTACACTGGCCCTCTGTGACGCAGAGGAGCCCTAGGTCATCTAGGAAATGCTCCATGACAGCTGGACCTACCCACGCATCTTCTCTATACACCGTCGCCAAATGAGCATGCACTAGAGAGTTGTTGCCACACTATGAAGGAACTGGAATTCTGTCCACCCACCGAAGCATGGGAATGATTGGGGGCGCTCACGCTTAAGTAACCACAGCAATAAGTGTCCTGATATGTCCCCCTCATAGTGAAGCAACTGGCAATATTCGCGACAGACTAGGCAGTCAAGTGTATCCCATGTTTGTCCCACTCCACGTTGGGCACGCAGTAGTGTTTCCCCCATGACTCCCCAACACACTCCACTCCCTGTAGTGCAGCCAGGCTATTCTCTGCCATGGATAGATCTCTCTCTAGATGTCTCCTCAGCCTACCCACCTTAAAGCAGCATTCTCTGCTTGTAACCACCTTAAGCGCTTCCCATTCCACCCTGCTCCCAGTGGTGGAACCCCAATTGTTACCAAAGTAAGCACTGGTTACCTCTCTGAGGTCCCCCCTATATATGTCATCCTTTAGAGCCTCTGGCTACAGTTGCCAAGGAGGAACCAGTGGTAGACCACCCTGACCCCCATTCCAAGAGCACAGGGCATGGCCTGAGAGAAATCACCCCAGCACCCAGCACCCAGTGTGCAGTACCATTGTAGCCGCCCCCTTAGATAGTAGGAATCAGTCTAATCTACTAAAAGTTGTATGCTAAGGGGGGTGAAACAAGAGTAAACCACCAGGTGCATAATGCACCACATGTCTATGCAGCCCAGATGCTCCATAATCCACTGGAGAGCAGTTGTTATGTTAACAAGTTTTGTTAACAAGTTTTGTAAAGCGCGCAGCTACCCCAGCAAAGGGGCGTCCCGGCGCTGGCCGTGTGAAGGCACAGACAACAAACAGACTAACAGTGGCCAAAAATCCCATCAAAGCTACACTAAAGGAAAAAGAAACGTTTTAATAGCTTTCCTAAAAGCAGACAGGCAATCAATGGCCCAGATTTGCTCAGGCAAAGAGTTCCATAGCCTAGGGGCAAGGTGGTGGAAGGAACGTCCGCCGACACGAGAGAGCCTAATTCTTGGCACGACCACCAGATGTTGTCCGGCCGAGCGAAGCTGGCAGGAGGGGACATAGAAGTGAGCAAGTTGCGCAAAAGATCAGGACTAGCAGATTTCAGTATCTTAAAGGAAAGGCACAAAGTCTTAAACTGAATTCGTCTTTTCACAGGAAGCCAGTGCAGCCTATGGATCGTACTGGTTGCAGAGCAAAAGCGTGGAAAACCCACCAAGGCTCTGGCAGCAGCATTTTGCACACGCTGCATCCTGAGTATTTCTGCCTTATTCGCCCCCCAAGAGGAGGGAACTTGCATAGTCCAAGCGAGATAAAATAGTCGCCTGAACGATCAATTGTCGTATAGGAGGATCAAAGAACTTCAGAACGGGCCGAAGGCCTTGCAGAAGGCCAAAGCAGGTGGCGGCAACTTGCCTAGTGTGTTCTTGAAAAGAAAGCGATGAGTCTATCAGGACCCCAAGGTTTTTTACCACTTCCTTGGGTTTATGGATAACACCCAAGGCAGTGGGCCACCAATCCTTATTCCAGAGACTAGTATTGTTTCCAACCAACAGAATCTCAGTTTTGGTGGCATTTAGTTGCAGGCAATTGACAGCCATCCATTCTGCTACCGCGGTCATCCCTTCTCTAAATCTAGAGGCAGACGAAGAGGATCCTTCAACCAGGGTGATAACAACGCAGACCCCTTCATCCCCACTTCTTCTAACCTTCGGAGTAGGATGCCATGAGAAACCGTGTCAAAGGCGGCACTGAGATCAAGCAAAAACAGAGCCGCACTTTGACCGGTATCCATGATAGACCGCAGATGTTCAGTTGTGGCCAGCAGGGCCATTTCCGTACTATGACCCGGACGGAACCCATTCTGTGAAAAGTCCAGGATGTTATTAGAGTCCACAAACTGAGTCAGTACGTTGTTAACATGTGCCTCTGCGATTTTGGCCACCCAAGGAAGAAGGGATATGGGTATGAAATTCTCAGGTTTGGTAGGGTCAAGCGTAACTTTCTTTAAAATGGGCAAGACCCATGCCTGTTTCCAGAAGGCCGGAACTGTTCAAGTTGAAAAAGAGGAGTTGATAATTTTGCAAAGCGGACCCCGGAAAATGGAAAGAGATTCCCTGAATTGCGTAGGCCTCAAAGGGTCAGAGGGGAACCAGATAAAATTTTTCCGCATAGTCTAGTGAACGCTTCCTCAGATAGGGTCGGGATTATTGACACAGTAGCACCAGAACTGCTGTCAGACAACAATAGGGTAGCAAGGGTGAGGGAAAGATTGGTAGATGGTACGGACCTTTCCCACAAAAAAGGTCGCTATTTTGTCGCATTGGCGCGCAGACGATATAGCAGGTCTGGCAGCTTTCCTGGTCCTAAGGTCTCTAAGGATCTTAAAAATGCATTTAGCAGGATTTGGACTTAACTTAATTTCATTCGCATAGAAGGCAGCACGTGCTTTACAAATAGCTCTGTGATAATGTTTAATTTTGGCCAGATAACATAGCTTTTTCACTGACTCACAGTCCTTCCTCCAGACCCGTTCTGCCTGTTTACATTCTTTCCTTAAAGCAATCAAGGAGTCGTCATACCAAGGGCTAGAAGAGGAAGTCCGTTCCTTGACCCATTTAGCAGGGATAAGGGTAACTAAGCACTTCTTATTCCAGTCACAGAACAGACCATAATCTAGGTCACTGTCATGCGTGAGTCCCAGGGGGTTGTCATCAAGGAAAGTGTGAAAATCTGCCAGCTTCAGTTTGCGCTAAGGGTGTTTAAAGACCGGCTTAGGGGTCTCTGGGTTAGGAGGCTCTGCGAGCGGAACAGACCACTCCACCAGCGAGTGATCGGTCCAGCCCATAGGTTTCGGTATCTCCACGGTGTCTCCACTTTTACAGATGACAGATTAGAGAATAAAGGGTCTAACAGGTGCCCAGCTTGATGCGTAGGACCAGCTACCAACTGGTCCAGCTGGAGCGCCGCCAGATCCGCTAGTAAGCTACAGATGGCACTGTCCTGGGTGAGGTCAAAGTGGAGGATTAAGTCTCCTCAGATACTAAAGTTAGCTGAATATGCAGCCAGCACACTTGCCACTTCCAAAATAGCTTCCTTAATCTCGGTTGCCGGACCCGGAGGACGGTATACCAGGAGACCTGTTAAAGTATACTGCGGGCTTACAGAGACCTGGAAGTGAGCCGATTCACAACCTGCAATAGTTTCTTTATTCAATTGACAGGAATAACAAGATTTAAAAGCAACAGCCAGACCATCCCCTCTGGAGTCTCTATTTATAGTACAGATAGAGTAGCCTGAAGTTAGAGCTAAATTAGCTTCCACTACCATCTCATCTTTTAACCAGGGTTCACACATAAAAAATAAGTCAGGGGCTTCCTCAGTAATCAGGTCATATATCTCCGAGTAATGTTTTACTAACGATCTTACATTGAGTTGGAATATTTTCAAACGGGCCAAGGATTGACTGCTCTGAACACCTAATGTGGGTACAGGGGTAGGGAGAGAAATTACTACACACAGGGCATTCCCATTGCTTAACCCCTAAATACGGTGGAAAAACATTACATGTGGTTGGCCCAAGGTTCATTGATCAAAGTACTTCCCTACCATAGGAGAGTACTCCCATCTGTTTCTGGCCAGGATTCCTGGCGAGAGGCGACGTACAGGCGCGGAGGGGTGCGTCCGAAATGTCATGTGCGATATATGCGCAACCCCTCCCCCAGCTAGACCGCTGCCTACGGTCCCGCTGGGGGAGGGTTTGTGATGTTAGGTTTAGTGTAGACCCTCTGGGGTGTCTGTTAAGAGCATCATATAGGACACAGTTGAGTGAAAGTATTTTCCAAAAGTTTTTGATTTCAAAAAGATATACTAATATACTACAAAAGCTCAATTAGTTTTAGTATACTAGGTTTACTAATGAGTGATACTAGTTTTAACATATATTATGTGAGTGACTGTGTATCTGTGTGTGAGTGGGTGTGTCTGTGAGTGGCTGTACAGATGAATAGGTGGGACTGTGAGTAGCTGTGTAGGTGAGTGAGTGGCTGCATTGGTGAGTGAGTTGATGCATCAGTGGCTCTGTGGGTGAGAGGCTGTATGGGTGGGCGAGTGGCGCTGTGAGTGACTGTTTGGCTGTGTGAGTGGATGTCTGAAAGGCTGTATGAGTGAGGGAATGGATGTGTAAGTAGCTGTATGGGTGAATCTGTGGCTGTTTGAGTAGGTGGTTGGTTAAGTGAGTTGGTGTGTTTATCTGTATTGGAGAGTGTGTGTCGGTGTGAATGGCTGTATGCGAGAGTGAGCAGATGTGAGAGCTCTTCTATGGACGTGTGGATGGGTATGTAAGTGGTTGTGTGTGTGCTTGTATGGGTGGGTGAGGGGCTGGGCTGAGAGACTGTATGGGTGAGTAGGTGTGTGAGTGGCTATATGGGTCAATACGTGGGTTTGTAAGTAGCTGAGTGGGTAAGTATGGGGCTGTGTGAATGACTGTATGGATGACTGAGTGGTTGTGTTACTTGTATGGGTCTGTAAATGGGTATGTGAGTGGTTGTGGGTGAAGGTGTATGGAAGGTTATATAGGGGTGTGAGTGGGTGTATGAGTGGTTCTGTGGATGATGTAATCAGTGATGTCATTTGAGATGTCATCTGTGACTTCATCAGTGATGTCATTGACTATGTCAAGAGTGATGTAGTACGTAGGGCCATAAGCAGTGTATGGGGCGTAAGTTATAATTAGCTAAGGTACTTATAACTGCAGAATTTCACTAATGTTGTACAAGTGAAATTTAAGCCCAATTATAATATCCAAATTACCTTTTTATTGTGAATTTTTAAGGTTTTTTACATTCTATTTTATAACTATAATGTCCCTGTAACCTTTGTTTTCTTCAGTGAATTTCTAAGTTTTTTAAAATTTTTATTTCCTAACTGTAACTACTAACCTTTGATAGTGCGTTTGTGAGTGACTGCATGACTGTCTTAGTAGGCCTTTGAGTGGGTGTGAGAGTGCCTGAATGGGTCTGTGAGTATGTGAGTCATTGAGTGCATATGTGAATGTCTAAGTGGGTCTGTGAGTGGGTGTGTGAGTGTCTGAGTGGGTGTGTGAGTAAGAACATGAGTCTCTGAGTAGGTCAGTGAGTGAGTGTATGAGTCTCTGAGCGCATCTGTGAGTGGGTAAATGAGCCTGAGTAGGTCTGTGAGTGGGTACATGAGTCTCTGAGTGGGTCTGTGAGTGAGTGCATGAGTCTCTGAATGGGACAGTGAGTGGGTATTGCATGTCTAAGTGGGTCTGTGACTGGGTATGTGACTGTGTCATTGAGTTTGTAGGTAGGTGTGTGAGTCTCTAAGCGGGTCTGGGAGTAGGTATGTGAGTGTCTGAGTGCTCTCTCTTTTGCCCTCTTCTGCTCTGTTTTGCCTTTCCTGCTTGTTTTTATGCCACCTGTTTGGCCTTTTCTGCTTGTTTTTCTGCCCTCTGTTTTTCATCCCCCTGGGCTTGCCTTAATCAAATGGCGGAGGGGAGCTGCATGGCCCCTCTCCCCGGGATGATTTCTGCCAGGGGACTCCAACATCTGGGGCCCAACCGTAATGCAATGAGGGAGGGGGGCCATGGGACCCCTCTCTCTGGTACAAATTTCAGCCCAGGGAACCCATCCCTGGGGTCTGGCCGTAATGCAATGAGGAAGTGGAGCCCAGCTGTCTCCCTCCCCAGGCCGATTTTTACCCCAATCAATCAATCAATCATGCCATTTGTATAGCGCACTACTCACCCGGGAGGGTCTCAAGGCGCTTGGGGGGAGGGGTATGCTACTTCTCGAACAGCCAGGTCTTGAGTTGTTTCCTGAAGGCGAGATGGTCCTGTGTCAGCCGAAGGTGGATGGGGAGGGAGTTCCAAGTCTCGGCAGCCAGGTAAGAGAAGGATCTTCCTCCGGCGGTGGCTCTTCGGATGCGTGGTACGGCTGCGAGGGCGAGGCTGGTGGACCGTAGCTGGCGGGTGGGCGTGTAGAAGGTCAGGCGGTCGTTGAGGTACTTGGGGCCCAGGTCGTGGAGAGACTTGTGTGCGTGGGTGAGGAGCCGGAACGTGATCCTCTTGTCGACGGGGAGCCAGTGCAGGTTCCTCAGGTGGCTGGAGATGTGGCTGCGTCGGGGGACATCCAGGATGAGTCGGGCGTAGGCGTTCTGGATGCGCTGGAGTCTTTTCTGTAGCTTGGCTGTGGTTCCGGCGTAGAGGGCGTTTCCGTAGTCCAGTCGGCTGGTGACGAGTGCCTGGGTGACAGTCTTCCTGGTCTCGGTCGGGATCCAGCGGAACATCTTGCGAAGCATACGCAGGGTGTTGAAGCACGATGAGGAGACGGCGTTGACTTGTCTGGTCATCGAGAGGGAGGGGTCCAGGATGAAGCCCAGGTTGCGTGCGTGGTCGGTTGGCTTGGGTGCGGTGCCCAGGGCTGGGGGCCACCAGGAGTCATCCCAGGCGGAGGGTGAAGATCCCAGGATGAGGACTTCTGTCTTGTCCGAGTTCAGTTTCAGGCGGCTGTCCTTCATCCACTCGGCGACGTCTTTCATCCCTTCGTGTAGGCAGGTTCTGGCGGTGTCGGGGTCTCTGGTGAGGGAGAGGATCAGCTGGGTGTCGTCGGCGTAAGAGATGATGTTGAGGTTGTGCTGGCGTGCGATGGCTGCGAGAGGTTTCATGTAGACCCTATCCCCTACTGATATCTTGCCTGTAAGGGGCTCCTAAGGCATACCGATGTGTCGAAGTTTCCTGAGTTTGAGACAGGTAGTCAACAGACCTAATGTTGCCCCTTACTGAGGGGTAATGGAAGCAAGCGTTTACATAGGTTTGTGAGGTGGCCATTGATATTCGCTTTAAACCTACGCAATACCTGTTTGTTCACCTTACTTACCTGACCCCAGACCAGATAGCATGAGTTTATATGGCACTATTGCCATTATGTCCCCTCTATGGCGTCCAGCCCGCGACTTTTACCATATGATTTGGGATTGCACTCAGCTCCAAGCCTTCTGTTCAGGTCTATTGGAGACGACACAGGCATCGAGATTGAGACAATGGTCAAGCATTGTCTCTTCGGAATTCTGCTGCTTCCCAAACCTGGGGCTCGAATGCAATACAAATTTATGTTACTAGGACTCGTGCTAGCTAAGAACCGCATCGCAATCCATTGAACGCACCCCGCACCCCCAAGGCTGACTAGTTGAAGAGTAGACATGCACGAATAGTGAGTAGCTGAGGAATTATGTTTACGATCCGTTCACACAAATAAGAATGCGGAGCAGGATCTAGAGATGTGGGGGATCTTGTTGGAGAAACTGCAGACGGCCGGGTAGCTGGGGGGGAACAGATGCTCTGTCTCAACTGCGAACTCCTGGGCACAGCCGCGGATGACACCTCATATCCTGGCTAATTAACTACCTCCAACTAAGGCGATCGGACAGTAATGGGTGGTGCCAATGCCGAGTTGACCTTTTGTTGTGTTGTGATCTCAGGGTTGGACAGAATGAGGGGTCGGAGAGGCCACCTTACCCCCCTCGGATGGCGCAATGGTCACAGTGAGACCATGTCGGCAGTGGTGAGAGCCTCAATCAATCTAGGCCATCGGATGGCCGCAAATAAGAAGAAACACCGCATGGCCCAGCTTCGACAACCTGTCACCTAATATACTATGGGTCCATCCAGAGGATGGAGAGAGAGGGACACAGTTATATGTTGAGCCAGTCTATATTTCTTAAGGATATACATGATGCAATGCTTTCACCATTTGCTTCCTAGGTTTTACCTGTTATGGTTTATTGGATTTGTGTATTATTGTTCATTGTTCTATCTTAATCAGTCATAGCATTTGAAAAGCGCACTACATACCCGTGAGGGTCTCAAGGCGCTGGGGGGGGGAATGATTATACTGTTCAAAGAGCCAGGTCTTGAGGAGTCTCCTGAAGGTTAGGAGGTCTTCGGTATGCCATAGGCGGATGGGGAGGGTGTTCCACGTCTTGGCGGCAAGGTGGGAGAATGATCTGCTGCCGGCGGTCACTCTTCGGATGTGGGGGACGGTGGCGAGGGAGTGGTCTGCAGAGCGGAGCTGGCGGGATGGGGTGTAGAGGCTGGGTCGGCTGTTGAGGTATGCTGGTCCAGTGTCCTTGAGTGCCTTGTTCGCGTGGGTGAGGAGCTTGAAGGTTATCCTCTTGTTGATGGGGAGCCAGTGCAGGTCTCTGAGGTGGGGTGTGATGTGGCTGCGGCGTGGGATGTCGAGGATCAGGCATGCGGAGATGTTCTGAATGCATTGGAGCCGTTTCAGGAGTTTGGCCGGGGCGAGTGCGTTGCCGTAGTCCAGTCTACTGCTGACGAGGGCCTGGGTGACCGTCCTTCTAGTAGTGGTGGAGATCCACTTGAAGATCCTGCGAAGCATGCGGAGGGTGTTGAAGCAGGAGGAGGAGACAGCGTTGACCTGCTTTGTCATAGAGAGTGTGGAGTCGAGGATGACCCCCAGGTTTCGTGCATGGTCGGTGGGTGTAGGGGGTGCTCCTAGTGCCGTCGGCCACCAGGAGTCGTCCCAGGCTGAGGGGGTGGAACCGAGGATGAGGACCTCAGTCTTGTCCGAGTTCAGCTTCAGACGGTTGTTCCTCATCCAGTCGGTGACGGTCTTCATTCCTTTGTGGAGGTTGGTTTTGGCGGTGGGGGGGTCCTTGGTGAGCGAGAGGATCAGCTGGGTGTCGTAAGCGTAGGAGATGATGTTTAGGTCGTGTCGTCGGGCGACGTGGGTGAGCGGTGCCATGTATACGTTGAACAACGTTGGGCTGATGGATGATCCTTGGGGTACGCCGCAGATGATCTCGGTGGCTTTGGAGCGGAAGGGGGGAAGCGGACGCTCTGCGTTCTCCCGGTGAGGAAGGAGGTGGTCCAGTTGTCCAGGGCCTTTTCTTGGATTCTGGCATCGTCGAGGCGTGTTTTTAGTGTGCAGTGGCAGACTGTGTCAAAAGTGGCTGACAGGTCCAGGAGGATGAGGGCCGCGTTTTCCCCGTTGTCGAGCAGGATCCTGATGTCGTCGGTGGCAGTGATGAGGGCAGTTTCGGTACTGTGGTTGCTACGGAATCCGGATTGGGACAGGTCCAGGATGCTGTTGTCTTCGAGGAAGCTGGTCAGTTGTTTGTTGACGGCCTTTTCGATGACCTTCGCCGGGAACAGGAGCAGGGAGATGGGTCAGAAGTTCTTTAGGTCCTTGGGATCTACCTTGGGTTTCTTGAGTAAGGCGTTGATCTCTGCGTGTTTCCAGCTCTTCTGGAAGGTCATTGTCTTGAAGGAGATGTTGATGATTTTCCGGAGATGGGGTGCGAAGGTGCTGCTGGCTTTGTTGAAGATGTGGTGTGGGCAGGGGTCTTCTGGGGATCGGGAGTGGACGGTGTTCTTGATCTTGATGGTGTCGTCGTTGTTGATGTTGGTCCATGCGAGCAGGCGGTTGGTGCGGGTGGTGGCCGTGGTGCCGGTGGTTGCTGGGGTGATAACGTCATCGAAGCTGTCATGAATGTCTGCGATCTTGCGATAGAAGAAGGTGGACAGTGAGTCGCACAAATCTTGGACGGTTGGATGTCGTTGGTGTTGGAGCTGGGGTTGGAGAGTACCTTCACGATGCTGAAGAGCTCTTTGCTGTTGTGTCCGTTGTTGTCTATGCGGTCTCTGAAGGTGGTCCTTTTGGTGGATCTGATGAGTCAGTGGTGTCAGCGGGTAGCATTCCTGTGGGCTGTGTAGCTTTCCGGAGTTCTTTTGCGGGTCCAGTTTTTTTCAAGCTTTCGGCAGGTTCGCTTGAAGGCCTGGAGGTCTTCGGTGAACCAGCTGGCTCTCTTGCTGGTCTGGGTGTTGGGGGGTTTCTTGAACGGGGCGAGGGTGTTGGCGCAGTCGTTGATCCACTGTCTGAGGTTGCAGGCAGCGGTGGCGGGGTCGGTGGGACCTGCGGGTGGGCTCTGTGCGAGGGCGGTGGTTAGCTGGTCCTCTGTGATCTTGCCCCAGCTGCGGCGAGGTATCGGCTGGGTGCGTTGGTGGGTGATGGGTTTCCGGAAGGTGAAGTGGCTGCAGTGTTGGTCGGTCCAGTGGAGTTCAGTGGTGCGGTCGAAGGAGACTTGGGTGCTTGCTGAGAAGATGGGGTCAAGCGTGTGGCCGGCGGAGTGAGTGGGTGTTGTGACGAGTTGTCTGAGTCCGAGGTTGCCGAGGTTGTTGATCAGGGTGGAGGTGTTGGAGTCGTTGTTGTTCTCGAGGTGGAAGTTCAGGACACCGAAGATGATGTAGTCCGTGGAGGCGAGGGCGTGTGTGCTGATGAAGTCGGAGATGGAGTCACTGAACTGAGGCCGGTGTCCGTGTGGAAAATGACTAAAATTAGGTATATATAAGCGGCGTTAATTTATGTTCACCACAGCCACTGTTGAAAGTAAAGTGAAAATCATGAAACAGTGGCCACGCCATCTTGTCCCTTTTAGGCCCCATCATGCACGTAAGTGGCAGCCATTTTGTGTGTCGTGGCCTCTCTGCCCACTGCCAATAGCCTGCGCGTCTCTCTCCCCCTCACTCCCCGGCCTCGCAAGCATTCCCCCGCGCCCCGACAGCCCCCGGTCTCTCCTGCTTGGGCCATAAACACACCTCTAACGCGACCCTGTCTCTGAGCCACATCCCGTGCTGAACCCCCTCGCTCTTTCACCTTATTTCAAAGAACAGGCCCTTTTGATAACCTCTTCCTCCCTGCCCGATTGTCCGGCCTGATCCCAGGCCATCACCTAGCCCAACAGATGCAGTTTATTGCCCCCTACAGTAGGACCTGTATTTAAATGGAAAAGGTAAAAAGGGAACAAAGGCTGCAGACTTGGGGATGGAGATTCTTCAGGTGCCACCACCACTTCGAGAGGTAAGTTTGGATCTTGGAGAAGAGGAGAGTGCCCCAAAGGAGGGCACAGGGGGCCATGGGGCACCAGATGCAGGGGTGTCTTTGGGTGTCGGGAATCTTACCCTCGGCTGGTCGCGGTTGGTGGGGGCCCGGATTCTGAGGTTGCAGGCATTGTCTGGGTCGTTGAGGAGGGTCTTTGGGCACTGGACTATGATTCCCAGTCACCGGGGGGACGTCCTCGTGGTCTTGGATCACTCGGGCACAGGCCGGGTTTGGTGGGTGCAGAGTGGGCTGGATTCGCGGTTCCTGGCTGGCACCAGGGGTATTACTGTTGGAGCGGGGACACTGCTCATGGGAGTCCCAGTCTGTTAGAGGGTCAAGGCAGGGTTGTCCAAGGTTGATGTCCGCAGGAGTCGCCTGGATGTAGCAGGAACAGGTTCTAGGGTCGACAGACCGATAGGCCTGGGGCCAAGTCAGTGGGTGTCGTCCTGTTGTTAGCAGCTGCACGGCGGGTTTTCTTCTTCTTATTTTATTTATTTATTTTATTGATTCATTTATAGAGAGCAGGCGAATCATCCCCGGGGGGATCTCTCGGCGCTTTGAGACAGCAGGTACTGGTGAGTGTGCACCTCTAAAATAGCCATATCTTTAAAAGTTTCTTGAAGCTGGATAGTTCGCCACAGGCCCTAATGTTCTGAGGCAGGTTATTCCAGTGGCTGGTGGTCAGATAAGAGAAATCTCTCCCACCCATCCTTGCCTTGTGTATTCTCTGAGTGCACAACAGGTTACCATTGCTTGATCTCAGTTGTCGGGCTGGTTGATACAATATGAGTTTGTTTCTAAGTTAGGAGGGCCCTTTCTCCTGAAGTGTTCTTAAGATCACGCAGAGCATCTTGAAAATAGCTAGTTTTCTGACTGGGAGCCAGTGAAGCTGGTTCAATAGAGGGGCGGAAGGGGTCCGCGCCGGCTTGTTGAGGGCCACACAGGCTGCTGTGTTCTGTACCACCTGTAGCCTTGATAAAAGGTCCTCCCTTACTCCCACCAGCAATGAGTTACCGTAGTCCAGTCTGCTCAGCAGGAGCGACTGGATGAGGGTTTTTCTTGCTGAAAGGGGGATCCAGGGAAAGATCTTCCTAAACATCCTCAAAGCAGGTGCCAGCCAAGGACTTCACCTGCTCCTCCATCGATAGTTTAACATCTATCCTGATGCCTAGGATTTTAGCCCAGCTTTTGGGCACTGGGGCTTCCCCCAGCTCGGCAGGCCACCACTCAGGAGACCAAATTGCTTCAGCCTTCCCAAACAGCAGGATTTCTGTTTTTGAGGAGTTCAGTTGTAGAAAGTTCCTCCTCATCCAACTCGCAATGCTAGACATGCATCTTTGAAATTTTAATCGAGTTGACATAATGTCCTCCTCAATGGGACAATTAGCTGCGTGTTGTCAGCATATGAGATAGTCTCAAAACCATGGCCTCTGATGATATCTGCCAAGGGAGTCACGTATACCTTGAACAAGGTGGGACTCAAGACTGATCCTTGAGGAACTCCCCTGTCCACCACTATGGTCTGTGATGCAAAGGAGTCCAGCTGAATATTCTGGATGCGCTCTGACAGATAGCTTTGGATCCACTTGATAGCCCTGCCTTTGACCCCAATCCTCCTCAATCTGTCAAGCAGGATCTTATGCGAGATGGTATCGAACGCAGCTGACAGATCAAGGAGGACTAGGATCACTGGAGTTCCTCTATCCAGTGTCAGCCTTATGGTGTCTGTAACCTCCAACAGTGCCGCCTCCGTGCTATGATATGCACGGAAGCCGGACTGGGAAGGGTCCAGAAGGTTGTTTTGTTCCAGGTAGAGGGATAGCTGTTGATTTACCAGTGTCTCCAGAACCTTGGAGCAGCAGGGGAGGAGTGAGATCGGTCTGTAATTCTGCAACTCAGTC
Source organism: Lissotriton helveticus (assembly GCF_964261635.1). Lineage (NCBI taxonomy): Eukaryota > Metazoa > Chordata > Amphibia > Caudata > Salamandridae > Lissotriton > Lissotriton helveticus. Next base: position 1,758,165,266 of record NC_136068.1, on the reverse strand, counting down.
ACATCCGCTAGCATTTTTTTTAAAGAGTGGTTTAACTCGCTCGTTCTTCCACTTGTTTGGAAATGTGGCCATGTCCAATGATATATTATATACCTTAGAGAGCGCACCTGCTAGGAGGGGACTGAGTATTGACATGACCGACGGTGGTGCAGGGTCTGCTGGGGAGCCAGATTTTACATGGCTTAATAGGGAGACCACTTGCTCATCTGTTACATGCATGAAGGAATCCAACCCAGGAGAGGAAGCCCTTTCATTAGGTGGGTCTCTAGGGAAGTGTCCTTCCACCCGATCTTCATCCCCCAAGTCAAAGGATTGATAGATCACATCAATCTTCTGGGTGAAGAACTTGGCAAGATTGTCGCATAGCTCCTGGGTGGGGGGGTTGTGATGCATTGTTAACCTTAGGATTTGTGAATTCCTTCAAGATCTTAAATAATAGTTCTTAGCCTCTACAATGCGTACACCCAGATGTCTCCTTCTTGCTGTATTGCAGCTGTTCAGATAGACTCTATGTGCCCTTCGATAGAGCTGTTCATCTAGTTTTACCTTTGATTTCCTCCACTTTCTCTCGAGGACCCTACATGTGGCCTTCTCCTTTCTGAGGGTGTCTGAAAACAAAGGGGCAGGGGCTGTCCTTTCCTGGATAGTCACCCTTTTAGGAGGAGCTATAACATCCAGGGCTACCTGGATCGTTCCTTCCATTCTGACCCAGGTAGAGTTGGAGTCCTCATCCAAATTGAACAAGGGGGCTCTATAAACCTGACCAAAGGCTGAAGCTGTTACTCTCGCCCATGGTCTTGATCTTCTTTCTTCTTTTCGTATCGGGATCTGAAGAGGGAAGGTTCAGGGAGCCCCTAAACACTGAATGTTTCTGGTTATACTTTAGCATTAGTAACCATTCCAAGACACTCATACATTGCTTTCTTGAAACGATAAACTGATAAACCAAAGCCAGACCTACTGGCTTCGCCAATTCTTCTTTCATTTAATTGCAACTGTATGTTATGAATTCAAAGGAACGAGAAAATGGTACTGCATAAATGTGGCATTCAAAAAGTAGAAGTAAAACTTGTGTTTGCATATAATTTCCACAGTACAAGATGGAACCCGTCTTTGTTATCTTCCTGCCTGCTGACCAAGGGGACTCCATCCCCCAACATGCCCTTCGGCCCTGCGGCCGACACTCAATCCGTTTCATGCCAGGAGGCACATAAAATTATCCCAGGGCTCCTGCAGTGCAGGAACTCATCTTTGTTTTCTTCCTGCCCTCTTGTTGCCTGCTGACCAAGGGGACTCCATCCCCCCAACATGCCTTTCAGACATGCGGTCAACGTCGGATCTGTTTTGCGCCAGGAGGTGCATAAAATCATCACAGGGCTCCCATGGTGCAGTATGCATGCAGGCGTGCCAGGGCCGTGCCCGTCTGCGCCCGTCTGAGACCGGAGGAGGATGGGCAGGGCCACCCCCTTTCAACTGGTGTCGGCAAACAGCGAGAACATGGGTGAATGACCTACTCACACCCCTATAAAGTCCACAGGTGAGCCCTCCATATTTTACATTATTGACATTATTCAAGTGTATCGTTGAGTCGCCATAATGGGAAAACTTACCGCGCTACCACCAGTACGCCCAATAACTGACAGCATTAATAGCATGCTTGAGAGGGTGGTCAACATTGTTTTGGGAGAAATTGAACTCACGGAGCGGCGTAAGTCATTGGGCATTGAGGGGCAGGCGGACTTTGCCGATTTTAGAGGCACATTAACTGATTGTATTCTAGACTCACCCCTGTCTCAGGCCCAGGGTACTGGAACCCATGAATCTCCCATTACAAGCGGGCGCATAAGAATGTCCAAGATAGTTGAGATGGCCGAACCACAGTCTGACATAGGCACTGTTACACCTGCGGGAATTCCAGCTGTCAAGCGGAAGAAAAGAGTGGGAAACCCATGTGCACTAAAAGGAAACAGGCTCCTCATATTTGCCCACCTCCGAACCTGCCTCTCCACTTGAATACAGCCACCTTTAAGTACTGGCACACCTGAAAACCCTGATTGCCCCATTATAATATCCGACACGAAATTGAGCTGCTCAATTGGGACACAGACTGAGGCGACATTGGACCTTGAGAACCTTGGAGACGCTATTGCTAACATTGCCGCTGCGATGGTGACTAAACAAATTAATGAGCTCATAGATATCAAATCTGCTTCATTACAGGATCACCTCCATAAATTGGCTTCATTAACAGGGGGCTCTTGTCAACCAGTTGGGAATGCACAAACTGTAGCAGTTAAAGGGAGAGGGAGGGCAACATATATTGACAAGTATTTTAACTAATGAAACTCAACCCCCCCACTGCTAGAGTTACCACCCCTGTAAGTAATTTGCGCATTACACATGGTCAAATCAGGCGTTGCATTCAGCTGCCCCCTAACAGGCATGGCACCGCACCCACCGCTGAACTAGCTACCACTTTATACCCTAATTCCACCTGGGGTAGTGTTAACAGACCAAATAGGCCTAATGGAGTAAATCAGAACTCACTGTCTGGTAAATTGAACAGCAATGCCTTAACCTCTACTAGTTGTAGTCCCCCGATAGCAAATCAAGATGTCTTGAGTTTGCCACCTGCCATCTGTCCTTATGTGCTAGTGTTGGCAGGCGTACCAACCCTAAAGAGGGATCAGCAAGAGTCTTGGGTCCAATTACACAATAAATGAGGTTTTATACATCTGATATGAATGAAATCATCATGGTACGCAGAGTTAGGTGGGTTGGCGCATCTACCAAGACCATTGAAGGGGACTTCATCATAATCTGCCTAGGTGGCAATTTCAATGCCAAACTCCCCCAACTATGGCCAAGTAAACAGCTACATGGTAGTGGCCAAATATTTAACCCAGGCAATGAATTAGTGGATAATTTGAATAACCATAATTTAACTAATGTCATGGAGATTGCTGCTATAACAAATGATGACTCTCCCCCGGAACCGACATTTAGAGGGAGGGTCTGTCTATCCACAATCGATTATGTTTTTATTTCTCCTATCTTAGAGGCCAGCCTGTTGAAAGCAGAAACCATAGCCACAACCTTTGCAGATCACAACTCAATCCAAATAGTATTAAAACTACTACCTGTCCCAACACCCAACATAGAATGTGACACTAGGAATCTAACACCGTCTACAGACAATCTAAGATTTTTATAGCGAGCGTTAATAATACTGACCTATTTAGTACAATGGTCAGGGATAACCTGAGCCTTATTAATCTCTGTTCGGAGGCTCAGGACCCACACCCAGAGGTAAAAATTGCCTTTACGAAACTCTGTGGAGCAATTAAATCCCTGCTATCCAAACCCATCACCACAGTGCATCGTGAACCTAGATGGTTCAATCATGAGTGCCCAAGTAGGAATAGAGAGTACTGGGTCCCGAGACCTAGCTCATGTCATGGAAACTGACTTCAATGATCAGTGAAAACTTACAGGAAAGAAAACTTTCTTTCTAGTGTCCCCTCACTCACCGGGGTTGCCCCACGGTGACATGCTTCATCATTGGGGCCATCCCAGTTCTCTACGAAAAGGGGTGTGCTACGACTCACGCACTACGCAGGAGCACTTTTATGTGAGAGACTATGGGTTGTGCAGACAAGTGGTGGAGTGGGTGTGGGTGAGTTAAAGATACCGTGCTTAGTGGGCCTCAACAGATTTATTATGCTCCTAGGCAGGTATATTAAAAGTGGGATGAGTATCACTGTTACCCAACCTATAATGAGGATTGGTTCAGTGAATGGTCAACATGTTCATGCTACCCCTAGCATTTCTTCAGGACCATACAGGGGCCAGCCCTGTATTTGCCACTCCTATGTCCCCAGATAGGGAGTGATAAAATGAAAAACACTCTTATTACCAAAAACATGCGTACTCGAAATACATACGTTTGTACTGATTTCAGATTTTGGTATTGTGCTTAATAGCACTTCATGGTCTCTCAGGGGGTTCGATTTCACCTTGTGGACACACTGTTCCTAGTTGGTGAAAACGCTCGGCTATACCTATTTTCAGCCTCCCCGGGACCGCATCAATCATGAGTGCTCATTGGCCAATAGTCAGTTATGGAAGGTCCTGTCATACAATCCAAGGAAGGACTCATTGGTTAAGTTATCAATGCAGACGTATAAGCTGGCTATCACCAAATGGAAGGAAGAAATATTAAGTGAGCACTGGGACGCACTTGTTAATGCTGCTAGCGTAAAAAATGGGAATATATTTCGGACCACTGTCAGAGATTCAAGAACAATGGGGCAGTCTTTTACTCCCATAAGCTGCAACATAACAAGTGCAACTTGGAAAAGTTATTTTTCCACAATTTATTTGGCGCCTGCACTTGAACTCAACCCCTTTAAGAACAGGGCTCCATCTGAGGTCCCAATATTGCTAGCAGAGTTTGGAGAGGCCATATGCCAGAGTGTGGGCAATGAAGCCACTGGCCCTGATGGGTTACTCATTGACCTCATCAAATAGAAACCTGATTTTTGAGCTCCACTGTTGCTAAAAGTCTTCAATTACTATTGCCCCACTGCCAAAGACATGGACCACTAGTACCATTGTTTCTATTTTTAAAAAATGCGATCGCTCCCAACCAAGCTGCTATAGGCTGATTTCCTTAACAGACAATACCCTTAAAATTTTAGGCAGTTTTATACAACAACATCTTAATTTGGGCCGATGATAATCACATTTTAGAACAATGCCAATTCGGTTTTAGGAGCAAAGTAGTCGCAAATGAGCAGTGTTTAAATCTTAACTTGATCATTGGGAAGTACACTATTGCACAGCACTCGCCATTTTATTTAGCTTTTGTGGACCTTACCTCCACCTTTGACTTTGTTAATATGTCTCATTTATGGTCCACCCTCCTAGCTTATGGCTTGGGTGAAGCCCTTGTTCACTTCTAAACCTACCTACACACAGATCTGAAAGCGTGGATCAGAATTGGTGGCGAAGGTGAGGTGTCCAATGATATCAATGTCGGTAGAGGGGTTAGGCAAGGGTGTGTCCTAGCCCCTCTCCTTTCTAACATCTATATTAACAATTTGCACAAATCACTAATCACACTCACTGACAACGTACCCAGAGTCAAAGGTAACCGATTCCTGATGCGTTTATATGCAGATGATGCGGTTTTAATTGGACGCAAACCAAATGCACTTCACACTTTAGTACAGGGATTCACTGACTTTATGACTGGTTTTGACCTATGTACCAATTTTAGGAAATCATTTATAATGTCCTGTGGGCCAAGGAAAAATCCCCTAAGTTCTATTTCTGTGAGAGACCAAAAACTAACTTCCACTGCCACTTTTCCTTACCTGGGGATGGTCTTTGCTGCAAACAGCACCTGGTCTTTTGTAAAAACAGGTTCACAAAGGCCACTAACTCTATCCTTAGCCTGCCCAGCCAAAAAGATTACAGGCAATTCCATTCATTTTAAAGATTTTTAAATCTCAGGGCATACCAATAGCAACATATGGCGCAGAGATTTGGGGCATCGCTAAGAGCTCTAATGTCCAATTAGAGGAAAATAGATTTTGCAGAAAGCTTTTAGGTGCACAAATCTCTACTCAACAGTACATATGCCATAGCAAACTTAAACTAAACTATATTGCATATTTTTTAAGGGCACGCCCTGCATTGTGTTGGCTAGCTATAATGAAAAAACTTTGCAGCATCTCTCACAAGGGAGATAATAGATGACACATCAGTTGTGAGAAAGGGATGGATATAACATGGCTTGCTGGGGTTAACAAGAGCCGGGAAAGTGTTAATTTTGAAGGATTGTTTTTAAACCCCAAAACACAGCTGAGACTGTAGATAAACAAGCACTTGCAATGCAATAGGTCTCGCATTGGCTAGAGTTTAAGCTATTGGCATTGTAAATGACAATGCCTTTTATTTATGTTTTAACCCCTTCGGCGCTTATGACGAGCTCAGCTCTTCATTAGGCACAGTGGAGCTGTGCTCATGACGAGCTGAGCTCGTCATAACTGCTGCGGAACGCCCACGCGGGGCTAATTCCCCTCCTCTGCAGGCGTTCCATGGGAGTGGGCGGAGTCGTGACTAGCTCAGCTCCACTGTGCAGCATGACGAGATGAACTCGTCACGAGCACACACGGATGTGTGTATGCGCAGGGAGGGCCGGGCCAGGAAGGGCGGAAGAAACACAAGGGTATGGAAAAAAACACGGCTTGGCTTGAGCTTATGCTCTTAGAGCCAAGCCAGACAATACAGGCGCTACGGCAGGCTGTGGAGTGAGGCAGGAGGGGTCTGCAGGCACCGCCGATCTTTAAGTAAATACAGGCGCTTGGGCAGGCTGTGGTGGGAGGGGGGAGGAGTCTGCAGGCATCGCCGATCTTAAGTAAATACAGGCGCTTGGCCAGGCTGTGGTGGGAGGTGAGAGGGGTCTGCAGGCACCGCCGATCATAAGTATATACAGGCACTTGGCCAGGCTCCCAACGAGAAATGAGGAACGAGAAAAAAAAAGCATACAATGCAAAAGAGAAATGCGACGAGGAAAAAAAGTGAAATGAGACAATAGTGTTATAGAGAAAGATGGAAAGCAGGAGGGAAAATGAGAAGCGACATTAAGAGGAAGGCAAAAGAGAAATAATCAGAACCTGAAACAGTGGATAGAGAAAACACGCATACACCCAGCCCAGTCCGGGTTTAGAACTGCCTATAGCAAATAGACCGCTCTGGTGGAGATGTCGAGGCGATCAGGGAGTGCCTGGACGGGGGCGGCAGAGCTGCCCTGATTTTACTTGACCTCCCTCCCGCCTTCAATACGGTGCCACACCAGCAAATTATACAGCTTGCCGTAGCCAGACTCCTTTTTAACATCTCTAGGAGATCTAGTGTTCAGCAGCATCTGCGTGATTTGCACTGGTTGCATGTGGCCAAGCGAGTACAATTTAAAGCCCTTACCCTTGAGCACAGGGCCCATCATGGCCACGGTCCTATGTATCTCAGGAGGCATCTTGCTCTGTATGTACCCAATCGATCTCTGCGGTCTGCTTCTTTACGTCGGATGGTAATTCTGCGTTTCCACAGAGCCCACTTGGGAGGCCAGTCTCTCTCTGTTAAAACAGCAGCGGCCTGGAATTCGCTCCTGGCGGATCTTTAGCTCACTCAAGACTGCCAACTCTTTAAAAACACTTAAAGACGCATCTGTTCAGTCAGCTCCTCTAAATGGTTCCCACCTGCTCCACCCCAGTTCACTCCGGTGCCAGGACACTCCAGAGTATTAGTGAGCGCTACAAGTTCTTTAGAACATAAAATAACATAACATATACTGATGAGAAGACGGACAGCAGAAAGTACGTGCGGAAGGGAATGGGATCAAAACAAGCAGCATGCGCTGCCTGCCCCTCGCGCACACCGGCTCCTTGCTCATGCGCTGCTGCCATGTTTACGTCAGGCAGAGACGTGCAAGACAAAGAAAAAGTCTGAACAGTGCAGACGAAAACTGTAGTTGGTGGCCGCTGCTTCCGGACTACACGGAAGTCAGTTGGAAATCAACAGCCAATCAAAACAAAGGTAACAAAAGCGATCCGAACATTCAGCAAATGGCAAGCGGCAGGAGAAACTACCAGCCGCTTGCCAACATATAGATATGACTTTATGTCTAGCTGAGACAGCACATGCGCTGCCAAGGCGAGACCTAAAAAGTACTTAGGTCAGCACTGTATGCACTTTATAGCACGGAAAGATTAGAGAGGGATTTGAGGAAACAAACTGTTGCAAAATTTATACCCATTGATCAAATCGAATACTGTTTTCCCAGGTACATCACATTACCAATGTCGCATTGGGAGAGAGGACTTCTTTTCCGCTTAAGAGCGGGGACTGTAAAATATTTTCTCTGTTTTCCTCTCGGGTATAATGCAAAACTTGATTCCCTGTCATGCCCATGCGAAGAACAGAGTGGACAAACACTTTTACACTTTTTATACTTTTGTAAATACTATACAAAATATGCACAGTGGCTGTTAATTCCATTTTTCAAAATACTGTTACCTACTCAATTAACTGATGCCCTTAGCTCCATACTCAAACTGGATAACGATGAATTGTTCTTGCACGTTGGTACTTTTTTGCAAATAGCCATGCCGGCTTGCAAATCAATGAGTGACTTGTGAAGCACACTTGCACTTCGTTTTATTATTATGTATTTTTAGTCATGCCACTGTAATTGTTTACTATGCTGCCCATTTGTTTGCTGCTCACATTATCATGAATTTTGATTATGCTATCAAACTGTTTTATTGTGTGATTTTTACCCTTGTATATGCTCTACTTTTATGGATAAAGTGGTTATCCGAATAAAGTCTTTTGGATTGGATTGGATGCATTCTACTCGCACCATTACATAGAACAATTGTAGAAAGCCTTTTGAGTTTTAATGCACATCACAAGTAAATACAATCCTTATTGAATCAAAGAATATTTTCTATTGACTTTGAATTAGTGTAACCTGAAGACATAGTTTGAACACACAAGCAGAGGTGGCTGGTGACATTTTTAACGTAGTGGATTGAACGAGCGAGCAAAGAGAGTGACTGCATCCCTATCAAGGAACGTTTGGCGCAGGTGACAGGTTCTTCTCCAGAGAAAGCTTTGAAAAATAGTAAAGTGGTCCATTTTTAAAAGAGACATTTGGGTAAAAGGTGCAGGGTATAAAAGGCAGTGCACAGCTCCAGTTTCAGTTGTCAGCAGAGGACTGCTTAGCATGGTGGTCACCTACCTGATGTCACCTACCTAAGTTCAGGCCCTTCAGTGACACTCAGTACTTCCCCACCTACACCTTGACGGAGGATACACACCCCAAGGACCATCCGTTCTTCTAATTCTTCAATTGAACATGAACCCTTCGTCTGCAGCAGTTTCAGGCTGCATCGTGGAAACCGCAGCCTAATGCAGAGCACTGGGGTGGAAACAACACAGTTGCAACAAATATCAAGTCATGTATCTGCTTTAAACAGCTACATCACACTTCTGAAAATCGACTGGAAACAAATTGTTTAGCCTTTCACAGCACATATCAAAACACTGCATGGGAGTGACTACTGTCGTCGCTGTTTTATTTGGAGCTTCAATGGCCATGTTGCGAATATAGTACTAATATTTCTTAGCCATGACCAACACGTTTCAAGGAGATTTTCTAAAACAGACATAACATTCTTTATCGAATCGTTTTATTGACATAAGACATTCCATGGAATGCCAGTCCCTGAAATCAGACTGTAGTACATAGTTCTACGTGGGTCAAATCTACACAAGAGCTTTCTTTATGCCCTCGAGAATCTATCCATAAATTGACAACTATGTCAATCTCCATGCTGAACATATACATTGGATTACAGGAAAAGTAAATTCTCTTAATTAAAAACCTTCTCTAATCTTCCTGAAGGTGGCACTGTTGGACAACCTATTTTGATAGAACAGGATTTATTGTCGTCTTCAAACTTAGAAAAATACTGACACTTCACTTATGTTTCAGTTACGTGTTCTTGGCCCACCCAAGTCCATGAGCCACAGAAGTAGAGTCAAGACTCCCACCAATCCCCTAAATGGTGGAACAATCCCCTAAATGGTGGAACGAACTCCCTTTGGATCTCAGGTCCCTGCCCACACTACAGGCATTTCGTGGTGCACTTAAAACTCGCCTCTTCCTGCAAGCCTATGTGTAATGGATGAATGGTTCTATTTTCTGATTTTATTGTTAGGCGCCTTGATACCTCCGGGTTATTGTTTTTGCGCGGTATAAATTATTTTCAATCAATCAATCAATCAATCAAGCTGTTTGAAAGTAATAATTGAAGAAGGCCTTCCATAACAAGTTATGTAAACTGCTGAGGACCACGCAGGACCCTGGGAGACAAAAAAAGCCATCAGCACCATCTGTGCCATAGCTGAAGGACATGTGCAATGTAGACTAAGAGCGTGCTAAAGTGGGCTGCCTGCCAGACCCGGTTGCGTCTATGACCATGCTGGTAATGAGGGCGAGGCAGGCACACACTTCTAGCATTGTCTTATAAGATCGAATGAGCACATTTTAAAGTCTTTTAAATTGGAAAGGAGGTTACCCAAAGCTCCAATACACAAGCTGCCACAGCAAATAAGAATGACAAAAAAAAGTATTTTAAAAAACATGGAAAGAAAAAGTAATGTACAGTAATGCACCATCCCTGGCACTACAGGGTAGATGTACATAGGCCATCTGACAACTGCTCGGTGCAAGAGCGGCAGTGAGTGAAGTGAGTGGACACATTGCCCCATACTGTGTGCTGTAAGCAAAATGTGGATAACAGCCGAACAATTCATTGTGAAAAAAGGCTAACCAAACCTCTGTATCTATGTGTATATTCTTCTAGTTTTTACTTGTGAAGTTTTTTATTAGACTGGCAAGGCATTTAAAGGTGTCTGTAAGCCAGACCCAGAATTGTTTGACTGTAGTGCCACCAAGTGGTCAAAGTCGGCGGCGGAGCAGCTTCAAAAGGGGCAGCACCCGAAGGACCGGACATCGCTTGCTTGATGTGTGTCTCTGAATGTCTCACTAAATGATTTTCTCGAGGCATGGGTCATTCACTTGTCAAACAAAACTGAAAAATATATTTAAAAAATAACAATAAAGCAAATATTGTCTCTACATTCAAATAGGCTCTTCTTTGTAGGTAATGACCGCGTGCCGCTCTTGGTTAAAATCAGGGCAAAATCAGGGCACAAGTCCTAAAAAACAGAAATGGGGGAACTGGCAAATGTTAGGCAGCATGCAAGTGACATCATGACGTGTGCCATCAAATCACATGCCGTCACGACACGTGACGTTCCATGTGGCATCTCAGGAAGTGACCTCACTGGAAGTGACATCACATGAAGTGACATCAGATAATAAGATCTCACACATATGTTTATCAGGTGCATTGTGAGTAAATTTAAGTGCATTATGATTTGGAGTTGAGTTTGTGCCAAAAAAGTGGCACAATCCTGATGCAAAATCTGGGCCTCAATTAATATATATTTTTTAAATCATGCCACAAAGAAATTGGCAACAAGGAAAAGCATGGTAGTAGATGTTCTGCGTAATTGGTTGCAAAGTCTGCATTTTAAAATATTTTGTGGGGCTAAGGCATCTGCTGCAGAGGTGCCAGTAATTCTCAGGGAATAATAATAATGATGAGTTAACTTTGTAGCTTAACACATTTGTTGGAGAGATCTGTGTTTTGTGTAGTCCCAAATTTGAATCAAAGTAGTATAGAAGATTAAGTTGTCTCCTGCAAAACATATTCACCTACTGTTCTGGGGGGAGGGGGGCATTTGGGGATTGTTGAACCTCTATTTTGTTACTACCTTCTTCAGGTTTGTTATTCATCATATTGCAACACACATCGGGTATATGTATAAGCCTCTATCGCCACCACAATGTCATCTATATTGACGTTGTGGTGGCGATAAGGGCTGTGTCTTATGTACAAGGCAGTGTTAGGCCACTTAACCTGGCTTAACGCTGCCTTGTACATAAAGCGCCCTTTCATGCTTTGCTTAGCATGAAAGTGGTGGGCAGTGGGTGTTGTGGTGTGCGTCCCACTGCAACACCCTTTCATTTTGACGCTGCCCTCTATGTACATGGGAGGCATCCATAGGAGGCAGCTCCAAAATTAAGACCAGGTAAAACTGGTCTTAAAATAGCGAAACGAGGATAAATGCATTATTGCTCCTCGGTTTTGCTTTTTCCATGTGTGCTGCCTTGTGCAGCACACATGGAAAAAGGCAAAATGCCATTGTTTGTCTAAATGTAGGAAGGTGTCCCTTCCTGCACATAAACAAACTGCCATTTTGTCACTTTCATCATGTGTGAAGCATGAAGCAGCACGCGTGAAAGTGACAGGATGGCCTTTACTGCAGGGGAGGATTGTTTATGTGTAGGAAGGTGTTCCTTCCTGCACATAAACAATCCTCCCCTGCACACAGACATTCTTGCACTCTGGTGCAAGTGTGTCTGCCTTGGCGCTAAGTTGCTAAACTTTGCGCCATTGCAGGGGGAAAGGCAAGGCTGCACAACATTCTTGTAAATATAGTGCAGCCTTGCATTTCAGAAGTGGAGGAGAGAGGCGTTATGCCAGGAAGGCTAACCCCTCTCTCCTCCACTTCCTTGTACATATCCCCCAATGGTGTGCATCTTATACAATGTTGTGAGCATAAATGTACCACTTCATTATGCAATTATGCAGTAGTGCTCTGATATGTTTATTTTTTTAACATATGCCAACTGAAAATGCAATAGAATATCTATAAAAATAAAGTTGTCTCCTGCAGAGCATATCATGTAACAAGCAGATCATAGATTTTCACTTTTTGTAGATAGGTAAATAGATTACTGCTTTGAACATAGAAATCCTTTTGCTAGTTACAGTTAATAAATTGTAATCTTTCTAGTAGACCACAGTGAGCTATGAAGGGTATTTGACTCCTACACCTTGTAACCATGACTGTCTCATTTAACACATCTTGTACATTGATTTACACACTTACATTATTTATTTGGAATGGTTAATATGTATGTTATGTAAAGCACTCTAACATTCTGCATTGGGATGTGTAGCGCCGTAGGAAAGTAGGATCTGCTTACCCCCACTTTATGCTTCATGTTATACTGTCTTTGACTATATCTGCTTTCTCCCTAAACTGTTATGTTATGTACTTAGGTAAACTCCATATTGGATACTAGGTTACCCTTGTCAGTCCCTAGTGTATTGGTACTCATGTACCCAGGTCATAGGTACGCCAGAGGTCTCCCATGGGCATAATCATGTATTATGCCACCCATGAGAGGCCATGCAAAATGGAACTACAGGCCTGCCATTGCAGCCTGTGTAAGTTGGTACATGCACCACTTACTTAAGATATAGATTTACTATATCACAGGATCATACACTTAAAACCTATAAGTCACCCCTATACCAGGCCTTAACAATCCTGAAGGCAGGCTACTTGGTTCTAAGTGAGAGGGTGCCACTGCATGAGCAGGACACCCCTGCAGCCTATGGAGTCCATTCTCTCGGGTTGTTAGTGCTGCAGATATTTACGACATATAGAGTGGCACTATGAGACCGTGTGATGACCAACTTTAAAATGGCTGAAAGTGACCCTATCGTGTTTGTTGTCAAACATTGTGGAATCATAACCCCACACCAGTAACTGTGTGGGAGGTATGAATTCACCCCTCAGAAGCGAGCTTCGTGTGGTCCCTGCTGTTCCCGGTACCAGCCTTCTAGTCCCGGGCAGCCCAAAATGGTTGCTGCCGACCAGAGACGCATTTTTGCCCTCCTGCTGCTGAGACATGCTCGAGGAGGGGAAGGCGTCCTGTCACAGGGAGGTGTGTTCACCCCTCCCAGACAGAATTTAGGGATATATTCACAAGAAGGTGTGCTAAACATCACCAAAAACTGCTAAATCACCTTTACATATCACAGCCCATCACAGGAAAATATCCCCGTTTCAACGTGGAATTCAGAACAAGGCGGTAGCATGCAATAGTCTGCCAAAACCGTGGCCAATGTCTGCGATACAACCACCTCGGCGGAGATCAAAACACAAACCACAACACAAAAAAACCTGCGAAGAGCCCATTCGCGATGATGAAAGCAGGACACCGCAGGCAGGAATAAGCACAACAAAAACCTGAAAAAAGAGACAATCCAAACAGAAAACAACAGCCAAGCACAATGGAGGAAACCCGAGCCAGCATACAACCCCACAAGCCCTATTGGGAACAAAACATTGTACATGGCAGGCCATCTTGGACAAGGTGAATGCAGTCTGAGAGTGGAGGTGGACAATGGAAGAAAAACAGACCATCCGGAATGATGCGAAACGCACAAACAATCAGAAACACGCCGACAACAAGAAGGCAGAAATGCACACCGGAGGTGGGAGGCCAGCGCCACACCAGGAGCTGGATGACATGGTGGAAATGGTGTCCACCACATCAGTCTGGAGACTGTGGCAGGGCTCGGGGACCGGAAACTGCCCAAAACAACAGACACAACAGTAACAGGGAGAGGAACCAACAGAGACTGGAAGTTCGGGGGGGGGGAGATGGGCACAATGGCACACATGCACAATTAAGCACAGCACAACTGCAGACAAACCATGCCCAAGAGTAACAACACCAACCAAGATCACAAGTCACACATTCTGGCAACATCACACCACTGAACAAGCACAGAAGTGAAAACCACAATGATTGAAAGGGAGAAGGGTGAGCCAAATCAGATCTGAAGGGACATCTTACACACAATGCAGCACACACACATAGGAAGCAGAGCACCCCAACCTCGAACACAATGTAGCACAAACACCAACATTTTCACAACTGAATACAGGACCCAAATGCACCCGCCTGTTGCCGGTAAACGGCCATACGCATCTGGCTAAGCACGAAACAGGGACATGACAATGCACAAGTACAAACCCACAGTCCTGATGGGGTAGCAATGCACCTATGGCAGGGAGCCAGAGAGTCCATGACACACACATTGCCATACAAATCAAGACACAACACAGTTGGAGACAAGTGAAAGAGCGGAAGCTTTATCAACAAGTGCGTGTCAGTACGTCCAAGAGAAGTGCTATGATATGCAGACAAATGCTGCAGCATGTCTGAATGAGGAACGTGGGAAAGCGCCCATTGCCACCTCAGGGAAGCCATTCACCAACACAAGTCAATGCCAACCCGCGTCGGTTGTCCAAGCATGGATCATGAGTCCAGGCCAATGCAGCCATGTCCACTGTCGACTTGGGACATTTGACCAGATCCCCAAAAGGCAACCAGGCATCGGGACATGTGCAATGGGTCACATGCAGTTGTGGCTGCAGGTACCTTGTGACTCGTCCATGAACGCGAGTGCAGCTGCGTAGGCCAACATCTTCAATGAGTGATCGTCGTCCACCACATCTGACATGTCGTCAACGTAATCCATTAGCTGACCCAGGCAGATGTTCTGACTCCAACCACTGGCCCCACTGTGCACCAAAACCCAATCAGGTAGTGGCTCAATGTGCTCACTTCACACAAGGACTCGTGCAAACATCCAGGTCCAGTGTCCAGCATGCATGCCAAACATCTATTCATGCCATAAACGGGCATCACAGTGAAACTCCTGGTCGTGGGCCAACAGGGGGCGCATACATACATCGTAATCCAGGTCAGCTACCGTTACGTTGGAGAGGCAGACATCCATGGACCACTTGAATATACACAAGCGACAATGCAACACAGGTGATGTCCACAAGGCGGAAGCTCAGCCAGTAACTGATCTACAAGACAGCCAACGGCAGTGCCCCAGTACATGAAGTAGACGTGCACAGTACTGGTCCACGTGACTGGTTCCGAGCATGTGTTCAGGATGTTCTGCCATTGTGTCAGTGGCTCTGCTAGAAGCGGCACTGGCTTGCCCAGCGCAGTCCTGTGGATGAAATGGCACAGCTCAGTGCAATGAGCAGTGTCTGTGTCCAACTGGTGCAAGCCTGAGGTGGGGTGGGAGTACGTGTGAATGCCATTTCACGCACGCCAAATATGACCAAGGACTAATGCTTGTGAGATGTGTACACGTTGGTCTCACTTCGGGCAGTGCGTAGTGTGGGAGTCGCAACCATATCTTTCAGGGATGCTGGCCACAATACAGTTCCTGCTCGGAGCTGCAAATGTGCTACTGCCTGCTAGTTCACACAAAGTACCTTTCATCCCAACAGTAACTTCACCATCTGCATGCATACAGGAGATGCACAGGGTCTGGCGTGGGCGTGGTGGGATGTCTGCGACCCTGGGAACACAGTGACGCTGGCCTTTGAAGGTGTGCGGCCACGTGAGTGTAGGCCAATGGACCCGACAGATCGGACACAAGTGTACAGCTCAAGGATGGCAGTGTTCACGCTGCAAATTAGGTCAGGCAACTGACTCATGCATCTGAAGGGCTGATACACATAACACAAGACCCCGAGCGGTTTTGTGCTCCTACATATCCCCGTACGTGTGGGCCCACCCTCCTGGTGCATGCTACATTGCAACATCAACTACTGTGGCCCTGGTGGCGACTACACCCCAACACAGAGACACACTTACCACACTTCCTGCCCAAGGCAGGTACGAGCCACGCCCTGCTCCTCCTGCCGAATCAGCACACCCCTGCGCTGACCTGATGTATGCCGGACCAGCACATGCATGTAGGGAGGTGCATGCGAAGCTACATGTCCAGGGTCATTGCCAATGCTCAGGTGACATGGTAGCGTCCACTGAAGACCAATTAGGAGAAACAGGGATACCATACATCGTTACAATAACACAATTGTTAAAATCAAAAATTGGTGTATAAGTGTGTATTCACAAAATAGAAAAATAGATTTAGCAATTAATTAAGGCACAATTTATACAAGAGGTGAATGAGCAAACCGTGACGAGGTAAAAGGAAATCAGCCGATTTCCTTACCACAGGCAAGTGACTTAAAAAGTGACTTTTAGGTTTGTGGAAATATAAAGGAAAACGTCACAGTTAGCATCTCATACTCAACAATATGATACAAATTATAGTATAGAGTTAGAGACGTGTGTCGACGACGTTTCGATCCCGGAGAGATAGTGGGATTTCATCAGGACAAGGCGATGGAACGAGTGCCTGGGAAGTTTACCTGGGAAGGTATTACTGGAGATGGCATCTGCTGAAGACAGCACACTGTGATGTTGCAGGGCCCGTGCCCATCTTGCTGACACAATGTCCACACGGAAACACTTGCTCAGATGCTGTGAATGGCTATCGGCACGTGCGCACGGCCACATTTACTAGCAGGCACACATACTGAGTGACACCTGTGTTGGATGTGTTTGGGGTGTGTGCACACTAGTCGGCAAGGACTGCCTGGTGCAGTAAGAAATCGACAACAGTATACATCGCAAAAGACACAACCATTCATCCATAAAGGCCCCATGACTAGTGCTGCACAGAGTTAGTGACCCTGGATGCACAGCAGCCTGCACAGGCCTACCGCCACGGGACGCTGACTTGCGGGGCAATGGGGAAGGGTGCAGAGCAGGTATCCGTAGATGTAAAAGGAGCGTGTCGCGAAGTGTCTTGTTGGTCAGTGGGAGGTGTAGCCCCAGGGCATGATGCAGAGGGCAGGACCACGCTGAAATAGTCACTATGGTGGAGATGAATGGAACAGACACATGTCGTACACCAAGTCCGGTCCAGCCAGATGAAGATGCTGGAAACCACCAGGCCATGGACTCAGACGCCATCAAGGTCCAACCAGATAGTGCCCATGACTCATTGCGCACAGAGTTAGTGGCACCAGTGCTGTTAGGGGATGCTGCCTTCGATGAGGCATGTCCAATGGTGTGGATTCCTCCACAACTTATCCAAGACACAGTTCCACATGTGTGACCTGCTGGTCCAAAGGGTAGGCCTGAGCCCTCATCCATGTGTCGCCGGCTGGCATGGAACAGGGTTATTGGCACCACATGTCGCCAGCTGGCGTTGAACAGCGTTAGTGACACTATGTGTGGCCGGTTCGCGTTGAACAGGGTTAGTGGTACCACATGTGGCCGGCTTGCATTGTAAAGCGTTACTGGCACCACGTTTGGCTGGCTGACATTGAACATGGTTAGTGGCACCAAGTGTCGCAGGCCTGCCATATGGAATTATGCCTCACTGATCGAAGGGAGTCTGGTGCTGTGGCCGCTGCCATAGACTTGGAGTCACTGCCTTTCAGGACTCAGTACAGACTTCCACATGTGGGACCTACTGGGCCAAAGCAGAGGTCGTGAGACTGGTGCTTGGAGCTTGCACCAGCACATGGTGGGCCCTCTTTTCCACACGCCGGTGTAGGCAGGTGAGCAAAGCCTTGTTGGTGCACTAGGGCAGGCATGACGGGTCTGGGGACCAGCGGCCCTAGGTGCAGTAGGCGCTCAGGGACGCAGGCCCTGCTGTGCTCGGTGCAGGACTCGTGGCGGGCTGATAGACGCCGACCTGGCAGACGCGTGCTCCATTCCAAATGTGCACCACGACCTGTGTGATGGGCTTTTTGTTCACACCCGTCGCAGGCCTGGCGTATGCAGGTCCAACCCACTACCCACGTGCATGCGGGGGTGGACGTAACCCGCAACATTTCCGCATTCTGTCCCACAGCCTGTGGGGGCATGGTAGTGTCCACTGGCCAATACACTCCATACACCAGCAGTTGATCTCCACATGGCCATTTTCTGTCTGGCACCCCCATGCCACACCTGGCATTGGGTAAATTCACATTCCTTGGTCACCTGCTGCTCTCACACATGCCTGCTCCATGCCTCTCCTCACATCCTGCTATTGTGTGTCTGTGGTGCCATGCTGTGGCTGGGTTGTGGGCATTCTTCAGTATATTGGGTATGTGATGTATTTGTTATACTGCATGACTCATGTAACTGATAATGGACTCACTATTGGATGTGGTAAAAGGATCTGTCTAGTTTATCTCCATTCATGTCTTTGTGTGACGCAACCAAGTGAGTGATTGGACACGGTACACGTTTTTCTGTGCTTAAATACACAAAATTCTCTGACCTTTTCCCTTGTAAATACTCTCTGAACACTTGTGGTATTATGGACTTCCTATTCTTTTATTTCTGCCCATTTCAGCTACGCCTTATAATGATGTTTTATCTATATATTGTGATTTTTACTTTGACTTCATTGTCCCCTACAGATATGAATTCAGATCACTCCTCTGAATTAGGACTGTACCCCCACGTGACCATTATTTTGGAGTATTAACCCAGTATCTATATATTCAGATCAAGAAATACATACATGGAATCAATGATGTATTTGCGCCCTGACGAAGGAGTCTAGGACAAAAATTCCTTTCCGAATCGCGGCGCTTGTTTGTGTTTTTTCTATGTTTCTGTACTGTATACTGATATGAATTGTTATTTGGAGTTCTTTTATGGTATTGTATTATAAATTGATATGAATCGTTATTTTTTGTTTATATTTTGAACATTGTCGGTGGTGAGTTGGTGATTGTGGTGAAATTGGTTGTTCGGATGAAATGTATGAGTGGTTTTGACTGACTGGATATGTCTGCCTGTATATTTGGAATTGTGTGGGGTTTCCTTTTGTGTGTATATAATATAAATATGTATATATAGAACAATTGTAGTATTGTGTGGTCACAAGTATGAGCTTCTGCTGCTGTTATGTTATAAAAAATATCAGAAAAATGTGAAAATAAAATTTGATAATATTTTTTGAATAACTTCTGTGTGTGGGACAATGTTGTTTTTCATGTGAATATTGGATGCACTACCAAGTTTAAAGTATTTCTAAGTGAGGGGCTTGTTTTTGCTCTGGGTTGTGGGCATGGCAAGACTGGATTCCCAATGGAGACGTGTTGTCGTGTCATGTTGGATGTAGTTGTGCTGCATGCCCATTGGCAGTGTCGTGGGTAGCATGACTGTGTGCAGTGGGTGCATTTCAGGTGGGTCCGCTGTCTTTATGTATGCTGCCTCTGTGGTGTTCCGGGGGGGGGGAGGATGGGTCCTGGGGGTACTGGCGGGCCTGGGGTGGTTGCGGTGGGTATTGTGGCCCTCATGGGTATCCTCGGTGCATGTTCATTGTCTCCATGGCATCTGTGGGCCTTCAGGTGTGGCTCTGGGCTGGGCTCCCTTTTATGCTTAACACCAGCAAAAGGCAGGTGTAAATTCCCTGCTGCTACCGCGGCTTATCGCCTGTTTTTGTTCTGCATCGCAGATCTGGCAATTCGTTGTGAAAGTGGTGTTGTGGTTTTTTCGTGTGTTTTTGCATGGGAACGCCTACTCTGCATCTCATTAGGGTTAGTTGGTGTTGTCCACCGTGGAGATACATTTTGGGGCAGTTATCGCTGGAATACAGGCGATGTATGCAGTTTGCACCAGCTTGTTAATGGGATGTTAGATCTATTTCCACTTTTAATGCGTTAAGGTGGGGATAAATCAGAGTTTAGTCCTTGTGAATATCCCCCTGAGTGTATTAGGCCTGGGTGAGGGTGTTTGCCAGAGACCAAAAGACTGCATGAAGGGCACATTTGGTGTCCATGTGCATAGTCCAGTTCAATCCATTTCTGGGAGCCGTTGTCTACTGCTCTGGCACAAAACTGGACAAAGAACATGGGATCAACCTCCCCACTGTCCAAACTCTCCCCTGGGAGGGTCCCCTGAATCTGTCCAACCCTCTCCCGTGGGTACAAAAGGGCTTACCTGGCTGTGGGACCCTAGATTTAACATAGACAAGATTCTGATCAAGAAACCACTGACCTTTGACAGTCTGGACACTATGGAATTTGCTGGACTTTGTTTGTGCCCGACTTCATCTCCCACACCGTACAAAGCATTGTCTGTGCCCGTGTACCATACAGTCTCTGTGTAGGATCTGTGGAGCATCAAGGACAACTGAAGATATCTCCCTTGGAGTGAAGGAGTTACTCCCATGCAACCACAGGGACCACATCTTAACTGACTGGTCTGCTGCTCCTGAGCTTGTATGGACTCCAAAGGCTTCAGCAACACAGGAGGTGGGTTTGAAAGTCCCTCGAGGACTCAGCTACCCTCTTACCAAGTTTAAGGTCAGAATTCTACATTGGGGCTGAAATATCTGTACACCTGTGCACCTCGTATTTTTGCAAGTGCATGTACTTGTTGGTGTTTCCAAACAAGTACACCAGGCTCTGAGTAGCCCCTACCACTGTCACCATTTTCACCAAAGAACTTTGGCCTCCTCACACACGAGTGCTCCATGGGCTGTTGCTTTGTGAAACTGCTTGAGGTCCCCTCAAGACTCCTGATCCACGTGCCTGTGGATCCTCTTGAGGGTCAATACTGCTTTTCTTGGGCTTATTTGGTTGCTCCAGGCCTGCACTGACTCCCCTGTTTTTTTGTGAGTCTCCTAGACCTTGTTGGTCTGAACCATAACCTTCTTCAAACTTCTGCATGGGTTGCCGCTGCCGAGGCTTGTTGGTGCTCCAGCCAGACACCGACCCCTCAGTTCTCGACATCCTCTGTGAGACAGCTCGTATACAGCTCCTGGTTGTCCTTGACATCTCCTGGTCCTAGTGGCTGCAGAGTCAAGAAACCCCTCAACGCACCAGAAGCATCCGACATCGGCGGGCATTCGTCTACTGAGTCCCTGATCCCTCCTAAGTGACTCAGACGCTGTCCCCTCTGCTTTCAGGTACTCTTCACCAAGAAACCATCTTTGGGTTCCGACTGACACTTTCCTTCTTTCCAACAGTGGCTCTTCTTCGAAGTCCTCCATAGAGCTCGACAGCGGTTTCTGACGCAACTTCAGACCTATGCACCCGGCTTCCCTGGGATAGGTTGTAGTACGGTATCCATGGGTGGGGTGGCTCTCCAACCTCCTAACTTCCACAGGGTTTCTTTGAAGTCCACATAGAAGGATCCTTAAAATTTAAAAGTTCAACCGCGACTCTCCCATAGAATTGTATGTTGCATGCGGTCGTGATCCCACACAGCACCCATCGTCATGTGGGGTCCCTGCTTACTCACCTTGAATGGTTCCTTTTGGCCCCAGCAATTCTATCTACATCCTCTAGACACTGTCTTGACCCGAGTTGTTGTTCTTATACCACTATTTTAGTATATGGTTTCGTCTCACCCAGGAGTACACTGACAATTAGTGCTGTTTACTATTGTTTCTGTGCCACAGTATTGTGTGCTTTGTGAGTATCCCCGTGTAGAGGGCACTGCATCATACTTAAAGAGTGTTATATCAACAAATATATATTTTTAAACTACTGTGTGGTTCTCCTTTTATTTAACCAATACTATAAGGTTGCTTTCTGGTAAAACAAGCTGCTTAACATTCTTTCAAGACTAAGCCTGAAAGCTGCTCTCCACAGATACTACCTGGTTATCTTTCTAAGGTTATCTTTGACCTCTCAAATCACCATAAGGGTTGTTTGGACTGGTGCAGGGTGCCCACTTTAATTAGTGGACAGCATATACCAAGCCAACTTCTAAAAAGCTCTATAAAAGAAATAAAATAGTGTTATTTAAATTGTATTTATCTAAATACTGGGACAGACCAACCCATCTGACATTCTTACAGTGCATGCACTTATATACAACAAAGTAAAAAGCATGCATCTCTTAAGTACCTGTAAGCAGATAATAAGCAATGTGCTTTTCTTTCCTCACCGGTGCATTTGCATTTGTGAGGTTCCAGGACGCATCCAGCCCCATACTCGATTAAAAGGAGACCTGATGGTCCCTTAACTTCTGTCTTTATCTGTGCCCAGCTAGAGGTAGAGAAAAAAGCCCTCGCTTCCTGCACGTTGCTCCTGGGAATGGAAAGCAGACAATGTGCAGGGGCTGCTAAACATGTCCCGGTGTCTCACAATTACACTGGGACAAGTTCAACATATTTCTGTGGGGCCAAACTTCTTAGCAGAGTGGACGGCATCCACCCTGTGAAAATAGTGGGTGGACGCGGTGTACCCGCTTGTACTACCGGCTCGTGCCCCGGTCATAATGTTGTCTCGCACACAGAATCAGTCAATCAATACAGAATCAGTCAATAAAACTTGTAAAGCGCGCTACTTACCCGTGAGGGTCTCAAGGCACTGAGGGGAGGGGGGTGCCGCTACTGTTCAAAGTGCCAGGTCTTGAGGAGTCTTCTCAAGGCGAGTAGGTCTTAGGTCTGCTGTAGGTGGGTAGGGAGGGTGTTCCAGGTCTTGGCAGTAAGATAGGAGATGGATCTGCCGCCTGAGGTCGTTTGTTGGATGCGGGGGACAGCGGCGAGGGTGAGGCAGGCAGAGCGGAGCTGGCGGGTGGGGGTGTAGAAGCTGAGTCTGCTGTTCAGGTAGGCTGGTCCGGCGTTGTGGAGTGCTTTGTGTGCATGGGTGAGGAGCTTGAAGGTGATTCTCTTGTCGACGGGAAGCCAGTGTAGGTCTCTCAGGTGGGGGGTGATGTGGCTGCGGCGGGGGACTTTGACAATCAATCGGGCGGGATCCACTTGTAGATCCTGCGGAGCGTGTGGAGGATGTTGTAGCAGGAGGAGGAGACAGCGTTGACCTGCTTAGACATGGAGAGGGAAGAGTCGGGGATGAATCCTCGGTTGCATGCATGGTCGGTTGGTGTCGGTGCTGTTCCCAGTGTGGTCGGGCACCAGGAGTCGTCCCAGGCTGAGGGGGAGGGTCCAAGGATGAGGACCTCCGTTTGTCCGAGTTCAGTTTCAGATGGCTGCTCCTCATCCAGTCGGCGACGGCCTTCATTCCCTCGCGGAGGTTTGTTTTGGCGCTGTGTGAGTCCTTGGTGAGGGAGAGGATGAGCTGGGTGTCGTTGGCGTAGGAGATGATGTTGAGGTCGTGATGACGGGCCACTTGTGCGAGGGGGGCCATGTAGACGTTGAACAGCATCGGGCTGAGGGATGAGCCCTGGGGGATGCCGCAGATGAAGTTGGTGGCTTCGGATCAGAAGGGTGGGAGCCAGATGCTCTGGGTTCTGCCGGAGAGGAAGGACGTGGTCCAGTCCAGGGCCTTCTCTTGGATTCCGGCTTCTTGGAGGCGTGTCTTTAGAGTGCGATGGCAGACCGTGTCAAAGGCGGCTCACAGGTCCAGGAGGATGAGGGCTGATGTTTGGCCATTGTCTAGTTGGTGCCTGATGTCATCTGTGGCGGCAATGAGGGCTGTCTCGGTGCTGTGGTTTCATCTGAATCCGGACTGGGACGAGTCCAAGATGTTGTTATCTTCGAGGTGGCGGGCCAATTGCATGTTGACGATTTTCTCGATGACCTTCGCCGGGAACGAGAGCAGGGAGATGGGCCGTAAGTTCTTGAGGTCCTTGGGGTCTGCCTTGGGCTTCTTGAGGAGGGCGTTGATTTCGGCGTGCTTCCAGCTTTCCGGGAATGTCGCTGTTATGAAGGAGATGTTGATGACCTTACATAGTTGGGGTGCGATGGCTGCGTCTGCTTTGTTGAATACGTGGTGTGGGCATGGGTCTGATGGAGATCCTGAGTGGATGGAGTTCATGACCTTGCGTGTCTCGTCGTCATTGATGTTGGACCAGGAGGTCAGGCGGTTGGCGCTGGTGGTGTTCGCAGGGGAGGTGGAGTCTGGCGTAATCAGGGCAGTCGTGGTGTTGAAGCTGTCGTGGATGTCAGCGATCTTGTAGTGGAAGAAGATGGCCAGTGAGTCGCACAGTTCTTGTGAGGGCGGGATGTCGTTGGCATTGGCGCTGGAGTTGGAGAGTTCTTTTACGATTCTGAAGAGATCTTTGCTGTCATGTGCGTTGTTATCCAGGAGGATCTCTTGGCTGATCTGATGAGGTGGTGATGTCTGCGGGTGGTGTCCTTGTGGGCTGCGTGGTTGTCCGGTGTACGTTCGTGGAGCCATTTCTTCTCCAGTTTCCGGCATGCGCGTTTGGAGGTCTGGAGCTCGTCGGTGAACCAGGTGGCTCTCTTGCTGGCTTGGCTGTTGGAGGGTTTCTTGAGTGGGGCGAGGGTGTTGGCGCAGTCCTTGATCCACTGTCTGAGGTTGTGGGCTGCAATGTCTGGGTTGGTGGGGTCGGTGGGTGGGTTCTGGGCGTGGGTGGTGATCAGCTGGTCTTTGGTGACTTTGCTCCAGCAGCGGCGAGGCAGCTGTTGGGTGCGGTGGTGCGTGGTTCGTTTCTTGAAGGTGAAATGGATGCAGCAGTGGTCGGTCCAGTGGAGTTCGGTGGTGTGGTCAAAGGCGACGTGGGTGCTTGTGGAGAAGATGGGGTCCAGCGTGTGGCCGGCGGCATGGGTGGGTGCAGTGACGAGTTGTCTGAGGCCGAGGTTGGCGATGTTGGCGATCAGCGTGGCAGAGTTGGCGTCATCGTTGTTCTCAAGGTGGAAGTTCAGGTCCCCGAGGAGGATATAGTCCATAGAGGCAAGTGGGTGGGTGCTGGCGAGGTTGGCAATGGAGTCGCTGAACTGAGACCGGGGTCCGAGGGGTCTGTAGACGAGTGTTCCTCTGAGGGTTGTGTTGGAGTCGGTGTGGATCCGGAAGTGCAGGTGTTCGGCGGTGTTGAGGGTGTCGTCTGCGTAGGTGGCGACCTTGAGGGTGGACTTGTGGACGATGACTATTCCTCCTCCGATTGCATTGGCGTGATCCCTGTTGGTGATCTTGTAGCCACCCGGGATGGCTATGGCGATGTCGGGCACGAGGAGTCGTTCCACCAGGTCTCGGTTAGGAAGTCCACATCTGGGACGGAGGTGTCGAGCAGATCCCAGAGCTCGATGGTGTGTTTTCGTGTGGAGTGGGTGTTGAGGAGTATGCAGCGAGGTGGTTTGGTCCAGTCCTTGGAGGTTTAGGGGCAGATGTATCAAGTGTTTTGCATGTCGCAAATGCTGCGAATCGCAATTTCGCAGCGTTTGCGACATGCAAAAGTGCAATTGGCATGTATCATAGAAATCGCATCGCACATTATGAATTCGCAATTTAGCGAATTCTTAATGTGCGAAAAGTATTAATTCGCAGAATAAATAGCGTTTTCCAAAATTGCATGTCCTTACTTAGCTCTCCCTAGCGAGGGTGACTAGGGCTGCGAGCTAGTGTGTACAATATACCTCGTTTGGAAACTTCAAAAAGCATTTTGGAGCGCTTTTAATTTGAACCTGTTTTATATTTGGCGGGCTTTTAATCTGTGAGATTTAGTGGGAATTGTATTTTTGAGGAACACTGACACCCTACACACCTTTACTCTTTCATTCCTGCCCTGCCCAGCCGCCTTTCTGAAGCGCTACTCGGCGGCGATGGGCGCCATCTTGGGTGAGGCTGGGGGAGCGCTCTAGTCGCGCCGTCCTCCCGCCCTCCCTGGGTATTTAGTCCCGTCTTTTAGCGACCGCGGTGCCTTACTTAGCTCTCCCTAGCGAGGGTGACTAGGGCTGCGAGCTAGTGTGTACAATATACCTCGTTTGGAAACTTCAAAAAGCATTTTGGAGCGCTTTTAATTCGAACCTGTTTTATATTTGGGGGGATTTTAATCTGTGAGATTTAGTGGGAATTGTATTTTTGAGGAACACTGACACCCTACACACCTTTACTCTTTCATTCCTGCCCTGCCCAGCCGCCTTTCTGAAGCGCTACTCGGTGGCGGTGGGCGCCATCTTGGGTGAGGCTGGGGGAGCGCTCTAGTCGCGCCGTCCTCCCACCCTCCTTTTACCCAATATAATGTGCATTACGGCCAGACGGCGCAGCGGGCTGGCGCAGCGGGCGCGCCGGATGCGCGCCGAAGCCGCGCCTAAGCCAAGCCCGTCTGCGCCCGTCCGCGGCCGGCCGGGACCAGGGGCCACGACCCCTGCTTCTCCTTCCCACCAACTCTATCACTACAGCAGGGCTATGCTGCTGAGACTACACCCCTACCCTTCCTTCCTATGTAGACACTCCATGGAGGCGCTTGAGTTGCAGTTGTGCCCTCATTGCTCATTTAAAGGTAGGAATGTTGTGCCCGCTGTTACGGACGAGGTGATACTCAAAGGTGGCTTGCTAAATTGTAGATCGCTAAGCAAGCATTGTGTCCAACTATGGGACCTTTTATCAGATGAGGAGTTGAACATACTGTTCCTAACGGAAACTTGGTTGGGTGAGCACTCCGACCCTGATATCCTCAGCACTGTCCCGCGGGGGTATACCCTCACTAGAATTGATAGAGGGGGAGGGAGGGGCGGGGGCATCGCCATTATTGTTAAAACACCTGTTGAATGCTCCCTGCACCCGATTAAGGTTGATAACTGTGAGGTTGGTGAGTTTAATATTAAGATTGGCCCTCAGGAATCTATTTCCGGCATTTTAATTTACAGACCCCCGGGAGCCATGGGGAATTTCAGACTTAGCCTGATGGAAGGCGTCGCCCATCTTGCCATCAGACACAGTAAACTGATGGTGTTGGGAGATCTTAATGTACATCTTGAAGATCCCCTTCAGAAAGATGCGGTTGACCTGCGACAAGTCTTGAAAGAGCTGCAACTTGATTTGCAAAGTGATGCCGCTACCCATGAGCTAGGCCATTGTTTGGATCCAGTGTTTGCCAGCTGGGATGGGGTAAAAGTGATGAAACCTCAACCTCTCCCCTGGACGTGTGGTAAATAAATAAATAATACCTCTATTTTTGAATGCTTAAATGAATAACAGATAGCTCAATAAATAAGAGTCAAGATTCGAGGTAGTAGGAGTTTGCAGGTTTATTACAGCATAAAGGACAGGAACAGGACAACCTGCACAGGAATAGGATGGCAGCGCTGCCGGGGGCAGAATCGGGACAAGGACCAGGATAACTTTTTAATAACAGTACATGAGCATATATACATAACGCAAACACATAGCATTACATTGCAATAGGCGTAGCAGTGGGTGGAGCAATAGGCGTGACGCGTAGCAGTCGCGAAAGATAAAGGTGAAAGTAGGTGTAACAGGGCGTATACATAGACATGTGATGCAAACGTAACAGAATATGTCATAAATGGGGCGGAAACATGGAGGGGGCTACCTAAGGAGCCGGGACCTCTGACCTAATGGTGCGCGCAAACTGGCAATGACGTGTTACTAGGAGAAGCTGGGGGCTATGAACTCTGTGCTAGGAGCAGAGACTGAAGTCTGGAGAGTCAGGGCGACATGTACCTAAGCAGTATCTAGTATCTGATGTTTTGAGAACATGTTGATATGAACTAAGAGTCAGGAGGGGAGAGGCTAACGGACTCTAAGACTGGAGCATGCATTATTCTACATGTAGTGCGTGATGAAGAATATTAAATGACCATTAAATGCAGTATTTCTCTTACATGGAGACGTAAAGGCTAGACAATGACGGAAACTATTGATGCAGTTCAGTAGCTTTGGGAATGCAGAGAAGGAGGACTGAGCTGATAACTGGAATCATAACATACTCTTGGCAGACTCAGAGGCAGAACCAGGCTGAGCCGGGCACTGCGAGGCAGGAAGTAAGTGAAGGGTCGAGGATACAGGTGGGGGCTGTATCGCTCCTCAGCGAGGCTTCAGGAGACAGGAGCTGAATCTGGTGTCCGGACCCTTTTGAGGCCTAGAAACGGGGACTTTACAATGGAATAACGAGCACACTGAGAAACGTGGCAACGTAACTTTACATAGGCCTGATATTCGTAGTATTCACGAGAACTGGAAACTGACATACTAGAGGTGGACACAACTGTA
This sequence comes from Lissotriton helveticus, assembly GCF_964261635.1. Lineage (NCBI taxonomy): Eukaryota > Metazoa > Chordata > Amphibia > Caudata > Salamandridae > Lissotriton > Lissotriton helveticus. The sequence continues at coordinate 1,758,136,985 of NC_136068.1, read as the reverse complement.
ATTGCGTCTTTAATCGAACATAGGGAATACATATGCATATTAATCATGCATAGATAACATATGATGGAGGACGCGTAGGGACACAGAACATGGCAAAATTTACTTTTCCACATTCCCTCCTTGTCACTACGTTTCCATCAGGAAACATCAATATTCATGATACCATCTATCATTTCATACAGTATCATTTGCTCGTCTCGAATTTTCTTGGAACGGGATTTAGAACGGGGCTTGGGACTAGGAATACAAGAGGTAGCACAAATGCCGCAAATCGCAGGGCCACATTGTATACAGAGGCAGCAGCTAAATATGATCGCTACTGCAATACCTAGAAAGGACAAGACTTTCCATCCCCAAGCGGAAATTATATTCCAGAACCAACCGGACCATGTCCAGGTGCCTGGATCTTGGTGTAACAGATGGGCAATTTTATGGAGTCTGGTTATAGCTGAATAAACAGACGGTGCGTTATTTGGAATGAAAATGCAGCAACTAGATCCGATGACTCTACAGGCCCCGCCCCTATCGGCCAATATGACGTCAAGGACGAGACGATTTTGCAAAACGACAAATCTCATAGCAGATTGCTCTTCGGTTAAGTTACCTAGAGCAGAGGCAGTCTCATTGACTACTGCTTCAAGGGTTCTGGTTAACCTACGAATTAGCTTACTATTCTGGATAGGTCCTATAAAGAAGAAGAAACCTCTATTGAAATCTGTATACTGTTCTAGAGCAGTTTCAGTAATAATCGACAATGGGGGACTCGATCTCCCTTCTATGTCTAATGTGTACTAGATGTGTGTTTCTGTGATAATCAGATGGGGCTAGGAAAACAGGTGGCAGTAGGAAGGCAATGTAACAGGTTCCCTCCCAATCGAGGGGCAGACGAACATATGCGGTCTGACCACAAATAAAATAAGAATGACGTGAAGCTTTGAAAATAGATTTCCCACTGTCACTATACTTGACAATAGTAGTACAATCGCTATGTCCTACATGTACGGAACCATTATTTCTAACACATAATTCGCCTTTGACTGGTAGTACTGAAATAGCAGGTAAGTCTGGAGTGGAATCAGACTGAACATTCAGGACCATGAAATTTGAAGAATAATTACCTAAATTGTAAACTTCATTCTCTAGATCTAACCCTGTTCTGTGGGGAAGACCTTGCTTGTCTGGGAAACATGTACTATTAAGAAAAGACATATCTGTTGAGGATGACGTTAACGTGGACCATGCTCCACACGAACCATTATGTGAAAATGGATAAGGAAAGAGTGGCAGAACTCCCTTTGGGGTCTGGAAAGGGGGGAGTCGACCACACACCCAACAATTAGTGGCATTGCTGGTCTGGTGTGAATAATGTAACATGCGGATGAAAGAATTGTTACGCATAGCGAGGCGGTAGGAGAGTTCATGAGGAGGCAGATCACTAAACGTGTGCTCTACTGTAGCATTGGAAGACTTATTTACATGAGAAACTGGAAAATACAGGTAAAATGCATAACTGGTGCAGGAAATCATAATACTGAGAAATAATATGAAACATAGAAAAACGATACATCGGATTGAGTTTTGACTAACTCTCTCACTATGGGGGTCTATTTTATACATGTCAGAAACCGGTCTAACCGTTTCACCTAGGGGAGGACTTAGACCATCAAACTGGCTGACTTATTTTACTAGACCTTAACTTGAGTTTATACTCCTGTTGCGGAGTTTTCTCTAACAGGGAGGGTGCAGTATCATTGTCTTTTGCGGGACAGTCCTTAAGAATAGTACTTTGGCAGTCCTTTGAATCCTGGGAAATGTTCTTTGAGACTGGCTTCAATCCATAAAATTTTTTAATATGCGAAAGATGCACCCAGCCTTTGCGTCCCTCCAACTTCACGGCTGTACGGGTGGCGAGGAGGACCTGTCGGGGCTCCTTCCAGCGAGGCTCCAGCGGACTTGAGCGATCGAAATTTCGCACTAGGACCATGGATCCGGGAACGATTTCATGCGGTGCCACCTCGGTATTGTCTGGAAATGCGGCAGCAACCTGTGAACGACAAGAGTTGAGGGCAGACATCAAGGAAGCTAGGTAATCTGTCAGCATATTACTTGAAACATCGGTAATACTTCGGGGTCTAGGTGTACCCCACATGTTAGGGGGGCGGCCGAAAACGACCTCATACGGGGACAGACCTGATCTGGAATGTGCGACCATGCGCATATAGAACAAAGCGACTGGCAGAGCTACGAGCCAGTCCACACCTTTCTCTTGACAAACTTTTGCAATTCGGATTTTCAGGGTCTGATTATGTCTCTCTACGAGACCGGCTGCTTCAGGATGGCGTACACAATGGAACTTCCACTGGTACCCTAACAAAAGGGACACATGTTTCATGAGTTCAGATGAGAATGGCTGGCCGTTGTCAGAATATACGACTCTAGGGAGTCCGTAACGGGGGAAGAACTCACGAACCAACTGCTTGGCAGTGGTCGTGGCTGTGTAATCTGGGACTGGGTATGCCTCCGTCCACCTTGACAGAGCGCATACGACTACAAGGACATACTTGAAACCTCGACATCGCTCCATCTGAATGTAATCCATCTGGAGGACTTCAAAAGGGTGGTCAGGGGGCTGGAATCCACCTTGTTCCACCGGGACACTTTTACCTGGATTAAACTGACAACATATCATACAGGTACGGACTTTCTGCTTGGCTGCAGCTCGTAAATGCTTGTTGAACCAGAGGTTCTGGATACTGTCTAACATGGCTTTTTCTCCTAAATGTGCTGGACTATGTGCGGTATTGATAATGACTTGAACCATAGAGTCGGGGAGAAACCATGTGGCTCTACCCTTCGTTAACCATCCCTGATCTGTCTGGACCCCTCCTTGTTCGGACCATTTCTTGATTTCATCGGGAGTAGCATGTAACTGGATATCTATGACATCTTGAGTAGGGTCCTTAACTGTCATACATGTAGTTGGATCTGGAGTGTATGTCGGTGTCTTATTTACTGGAATGTCTGGTGTCTGAGCTGTAAGCTTGGCTGTGCGATCTGCTAGATCATTACCCTGGGAAATAATGTCAGTAACTTTCGTATGTGCTTTGCACTTCATGATAGCAATGGATGTCGGTAAATGTATGGCATCTAACAGAGCTTGAATAAGGAGACCATGCTGAATCTTGGTTCCATGAGAAGTCATGAAACCTCTCTCTTGCCAGAGCACTCCGAAGTCGTGTACGACTCCAAATGCGTAACGTGAATCTGTGTAAACATTAACTTTCAGGTTCTTGGCGTGTATGCAGGCTTGTGTCAGAGCAACTAGCTCTGCTGCTTGAGCAGACAGGGTGTCAATGCGGTGTGTTTCTATAACGTCGGTGTCGGTAGTCACTGCATACGCGGCGACTAGTTCTCCTGTACTTGTTCTCATACATGAACCATCCACATAAAGTGTCAGGTCGGGATCTGGTAATGGAATATCTGTCAGATCTTGTCTTGGCTTTGTCATGATGTTAACTATTTCCACACAGTCGTGTGTGGCAGAATTCGAAGTAACTGATGGTAACAGTGTAGCAGGATTTAAAACGTTGCAGCGTCTGATTTCTATGTGTGGCTGGAACAGTGTCAATTCATAACCTGTTAAACGTGCAATTGTCAAGTGCTGAGTTTGTGTTCGGTTTAAAAGAACTTCCACGGAGTGTGGAACTTGTACTGTCAGGGAATGTCCTAATACTATGGAATCACTTTGTCTGATAGCTAGTGCTGTGGCTGCAACTGACTTGAGGCACGCAGGCAGAGCCTGGGCTACAGGATCTAATGTGCTCGAGAAATAAGCACAGGGCTTGTATAGTCCTGCTTGATCTTGTGTGAGGACAGATAATGCTGTACCTTCGCGTTCAGTGACGAAAAGTGTAAAAGACTTACTGTAGTTCGGTGTTGCTAGAACTGGAGCTTGACATAGGGCTTTCTTTAACTCATTGAAACTAAGTGTATGTTCAGATGTCCAAGGGAGGACAGTCGATACGGCTGCCTCCTGTGTCGTTAACTGTATCAGTGGCTTGGCTAGAAATGCATACTGAGGAATCCATTGTCTGCAATAAGAAGTAAGGCCAATAAAAACACGTACCTCCTTCTGGGTCTTGGGCTGAGGAAGACTCGTTATTAACTGGATTCGGTCTGGTGTCAACTGCCTACCCCTCTTGGACAGTAAGTGTCCTAAGTAGACCACTTGCTGGACACAGAATTGAAGCTTCGAAGGGGACACCTTGTGCCCCATCTCGGCAAGGAAATACAAGACTGCAAGGGATGCTCGCTCGCAAGCACGTTCAGAACGGGCTGTGATCAGTAGATCATCGACATACTGGAGCAGGGCAGTGTCAGTTGGCATGTGAATGTTGTCTAGTTGTCTCTTGAGTGCTTGACTGTAAATACTAGGACTTTCTGTGAAACCTTGAGGAGCGCGTGTGAACATATAGCTCCTTCCATTTAAACAAAATCCGAAAAGGAACTGGCTGTCTGGATGAATGGGGACACTAAAAAATGCGTTCTTGAGATCTATGACTGTAAAAAATAAGGCTTCGGAATCAATGGCTGTCAACAGGGAAGAGATATCTGGGACAACTGGATACTGGGGAATAATACATTTATTAAGTTCTCTGAGATCAATCACTAATCGATATACTGGAGGTGCATTCGGATCAGTACGTTTCATGACAGGAATGATCGGAGAATTACATACATTGGAGTCAGTTTCTACAACTACTCCTTGAGCCATGAGCTCGTCAATAATTTTGGATAAGGCTGCTACAGCCTCAGGTGGCAATCTGTACTGTCTGATTCGTGGCAGGACTACACCTGGCTTGAGAGTCACACGATGGGGTGTGATTTGCATAAAGCCGACATCAGTTGGACCTTGCGCCCATAGATGCTGCGGAACATTAGACAATCTCGGATCAAAATCTCGTAATACATAGTGACCCTTGAAGTCACGTAGGAACAATCGTATTCCCTCTGGGGAACAGCATATAACTGCACCTAACTCTTTCAGTGTCTTAATGCCTAATAGATTTTCTGGACATGACTTAGTAAGTAACAGATCAGTAGTGCGGGACAATGGACCTACTTCTAGAGTAACTGGCTTTGATATTTCATTTACGATAGGTTTTCCTGAAAATCCAAGGGAAACATTTCTAGAGCCTGAGAGCGGAGCCCCTGGAACTTCGGCGTGACTTATAGTGGTCCTACTTGCCCCTGTATCAATCAAAAACTTTCTGTCTTTCCCTAATACTTGACTGTGAACATAGGGACCTTCTTGATCGACAGGTATCTCGATGAGAGGCAAGCCTACCTCCCTCTCTAGGCTGTTTCATGAATACGGTTGATACTCTGGATACTCAGACTGTGCATACTGGTACATCTGCTGTGTAACATGCTGTGTCGCAGCGATAGGCTGCGGTGCTGTAACTGTCTGTGGTGCATTCTGTGACTGAGGAGTCTGTGTAACTTGTTCTTGTCTCGGCGGACGTGGTCTTTCTTTAGTCTTACCGGTAGCTATGTTGTGTTTCAGAACTGCACACTCGTTTATAAAATGACCTGGCTGTTTACAATAATTGCAGTTTCCTTTAACGGGAGCTGCAGGATGACTGGCTTGATTTGTACCCCTTTTCTGACTGTCTTGAGGAACAGATTGTGCAACTAGTACTTTCATTTTCGTGTCTTTCATACGTTTTCTCTCATGTTCTTGCTCTTCTCTGATTCTATTCTGGTGATATTGGAGCATCTGTAACATCTGGGACGGGGTATTAGCTTGCCAGGTACTTTCGACTTTCAAAACTCGGTTTTTAATTTGTGGGCTTGAATTCTCGACTAATTTAGTAACAAAAAGATGAGGGTACGACTCGCTACTTGTCTTGAGGCCACTGTTTATGGTAAAACATTTCTCAAATCTAGAATAATAATCACTAATATCTTCGTCTTGTTTCTGTTTACAGGCTGAGATTGCATCCCAGTCCTCTTTTCTAGTTGTCAATAACCTGGGCAAAACTTGTATTAACAGTTCAGGTAATTCTTTACATTTATCTCCAAGACCGGTACCTGGTACTCGTGCCTTATCTTCAGCTTCTAGAACTGCCCAATCGATCTTTTTCTCTCCCACCTCCCATTCTTTTTCTTTGAGTTTCTCATATACCCCTGCGGGCAACAAGACTTTTAACATTTTAATAACGTCTGGATACGTATATTCTCCCATACGGAGCATGTCTTTTAATTCTCGGTGGAACCCTGCTGGATCTTTATCATGACAGGGAATTAACTTTTTCATCTCTAAGAGTTCCATCTTTGTGATCGGGGTGTAAACAAACACTCGTTGCATTTCACCACCGTCTGTCTTAACTGGATGCACTTCTCGTAACGGATTCTGTCTGTCTATGTAAAAGGGTTTACTTTCTGGGGGTGAGACATGAACAAAATGCGGGTTCAGAAACGTTCTGTATTTGTGGCGCTGTTCTAAAATAACACTAATTAAATCGGTACCTAAACCTTTCCATCTATACTGGAGTAACTCGTTCAGGACATCGTGTAACGGACCTGGATCAGAATGTTGACCCTCATACAATGTAATGAGGTGCTGGATCATATACATACCCACCAGTCGTTGCTCGGCTGGGGGCAATTTCAGAAACATTTGTGCCACTATTTCGTCTGGAAAAGTGGTAGAATCAGTAATCCATCGGACTGCTGATCGGACTAGTTCTTGTTCATGCATGGTACTTAACTCGCTATAACCGATTCGTAATTTCAGAATGTGATCGGTAGCTTGGAATACTTGTTCCAGAGAACCTTGTTCTGGTGCTGGATGGTGAAAAACTGGCTTGTGTTCTAGACGTAAATGGCGATCTGGAAATCTAGATTTTCCTACATACGCTATTCTGTCGGGATTCTCGTCCTCTACCTCTTCAGTATCAGAGTTACTTTCTTTCTCGCTTACTTGTGCTGCTTTGCGTTGTTCGTGTATCCTTATTATTTCTTTACGAATCTTCTTATACATACTCTCTATACTACTGATGGTTCTGTGCTTACCCTCTGCTATATTATCACTCCACCTTGTCAGGGCTTTCATTTCGGCTTGATCTTTGGTCGGATAATCTTGTTCCCTTATTAGACAATTAATCAGAAACTTTAATAGCATGAGCTGGACTTCAACTTTTCTTTGGCACATGACGTCACTAATACTTTCTGGATCATTCCCGGTACGGATGAAACGATATATTCTGTCTAGATCTTCTTTCATATCTGGTAGGGTGACTAGATACTCGGTCACTTTTCTTACGCGTAATGAATATAAAACCATACTATCCTCGCCTGGGACTGGATCATAGCCACATTCGGTAAGGGCTTTTCTTATTTCTGCAACAGACTGATATCTGGGCGTACGCTGTGACGCTTGTGCATGTAATTCGGCTAACGTTAAACGCTTGTGTGGCGGCGGGGTTTGAGGAGGACCTCCCCCTGCGGCCCCTAAACTAGAGTCGTCTACTGATGCTCTTCGTCCTGGCAGAGTGGGAAATGGAAATGCAGGCTGGACTTGTATGGCGGGCTGGACCGGGGGTACCGTAACAGGTACTCCGGTGTCTGGAGGAGCGGGAAGTGCCTGATTTACAGGGACTGGCGGAGCGGGATTTGCATATTCTGGGACTGTGTCGTCCAAATAGGACGAGATGAAAATATCAGCTGCGGTCGGTTTGTGACGTAGCTTGGTCGGAACTAATGGTGGCGGAAAATTACTGGATGCCTCCGGGGTCGCTTTTGGCAAGCCCTCGGCAAGAAGAGGATACATACCCTTAATAAGGGCATGCCTCTTCTGTCTGACTGTTCGGTTTTGACTCGTTCACCTATCTCGATTAATTCCCTTTCTTGGGCTCGTTCTAAGGATTCTCTACTCAATTCTGACTTTCTGATTTCTTTTTCAGTTCTTTTATGAGATTCTTTGCGCCATAACTCAATGGCATCTTTCTGTGACTGTCTGGCTTTCTTTTTCCATAATGCTTCTTCTACTCTCATGATGCACTCGGCATCCCATGTGCCTGATACAGGCCATCTATACTTTTCTTCTAACACCTTGGTATACTCTACCCATAAATCTAGATACAATATGGCGCTTATGCCATGCTTTTGATACATAAAATGACCTGGACTGTCCCTAGGCGGGACAGGAACTGCTGCTTCTAGCAGACCTTTTCTGGTTTTTAACTGACGCAGTTTTGAAAAGAGTGGCATGACTGAACTATAATCTAGACACAACACAATACACAATAAAACACGATAATTACTTCGCACTCATACCACGACATTAAAATACATGAATAACATTCAGAATAACAGTTCGAACAGAATACTACCTGGAATACGGAAAACAGAATACATGAATTTCCTCGAGAACAGAACTGACTAGAACAGGAACTAGATGCACTGCTGAAACAGTACGAAACTTACCGGTCTCATACAGAGACACGTCAGGACCCGCATCCACCGTAGTGGACACTTCGTTTGTGGGACTGTGTACCACCAACCCACGGACCAGAGTCAATTAGATTGACCCTGTCTAGATACTACCCCAGCAACGGTACTCACCGGGCAGCAAGAACGGAAGGCCTCGGACTGGACTGGACTGCTTGGACGCCGGACGGACGAACTTCGGACTTCTGTTACGGGTGGGCCTCCGGATACCTCGGACCTTGGACTCTCGGCTTGGGCTCTGGTCGGGACTCGCCGCGTTCCTCCACCGTCTCGTCTGGATGCTGGACCGCCTCCTCCGTCTCCTCCGTGGGCCTGAGGGATACTTGAAGCAGAAATATCTGCCGGTGCGCAGAAGAGTTCCGTCACGACTGCAGAGGGTCAGGGGGTCGGCGTGGCTTCACCGACGCGTGGGGAAAGGGCAAGTCCCTGTTCGGGCGCCATTATGTGGTAAATAAATAAATAATACCTCTATTTTTGAATGCTTAAATGAATAACAGATAGCTCAATAAATAAGAGTCAAGATTCGAGGTAGTAGGAGTTTGCAGGTTTATTACAGCATAAAGGACAGGAACAGGACAACCTGCACAGGAATAGGATGGCAGCGCTGCCGGGGGCAGAATCGGGACAAGGACCAGGATAACTTTTTAATAACAGTACATGAGCATATATACATAACGCAAACACATAGCATTACATTGCAATAGGCGTAGCAGTGGGTGGAGCAATAGGCGTGACGCGTAGCAGTCGCGAAAGATAAAGGTGAAAGTAGGTGTAACAGGGCGTATACATAGACATGTGATGCAAACGTAACAGAATATGTCATAAATGGGGCGGAAACATGGAGGGGGCTACCTAAGGAGCCGGGACCTCTGACCTAATGGTGCGCGCAAACTGGCAATGACGTGTTACTAGGAGAAGCTGGGGGCTATGAACTCTGTGCTAGGAGCAGAGACTGAAGTCTGGAGAGTCAGGGCAACATGTACCTAAGCAGTATCTAGTATCTGATGTTTTGAGAACATGTTGATATGAACTAAGAGTCAGGAGGGGAGAGGCTAACGGACTCTAAGACTGGAGCATGCATTATTCTACATGTAGTGCGTGATGAAGAATATTAAATGACCATTAAATGCAGTATTTCTCTTACATGGAGACGTAAAGGCTAGACAATGACGGAAAATATTGATGCAGTTCAGTAGCTTTGGGAATGCAGAGAAGGAGGACTGAGCTGATAACTGGAATCATAACATACTCTTGGCAGACTCAGAGGCAGAACCAGGCTGAGCCGGGCACTGCGAGGCAGGAAGTAAGTGAAGGGTCGAGGATACAGGTGGGGGCTGTATCGCTCCTCAGCGAGGCTTCAGGAGACAGGAGCTGAATCTGGTGTCCGGGCCCTTTTGAGGCCTAGAAACGGGGACTTTACAATGGAATAACGAGCACACTGAGAAACGTGGCAACGTAACTTTACATAGGCCTGATATTCGTAGTATTCACGAGAACTGGAAACTGACATACTAGAGGTGGACACAACTGTAATTGCGTCTTTAATCGAACATAGGGAATACATATGCATATTAATCATGCATAGATAACATATGATGGAGGACGCGTAGGGACACAGAACATGGCAAAATTTACTTTTCCACAGACGGACCACTTCTTAGTGCCACTTCAATTTTGCTATCTACCCCAGAAGACAGCTAAGAATGATAATAATAATTTTCCCCAGCGAAAATGGAAGCAGTTCTCCCAAGAGGCGTTTAATCTGCTCATACAGAGGGTGGGTCCACCTATGGCCAGGGATAGTGACACTGCAAATACCGAATTTAACGAACTAATTCTAACTGCCTTGGACTCGCTTGCTCCCCGGAGCAGCTGTAAGTTGAAAGGGGGTAGACAGCGCACTGCCCCTTGGTTTACCCAGGAGCTACAGCAAATTAAATCAGAATGTAAAAAACTTGAACGGAGCTGGAGGAGGAATCCATGCGCACAGGGCAAGAGTAGCTATAGCTTAGCGCATAAAAGATATCAATGCGCATTGCGCAGGGCGAAAGCCAAACACTATCAGGCACGCATAGAGGAAGCTGAGAGCTCGTCGAGAGAGCTCTTCAAAATTTTTAAGGAAATATCCCTGGTATCCAGTTCTAATGCCCCGAAAGTAGACTCGGTTGTAGAATGCAACAGGGTAGCTGACTTCTTTTCGGGGAAGGTTAAGAACATTTACGCCTCTTTTTCTAAACAACCCGTGAGTGGCACAGAATTCAGGGCTGCAAGGACACCTATGGATCCGTGCAATACACTACAACTGTTTACGGTTCCTCCTACTGAGAGCTTAAACAGGATCTGCCGCAGCGTCAGGTCCGGATCTCCTATTGATCCTGCGCCTCCTAGAGTGGTGTCGGGTGGTCTGTCAGTGCTGGAACCTTACATCAGGCATGTACTGCAGACGTCTTTCTCCACTCAACAGATTCCGGAGGACTGGAAGAAGGCGGTTGTGTTGCCTATTAGGAAAAAGCCCAACGTCGGTCTTGACGTGTTGGAGAACCTTAGGCCCATCTCGCTGCTTCCCTATCTGGCCAAAGTCGCAGAAAAGGTGGTGAACTCTCAATTAGTTGAACACCTTGAGAGAGCCAATATTCTTCACCCCTCCCAATCAGGCTTTCGAGCGGGCTTCTCGACGGAGACGGCCCTTCTGCGTGCAACTGAGACCCTTAGAGCTGGAGCAGATGCGGGGCACACTATGGCCTTGATAATGCTCGACCTCAGCGCAGCGTTTGACACTGTAGCCCATTCCATCTTGCTACAGTGTCTAAACGAAGCTGGGGTCATAGGAGCCGCCCTGAACTGGCTGCAGTCGTTCCTGACGGGGCGCTGCTTTCAAGTTCAACAGGGGTCCTGCCGGTCCTCCGAGGTGCCTCTAGACCAGGGAGTGCCACAGGGCTCAGCATTGAGCCCTACACTTTTCAATATTTACATGGCCTCTGGCTAAGGTTGTCCAAGCATTTGGGGTGGAGTTGGTGTCTTACGCCGACGACACTCAACTGCTTATCTCGCTGTCTCAAAACCCCACAGGAGCATCCTCCAATTTCAAGGCCTGCATGCACGTCTTGGCCGACTGGATGGATGCCCATTGTTTAAAGCTTAATGGCTCCAAAACCGAGGTTTTGGTGGTGGGTGGGAAGAGCAGTAGCTGGTCAGCCGATTGGTGGCCATCCTGTCTGGGCGCCACTCCTGTACCAGGTGAGGAAGCAAAAAACCTAGGCGTGTGGGTTAATCCCACACTGTCCTATGAGGGTCATATTAGACGCCTTGTGGGGTCCTGAAGGTTCTAAATAAGACTCTGGATCTGCTACCCCTGACTGCCAGAAGGACGATGACGCAGGCTTTGGTCGCCTCTCGGTTGGACTATGGGAACGTTTTGTTACTTGGTACCACCGAGAGGAGTATGGGCCGCCTGCAGGTCATCCAGAACGCGGCTGCTCGCCTGGTGCTGAGGAGGCCGAGGAGAGCCTATTCACAGAAGGCGCTTGATGCTCTCCACTGGCTCCCCATAAAGAAACGTGTTCTGTTTAAATGCCTGCTTATGTGCCACCGGATTGTCTGGTTGAGGGCTCCCGCCTATCTTCGGGACCTAGTCTGCAGATACGAGCCGCCCAGGGCCTTGCGCTCGGGAGGTACGGGGCTGCTGACGGTTCCGCGGATAAAAAGATCCAGAATGGGAGGGCGGTCGTTTACATTACTGGCCGCCCAAAACTGGAACAAACTCCCGCTGGCTCTAAGGCTGGAGAGCAGAGAGGCAATATTTCGGTCTCTGCTGAAGACCCACTTGTACACACTGTGAGGCTCTGGTGAGGGGGTTTCCTAGTGAGTTTTTTTGTTTGCCACTTCTCCATTAGCGCGGGGACACGCCGTGATGGCGTTACTGAGCGCTCTACAAAACCCTTTATTATTATTCTAAGATTGCGAGAATCGCTATTAACAAATCGCAAATTAAGAATTCGCAACCGTATGTAAGAAAAAATCGCAAATTGCGAATTCCCTAAATTCGCATCTTAAGAATTCGCTATTAACACTAAGTAGAAGCAGGTGGTAAAAAAAATAAATTATAAATGGGCTCCCAGAATGCATCCTCTTACTTTTCAAAATGGCGGGACTATACCTGATTGCCATGAGGCTACGCATTCAAGCTCTTGCCCAGAGAAGACAAAGACAGGAGAGAATCTTCAGAATACGCATTACGCTTTTTCAGCAGACTCAGGAGGAGATCTATGAAAAATACAGGCTACATCCTCAGACCATTCTTGACCTGATAAATGAATTAGAACCTTTTTTGGCACATCCAACAGGCAGAACACAATCAATACCAACACATGTTCAGGTATTGTGCTCACTGCACCTTTTGGCTTCTGGCTCTTTTCAAACTGTAATTGCAGAGGTAGGTGGGGTGTCACTGAGTGCCCTATCACGTTTCTTTCATGTGTTCTTGGACGCAATGCTAAGGAGACTACAACATCATATATATTTTTCCAACACACAGCAAGCCATACAGGAAACTAAGTTGGATTTCTATCAAATTGCTAGATTCCCACATGTGATTGGATGCATTGATGGTACCCATATTGCCATCACTCCACCTGCAGCCATTGAATATGTATTCCATAATAGAAAAAGCTACCACTCTCTAAACATCCAGATCATATGCAATGTCAAAAACATTATCAATGACATTGTAGCCAAGTTTCCAGGGAGTACACATGACTCTTACATCTTCAGACATAGCGCAATTCATAGACGTCTCAATGCTGGTCAGTTTGGAGATGGATACCTGCTAGGTGAGTGTTGGAATTGGCCCTTCTTGCAGGGTCATCCTCAAACTTTTTGCTTCTTCCTCCCTTATTTTTGCTGACCCGTGGCTGTTGGCAATAGGACTCTGCGCACTTTACCACTGCTGATCAGTGCTAAAGTGCATATGCTCTCTATGTAAAGTGTTATTCTAATTGGATATACATGTTTGGCATATTTGTATCACCATGAAGTCCCTAGTAAAGTGCACTGGGTGTGCCAGGGCTGGTGATGACAAATGCTACTAGTGGGCCTGCAGCACTGATTGTGCCACCCACAGGAGTAGCCCTAAAATAATGTCTCAGGCCTGACACTGCAGTGCCTGGGTGCAGTTTAGAACTGCCATGTCCTCCTGGTCAGTGTCCCCACTGACCAGGCCTAACCCTTCCCTTTTTGTGCACATCAGTCACCCCTATGGAAGGCCCAAGGTACCCCCCTGGGCAGGGTGCAGTGTATGTAAAAGGTAGAGCATGTACTAGTGCAGGTGACATGCTCTGGTAGTGAATGGCAGCCATTTTCGTTTTTCACGACTGTAAGGCTATCTTGCTCCATAGGTTAACATGGGGGATGCTGGCTACAGTGGTTAACGAACAGAAGAAGTACTAATGCCGTTAATTTAAGACTGAAACCAATGTTTCATCAAAACACACGGGTGAGACAATGTGTTCGTTGAATTTAATTCGACTTTTTTATTTACTTTAATTTTTAATTAAACCTTTTCTTACTTCAGTATCGGTTTTTACATGTATTGTACAAAATATTAAAACCTGGTGTACTCAACAATTATGATATACTCTTCTCATACGAAACTTACATATTTACAGAATAGTGCATCCTAATCAACATTCAGTCTTCATTCATACATCAATCAGCCCACTACAAACAACAAAAAACAAAACGCCAATGATTTGATAAATGCTGGAATAATAATATTCACAACAAAAAAAGCCAATGTTGGTTTCACAGCAAAAAATATGTACAATGTTTACACATCAATTAATAATTTCTCAATTTTAGGCTTCTAAACAGTCTACGCGTTTCGAACACCCATTATTTTGGAGTTCTCATCAGGACAGTATCTGTAATGGAAGAACAGAAATGGCTTTTAGGAAAGGGGTCACCTTTTCTACGCTGCCTGTGCCCAATACTCAAGTTTCCTCACCTACCTTGCTCTCATCAAAGCAAACTGCAATTGTAGTTGGAACCTCAGTCTACAAGAATATATCAAAGAAACCACCATCAGAAACATGAACAATTCAACCATATGTGATCAAACAGTTCACCAAAACCATCCATACTCTACTCTCTATTACTTACTTAAAGATGTGGGTTCGTCCATTCGCATTTGTGCCTGGCTCACCACTGTCTGGGGAACGAGCAAATAAATATGCAAAATTACTCGCACGCTCTTTTTGAATGTGTGTCAAAAATCGTGGAAGTGGCAGGTTGAGGGAAGCGCCGCTTACCTCGTGGGGTGAGTCAGGCGCATTGTCTCTTTTTCAAGTATGCCGTCACTGTTTTATCGATCTGTTAAATGAAATAAGCGTGGCGTATTAAAACGCTGCCTTTGGTATTAAACTTAGCTGAGCATGGAAAGCTTTCAAACGCGGTAAAACTTACTTGAAGAGTTAAGGCTGCCTGGTGTCTATATCCGAGGCCGTCTGACAAGTCAGGCGCGTTGTCTGTTTCTTTTCCAAGTTCGCCGTCACTATTTTGTTCGTTCTGTTTAATAAAATAAACGTGGCGTATTAAAACGCTAGCTTTGATGTTAAATTTAGCTGAGCATGGATAGCTTGCAAACGCGGTAGAACTTACTTCAAGGATTAAGGCTGCCTGGTGTCCATATCCGAGGCCGTCTGAGTGTTGACTGAATCACTGCCACTTCCTGGTCCACATGAGGATGCTGGGAAATGCAGTCTTCAACCACCGTGTTATTGGTGGTGTGTGAAGTTTTTTTTGTTTTCAAAACCTTTATTGTTCATGGAAAGTCAAAGCACAAGAAATATATCGCTGTAGAATGCAGAGGTGTTGGCTAGTTTGGACAGATGTTTTTCCTTTTCCCAATTTGGATTGGATTGCTGTTCTTTTAGTTTGTGTAGAAGATGTTTAAAATGGTTACAGTGGGTCTGATGGTGGACATGTACTTATAACTTGAAAATTTCGGAGAGTTCGTTCAAGCCTGAAAAGGCTGTGTTGAATTTCACAATAAGCATTGCCTCTCTCTTTATTAATTTGGCATCCAGGTCTCCACCTCTTATATCATTTTCCACTTTGGAGATTACTGTCCAAATCATTTCGGTATCTTGATGATTTTGTTCTTTCCAATGGTTAACCAAAGGTGCGTTGGCAACATTGTTTTTAATTCTGGACTTGTGCTGTTGAATCCTCACTCGTACCTCTTGACTGGTTTTCCCGATGTATAGCAGATTGCATGGGCATAAAATCCCGTAGACCACATATCGAGTTTTGCAATTCGAAAACGCATCATGTTTCCAATGAATTTCATTGTATGAAAAAACTTTACCTTCCTTGGTGGAATCACAACATGAGCAATTGCCACATTTATGATGGCCTTGAACCGGGGGCATGCGCAACATTGTGCGTAAGTCCGGCTTTTTTGTTTGTGGTAATGCAGCTCTCACCAGATGGTTAGAGATGCTATGGTTTTTTTTTAAAGCAAAAACCGGTTCATTTTGGAAAGATGGATTCAGATGTTTTAAAAGGTGCCAGTTCTGTTTGACTAGTTTTTTTTCCTTATTTGAATTAGGGCAGAAGGTTGTTACAAATACCATTCTTTCCATACTCTTCTTTGATCTTTTTTCTAACAGACATTCTCTCGGCGTCCACCATGCTCTTTTTGATGATCTTTTGAGCAACTTCTTTGGGTATCCGCGTTGTTTTAGATTTGTTGTCAAAATTTCTGCATGTCTTAGATATTCCTCTTTTTCTGTGCAGTTACGGCGGATACGGAGGTACTGCCCATAGGGTAAGTTTTCCTTTAGACTCCGTGGGTGGTTACTACCAAAGTGTAACGCCTTGTTTCGGTCCGTAGGTTTTTTGTACAGCGTTGTGACTAAACCACCTCTGGACAGATAAACCTCCACATCCAGAAATGACATCTTATCTCTTGAGTAGTCCAAGCTGAATTTAATTGTTGGTATCCTGTTGTTAATCCATTCATGGAAATTTCTTAGGTTATCTTCTGACCCAATCCACACGAAGAAAACATCGTCTATAAAACGATACCAATGGGTTATCCATTGGGAAAAAGGATTGTTCTTATACACAAATGTTTCTTCATATTTAGCCATAAACAGGATGGCCAGCTCCGGAGCAAAAGGGCAGCCCATAGCCACTCCTCCTGTCTGAAAGAAAAATTCCCCATTAAAATTGAAGTAATTTTTCTTTAGAGCGAATTCTGCCAGTTTCCTTATAAATGAGGTTGGTACTTTGTGTGGTCGTTCTCGCTCATCAAGATATACTTCAAGAACATTGATGCCTTCCTCCTGTGGTATTTTAGTGTAGAGGGACGTGATGTCCATGGTAACCATTAAATCAGTATCTTTATCAAACTGGATGGTCGAGAGCTTGTTTAAAAAGTCAGTTGTATCTTGTAGGTATGATTTAACCTGACACAGAAAGGGCTTTAAGAAAAAGTCCACAAATTTGGAAATTGGTTCCAATAAGGATCCACATCCTGATACTATTGGACGGCCGGGGGGTGCAGTGGCATCCTTATGTATTTTGGGCAATACATATAGTAAAGGTGTTCTCGGATGTTTTGTTTTCAAAAATTCATACTCTTTTTTTCCAAGGAATCCCTGTTTGAAACTTTCATCCAGGAAAGCAAATAGTTAATTTTTTAATTCTGATGTAGGATCTTTTTGAATTCTTCGATAACATGTTATGTCGTCCAGTTGTCTACTGACCTCTTGTATGTATCGTTCTTTGTCCCAGACAACTATTGACCCGCCTTTGTCGGCCTGTTTTATGATAACTGAAGTATCTGATTTCAAATTAGTCAAGGCCTCTGATTCTGCTTTTGAGATGTTGTATTTAATCCAATTTTTACTTCCTTCCATTTGGGCCACAGCTGATAACAAAGTGCGTTCAAATGTGATCATTTCTTTGGGGACTTTATTGGTTGGTGGACAAAATGTCGATTTGTTCCGTAAACCTGTTGTTTCCGAATTCATCTGATAAGTGTTCTCTGCAAAAAACAATTTCAACCTCAATTTTCTACAGAATTCAATCACTTCAGTTTTGAGTTTGACGAAATCTGTATGTTTGGATGGAACAAATGTTAATCCTTTCCTTAAAATAGATTCCTCGTCTTTAGTGAGTACTTTTCCAGATAAATTGAAGATGGGTGAAAGGGTCAATTCTTGTAATTTTGCCGTCGTGTTGACATTTCCCATGGTTGAGGGGTATTCCTTGTCTTTCCTCGTTGTTTTGTCTGGCCTCTGCCTAAAAAAGGACCACACAAAGTACCACCTTCTCAGACACATCATCGTCGGGAAGCTCAAGTGAGGGGGATAATTCCACCTATCAAAGCAATTATAACAGGAGAGGCGGCCACCAACAACAACAACAACAAGGATTTCAGCAACAACATCAAGGTCCTTTTTTAGGCGGAGGCCAGACAAAACAACGAGGAAAGACAAGGAATACCCCTCAACCATGGGAAATGTCAACACGACGGCAAAATTACAAGAATTGACCCATTCACCCATCTTCAATTTATCTGGAAAAGTACTCACTAAAGACGAGGAATCTATTTTAAGGAAAGGATTAACATTTGTTCCATCCAAACATACAGATTTCGTCAAACTCAAAACTGAAGTGATTGAATTCTGTAGAAAATTGAGGTTGAAATAGTTTTTTGCAGAGAACACTTATCAGATGAATTCGGAAACAACAGGTTTACGGAACAAATCGACATTTTGTCCACCAACCAATAAAGTCCCCAAAGAAATGATCACATTTGAACGCACTTTGTTATCAGCTGTGGCCCAAATGGAAGGAAGTAAAAATTGGATTAAATACAACATCTCAAAAGCAGAATCAGAGGCCTTGACTAATTTGAAATCAGATACTTCAGTTATCATAAAACAGGCCGACAAAGGCGGGTCAATAGTTGTCTGGGACAAAGAACGATACATACAAGAGGTCAGTAGACAACTGGACGACATAACATGTTATCGAAGAATTCAAAAAGATCCTACATCAGAATTAAAAAATGAACTATTTGCTTTCCTGGATGAAAGTTTCAAACAGGGATTCCTTGGAAAAAAAGAGTATGAATTTTTGAAAACAAAACATCCGAGAACACCTTTACTATATGTATTGCCCAAAATACATAAGGATGCCACTGCACCCCCCGGCCGCCCAATAGTATCAGGATGTGGATCCTTATTGGAACCAATTTCCAAATTTGTGAACTTTTCCTTAAAGCCCTTTCTGTGTCAGGTTAAATCATACCTACAAGATACAACTTTATTTTTTTACAAGCTCTCGACCATCCAGTTTGATAAAGATACTGATTTAATGGTTACCATGGACATCACGTCCCTCTACACTAAAATACCACAGGAGGAAGGCATCAATGTTCTTGAAGTATATCTTGATGAGCGAGAACGACCACACAAAGTACCAACCTCATTTATAAGGAAACTGGCAGAATTCGCTCTAAAGAAAAATTACTTCAATTTTAATGGGGAATTTTTCTTTCAGACAGGAGGAGTGGCTATGGGCTGCCCTTTTGCTCCGGAGCTGGCCATCCTGTTTATGGCTAAATATGAAGAAACATTTGTGTATAAGAACAATCCTTTTTCCCAATGGATAACCCATTGGTATCGTTTTATAGACGATGTTTTCTTCGTGTGGATTGGGTAAGAAGATAACCTAAGAAATTTTCATGAATGGATTAACAACAGGATACCAACAATTAAATTCAGCTTGGACTACTCAAGAGATAAGATGCCATTTCTGGATGTGGAGGTTTATCCGTCCAGAGGTGGTTTAGTCACAACGCTGTACAAAAAACTTACGGACCGAAACAAGGCGTTACACTTTGGTAGTAACCACCCACGGAGTCTAAAGGAAAACTTACCCTATGGGCAGTACCTCCGTATCCGCCGTAACTGCACAGAAAAAGAGGAATATCTAAGACATGCAGAAATTTTGACAACAAATCTAAAACAACGCGGATACCCAAAGAAGTTGCTCAAAAGATCATCAAAAAGAGCATGGTGGACGCCGAGAGAATGTCTGTTAGAAAAAAGATCAAAGAAGAGTATGGAAAGAATGGCATTTGTAACAACCTTCTGCCCTAATTCAAATAAGGTAAAAAAACTAGTCAAACAGAACTCGCACCTTTTAAAACATCTGAATCCATCTTTCCAAAATGAACCGCTTTTTGCTTTAAAAAAAAACCACAGCATCTCTAACCATCTGGTGAGAGCTGCATTACCACAAACAAAAAAGCCGGACTTACGCACAATGTTGCGCATGCCCCCGGTTCAAGGCCATCATAAATGTGGCAATTGCTCATGTTGTGATTCCACCAAGGAAGGTAAAGTTTTTTCATACAATGAAATTCATTGGAAACATGATGCGTTTTCGAATTGCAAAACTCGATATGTGGTCTACGGGATTTTATGCCCATGCAATCTGCTATACATCGGGAAAACCAGTCAAGAGGTACGAGTGAGGATTCAACAGCACAAGTCCAGAATTAAAAACAATGTTGCCAACGCACCTTTGGTTAACCATTGGAAAGAACAAAATCATCAAGATACCAAAATGATTTGGACAGTAATCTCCAAAGTGGAAAATTATATAAGAGGTGGAGACCTGGATGCCAAATTAATAAAGAGAGAGGCAATGCTTATTATGAAATTCAACACAGCCTTTTCCGGCTTGAACGAACTCTCGGAAATTTTCAAGTTATAACTACATGTCCACCATCAGACCCACTGTAACCATTTTAAACATCTTCTACACAAACTAAAAGAACGGCAATCCAATCCAAATTGGGAAAAGGAAAAACATCTGTCCAAACTAGCCAACACCTCTGCATTCTACAGCGATATATTTCTTGTGCTTTGACTTTCCATGAACAATAAAGGTTTTGAAAACAAAAAAAACTTCACACACCACCAATAACACGGTGGTTGAAGACTACATTTCCCAGCATCCTCATGTGGACCAGGAAGTGGCAGTGATTCAGTCAACACTCAGACGGCCTCGGATATGGACACCAGGCAGCCTTAATCCTTGAAGTAAGTTCTACCGCGTTTGCAAGCTATCCATGCTCAGCTAAATTTAACATCAAAGCTAGCGTTTTAATACGCCACGTTTATTTTATTTAACAGAACGAACAAAATAGTGACGGCGAACTTGGAAAAGAAACAGACAACGCGCCTGACTTGTCAGACGGCCTCGGATATAGACACCAGGCGGCCTTAACTCTTCAAGTAAGTTTTACCGCTTTTGAAAGCTTTCCATGCTCAGCTAAGTTTAATACCAAAGGCAGCGTTTTAATACGCCACGCTTATTTCATTTAACAGATCGATAAAACAGTGATGGCATACTTGAAAAAGAGACAACGCGCCTGACTCACCCCACGAGGTAAGCGGCGCTTCCCTCAACCTGTCACTTCCACGATTTTTGACACACATTTAAAAAGAGCGTGCGAGTAATTTTGCATATTTATTTGCTCGTTCCCCAGACAGTGGTGAGCCAGGCACAAATGCGAATGGACGAACCCACATCTTTAAGTAAGTAATAGAGAGTAGAGTATGGATGGTTTTGGTGAACTGTTTGATCACATATGGTTGAATTGTTCATGTTTCTGATGGTGGTTTCTTTGATATATTCTTGTAGACTGAGGTTCCAACTACAATTGCAGTTTGCTTTGATGAGAGCAAGGTAGGTGAGGAAACTTGAGTATTGGGCACAGGCAGCGTAGAAAAGGTGACCCCTTTCCTAAAAGCCATTTCTGTTCTTCCATTACAGATACTGTCCTGATGAGAACTCCAAAATAATGGGTGTTCGAAACGCGTAGACTGTTTAGAAGCCTAAAATTGAGAAATTATTAATTGATGTGTAAACATTGTACATATTTTTTGCTGTGAAACCAACATTGGCTTTTTTTGTTGTGAATATTATTATTCCAGCATTTATCAAATCATTGTCGTTTTGTTTTTTGTTGTTTGTAGTGGGATGATTGATGTATGAATGAAGACTGAATGTTGATTAGGATGCACTATTTTGTAAATATGTAAGTTTCGTATGAGAAGAGTATATCATAATTGTTGAGTACACCAGGTTTTAATATTTTGTACAATACATGTAAAAACCGATACTGAAGTAAGAAAAGGTTTAATTAAAAATTAAAGTAAATAAAAAAGTCGAATTAA
The DNA here is from genome assembly GCF_964261635.1 of Lissotriton helveticus. NCBI lineage: Eukaryota > Metazoa > Chordata > Amphibia > Caudata > Salamandridae > Lissotriton > Lissotriton helveticus. Next base: position 1,758,115,209 of record NC_136068.1, on the reverse strand, counting down.
ATTCAACAAACACATTGTCTCACCCGTGTGTTTTGATGAAACATTGGTTTCAGTCTTAAATTAACGGCATTAGTACTTCTTCTGTTCATTATATGCTTGTGGCAAGCTATGCTGGTGGGAGCCCAGACCCAGTGGTTTTGTTGATACAGTGGTTAACAGCATTTCTTCCCATAGGAACAAGATAGAACATAAGTATCTAGTATCCCTGAACTCAGAATTTAATAACACATCTTTTAGGAAAGGTTGTTTTTAAATCCTGTGTTTGAGAACAGCACTTATAGAAAGTTGCTGTTCTCTTGTCTGACCCTTCTGTGTGCCTGGGCCTGTTTGTGTATTGACTGTCTGGTTTCAGAGTGACAGGGGCTGGGGAATTCCCCAGGAGGGAATTCCCCTGGATGAGTCAGCACTAGGCTGAATGACTGCATTTGCAACTGGAGTAGTGGGAGGAGTTAGCACCTGGGATGAATAGGGCTGTGCCTGCCTTCCGCAATGCTGGCTCCACCCCCCTGCTGGGCGGCTGAGGACCCTGCCCCTCACTCTGAAAGGAAGTCAGAAGCCAGCAAAACAAAGTACTCAGGAAACACCCAGAACTGGTTCAGACCGGGCTCAGGGCCCACATGCACCAAGAGAAAAAAGACTTTAGGGGTATAAGTACAGGACCCCTGACAACAGAAAATTAGATCATCCTGGAAATCAAGAAGGAACCTCTGCCAAGGAAAAAGCTGAAACTGAAGAAGGAAGATTGTCCTGCTGTTGCTCTGCTGGACTGACCTGTTGCTTTGCTGCCAAGGAGAGGGGAAGGACTTTGCTGCTGAGCTGTGTCCCCTGTCTTGAAGGAATCTCCAAGGGCCTGAGAAGAGCTGGCTCCCTGTTTTGAAGTCCCAGGAACAAAAGGACTTCACCCCCAGCTTCCCTGAACTCTGCTGAGAGAGTTCTGTCCTTCCTAGAGTGCTTGATCCAGTTGTGGGGCCTCTGGAAGTTGTACCTGTGCTGGGAAGCTTGAAACTAAGCTTGAGAGACTTTTGAAATTGAAAAGTGTTGCATCGCTGGCTTGCAGAGCGCATCCCCGACAGTGCGAGAAGTTTCCCGCCGCATAGAAGGTCGAGATCGTTGCAGCGCCTGACGCCGCTGCCAGAGCCGTCGCATCCTTCGTTTGCGGGACGCAGCAGACCGGTGCGGGAAAGTCGAACATCGCTGCGAGTGTCATCGCAGAGCCTGTCGTCACTGGGTGAGATCGCCGCACCGCTTGCTTGCGGACCGCATCACGTCGCTGCGAGCATCGTCGCAGAATCATCGCATCGAAGAGCTGCGAGAGAGAGGATCACCGCTGGACCGCGCATCGTCGCCCCGGAGATCGTCGCAGCCCCTACGAGATCGTCGCATCGTGCCTTTTGCGAGAACAGACTTCCTACGGAACCTACGCACCGGAATCCATACAAGTGACCTTCCTCCCCATACAGACCGGATTCATCGCAACACGCCCACTGCTGCAGCGGGGTTGTCGCATCGCCTCCCCAGGGTCTCAGGAGCAAAGCATCACTTGTTTTCCACCGCACCAGCTTCTGCTTTTGGAACTTTGTTGCAACTAAAAGGTACTGTGAGTAAACGTGACGCAACTGTGAACTTTTCAAGCATCAGTAGGGAATTCTATCGCAACGTAGAGAATTCTATCGCAACCTAAAGAATTTTAACGCAACCTTAAGAACTCTTTTTGAAACCATATTCTTGAACTGTGTATGTTGGATTTTTGTCGTTTTGGTCTTGTGTAGTTTAGATGAAATACCTTTATTTTTCTAAACTGTTGTGGAGTCAGTTTGTGGTATTTTCACTGTGTTACTGTGAGTGTTGGTACAAATACTTTACGCATTGCCTCTGGTTAGCCTAGACTGCTCGTGCCAAGCTACCTAGAGGGTGAGCAGGGGTTATCTCAGAGGGTTATCTTCTTGCCCTGACTAGAAGCAAGGGTCCCTATTTGGACAGTGGTACCTACCTCTGCCAACTAGAGACCCCCAGATCTAACAGTGAGTAACAAACATACAAACATCCATCAAAAATAAATGGAACATACAGTTACTTTTTGTTCTCTTACTTGCAGGTGATAGTGCCTACGCAGTGCGTGATTTCATACTTACACCATATTTAAATCCTGCAAATGCAAGTGAAAGACGGTACAACAGGGCACACCGGTCCACACGTGGGGTAATAGAATGTACATTTGGAATTTTGAAAAGCCGTTTCAGATGCATACATAAAAGTGGCGGTGCATTGCAATACAAACCAGAGACATGTTGCAAAATTGTGACAGCATGTGCAATGCTGCACAACATGGCTATTCGCAAAGGCACAGAAATTGAAGTGAGTGACTCTGACTCATCTGATGATGATGAAAACCCTCCACCAAGAATGGCAGTGGCAGGTGTAGGAGCCATGGCTGGCCGTCAAAGGAGGACAGAGATAACACAAAATTACTTTTAGGTAAGAATACACTGAACTCAAAATCAAGTTTGCAAGTGTTTTTTTAATTCAAAACATGCATACTGTTTGAACCATTTCTTAGAATTTTTGTGAACAGAAATATCCATACTTGGTAAAGTTAAGAAAAAAGTTCCTCAATGCATTTCTTCTGCATGGGTCATTAGTCATACTAATTTTTTTCGCTGGCGGCTGGAAGCATGTTGCTCCTGTGCAGGCATGGGCTCTGGCTCATGTCCGGTAGTGGAACGCCTTCCACTTCTGCGTTGGACCAATATGTTAGTTGGGGTAGGGTCACTACTACTCCGACTGGAGTTGTCCTCACTGTCTCCAGTGCATAGGAGCGCGCCTTTGCACCTGAGTTGGTGGTTTGCATGCTTTCCAATACAAATGTCATTTTGTCAGCACTCTTTGCCATTTCCCGTGTGCAGTCACTTAACTCTCGCTGCATGTTGATGCTGCGACTTGTAAAATTATTAGTGACTGCACAAAGCCTGTTGATGGCCTTGGTGTATGTGTGCATTCTGTCTTGCGTTGCCTTTGCAGCCCTGTTGCATGCTTTTTCGGTTTTGAGCAGTGTCATGCAGAGTTTGTCGATAGAAGCAGCCATGCCTTCCTGATTTTTGTTCGATTTGAGTAGCTGCCTATTGATTGATCGCAGTGCCTTGGGTTGCAGGTGCTGCACCTGCAGCATGTCCTGCTCAAGGCCTGCGAACACTGTGCCTCCTTCACTTTCTCCTCTGTTGCTAACAGATGCCTCCAGACGGAATGAGCGGGCCCTCCTTGGAGTTTGGGATTGCTGTTGTGAGTTCTGGGAGGACACTGTAACTGTCTCATGGGGGACGGATTGAACCTCAGAATTTTCTTTCACTCCCATTGGTTCTAGAGTTGCTACACATCTGCGCTTCCTGTGTGTGTTCAGATTGGGGACAGGGGCATCAGTGTCTTCATCCTCATTGTCAGACGTCACATGAGCAGGTGGATTTTCAAAGACATTTTCTGACGCAGAATCTCTGGTCAGGTCTGTGGATGTAGAGTGTGAAATATGAATTTGTGTTTCTTTACAATTAAATGATTTCATTGCAGACTACAACTTGTACTACACTGCTTTAGCATGCCAAAGTACTATTTGTTAAAATGACATGTGTTACTATGATGATGAGTGTTACAATCTCAATAGGACTACAATTCCCATAATGCATTTCTACATTCTGGTTTCACAGTGTAACTGGATTACTATTTATCTGACTATAAGTTTCTGCACAACACACACACACATTCAATACACACATCCATGGATGCAATTTGCATTCATCTTACCTTGTGTACTTGCTGTGGGTTCAGAGCTGTCAATGGTAGCCACTCCACTCACACTCTCAGGTAACAGGGTGGATTCTATCAGTTCTTCATGGGGTGTTGGTTGGTCCACAACAGAAGTTCCACCACCTGTTTTGTTTGCCTCTTTTATTCTTTCAGCAAGTCTCTCCTTGGATCTGAGTCTCATGTCGTACCACCTTTTTTTAATTTCATCTATGGAGCGAGTGGTGACTCCAACAGAGTTAACTTTTTGCTGAATCTCCAGCCAGATTTTTCTTTTCCTGGAGTCAGGCACTTTCAGTGCTTTTTTTCCAAACAGGTCCTCATGGTTACACACCATTTCTTCTACAAGCACCTCTTGCTCCGTTTCAGAAAACTTCTGTTTTCTTTTCCTCTTCTCCACAGCCAAATCCTCCTGTGCCTTCTGTGCCTCCATTGCTCACCAAACAGGTCTGCTCTGCCTCAGCACACTCTTCCAACTGCCAGTGGGTGTGGCTCAGTGTAGCAGGTGCAAGCAATCACTGGGACTTCCTGGTTGTGATGTCATCAGGCTGTTCCTGCATTGCATGTTTCCCGTTTTTGCGATTTCTTAAATTGCGAAAATCGCAATTTAAGAAATCGCTAGTTTTTCGCAATTAATTCTGAGAGTTTGTAGAAACCACACATTTCTCGCATAAATCTTCTTACATCCCATTTTGCGATTCCGAAATAGCGATTCGCAAAAAATCGCTATTTCAGATTTGCAAAATGGATTCTTGATACATCTGCCCCTTAGTGGCTCTGTCACAGGTGAAGCTGCAAGTGCGGAGGGAAAAGGGTCAGTGGGTCCGTTTCGGGGCGGCCTGGAAGCAGGTGTGGTTTCGGCCGGCGTTGAGTGCATGGTGGGTGCTGGCGTCGTAGCGGAGTCTGGTGTTGTGGCGTTCGCGGGGTCCAGGGGTTCTGGCGATGGGTGCGGTCCAGGCACGGACGGGCGCAGACGGGCTTGCCTTAGGCACGCCAGCGGCGCGCCCCATGCGCGTGTCCGCTGCGTGACCTGGCAGCGTCCGGCATATATGGGGAGGTGGGAGGGAGGAGCAGCTGGGAGGTGGAAGCAGCGAGTGGGCAGGGGGGCGGGGAAACAGTGGGACAGAAAGCAAAATGGGGCGCAAAGAGGGGGAAACAGTGGCACAGAGGGCAAACACGGGGCACACAGAGGGGGAAAAACAGTGGCACAGAGGGCAAAACGGGACACAACAGAGGGGAAAAACGAGTGGCACAGAAGCAAAAACGGGGCACAAAGAGGGGGAAAACAGTGGCACAGAGGGCACAAACGGGGCAAAGAAACGGGGGTAGAGTACACTTACCAGCGGGTACTCGGCAGTGGCAGCAGGAGCACACAGGCGGAGCTGCGTGGAGGGGGAGCGGCCTACCAGGAGGGTCAGGGGTCGCTCACCTTGTGGTAAATAAATAATTAATTACCGGTACTATTTTTGAATACAGTGAATAAAACAGATAGCTCAATAAATAAGAGACAGGATTCGAGGTATCGGAGTCTGACAGGCTTTAATCATGCATAAGGGAAGGGACAGGAACGGGATAGCCTGCACGGAAATAGAATGGATGGCAGCTGCCGGGGGCAGGGAATGGAATCGAATGGCATGAGCAACTTTCAATAACAGTACACAGTATATATACTATAACAATTACATTACATTCAATACAGTAGGCGTAGCAGTAGGCGTAACTCGTAGCAGTCGCGAAAGATAAGAGTAAATGGGTGTAACAAGAAGGCGTGTACAGGGCGTATACATAGACATGTGATGTAAATGTAACAGAAGTGTCATAAATGGGGCGGAAACATGGAGGGGGCTACCTGAGCGGCCGGGACCTTTAACCTAGTGGTGCGCGCAAACGGGCAATGACGTGTTACCAGGGAGAACTGGGGGCATATGACTTCTGCGCTAGAAGAGGAGACTAAAGTCTGCGGTGTCAGGACGACATGTACCTATGGCATATCTGGTATCTGGTTTTGGAGTACATGTTGATAGAATCCAAAAGTTATCAGGGCAAAGGCTACTTGACACTAAGTCTGGTGCATGCATTATTCTACATGTATTGCGTGTGCGAGGACTATTCTATGAATATTAATACAGTATTTCTCTTACATGGAGACAGAAAGGCTAGACCATGGCTGAAACTATTGATGTGATTCAGTAGCTTAGGAATGCAGAGAAGGAGGGCTGAACTGATAACTAGAAGCATAACATACTCTTGGCAGACAGGCAGGCAGAGCCAGGCTGGGCCGGGCACTGTGCTGCGCGAAAGGAAGTGAAGGGTCAAGGATGCAGGTGGGGGCTGTATCGCTCCTCGGAGCAGGTTCAGGAGACAAGAGCTTGAATCTGGTGTCCGGGCCCTTTTGAGGCCTAGAAACGGGGACATTTTACTGAATTAACGTGCACACTGTAAAACGTGGCAACATAGGCCTAATACTCGTTGCTTTCACGAGAACTGGAAACTGGCATACTAGAGTTGGACACAACTATGATTGCGTCTTTAATCGATCACAGGGGGATACATGCATATCGGTCATGCACATATAACATAGGATGGGGAACACGTAGGCACATATAACATGGCAAAATTTACTTTTCCACATTCCCTCCTTGTGCCCTACGTTTCCATCAGGAAACATCTATATTCATGATACCATCTATCATTTCATATAGCATCATTTGCTCGTCTCGAATTGTCTTAGAACGGGACTTAGGACTAGGAATACAAGAGGTAGCACACATGCCGCAAATCGCAGGGCCACATTGTAAACAGAGGCAGCAACTGAATATAATCATTACTGCTATACCTAGGAATGACAATACTTTCCATCCCCAGACAGATATGATACTCCAGAGCCAACCGGACCATGTCCAGGTGCCTGGATTCTGGTGTAACTGATGGGCAATTTTATGAAGTCTGGTTATAGCTGAATAAACAGACGGCGCGTTATTAGGAATGAAAATGCAACAACTAGATCCGATGACTCTACATGCTCCTCCTCTATCGGCCAGTATGACGTCAAGAACGAGACGATTTTGGAGCACAACAAATCTCATAGCAGATTGTTCTTCTGTTAAGTTACCTAGAGCGGAAGTAGTCTCATTCACTACTGCTTCAAGGGTTCTGGTTAACGTACGTATTAGCTTACTATTCTGGACAGGGCCTATAAAGAAGAAGAAACCTTTATTGAAGTCTTGATATTGTTCTAGAGTAGTTTCAGTTTGATCGACAATTGGGGACTCGATCTCTCTTCTGTGTCTAAGGTGTTCTAGATGTGTGTTTCTGTGATAATCAGATGGGGCTAGAAAAACTGGTGGCAGTAGGAAGGCAATGTAACATGTTCCACCCCAATCGAGGGGCAGACGAACATATGCGGTCTGACCACAAATAAAATAAGAATGACGTGAGGCTTTGAAAATAGATTTCCCACTGTCACTATACTCGACCACAGTAGTACAATCACTATGTCCTACATGTGCGGAACCATTCTTTCTGACACATAATTCGCCTTTGACTGGTAGTACTGAAATAGCAGGCAAATCTGGAGTGGTATCGGACTGGACATTCAGAACCATGAAATTCGAGGAATAATTACCTAAATCATATACTTCATTTTCTAGATCTAACCCTGTTCTATGGGAAAGACCTTGCTTGTCTGGGAAACATGTTTGGTTCAGAAGGGACATATCAGTTGAGGATGACGTTAACGTGGACCATGCTCCACACGAACCATTATGTGAAAACGGATAAGGAAAGAGTGGCAGAACTCCCTTCGGTGTCTGGAAAGGGGGGAGTCGACCACACACCCAACAATTAGTGGCATTGCTGGTCTGGTGTGAATAATGTAACATTCGGATAAAACTATTATTACGCATAGCAAGACGATAGGATAACTCGTGAGGAGGCAGATCACTAAATGTGTGCTCTACTGTAACATTAGAAAACATATGTACATGTGAAATAGGAAAACATAAATGTAACGCATAACTTATGCATGTAACCATAAGACTCAGAAATAGTAAAAAGAATAGAACGATAATACATCTCTTAGAGTTTTGACTAACTCTCTCACTGTGTGGGTATGTCTCATACATGTCAGGAACCTGTCTAACCGTTTCACCCGAGAGGGACTTAGACAATTAAACTGGCTGACTTACTTTACTAGACCTTAACTTGGCTTTATACTCCTGCTGCGGAGTTTTCTCTAACAGGGGAGGCTTGAGTTCAGAGTCTGTTTTTAGGCAGTCTTTAGGAATGAGGTAGTCCTTAATAAAAGTCTTTTGTCGTAATCCATGGAATTTCTTGATATGGCTGGTGTGGACCCACCCCTTCCGGCCCTCTAGCTTGACCGCGGTCCTTGTTGTCAACAACACCATTCGAGGCTCTTTCCACCGGGGCTCCAGCGGACTTGAACGATCAAAATTGCGGACCAAGACATGTTCTCCCGGAACGACTTCATGCGGTTTCACCTCGGTGTTGTCTGGAAATGCAGCGGCAACCTGTGAACGACAAGAGTGTAGGGCAGACATCAAGGAAGCTAGGTAATCTGTCAGCATATTACTGGAAACGTCTGTAATACTACGGGGTCTAGGTGTACCCCACATGTTTGGAGGGCGGCCGAATACGACCTCATACGGGGACAGACCTGATCTGGAATGTGCAACCATTCTCATATAAAACAGAGCAACTGGCAGAGCTACTAGCCAGTCTACACCTTTTTCTCTACATACTTTAGCGATACGGATTTTCAGAGTCTGATTATGTCTCTCTACGAGACCGGCTGCTTCAGGATGGCGTACACAATGGAACTTCCACTGGTACCCTAACAGAAGGGAAACATGCTTCATGAGCTCAGATGGGAATGGCTGGCCGTTATCTGAATACACGACCCTAGGTAATCCATAGCGGGGAAAATACTCACGAACCAACTGCCTGGCAGTGGTCGCAGCTGTGTAATCTGGAACTGGATATGCTTCTGTCCACCTGGACAAAGCGCATACAACTACGAGGACATACTTGAAACCTCGACATCGCTCCATCTGAATATAATCCATCTGGAGGACTTCAAAAGGGTGGTCAGGAGGTTGGAATCCACCTTGTTCCACCGGGACACTTTTACCTGGATTGAACTGACAACATATCATACAGGTACGTACTTTCTGCTTGGCTGCTGCTCGTAAATGCTTGTTGAACCAAAGGTTCTGAATACTGTCTAACATGGCTTTTTCTCCTAAATGTGCTGGACTATGTGCGGTGTTAATAATGATTTGAACCATAGAGTCGGGGAGAAACCATGTGGCTTTTCCCTTCGTCAACCATCCTTGATCTGTCTGGACCCCTCCTTGTTCGGACCATTTCTTGATTTCTTCGGGAGTAGCATGTAACTGTATGTATATGACATCCTGTGTAGGGTCCTTAACTGTCATACAAGTAGTCTGTTCTGGAGTGTGTGTCAGTGTCGTGCTAACTGGAATGTCTGGAGTCTGAGCTGTGAGCTTGGCTGTTCGATCTGCTAGATCGTTACCTTGGGAAATGATATCAGTGACTTTCGTATGTGCTTTGCACTTCATGATAGCGATAGCTGTCGGTAAATGTATTGCATCTAACAAAGCTTGAATGAGGAGACCATGCTGGATCTTGGTTCCATGAGAAGTCATGAAACCTCGTTCCTGCCAGAGCACTCCAAAGTCGTGTACGACTCCGAATGCGTAACGTGAGTCTGTGTATATGTTAACTTTCAGGTTCTTAGCTCGTATGCAGGCTTGGGTCAGAGCGACTAGCTCTGCTGCTTGAGCAGACAGGGTGTCAATACGATGTGTTTCTATAACTTCGGTTTCAGTAGTCACTGCATACGCGGCTACTAGTTCTCCTGTACTTGTTCTCATACATGAACCATCCACATAAAGTGTCAGGTCGGGATCAGGTAATGCAATATCTGTCAGATCTTGTCTTGGCTTTGTCATGGTGTTAACAACTTCCACACAGTCATGTGTGGCAGGATTTGAAGTAACTGACGGTAACAGTGTAGCTGGATTTAAAATGTTGCAGCGTCTAATTTCTATGTGTGGCTGGAACAGTGTCAGTTCATAACCTGTTAAGCGTGCAATTGTCAAGTGCTGAGTCTGGGTTCGGTTTAAAAGAACTTCCACGGAGTGTGGAACTTGTACTGTCAGGGAATGTCCTAACACTATGGAATCACTTTGTCTGATCGCTAGAGCTGTGGCTGCAACTGACTTGAGGCACACAGGCAGAGCCTGGGCCACTGGATCTAATGTGCTAGAAAAATAAGCACAGGGCTTGTATTGTCCTGCTTGGTCTTGTGTAAGAACAGATAATGCAGTACCATCACGTTCTGTGACAAAAAGTGTAAAAGGCTTACTGTAGTTCGGTATTGCTGGAACAGGTGCTTGGCATAAGGCTTTCTTTAACTCATTAAAAACAAGTGTATGTTCCTGGGTCCAAGGGAGGACAGTCGATACGGCTGCCTCCTGTGTCGTTAACCGTATCAGTGGTTTAGCTAGAAATGCGTACTGAGGAATCCATTGTCTGCAATAAGAAGTGAGGCCGATAAAAGCTCGTACCTCCTTCTGTGTCTTGGGCTGTGGAAGACGTGCTATTAACTGGATACGGTAAGGTGTCAACTGCCTACCCCACTTGGACAGTAAGTGTCCCAAGTAGACCACTTGCTGGACACAGAATTGTAATTTGGAAAGGGGACACCTTGTGCCCCATCTCGGCCAGAAAATACAGGACTATAAGTGACGCACGCTCGCAGTCACGTTCAGAACGGGCTGTGATCAGTAGATCATCGACATACTGGAGCAGGGCAGTGTCAGTTGGCATGTGAATATTGTCTAGTTGTCTTTTAAGTGCTTGACTATAAATGCTAGGACTTTCTGTGAAACCTTGAGGAGCTCGCGTAAATTTATAGCTCCTTCCATTTAAACAGAATCCGAAAAGGAACTGGCTGTCTGGATGAATGGGGACACTGAAAAATGCGTTCTTGAGATCGATAACTGTAAAGAATGTGGCTTCAGAATCAATGGCTGTCAATAGAGAAGAAATATCGGGAACCACTGGGTACTGTGGTACAATACATTTATTAAGTTCTCGAAGGTCAATCACTAATCGATAAACTGGAGGTGCATTTGGATCAGTACGTTTCAGGACTGGAATGATAGGAGAATTACATACATTGGAGTCAGTTTCTACAACCACTCCTTGAGCAATGAGCTCGTCAATAATTTTGGATAAGGCTGCTACAGCCTCAGGTGGCAATTTGTACTGTCTGATGCGTGGTAACACAACACCTTGTTTCAGAGTCACACGATGGGGTGTGATATGCATACAACCTACATCAGTTGGACCTTTCGCCCATAAATACTGTGGTACATTCAATAATCTTGGATCAAAATCACGTAATACATAATGGCCTTTAAAATCTCGGAGGAACAGACATACTCCTTCTGGAGAGCAGCATATGACTGCTCCTAATTCTTTTAAAGTTTTAATGCCTAACAAATTTTCTGGACAAGATTTGGTGAGTAACAAATCTGTAGTTCTGGACAATGGACCAACTTCTAGAGTAACTGGTTTCGATATTTCATTAACAATAGGCTTTCCTGAAAATCCAAGGGAAACATTTCTAGAGCCTGAGAGTGGAGCCCCTGGAACCTCGTCATGACTGATGGTAGTCCTACTTGCCCCTGTATCAATCAGAAACTTTCTGTCTTTCCCTAATACTTGACTGTGTACATAGGGGCCCTCTTGATCTACAGGTATCTCGATGAGAGGCAAACCTACCTCCCTCTCTAGGCTGTTTCATGAATATGGCTGATAATCTGGATACTCTGACTGTGCATACTGGTACATTTGCTGTGTAACGTATTGTGTGGCAGCGATAGGCTGCGGTGCTGTAACTGTCTGTTGTGCATTCTGTGGTGGCTGGGAAGTCTGTGAAACTTGTTCTTGTCTAGGCGGACGTGGTCTTTCTTTAGTTTTACCAGTAGCTATGTTGTGTTTCAGAACTGCACATTCGTTTATAAAATGACCTGGCTGTTTACAGTAATTGCATGTCCCTTTAACGGGAACTGCAGGATGACTGGCTTGATTCGGACCCCTCTTCTGACTGTCTTGCGGAACAGATTGTGCAACTAATACTTTCATTTTCGTGTCCTTCATACGTCTCCTTTCGTGTTCCTGCTCTTCTCTGATTCTGTTCTGGTGATACTGGAGCATTTGTAAAATCTGTGACGGAGTATTAGCTTGCCAGGTACTTTCGACTTTCAGGACTCGATTTTTAACTTGTGGACTTGAATTCTCGACTAGTTTAGTAACAAAAAGATGAGGGTATGATTCACTACTTGTTTTCAGACCACTATTAATAATAAAACATTTCTCAAATCTAGAATAGAAATCACTAGTATCTTCGTCTTGTTTCTGTTTACAGGCTGAGATGGCATCCCAATCTTCCTTTTTCGTGGCTAGTAATCTTGGCAAAACTTGTATCAATAACTCGGGCAATTCTTTACATTTCTCCCCAAGACCGGTACCTGGTACTCGTAACTTATCTTCAGCTTCTAGAGCTGTCCAATCAATCTTTTTCTCTCCCACCTCCCATTCCTTTTCCTTTAGTTTTTCATATATGCCCGCAGGCAACAGGACCTTTAACATTTTAATGATATCAGGATACGTGTATTCTCCCATACGGAGCATGTCTTTTAATTCACGGTGGAACCCTGCTGGATCTTTATCGTGACAGGGAATTAACTTCTTCATTTCTAAGAGTTCCATCTTTGTGATGGGGGTGTAAACAAATACTCGTTCTAGATCACCACCCGTTCCTCTAACTGGGTGTACTTCTCGTAACGGATTCTGTCTGTCTATGCAGAATGATTTACTTTCTGGGGGTGAGACGTGAACAAAATGTGGATTCAGAAACATTCGATATTTGTGGCGCTGTTCTAGAATGACACTAATTAAATCAGTACCTAGACCTCTCCATCTGTACTGGAGTAACTCGTTCAAAACATCATGTAACGGACCTGGATCAGAATGCTGTCCCTCATACAGCGTAATGAGGTGCTGAATCATGTACATACCCACCAGTCGCTGCTTGGCTGGGGGCAGTTTCAGAAACATTTGTGCCACTATTTCGTCTGGAAAAGTGATAGAATCAGTAGTCCATCGGACTGCTGATCGGGCTAGTTCTTGTTCATGCATTGTACTAAGCTCGCAATAACCTATTCGTGATTTCAGAATGTGATCGGTGGCCTGGAATACTTGCTCAAGGGAACCCTGTTCTGGTGCTGGAGAAGGGAAAACTTTCTTGTGACCTAGGCATGAATGTCGGTCGGAAAGTCTAGTTCTACCTACATACGCTATTCTGGAGGGATTCTCGTCATCTACCTCTTCATTATCAGAGTTGTCTTCTTTCTCGGTTACTTGTGTTGCTTCTCGTTTCTCGTGTAACTTTATTATTTCCCTACGAATTTTCTTGTACATACTCTCTATACAGTTCTGTGTCTTGTGTCTTCCCTCGGCTATATGGTCACTCCACCTGGTCAGGACTTTCATTTCTTCTGGATCTTTTCCTGGATAATCTTGTTCTCTTATTAAACAGTTAATTAAAAACTTTAAAAGCATGAGCTGAGTCTCGACTTTTCTCTGAACCATGGCTTCGCGAATACTTTCTGGATACACTCCTGTACGGATAAAACGATATATTCTGTCTAGATGTTCCTTCATATCGGGCAGGGTGTCCAAATAGTCGGTCACCCGTCTTAAACGTAATGAATATATGACCATGATACCATCGCCTGGAACTGGATCATAACGAAATTCGGTAAGTGCTCGCTTGATATCTGTGAAGGTATGAACTTTTGGCGTACGCTGTAACGCTAGTTCATGTAGCGTCATACGTCTGTGTTGAGGCGGGGTACCAGGAGGACTTCCCCCCACGGCTCCTAAACTGGAATCGTCGGTGGGTACTGTACGTGCTGGCAGAGTGACTGATGTAGCGGGCACATGTACTGTGGGCTGGACCGGGGGTGCCGTAACGGGTGCCCTGGTGGCTGGAGGAACAGAAATTACATTATTTACGGGAGCAGGCGGAACAGGATTTGCATATTCTGGGACTGTATCGTCCAAATAGGACGAGAGAAAAATATCAGCTGCGGTCGGTTTATGACGTAGCTTGATCGGGACCAATGGCGGCGGGAAATTACAGGGCGCTTCCGGGGTTGCTTTTGGCAAGCCCTCAGCAAGAAGAGGATACATACCCTTAATAAGGGCATTTCTCTGTCTGTCTGACTGTTCTGCTCTATCTCGTTCACCTTCTTCGATTAATTCCCTTTCCTGGGCTTTTCCTGAGGATTCTCTACTTAACTCTGTTTTTCTGAATTCTTTTTCGGTTCTTTTATGAGATTCTTTGCGCCATAACTCGATGGCATCTTTCTGAGACTGTCTGGCTTTCTTTTTCCATAATGCTTCTTCTACTCGCATGATGCACTCGGCATCCCATGTACCTGACATGGGCCATCTATATTTCTCTTCTAACTCCTTGGTATAATCTAGCCATAAGTCTAGATATAATATGGCACTTAAGCCATGCTTATGATACATAAAATGTCCTGGACTGTCCCTGGGCGGGACAGGAACTGCTTCCTCTAGTAACCCTTTTCGGGTCTTTAACTGACGTAACTTGGAGAATAGAGGCATTGTCTAGGCAGGAATTCGAACACAATACAATACACGATAAACACAATAATGACTGGAAAAACAAATCATTCATACCACGACATTGGAAACACATTAAATAACATGTAGAATAACAGTTCGGACAGAATATTACCTGGTATACTGAGAACAGAACACATGAATTTCTCGAGAACGGAACTTACTAGAATTACTAGATGCACTGCTAAAACAGTACGAAACATACCGGTCCCTTAAAGAGACACGTCAGGACCCGTATCCACCTAGGTGAACACTTCGGACTGGATCTGTGTACCCAAACCCACTGGACCAGAGACAAATTAATTGACCCTGTCTAGATACTACCCCAGCAACGGTACTCACCGGGCAGCAAGAACGGAAGGCCTCGGACTGGACTGGACTGCTACGACGTCGGACTACGAACTTCAGACTTCAGTTACAGGTGGGCCTCCGGATACCTCGGACCTTGCACTCTCGGCTTGGGCTCTGGTCGGGACTCGCCGCGTTCCTCACCGCCTCGTCTGGATGCTGGACCGCAACCTCCGTCTCCTCCGTGGGCCTGAGGGATACTTGAAGCAGAAATATCTGCACGTGCACGGTATGGTTCCGTCACGGCTGCAGAGGGTCAGGGGGCCTGCGTGGCGTCGCCGGCGCGTGGGGAAAGGGCAAGTCCCTATTCGGGCGCCATTATGTGGTAAATAAATAATTAATTACCGGTACTATTTTTGAATACAGTGAATAAAACAGATAGCTCAATAAATAAGAGACAGGATTCGAGGTATCGGAGTCTGACAGGCTTTAATCATGCATAAGGGAAGGGACAGGAATGGGATAGCCTGCACGGAAATAGAATGGATGGCAGCTGCCGGGGGCAGGGAATGGAATCGAATGGCATGAGCAACTTTCAATAACAGTACACAGTATATATACTATAACAATTACATTACATTCAATACAGTAGGCGTAGCAGTAGGCGTAACTCGTAGCAGTCGCGAAAGATAAGAGTAAATGGGTGTAACAAGAAGGCGTGTACAGGGCGTATACATAGACATGTGATGTAAATGTAACAGAAGTGTCATAAATGGGGCGGAAACATGGAGGGGGCTACCTGAGCGGCCGGGACCTTTAACCTAGTGGTGCGCGCAAACGGGCAATGACGTGTTACCAGGGAGAACTGGGGGCATATGACTTCTGCGCTAGAAGAGGAGACTAAAGTCTGCGGTGTCAGGACGACATGTACCTATGGCATATCTGGTATCTGGTGTTTGGAGTACATGTTGATAGAATCCAAAAGTTATCAGGGCAAAGGCTACTTGACACTAAGTCTGGTGCATGCATTATTCTACATGTATTGCGTGTGCGAGGACTATTCTATGAATATTAATACAGTATTTCTCTTACATGGAGACAGAAAGGCTAGACCATGGCTGAAACTATTGATGTGATTCAGTAGCTTAGGAATGCAGAGAAGGAGGGCTGAACTGATAACTAGAAGCATAACATACTCTTGGCAGACAGGCAGCCAGAGCCAGGCTGGGCCGGGCACTGTGCTGCGCGAAAGGAAGTGAAGGGTCAGGGATGCAGGTGGGGGCTGTATCGCTCCTCGGAGCAGGTTCAGGAGACAAGAGCTTGAATCTGGTGTCCGGGCCCTTTTGAGGCCTAGAAACGGGGACATTTTACTGAATTAACGTGCACACTGTAAAACGTGGCAACATAGGCCTAATACTCGTTGCTTTCACGAGAACTGGAAACTGGCATACTAGAGTTGGACACAACTATGATTGCGTCTTTAATCGATCACAGGGGGATACATGCATATCGGTCATGCACATATAACCTAGGATGGGGAACACTTAGGCACATATAACATGGCAAAATTTACTTTTCCACCGCGCAGCGTCCGGCTTATATGGAGGGAGGAGCAGCTGAGAGGCGGAAGCAGCGAGTGGGCAGGGGGGCGGGGAAACAGTGGGACAGAGAGCAGAACGGGGTGCAAAGAGGGGGAAAACAGTGGCACAGAGGGCAAAAACGGAGCACAACAGAGGGGAAAAATGAGTGGCACAGAGAGCAAAAGCGGAGCACAAAGGAGGAGGAAGACAGTGGCACAAAGAGCAAAACGGAGCACAACAGAGGGGAAAAACGAGTGGCACAGAGAGCAAAAGCGGAGCACAAAGGAGGGGGAAGACAGTGGCACAAAGGGCAAAACGGGGCACAACAGAGGGGAAAAACGAGTGGCACAGAGAGCAAAAAGGGGGCACACAGAGGGGGAAAAACAGTGGCACAGAGGGCAAAAACAGGGCACAACAGAGGGGAAAAACGAGTGGCACAGAGAGCAAAAGCGGAGCACAAAGGAGGGGGAAAACAGTGGCACAGAGGGCACAAGCGGGGCACAGAAACGGGGGTAGAGCACACTTACCAGCGGGTACTCGGCAGCGGCTGCAGAAGCACACAGGCGGAACTGCGTGGAGGGGGAGCGACCTACCAGGAGGGTCAGGGGTCGCTCTAGAAGATAGCAAATAGATAAAGTGGCTGACCCATACCCCCATACTGATTGCTGTGGTGGGTAGAAGCGATACGTAAATTAATAAGCATTGGTAATTCATCGTTTTTGCCTATATAATGAACAAAGATCTGTTTTCATCAATCATCATCTTGAAGAAGGAAAGAGCTCCCTTACAGACAAACAAGGGAGTGCTGAAGATGTGGTGCAGTGGCTAGAGCTGTGCAATCGAGAGTTGAGGATCGCAGTTCGAGTCTCGGAGGTGCCATGCAACATCACTTAATGTCTCGGGCTGACAGATTGTTATTTAAATATGCTGAAAGAGTAAAAGGCATATCATTATGAAAATATAGTACCACCAAAGCGGATGTTAACAGTATTTCGGTTGTGGGAAACTGATAAGAGAAGCAGACAAGAAACAGGCATTGGTAAATGCAAGAAAACATGCTACGGCCAACAGAAATGGAAAAAAGGAAAGTGGTACGTACAGGAAGCCAGGAGAAAGAGGAGCTGGAATGTAAGTCCTTCTTAAGTTTATATTAAAAACAATAGCTTTCTCAAGCACAGCACAACCGCTCAGCAGGTGAAATCAAAATATGAACAGACTAATGGATGAATATGGATGACTGAAAGGCACCGTTTACATGTATGTCTTTCAAAGATTTTTGGGTGAAAAAAATCAAAAGATCTAACAATAACAATTATAGGAATTTGCAAAGCGATTGGTCTAGCATTGGCCATGGGCCTTCTGAGTTTGCCAGTGCTTGTTTTCTCATGGATTTTTCAAAACTTTTTTGTTGGAGAAAGTATCCGCCCTTGTTTATCTGATTTTTTTTTTTTTTAACTTAAAGCAAAAATAGTTTTTGGTCTGCAATAAAAGCCCATAGGAAACGTAGTGGAATGAACTTGTTGGAGATGTTCCTGTGAAAGGCTGGAATGCTGTCACTCACTGTGAAGTTAGCCAGTAGCTGAAGTGGGTGGACCCATTGCCCTATACTGTATGCTGTAGAAGGTGGATGAAGGATGTGAATCACACAACAGACCAATAGATGACGAAGGATGGCTGATAGCCCTAACAGGCAACTATACCGTACATGTAATTTTGGTACAATCGCAGACCCAATGATGGTAGGCCCTGCCAAATTGCAAATACTTCTTATATGACTACAAGTAAAACCTGTAGCTTCCCCATCAATGTCTTGGAAAATTGTGTAGAAAAAAATACTATTGTAGCGAGAACCAATCTCCAAAGCATCCTTTTGGAGATAGTCTACTTTGGCATACAGTCAAACTAAAGGATATTTCTTAAGTGCACCTTATCTGTCCATAAAGCCTATGGCCTTTGACACTATATCTGAAATTGTTACTGTGAGATACACCATTATCCTCTGGCTTGCTTACTTTAGTCAATTGATTGGTGGTCTTTGGTGCAGTCATTTAATCTACCTCACTTTGAAAGTTCACATTACCTACATTTGAAATGACAACCCGCACAATAAGGCCTTTAATCCACAATTTAAAACTCAATCAACAAAACTGACACTAAATAAAACCTGCCCTTCTTTGCCCCAATTTCCCCAAAATATAATAATTACTAATTATCACTGCCTCAAAGCTCCTTTCCTAGTTTACAAACAGATAGATGCTTTCATCGAACTTATATCCAGCCACACATTAGATTCAAATATCTTCTTAAACTAGAAATTGACAAATCTCTTTGCTAGTACTTTATTTTAGTGGCGGCTCTTCTGCTAAGGTAGAGGAGCGTCACCCCACTGCTTTTAATCAGTGACACTAAAGAAAAAATAAGTTGATAATAACGCAAAGTTATTTTCATTTTTATTTTTTCCTTGTTGGGGCAGCTTTTCGACGGGTGAGATGGGGCGGGCTGCTCTGCTGAGAGATCAAGGGTGAGACGAGTGTTTGCACTCCCTAAAGTGCACATGCATGTTTGGCCGGCACTCTGCATGTTCTCCATGTAGGCTGCATTACCGTCTGCATGGAAAAGATGCCCAGCCTCCCATTCTCTGACTTTGCCGATCCACGGTGCATTGCAGCTTTGTGATTGGCTATCGGGAGTAGGGGAGCCAAGTGCATCCTGGTTCCTGTTCTGGAAGCGGTGAAGAGGACCGAGAGGAGGTGACGCAATGGTGGGCGCCAGCGGCAGACTGGTAATTTATTTTTATTTTTATTCCCACCCCTGCCACCCCCATCACATTTAAACACCAGTTGACACTGATTATTTCAGAATGGCTCTGCTCAGTCAGCATGCATGCACGTACGTGTGGATGCATAGCACCTGTTTTAGTTTTACCATCATAACATGGCAGATGGCCATTTTAAAATGGTAAATGAAACAGTTAAAAAAAAATCAATGTACCCCCAGCACAAAGAAAGATGCAATCAGGTGAAATGGCAGGAAAATGCCTACACTCCTGTGTGCAAATAAAACAATAGGTTGGGTGTTGGCTGCCAACCTTTTGGTTCTAACAGTGCTTGTTTTATTTTGTATAATTACGGGGCATAATTATGAGTTTGTCACAGTGCTGCTCAGCAAGTCACCTTGCTGCGCTGCACTGCGTGACAGGGAAAGGGCAATAATGCACCATATTTCAAAGAATACGGTGCATTCCTGCCTTTTCCCATGAACTGGCGCCATTTTGTCCGACTAGCACAAAACACAGGCACCCTTGCACCATGGTACCAGGGTGCCTGCATTGTAAGGTGGATTGTCATTTTGCAGGAAGGCGCACCTTCCTGCACAAACTAATACTCTGAGACGTTTTCCTCTTTCTATGTGTGTTGCAGAATTCAGTACACATAGAAAGAGGAAAAAACAAGGAGAAATAAACACATTTCACCTGGGGAGGTGTCGTTTTTGAGCACATTCCCAGGTCAACCACTTCTGGTAAATTTGGCAATGCAAAAAATCCATGGATATTGCTTGGGAACACCCATGCAACACCATGGAACACCTCCCTGGCACATAGCAAGGCAATGCAGCTATTCGCGTTGTGTTGCATATTGTCAATTTACGAAGCTACTCAGGGCTAAGCAATGAAGCCTTGCATGGCTTCATACATCTAATTTTTGTGATGTGTCGCTTTGCCCCTATATTTGTATCGCACTGCCTTTTGCCCAGAATTTTGTCTCCCTCCGGTACACATGGTTTTGCCAAGTTCAGATGTACAAATCAAAACTTTGAATTATATAAAAATCACATTCTTTATTGCAACTAATTATATTCTGTGAATGTCTGTACCCCAATGCACTTCCTCAGCAGGAAACACTGAAGCTAATCTTTGTAAAAAAATGCTACTTAAGCAGTATGTATGTGACTTCTTTAAAAAAAAGTTTTTTGCATGCAACAGTCCTTACATTTGTAAAGCCTCATTTTTGGAAGAGCTACGGGCCCAGTCCAACATAAAAAAATCTGATGTCATGTTATTTCTTTATCCCTTTCTGTATTCTTTCTTTAGATGACTCAGTTAACACAGCACTACAGCCTACACATGTTTTTCACACATTTGCATTTGCACTTCTTCAGGGCTGTTAGACACAGAAATCATATAACATAGTTAAACACCTTAAAATCACAACGACAAAACATCAACGTAATCTAAATGTGCACTAAATAAGGATCATATAACCTTAACACCTTCAGTGCTCATGACGAGCTGAGCTCGTCATGAGCCACCGCGCTCCGGTGCTCATGACGAGCTCAGCTCGTCATGAGCCGTGGAACGCTCAGGTGCGGGGAGAATTTCCCCGCTGTGCTGAGCGTTCCATGGGAGCCAATGCACCTGTGATGAGCTCAGCTCATCATGAGCACCGGAGCGCCATAGCTCATGACGAGCTGAGCTCATCATGAGCATGCGGGCGCTGTGTGCGCCCCCCTCGCCCCCAGCACAGCAGGGGAATAACCCCCGCAGCGAAGGGGTTAAGCTTACACTCTTGTTTCATATGCACCTAGATGCAGAGAAATACTGTATAAATATACAGAAATAACAGGATTTTTCAGTTATCACATCCCATGTATTGCTTTATCATAAACCTGCATTTAGAGAACCAACCTTCATACATGTGCCAAGAGATATAGTATATCTTATTATCAGTTATTTTACTTTTTCTTATTGTAAACCTTTGTATGTGTAGTGTGTACATAGAAAGTAATTATTTACAACATTGTCTAAAATCAAGTATAAATTACAGTACATTACATACACTTCTAAATTACATCATCACACTTTATATTCGATGAACTTCTTCAAAGGAAGTCTTGGCAAGTTAATGATACCCTTCATAAATAGTCGCGTAAGCCTCTAATTTATCTAAAAATCATTTACACATCTCCCGATCAGGGTTACTGAATTTCTTTTATAAAGTAAATCTGTACCTCTCAAGTTAATCTACTTAGTTCATCCTCTTCAGTTTCAATTCCTTAATATTATTTAATCTATTGTAGCTGCATTATTACTCTCTGGTACGAATGGACAGAAAAGTACAATGTAATTGACAATCTGACTTTTTACATAGTAAATATTTTTACTATTATCGACCTTAATGGCTTTGCTAGAGCGTAGCCAAAACTCACATATCTCAACACAATGTTTATATTTTACTCATCCTGCAAGTTATTGTGAAAATATTTAAACTGTATCTTCCACGATAAGCGCAATGGAAAATTAAATTATATCCTGGAGAGAAATGTAAATACATGACAATTTCTTTAGGTAACATTTTCTTGAGCTGTAGATCCTATTTATTGGACTCATGTTTAAATATCCTATTCAACAATCTCACATGTGGCGAATTTTTAAGGCGTCGCTTTTTTAAAAACAAATTATCAATTGCCACTGGTCAAACCTAAAAAACTGTTGTGAAATCCCCCTTGATACTGGTCTGTAAGTGAGACAAACATAATACCATATTACCAAAGTTGTTTGATAGCTTTGTTGTGAAAATACTTCAGAACTATTTTGTGTTTTGCAAATGATTCAAACATTTACACGTTTACATTGACTTTTCTATAAGGTATATAAGCAATCGGTATATCGGTATATTTATAATCAATAGTTAAATGTTTTCACGTTTTTTTGTTCTTCTAGCCGTGCTTAATATGAACGTATGCAAACTAATCCTACACAAGATATTCTACGTTGGTCTCTTATTAACATTTTTAACATATTGATAGTTACCCTGTCCTACATAGTTTTGCCTAATTGTAGAATGTAAGCAGCGACCTAACTTTCGCTATGAGACACCTGGCATATCCATGATCATGGGCTGTTTGCTTTTGCATCCCTTTCCAGGTGTGCTCTAAGATGTGGAGGACGGTTCCACACATTTAATGCCGTCTGGGCTTTATTCCTGGCAGAACAGGAATTGTCTAATGTTCTCTTTTTGTGGTTAATATTGTCTAGGAATTTCCCTTTCTTCTGGGAACTTTATCTATTACATTCATATCTGACTTAATTTTAGAGCGACCAATTAATTTCTGCGTAAATTCTTTTGCACATAGGAGCATTACCGGCTTCTGAGACATTGTTCTCACTGTATCATCTTTGATGTCACTGCTCCATTTGAGTAGTACTGATTTTTTTTTTATTTCTCACTATTATTGGTTTCGTTGTTGTCTTGTAGTTCCTTGTGTGTATTTTCACAAGCTTATCATTTTATGATGGTTCTTACGTTCTTACATACAATTCTTTTAGCTTTTGGACTGGTGCCTTATTCTATTTAGGCTCTCTGTTTACAAAATCACATTTCTGCAGTATTATATTGAGAACCTACATTGGACACACACCACTCTTCAATACTGTCTTGCCAGGATTGGACTGTACTTAAGATTCCCCTTGGCACATACAGCTATGAGGCTATAATGATGCACTGTTTTTTATCTGTGTTAGTGAGAAAATGCGGTTCGAAACATTCATGATTTACGTATCCAAATGTATAAAATGTTTATTTTTTTCTTTTGTTCTCTTCCCTTTTCTTTTTCATCCTGTTCGCTCTACATATCTAGTGGGTGGTTTGTCTTCCCCCGCTACCGGTGCAGAAATAGAACTTCTATCTCCAAAGGAGTCTTTCTCCCCTTTGATTGATAAGTGGAGGGCCTACTGCATACACAATAAATAGGGTCATGACGAACTACAATGAATGCTTTGGCTAAATATGTTTTGTTTTATCAATGAACTTCACATTTTGCCATTTAACAAAATTCAGTCTTTTTCTTATTAATTCAAGGCTGTGCAATTCCTTTGCTTTTTGTGATTGTTTCCCGTGTACATGTAAATCAAATCTTGAGCTGGAAAAATGTCTAGTCTGAAAAGTTTGTATCAGTATTGCAATCAACAATGTTTGTCAGTGTCTTTTTGTCAATTTTTTTGTTTGTACACATTAGTGTTTTATAGTTGTGTTGCTTGACTAACATCAATTATATTTGTGATGATTGCTTTTTTATGTCTGTTGGTAGTTGTCTCTATGTGTAATGTAATCTAAATTGTGTGTGTATGAATTGTAGCCCTGAAGAAGCCCACCACGGGTGAAACGCGTTGGCTGTATTGGTTTTCTATCTCACACTTTTTGAAATAAAGGATAAAAAAATCCATTGATCTCCTCTCGTCCTATGTGCATGTGTCCAGCATTTGTGCTGTTTATATTTGATTGCTTGTTTATGTTGCCTCTCAGAGCTTTCGTTTGAAAATTAGTAAAGATATCCATTACATTGTCCGCCTCCATAGGCGATACAAATCTTGACTTGGGTTTTAACTTACTGGTTACACAGTGATCTGTTCCTATATGCAATTCTTCAGCTAGATCTTCAATGTCACAATTTGTTTCGTTATCCAAATCCATTAACGTACCTATGTCCATTAAATCTTTAAGTGATACATGACTTGTACCTCCTCTGTTACGAACTGTCCTATAACTTTCCTCACAAATCAGTTAATATAAACTTTAGCACTTAGATCATCCCATCTTTTTGTAGGAGCAAAACTGAGCCCCCTGTTCAGGACACCTATTTTTGTATCTATAAGGATTCAGTGAGAAAGATTACCAACTACATTCTCTACTTGTTATGTTTTGTCTCCCCCTGTAATTGTAGTCTGGCCCTCACCTCTTCTTTGTTTCTGCCTCCTGTGGAGGGATCTAGTACCCCCTTTTTTGTTCCCTCTCCCTCTCTTCTGTCTCACCCCAGGTCCGGTCCCCCTGTTTGGATTTGTAATCAGTGTATTCTCCTCAATTCCTGTAAAAAAGACAAAGATTTTCCCCTAGAAATTTAATCTGAGGTACCAGGTCTATCTAAGTCTGATTCACTACTACTCAGACCTGTGCTTGATGCTTCACTTAAAGTTATGTTTCTACCTCTAGTACTTCTGTTAATCTCATATTTACACACTGTTCCATTGAATTTTCTGGCAAATGTAAATACCTTCCTGTATCTATGATCTCTCATATCCCTTGCAAATTTGAGATGATTCTTTTCCTGTAGTTCTATTTGATATTTATCTATTACATTGTCCAGTATTTCAAAGTTCCTCATGGTATTCTCTGGACTATTGAAGTCCTCATTTTATTTTCTTTTCGCCTCAATTTCTTCCAAAAGAACCTCTCTTTGATCATCAGCAAATTCTATCAACATCCCCATGAGTTCTCTGAAAGTGGTATTAAGTCTGCCTTCCCACCTTTCTGCTTTGTTGTCGTCTAGATCTTCTACAGCTAGCAAAATATTAATTCTTACTCCCCTAGGTATCCTCTCTGCACCTAAATACAGTCTCAAAGTCATATCATTCCACCATTTGGCAGGTTCTTTCTTTTGAACATGTTCTAGTTTAACAAACAATTCCTTCAAACTTTTTGTACCTCTCGAAGCCTCATTAGATTTAGCAGAAACTCCAGAAAAAATATTTTTTGCTAACACCTCTCTCCTATTAAAATGTTTTGAGATATTTACTTCAACAACAAATGAGCGCCTTGCTTCTATGTAATATTGAAAAAAATGTTGGGGTAATAGGCATATTTCCCGGCGCTATACATATCAGTTACTGGTCCCCACCAGTATCGTACTTGAAATTCATGAATAGCTATACTGAGAAACCAACACGAAAATACAGATATCACGTTCTTTCTTTATCTCTTTCTTTATTCTTTCTTTTGATGACTCAGTTAACACAGCACTACAGCCAACACGTGTTTCACACACCTTTGTGCTTATTCAGGGCTGTTAAACACAGAAGCCATATAACAATATTAACGACCTTAAAATCACAAGCAAAACACATCAGCATAATCCAAATGTGCACTAAACAAGGATCATATAACCTAAAGAACACACTCTTGTTTCACATGCATCTAGATGCAGAGAAATACTGGGACTCGGCTTAAAGCAGAGTCCCATAAAAAAAGTAAAAAATAAAAAAAGGGGTCATGGTAGAAATGCTCTGTCCCCTCGCATATGTTAGGGGAGTACGTCAGGGACCCGCCGGGGGTAAAAAGCATTTTTTATTATTTTGCAGCAGACTTGAGAGTGCAACTACGAATCCACGGCAAAAAATGTTTTTAAAGCAAGCACGGGCTCCTGTGCTTGCTTTTGAATAACCCCCAGGTAGGCCAGGTCCTTTGGGAATATTGGAGGAGGTGCACGGGCACCCCTCCTAGGGCTTATTAAATCCTTGGGGACATCCACCTCTCCGGGGCTAATTCCAATAATTTCAGGGGCCTTGTGACCCTCCTGCCCTAGGGATCACCACCTCCCTGGGGCTTTTTATTTTTCATGTGGCAAGGCCTCACAGAACCCCCTGGGCCCTGGGGCCCACACCTACCCGGAGCCAAAGTCTTGTGTAAAGAAATGGTCGGATGGGTCGCGTGGCCCCCATCCCAGGACATTCTCTGATCCAGGGAGCCATACATGGCCTTGAGAACTGCCAACTTCCCTAGGGCCAGCTCCAGCAATGTCCCAGGGTGTCCACACCTTGGACATTGCAGTTTGCTATGGCATGGCCGGAGCAGAGCTCCCACCATGCTATAGCAAACTCTGCTCTGCTTTCAACAAGCAAGTGCAATAAGTGCTTTCGCTTGTTCAAAGCAGAACATGTCCTTTAACCTCCCTGCTGTCAAGCGAGCAGGGAAACAAACATTGCTTTGAGATCCAGGGAGCTGCATGTTAGCAGTTCCCTGGGTCTCAAAGCAATACTGGATCCTCCAGGAGGCAGGGAGCAAGCAGGGATTGAAGGGGCCTCAGGCTCCCCCTGCGGTCCGCAACATTTCAAGAGTGGGTGCCTAGAGTCATACCAGGGTACCCACATTACAGGCCGGGCCTCTGGCCGAATTCTTTTTTTAAATATGGGTCATGACCAGGTGGATGGGGTCCCCGGGACCCAAAATGGCCCGGGAGGGGGGTTGCCTGGCACCCCTCTCTTTCAATTATATATGTAAAAAAACTAAAAGGCCGTCCCCGGGAGATGGGGTTCCGAGGGCCAAAATTAGCCCAGGAGGGGGGCCACGTAGCCTCTTCCTAAAAATAGAAAGAAAAAAAGAAAAAGATCAGGCAACTTTCCAGAGGCCACGTCCCCTTTCTCCACCACTCCGCAAACACGCCTAATGGGGCACTGCTGTTTGGGGATGAAGTCACCTTGGCTCCTGAGGGTCCTTAGGGGCCAACAAGCCCTCCTGGCACCTCCAGTGCAGAGGTTTTCTCCTTACTTGACTGACTATCTGTCACAACGAGAGAGTTTACTGATGTTATTAGATATAGTTTGTGCTTGATAAGGCTACCATAAAATCATGTAGATGAAGAAGTAGCTATACTCTAAAGGAGATCCATGGGACCCAGTTGTGTGGTAGTAGAAGAAGTAAGTTTATTGGGATCATTGTCCGTTAAACTATTCCATGTATGAAACGTAAACCTACATAATACCATTACAACACTCATCCCAACCTACAATGGAAAGACCCAAATGACCCATCAGTTAACAGTCTTAAAACCTTCATAGCAGACCTCAACCTGAACCAAATCTGTGACAACCCTACAACAACCTAGGTGTAACCTTGAATCTAGTTATTTCAAGGGCAATCTCATTCCAATTTGAATCTATTGTCCCATGAAACTGGACCGACCATCACCTGATCAACTTCACCATCAATGAATCAGTGAGGACACATAAACCTCAACTTAAGAAACCCAGGCACTGGAAAAAGAACACTAGGGACATACAACCCAATGATATGACATCCCTCAGCAACACCCTCATACCTCCTCCTGCAGTCATTTCAGATGTCCATGAACTTACAATCCACTACAACAGCTCCATGAGGATCATTCTTCACACAATATGCCCCTACAGCTAAAACGACTCTCCACTAAAGACTCCAAACCATAGCACAATGAGAGCCTAAAGGAAGAAAAACGCAATCTGATATTAGCCGAATGAGTGTGGAGATCCTCACCGTACCTAGAACACCTTATACACCTGAGATAACTGAGGAGCACCTACAACAAATGCATCAGAAACTCAAAAGCAAATCTATTGAGAACTCAACTAGACATGGCCAGAAATTGCCCCAAAAAACTGTTAGAAAATTGTCAAACAACAATCCATTTGAAAAACTAGCCCCGTCACAATTGGTTGTAATCCTCAGCCAAACTACAATGAATTTACTTCCTTCATTGAAAAGACAAAAACGATTGAAAGCGATCTCCAGACAGCAAGAGAGCACCTTCCGATGATATCTCCAAATAGCCCCAGCATGTCTGTGATTGCTCAGACTGCTGACCTCCCAGGACTCACCCTCAAAAACAACATATCATGGAACACATTCAAACCCATTGATAAAAACACCACACTCAAACCTTCAAACCACTTCTGTGACCGACTACCATCTAACATTTTCAAGGAGATTAAAACATCTTTACTTCCACTCTGGGCCATGATAGTGAATGCTTCACTACTTCAAGGGGCTATACCAGACTGCCTAACGTCAGGACAAGTAACCCATTTCCTAAAAAGACCATCAGCAGATCACTCAAACCCAAATGACTTCTGGCCAATCTCCACCATTCCGTCGCTGGCAAAGCTCCTGGAGAAATACGTTGATATTCAACCATGCAATCACATTGTATTTTATTGTATTGTAATTGCATTTATATTGTGCTTACTACCCATGATGACACATCGAAGCGCTTTTTCAGCGAGTAGCAAGCTACTCCGGAACCCATGAAGGATTAGTGTTGAATTAGTATAGTGAAATATGAAAGTACTTTGGGTGGTGGATATTAGTCAGTTATTTGGATTGCGAAGGATAGCGGATGAATAGAAGAGAGAAAAAGGTTTGCATTTATATAGCACTTGTTACCCTGATGCGGTGTTGAAGCGCTTTTTTTGGCGAGTAGCACACTACTCTTGAACTCATAAAGGACTAGTGGTGAATTAGTATAGTGAAATATGAAATTTGAGAAGTAGACATGTTAGTCTGTTATTTTGTTTGAAAACGATAGAGGAGGGATAGAAGGGTGAAGGATTTCGATATTTTTATTTTTTAGAGGTCATAGCAGGGGAGGAGACTTTGGAATCAGTAAATAGGGATGTGGTAGGAACCATAAATCAATTCTACCTCATTGAACAATATCAATACATCTTCTGCCAGGGTCACAGCATGGAAACAGTCCTGACACTTATAGTTGACGACATGCTTACAATCTTAGATCAGAACGAATCTTGTCCCCTTATCCTCCTGGACCTCTCCTCAGGCTTCGATACAGTCAAACATGACAGACTACTTGACACACTTGAATGCAAAATGGGTTATTAATGGTCATTCTAAACTGGTTCACCTCGTTTCTACTCAACAGAACTCAAAGAATCAAGGTTAACCAATCCCTGTCCAATACCAGTCCGGTCACTTTAGGAGTCCCACAGGGGTCCACCCTACCATCTACTCTCTTCAACCTGTTCATGGAGCTTTTAACTGAAATTCCTAAATTCTCCAATGTCAAATACCACATGTAAGCTGATGACACCCAGCTGTACCTAAAAAACTCCTCCCCTGAAGCTATCCATCTACTCAACCCAACTTTACAAAAAAAAACAGGCTGACGAGAAACCACCTCAAACTCAAATTGCTCAAAACGGAATTCCTCTTTATCACCTCACCAAAACGGTCCCTCGACATCAAAAATTGGATGAAGCATCTAACAGCCTTCAATTGCCTTTCACATGTTATAGATTCCACAAGATCACTGTGAATAACACTTGAAAAGATTCTCAACATGCTGGAACTCATCAGCACTACCACCTAAGGGGCAACCTTCAAATCAACATACTAAGAAAAATAAAACCCTTCCTCCCCTTCGATGACCTCAAAACAGCTGTGCAAGCTCTAGTAAACCCCAGGATAGATTATGGGAGTGCTACATTATGTGGTCTGCCGAGATCCAAACTGGCTCCTCTAAGGGCATCCCTTAACTCTGCTGCAAGGCTCATCACTAGATCAGAGACCAACAACCACATCAGTCCCAATTTGAAAGCACTAAACTGACTCCTTATGAGGCAAGGATACAGCTGAAAACTGCTTGCTTGACGTATAAAACCCTACAATTTCACACACCGAAGTACCTATCCAAGACACTGAAGTAGTATGGAGGCTGCAGATCCTCAAGAAGCACCAGCACCTTACTGTTAAAACCTCAGAAATGTCGGTAAAGAAAACCTTCAACCGAGCCTTCTCCAGAGTGGCCTCTAGAATTTGGAACTCCCAACCCCCTGAAATTGGACTGCATCTGTCATTCACATCTTTAAAAAAAGAAGTCAAACTGCTTTTGATGAGCAAAACTTGACCTCCCACACTCAGTATATGGATGGTTAGCTGACACAGTGTCTCAACCTAGGCTCTCACTTGCCGTCGGTGTCCGGCTGTATAACTCACTAACCCCCTCCCCATTTGCATAGGGTATTAATAGCGACTGTGTTGCTTGGTCATCTGGTTTTCATCTTTCCTTAAACACTTGTAAAGCGCTCCTATAACCTACTCGGGTCAAGTTCACGCTATTTAAAACTTTATCAAAATATAAATATATATAAAGATAAAAGTATAAAATCCTGGATCTAAATACAATAAAATATGAACATGTAAAATCACATAATCAATTAACTCCCCCTTAATGTTCTTTAACAACACAATACAATACAATGGACATTTATAAAGCGCACAGCTGCCTCAAACAGACGTTTCCCGGCACTGCGCAGGCTGCATCAGCAACCTAGCAACATATCGATATTATCGCTGTTTAAAGGGCCATGTTTTTAGGACCTTCCTAAACTTGTGTTCTGATTCAAGCTGTCACAAGTATGATGGCAGAGAGTGCCACAATCTCGCAGTCCTGACCGCAAAGGACCTACCCCCTTGTTTGGCTTTGGCATATCGAGGGATGCAGAACAGTCACTGGTGGTTGGATCTAAGCGTCCGGTTCTGTAGATATGGGCTGAGCCGAAGCTTGAGATAACCTAGGACCATGTCTCCCATAGCTTGGAAAGCAAAGGTCAATGCCTTAAATGCAATTTTCCTTGTCACGGGGAGCCAATGTAATTGTCTCAGGTGGTGGGATATATGATGGCAGAAAGGGACCCAGCGAATCAGCCTTGCCGCCACATTTTCTGTTGTTTTTAAAAATGTCCCCACTGCAATTATTACCTCTAACGAACACACAGCATATACAAACTGTAAAACTGCCTGGTTAGTTTTGATATCCTATCTCATTAAAATGGGCTTTAAAAATATAAAACCACCAATCTAGTAAAATGTGCATTTCATATTTATATCAAATTGTAGCATCTACCAATTTTAATAAGTTGTGCTGGATATCTCTGTGCCCTACAATGTTGGGTATATGCCCAATCTATATTTTAAAAGAGTATTTCACAGACCGGTGTCAGGCAAACCTTAACATAGGGTTACACATGTGCGTGATATCAAGTATCAATCAAGTGAGTGTCCGACTTTTTCGAGAGTAATTACTCAAATCATGTTCTCTAGCCAGGATCTCCATTTTCATATTCAATTCCATCCAGGACATTTTCATGGGTACATCAAAAGTCGGAGAATGTAAGGAGAGGAAATTAAAAAGATTTCCTCTGGAGCTCTTTTTTACTCTCAGCCCAGGACAATTCAGTATTTAATATTTTATTTTTACAAAAATAGGAATTGTTGTTTTCTCTATTCAGTAATAACTATCCCAAAATCTTATGCCCAGTTTTATAGATGTAAAACACCAGGATACAAATTTGAGTTCTGTCCTTATTGCTTGAACAATAGACAATTGAGGATTACTTACAAGTCTTTTCAGACACTGGCCCTTTCATCTTATCCCAGTCATGATGACCGCTCATGTAAACAATTCCTGCACAATAAAGAAATTTTGTTCACACCATAATTTTAAATGCTTATAAAACCTGGGTCCTGTCTTGCCGTCCATAAGCTCGAGTAAAGTTGTGCAATCCTATGATGCAGGGAAGTGCACGTGCTTCAACAGAATTCAGATGAGGTTTCCAGTGTAAATGTGACCAGAAATTAAGACCAATGTATCTTAATAAGGTGACCCCTCCACCCTTTCCCTGCTACTAAACCATTGATACTTTCTGTTTGTGAACCAAATATCAAAATCTTATTTTATCCATATGAATCACAAGTCTTTTCTTAACACAATATCTAGCTCACAACAAGACTGGGTCCTTCACTGCCTCATATACTAACAGATGAATATCTAACAAAGGTATCTAGCCTTCTCAAGCATAGTCACTGCATAGCCCTAGTAACATTATTCTACTGTTAAATACTGCTTATCCCTAGTGAAGTTACTCTATTGGTAACCACTACATAGTCCTTCTCACGTTATTGAACTTTTAACCAGTGCACAGCCCTTGTGAACTTATTCTACTGTTACGCACTGCATAGCACTAGTGTTGGTATTCTATTGTTAAGCACTGCATAGCCATAGTGAAGGTATTCTATTGTTAAGCACTGCATGGCCCTAGTGAAGGTATTCACAGTTAAGCACTGCATGGCCCTAGTGAAGTTATTCTACTGTTAAGCACCGAATGACCCTAGTGAATGTATTTTTCTGTTAAGCACCACATAGTCCTTGTGAAGTTATTCTACTGTTATCAACTGCAAAGCCCTAGTGAAGATGTTCGGCTGTTAAGCACTGCATAGCCACAGTGAAAGTAGAATACTGTTAAGTACTGCATGGCCCTAGGGAAGCTATTCTATTTTTAACCACTGTATGGCCCTTGTGAAGGTAGTCAACTCATACACACTACATGGCCCTAGTAAAGGTATTCTACTGTTATGCACTGCATTGCCCTAGTGAAGGTAGTATACTGTTAAGCACTACATGCCCCTAGGGAGGGTATTCTATTTTTTTTTAAGTTCAAAAGAATTTTATTGATCCAAAGAAGGGTGTCAATACAAAATACAAAAGCAATATAAAGAATAAAAATCATGCAAAGCAGTGCATCAAGAATATTATATAAAATGGGCTAAGGACAGGGCAAATGAAATAACATATCATAAAATTGAGACAGTTTAAAATACTAAAGAAAGCAAGAACGTTAAGGCTAATTAAGGGGGTTTTGAGACTTCTTGTTGGTCAGGTTGTAAACTAAATGAGCGGCTAGCACATACATAAAGATACAACATAATAGGGAGCCATAAATCCATACGTTTTGCTGCCATATGAATACGAAAGACAAAGGCAGTATCCAATCTATGATTATGACAAACATAAATATTTGAAAAGTTCTTCCAGTTAGCTGTAATCTGTTGGAATGCAACTGCTATCAATAAATCAATAATTTTAACATTAAGTGTGACATTTTCCCAACAGGAAGAAAGACTACCCAAGAAAATATGAGTGAAAGAAAAATGTAATTGAGTGTGAAAAATTTAATTGATTTGGGACCATACTTGTATCAAGAAGTTATGTACAGTCTGACATGAAAATAGCATATGAAATAAAGAGGCATTCGAGGAAGAGCAGGTCCAGCAAACATCCGGAATTGTCGAAAACGTCTTGCTTAAGTCATGTGGTGTGAAGAGAAGTCTGTTATATATAAAAAACAATGACTGCGTTATAGTAGCAGCTCTGGATGACTTGCGAATTTTGGTCCATATCTTATTCCACAAAGATATTGGCCGAAATGTGGCAAAATTACATTCCCATTGCTCTTCTACTTTAGATTTTGGCCTAATGAGGTCGATAGTATGAAAGTGAGCATCAGAAAAGGAGCCTGAGGAGGTATCCAGTGTAACGAATGAGTCAATTAGGGAATGCAACTTTGGTAATAATAATTTGGAGAAATGAAGGTAAAAT
Organism: Lissotriton helveticus; assembly: GCF_964261635.1. Lineage (NCBI taxonomy): Eukaryota > Metazoa > Chordata > Amphibia > Caudata > Salamandridae > Lissotriton > Lissotriton helveticus. The sequence continues at coordinate 1,758,081,805 of NC_136068.1, read as the reverse complement.
TCAACCGTAAAACCATCCGGCCCCGGGGCCTTATCCTTTTTAAGGTGTTGGAGTGCAGTAAGTAATTCTTGCTGTGATAAATCTGGTTCCAAAGGAGTTAAGTCAAGAGGAAAATGTTGGGGTTTGTGTATGCTAGAGAAGAAGTGCGATAAGGATTGGGTAGAGGGCTGAGTGTCAGAAGAGTATAGAGTTTTGTAAAAGAGAGAAAATTAATTCAAAATGTCGACATCCTTATGTTTAAGGTCAGAATTGTCATCATAAATAGATTCTATATTTAGCTTAATGTGTTTAACTTTTAAGTAATTAGCCAAGATTTTCCCAGCTTTATTATTGCCCCCATAAAATTTCGCACTGGACTTTAACAGAAACAAAGAAGCATCTTCCGTAGATTTTTTGTTAAATTGCATCTTAGCATCAATAAGAGCTGTTAAACAATCCTGAGAATGTGAAGTATAATAAGAGTGCTCCAATCTATTAATCTTTTGAAGAAGATCTCCAGTAAATTTGCGAGCAATATTTCGCTTTTAAGCGATAAAACCAATTATGAAGTCTCTTGCTGCAGCTTTAAAAGCATCCCAAATGGTGTGCGTGAGTATGGAGTGAGTGTCATTGGTCTAAAAAAACTCAGCAAAAAAAGTAGTAAAAGAGGCAGTAACCTTTGGATCTAAAAGAAGGGCATTATTGAAACACCACCTCCTAGGTCCCATAATTTTAGGTAAAATATCAATAATAATCGAAACAGGGGCATGATCTGACAATAAAATGGGACCAATTTCTGCATTAGTGAGAGTTTGCGCAATATTGTGAGAGACAAAGATGTAATCAATCCTTGACTGAGAATGATGAGAGGGAGAATAAAAAGTAAACTCTTTAGTAGTAGGATTACAAAGGCGCCAAGCATCAGTGAGTTTATGTTGCGTAACCCCTTGAACAAAAGAATGGTGGGATTTGTTGGGGATAAATGAAGCTTTGGAATGCCTATCAAGAAAGGGGTTAAGAGATTGATTGCAATCTCCCGCTAAAATAAAGTTATCATCCATAAATTTGGTAATGTGTGTAGCCATCGTGTGCCAAAAATTAGGGTCACCGCCTGTGGGAGCATATACATTTAGGAGAGAGATTGGAACACCCCTTAGAGGTAATTTGACATACAACCATCTATCATTTGTATCTGATTCTTGAGTTATTAAAGAGTAAGTAAGGGATTTACAGCATAAAATTATTACACCGTTGCGTTTACCATTACCTGGAGAGTAGAAGACTTCACCCACCCAGCTTCTCTTAAGTTTTAAAGATTGAACATCTGAAAGATGAGTTTCTTGTAAAAATGCAAAATCAACGTTCAATTTGGCTAGGTGAGACAGAATTCTTTGTCTCTTAATAGGAGAATTCAAACCCTTAACGTTCCAAGTAATAACTTTTAACAACATAAAATATTAGAAACACATTGAGCCAAACCACAAAGATAAACAGAGAAAAGAAAGCCCAGATCAATTAAACATTGGTAGCAGAAAGAAAGTGAAGAAAGAAAGGAAGCTTCAATAAAACACAGTGCATGGTGAAGAAGAATATTAAAATCAGAAGAAGAAGATAAATTTGTATGAAGGAAAAGTGAAGAAATATGAGAAAACAAGTAACTTATCATCAATTAATAGAAAAGCCGAACGGAAGAGGGCGGCAATGGAAAGAATGAAAGAATAAAAAGGGGAGTGACACCCACTGAGAAAGAAGAACGAGGAGAAGAAAAGGAAGATAGGAAGACATTTGAGGAAACAAATATGTGAAACAATAAAGGAAAAACATACCTACAAAAAGGGGAAGGCGAAGGAACACAACCAGGAACACAAGGAGGGGGGGGTAGAACCACATGGAGCAGGCAGAACTTCCAGGGTCAGCGAGACGCACGATCGGGAAAACACCACGGGGCAAGGACACATAATCTACGGAGACAGGAAGAAAAAATTGAGGGAAAATACCAAAATAGGAACTAACAATACCAAAAGTCATTAAAGATGTATATATTCAACATGAGAAACTGCAACTATAATATAATAAATCCAATAAAGCTCACATAACATGGAGAGCAAAGAAATATAAAACATGAAATATTTCACATGCAAAGAAGGAGCAAATATTTAGACAGCCACACAGAGAAATAAAGAGGCTCAAGTGGGAAATGAAGAAGAAAGACCAGAGAGGTCCATATTGGTCATTTTGCAGGAATTCAGGAAACTTTGAAGACGTACAGGATCTTCGTATGTTGTTGTTTTGTTGTTGTAAGTAACTTTGAAGAGACACGGGTGAAAAAGTCCATATCGAGCACCTATGGACCGTAGATCAGCTCTCATGTTCAGAAAAGATTTGCGACAATTCGCTGTAGCTTTGGCGTAGTCCTGCGCAAAGAACAAAGAGGATCCTGACCAAGTGATTCGGGAAGAGGCTCTAGCCGCTGATAGCACCTTCAGGAGATCTGTATATTCTGAAAAATACAAAATGACTCCCTCGGTCTTAGCGAAGTTGAAGTTGAAGAAGGGACTTGACCTAGTCGATGGGCAAGTTGGATGTTGAGCACAGTCTCCTCCGGTAAGTGTAAGAGTTTGGGGAGAAAAGATTTAAAGAAGGTGATGGGGTCATTCCCCTCACTGCCCTCCACCAGGCCGTAAATACGCAGATTATTGCGTCTATTGCGGTTCTCAAGCTCCTCCACTTGCCGCTGAAGAGAAGAGACCTGCAAGTGCAAGTGGGAAACTGTGGCGGAAGTTTCTTGGAGAGATGAAACACTCTGTTCCACTGATGTGACCCTCGTGTCCAATTGTGACCAAGTATCTGTCCCGTTTGAAATTTGGCATTGGTTTCCTCCATAAAGGGACGTAGAGCCATAACTTCCTCCAATAAAAGCTTCATAGAAACTGGCAACATTGACTTGGGTGGAGAAAGAGGGTCTTTTTTCAGTCTCTTGGAATTGGCTTTCCCTGAGGCTGTCAAAGACGATTCCATTATGAGCGGCGTACTCTGAGGAGAAGGTGATTGAGAGTCTTCAAACTTGGAAAATTCAGACAACAACTTGGAGTTTTTAAGAAAGCTGTGCTTCGAGTTAGTAGTAGAAGAGTAAACCGTTTTTAATCTGCCCATAGGGTACACTCACAACGAATCTCCAACAAAGCACGGAAAGGAGCAGTTCTGTGAAAGAAGCACAGGTAAAAAAACAATGGTATGTATGCAAAAGGAGAAGCACTTCATACAGCAAACTGAAGGAAATATCCTAATGCACGCAGGGTGAGTAAATATGCTGTCAAACACCACAAATGTTGATAAAATTGAAAGTTAATAGCAAAGTATGAGGGCAGAAAAAAAAATGAAAACCGTGCTGCAGCAGATTCGAACAATAGGAACAGAGTGGTCATACTGTGGTTGAAGGCGCAATGCATACACAGCAAGGAAGCATGCGATATGCAAAAATCAAAATATTAACTTCAAACTGAAGACAGGAATCTCCCACTATTGATAAGGAGAAGGCATTCAAAAGCAAAAACCATGTTGGGTAAATGTATGAGGCAGCATCCTGAAGAGATAAAGATTGGCTGAGGTGAATCGCAAAATGGCTGCCTCACATGAAGAGAAATAATGCCTCAATAGGCAGTGGAAAAAATGACAGTTTGAAAATAGCCAGTCCTGTGAAAAATGCAGCAAAAGGGAGACAAAAACGCTATATGGGGCATTGTAGAACGGCAAGCTGTACAGTAAAATCAAGCCGATAGCCGAAATCTCAATAAACGAGCATCACGCGAAAAATCAAGATGAAATCCGCGGTTGGTGCTACTTTCCAGCTTCTTCTGAGACAGACTTCAACATCAGAGGATTGCGGGCATGCGTTGATGCCTTTCCCGACGCTGACTGAGGCTGTTTTCATTCTTTTTCCATCGTAGTAAGTCCGGTCACGGGTCTCTGCTGGCCGTGACCGGACTTACTCCGATTGAAAAAGAATGAAAACAGCCTCAGTCAGCGTCGGGAAAGGCATCAACCCATGCCCGCAATCCTCCGATGTTGAAGTCTGCCTCAGAAGAAGCTGGAAAGTAGCACCAACCGCGGATTTCACCGATGCCGGCGGAGCACTCACCCCAGTACCGCCATACTCATCGGGCGCCAAGCCACGCCCCCTCGCTAATCTATTATTATTTTTTTTTTAAAGATATTTTTATTGCATGTTAGGAAAGCACAAGAGTAAAACAAACAGAAGGAAAAACAAGCGGCATCAATGCAGCAGTATAACCCAAGCCCCGCCGGAGCATCCAACCTAGCCATCATTAGGCCCGAGCACTAGCTTGTCACATTAAGCGGAGTTTGTAAGGAGAGCATCGGGCAATCGGTCTAGTCGTCAGTTGCTACCCAAATACTCTGCTGAAACTATCCTGACGAAGGAGAGCCAGCTGCATGAAATGTCACAGGATTTCCGCACGGGTAGGGTCTCTCCTCAGAAATGCAGTGCCGCAACAATAACAAAATCCCCCCAACCATGTCACCCTTCCAACCCCCCCATATCCCCCCGCCTCCCCCCCCAAAGTGGTGGCGCCAGCACACATTCTCAGTCATCATTACACACTCGCATCAGCCGGATAACTATACTTGGAAAAGGTGAAGTTCTCTCAGGGCCGGTGGACAGACGGCAGAAGGTAAACCAGTCGACAAAAACCTGACCAAAGGTCCCCAGCGAAACATAAAGTTCTTAAAGTTGCCCAGGAATATGTCCGCCATTCTCTCCATGCTCATCAGCTTCCACAACTTCGCGTGCCATAAAGACATGGCCGGGGCCGTCTGTTTTTTCCACGCCGCAGCCAGTGTCAGCTTAGCCGCTCCCAAGCACAGCCACATAATTTGCTTATCAGCCTTCGTTTGGTGTTCTAGTAGCGGGTCTCGGAGACCCAAGACAACAAAGGATAGGGAGTCCGGAATAGGATATCCCAGCATGTCTTTGATATGTGAGAGAATTTCGGCCCAAAAAGGCCTAATGACAGGACAGTCCCACCAGATGTGGCGAAAATCACCCAAGAAGCCACAGCCTCGCCAACAGCGATCCGAAGACGCCGGAAAGATGCAATGAAGTTTTGAGGGATAGAGATACCAATCAAACATGGTTTTGAGATGGGCATCTCTCAGGTCTGCCGAGTGATTATGGGTCTTAATGTCCCGCCAAAGGCTCCTCCATTCAGTCTCGGCTATGTCCCTACCCAGCTGACCTTCCCAATGGTCCATATAGCGGGGCCGCGGGGAGAGCACAATGTCTAGTAGAAGTTTATATAAAAAGGAGATCGTTCCCTTCATCGTGGCGGTTCGTAAAAGGAAAGCTTCGAATGGTGAGGGTGGTCTGACAGCCGCCTCTCTCAGACCGGGCGAGGTTGCCCAATGGATCAGCTGGGCATATCGGTATCGTTCCGTGGGTGGGACGCCGTAGTCCCGCATGCAATTAGAGAAGGTAAGGGGCTCTGCACCATGGAAAAGATGCGTAAGGGCCCTACAACCACCCTCTCTCCAAAGGCGAAAGGGTCCCTCCTGTAACGCCGGCGGGAAAGCCGGATTAAAGTGCAGCGGAGTAAAGGGGGAGGGGAACGACGCCCAGCGCTCGTCCCCTGATACCGTGTCCCACACCTTCAAGACTGTGCCTGTGGGGGTGCTGATGTAAGCATTCCTTGGTCTATGTGACTTAGGTTTCCAAGCTAAATCCCAAATCGACCTCCCAGCCACACTCCTATCCATGTGCAGCCAGTGTTTTTCTGATTCTTGCTGCGACCACTCCACTAATACTCGCAATTGTGCTGCCTTATAGTACAGGTGCAGGCCCGGGAGGCCCACTCCTCCCCCGTCTTTCGGTCGCCTCAGAGTCGCATAGGAGAGGCGTGCTCGTCCACCCTGCCAGATGAATTTAAAGAGGAGGGTCTTCATCCGCCGGAAGAAATCGATCTCTATCAGTATGGGAAGGGCTTGGAAAAGGTACAGGAACTTTGGAAGGAGGACCATCTTAATGGCATGGATCCTGCCCAGCCAAGAAATGTACTTCGGCTTCCATCTGTCCAATTCCCTCCGTATAGCCAATAACAGAGGTGGAAAGTTCGCTGCAAACAGGGAGCCCACAGAAGGTGTTAAGCGGACCCCTAAATAGAGCAGGGAGGCCGGCGCCCATGCCAATCGCGTAAGCGACCGCAATCGCTCTACCTCAGTCGGCGGGAGCGTCAGGTTCAAGATATAAGATTTATCAAAGTTAACCTTGAACCCGGCCACATCTTCAAAGCTGGAAAGCAGATTTTGTATATGTGGTAGCGATTGCGCCGGATCCCCCACCGAGAGGAGTACATCGTCCGCAAAAACGGGAGATCTTATGTTGTTCACCCGAAAAGGGGAGCCCCTTTATCAGCTCGTGTTCGCGCAGTGCGATGGCCAGGGGTTCAATGCTCAGGGCAAAGAGCAAAGGCGAGAGAGGACAGCCCTGTCTCGTGCCCCTGGTATGAGCAAATCCGGCGGAGCGATGACCATTAACCATCACCCTGGAACAAGGAGTATTGTAGTTCGCGCGGATCATGGTGAGAAATCGTGGCGCGAAACCAAATGCCTCCAGGGTGCGGAACATGAAGTTCCAGTCCACCCGGTCAAAAGCCTTTTCAGCATCCAACCCCACCAGCACCGCCGGGAGGCGCATCTTCGAGGCCTTCTCAATGAGGTGAATCACCCTTCTCAGGTTATCATGCGTTTGGCGTCCCTTGATAAATCCTGACTGATCCGGGTGGATGATGGCCGGCATCAAATCCCGAAGTCTATGTGCCAGAATTGCGGAATATAGCTTGGCATCTATGTTAAGTAAAGCTATCGGGCGGTAGGCAGAGCAGTGGGACGGGTCTTTCCCCGGTTTAGGAATCACGGAGATTCTAGCCTCAGCCACGGAGCCCGTGGTGCAACCCGTGTCCGCCATTTCGTTAAAGAGGGGCACCAAGAATTCGCAGAGCTCTGCAGCAAAGGACTTATAAAATAGGGCCGTGTAGCCATCCGGGCCGGGAGCTTTGTGAAGCTTAAGGTCCCTGATAGCATTCAACACCTCCTCCCTAGAGATAGGGGCCCCCAGTAGCTCGTTCCTTTCTCTCGATACCTGTGGGATGGTGAGAGCAGCCAAAAAACGATCCTGGGCTGCCTGATCTCGGGGCTCACTCCTGTAGAGTGCCTCATAAAACCGGCCAAAGAGACCAGCTTTATCCGCATCGCTGTGGCGAAGCGTTCCCGAAGAGTCCAGGATGCCCCCTATATATTCCCTTTCCCGTTTATCCCGCAATTGGCGTGCTAGATGTTTACCTATCTTGTTCCCCTGGGAATAGGAGGTGCGCCGAAGTCGGAGCAGGGTAAACTCCGCCCGTTAGGCATAGTGGGCCTTCAACTTACCCCTGACTGCAGTCAAAGGTCTCAGGGTAGGCCTAGATGGGTTATCTTTGTGGGCCTGCTCCAAGGCAGCCAACTCCGTCTCCAGGTCCTCCCGTTCCTTCCGCCTCAGCCGATTGAGGTTGGCGTTGAGGTGAAGGCACGTGCCCCTTAGTGAAGCCTTGCACGCATCCCAGGTGTTAAAGAGGGAGGTATCCGACGCCGGGTTGAGAGTCCGAAACTCCCCTATCGACCTGCGTAGGGCCTTGCAAGAGGTATCGTCCCCGACGAGTGCTGGTGGAAAATACCAAGTTTTCACACCGTCCCCCCCGGACGGCCATCGCAGCCCCAGTACCAGTAAGCTGTGGTCCGAGACAGACAGGGGAAAAATGCTAGCATCTCTTATATCCCCTCGGAGTGCCTGGCTTACGAAAATATGATCAAGCCTGGAGTAGGAGTGGTGGACATGGGAGAAGAATGTGTAATCGTGCGACTGGGGGTGCAGAAATCTCCAGCTGTCAATCAGACCAAAATCCCCAATCGTACCCTGGGTCTCAGCAGAAAACACTCCCGCTCCCGCCCTGTGCGCCCGTGAGCTGTCCAGGTCCCCATCCCAAACCATGTTGAAATCACCCATCAATACCACAAGACCCTCCGCAAAGTCCCCCGCCTTGTCCAACAGGTCACGTAGAAAAGCATTCTGCCCCGAATTGTCGACATACACCACTACAAACGTACATGACTCTCCACCAAGTACCCCCTTGACCATAAGCCACCGCCCCTCCTTATCGCCGCTAATCCCCAAGGGTTGAAAGTGCAGAGACGCACGAAAGAGAAGCGCTACCCCTCTATGTTTGGTGGAGGCAGAGGCCCTGCAATGGGAAGTGCCTATGGCGTAGCCGGAGTTCGTCCTTACGCGCCAGGTGGGTCTCCTGGAGTCCCACAATATCCAGATGGTGATCAATAAGGTATTTCCACACTGGCGCTTCTGCGGGGAGTTCAAACCCTTGACGTTCCATGTCCCAATACTAATCCGCATAGGGGAATTCCAACACCCACCCCAAGCCAATCAATGCAGGTACCACCCCGCCCCTCCCCCCCCCCATCTTAGCAATCAAAGTTGTCGGGTCCGATCGACCCCTCACCACCAAGACTCCACGTCGCTCCACATCACATTCAGAGTCCCGTAACTCAAGATTGGGAACAGCAATCATCCAATCACAAAGCTCCCCAGTAGTCCCGACAAGCAAGAGCCCCGAGACCCTAACCGCAGAGAGATAAAGCACCCCATACATCCACACCAGGCACCACCACTCCCCACCCCTCCCAACCCCCTCCCCACAAGCCCACACAACATCCCCTGATTCCCTCCCCCCCTCAACGAACCCCCAGGTCAAAAACAAACAGAAATACTTAGCAGTCTCAACGAATAGTCCCAGATCAGTGCAGCGCACCGTGTATTCACTGGGAAGGGGATGGGAGACTCCCTCCGGGACTCCCAGGGCCTCGGTCCGGGGTGTCTTCTCACAAAGTACCTGCATACCCACGGAACTTCAGAGCAGGAGCCCCCTCCGGCGCCTTCAGTCGCAGCCCACAATTCAGGCGGCCCCGGAACTCTGCTGTGACGCCGTCAGTGTCGCCGATGCAACGGAGGCCACCGCATCCCCCCTTTCCTGCACGCTGGCCGCCCGGTCGGGCCGTCCGCGATGTGACGCTGACCCCACTCTATGCCAGGAGGAGGATCGATGACGTCGTCTCGGAGACGGGCTGCCCACCCTTGAAGTTGGAGACTCATCCTCGATGCCCAGGAGGTTCTTTGCCACTTGAAGCGAGCGTATCTGCACCAGCCTATTCTCCCAACGGAAAACTATGCGGAATGGATGACCCCAGGAGTAAGTAATGTTATGGTTCCGCAAAAACGCCGTCACTGGTCTAAACTCCCGCCGCTTCTGAAGAGTCGTCGCCGCCAAGTCCTGATATAGCTGCGGGCGGTGTTCACGGAACTGTAGAGTAGGGGTGTCTCGCGCTTTCCTAAGGATACGCTCCTTGAGTTGAAAATCATGGACACACACTAGAATATCAGGGGGTGGTCCCCCGCCCCTCCGCGGCAGACCAACTCTGTGGACCCGATCCATCCGAATTTCCCGGATATCCTCCTCAGCCAGGATCTGAATGAAGAGGTCCTGCACGTAGCCCCGCAAATCACCCGCCTCACCGTCCCAAGGCACCGCTCGAATGCGAATGTTATTTCTTCGAGAGCGGTTCTCCAAATCTTCCGCACGGGACTGCAAGTCCAAGTTTTGTTCAGTGAGTCTCAGCACGTCCTGTTGCAGTTGGTGGACATCGTTGGCCATGCTGAGATCGTGGTCCTCTAGCGTGGCTACTCTCTCCCCCACCGCATCGACGTCCCTCCGCACCTCTCGAAGATCGGATGTCAGTTGTGCTCGGAGTTCCGATATATCTTCTTTGATAGATTTAAAGAGGTCAGTCATGAAAGCTTTGGTAACTGGTGCCTCTTCATCCGACCGCCTCGGAGAGGAACTCGGGCCAGGGGATGGCGGTTGCTGGGAATTCTTCGGTTGGTTATCCTTACCGGTCTTCTTGCGCAAAACAGTAGCCATTGCGGCCCTCCTTGATTTCCCGGGAGAGACCACGACCGGTGCCCCTCCGCCACCAGAGGGAATCCTAACAAGGCACCTGCTATCCTCCCCTGGCTCTCGCCCAGATCACCAGAAGTAGCCTCAGTCTGGTACGATAGAGTGAGTAGACCCGGTCTAGGAGAGACAGACTTCGCAGCTTCCGTTCCCACCGTGACAGTCTGGGGTGAAGTGGTGGGCCAGTCACAATAGCGCCGGGCAAGCCAAAGACTAGAAGGTCAGCCGACCCTCTCGTTCCTCCCCTCAAAGAGGTTACTCAGGAATTCAGCTCGCAGTCCTCTGAGGCCCTCACGGTACCATTCGGCAGTCCGATTCTCCTTGACTGTATGCCCCAGCAAGAGCCCTGATCCAGCGTCGAAGGCAGGAGGGGGGAGGGGAATCCAGCTCACAGCACCTGCCTCTGCTATAGCGCCAAATGGGTCCCCCGCAGCAAATGTCCTGACGCCTGACTCCTCGACCCCTCAAAAGCTGTGGCGAAGGCCGCGCGGACTTGCGGCCCGTACCAGCACTCCCTTGCTGCGTCGCTCCCCCCGGGGGTCAGGCCACCACGTTTCTGGCCTCCACGTGGTCAGGGGAGCAGCCAAGGATTGCCCCTCTCGCCGCCTTGCTCCCGCTGGAATGCCGCATAGGCCCTCGGTGCCGCCTGTACTCCTCCAGGGCCAGAGCCCAGACCCACCTCAAGTCAAGGGCCCAGACTCCGCCCAGTCGTGCGGTCTTCGGGGCAGCGCCAATCGCTCCCGGCGCTAGGCCGCAAGCCGCGACCTCGAGTTGGCTGCTCGCCGGGCTCTGGCTCCGGGCGCCGCGGACGTTAGGCTCCGCCCCCGCCCGGGGATCCGGGAAGGCTGCTCCGGTCAGGCGTCCTCTCGTCGCTGACGGCTCTCGGTGGCTCCGCACTGCAGCGCCAGGCAGACTCGCCGGCCGTCGCCTTCAGCTCCACTACAGAACCGCTTTCCTGCGCCCCAGCTCTCGGCGCCACACCGGCCCCAGGCACCTTCGCCGATCTCGGTACCGCGCTGGCGGCTCCTGCTCCGTCAAGGGTCGCACCCCCGCCGGCCACCGCTGTACTCGGCCTCCGGAGCAATCCGCAGCTCAAAAGGACTCCGGGGGCTCCCGCTAAACAACGCTATGTAGGGCCTGGCGCCGGAGGGGACAAAAGCGCGTCCTACTCCGCCGCCATCTTGGCCACCCGCTAATCTATTTTTAACCACTGCATGGCCCTTGTGAAGGTAGTCTACTCATACAAACTGCATGGCCCTAGTGAAGGTATTCTACTGTTAATCACTGCATAGCCATAATGAAGGTATTTCACTGTTAAACATTGCACAGCCCTAGTGAAGGAATTCTACTGTTAAGCACTGCATAACTCTAGTGAAGCTATTCTTCTGTTAGGCACTGCGCAGCCCTAGTGATGGCATTCTACTGTTAAACACTGCATGCCCCTAGTGAATGTATTCTACTGTTGAGCACTGCACAGCCCTACTGAAGTCTTTCAGCTTTTAACCACTCCACAGCCCTTGTGGAGTTATTCTACTGTTAGGAACTGCAAGGCCCTAGTGAAGGTGTTCTATTGTTAAGCACTGCATCTCCCTAGTGAAGGTATTCTACTGTTAAGCACTGCATAGCCCTAGTGAATGTATTCTACTGTTAAGCACTGCACAGCACTACTTAACTCATTCAGCTTTTAACCACTCCACAGCCCTTGTGGAGTTTTTCTACTGTTAAGAAATGCATAGCCCTTGTGAAGGAGTTCTATTGTCAAGCATTGCATGTCCCTAGTGAAGGTATTCTACTGTTAAGCACTGCATAGCCCTAGTGAAGGTATTCTACTGTTAAGCACTGCACAGCCCTAGTGAAGGTATTCAGCTTTTAACCACTGCACAGCCTTTGTGAAGTTAATCGACCGTTATCCACTGCAAAGCCCAAGAGAAGGTGTTCTACAGTTGAGCACTGCATAGCCATCATGAATGTATTCTATTGTTAAGCACTACATAGCCCTAGTAAAGGTATTATACATTTAAGCACTGCGTAGCCCTAGTAAATGTATTCTATTGTTAAGCACTGCATAGTCCTTGTCAAGTCATTATACTGTTATCCACTGCACATCCCTAGTGAAGATATTCTACTGTTAAGCACAATGTAACCCTAGTAAAGGTATTAAACTGTTAAGCACTGCATGACCCAAGTGAAGCTATTCTGTTTTTAACCACTGCATAGCCCTAGTAAAGGTGTTCCACTGTTAAGCAATGCATGGCCCTAGTGAAGGTATTCTACTGTGAACATTGCGTGGCACTAGTGATGGTATTCTATTGTTAAGCACTGCATGGCCATAGTGAATGTAGTATACTGTTAAGCACTGGATGGCCATAGTGAAGGTAGTATATTGTTAAGCACTGCATGGCCCAAGTGAATCTATTCTGTTTTTAACCACTGCATAGCCCTAGTAAAGCTGTTCTACTGTTAAACACTGCATGGCCCTAGTGAAGGTATTCAATTGTTAAACACTGCATAGCACTAGCAAAGGTGTTATACTGTTATGCACTGCATGGCCCTAGTGAAGGTGTTCTATATTTAACCACTGCATAGCCCTAGTAAAGGTGTTCTACTGCTAAGCACTGCATGTCCCTAGTGAAGGTAGTATACTGTTAAGCACTGCATGGGACTAGTGAAGGTATTCTATTTGTAAGCACTGCATAACCATAGTGAAGGTATTGTAAGCACTTCATGGCCCTAATGAAGGCATTCTACTGTTAAGCACTGCGTGGCCGCAGTAAAAGAATTCTGCATTTAACCACTACATAGCCCCAGTAAAGGTCTTCTACTGTTAAGCACTGCATGCCCTAGTGAAGGTATTCTATTGTTAAGTACTGCATAGCCCCAGTAAAGGTCTTCTACTTTTAAGCACTGCATGGCCCTAGTGAGGGTATTCTACTGCTAACACTGTGTGGCACTAGTGAGGATATTCAACTGTGAAACACTGCATAGCCCCACTGGAGTTATTCAGCTTTTAACCACTACCCATATAGCAAGATTTGTATCTTGGTCGATGTGTCCTCAATATGGAGTAGGAAAATCTTTTATTTGTGGAGCAATAAATTGTGTTTTCAAACGAGTGAGTAAGATTTGTGCCACACTGACAGGAAAACTGCCCAAAATATTTAAATTTCATAGTCTCGCTTAGCCCTGTTTACACTATATTAGTGTCAGACTGAAAATGTTCTCAGAAAGTAATTTGATTGCCATTTCAAGTGCTCCGAGACTGTGAGTTGTCTCGTGCAATCATTAAGCTTGATGGATTGCATTGGGGTAGTATTCTAACAATCGCAAATACTTGAGTAATCTTTGTGAGTGGCCGTCATAATTCACCAGTTTTAATTACTTTTTAATGCTACTGGAACTGTTGCACTTTCGATTCAGGAACAAACAAGGGCACACCTCATACTTTGCTGCAGCAAACAATGGTGCAGGAGTGCTATTTCTCGGGAGATTCGGACCTGGATAATAAATAACAATACTGTGATTTGCTTGGATGCTTATATTTTAATGGTGAATCCAAATCCTGCTCCGGGACTGTATATTTTAATCTGTATAACATGAATTTAAAGGGTCTAGCAGAAAATGTGTCTAAAGCAGTGCAAGAACACATCAAAGCCCTGACAAAATCTATGTGAGTAGACTCAAGACCAGTTGCATTGACAGCTCCATTTCCAGAGAAATAGAATATGATCCCTGATGTGATGCCCAGAGTACGGAATGTATGGCTAATTGTTATATATTGGAAGGCTTCATGAATCCCAAGCATGTAGATTAATTGCTTACTTTGTTCTGCATTAATAACATCCAGACACCTGTCATGAAATTATGCAACGTCATGAAAATTTTGCAACATTATGCATGATAATGCAAAACGTACTTTGGGGTATCTTCGGTGAAATGTTACTATAAATGCATATATTACTTTCAGAAGTCTCTTATACTCTAGTCTACCCCCCCACCTCTCAAAAACTGACGCTAGATCATTCAAGCACGCTAACCTAAAAAAGACACCCTGAGACGCTGATATCTGACCTGCCCTACAGCGCGGATATCGGCACAGTAATTAATGTCCTTATCTTCTACTCCAGAAGAACAGCCTCCTGGCGCAAAACCCTTGCACACCTTCTCAATGTTCGTTCAACCAGGAACATTCCATACAGCACTAAGCTCACAATAGCACCCTCCTCAACCTTGCAGGCTGACCTCACCATCACCCTCCACAAAAATGGCATTGTTCTAATCCAAGCCTCAACCAATAACCTCAATAAATTAGCAGACCTTTTCCCCCTCCTCAGAAGCCACGTGCACGACTCTGATAGGGTAAATAACACCCGCACCACTGACCCGCCGTCCTGACAGCCTAACATGCCTAGCCATCCACATACCGCCCACCCAAGGGCTTCCTTCTCAGTTCATCCTATCACCCCAACTTGTCTCCTGTCCCTGGCTTCAATCTCGCCCACAACTTTGACCTCCTCCCACTAAAGGGAAGACTGACATGCTCCCAAAGACCCCTGTTTCCGCTAGAGCTAGCCCTCTAATGGTTTCAAACACTGTTCACCTTAACCTTTATAGCACGTTCCCCGTACCTCCAACAGAGTCGCCCCCAGTCCTCTGACCACCTCCCCACCAGCCATGCACCAAACCACAAATTTGGTATGCCTCCAAAGACCCTCGATTCAGCCCGAGCCAACCCGTCTCCCCTTCCACACATGCATGCTGATTGTACAGTTCCTGAACATCGGCCCCCGGCGCTCTAGCACCTCCTGCATACATCAAGATCGAACATCTGCAGTCCAGAGTGGCCAAACTAACCCAGAACATCCATATTTCCATTCTGAACCTTATAAACCTCCTTCACCTTTCCGAACTCTCCCTTGCTAACCTCAAGCCCCCGCTGATATCCACCCCCACAATTGTCACAGAGCCTCCCAAGCACCGACTTCTGCTACCCTTGAGACATCTTCACCCACGCAAGCAACCCTGCCACCTTTCAGAAGAGGAATCCCGAGCTCTTGCCCTCTCTTATAACTCTGCCACTGCCTCATCAATTCCACTAGACCTCTTGGAAATTGAAATCCTAGCTATCCTCTAAGACCTCAATTCTGTACAAGTCATCCCTTGCCCACCAGATGCGAATCTCGAACATACCATCAGCACGGTCACCATCAACCCTAACAGGCCAGCTACCCGCCGTAACAGAAATGTGGTCAAAAGCAACCTGGCGCCTGTACTCCTGTCCTCCCAGACCGCGGACACTCCCTCTGACTCCCCCCTATCTTGTCTCTTAATCAACTGCTGATCAGCAGTTAAGCACGCCGCTGATATTGCTGATCTCATCCTGAACAAAAACCTAAACCTAGCAATACTAACTGTATCATGGCTCAATGAATACTCTTCTCCTTGTATGGACCTATTAGTCCCTCCCAACTACAATATTGCTAGGCTGGACTCCATCAGGAAATGAGGAGGCATCGCATGCATCTACTGCTCTAGCCTCCTCGTCACGGTACTCACGCCGGACATCACTGACTCCTGCGCATACCTCGCCCTCTCCAGATGCCGCAATTCATTACATCCGTGCAATTTGCATATCTTCTACCACCCCCAGGTCTGAATGACTCTTTCATCGATCACCTCATGGAAATCATCACAACTAAGATTTCCTCCAACGCTAAAGAGATTTTCCTCGGCGATTTCAACTTGCACTGGAATGATCCTAAGGATCCCTAAGTCAACGCCATCAAAGACCTCCTAACCGATCAAACCCTGATTCAAGACTGCTCTCTGCCAACTTAGTCAAAAGGGGCCTACCCTGGACTGGATCATCTCTAAGGAATCTTAAGCTTACCTCGATGGACCCATGTGCTGGTCTGATTACCATGCCATTGCCTTCCTTTTATCTGGGACCCACAAGACAAAGGCGGGACAGGCGAATACCAAACGCTGGATCAGAGACACCAAGAACCTTGACCACAGGAAACTGGAGGCTCGCTGCAAATCTGACCTCCCCCCCTTGCATATAACTATGGTCAGTGACCTCAATGATCATTACTCAGCGACTATTTCAAACATTCTGGATGACCTTGACCTTGACCTTGACAAAGACATAAATCCATGGTTCACTGGATCCCCCATCACGGAGAGGAGATCCCTCCGGCAATCTGAAAGAATTTGGAGATAGCACCCCTCTGCTGCGCATCTAAAACTTCTCCGCCAGGCAAGAAACTCCTACAACAAGAACATTCTCAATTAAAAAAAAGATTACTTTATATCGGAACTGGGGAATGCCAAGAATAGACCCCGCAAGCTTTTTGAACTGGTCAAACACCAATCAAATAAACTGGCTAAAACACCAAAAGCGTTTCCCAAGCCCCTAATATCATCTGAGGAATTCCCCTCTTTCTGCGCTGATTAAAATCACAGCATTAGGAAGCAAACTCTGTTCGGCCACTTATTCTCAACCCCATCCTGACCTGACCACCTTGTCCGCGCTACCTTCTCTGGCCTCACATAAAAACCAAGCACGTTGAACCGACTTCAAATACTATGACGAATCCTCCATCTCAAAAATCCTCTCTACCCTAAACCCGAATAACCACTTTAATGCTTCAATTACTTACAGGTAATTGCATTACTCTGAGTCCTACTCCCTCACTTCCCTTACTTACACAATGAGGCATTCCTGCCTCACCAGACACCCATACCCACGCGATTTATCACGTGAGGACTATAAATAGTCCCCAGCCCCCACACACCTCCTGTAATACCACATAGATCGAAATCACACCAAAAGGTTGGCCTGGACCATCAGGGAGGGAGGGAGTGATGTAAGTAAGGGAAGCAAGGGAGTAGGACTCAGAGTAATGCAATTACCGGTAAGTAATTGAAGCATTACCTCATCGTCCCTCCCTCGCTTCCCTTCTTTACACAATGAGATGTACAAAGCCAAACAGGACAACCAAAGAATGTATGCAAAAAACAGGTTTATTAAAAAACACAGAAAACAAGGGAAAAAACAATATTCAGGAATCATAGTGGAAAGAACCCTGAGTCCAAAGACATCAGCACAGTCAACCTCCTGGCTAATCCTGTAATGAGAGGCAAAGGTCAACGGTGAAGCCCAGGTGGCAGCCCGGCAAATCTCAGAAATGGAAGCCCCTTGGACCTCCGCACAGGAAGCAGCCATGGAGCGAGTGGAACAACCCTGAATCCCCAAAGGAGAAAGGTGCCCCCCTCCTTGTACGCCAAAGAAATCAGAGAAAGAACCCAACGACTCAAGGAAGGAGTAGAAGGACGTAAACCCCGATTCACAGGCTCAAAATTAACAAAAAGGGAATCCGAGAGACGGAAAGGTGCGACCCGCTCCAAATAGACCAGGAGAGCCCTCGTAACATCCAAAGAGCGCAGCCGCACCTCAGACTCCGAGGACAGGGAATCAAAAAAGGAAGGGAAGGACCAACTCCTGATCCCTGTGGAACTGAGAGTCCACCTTAGAATGAAAGGAAATAATCGGCCGCAACACGATCCTGTCTTCAAAAACTCGACAAAAAGGGTGTTTGGAAGAAAGAGCACCTAGCTCACCCAGGCGGCGAGCAGAGGAAATGGCCACCAAAAAGAAAGTCTTTAAGGACAACAGGTGCAGATCCACAGAAGTCAAGGGCTCAAAGGGAGAGGACATCAAAGCGTCCAAGACCAGAGACAGATCCCAGGTCGGAAAATGCCTCCGAGGGGTAGGAAGAGCATTACCCAAACCCTTAAAAAGGGGACTAACCAACCCCTCAGAATCCGAGAGATTGCCTCAAGAGCTTCTAAACGCCTTAATCGCAGCCCAATGCAAACGAAGGGAGGAAACCTTCAAGCCCAAGGCAGCACCCTCCTGAAGAAACAGCATCACCTCAAACAAAGAAGAGGAAGTAGGGTCCAAACCTTTGACAAGACACCACCGACTGAAAGAACGCCAGTGCCGTAGGTAAGACTTGTTGGTCGACGCGCACCTAGCCGCCTGCAGTGTAGAGGTCAAACCAGCCGGAACCCCTGGACGCAGAAGACCTAAGCGTTCAACCTCCAAGCCGCCAAGCGCATCCAGGCCAGAACATCCTGCTGCAACGCCGGGAAGATCAAAGGGGGCGGAGACAGAGGCAGTAACCACTCCACCTCCGACCTCATCTTCACCAGGAGAGGAAACCAGGAGGCACGAGGCCTAGCCTGAGCCACCAGAATCACAGAAGCCCCCGAGGAGCGGACCCGCAGCAGGAAGCGGAGAAGAAGGGGGAAAGGAGGAAAGGCATACAGAAGCCCGCCGGGCCAAGGGCAGGAGAGAGCATCCACTGCCCAGGCCGACCCCTCCCGACTGCGGGAGACAAACCGGGTCACCAAGGCATTGCCCACATTCGCAAAGAGGTCCACCACCGGAACACCCCAATGTATCGTCAGATCCACAAACAACTCCAGACGAAGGCAGAAATCCACAGAGGACGGAATGGCCCTGCTGAGGGCATCCACAAGGGAATTGGACACCCCCTGTATATGGATCACCGAGAGTGCCAACAGATGAGACTCCACCCAAATAAACAACCGCCTCGCCACTAGGGCCAGAGAAGAGGACTTGGTCCCCCCTTGCCTGTTCACGTAAGCCATGGCAGTGATGTTGTCCGTCCTGATCTGGCCAACGGAACCCTGCAGAAACCGGGAGAAGGCCAACAGAGCCAGACGGACCGACTCCAACTCCCTCCAGTTCGATGACATCCCGCTCTGAGAGGGAGACAGGAAGCCCCTGGACCGATGAATCCCCAGCCAGGCCCCCCACCTCGAGAGGCTGGCATCCGTGGTCACCACAAGCGGAGCCGGAGGAGAGAGAGAGACACCCTTCAGCAGATGATCTCGAACCAGCCACCAACCCAGAGCCGATTTGATCCGAGAGAAAACCGGGATCGGAGAAGAGAGGGGAAGGCAATGGGGAGACCAATGCTCCAGAACATGAGCCATCAGAGTGTGTAAATGAAACCTGGCCCATGGAACCAGAAAAACCGTGGCTGCCATGTCCCCCTGAACCTGGAGCCAACGAGCAGCCACCTGCACCGGTTTGGACAGAAGAGATAGCATGTGAGAATGAATCTTGGCCACCGAGCCTCAGGCAGAGTGACCACCCCTAAATCTGTCCGAAACCGAGCCCCAATTTAGAGACAATCTTGGGACGGAACAAGGAACGACTTTCCCAGATTGACAAGAAAGCCGTGCTCCCTCAAAATGGCCAGAACCACCTCCGTGTGATCGAGAGTCAACTGGAAAGAGGGAGCATGAATTAACCAATCGTCCAGATAAGGATGAAGAAATATCCCCTGACAGTGGACCAGGGCCACCAAAGGAGCCAAAAGCTTGGTGAAGACCCGAGGAGCGGACTTCAGCCCGAATGGCAAAACCGCAAACTGGAAGTGAAAGCTGCCAATCACAAAACGAAGAAACTGCTGATGAGTTTGAGCCACTGGAACGTGAAGGTAGGCATCCTGTAAATCGATAGATGTCTTGACGTCCCGGACTCCCTTCAACGGGATGATGGACTGCAAGGACAACATTTTGTAGTGAACGGTCCGAACCCAACCATTCACCCTTTTCAGGTCCAGAACCGGCCGGAATCCCCCTGACACCTTCTGGACTAGAAACAAAATGGAATAACATCCCTGCCCCCGCTGTGCCAGAGGGACCGGAACAATCGCCTTCTTTGACAGAAGATCCCGAACCCCCTCCAGAAGAGCCTCCCTCTTGGCCGGAGACGTGGGGATAGGAGTAAGGATGGTGCCCCAGCCGGGTGGAATGGCAACAAAGTCGATAAGATAACCTCTCCTGATAATAATCAATGCCCAGAGATCCCTTACATCCAGCCGCCAAGCTTCCCGGAAAGACAACATCCTCCCGACCACAGGACTTGCGGCTGAAACGAAGTCGACATCAGGACTTCCTCTTGAAGACATCCGCCGGAGTCTTGGGACTAGCCGAGGCAGAAGACTTTTTGGGCCGGAACTGGCGCTGATGAGCTGAAAAGTTTTTAGAGGACTGCCGGGAAGACTGAAATGACGAAGAGGAGGATGGAACCGGATTTCAGAAATGGCGAGAACCAGAGGCAGACGCCTTGCTCTTGTAAGGCAGAGCATGTTTACGATCCTTAAGAGCCTTAGTGATCATACTATCCATCTGGTCACAAAAAAGCATCTTGCCATCAAAGGGGATCTTAAGGAGCGAAGACTTCTCCAAAGAATCAGCTTTCCAGTCACGCATCCACAAATTCCGACGAGCCAAAACCAAGGAGCCAGAGGCCATGGCCAAAGACCGAAGCACATCCGAAGAGACGTCAGCCAAGAGCTTAGCCTGCTGTTCCATGTGGACAAGCAAGCCAGAGCAGTCCGTCTCCTCCTGAATAGCCGTGGCCAGCTTCCCAAAGTCAGACACCAAGGATTGCGCCGCATACGCAGAGTAAACGCCAGCTCGCAAAGACAAATTCCCAGCGGAAAAGGCCTTCGTCAGCGCACCATCCACCTTCTTATCCGTGGCATCAGTCGTAGAACAATCTTCTGGATTGATAGACGTACGACCAATCAGAGTGGCCAACATGGCATCCACCTTTACAGAGTGAGGAAGAGAGACCTCACCCTCCTCCAGGGAATAAAGTTTCTGCAAAAAGCGAGGAACTGAGGAGCGCTCCAGGTCCCGCCACTCCCATGAAATCAAGTCCTTGATTCGTCCATTAAAGGCCATAGCAAGCGCCAGAGGCTTAACATATTGTGGAAAGATGTCATCGGACCCGATGGGAGCAGAACAAGGAGATAACCCCAAGTTCTCCCTAATGTGTTTGAGAACTGCAGGCACCTCATCCCGACGTACAAACTTCCCCGAAGAGGTAGAAGGCGTGGCAGCGTCCGAAGAAGAAGAGTCCTCAGAGGGAGAGTCCACCGGACCCACCGCAGCACGAGAAGACCTGCACTTCGCAGGAACCCTTGATTCCAGAGCACGAGTCACAGCAGCCTGAATCATGGCCTGCACCTCAGAAGCAGACAGGAGGGCTGAAGAATCCCCTGGACCCTGGGACCTGGTCCGACGAGCCGGGATAGGCATCTCATCATCAGAAGAGGAGGACAAAACACGTAAGCGCTTGGAGGTCCGCTTAGCCATAATGAAAATGGTCAGAGAAGCACAGTAGTGACAAGCCTTAAATAAGGAATATCCCAGAAACCGACCAATAAATACAAAATACCGGGAGGCAACCAATGAAGTAGCAAGAAAACGAAAAACCAATCAGTAAATGACAAAAAAGAAATAAAAACGACCTCTTACGAGGCCCCTACTGTAATGGAGCATCAGAAACAGCCAGCCGAGGATCATCAGCACATCCGACAGCCGCCGTCCCCTATTCCGGCCTCCAGAACCGGAACTACAGCCCCCGCCACTCAGTGCCGGTGACTCCGTCACCCAGAACCTGTCCGCCCAGCTGCCGAAGATTGCACCGCTACTCCTGCAATGCGGTGAGGAAGGCTCGCGTACTCCAGGCCGGCACCGCCAGACCCAGCAGGCAGCATAAAGCGAGGGCGAAGCCCTCAGAACGTGAAGAATGACCCCAGCTCCGCAAAACGGCCAGCGCGTGGGACGCGCGTCTCACAATGGTGAGACAAGAAAAAAACAGGAGGTGTGTGGGGGCTGGGGACTATTTATAATCCTCACGTGATAAATCACGTGGGTATGGGTGTCTGGTGGGGCAGGGATGCCTCATTGTGTAAGGAAGGGTAGTGAGGGAGGGGCGATGAGGTAATTACCTGCTTCCATCAAACTGCCTCGCTGCTGTCTCCCAATCCATTGTACCTAGTTGGGGTGACCACAGCGCCTTACCTTGGCCTGGTCGCCCCCTCCTGCTCCCGCTGACGCCGACTGCCTGCCTGCCTGCCTGAGCGACCCAGCCACCGCCGAGCCGGCCGCCCGCACCTTCTTCCCGCCGCTGCCTCCCTGCGGCCCCGCCCACCGCCGGCCATTCGCCGCCCCGCTCCCGCCACCCAGCTGACCCGCCCTCCCGGCGCATTACTTATGATGCCCGCTCCCACGCGCAGCGGGCGCGCCGATTGTGCGCCGAAGGTGCGCCAAAGGTAAGCCCATCTGCGCCCGTCCGCGCCTGGACCGCGCCCAGCGCCAGGACCCCTGGCTCCCACCGCCGATGCAAGACTACCCGACTGACCTACGACGCCGCCACTCTCAATGCACTCAATGCCGGCCGGAACCCCGCCTGCTGCCGAGCCACCCCGAGACGCACCCACGGACCCTTCACCTGCTGTACCTGCAAGTTCACCTGCCTCCGAACCTGCACCGCACCCGCCAAGCCAAGCACCAGCAGAAACCACCTCAAGTGCATCCTGCTCAACACCCGCTCCGTCCACAGACACGCCGTGGAACTCTGGAACCTCCTCGACGCAACATCACCGGACGTCGCCTTCCTCACGGAAACCTGGATGAACGCCTCCTCTGCACCCGACATCGCCATCGCCATCCCGGACGGGTACAAGATCATCAGGAGGGACCGCGTCAACCAGACCGGAGGAGGCATCGCCATCGTCCACAGAAACACCATCCGCATCACGACCGACTCCAACGACACCTTCGCCGCAGCCGAACATCTCCACTTCCAGATTCACACCGACCCAAAGACGACCCTCAGAGGCACCCTCGTCTACAGACCCCCGGGACCACGCACACAATTCAGCTAAGACATCACAGACTTCATCAGCCCGCACGCCCTCCCCTCCGCTGACTACATCCTCCTTGGAGACCTCAACTTTCACCTGGAGAACAACAAGGACCGCAACACCGCCGCCCTGCTGGACAACCTAGACAACCTCGGACTCAAACAACTGGTCAACACCCCCACCCACTACGCCGGCCACACGCTTGATCCCGTCTTCTCATCCAGCAAGCACATCACCTTCAGCCACTCCACCGGACTCCACTGGACCGACCACAGCTGCGTTCACTTCAGCTTCAGAAGAACCACGACCCACCACCACCCGCTTCAGATTACCCACAGAAGCTGGAGTAAGATCATCACCAAGCAGCTCACCACCTCTCTCAGCCAGAACCCACGCGCCAGCGCAACAGACCCCAACAAAGCAGCCCGGAACTTCACACAGTGGCTGACCGCCTGCGCTGATGACCTCGCACCACTGAAGAACCCTCCCAGCAGACCCAGAAGCAAGAAGGCATCCTGGTTCACCGATGAACTCAAGGACTCCAAGAAGACCTGCCGCACCCTCGAGAAAGCCTGGCTCCTCGACCGGACCTCCGACAACATGACCGCCCTCAAACACGCCACCCGCAAGCACCACCAGCTTATCCGCACCACCAAGAAGAAATCCCTGAAGGAACGACTGGACAACAACACCCACGACAGCAAGGAACTCTTCAGCATCGTCAAGGAGCTCTCCAACCCCAGCACCGGCACCAACGACATCACCCCGTCACAAGACCTCTGAGACTCTCGTTCTTCCACCGCAAGATCGCCGACATCCACAACAGCTTCAGCGCACCATCCATGCACCCCACCGTCGAACCAACGCCCCCCACCACCATCACCCTCCGCACCTGGACCACGGTGACCACCGAGGACACAACCCGCACGATGAACACCATCCACTCCGGATCACCGACCGACCCCTGCCCACACCACGTCTTCAACAAGGCCAACTCCACCATCGCACCCCAACTCTGGAACATCATCAACATCTGCTACTCGCCCAGAGGGTCTCAAGGCGCTTGGGGGGGGGGGGGTTCCGCTACTGCTCGAACAGCCAGGTCTTGAGCTGCTTCCTGAAGGAGAGGTGGTCCTGGGTGAGGCGAAGGTGGGTGGGGAGGGAGTTCCATGTCTTGGCGGCCACGTAAGAGAAGGATCTTCCTCCGGCGGTGGCTCTTCGGATGCGTGGTACGGCGGCGAGGGCGAGGCTGGTGGACCGTAGCTGGCGGGTGGGCGTGTAGAAGGTCATGCGGTCGTTGAGGTACTTGGGGCCCAGGTCGTGGAGAGACTTGTGTGCGTGGGTGAGGAGCCGGAACGTGATCCTCTTGTTGACGGGGAGCCAGTGCAGGTTCCTCAGGTGGCTGGAGATGTGGCTGCGTCGGGGGACATCCAGGATGAGTCGGGTGGAGGCGTTCTGGATGCGCTGGAGTCTTTTCTGTAGCTTTGCTGTGGTTCCGGCGTAGAGGGCGTTTCCGTAGTCCAGTCGGCTGGTGACGAGTGCATGGGTGACTGTCTTCCTGGTCTCGGTCGGGATCCAGCGGAAGATCTTGCGAAGCATACGCAGGGTGTTGAAGCACGATGAGGAGACGGCGTTGACTTGTCTGGTCATCGAGAGGGAGGAGTCCAGGATGAAGCCCAGGTTGCATGCGTGGTCGGTTGGCTTGGGTGCGGTGCCCAGGACTGGGGGCCACCAGGAGTCGTCCCAGGCGGAGGGTGAGGATCCCAGGATGAGGACTTCCGTCTTGTCCGAGTTCAGTTTCAGGCGGCTGTCCTTCATCCACTCGGCGACGTCTTTCATTCCTTCGTGTAGGCAGGTTCTGGCGGTGTCGGGGTCTCTGGTGAGGGAGAGGATCAGCTGGGTGTCGTCGGCATAAGAGATGATGTTGAGGTTGTGCTGGCGTGCGATGGCTGCAAGAGGTTTCATGTAGATGTTGAAGAGGGTGGGGCTGAGTGAAGATCCTTGCGGAACGCCGCAGATGACTTCGGTGGCCTCGGAGAGAAACGGGGGGAGGCGGACTCTTTGTGTTCTTCCGACGAGGAACAAGGTGATCCACTCCAGTGCCTTCTCTTGGATTCCGACATTGCTGAGGCGCTGTACTAGGGTGCGGTGGCAGACAGTGTCGAATGCTGCGGAGAGGTCCAGGAGGAAGAGGGCCGCTGTTTCCCCGTTGTCGAGCAGGGCTCGGATGTCGTCAGTGGCGGCAATGAGGGCGGTCTCGGTGCTGTGGTTGGCCCGGAAGCCAGACTGCGAGGGGTCGAGGGATCCATTTGTCTCGAGGAAGGCGGCCAGCTGCTTGTTGACGGTCTTCTCGATGACTTTGGCCGGAAACAGGAGGAGCGAGATGGGGCGGTAATTTTTGAGTTCGGTGGGGTCCGCTGATGGTTTCTTCAGTAGAGCGCTGAGTTCGGCGTGCTTCCAGCTCTCCGGGAAGGTTGCGGTGGTGAAGGAGGTGTTGATGGCGTCCCGTAGGTGGGGTGCGATGATGGAGTCGGCTTTGTTGAAGACGTGGTGAGGGCAGGGGTTGGTTGGAGATCCGGAGTGGATGAAGTTCAACGTGCGTTGGGTTTCTTCAGTGTTGATCGGGGTCCAGGCACAGAGGGTGGTGGTGGGGGGCACCGGTGCGGTCGTGGGGAGCGTTGACTGTGTGCTGAAGCTGTTGTGTATATCTGCGATCTTGTTGTGGAAGTAGGAGGCGAGGGAGTTGCAGAGGTCTTGCGATGGGGTGATGTTGTTTCCGGCGCTGGGGTTGGAGAGCTCTTTGACGATTTTGAAGAGTTCTTTGCTGTTGTGTGCGTTGTTGTCTTGTCGCTCCTTGAATGTGGTTTTCTTGGTGGTGTGGATCAGTTGGTGGTGTTTTCGGGTGGCGCGCTTGAGGGTGGTCATGTTGTCTGGTGTTAGGTCTCTGCGCCAGGCTCTCTCGAGGGCTCGGCAGTTCTTCTTGGAGCTCTTGAGTTCGTCGGTGAACCATGGTGCTTTCTGACTGCCGGGTCTGTTGGGCGGGGTCCTCAGTGGGGCGAGGTCATCTGGGCAGTTGCTGATCCACCTCGTGAGGTTGTTGGCGGCCTGGCTGGGGTTCGCTGAGCTGGCGGGGGAGTCCTTGCTCAGGGATGCGACGAGCTGGTCGGCTGTGATCTTGTTCCAGCTTCTGCGTGCAACCTGTTGCTGGTGGTGGTGGATCGTGTTCTTTTTGAAGCTGAAGTGGACGCAGCTGTGGTCCGTCCAGTGGAGTCCGGTGGCGTGGCTGAAGGTGATGTCCTTGCTGGAGGAGAAGATGGGGTCGAGCGTGTGTCCGGCGTAGTGGGTGGTGGTGGTCACCAGCTGCTTGAGACCGAGGTTGGCGAGGTTGTCCAGTAAGGTGGTGGTGTTGCGTCGTTGTTGTTCTCCAGGTGGAAGTTGAGGTCCCCGAGGAGGATGTAGTCAACGGAGGGGAGGGCGTGCGGGCTGATGAAGTCGGCGATGTCTTAGCTAAATTGTGTGCGTGGTCCCGGGGGTCTGTAGATGAGGGTGCCTCTGAGGGTGGTCTTGGGGTCAGTGTGGATCTGGAAGTGCAGGTGTTCGGCGGCTCTGAAGGCGTCGTCGATGATGGTCGTGCCGCGGATGGTGTTCCTGTGGATGATGGCGATGCCTCCTCCGGTCTGATTGACGCAGTCCCTCCGAGTGATCTTGTATCCGTCTGGGACGGCGATGGCGATGTCGGGTGCTGAGGAGGCGTTCATCCATGTTTCCGTGAGGAAGGCGACGTCTGGTGATGTTGTATCGAGCAGGTTCCAGAGTTCCACGGCGTGTCTGTGGACGGAGCGGGTGTTGAGGAGGATGCACTTGAGGTGGTTGCTGCCGGTTTTTGGGTTGGCGGGTGTGGGTGCCGTGCAGGTTCGGATGCAGGAGAACTTGCAGGAGTGGCAGCTGAAGGGTCCGTGTGTGTGTCTCGGGGTGGCTCGGTAGCATCCAGGGATCCGGCCGGTGTTGAGTGCGTTGAGGGCGGCGGCGTCGTAGGTCTGTCGGGGCATCTTGCATCGGCGGGGGCCAGGGGTCCTGGCACTGGGCGTGGTCCAGGCGCGGACGGGCGCAGACGGGCTTGCCTTTGGCGCGCCTTCGGCGCACAATCGGCGCGCCCGCTGCGCGTGCACGCGGTCGCCATTTATGGCGAAGTGGGAGGGAGGGCGGATCAGCTGGGAGGCGGGTGCGGGGAGGGTACAGAAGAGAAAGGGGGCGTGGCCGTAAGCACGGCGGCGGGAAGCGGGGAGCGGGGCGGGTGGACACAGGGACAGAGGGTGACGGCACAGGGGAATACAGCGAGGAAAAAAACAATTTCAATACAATACAATACAAAGGCACAAGGGAGAAAAAGCAGATAAAGCATCAGAGGGGAAGAAAATAACAGTGAATTAGCGCAACAGCGCCCGCTAGTGCAGCGGGGCGGGGACGACGAGGCAGGCTCAGCGAGGCTGAGTGCAGCAGCAGGGCGGGGTGGCACACGCTACAGCTGGTGGCCGTGCGGCGCGGGGGTGTCCTGAGAACAGGTCACACTCACCTGCGCCGCGCGGTCGCCATTTATGGCCAAGTGGGAGGGAGGGCGGATCAGCTGGGAGGCGGGTGCGGGGAGGGTACAGAAGAGAAAGGGGGCGTGGCCGTAAGCACGGCGGCGGGAAGCAGGGAGCGGGGCGGGTGGACACAGGGGCAGAGGGTGACGGCACAGGGGAATACAGCGAGGAAACAAACAATTTCAATACAATACAATACAAAGGCACAAGGGAGAAAAAGCAGATTAAGCGTCAGAGGGGAAGAAAATAACAGTGAATTAGCGCAACAGCGCCCGCTAGTGCAGCGGGGCGGGGACGACGAGGCAGGCTCAGCGAGGCTGAGTGCAACAGCGGGGCGGGGTGGCACACGCTACAGCTGGTGGCCGTGCGGCGCGGGGGTGTCCTGAGAACAGGTCACACTCACCTGCGCCGCGCGGTCGCCATTTATGGCCAAGTGGAAGGGAGGGCGGATCAGCTGGGAGGCGGGTGCGGGGAGGGTACAGTAGAGAAAGGGGGCGTGGCCGTAAGCACGGCGGCGGGAAGCGGGGAGTGGGGCGGGTGGACACAGGGGCAGAGGGTGACGGCACAGGGGAATACAGTGAGGAAAAAAACAATTTCAATACAATACAATACAAAGGCACAAGGGAGAAAAAGCAGATAAAGCGTCAGAGGGGAAGAAAATAACAGTGAATTAGCGCAACAGCGCCCGCTAGTGCAGCGGGGCGGGGACGACGAGGCAGGCTCAGCGAGGCTGAGTGCAGCAGCGGGGCGGGGTGGCACACGCTACAGCTGGTGGCCGTGCGGCGCACAGCATTCCTGTGTGCCCTGTTGCAAACAATCTCACTGAGGTCTCAATGCAGAGGATATGTTATCACAAAAAAGCTCTGAGCAAAGGAATACAGAATCTTCAGCACAGCACCAACGCACCTTGAACATATCAACTTGTCAGGCTTGTTCTAGTCCTCCAGAGGTCTTTGAACCAAAACATTTTTAAGTCCCAGGTTTTCAGGGGTCCTAGGAGAAGTCCATCTTGACACATACTAGGGCTCTAGGACCTCAGAAACAGCACTCGTGGGTCACGACTCACTCTAGCAGAAGTCATGAGCAGCGCCTAAGGCAGCTTTAGTTGGAATTGGCAAGTTGGGTGGTGCAGGAAAGGCCTTTGGTAGCTTGTTATGACTGGGTAAAAGAGAGCATTTCCAGTCTTCACATGTCCAGACAACAGGTTTATTGTCTTCTGATCTTCCTCAGCTCAAATAGTGTTCTGAGGCAGCTACTGGGGATGCCATGTTTATGTCTGGCACCAGCTTCTGCGTGTGAACCGCTCTTGTCTCCTCCCTTATCAATGGCATAAAAGTTCCCAGGATCTACTCCTCCCACTTATGCAGCATTTTGTTTATGTGCCTACTGCAAACAATCCGACAGTGCCAACTCTGCCTAAATCCAAGATGGTGAAACCCTTCTCATTTTGTGCAGAGTCTGTGTCTCCCATTCTACACCCAGAGGAGTGGCTAAGGAAATGAGCAACTGCGCTCCTCTTTGGTTACTCAAAACCAGTTCTGGGGCAGCTCTCTACCTACTGAGATTGATGCCTGCTTAACTGGGGGAATAATAGTGGGGGCCTCTCCAGGTTTCAATTTAAACCTGCCTGTGACAGGGAGACACCTTTGAAGTAAATTCAGTTGCTAGTCACTGCACAAATGGTCAACCTGTCAGAGTAACAGAAACACGTCTTTACATCTAGGCCTTTGCTTCTGCTATAGGTGTGGTCTTCACACCTCGTTCATATTAAAACAAAAGATACAATATTTTTACTGTAGGATAACGGGAGGGTAAAGCATACTATTCACACTCCAGAGAGTGCAACAGTAGGGAAAGCATTGGATAGCGTAAGGGTAAAAATTACTATTCCCACTCCAGAGTGCAACAGTAGGGAAAGCATTGGATAGCGTAGGGGTAAAAATTACTATTCCCACTCCAGTGAGTGCAACAGTAGGGAAAGCGTTGGATAGCGTAGGGGTAAAAATTACTATTGCCACTCCAGTGAATGCAACAGTAGGGAAAGGGTTGGATAGCGGGAGGGTAAAAATTGCTATTCCCACTCCAGAGAGTGCAACAGTAGGGAAAGCTAGGGATAGCGGGAGGGTAAAAATTGCTATTCCAACTCCAGAGAATGCAACAGTAGGGAAAGCGCTGGATAGCGTAGGGGTAAAAATTACTATTCCCACTCCAGTGAGTACAACAGTAGGGAAAGTGTTGGATAGCGTAGGGGTAAAAATTACTATTCCCATTCCAGAGAGTGCAACAGTAGGGAAAGCGCTGGATAGCGTAGGGGTAAAAATTACTATTCCCACTCCAGTGAGTACAACAGTAGGGTAAGCGTTGGATAGCGTAGGTGTAAAAATTACTATTCCCATTCCAGAGAGTGAAACAGTAGGAAAAGCGTAGGATAGCCTAGGGGTAACAATTACTATTCCCACTCCAGTGAGTGCAACAGTAGGGAAAGCGTTGGATAGCCTGGGGGTAAAAATTACTATTCCCACTCTAGTGAGTTTAACAGTAGGGAAAGTAATGATTTAATATATTTATAAAAATAATTTAAATTTCAATACCAATAAAATTTAAATAAAATGAATTGCCAATTTAATATTATGTAATAACTAATCAATTAGAAATAAAAATAAATGTTAGTTATTAAAATTAATTACCTATTCATAATTAATTAACAACTAATTAATTTCCAATAACAAAACTAATTAATAATAAAAATTAATACCAATTAGTATTTAACAGTAAATTAATTATCAATACACAAAGTATTTTTAATATGTGATTAATTACAATTAAATTACTTCGCATCAAATTCACCTATAAACCCACATCCCGCTACGGAAAATAAATTAATACAATTAACATAATTATCAATTAATCAATTAATACAAATTCATTACCAATTAAAAATTAATTAACAATAAATTCAAAATGAATACCAATAAATAAATAAAAATAATTAATAAATTACAATTAAATTACTTCCCACCCTATTCCCCTATAAACCCACAACCCGCTACAGAACTAAAAAGCAAAATTAAATTAAAATAATTAGTAATTTCTAAAAATGTATATTTAATTCAATATAATTAAATTACTTCCCACCCTATTCCCCTATAAACCCACAACCCGCTACAGAATTAAATTACGCAAAAATTAAATAACATAAAATGCATTACTTAAAATAAATTAAACATACATTACAAAAATAATATACACTTTTCACACATATACTAACATACAATACACTTAAAAAAATTCGATGTTATTAGAAATTCGATACATTTTAATGCCTATATGATATACTTCGATATTTTTAACTTCTATTTTTTGACAATCGATATTATATTACTTACCTTCAAATCGACATTTTTAACCACTATATTGTGTCCATTCGATATTTTGTGCATTCAATATTTTTACTTCGATATTATGGCCATTCTATATTTTGTTTTCGATATTATGTCTAGTTACCCTTAAAAATATTTTAGAGTCCTCAGATCCTGTTTCTGGGTGTTTCCTATCTCCAAATATAACACTGTTAAATGTAACAGCTAGCCTTGCTACAGTGAAAATAGCTTTCAGGACCTAGTAAGTGTAAGGAAATGTTCGACATGTCCTCCTTATAAATAGCATGCACCTAGGCTATACAGCCTACAAAGGAGTGATTTATTAATATTTAAAATGAAGGTTTGGACTTGTCAGATGAGTTTCTTTTAAAGGTTGAATTGCGATGTTTACACTGCCACGGTCAGGCTACAATGGTAGATCTAAAGCAATGTTTACACTGCCAGTATAGTGGATGGCACAAATGTGCTGCGGCCCCCTGGTGATGTAACTGTACAGGCCATGGTACTCCTTAGACCATATAATTGAGAGTAATAGGTAAGTTAAATGTGCCAGTACGGAGAATTACATTTTAACATTTTATTGCTCCCCCTTTTAACAATGTTAAAAGGGGGAGCACATACATTTCACTATTGGTCACATGGGGTATGCACACAGTTCTACAGCCAACACAAGAGTTGGAGTAATACATTTGGGTAATCCACACAAATGAATAACCTAAGTGACAAGACATGTGGCAGGAAGGATGGGCCTGAAAAATAGCATATTCACGCTTCATCGGAAAACCAACATAGATATCCCATTTTTAATAGCATTCTCATGTTTAAAAGGTCATTATTTTAAAAGGCAAAGGAAAGTAAGACTGTGCAGTGAGAAAACATCAAGGACCCCCATCTCTCTGGGCTGCACTTTGTGACTATCTGGGTGTAGGCTCTCCCTTGAGATGCCAGGTTATAGGACAGGCAGAATCCTTGATCATTCCTCAGAAAACAATGTTTCTTGATGTTTCACAATTCAGGGGTACAGATATTGCTGCTGCGAGAAAGGGAACAGCTTACTCACTGTTCAGCAGAAGGATGATGATCCGCCCAAGTTCTGCTTTTTTCTCTGCCCTGCAGCCTCTGCAGGATGATTTAGGTATTTTTCAAAATCCTGCGGTCCGTGGGCTACAGATTTACAAACATCTCCTATTCACAGGTGGTAAGTACGCTGCAATCTCATTATTATATGTTTTCCACCATGAGTTTGGAAATATGATCTTTTAGGAATTACTGGGCTGAGTTTGAGATATTGTTCTTGCTCGTGAAGAGTGAGAGCCTTTGCTTTTTAAAAGAACAAAGATTATGTCTGAGTGTGATTCCCACAGAGAAGGAAACTGTTGTAATGTACCTTTTACTTAATGCACTCTCCCTACAGAGGTTCTCTCCTTTGCTGCTCAGCCTATGATGAGGTCAGATAGAATGTTGATTGTGTTTGGATTGGAAGAGTGAATCATTTGGTGTGGATGGGTTGAGCAGTGAAGAGCCTGCTTCTGAAACACTCAAAGAACTTAATAGAGCTCCTACGCCCAATCCTAATTTAAGACAAAATCCTAACTTAAGACAAAATCCTAACTTTACTATTACTAAATACCTTCTGTGAATACCAAAAGTAGTAAGTTTAGGATTTTGTCTCACATTAGTTCTGTGAATCAGCTCTCAAGTCACTATGTTCTGACCGAGTGATGTGTCACCATGCTGTAGGATGTCCAGCTGTTTCTCAGGTTCATTTGGTACAGCATGGGACCCTGAAATCTGGCACAGTAATGTATACAGCATAGGCTCGAGCCCCATAGCATCTGCATCTTGTTTTTGTCGAAGATTTGCCCTCTGGCCATCGGAGCGTCCTCGGGCAGGCGTGTGTGAGTGATCCATGGTTCCTAATTCATCAGAGAAGCTTGCAGCTGCATGACATTTTATATTCTTGCAGTAACTGTCTGGTCCCCTGCAAGGGGAATAATTGTGCATGACCTATGTTGGAATGTTTGTAAACGTAATCTGTACTAAGCTGTGCACTGTGTGCACTGTATGCTGATAGAAACCATATGCATCAGACTTTTGGCTGATTTTCAAGTTAGAAACAGAATTTCCATGTGTGATGGACTTTGGAAATATTTACCACCTACTCTATGTGTAGAGATTTCGTAGAGAAATTGCTTGTGTATTTGAATCGGGAGATTGTACTTGGTATTTGGCCCAACCCATGAAGGTAACATTTTGTACAGAATGTTTTAGAATTAGTGCTTTTGTCTGCAAAGAAATATGTGAGACATTTTCATGATGATTTCTCATACTCAATCCAGGCATCTCTTTTGCGGTTGAGAGCGAGGGTGCATGTGGATGCATTAACCATGGCACAAAGCTTTTTTCATGCGGTATCTATAAACAAATATAAATCACCATAACCACATAGCAACGAGTTAAATCTGTGACAATAAGTAAACTGTTTGTGTATTGTCATGGTTATTTTAAATTTTTTAGTCACTGGGAATTGAGGTATTTTTTCCAGCTCATTCACTTACACTGTACTGGCATTGAAAACTGAAACGTTTCCCCTAAACCAATGAAGCATCAGTACGGTGAAGACAACATCTCATCCAAAGCCTCCAGTCCTTCTGTTGTCACCTTGAGATCCTCCCTTAGCCCGCATTCCAGGATCCAACTAACCAAATGACATGCAGACCGGCCTCAGTGGCAACTACCAAGGCTATACTGTTTGTTAAAGGCCCTGAGCCCATTAACAACAGGCAGAAGGGCTATAAGAATATTTGAACATTCCAGCCACAAAGGGCAGTATTTTGAAAATTAAAAAGGGAAAAAAGAAAGATAAACATTGGATTGTTGGAGGAGAAGGCTTATACCAACCATTATAAGCCCAGAACCACTTGATTGTCTTCAATGGACCTCTCAAAATTAAATTGTTCTTAAACTGCTATGAATGGGATGCATAATACATAACATGTGTGATACTGAAAACTATTACACTCCTTGGACCACCAGACTCTCGGGGGTGCAGCAGCGGCAATCCCACCACCTCTGCACTAGCAGTTTGACAGTATTATTAAGAGTTATGTGGTCAGCCGCCCTTGGACCACTGACACTGCTAGGGAACCACCATTCCCTAATGGTTTTGCGGTGTCCAGAGGCTCCAATATGCTTGGTGGGACTACCTTGGTCCCAACAAGCATGTTACAAGTTTCCTCTCTGCCAGCGGTGTCATGGAGGTTCCTCCTCCATGTACACCATGGTGGGCCTGTAGGGCCCCCTGTGCCTCCTCTAAATGTTGATGCACACAGGGGTCACAACCTGTGACTTTCGAGTCCATGCTGTGCAAGAATCTTGTTGTGCAGTCCCATTGCCATGCCTTTTTCAAAGGCACTGCTGCCTCTAAAAGAGGCACCAACGCGGGACCGCCATTTTGCCCACCTACCTGACCACTTTTAAGTCGTATTCTGGTGAGCGGGCGGGAGTGAGGCTCGGTGGTGCGGGGGTACAGCAGTGGTGTACCACCCACTCTTGTACCATGGAAACTTGTAATCAGGCCCTTAGTATGCATTTAACATGGGGGATAGATTCACTTAAAAACAGCGATTAAAATTCAGGGGCATATTAGCAAGAACCTCGTTAAA
Organism: Lissotriton helveticus; assembly: GCF_964261635.1. Taxonomy (NCBI): domain Eukaryota; kingdom Metazoa; phylum Chordata; class Amphibia; order Caudata; family Salamandridae; genus Lissotriton; species Lissotriton helveticus. The sequence continues at coordinate 1,758,047,370 of NC_136068.1, read as the reverse complement.
ATTATCACCATTTTACCGGCAGGAAACTGACGCTAAAACAGTGATATTGGGCTTACTAATATGCATTTTAGAATTCCAATAGAAGCCCAGGTTAGATGTCCTGCAAAGTTACTGAAGACCCTAAAGTATTAGGAAATATCAGACCAATCTCACTACTGCCTATCATTATGGAAAGTTATGGAAACGCTTGTAAATTCCCAATTTAATAAGAAACTGCATTGGTGGAAGTCTTAATCAATCAATCAATCAAGGAATTTGTAGAGCACACAACTCACCCGTGAGGGTCTCAAGGCGCTAGAGGGTGGGGGCGCTGCTACTGCTTGAACAGGCAGGTCTTGAGAAGCCTCCTGAAGGTTAGTAGGTCTTGGGTCTGCCGTAGGAGGATGGGGAGGTTCCAGTTATTGGAGGCGAGGTAAGAAAATGATCTGCCTGCAGAGGTCGCTCTTTGGATGCGGGGGATGGTGGCGAGGGCACGGTCGGTGAAGCGTAGCTGGCGGTTCGGGGTGTAGCAGGTGAGTCGTCTGTTGAGGTATGCTGGTCCAGTGTCGTGGAGTGCCTTGTGTGCGTGGGTGAGGAGCTTGAATGTGATCGTCTTGTTGATGGGCGGCCAGTGCAGGTCTCTCAGGTGGGGTGTGATGTGGCTGTGTCGAGGGATATTGAGGATCAGGCGGGCCGAGGCGTTCTGTATGCGTTGCAGTTGTTTCAGTAGTTTGGCCGGGGCTCCCGCGTAGAGGGCGTTTCCGTAGTCCAGCCTGCTGCTGACAAGGGCCTGGGTGACTGTTTTTCTTGTGTCGGTGGGGTTCCTCCTGTAGATCTTGTGGAGCATGCAGAGGGCGCTGAAGCAGGAGGATGAGATGGCGTTGACTTGTTTGTTCATGGAGAGTGTTGATTCGAGGACCAACCCCAGGCTGCGGCGTGGTCAGTGGGCGTTGGTGCTGCTCCCAGGACGGTCGGCCACCAAGAGTCGTCTCAGCATGAGGGGGTGGAGTCGGGGATGAGGACCTCCGTCTTGTCCGAGTTCAGCTTTAGATGGCTGTTGTTCATCCATTCGGCGACTGCTTCCATTTCTTTGTGGAGAATGCTCTTGGCGGTAAGGGTGTCCTTGGTGAGGGAGAGGATCAGCTGTGTTTCGTCGGCGTAGGAGATGATGTTGAGGTCATGCAGTCTGGCAACGTGGGCGAGCGGGGCTAAGTACATGTTGAACAATGTCGGGCTGAGGGATGAACCTTGGGGTACTCTGCAGATGATCCTGGAGGCTTTGGAATGGAAAGGGGGATGCTCTGGGTTCTGCCGGAGAGGAAGGAGGTGGTCCATTCCAGAGCCTTGTCTTGGATCCCTGCATTGTGGAAGCATGTGCGTAGTGTGCAGTGGCAGACTGTGCCGAAGGCGGCTGAGAGGTCCAGGAGGATGAGGGCTGCGGTTTCGCCGTTGTCCAGCAGAGCCCTGATGTCATCGGTGGCGGCAATGAGAGCAGTTTTGGTGCTGTGGTTGCTGCGGAACCTGTACTGGGATAGGTCCAGGATGTTGTTTTCCTTGAGATAACGGGTTAGCTGCTTGTTGATGGTTTTCTCAATGACCGTTGCTGGGAACGGGAGCAGGGATATGGGCTGAAGGTTCTTAATGTCCCTCGATCTGCCTTGGGTTTCTAGAGCAAGGCGTTGGTCTCAGCGTGCTTCCAGCTCTACGGGCAGGTCGTGGTCTTGAAGGAGATGTTGATGGGCTTGTAGAGATGGGATGCGATGGTGTTGCTGGCTTTGTTGAAGATGTGGTGTGGGCACGGGTGTGACAGGGAGGTGGAGTCAATGGTGTTCATGATTTTGATGGTGTTGTCGTCGTTGTTATTAGTCCAGGTGAGCAGGTGGTCATTGTGGGTGGTGGTCGTGGGGTTAGAGGTGTCGTTGGCTGTCGTGGTGGTCTTGTTGTCGAAGCTGTCGTGGATGTCTGTGATCTTGCAATGGAAGAAGGTGGCCAGGGAGTTGCATAGTTCTTGCGATGGTGGGATGTCGTTGGTGTTGGAGCTGGGGTTGGCGAGTTCCTTCATGATGTTGAAGAGCTCTTTTCTGTTTTGTGCGTTGTTGTCGAGGCAGTCCCTGAAGGAGGTCCTTTTGGCAGATCTGATGAGGTGATGATGTTGGCGCATGGCATTCTTGAGGGCTGCGTGGTTTTCCAGTGTTTGTTTGCAGTGCCATTTCTTCTCTAGTCTTCGGCAGGTTTGTATGGAGGTCTGGAGGTCCGCAGAGATCCAGCTGGCATTCTTGTTGGTGTGTCTGTTGGAGAGTTTTTTGATCAGGGCGAGGGTGTTGGTGCAGTCGTTGATCCAACGCCTGAGTTTGCTGGCGGCGTTGGGGTCGGCGGGTGGACTTTGGGCAAGGGCAGTGTTTAGCTGGTCTTCAGTGATTTTGCTCCAGCAGCGGCGGGGGATCTGTTGGGTGCAGTGGTGCAAGGTGGCTTTCTGGAAGGTGATGTGGATGCAGTGATGGTCGGTCCAGTGGACCCAACATAAGACTCTCCTTAGATGACAGGCACACAGTGATGCTGGTGCTCTTAGACCTTTCTGCAGCGTTCAACACTATCTCCCACCTAGTCTTAATTCAAATACTGGAGGAGATAGGTAAGGCCCTGAGATGACTGAGGAATTTTCTGAGTGAGGGCACCCATGCGATACAGTTAGAGTTCTTTTGTTCTCAAACCAGAGCCTTGGATAGGGGAGTGCCCCAGGGGTCTTCTTTGGGCCCTCTGCAATCATAACAAGCCCCTATGTTATTTGTTTTTATTTTTACATTTATTTTATGGTTTCAATATTTTTTAATTTTGTTCTTCAATTTTGAATATTTTATTTGTTGTCTCCATTAATTGTTATAATTGTTCAAATTAAAGGATAGGAGCAGACCGGAGGGCCCCACCAGTTTTGAAAATTTCGCGCGGATTCGTCAACCGGAGCCAAAGTTATAGAATAGAATGTTGCGGATTTCCTATGTAAAATAGGTCCTAACTATAACTACCTACTGGTGACTGCCAGTAGGTAATAAATATATATATATATATATATATGCTTTACTCAGTGTTGGCATGCAGGCGCGCCCACAGCGGTATGACTAGAAGAGGACTACATCACCCAGAAGGCCTTTGGCCACGCCTACATAAGCAGGTGATGTTTTACCGAGTACTCTTCACCAAGCGCCCGCAGCTGACACTTGCCCTTCACGCCACTGAAGAAAGGAACACGATTTCCTGAAACGCGTCTGGCTCTTTAATCCCTATATGAAGGTTGCATGAACTATCCTGCTGGCAGGCTGTTACTTTTAATAAAGAAGGGTGCCAAAGTTACCTTTGTGAGGCTTCTTTTCCATGAGGGTTCTGCTATGGCTTGGATAATATGCGGCCGTCCCGGTCGCGGAGGAGAAGCCTGTCGCCCCAGCGGATCCTGGAAGCACCGACCGGTGTTTTCATTTATGGAGCGAAGGTGTGAGCGAAGGGTCTTGCAGAGGATTCCAGCTCCAGCCCAAGTAACAGCACGCAAAGCCGAGCAGGCGGCTTCATTTTTACTTTCCAAAGACTGGCTTTACTCAGTGTTGGCATGCAGGCGCGCCCACAGCGGTATGACTAGAAGAGGACTACATCACCCAGAAGGCCTTTGGCCACGCCTACATAAGCAGGTGATGTTTTACCGAGACTCTTCACCAAGCGCCCGCAGCTGACACTTGCCCTTCACGCCACTGAAGAAAGGAACACGATTTCCTGAAACGCGTCTGGCTCTTTAATCCCTATATGAAGGTTGCATGAACTATCCTGCTGGCAGGCTGTTACTTTTAATAAAGAAGGGTGCCAAAGTTACCTTCGTGAGGCTTCTTTTCCATGAGGGTTCTGCTATGGCTTGGATAATATGCGGCCGTCCCGGTCGCGGAGGAGAAGCCTGTCGCCCCAGCGGATCCTGGAAGCACCGACCGGTGTTTTCATTTATGGAGCGAAGGTGTGAGCGAAGGGTCTTGCAGAGGATTCCAGCTCCAGCCCCAAGTAACAGCACGCAAAGCCAAGCAGGCGGCTTCATTTTTACTTTCCAAAGACTGGCTTTACTCAGTGTTGGCATGCAGGCGCGCCCACAGCGGTATGACTAGAAGAGGATTACATCACCCAGAAGGCCTTTGGCCATGCCTACATAAGCAGGTGATGTTTTACCGAGTACTCTTCACCAAGCGCCCGCAGCTGACACCTGCCCTTCACGCCACTGAAGAAAGGAACACGATTTCCTGAAACGCGTCTGGCTCTTTAATCCCTATATGAAGGCTGCATGAACTATCCTGCTGGCAGGCTGTTACTTTTAATAAAGAAGGGTGCCAAAGTTACCTTCGTGAGGCTTCTTTTCCATGAGGGTTCTGCTATGGCTTGGATATATATATTCACTGAAAAAAACATAGGTTTCAGGCCTGATATAGTTAGGAATTAGCATTTAAAAACCCTTGAAATTCACTGAAAAAACCATAGGTTTCAGGCCTGATATAGTTAGGAATTAGCATTTAAAAAACCTTAGAAGTTTGAGGACAAAACTGTAGGTTTTAGGTGTGTTATAGTAAGCTGGACATTTCACTAAAAACTATTAAAATTCCTCCGATATAGTTAGTTGTATTAACTATATCTCGCGCGCCCGCAATCCACTGCTGATGATGTCACATATTACATCGTTCATGACAGGGTCAGTGACATCACTGATGACATCTCAAATGACATCACTGATGACATCATCCACGTGACGATGCACCAGTGAAACCAGTTAATGTTAGCCTATGGAAGGAAATTCAAGTTACTGTAACTATGATTAGAATTACTTTTTAGATCTGAAATATTGCACAAAAAGATTATATCATAAACGATCCATCAGTTCCAGTGCACTCACATGGACACATCAAAAGTATTCAGTATATCTGTTGCCATCAACACTGCCTCGTCTGCAATAGCGACTCAATCCGAATTGTGATCCCGCGATTTTTTCCCAAAAACATTTTTTTTTGCCTTAGTGGTCCTTGTGGGACCCCCCTAAGCAGGCCTAGGGGGTCCGAATTGTGATCCCGCGATTTTTTCCCCCAAATTTTTTTTGGGGCCCTGGGGGTCCTTGTGGGACCCCCCTAAGCAGGCCTAGGGGGTCAGGGTGTTTCTACCCTGCCCCCTTTGGTTGTTTTGCACGTTTGTTTCACTGCTTTCTTGTGCCTCGGTTCTACCGAGGCACAAGATGGCTGCCAACACTTCCTTGTTTGGAGTATTGACAGACACTTGACATCCAATCAGCATGCAGCTCGTGCTCGGGAAGGTACAGAGTACAGTAAAGAGTACAGTACAGAGTACGGTACTTCGCCTCTAGATATCACTATGATTTTACTTTTAATTTTCTCAGGAACAACTGAACAGATTTACACCATTTAACAAAAAGCACAATCTGCAAACCGAACTGTATCTTTTTGCCAAATTTGGTGTAATTCCATTCAGCCGTTCGGGCTGTAGCCCTGGCAAAAGGTCCTATGGAAAATTGCATAGGGAAAACACATTTTGGGACCCTCCTTTTTTCTCGGCCCCCACTTGACAAATCACCCCTAAACTTTCAGAGAAGGAGCGGAGCGGAGCAGGCCATTTTCTTAGAGAATTTTGTGTGTATTCGTCCACCGGCACTAAAGTTATTCTAAATAGAATGTTGCGGATTTCCTATGGAAACTAGGTCCTAACTATATCTACCTACTGGCGACCGCCAGTAGGTAATATATACCCTTTGCATGTTTTGTACATTTGTTTCACTGCTTTCTTGTGCCTCGGTTCTACCAAGGCGAAAGATGGCTGCCAACACTTCCTGGTTTGGAGTGTTGACAGACAGTTGACATCCAATCAGCATGCAACTCGTGCTCAGGAAGGTACAGAGTACAATACTTTGTCTCTAGATATCACTATGATTTTACTTTTGATTTTCTCAGGAACTACTGAACAGATTTACACCATTTAACAAAAAGCACAATCTGCGAACTGCACTCTACCTTTTTGCCAAATTTGGTGTAATTTTGTTCAGCCGTTCTGACTGTAGCCCTGGCTAAAGGTCCTATGGAAAATTGCATGGGGAAAACACATTTTGGGACCCCCCTTTTTTCTTGGCCCCCACTTGAGGAATCACCCCCAAACTTCCAGGGAAGGAGCGGAACTGAGCAGGCCATTTTCTTGGAGAATTTCGCGTGTATTCGTCCACCTCAGGGACTACTGAACGGATTTACACAATTTAACAAAAAGGATGCAGTCTAAACCAAGACCTACCTTTTTGCCAAATTTGGTGTAATTCCGTTTAGCAGGTCGGGCTGTAGCCTGTAATAAATTTCCTATAGAAAATAACATGGAGAAAACACATTTTGGGACCCCCCTTTTTTTCTCGCCCCAATCATTTTGAAACTTCAAGACACACACTGAGTGGTCCGGCCCTGTTTTTTGGAAAATTTCACGAAGATTCGACAAACGGCGCCAAAGATATTGGCAAATCGAAAAACACTTTCCCTATGGAACTGGGTCCTAACTATAACTACCTAATATATATATATATATATATATATATATATATATATATACATATATATATATATATATATATATATATATATATATATATATTCACTGAAAAAACCATAGGTTATAGACCATATATAGTTAGGAATTAGCATTTACAAAACCTTGAAAATTCACTGAAAAAACCATAGGTTATAGACCATATATAGTTAGGAATTAGCATTTAAAAAACCTTATTTTACTCACACAAAACCATTGAAATTCCATATATAGTTAGTTGCACTAACTATATATCGCGCACCCGCAATCCACTGCTGATCATGTCACATATTACATCATTCATGACATGGTCAGTGACATCACTGATGACATCACTGATGACATCTCAAATGACATCACTGATGACATCACTGATGACAACATCCAGTGACTGTATGTTTCTGTAAAGTTAAAATATGTCTTACATATTGAAGAATGAGTAGATGTATAAGTGTCTGGACGAAGGATTTAGTAGGTGCATGACTGAATGTATGAGTGAGTGATTAAATGTGTCTCACTGAGTGCATGGGTTAGTGACTAAACTGTCTTAATTTGTGCATCATTATGTCTTTTGTTCTGTAAACTGCTGCATGTGTTGATCAGTAGCTATATGAGTAACTATATGGGTTATTGATTGATTGCCCAAGTATTTGTATGGGAGACTGAGTGTGTGTGTGGCTGGCTGGGAGGTGTGTGACTCTGTGCAGATCAATGTGTACTTGTATCAATGATTGTATAAGAGAGTAAGTATGTGTTAGTATATGTTTGAAAATGTAAGGTGCTCTATGTTTAACTGTATAGATTAGAAAATGGAAGTGTGATTGATTCTTTACAGGACTGACTAGGTGTGTGAGTAACTCCATGGATGAGTGGCAGAGTGTGAGTGTCTGTGTAGGTGTATGAGTGCATATGATAGTGTTGTAAAGATGAGTGATTGTATGTATGAATGATTGTATGGGTGAATGAGTGAGTGTTTGTGTAAACATAGGAATCAGTGAGTGCGTATGTAGTAACTAGTATTGGTGTGTCAATGGTTTAAAAAATTATACTCTGTATTTAACACTGGGTGTAACAGAGGTTATATGAAAGTGTGAGGAGATGCATTGTATTGTCACATGAATGATATCATCAGTGATGTGACCAATGATGTCAAATGAGATGTCATCAGTGATGTCATCAGTGATGTCATTTGAGATGTCATCAGTGATGTCATTTGAGATGTTATCAGTGATGTCATTTGAGATGTCATCAGTGATGTAATCAGTGATGTCATTTGAGATGTCATCAGTGATGTCATCAGTGATGTCATTTGAGATGTCATCAGTGATGTCATCAGTGATGTCACTGACCATGTCATGAATGATGTAATATGTGACATCATCAGCAGTGAATTGCGGGTGCGCGATATATAGTTAGTGCAACTAACTATATATGGAATTTCAATGGTTTTGTGTGAGTAAAATAAGGTTTTTTAAATGCTAATTCCTAACTATATATGGTCTATAACCTATGGTTTTTTCAGTGAATTTTCAAGTTTTTTTAAATGCTAATTCCTAACTATATATGGTCTCTAACCTATGGTTTTTTCAGTGAATTTCAATGGTTTTTTAATAGCAAATATCATAAGCTGTCGAATGTCAAGTACATGGTAAGTAAAAACATTTTCGTGTTTATGCACACTGATCTGCTTTGAATGCTGCCCCCCCCCCTCATTTCTATTAGGAGTACTCTCTCTTTGCAGATAGTGAAGGGTAGTTAACGCAGGCCTTTGCCCCCGTTGTAATCCGTCGTGCCTGCTTCTCTCTCCATTTGATTGATTGTTATCCAAGCATTTACTGTTTTAGAATTGGTTCTCTTTGGTTCATTCTCTATTTACAAACAAGCACAGAGTCGCAATACTCTGTTTAGTCTTTGCAGATAGTGAAAAATCGTGTAAAAAAACAAAAGGAATCGAGCAAAATCAGTAGGCCACTAATGGGATCTCTTTTTGACCTCGCTAAAATAGAAACATTAGGAACAACCCCTCATGAGAAATACGAAACTAGTGAGATGAACTGAGCTCCACACCATGATGGCTGCAAGACAGCTCGGCTCCGCCACCCACCCCGCCCAAAATAACGATAAACTCTATGCAAATATTACAAATATATACAACACACCAGCAAAGTAACAGGGTAAAACATTTTATTAAATAACTATTTACATAACTATTTTATACTTTTTGGTGCCCGATCCGGCTAGCTCAATCAATCGAGCATGAAACTCATGCACTCTGATAGTTCAAAGTTTTGAGGAGTGCTTGTAACACTGTCTGAAGCTTATTTGCACTTGCTACAGCTTCACTATTCTCAATGTAAGTGGGGGCTGTTTGAGGACGTGACTGCATTTGAAAACAATGTGATGCGGTGCCACCCTGAACCGCTTGACGGAGGCCCCCGAGGGACGGTGTGATGGCGCGGACTCGGAGGGGGCGCTTGGCTCCGGCCCCCTCCCCAAGTCGTGTTGCCCTGGTGTGGCCTGAGATCGCCCCCGACATAGGTGGCCGTCTCCCGGGGTCAAGCGGAACTTTTTGCCTTTTGGTGACTCTTCCATTCTTGACCTTGTCCCACAATCCGTTTCACCTAAAGACACACTGTAGTGGGGCGCCCCTTTACCGTTTCAGTTGACATTCCGCCCGCTTTTGCTACACTGTGCCTCTTCTGCAATTCAGCTGTTTACCGCCCGCTCTTTCGACTACAGCGTCTCGCTCACCATGTAGTTGAGTTGCTCCCGCTCTTGCGGTGCAGCGATAGGCGGCTGCCACAGGACTCTCAAAATGGCGGCCGGCTCTTCAGATTTGGGCGTGGTCCACTAAAATGGCCCTGCGACACCTTGGAACTCAGACGCTTGTCTGCTAGGGCTTGGGCTCCATTCTCGAAAGCGTCCCCTCAGCCTTGAAGATTCTACAAAAGTCTTGGGGGCTCCCGACTCCCGCAGGCTTCTGGTGGGGAGCGGCTGCCATGATTGCTCGTGGAATGGCCACGACGGAGCTACGAGATGGTGGTGCTCTCATGCTGACGCCAGCTTCAGTCTGAAACATCCAGAAACACTGTAGACTACCAATTCGATCAGTTCCGGTAGCGCCCCAACGTGACCCGGTAGAGAAGAACTTGCCCTCCCCTCTTTGACTGATGGTTCTTGTTGCCTGTCCCTTCTGTTGTCATTTAACAGAACTATTTAGCCTGCTGAAAGGGGTTGTGTTCCGACCGCAGGTTGGTGGAGACATTTTGACTATATTCTGGACCTGCGTTGTCGCGTAATGCGTCATATGACGCGCCGCGTTAGCGCATCCGGATGTGCTCCGGTGCGCGAAGCGCAGCTTCTCGGAAGCGATCCGGGGCGCGGCGCGCAGCGCGTAACGTAAGCATAACAGGTCATGTGACTTGTTAATAAAACTTTTCACTGGTTCATTTACTTTTCTTATTCTAATGATGAAAGGTTTGGTCATATGACCTAAAAATTACGATTTTTATTACTTTCAAACATTATTTTTTCTTAAACATATGTTATAATGTTCCAGGCTAATGTACTTTCCCGGAAAATTTACAACTGTTCTGCAAGTAAAATATATTCCTTTTTCGAGAAAAAGGGCGTTTCTTCGTCCCATGACGGAGCCGTTGAGCAAAAGAGGCTCGGCCTGCTGTCTTAGTCGCCGATACGCCTGAATATCAGATTCTTATCGATCACTTTATGTTGCAGGAGTAGAAAACACAACAGCCCTTGACCATTTATCTTTACTGCGTTCCTGCGTATTATACCTTTTACCCTTCATGTAATTGGACTGCTTTATTTCACTTGCCTTTTACTGATTCTAAAACAGTGACTATTATTAAAAACTTTACCAATGTAAATACTACTACCATGTTTTCTTTTAAAAACCTTTATTGTGAAAATGTCAGTATACAAATACGGGCCTATAACCACGTGGGCCGGCCACGGAGCAAACTGTAATCGTATATGATGAGTAGACATTTACACTGTAGAGGAACGTAACGGGCGGGCCATTAGGTTGCAAGAACTAAGGTGTCTAACAGTTGCGGAATCGGTGGACGTACATTTTATAATTAAAATACGACAGGGCCAGTTACAATAAAATTATCTAGATATACATTTGCGGGCAAGTACCATGGGTGACGTTAATTCGAACTTTCAATAGTACAGTAATCAATAACACATCAGAACTTAATATCAATAGGGATGTCGAAATATTCAATCAATTCTCGTCCCCGCCCGCCATGTGCTTCAAAAACTGCATACGTATCTCGTGATATCAAGGTTGTGCAACCAGTACACAACAAGGAGTTACGAGTCCCATTTATTCCGGCGCCATTTTGGGCGAGGACGGGCAGGTCCAGGATATAGTCAAAATGTCTCCACCAACCATCGACTATGATGATGTTCATATGCTGTATTTATTAGAGTAACACTCATCTGTCCACATGAAATTAATTTGCCACAATCTAAACATGTCATTTTAATCTTTCCAAAGTTCTTCTAAATATTTTGGACCGTTTCCCTTGCCTCTGATGCTGTCAGTGCCACTTCTTTGGTGAATGTACTGGCAGATCGGGGGTTCTCCTCCAAATCTCTCTTTTGTGCAGCACTATAATTAATCGGTGCCACCTCTCCATATGACGATGCATGGTATAATTACCATAACTATATTTTTTTTCGGTTCCTCTGGAGAGTACATCGTGGCAGATGAGGCAGGTAACGTACCGGGCATTTACCTTTTTTGCATGTAGAGGAAAGGAAAAAAAATTCGAGCGTCCGAGTTCTAAGGTGTCCCAGGGTCATTTTAGTGGACCAGGCCCAAATCCAAAGAACAGGCCGCCATTTTGAGAGTCCTGTTGCAGCCGCCTGTCGCTGTAGCATCAAGAGCGGCCGAAACTCAGCTGAATGGCAACTGAAACGGTAAAGGGGCGCCCCACTACAGCAGACGAGCCTCCACCTGGGGAGGCCCGTTCACGCCGCCTCCCCCCCCCCCTTCGGGCACCCCACGCCGTTATTCTGAGCAGCATTGTAGGATGGCCACACCAGTGCGGCAACTTGCTAGACACCACCTCGGTGCCAACCGAATCTCAGCGCCTTGTGGTGTCTTCCATTCCGAAAATATTGTTGTGCTGCCTTCGGCCTATTCGCCGCAAGTGCACACGCAACTCAGCTGCATAGCGAGTGAAACACCAAGGGGCGCCCCACTGCAGCCGAGGAACCTTCATCTTGGGGGCGACGCACAGCATCACATTGCTTTCCAATGCAGTCAGATCCTCAAACAGCCCCCACTGACTGACGCCGCCTCACAGGCCAACGGGGCTCCCCACGCCGACTTTCGGCGCAGCATTGTAGGATGGCCACACCAGTGCGGCAACTTGCCGGACCCCACCTCGGTGCCATCCGGATCTTGGCACGTTGCGCTGCCTTTGGCCCTATTCGCACATCGGTCCGCTAATGACGCCACCTCACAGGCCAACGGGGCGCCCCACGCCGACTTTCGGCGCAGCATTGTAGGATGGCCACACCAGTGCGGCAACTTGCTGGACACCACCTCGGTGCCATCCGGATCTTGGCGCGTTGTGCTGCCTTCGGCCTATTCGCACATCGGTCCGCTACTGACGCCGCCTCACAGGCCAACGGGGCACCCCACGCCGACTTTCGGCGCAGCATTGTAGGATGGCCATACCAGTGCGGCAACTTGCTGGACCCCACCTCGGTGCCATCCGGATCTTGGCGCGTTGTGCTGCCTTCGGCCTATTCGCACATCGGTCCGCTACTGACGCCGCCTCACAGGCCAACGGGGCGCCCCACGCCGACTTTCGGCGCAGCATTGTAGGATGGCCACACCAGTGCGGCAACTTGCTGGACCCCACCTCGGTGCCATCCGGATCTTGGCGCGTTGTGCTGCCTTCGGCCTATTCGCACATCGGTCCGCTACTGACGCGAACTCACAGGCCAACGGGGCACCCCACGTCGACTTTCGGCGCAGCATTGTAGGATGGCCACACCAGTGCGGCAACTTGCTGGACCCCACCTCGGTGCCATCCGGATCTTGGCGCGTTATGCTGCCTTCGGCCTATTCGCACATCGGTCCGCTACTGATGCCGCCTCACAGGCCAACGGGGCACCCCACGCCGACTTTCGGCGCAGCATTGTAGGATGGCCACACCAGTGCAGCAACTTGGTGGACACCACCTCGGTGCCATCCGGATCTTGGCGCGTTGTGCTGCCTTTGGCCTATTCGCACATCGGTCCGCTACTGACGCCGCCTCACGTGCCAACGGATTTTCTACGCTTTTTATACCCTATGCCGCATAACAGGTCATGTGACTTGTTTATAAAACTTTTCATTGGTTCATTTTACTTTTGGTTTCCTAATGATGGAAGGCTTGATCATATGACCTAAAAATAACACTTTTCATTGGATGAAAACTTTTTTTTTTTCCCAAACGATGAAAGCCCCACCTTGTTTCTGGATGTTTCAGACTGAAGCTGGCGTCAGCATGAAAGCACCACCATCTCGTGGCTCCGTTGTGGTAATTCCGCGAGCAATCATGGCAGCCGCTCCCCACCGGAAGCCTGCAGGAGTCGGGGCCCCCAAGACTTTTGTAGAATCTTCAAGGCTGAGGGGACGCTTTCGAGAATGGGGTCCAAGACCTAGCAGACAAGCGTCCGATTTCCAAGGTGTCCCAGGGCCATTTCAGTGGACCAGGCCCAAAAAGGAAAGAGCCTGCCGCCATTTTGAGAGTCCTGTGGCAGCCGCCTATCGCTGCACCGCAAGAGTGGGCGCAACTCAGCTGAATGGCGAATTTTGGCACAGTGTACCAAAAGCGGGCGGAATGGCAACTGAAACGGTAAAGGGGCGCCCCATTACAGCAGACGAGCCTCCACCTGGGGAGGCCCGTTCACGCCGCCTCACCCCCCCCCCCCGGGGCGCCCCACGCCGTTATTCGGAGCAGCATTGTAGGATACCAAAACCAGTGCGGCAACTTACTTGACATCACCTGGGTGCCATCCACATCTCAGCGCGTTCTGCTGCCTTGGGACTATTCGCACAACAGACCGCTACTGACGAGCCACCCCCCGGGACGCCCCACGCCGTTATTCGGAGCAGCATTGTAGGATACCAAAACCAGTGCGGCAACTTACTGGACATCACCTGGGTGCCATCCACATCTCAGCGCGTTCTGCTGCCTTGGGACTATTCGCACAACAGACCGCTACTGACGAGGCCACCCCCCGTGACGCCCCACGCCGTTTTTCGGAGCTGCATTGTAGGATACCCAAAACCAGTGCGGCACCCAGGCAACATCACCTGGGTGCCGTCCAGAACTCAGCACGTTGTGCTGCCTTGGGACTATTCGCACAAAACACAGCTACTGACCATTGTTGCTTCTTTTTTCCTAAAAATGTTTAAATGTTTTTACTGTTTTTGTTGCGTTGTATATATTTATAAGTTATTAAAGTTTTATAATCCTACTACTTTGTTGGAGTGCTATATATTTTTAATGTGACATATAATTGTAAAAACTTTGATGTACAAAGAGGCATCCCTTGAATCTTCCGCTTCAGGCTCGGTCCCCTCCCCAATCACAATACAGGATGGTTTTCAGATAGTGGGAAGGCGTGTGGTGTGACGGATCTCATCGGGTGGGGGCCTTGATCTACTGTAACTCCTTTGAAGAGGGGTGATTCTTTACAGCTGGGGCCATAAACTACATCTGCAGGGCTAGGTGATAGCCTGGGACCGGCCTGGACAATCGGACACAGAGGAAGAGGAGTTTCAGAGGGTGCGATAGTGAATAGGGCGAAAGGGAGGTGTCGGGCGGGCACAGGGTGTGATTCTCAGGGAAGAGCAGCGCAGATGGGGGGAGGTTTATTGCCCATGCATAAGACAGAGAGCGGGGGTGACCAGTGCCTGGGGGAGATGCTTGCGAGGGTGGGGAGCCATGCTAAGGATCGACAGCGTGCAGAGAGTGGGTCTGGTCAAGGCATCTAAAATGGCTGCCGTGCACGACAAAAGTGTGGCATTTGAAAAAAGGCAAGATGGCGCAGACAATGTTTATCAACACTTCCTGATTTCCTTCGAATCGAACGTTAACAGACGTTATCTCTCCCACACTACCGGTCCCCCTCGGCTTAAACGCCGAGATGGTAGGGACTGCATCCCGTGGAGATAGGCCGAGACGTCACTCAGCAGAAAAAAAAGTCTATAAACATACAATAAGTTAAAAGTCAATCATTCTTGTTTCCTTGTAGTACGCTCCCCAGTCCGCTTCCCGTTACGCGAACCGGGCGCACCCCGCGAAAAAAAAACGATTTTTTTTTTTTTTGCCCCGCGGAGCCCTTTTAAAGCCTCCACATCAAACCTAGGGGGTCAGGGAGGATCTACTATGCCCCCTTATGATCATTTGCCCCTTCGCTTTGGCCTCCTCTTGTCTCTCGATCCTACCGAGAGACAAGATGGCGGCCGCTCCGTACTGTTTGGAATATTTACAGACACCGGAGAGCCAATCAGCTTCGCTTCGCAAAGCTCCGTAACGTGAAAAGTACGCGAAACGGAGCGCTACCCGGGACGCTGTCACAGATATATATATTTTTTTGAACTTTAATTTCTCAAAATCCACTGGAGCACATATATTGAGACCTAGCAAAGGCACATCGGGCTACCAGTCCCTACAATTTTGCCAAGTTTCGTGCAAATCCATTCAGCCGTTCGGGCTAAAAGTGAGGCCAACCGCCCTATGGAAATTAACATGGGAAAAACGCGTTTTGGGACCCCCCTTTTTTCTCGGCCCCCCCTTGACGAACCCCCCCAAATTTTCAGGGGCTGCTCAGAAACAAAATGTTCCATTTTCCCGAAAATGTCAGCCAATTCCGTCCACAAACGCCAAAGTTATTAGACATAGAATTGTCGTTGTCCGGGTATGAATTGCTGCCGGCCAGTAGTATATTGTTTTGTAGGATTTCGCTTTGATAGCATTTCTTATCTGTGACAGGCCTGTGAAATGCTCCGATTCACAGTGCACTGCTGATGCACTTAATAGTGCGCGTTCAGTAGTGTGTGAACTCGAGTTTCCCTACTTTATTTTTCCTTGCAATATTATATAGCGCGAACTCGACAACATGGCATGAGCACAATTTACATTACAGAAGAACACATTAATTTGTGGTAGGCACCGCGAGACAAAGCGATTTAACTGGAATCACAGGATGTTGAGCTGATGCCAAGATTCGAACGTAGCTCCCCAGCTCTAAAGTTCGCAATTCTAGAACTTGTGGCGGTGGTGTGTCTAAGAGTGTATGTCGGTGCTGGCCATCAATGAGAGAGACCTGTGCATTTTTCAAATGGGTGGTGAAAAAATATGAGTATGTTGCTGGAGATGTGGGTCGCCGTGCCACCAATGTACTTACCGGGGGATGGTAAACACCCATTATTCCGCAACTTTCTTTCCGCATACTATCACTCCGTATACTTTCATTACGAAAGTACCATGACTCTGCAATGTTATTATAACGCATGGCATTACATTTTATATGCTTTTACCATGCATACATTTACAACGAAATTCGTTTGGGTTTTGGGGTACAGGGGTGTTTTAAGGGTTCAGGGCTAGGTTTGGGTTTTGGGGTACAGGGGTATTTTTAGGGTTCAGGCCTAGGTTTGGGTTTTGGTGTACAGGGGTATTTTAGGGTTCAGGGGTAGGTTTGGGTTTTGGGGTACAGGGTTATTTTTAGGGTTCAGGGCTAGGTTTGGGTTTTGAGGAACAGGAGTATTTTTAGGGGTCAGGGGTAGGTTTGGGTTTTGGGGTACAGGGGTATTTTAAGGGTTCATGGCTAGGTTTGGGTTTTGGGGTACAGGGGTATTTTAAGGTTCAGGGGTGGTTTTGGGGTACAGTGGTATTTTCAGGGTTCAGGGCTAGGTTTGGCTTTTGGGGTACAGGGGTATTTTAGGGTTCGGGGTGGTTTTGGGGTACAGTGGTATTTTTAGGGTTCAGGGCTAGGTTTGGGTTTTGGGGTACAGGGGTATTTTTAGGGTTCAGGGGTAGGTTTGGGTTTTGAGGTGCAGGGGTATTTATAGGGTTCAGGGCTAGGTTTGGGTTTTGGGGTACAGGGGTATTTTTAGGGTTTAGTGATAGGTTTGGGTTTTGGGGTACAGGGTATACTTATAGGGTTAAGATGGGTTAGTGTTTAAGGGTGATGGGGTATTTTAGGGAGTAAGGGTGAGTTATGATTATGGGGTGCAGGGGTATTTAAATGGAGCAGGGTGGGATTAGCACACGATATGAGACATGGCATGAAGGGCGGAACGTACCACACGCCCCCAGCGTTTGTCACGCCCCCAGCACACGCCCACAGCACAACGCAGACACGCCCACAACGGACTACTTTGCTGGCACAGTTCTTTTACCTTTTAAATGTATATGGTGGATGTCTGCATAGCCTATGTCCTTCTGCTGCAACTGCCCTTTCCAACGCTGTATTGGGTGTTGTGATTGGTGCTGTGGTTCCTGAGATTACCCGCCTCAAAGTTTTGGGCTCTCTCTTTATTATATTAGTATAGATATATATATATATATATTCCTCCGTACTCTCCCTCGTGCAGTCAGAGCCATCACCAAATCGAAGGTTGAGTCATTGCAAGGATCCCGCGAGAGTAGGTCCCATCAAATCCCAAAAACTGTGTGTGGTTTCCAGATTTTATCAAGTGTGTTTCAACTGCAAAGCATTTTATTCATATTAAACAAAACAAAATTGTCTATGGGCTTGATTATTAATTCGGCAGATGGGATACTACATCACAAAAGTGATGGATATCCGGTCCGTCATATTATAAGTTTCATCGGCTGTCAAAGGGTGTCCGACCGACAACCCTGGTTTGACTTATGCCATATTATAATCACAGCGGTTTGACATTCCAACTGGCATGTCAATCGGGCTGATTTCCGAGAGGCACGAGGAGCCCATCGGCCAGTTGGAAGGGCTGCATTATCCTGTGAGGAAGGCGTTTCCGCCTTTAGAATTATGATGGCACTTTTCCGAGAGGAAATCCATGTTGACCTTTCTGAAATGGATTTGCTCTCGGAAAGTGCCTTTGGGGTCTATAGCAGGGCCCCTTTTCCCCCTGGCCCTCCAGTTCAGGGCTTTGGGGCACCCATGGTGCCCCCCTTTAAATCCCTGAACCGTCGGGCAGGCATTGTGATGTGTCTTCAACACAGTACCGGGATTTACACAGGCTCCCATTTCTCTATGGGAGCTTGTGCTATGGCCAGTTTACAGCCACAGCACAAGCTCCCATAGAGAAATGGAAGTATGCGACAGCAACATGTATGGTTGTATTGTACTTGCAGTGTCGGTCAGACCGACATCGAAATGATGCCTTGATTTACTAATAAAGTTAGTAGGTGTAGAAGCTACTTGGTACTAGATGTTACTGTACCCACTAGATTTATCAGTAATCTAGCAGAAACTGCTTTAACCAAACACTTTTAGATTACTCCCAGGGAGGAGGTATGGCTTGGCAGCTAGAGTCGCCAAAGTTGGAACCTGGGATCCCAGGTTTGAATCCTGGCCTCAGACCTTAACTCAACATGATGTGAGTCAGGAAAAATCACTTATTCTCCCTCGGCCTACATGTATTTGTATGATCTCAATTGATATTAATGATCTGGTAGATTGTCTCCCAACAGTTATAGTTGGAAGCTAGTTTCCATAGGAAAAACATTTTTTGATTTGGTAATAACTTTGGCGTCGTTTGACAAATCTTTGGGAAATTCTCCATAAAAAAGCCTATCCAGGTCAGCTCCTATCCTGAAAGTTTGGGGGTGATTACTAAAACAGGGGATGAGAAAAAAGGGGTGTCCCAAAGTTTGTTTTCCCCATGTTAATTTACATAGGAAATTTAGCGACGAGCTATAGCTCGAACTACAGAACGGAATTACCCCAAATTTGGCAAAAAGTTGGTGCTTTGATTAGAAGATGACCTTTATTTATATGGTGCAAATCCGTTCAGTAGCTGCACAGAAATAAGAAAAATAAAAGTTTTGATATCTGGGCGGAGCATTACTCTAGAGCACGAGCTTCACTGTGATTGGCTGCCAACACTCCAAACCAGGAAGAGTTGGCAGCCATCTTGTGACTCGGTAGAAGCGAGTCACCAGAAAACAGAGAAACAAAGGTATAAAACAAGAGAAGGGGGCAGGGTGGTAAAACCCTGACCCCCTAGGCCTGCTCAGGGGGTCCCAGAAGGAACCCCAGTGCCAAAAATTGCATTAAAAAAGAATTGGTGGAATTCACGCTGGGGTCGCGGATTCCTGTGTTTTATTTTAATGAGGCCCCTGGGTGGGCAAGGTTCCAGGGGCATTTCTTAAAAAATAATAGCGGAGGCCCACTGGGGCCCCTGCAGCCCTGGGGCTTCACTCATGTTGGGAGGGGAGTTGCATGGCCCTCCTCCTAAAGCCCTCCATGTGGTTATAACGTTGGCGTCGTTTGAAGAATCTTTACGAAATTTTCCAAAAAGTTTCTCTTTTCTTGAAAGTTTGGGGGTGATTGGTCAAGGGGGGGCTGAGAAAAAGGGGGGGGTCCAAAAAATGTGTTTTCTCAATGCATTTTCCATAGGAAACTTTAGACAAGGCTACATGTCATACTTCTGAACGGAATTATGCCAAATTTGGCAGGGAGAAAGGTCTTGTTCCAGAAAGTATGCTTTTGTTGAAATGGTGTAAATCCATTCAGTAGTTTTTGAGACATTAAAGGAAAACATATATATATCTGGGTGGAACCTAACTCCCGAGAAAGAGCTTGCCTCTGATTGGCTGCTAACACTTCAAACCAGGAAGTGTTAGCATCTATCTTGTGCCTCGCATCGAGTGAAAATATAAAACAAAGGTCCCATGGGCAATTTAATATACCAGAGCTCTGTCTGTGCGAGATACCCCTTTCACGCTCCCTCTGCCCTCATCACCAGCTCACATCTATGCTTTCAGAAGGCAGTCCATTGGCTCAGAGCTCTCTACCTTTGCGAGCAAGTACGATGCTGTGCCCCTTTGTGATAGGATGCACCACATTAGGCAGGGAGAAAGGTTCTGGTTTTGTTTAAGTAGGGTATTGTACAGATATCAATATTTGAGAATTCTGACATCTGATTGGTTGAGGCGTTAAGAGTACGATCTTGTGGCTCATTGACTGCAAACTGTTGAGACTAGGGAGTGTTGGAAGCCATTTTGTGATTCAGTCCGTCGGCTCCTATCTCTCCATAGTTCTACCTCTGCAAGGCAATAATGAAAATATACCGGAACTCTGTCTGTACGAGATTCCCATTTTATGCTCCCTCTCCCCACATCATGCAGCTCTCTATCTTTGCGAGCTAGTACTCTGCTGTGCCTCTACCTCTGCGAGCTAGTAGGCTGCTGTTCCTTTGGGAGCGGACAGCTCGTAGTTCTCCCTCTGCGAGTTGAGCCCACGGGCTGCAGTTGTTCCTCTGCGAGCTTGGGTGCGAACTGTTGATAAGTCACACTATATGAACATTGAAAAGGCATTTTGTAATTCAGTCCATCAGCTCGCATCTGTCCGAGGCAACTCTGAAAACATACCGGAGCTCTGTCTGTGCGAGATACCCCTTTCACGCTGCCTCTCCCCACTTCAGCAGGTAACGCACCCTAATCCCACAACACCAGCATACCCCCAACAACCTTCTTGGGCCGGCAAGTCTCCCTCTGTGAACTACCGGTCGGCTCGCAGCTCTTCGGGTGCGACGTCTCTGGTTTACAGTTGAATCTGTGAAGTCAAGACTGGAAATATACCACAGGTCTCTCTGTGTGAGATCCCTCCTTCATGCTCCCTCTCCCCACATCACTGTTCCGCAGCTATCCCTTTGGAAGCTGATGGCCCGCACCTTTCCCTATACCAGTCGGCCTGCAGGTTTTTCTCTGCGAGCTGGCCCACAGCTCTCGCTCAGTGAACTGACGGGCCATCGCTGTCCCTCTACAAGCCAACCAGTCGGCTTGCAGCTCTTCATCAACGAGTCAGCCCGCCGACTCGCAAGTCTCTGAGAACAGATGCAATGGAGACAACGATCATGCAGGTCGGACACCCAATACTGCTCTGATACTCCCAACAGCAGCTTCTTGTCCGCAATCCCCCATCACCCCCACAAACCCACAAACAAATGTGACAGTAACATTAGGGAATCTGAAACGTAAAACAATTGGCTAATGTCGTACAATTATTATTAAGAAGATGCTTGGGAGTTTGGACGAATAAGAATCCTAGTCATGCATGGATTTACATAGAAAACATTTTATTAAAACAAAACAACAACAAATAAAACTATGTACAGCCATGGCGTGTCATCCCTCGATAATTTGTGACTGACAGCCTGCAGGACAAAAAGAAAGATAAGATGATGCGTCATGGGTCCAGCAAAGGAGAGAGAGAAAGGAAGAGAGGAGTTGGCCTAACGGCTAGGGCGCTCGACCTCGGACCTGGGGATCTGGGTTCGAGTCTCGGTAACGAAGCCAAAAAACCTCCTGTGATTCTGGGCAAATCACTTAATCTCCCCG
The DNA here is from genome assembly GCF_964261635.1 of Lissotriton helveticus. Lineage (NCBI taxonomy): Eukaryota > Metazoa > Chordata > Amphibia > Caudata > Salamandridae > Lissotriton > Lissotriton helveticus. The sequence goes on along the minus strand of NC_136068.1, from coordinate 1,758,026,209 downwards.
TGCCTAAAAAAAATGAATGTGAGTCCTCATATAACGTAACTGGTGCTATGTAAAGCGCTCTGATACCTGATTCGGTTCGGGTCTAGTTCGCGCTATATAAAACTCTGCAAAAAAAAGAAGAGAGAAAGAAAGAAAGAGTGAGAGAGAGGGAGAGGAAGACAGAGAAAGAGAGAGAGAGAGAGAGAGAGAGAAAGAGAGAAAGAGTGAGAGACAAGGAAGAGAGAAACAGCGTGAGAGAGACGAAGAGAGAGAAAGAGTGAGAGAGAGAAAGAAAGAATGAGAGAGAGGAAGAGACAGAGAAAGAGAGAAAGAGATAGAGAATAAGAGAGAGAAAGAGTGTGAGTGACAGAAAGGAAGAAATGGAGAGGGAGAGTGAGTGTTGACACTGGACAAGATCTTCCAGCTCACCTTTCTGCCACTGGTGTGTCTCCAACCACGTGCCGGGACATAATGCAGCTCTCAAGTTTAGTCATCTGAAACATAGTAGAGAATTAGTTATGGCAGAGTACATACTACAACTGCACACACATAATTTTCTGTTTCACCCCTGCGCACTCAGGCTGCTGCACCCCATCCACTCCCACTGCCCAGAGGTGTCTGACAGCTGCTGCGCACCCAGGCTGCTGCACCCCATTCACTCCCACTGCCCAGAAGTGACTGCCCGTCGCAGCGCAAAGAAGCCTCTCTGCTCACCTTCCGCCACTGGCGTGTGTCTCAGAGGGTCCACCACGTGCCGAAGCAACCTTCTCAGGTGTTGCGTACAAGCTGTCCAGCAGAGCGCACAATTCATATTGAGTGTTGATTGTCAGAATGGCCACTCATCATCACAGGCTGCACATGCGTTCAGGAGGGGGGGAACGTGAATTCGTGAATCACACCCAGTTAGACAAAAAGCAAGATAAGATTGTGCGGCATGCGACCATCAAAGGAGAGAGAGAGACAGAAAGAGTGATAGAGAGGAAGATAGAGAAAGAAAAAAAGAGTGAGAGGAAGACACAGAGAAAGAGTGAGAGAGAGAGGAAGAGAGAGAACAAGAGAGAAACAGTGTGAGAAAGACAAAGAGAGAAACAGATGAAGAGTGAGAGAGACAGAAAGAGAGAGAGAGAAAGAGAGAAACTGTGAGAGAGAGAAAGAGATAGAGAGCAAGAGAGAAAAAGAGTGTGAGAGAGAGAAAGGAAGAGATAGAGAGTGAGAGAGAGAGAACGAATGTGAGTGACAGAAAGGAAGAGATGGAGAGGGAGAGTAAGTGTTGACACTGTGGAGAAAATCCTCACAGCTCACCTTTCTGCCACCGGTGTATCTCCAACCATGTGCCGGGATATGGTGCAGCCCTCATGTTTAGTCATCTGAAATATCGTATTGGATTAGTAATGACAAAGAACATACAACTGCGCACGCCTAAATCTCTGTCCTGCCTTTGTGTATCCAGGCTATTGCACCCCATCCACTTCCACTACCTAGAGGTGTCTGCCCGCCGCAGCGCACCCAGGCCTCACTGCTCACCTCTTTGCGGACAGGGCACCCTCCACATCATGCAGCCCTGCTCCGCAGGCAACAGGTCTTACATTTGGTGCTGCGTCTAGATTTTGCCATGACAGAGGACATACCAGTGCACCCACCATCATCGCATTTTGCACACCTGCTCAGCCCTTGCGGTGCCACTAACTCAGTGAGCAGTGAGGCCACGCACGTACGGTAGGCCCCTGTTGTTCGATGGCTCAGGCCTAAATTGTGGTCCAGCAGGCCACAAAAAACATGAGCTGTCCAGGCCACCGGGACGGGCCACCACCTCAGGTTGCACACCCGCTCAGCATTTACAATGTCCCTACCTTAGTGGACCGAATTTCAATGTCTCGTGGCGGTGTGCCTGTGCCGGCTGCAGGGCATCCGGTGCACCAAGTTTGAACTGGAAATGGCGTGGAGCACGTGCGTCTGGTCATTTTTATTGGCAGGGTCACATGTCCTGTGACGCCTGTGCTTGATGGGTGTGGTGTGGGTGTAAACCACAATATAAAGATCTATCCTGCACTCCCGGTGTTAATACCAACTTTGTCGTTTCTGATACAAGATAAGTGGTCTATGTTGGGAGCTACCCAGTGGTAAGTTGAGCCCACAACTGAGTCTGAAACGCTATGTAGAGGCCTAGCGCACGCTAGGTCTGAGAACCAGGAGCTCACCAATTTGTCCCTAAGGTTTCAGTGTAGTTATTACTCTAGTAACTCTTGTTCATAAATTATATTCAAAATACTTAAACCATCTTATTTGAAGCCCGTTTTTGGCTTATTTAATAAACATTCCTGCAGTTATATTCATAACATTTCAAAAGAAGAGTAAATACACATACAAAACATAATAATATCAATTTTGTGGTCAGATAGTTCTCATACGTGAAAAATATAACAACCAAAATTTCAACATTTCCCAATGCATTTCGGGTCAAGTCGACCCTTCTTCAGGGGAATCAAATTTGTAGAAATGAATCTATACAATATGGGTAGATTTCGCGCACAACAGTCCGATGGGAGGCACTGCAAAGTTAATAAAAACAATTGGTTTCCTTATCAAACGAGAGATTATACAGTTAAACCATAATATAAGAATTAACAATCATTCCCAAAAGAGGAAATATGTGCGATCCATAATCAATACCAAGTGAAAATCAATGTAAATCAAACACCAATCCCAAGACATGTGCTCGCTACCAGTCAGTGTATCAACCAAAAACATGAACGGTGAGGTGCATTATAAGAATAAACCAATCCCTTGTGATTAAAGAAAATAGCGTAAGACATGCTTCATGAAGTGTGATTTTAAGGCTGCAGGGCATCTACCTATGAGTCGCCTCAAAACGGATATTCTGGTTAGGTTGAATAATATTAACATCCAAACCTAAAAAATAATATGATAAAAAGCACTGAATACACATGAGGTTGTCGTGTATTAAAAGTGTTAAAAGTAGGATAACTGGTCTTACCAACAACGATGTTGCCGGGTGCTAAGTGAGGTGATAGTATAGTACTGAGTTGGGCATCTGCTATTTAGAAAATCCAACCGCTGCAAAAAATGTAACGGTCGGTTATAGTGTTTATCATTATAGGAAATAGTTAACAACAAGCGCGAACGCGTGGGTTTTCTTACCGCTATTCAAATGACGACAGTGCGCAAAGAGCACTCCCCAATTTTAACAACAACTGCTTCCGTGGCAACCTATTATAAGGGACAGGAAAAGTAAGGTGAAATCTATCTGCTTAACTATGTTTTAAACGAGGTTGTTTAAAAAAACGCCATTGCTCTGCACTCGCCTACCTTCCTTCTCTAACAGCTCGCAACCAAGGTTTCAGAATGACTTCCGGCATAAACATCCGGTCCGGGCGAAGTGACCTTAAATACCAGTACGTAGCGTGGAAGTTCTGCATGACACTACGTGTCATATGTGCGATTAAAGGGAGACGTCCTTAGTTTTTTAAATGCCAAAACATAGCCAAACAAAAATACATACGTAAAGCCAGCGCGTCTTGTAACCGTGAGAATCCAGCCGCTATACGACTTCCAAAAAACGTGCAATACTAGCGGTGCAGTCTGAGATGCTAAGGTATCGTCTAATGAGACCTAGCTTTACATAAGTCTAATGTATATAAATACGATGTGGAAACAAAATGTGTATTGTAAGTGAATATATTAAGGTGACGTTTATCAAAAAAATATAAAAGAACATGAGAACGTGTAAGTTAAATCATGCAAAAATAACACCAGAGAGGTAAAGAGTATTGCATGCTGTCCCAATGTGAAATGATATCCTAATGGAGTAGGGATAGATTGTCAATCCTGTACAATGGGGTTCATGAGGAGAAAACAATATTCAATAAACAATGTCAGGTAATCATAGAAGACACTCCAGTTTTACTGATCATAAAGTACACATATGTCGTGATTATCACAATAACGGAAACAGTAAATTAAATAACAAAATCAGCTGATATTATCTCTCAGTGTGCATCATTATAAACTAATATTTATATTTAGGGGCACCTATGTGATGGTACTCACAATAGTAAAAACAGTGGATTATATGGCAAGAAAAGCTAGTATTATCTCTTGGTGTATGTCATTATAGGAAGCATGCCATCTCATACTGATCGTTTAACCCGCCTGGTATCAACGTTCCCAACTTTTTTATCCAACATGTCTCTCTCCGTGCCAAGGCTGTGTTGTGATCTACACCTTTGTGTTTATCAACCACTTCTAAGATAGTGAATCTCAGTTGAGGTATTGTGTGACCATGATTGTTCCAATGTGTGGCTAAACAGGATGTTGTTGACTTGTTGCGTATGGTACTTTTATGCTCAATGATGCGGGTTTTGATTTTACGCGAAGTTCTTCCCACATAAGTAAGTCCACATGGACATAGTATGGCCTAAATCACACCAGTTGTGTTACAATCTGCACTGTGTTTTAGCTGAATCACTTTCCCTGTGTGAGGATGCTTGAATTCCTTGCTCACAATTGTATTGTTGCATTGGCCACAATTGAAACATTTCCTCATTCCTTTATATTGGACGTTGGTGCTTGCTGAGGATTCTTCAATATTTCTCTAATGTTTTTAGCTCTGGTATGTGCTATTATTGGAAAGGCCTTGAATAAGTTAGCAAAGTCAGGTTCATTCGCTATCATCTCCCATCGTTTTCTCAGAATCTGTTTAATCCTTTGCGATTGTGTTGAATGCTTCATTACAAATACTATGCGATCAGTTGGAGGTTTCTCCCTTTTCTTCAATAGAGTCTGTCTATCCATTGTAAAGACTTTTTCCACTGCTTTTTCCAATATTTCTGTGGGGTAACCTCGAGCGATATATTAACTACACTGAAACCTTAGGGACAAATTGGTGAGCTCCTGGTTCTCAGACCTAGCGTGCGCTAGGCCTCTACATAGCGTTTCAGACTCAGCTGTGGGCTCAACTTACCACTGGGTAGCTCCCAACATAGACCACTTATCTTGTATCAGAAACGACAAAGTTGGTATTAACACCGGGAGTGCAGGATAGATCTTTACATTGCAGTTTAACCACAGCCCCACACTAGACTGCACCCACACCAAAATTGATAATGGCCTCTTTTCATGATATAGCGAACATTACTTTGAACCAAGCGGAAATAAAGGCCTATGGTTCCGATGAAGCAGCCTCAATTTATTCTTTGATTGAACAGGAACGCACATTCAGCACGTCTAAGGGCACTACCACCCAAATGTTAAAACAATTGGAATACATCATGCGCAAGGAAGTTAACCAACGTTTGCACGCGACAACTCTAATTGAGTATCACAAGGTGAAGAGAATTCCTAGGGGTCTTCGAATTGCTCTTAAACCGATGTTGTTCAAATTTAACAAAGCATTTATTATCAAATGGCAAGCTATCTTGAATAAATGCTCGTTAGATCTCATATTACTAATTATAGAGGAACTGTCACAAATACTTAACGACCTGAAGGAAGATATTTTTAAACTACAACAAGATTTATCTAAAACCCTCCCTCAGGAAGATTGGACAAAGATATTGGAGGATATCAATAAGAGATTGGATACACATGCCAAGGAAGTTCACGACCGCAAGATACGTACATTTTGTAGAGATACGATTGATTATAAACTGGACGAGGTCTATACATGGGCGGAGGCCTATGCACATAAAAGATTCTTCAGTAAACCATCCAGAAATACCTCTTCTGAAGAGAGCGTGGTACAAGATGAGGACCTCTCACTACAAAGACCACCAGCACCCATTTCATCTATCTCAGTTACACAACAAGCCATAACATCTGGAACGTCACAACATGTGCCACCTTCTTTTTTAGCGGAGGGCCCATCAGCAGCCCATCCACCAGACCTGTCTATAGAATCAAGAACAGAAGCACCCGGAGGGGACAAGGGCACAAAAAAACCTCCAGAGACAGGCCGACCACAGAGACAAGTCACAAAAAGAACTTAATAGTGAATATCTCCAGCAGGAAATTAACACTTGAAGAAGAGAATGTTCTCAACAAAGGTACATCATTTGTGCCAACCTATGTATCTAATGGTTTAGAAACTGAGATTGCTCTCTTTAAATTTCTACGCAAACTAAGACTGAAATGGTTCTTTTCAACCACCATGACGGATGACACGACTAGGACGCATCAGAAATTCAAGCCCAAAAGCAAATTCATGTCTCCAATTTCTCACAAAATATTGGATAACTTTGAAACCTTGGTGAAAAAGGACCTAGAGACCATCCGATACACAATTCCCAAGAAACAGAATCTGACTACCAAACAGAAGAGAATCCTTAATGATTTAAAACAAGATACGTCTATTACATTTCAACCAGCGGATAAGGGCGGAGCATTGGTGATGATGGACACAACCCTTTATGATCGCAAAGTGGATGAGCATGTTTTGGACCCCGAGACATACATACAAATGGACCAGGATCCTACTAAAGAATTCAGTCAAATTTTGGAGACAATCATCACCCAGGCAGAAGATTCTGGTACTATCAACACAAATACTGGCAAATACCTTAGAACCTCGACTCCACAGGTACCGCATATATATATGCTTCCTAAAATACATAAGAGTATCACAGATCCACCGTTTAGACCCATCGTGGCAGGATGTGGTTCTATCCATGAGCCAGTAGGTCATTTTATTGACCATCATTTACAACCGCTTGTTCAAACGTGGGACACCTACCTTAAAGACACGACAGACTGCTTATTGAAACTACATGCAGTTAACCACCTGATTGAAGAAACCACCCTACTGTGCACCATTGACGTGGTGGCACTTTATACCTCTATAGTCCACACAGAGGGTCTGGAAGCCATAGAGTGGAGATTATTGCAATCTGGAATGGATCACACATTGGGGATTTTTTTGTTAGAACTTTTACATTTTTCTTTATATCACAGCTACTTCTCTTGGAAGTCTAAATTCTTTTTGCAGAAAACCGGCACGTCCATGGGATTTTCAGGGGCGCCTGCATACGCCAATACCTTCATGGCTTATTTTGAGCAACAGCATATTCTATCCAACAACAGGTGGACAGCGAATTTAATTTTATTTTTGCGATTCATCGATGACATTTTGATAATTTGGCGTGGCACCAGGACTGAACTGGAAGATCTCATCAGAGAACTCAATGACTGCAATCCCAGAATACAATTCACCTCTAACATTCAGGAACAACAAATACAATTCTTGGACATTGAAATAAACAAATCTTCTGATGGCATTTCAACTACAGTTTACCGGAAACCCACAGATGTCAATAATGCTTTACACTATACAAGCGCTCACCCGCAAAATCTAAAAAATCATTTACCCACTTCACAACTGATAAGGATCAAACGAATAACATCAGAAGATGCCAATTGTAAAAAGATGATCGGCGAACAAGTGGAAAAATATATCGCTCGAGGTTACCCCACAGAAATATTGGAAAAAGCAGTGGAAAAAGTCTTTACAATGGATAGACAGACTCTATTGAAGAAAAGGGAGAAACCTCCAACTGATCGCATAGTATTTGTAATGAAGCATTCAACACAATCGCAAAGGATTAAACAGATTCTGAGAAAACGATGGGAGATGATAGCGAATGAACCTGACTTTGCTAACTTATTCAAGGCCTTTCCAATAATAGCACATACCAGAGCTAAAAACATTAGAGAAATATTGAAGAATCCTCAGCAAGCACCAACGTCCAATATAAAGGAATGAGGAAATGTTTCAATTGTGGCCAATGCAACAATACAATTGTGAGCAAGGAATTCAAGCATCCTCACACAGGGAAAGTGATTCAGCTAAAACACAGTGCAGATTGTAACACAACTGGTGTGATTTAGGCCATACTATGTCCATGTGGACTTACTTATGTGGGAAGAACTTCGCGTAAAATCAAAACCTGCATCATTGAGCATAAAAGTACCATACGCAACAAGTCAACAACATCCTGTTTAGCCACACATTGGAACAATCATGGTCATACAATACCTCAACTGAGATTCACTATCTTAGAAGTGGTTGATAAACACAAAGGTGTAGATCACAACACAGCCTTGGCACGGAGAGAGACATGTTGGATAAAAAAGTTGGGAACGTTGATACCAGGCGGGTTAAACGATCAGTATGAGATGGCATGCTTCCTATAATGACATACACCAAGAGATAATACTAGCTTTTCTTGCCATATAATCCACTGTTTTTACTATTGTGAGTACCATCACATAGGTGCCCCTAAATATAAATATTAGTTTATAATGATGCACACTGAGAGATAATATCAGCTGATTTTGTTATTTAATTTACTGTTTCCGTTATTTTGATAATCACAACATATGTGTACTTTATGATCAGTAAAACTGGAGTGTCTTCTATGATTACCTGACATTGTTTATTGAATATTGTTTTCTCCTCATGAACCCCATTGTACAGGATTGACAATCTATCCCTACTCCATTAGGATATCATTTCACATTGGGACAGCATGCAATACTCTTTACCTCTCTGGTGTTATTTTTGCATGATTTAACTTACACGTTCTCATGTTCTTTTATATTTTTTTGATAAACGTCACCTTAATATATTCACTTACAATACACATTTTGTTTCCACATCGTATTTATATACATTAGACTTATGTAAAGCTAGGTCTCATTAGACGATGCCTTAGCATCTCAGACTGCACCGCTAGTATTGCACGTTTTTTGGAAGTCGTATAGCGGCTGGATTCTCACCGTTACAAGACGCGCTGGCTTTACGTATGTATTTTTGTTTGGCTATGTTTTGGCATTTAAAAAACTAAGGACGTCTCCCTTTAATCGCACATATGACACGTAGTGTCATGCAGAACTTCCACGCTACGTACTAGTATTTAAGGTCACTTCGCCCGGACCGGATGTTTATGCCGGAAGTCATTCTGAAACCTTGGTTGCGAGCTGTTAGAGAAGGAAGGTAGGCGAGTGCAGAGCAATGGCGTTTTTTTAAACAACCTCGTTTAAAACATAGTTAAGCAGATAGATTTCACCTTACTTTTCCTGTCCCTTATAATAGGTTGCCACGGAAGCAGTTGTTGTTAAAATTGGGGAGTGCTCTTTGCGCACTGTCATCATTTGAATAGCGGTAAGAAAACCCACGCGTTCGCGCTTGTTGTTAACTATTTCCTATAATGATAAACACTATAACCGACCGTTACATTTTTTGCAGCGGTTGGATTTTCTAAATAGCAGATGCCCACCTCAGTACTATACTATCACCTCACTTAGCACCCGGCAACATCGTTGTTGGTAAGACCAGTTATCCTACTTTTAACACTTTTAATACACGACAACCTCATGTGTATTCAGTGCTTTTTATCATATTATTTTTTAGGTTTGGATGTTAATATTATTCAACCTAACCAGAATATCCGTTTTGAGGCGACTCATAGGTAGATGCCCTGCAGCCTTAAAATCACACTTCATGAAGCATGTCTTACGCTATTTTCTTTAATCACAAGGGATTGGTTTATTCTTATAATGCACCTCACCGTTCATGTTTTTGGTTGATACACTGACTGGTAGCGAGCACATGTCTTGGGATTGGTGTTTGATTTACATTGATTTTCACTTGGTATTGATTATGGATCGCACATATTTCCTCTTTTGGGAATGATTGTTAATTCTTATATTATGGTTTAACTGTATAATCTCTCGTTTGATAAGGAAACCAATTGTTTTTATTAACTTTGCAGTGCCTCCCATCGGACTGTTGTGCGCGAAATCTACCCATATTGTATAGATTCATTTCTACAAATTTGATTCCCCAGAAGAAGGGTCGACTTGACCCGAAATGCATGGGAAATGTTGAAATTTTGGTTGTTATATTTTTCACGTATGAGAACTATCTGACCACAAAATTGATATTATTATGTTTTGTATGTGTATTTACTCTTCTTTTGAAATGTTATGAATATAACTGCAGGAATGTTTATTAAATAAGCCAAAAACTGGCTTCAAATAAGATGGTTTAAGTATTTTGAATATAATTTATGAACAAGAGTTACTAGAGTTTTAACTACACTGAAACCTTAGGGACAAATTGGTGAGCTCCTGGTTCTCAGACCTAGCGTGCACTAGGCCTCTACATAGCGTTTCAGACTCAGTGGGTGTAAACCAGCCATCAGGGAGTGGCTGTGCCGTACTGACAACTTGACCTGTGAGCAGCAGATCACTGCAATGAAAACCGAGGCCATGTAGCGTTGTTGTCTTTCCCTGTTAGCGTAAGCGGAGTGGTCTGGCCTGGTGTAATGCAGTCCTGCGTGAGGCTGTGAAGAACGACTCCAGAGCTATGGGTGTGTCTCTGTCGTGAGCTGTATGAGGAATCAACTGATGCGGGTGTCCGTTTTGTAGTACTGCCGTCACCCGGGTCGCAAGCGCAAATGTGTCACTCTGTGAGCCAAGTCCCACAACATGGCCAACATGTAAGGTACGGGGAATAACTGACTCTACAATCATCCCTAGTTCCCCACATGAAAGATGGTGGACATGACACATCTGTGTGGATATGAATGTTTATTGCACATTCTGTGAAGTGTTGGAGCTGTAGCAATACAGTGCCATGGAAAGTTCAGGTTTCAGGTTTTGGCACATGGAGTGCAGCCAATTAGAGCCAAGCTCGTATTCAGAGTTAGGCTGTGCCAACATATGTAGTTATATCATCACTCCCCCAATCCACAAGCACTTAAAAATTCTCTCTACACTCTCCTTGCAGCACTCTAATGATCCAGTCTCTACGTACGTACTTGTACAATGAGCGAGAGAAAGTTACATAACCAACTGCCAGAGGTAACATGGTTGCATACGCTGTCTACAGCACAATGTAATGCGGTAGGGCCCAGGGGCAGCATCTTGTAGACATAATGAACACACAGACACAGATAGATAGTGGAACTGGGTATAGGCACGTGCGCTCAACTACTTTTTATTACCAGGGTCATATGTCCAGGGACGTCTGTGCTGGATGCATGTGGGGTGAGTGTAAGTCATCCCTCCAGGAATGGTTGGTGCTGGTAACAAGTACAACAGTAATCATTGGATCAGACACAGCGATTCAATCATAAAGGGAAAATGATTTGTGCTGCACTAAGGTAGGGCAGCACATGTGAAATAATACACAAAAGATTCTATCGTAAAGGGTCCATGACTTGTGGTACACTGAGGTAGGGGCAGCGGATGTGAAATTATACACAAAACATTGTATCATAAAGGGTCCATGAGTTGTGGTGGACTGAGGTAGGGGCATCAGAAGCATTCAGCGTGTGAGGAGCCAGCGATGATGCGTGGTCCGGGCGGGCCGCACTGGGAGCAATGTCTTTTGCCTGTTGGACTGCTTCATCTGCAATTGCGACTCGGTCTGAATTGTGAGCCCTGCTATCCTCAATGTAGATCGAAGGCAGTAGTCAGCACAGACATCGAGGAATGCTTTTTGTCACGTCTTCTTAACAAAATCCGAGGACAAAACTCACAATTCTCTCTGCTATTAATAAAACAAGATTGAATTAAAATTGTAAACTTGGCTGACCCCAGTGTAGGCGTGTGGAAGAAAACATAAAATATGTATGGAATACTTTTTCAAAATATGTAGGTTTCAGGGACGTTATAGTTCAAATTGTGAGCTCTGCTGTCCGCAGTGTAGACTGCCATTCTGTGTTTGTTTGAACCTGCAAGATGAATTTGGTCGTTGTAGTAAAGCTATAACTGATATTAAACAAGTTCTTGAAGCAAGGATATTAAAAGGATATTGTGAAGGTTTGAGGGACATTATACTTAGTTGCCTACTGCACTCTGCAATTAATGATAGAAGACTGAATTTGAATTGTGAGCCCTGCTGACCACAGTGTAGGCCAGAGGCAGCTGTCAGCAAGGGCCAAAAGCCATGTGGCGCTGAGTTGAGCTGCAGAGTTAGTGGCACCTGAAGCAAACAGCATTTGCGGAGCCTGCGTTGAAGCGTGGTTCGGGCCGGCCGTACTGGTAGCAATGTCTTTTGTCTACTGAATTCTGCCTTAATAAGGCTATGTAGCGATGACTTGTGGTGCACTGAGTTAGTGGCACATGGAGCACTCAGCGTGTGCGCAGCCTGCAATAATGTGTGGTCAGGGCGGGCTGCACTGGGAGCAATGTCTTTTGTCTATGAATTCTGCCTTATGGCTATGTGGCGATGATTTGTGGTGCAGTGAGTTTGTGGCACCTGACCCACTCAGCGTGTGTGCATCCTGCGATAATGCGTTGTCCGGGTTGGCCACACTGGTAGCAATGTCTTTTGTCTAAAGAATTCTGCCTTAATAAGGCCACGTGGTGTTGACTTGTGGTGCACTGAGTTAGTAGTACCTTTGGCGCTCAGCATGTGTGCAGCCTGCGATGATGCGTGGTCCGGGCGGGCCACACTGGGAGCAATGTGTCTTTCCTCTGGACTGCGTCATCTGCAATCGCCACTCCATCTGAATTGTGAGCCCTGCTGTCCGTAGTGTAGATTGAAGGTAGTAGTCTGTACAGACATAAGTCTGCAGTGCTGTGCTGCTGGGTTCGCAGGGGGTCTTTGTCGAGGAGGTCCGCGGTCATGGTGGCAGCCACGTGGCAGGGTGAGGGCCGCCGCTCTGGCAGATGCTTTGGCCTTCCCACAAGTGAACCACACCCAGAGCCTCAGCCTATTTATTCATACTCCTATGCTGGAGTGCCGTAATTTGGACCAGCTCACTCCGCTTCCAGTGGGGGACGACGCAGCTACATGAACAAGATCTTCCCCACTGCCTGAGGTAACATTGTTTCATCCACTGTGCACAACACTACAAGTACCAGCAGTATATGTATACATGGAGAGGTTTGTGCTCTGCTTAGTGAGGTCTCTCCAGCACATCACCGCTACACTTGGTATTGTGTGCATTATTATTGATGGGTGACTTGCGTCCTTCACACATACTTGGTTACTACATCTCCCAACATTCAGCTATTGTGTGGCTGAGAGACCATGCATTTTTTAAAGGTTCGCTGTCCTGTTCTGTGCTGTCTCGGTGGTAGTAGGGAGGGGGGTGGTCTGGGTGGGGGTCCTGAGGTTGGTGGCAGTGGGTGTGTGGCCTTCTTGGGTGTCGGTGGTGCACAATCAATAGCTTTATGATATGTGTCGGTCTTCAGATGAGATTCTGGGCTGGGCTCCCTTTGACACTGTAGGTAGTCATCCTGCTTTACACCAATAAAAGGTAAATGTTTGATTCCTACTGCTAACGCGGCTTATCACCTGTTTCTGGATCGCACCCCAGATTTGGCTGCTCATTGAAAATATCAGGAAGTGGTATTTTGTGTTGTTTTGCACGTGAATGCCTACTCTGCATATTATTAGCATTAGTTGTTGCTCTCATTTGTGGTGATTTTTTTGTGGAAGCTATTGCTGGAAAGCTGGCGATATCGGCTGTTGTCACCAGGTTGAGAATGAAATGATAATTTAAAATCACTGAAAAAACTATAGGTTTAATGAACATTATAATTAGAAATTAGCATAAAAAAACATTGAAATTCACGGGAAAAACTATAGGTTTCAGGGATGTTATAGTTAGTTGGGCATTTCACTCGTACAAAACCTGAGCAATTCGAACGTTATAGTTAGTAGAGCTTACTATACCTCGTGCCCCTGCAATGCACTGCATCACTCATGACGTGGTCAGTGACATCACTGATGACATCACTGATGACATCTCACATGACATCACTGATGACATCATCCACATGATGATCTGATGCACCTCCTCACACCCTAATATAACCTTTGATACACCCACTCTAAAATACAGACTACCATTTTTGAAACCATAGACAAACCAATAGCAGTTATTATATACCCACTGACTAATTCCTAGCTATACACACAAATTCATTCATTCACGCATACAGTTTCTCATACATGCAGTCACTCATCCATACAGCACGATTTTATGCACTCATATACCTATACAAACACTCATACACTGTCACTCATCCATAGAGTTATTGACACACCTACCTAGTCATGTAAAGAACCAATAACAATGCCATCTACTCACCTATACAGTTATACATTCACTATCTATCCTATTCATAGAGATACTAACATATTCTTACTCTCTTATACAATCACTGACACAAGCAGACACTCATTTATACAGCCACTCTCACAATTACTCTCACATATAGTCATTTATATACTCCAACACTCACATATACTGCCTTTCACATATGTAGTTACTCACACATATATCACTGAGACATACATTCACCCACCAACACACTGATACACATACTCATTCACCTATACCGCTATTTCCACATGCACCATTAAACCCATACACCCAGTAAATTATGCACTCACACATGTAGGCAGAAAGTCACACCCCCCCCCAACCACCCACACACACAAACACTGAATCACACATACAGATACTCATGCAACCAATAAGTAACCCATATATACAGTCATGTACCTACTCATCAACCCATGCAGCAGCTTACACAACAACAGAGAGACTGATACAGACATTCACACACTTTAGTCACTAACCCTGTGATGTATTCCTATAGGTTCTGAATCGATCCCCCTATTCCTGACCCTATTCTGGTTAAACAAACCAACAAGTTAACTAGCAGTCAGCCCATGAGGCAGAAAACCCCCATGATGCAGATACCGTTATCTGACGCAGTCACACTACGGCACAGGAACGTGTTATCTGATTAGGTCATAACGCTTGCGATCTAATTAGACAAGCGATATTCCTCCAGCCCCTGATAAGGCATACGGAGTTCTCATAACAAATCAAACCTATGACAACCTGGGCAAAACCCTGCGGCCATTGTTTTGATTTCACCGAGAACTTCAGTAAAAGAATGTGCTAACGAGCAAGTCGTATGACATCCTTATTGACGTATCTATGTCCATCCTTACGTCAATCTCGGCACCTTAAAGGTATAAATATTACCGATATTGCCCTATGCAAACACACGCGTGGTGACGAGACGGAGCAGCCATACTTGCCGAAGCGAAGAGCAGAGCAGACCCCGCTGGCGCAGCCCCGCCTTCCTGACGCGCTGAGAGAAGCTGCTTTCTCCTGCCGAGAAATCCAGCACCGGCGTTTCTAGGTAGCCCTCGCAGGCAGCCTGGAATATCGAGACCAGAGACGAGAGATACCATCCCTCATTCAACCTAGATTCCAGGTACAGAACTGAGTAACCCCTCACAGAGAATTCTTTAGTTATTCACTTGGCAAAAACAAACTTAACTTAAACTGTAACTTTCTATTCCCGCCCACGTATTAGACTTAGGTCAGGTACACGGGGTAGGCGTATTTAGAAACACCAGTTGAGTACGTTTAGTCAAATGTATATGTGTATGTAATATATTTTATTCATTTTAAACATCTTATGGCTTAGAAACCATATCAATGTTTTTACAGTATTATTTTATACTATTGCTTTTAATGTATGCACTTTACTTAACTATAAGTATTGCAATAATATCGATCCATTTCTCTTGTATGAGAAAAGAGACTGATCAATAAATAACACCTTTTTATTGAACACGCCCGTCTCTTCCTTTTCTCTACAATCTGATGAGACTAAGAATGCAGGTACTGACTGAGTAAAATAAATTGCCTTTTGTTCACACGACTCTCGAGATATACTCTTCATTAGGGGAGAGCAAAGTTGTCATGTTCTATGTTTGTCAGAAACTAAATCCCTTCTTGTCTAATCAGGGAAGTTAAGTCCTCCTTGAACATTCGAGAAAGTTTCTAGTGAACTCTGAGCTAAGCTGGCAAACCCAAAACTTTAAGTCTAGTATCGACAGTAGTAGACCTAGTTAATGTCTGGTCTAGGCCTTTACTGCTGTAGGTATTATTCCAATGCGCAGAGCCTATTGGGATGATAGGAACTACACTACATGGCGCCCAACGCGTTTGGAAAGGGCGATAAAACGAACGTAAGACATTTAGAGTAACTCAGTCGTGCTTTCTCATTCAGACCCCTTTTCCCAAATACTCCAAAGACGTCTGGAGTGGGTGAAAGGTTATATCCGCCAGACCTCGCAGGAGGGAACTCCTATGTATGGTTCTTGGTACAAGTCAACGTTGAAGGATACACGGTTCCAAAATATTGTGCATCTAATCTTTGTTTCCATAAGAAACCTGATCTGCAAACAAAAGAAAAAACCTTTTGGACAGTAAAATGTCAGACAATGAGGATGAAAGAGAGGCAGTTAGATTAGCAACTGAACTCGCAGCAGCTGATGCTACCATGCAGGCAGCAGTGTCGTGTTTTGGCAGCTCCTGAGTTAGCGTTTAGCACAGCTACACGGTCTTTTCTGTTAACTTGACCAAAACGAACGGGGGCCATTTTGAATCCTTCTGCCTTCCGTCTCCTATGAACACGCTGCCTCGTGGTCAGTGTGCCCTTTTGTCCTTTCTCGAAACCCATGGTCACTAGTCTGCTCGGCAACAGGCTATTTTTAGTACTGGTCAAGCGCACATGCGCATTACGCACCAATTGGTCACTCTTCAGGAATGTTCATGCTAACTGACCAGTGCTGTCGAAACTCCTCCCACGTGTTGGCTGTGTTCCAAAAATGACCTTATATGTACCTAAAATGTGTAAACTTGTAACCGCCTATCTTTTTATTGCTATTAAACTATATAAAAGAGGTCGCGCACCGATGTTCGGTGTGCTACTTCTTACATTACCGAAGGGTGCTGTTGGAATGTATCACCACCCCATGGGGTCTTAATAAACTTGTCTTTTACCTTTTCCAGTGTCCGTGCCAACTTCTATACTAAGGTGTTCGAGAGTTTAGCAGAGTATGTAGGCCTGATTTGAACCCAACACCACAATTGGCGACCACGAAGGGACTCATCGGCGACTCGGAGGCCCGAAGGAGAGGTCGTGACGAAGGTTAGGAAACTCGCCATCGACGCGATCGCTGCCATTGAGTGACCCGAGTCTCGGCACCCACGGTGTGTTTTCCCTTCCTTCCGATCTGACCTTCCAGGTGGCGCCGGTCTTCGACTGAGATTCTGATCTTGGATTGTCGTGATGTGCCGTTTTGGCTGATTTGACCACAGAATTTGGCAGTTGGACGTTGGACGTTTGCAAATATTTGGTAAGCTTTTGAGCGGTGAGGTAGTCTACTGACACTTACTGTGGCTTTTTGAACCTTTGAATTTGAATTTGAATTTGTTAGCTAACGTTTTGAATCTTTGAATTTGAATTTGAATATGTGAAGTGCACCTCACATAGGCAGGCATGTAGGGATATTTCTCTGATTTATTTGATTTGAACAGTGCACCGTGTTAGGTGGCATTTTTGTAGTATCGCGTTTTCGTGGTACTTTTTGAAACATGCCTGTTTTTAGCACACTCCGTAGGATGTGCTGTTCTGAAAATGGTACCAATTATCGATTAAGTGAAAAACAGCCGGCTCCCCCAGAGGGGACTCCAAATCGTGAAATGTATATTAAATTCGGTATTCCACCTATAATGTATAGTACATTATGGCATAAGTATACTAAGACTGATCGTGAATTACAGTGGCCACTATATGGGTCGTTTGACCTTCGAAAGGTACAGTATGTCGAGCAGTGTTTGTTTCAGTGAAGGTCTAGACAAGATATGTTTGATTGTGTGCGTATGTGGGAGAAGGAGGTGCGTGAACGAGTGAAGCGTGAGGAAGCCTTGGCGGAGAAAGTGCAGCGGAAGGCTGCACATGACAAAGCTTTACAGCTACAGGAGAAGGAATTACAGGAAAAGAAAGAGAGGGAGAGACGAGAACGTAATTTACAGGTTAATGGTCAATTCCCTATCAGGCGTCCTCTCTATCCAGTCCTTACTAATGAAACGGATGATTTTTCATTACTAGATCGTTGTCCGCCTCCGTACGTCGTACCTACGGCTCCGAACGAGGACTCGGACGAGGATAGTGATCGAACACAGCGTACCAGGTTATATACGGAACGAGCTGCGGAATTACGCTCAATTGCGCGAAAGCTAAATAATAATACTGTTACTGTTTCTGATGTTACTAAACAAATGGAACAGTGGTCTGATAAGGAACGACTGTATTTTTTAGATCATTTTGGAGATGAAGTTGTTGAGCGGTATAGAAAATATTCTCTCGAGTTAGAACCTAAGGAGATATCCAAGGATCGTGAGAATTTTCGTAAAGGTCTTTTTGTTCTTTCAGATGCGGACGACTTCTTCAAGCGTTTGCTTGAACTGCGTAATGAGACGACACGGCTACGGGAGTTGGAAAAGTCGAAGAATTCGTCTACGTCCGGAGCGACGGGGATATCCAAAGAATGCCCTATCTTTGAAACAGATAAGATCGCTGCGATTAATGTTAGACCTATGCGAGAAGCTGCGCCTTTATATGTCCCTCATAAAGGGGATGGCACAGATGATGATAAAAGCTCCAAAGACGCGAAAGGGTATTTTGTATATAATTGGGTTTATACGCCTTGGAATAGAGCAGATGTCATGGCGCTTAAGAATGCTTTACCTGATCCCCGTAAAAACCCTGCGGCTTTTTATGAAAATGTTGAAAGTGCAATTTCTTCATGTATCATGACATTAGTTGATATTGATCTATTTTTCGGGTTGATATTGCCCCCTGATATGTGGAGAGCCATTCGTAGGTTTGATGACCTCACGACTCTCGGGGCCACTTGGAAAGATCTTGTTCAGGCTGATTTAGATAGAGAACCAGCATGTAAGCCGTGTCAATTAATATTAGACCTTCCAGGTGCCATACTAACAAAACTAAAGACTCTTGCTCCCGCTAAAAAGATTGATTGGACTATATTAGCCTCTTGTAAGCAGAAAGCGGATGAATCAGTTTCCGATTTTTTCTCTCGCTTCGAGGAAGCGTTCCATGATTACAGTGGTCAATTATTGACAGAAGATACTGGCAGGCATCTATTCGTTGATAAGTATGTAGCTAATCTCCTACCGGAGATTGCGAAACGATTAAAAGCGAGTGAAAGTTCATGGACCACAGCAACCCCTGCCTCTTTATTGACTATGGCTCAATATTATGAAAGACAGGAATTGGAGGCGAAAGAAAGTAGTGAAAAGAAGGCGAAGGAATTGAAAACGAAGGTAATGTTAGCTCAGGTTCAGGCTACGAGAGGGAACAATAGAGGGGGGCGAGGATCGTACAGTAATGCTCCTCCCCCTCGTTCTGACATTTCTGTGAATCAATGTGCATACTGCAAACAGTTTGGGCATTGGATTGCAGACTGTCCGGTGTTTCGAGAGCAGCGTAATTTGAGGGGACGAGGAAGTGGGAGATCTAGGAATTATTATGGAGGGTCAAGAGGAGGTTATGGCACGAACGATCGTGGAGGATATGGAGCAAGGGGTCGTGGTCAGTCAGATTATAATACGTTTGATAACCGCAATCAATATCAGATAAATGAGGGTGATCCTGCTGAACCACGGGATGAGCATTACGCATAGGATTGCGTAGGATGGGGTGTGGAATCGGTTGAGGTACCAGTTGATCAGAGGGGTCCATACATAGAAGCACATGTTTTGGGTTCTACTGATCAATTTCTGGTCGATACAGGAGCTACTCGTAGCGCTTTGTCCAAACACTTGGTTCCAAGGGCTCCCCTGTCTGGCGAGGTAATTACAGCAATAGGGTTCGATGGAACACCTACTTCTAGCCCACTGTCTCAACCAGTTGCCTTTCATGTTGATAAATTTGCTGCCCCTTGTCCCTTTTTGTTGTCTCCAAATACACCCGATAATATTATTGGACTCGATATGTTAAAACACTTTCGAGCTACCATTCGCTGTGCCCCAGAAGGAGTGCGAGTTGTGCTGAATGAGAATTACCCAGATTTTGAGCGAGTGTGTTTTGTCCATGAATCTGAAGTTCTGGCCTCCTTACCAAAAACATTGTGGGCCACTTCTGACACGGATGTAGGACGAATGATAATTCCCCCAGTGCGTATTACTGTAAAGGAGGGAGTATCTCTGCCACGTGTCCCGCAATATAAGATTTCTAGAGAAGGTGAACTTGCTTTAATACACATTGTAAATGATTTGATTTCGGCAGGAGTAGTCGAGGAAGTTCCTTACAATGTTTGCAATAGTCCAATTTTACCGATCCTTAAGAGAGATACCGATACTAAAGTTTACCGTTTCATTATTGATTTGAGGGAAATAAACAAGATAGTAGTGCCTCAGTATCCAGTGGTATCTGACATCACCACATTGCTTACGTTGGTTCCACCGACGGCGACTACTTTTACAGTCATTGATTTGAAGAACGCCTTCTTTTCGATCCCTGTACATCCTGACAGTCGATATCTATTCGGCTTTACATTAAATAATAAATCGTACAGATTCTGTCGAATTCCTCAAGGCTATACTGAAAGTCCTAGCATTTATAGTCAGGCATTAAAAAGGCAGCTTGATTCCTTTGACTTACAAGAGGGAGTGGTTCTCATTCAATATGTAGACGATATCTTACTTGCTGCAGACACGCCAGAACAATGTGAGAAGAGTACCTTTTCCTTGCTTTCCTTCCTGGCCAAACATAATCATAAAGTTTCGAAGAAAAAGCTGCAATATTGTAGACCAAAGGTGACCTACCTCGGTCATCTTTTGTCTAAGGAGGGCCGTGCGTTGACACCAGATCGAATTCAAGCAATATTAGATACCCCAGTTCCTCGCACTCAGAAAGATGTTCGCGCCTTTATAGGTTTGACGTCTTTTTGTAGGCAATGGATATTGGGTTTTTCACATACCGTTAAACCATTGTTGGCATTGTTGTCTAAAGATACACCGATTCCCATTGAATGGACGGATGAATGTCAGAATGCTTTTGAACAATTGAGACAAGCTCTTTGTTCTGCACCAGTGTTGGGTACACCTGATTACACGAAGATCTTTACATTATATGTACACGAGAAGGATGGGTGCGCATTGTCAATGTTAGTGCAGACACACGGAGACAAACAGAGGCCTTGTGCATACTTCTCGGCGGTACTCGACCCTGTGGCTCGAGGATTGCCTGGATGTTTTCGAGCAGTTGCAGCAACAGCAGTTGCGATACGACAAAGTGAGGGAATAGTTTTGTCACACAAATTGTTGGTGCTAGTTCCCCATGCGGTAGATGCGTTACTGAATCAAACGAAAACACAGCATCTAACCAGTGCCCGTCTGACAGGATATGAGCTAACATTGTTGGCGCCGCACATCACACTAAAGCGATGTGCAGCACTAAATCCTGCTACTTTATTGCCGGATCCTGTTGCTGAGACCCAGAAGGAAGAACAACATGATTGTGTTTTTCTGACTGAGGAACAGACAAAGGGTCGTATCGATTTACAGGATACGCCATTTCCAGATGTGGATGGGGAACTGTGGGTTGATGGGTCATGTGTGAGGCTACCAGATGGTACGACTTCCGCAGCTTATGCGATCACGACACTTAAGACTGTGGTAGAAGCAGCACGGATACCCCAAAAATCAGCTCAAGCGGCTGAGTTGATAGCCTTAACGAAGGCATGTGAGTTAAGTGCTGGATTATGTGTGAACATTTACACGGATAGTCGTTACGCTTTTGGAGTAGTGCATGATTTTGGCCTACTTTGGAAGGAACGAGGATTCCTGACTTCACACGGAGTACACATCATGCATGGAGAGTTGGTGCGCGATCTCCTGAATGCACTGTTATGCCCAAAGAAAGTTGCAATAGTCAAGTGCAGTGCACATAAAAAGGTGACGGACAAAATAGGGCAAGGCAATGCTTTTGCAGACCGCATTGCGAGAGAGACCGCTATGCTGCAAAATAATTGCCCCATGTATGTGGTGAAGTCACAAGCTGAGCGGTGGCATGATGCTAGAGAAGAAATACTCGATATACAGAAGTCAGCATCAGAGGCAGAACTTGTGAAATGGGCCACCGAGGGAGTATTGGATGATGAGGGTTGCTGGCGTAGTAAAGATATGGAGAGATGGAAACTACCCATGGCCTATTTACAAACAATGGTGCAAATGACACATGGACTGGCACACATTGGAGCTCTCGCAATTACTAAATTGCTTACACGAGTTTGGGAAAATGCTGACATTGCTAGCACGGCTAAGAGAGTAGTGCAGACCTGTCTGATATGTTTGCAGCACAATCCCGGACAAGGGACTCATACTCCTAAAGGTGGGTTTGTTCCACCTACTGCACCATTCGAAGTACTACAAATGGATTACATCCAGCTGGAACGCTGTAATAATCTCAAGTATGTCCTAGTAGTGGTGTGTGCCTTCAGCAAATGGATTGAGGTTTACCCTACGAAAGACAATACAGCATTGACAACAGCTAAGGTGCTACTCAAGGAGTACTTCCCGCGCTATGGTGTTTGTAAACTTATGTGGAGTGATAATGGCCCTCATTTCATTGGAAAAGTAGTGGAATATGTCCTGAAAGGATTGGGAATCAAACAACGATTCCATGCTGTCTTTCATCCGCAATCAGCAGGTTTAGTGGAGAGATATAATGCAACTCTGAAGCTGAAGCTAGCAAAGATAGTGGCATCGACATCTCTGAAATGGCCGGACGCTTTGCCTCTGGCATTGCTGTCCATTCGATCAGTGCCCCATTCTCGGTCTGGCCTCACACCCTATGAAGTAGTGTTTGGAAGGCCTATGAATATCTGGGGAGTTCCAAAACCTCGTTTGATACATGATATGCCTTGTATAATGATGAACGATTATCTGGCACGATTAACAAATGATTTGCTTTCTATTCATCAACAGGTTCGAGAGGCGCTCCCTGATAACTCCGCTGGTGAGGCTCACGATCTCCGTCCTGGGGACCACGTGATGGTCAAAATATTTGAGCGATCCAGCAGTTTGGAACCAAGATGGCATGGCCCTGAGCAAGTGCTGCTGGCCACGCGAACTGCTGTGAGAGTCACCAACAAGAAGCGGTGGATTCATTCAACGCACTGCCGACGTGTCTCTCCGGATCTGGTGAGCCCTGCGGTGCTATCCGACTACAGAAAGATTTTGGATACAGAAAAGAGCCCAGCTGTCACGCCTGATGAATTGGAGGGAGCCTTCCCGGACCACGTTGTTTCGGATAAAGTGAAGTACAATCTACGCCCCAGGAAATAAGATTTCTTTTGTGCTCTTTTTGAAACTGGTTGGTGACCGCTCTGAGGTTTGTGAAACGGAAGCCGGGAATATCAAGGGGGGGGGATCAGTTCTGCCCAGTGTAGCGACACCCGTCTTGAATCCCGGAGAACAAATCAACGGCAGCCTCGGTTCAGAACCATCGTTTTAATTTTTCTCGCTTAGTATTGCTTTTGAAGAGTATTGTTTTGTGAACTATGGCATCTCCTTCGACACGAAGAGGGAGAATTCTTGGTGCTGTTTTATTTGTCTTGACCGTAGTGGTGATCGCAGTATTAGCTTGGACTATAGAACTGTTGTTTCCTGCACGAGAACATTTACTGCCCACCACTCCAAGTCCGTCTGAACATTTTCATTTCACTCTGCCTTTTCACGAAGAAAGACATAGGCAGACTTATTTGAATAACAGCTTTATTAAGATTCTGCATCATACTCATAACATGACCAACACGTCCAATTGTTGGGTATGTGAGATGTTGCCCGGACATCAGAAGAAGGGAGGAACACCACTCATTCCTCTCCCGTTTTCTCATAATGGTTCTTGTCATGCTTGGTACACTCTTCTTTTTACTCTGCGATGGCCAACGAAAGGTGGATTACTTTTTCGGTTGAATAAAATATGCTATAACGATAAAGATGGCTATCCACATGCTGAAGGAACTAAATTCGAATGGGAAGAATATCGTCCCGACAATATTTCTACACCTCGTGTATATACGAATCAAAGACTCATAAATGTGACGAACATGCATATAATAACCGTGATCGATACAAAAGCAGATTTGTGTATTAGAAATAAAGGTACAATCCCCGTAGGTCGCAGTGAATGTAATATTACACTTACCTTTGATACACCAACTGGAATTGCATTTGTAGCTTCGCATAACACATATTTTATTTGTGGAAATAAGGGATATCACCGTCTACCTTTGGGATGGTTAGGAACGTGTTATGTAGCATTTGTATTACCACCTGTGTTTATTGCTCCTCCCATGTATCACAATGATTATGTTTTGTACCATGATTTCATATTGAATAGAGTGAAACGAACAATAGATCTTGATGAAATAGACCAGACTGATACCACTTTACAACAGTATGTAGATTTCAATTTGGGGTTATTTTCATTCGTAGGAGCTGCATTGAATAGCAGAAAGATAAGGCGGCTTACACGTGTGGTGGAAGCCGTTGCCAACGAAACTGCCTCTGCTTTAGGGAATATTACTGAGGAATTGCAAATTACCAGAATTGTGGCGCTCCAGAATCGAATGGTTCTAGATGTGATACTAGCTGATAGGGGTGGAGCATGCCGCGTCATCGGAAGTAGTTGTTGCGTGTACGTACCAGATAACTCACCTTCTGTATATGATTCGATTACAAAATTACATAAGATAGCTGCTGAGATCCACCCAGAAAATGGAACATGGACTTTTTCTGGTTGGTTCTGGACCCTGCTTAGTACTTGGGGTTGGAAATTATTAACGATTCTCTGTGTTTTTATTGGAGTATTATTTTTCCTTTGTCTATGTATTCAATGTGGCCCTACATTATGTTCTGTATGTATCACAGCCTGTATTCCATCCAAACAAGCTATTGTCAAGCAAAAGAAACTGATCAATGATGAAGTATTGAAAATAATGGCTATTAACATTGAGGATGAACATTCTGACTACGTCCACTATGAGGTAGCTTTTGCTAAACGCTAAAAGGGCCGTCTGTCGTGTTTTGGCAGCTCCTGAGTTAGCGTTTAGCACAGCTACACGGTCTTTTCTGTTAACTTGACCAAAACGAACGGGGGCCATTTTGAATCCTTCTGCCTTCCGTCTCCTATGAACACGCTGCCTCGTGGTCAGTGTGCCCTTTTGTCCTTTCTCGAAACCCATGGTCACTAGTCTGCTCGGCAACAGGCTATTTTTAGTACTGGTCAAGCGCACATGCGCATTACGCACCAATTGGTCACTCTTCAGGAATGTTCATGCTAACTGACCAGTGCTGTCGAAACTCCTCCCACGTGTTGGCTGTGTTCCAAAAATGACCTTATATGTACCTAAAATGTGTAAACTTGTAACCGCCTATCTTTTTATTGCTATTAAACTATATAAAAGAGGTCGCGCACCGATGTTCGGTGTGCTACTTCTTACATTACCGAAGGGTGCTGTTGGAATGTATCACCAACCCATGGGGTCTTAATAAACTTGTCTTTTACCTTTTCCAGTGTCCGTGCCAACTTCTATACTAAGGTGTTCGAGAGTTTAGCAGAGTATGTAGGCCTGATTTGAACCCAACACCACAGCAGACGAGGATATAATACTCATCCCGGTCATTAAAAGGAAATCTATAACCATAAAACTTATAGAAAATGGACTGACACCTAGAGGTGGTACAGTCATATTCGTAATTGAGGCACACGAATATCGGCAGACAGAGGTATACTATTCATGGATAAATTTTCCAGCAGCAAATCCTGTAACAAAGTACTTCCACTATTACAAAATAGAGGAACCTCCTGAAACGTACACTCCTTTCGAGGAGGTGGAAGTACCACTCAAATTTCAAGAGCATTTGCTCTTATTTGATGGCGCCCTAAAACACAATAATCACATCACCAGGCTCGGTCCTTTAGGTAGACCAGGAGCAACGTGGCCGGTCCTAGCCGGATACACACCACATCCAGACATCGATGGGATGTCTGCACCAAACCTTTTAACACAGCTAAAACAACTAATAAAAATACACAGACAATTAGTCCAATACGTGATGCGGACTTCAACAATTCAGCCAGCGATTAAACTCCCACAGCTGACCCCTCACCAGGGGAACACAAATAAAATTACACCACAGAACATCCAGTCCTGCCTAGGTAAAGTACCGGCTAAACGGGAACAAATACCATTCTGAAAATCACCTAAATAGAGGCGGTGTTTCCAGACACCACCCCGCTAGAAAAGCACAGGATTCTGACTATCTGTCTTCCAATGGGAATCGCACCACACATTGAGGACTGTGACACTTGGGGTACAGTCTTTGCTTCCATCTACACAAAAACGCACGGTGTTCCATCCATTTCAGTAATACCAGATGTGCTAAAACAAATTCAAGATGAATATGGTCCTGAACCCGCTTTAACTCTTGGTATGAAATTACTAAAAGACTTCAAGCAGGTCTCGGCTATACTATTAGCCAACATAAAAGGAGAAGCAGCAAACGTGGCGATCCGCCAGAGGTTAAAAGAGACAGATATAGCAGACCAACCAGCTGAAATTGCCAGAATCATAGAAAAATCCTATGAGGAACTAGGTAGAGATAGTTTAGGTGGAATACCAGTAAAACCGCAACTAATTGAAAGTCCTGAAAAAATATTTTTTAATAATAATTCTACATCACCAAAAAAGAACTGGGATGGAAACAAACAATCCAATCCTAAAGAAAAGAAATTCCAGTCCCGAGGAAGGTCTCCTAGGCGAAGAGAAAAATCTCCGAACCAAAGACACAGGTCACCTCAGAGTGACCCCTCTGGGAAAAGATATAACCTTAGAAATAGGGATAATATTAAAAAGCCTGATAGATATCAAGACATTGATACACGTCCCTCTCAATCTTTTCAGACTTCCTCGCAGAAATCGGAAAGAAGAGGACGATCAGAACAAAGAGAAGAGCACACCAAGTCCAAAGACAAGGAACCTGCTCAGCTAAAAAAGAAATTACAATTTCCAAAAAAGAAGGTAGCCAGAATCAAGGTAGTTAACAATGCCGAGAATACTGAGGACACAACTGAAAAACGGAGAATGGGCTCAGACAATGCTAGACAGCGCAGCAGAAGTGAGCATAGCTCGCAAAGTCCTTATGAATCATCTGGAGACAGTGGACACGAATTAATATCTTCAAGTGGAAACTGCGGACACCAGAGTTAGCAAACCTCACAAAATATACGAAATAACATTGCGTATAGAGGGAGATAAGATTAGGAAAATAAGGGGACTATTTTGGGATAATCTCTCCAAGGGCTATGATATCCTTCTAGCTGAAAAAGACTGGCCACCAGAGTTTGTCAGGGAGTGCCCTCATGGCGAAGAAGTAATTATGCCTGCCTTCTCAAATCATATCCCAATTCATAAAAAATACACACTTGCCAGAAAGTGGGCAGTAGCTCTAGCTCCTGCTTTATATAAAAATCACGTGGGATGGGATGAGGACTCTCCTCCTCACAAAATCCAGTTAAAATCACAACCTACTGCACAAAGGCAGTACCCAATTAAGCAAGAAGCTAAAAAACAGGTAAATGAAATACTAGATCAGCTAGAATACCAGGGGGTGATTGAAACTTGCACCTCACAAATGAACAACCCTTTGTTTCCGGTCTCCAAACCAGACAATTCATATCGTCTAGTTTTGGTTTACCGACACCTTAACACATGTTGCAAAACTTTTGCAGTGCAAAACTCACATAGTGCTGCACTAATGAATAACATAGTGCGCAAAAAATACAAAACAACATTAGACATCTCTAATGGATTCTTTTGTCAAAACATAGCACCAGAGAGCAGATATTTAACTGCATTCTCAATAAATGGCACTCAAAAACAATTCTGTCGGTTAGCCCAGGGGTACAAGAACAGCCCGGGAGTATTCTCAGCGAGAGTAACAGAATTACTACAACTATATGATGATGAAGCATTATCTTATGTCGATGACATTTACTTAACAGATGATGACTTGGAGACTCACTTGAAAAGAGTGAACACCATAATACTTGGGTTCGCAGCAGAGGGTTACAAATTCAACTTTAAAAAATCCAGAATTGCCCATCTGACAGTCCTGTTCTTAGGATATGAATTATCAAGTGAAGGCAAAAGCCTGGCCGACAATTTCCTAGAGAAATGTGCCGTAATCCAAGCACCTAGAACACTAAAAAACCTACAGTCGATTCTAGGCTTCCTAAATTTCGGAAGAACATACATTGCAAATTACGCAGAAAGGGTCAAACCCCTTTATGATCTGATAAAACCAGATTTTAAAAGATCCAATTGGACTCAAATACACACAGAAATTTTGAGATCCCTACAAACAGACATGCTAATTAAAACAAAATTAGAAACACGTGATAACACACGCAATCTTGTGATTCGAGTCATCCCAGGGAGATGCGGATTCACATACCTGACCTCTAATGAGGGAGAAAAGGTACCAATTGCATTCAAATCACACTTGTACACTAAGGCTGAAATGAAATTCAGCCCAACGGAAAAAATTCTTACCGCAACACAGACTGCTATAGCAAAAGAACGAGCCCTGGCACAAGGTAAACGAATAATAATCGTGACACCAATACCAGCCCTAGAGGCGGTAACAAAGGCAAGCATTTCAAATGCTAAAGCACTCCATCCGAGATGGATACAATGGGCTAATTCTCTTGCTGCAACAGAATTTGATCCTTACTTAAAAACACAAGAATTTCTCCAATATGAATTTGAATGTCCTCCGCCGACCAAAATTCTGCCTCTAGACCACTACGGCTGTATAATATATACAGACGGATCAGCACAACCCGCAGTGGGGGGTAAGCAAGCTTACAGTGCTGCGTGCGCGATCGTTAAAGGTCGCTGGCACGAAGGAAAATTTAAACCAGCAATCACTAAAACACAATCTTTAGGAGATTGTACAGCTCAGCGAGCTGAACTACTGGCGTTCAAGATGGCGCTTGAAAATACCGATCGAGAATTCCCCACACTCATAGTGTGCGATTCGTATTATTGCGTTCAGTCTTACAATGAATACTTGCAGATCTGGCTTCAGAATGGTTTCAAGGATGCGAAAGGTGGCACAATCAAGCATAAAATGCTCTGGGAACAAGTAGTTCTTTTACAAAAAGAACTACCAAAGACTCACGTGATACATACGCTGAGTCATCAACGTGATGGCGTTCACGTTGCAGGGAATTCATTGGCTGATGAGGCCGCGAAGGCAGCTGTGCAAACGGCTTCCGTAGCTGCCATCACCCGGTCAAAAACAAAAATAGACAGCGAAATATTACAAGCTGTCAGCGCTTCAGAAAAGGATCCGATAGAAACACTCCCGAAAGGCTTTCCAGTAAAATACTCATACATAACTGATGCAAACAATGTTCCTTTTGCTCGAATCCCTGGAGTGGGGGATAGGGCAATTCCAAACATGGAACATAGGTTAAGACTAATAATAGCGGCACACGAAGGGCTTGCTTCTATCCATGCTGGCGTCTCAGCCACAGTATCATTATTAAAACAGAGATACTGGTGGCCACAAATGAGAAGACAAACAAGGTACTATGTTCTAGAATGTGAAATATGTCAAAAAATGAAAGTATCAACGGTGAGACGTCCAGCGCAGACGCCCCTTCTAATCTCGGATAAACCATTAGCCTGTGTTTATCTAGATCACTGCGGTCCCTTACAAAGGGACGGTAACTATAAATATATCTTGGTCGCAGTAGATTCATGCACGAGATTCATATGGATGTGGCCCCAGCGAACGGCTGACGCCAGAACTGTTATAAAAGATTTGCGAGTCTTTATCGGCACATACGCAATTGGCATGCTGCATTCGGACCACGGTCCTGCTTTTAGCTCTAGAGCTTACAAGGAGGACATGGTCAGCATGGGCGTGGCATTGCGGTACTCTTGTCCATTTCACCCTGAGGGGAACGGAATTGTTGAAAGAAAAAACCGTGACATAAAGCAATCTATAACGGCAAAGGTATTAGGTTCGGGAGCTGGGTGGGTCAAACATCTAATAAGTGTCCAACGTAGTCTAAATAACTTGCCAAGAAATTCTCTGAAGGGATTCAGTGCGTACGAATTATTATTTGGAACTAGGATGTTGATCTCTGACATTGATAGTCAGACTTCAGTGGTGAAAGAAAAAAGCTTTGATATCAAAGACAGTTTGGCTATTTTGCAGGACTTACACAAAACAAGAAAAGACCTGAGCAACATAAAGTTGAAACAACAGCCAACAACCACTGAAGAACCACCACCTGTCCCAGCAAGACCTGTCTGGATTCCAAAAGTCGGGGATCTAGTCAGGGAAAAGATCGCGGTAAAGAAGAAATTTGGGCCTTCTTACAGAAAAGCAGTTCCTGTCTTGTCTGTCAACGGGACAAGATCAGTTGTACTACCGCCACTTGCTGGAAAAAAGGAGAACCGAGTTGTATCCATCGACCTGGTAAAACCACAACATGTGGCCGATAACAAACAGTAGGCCAAGTGGACTCCCAATAAGTAGCAGAACACCAAGGTTTGCTACCAGTACAGAGGTCCTAACGAAGAGGCTCATCACATTCGAAACGCCTACAGAAGAACAACAAGGACTATGCAACAATGCAATAGAACTCAGACCTCTGAAAACCCAAATAAAAACATTTAGCAGAGACACACCAATCTATAATGAAGTACCAAGTGAAAATGCAAGAAACAGTAATCCTGAAGCAATTGGAACAATTGACAGAACAGCATCCGGCTACTTCATAAACTTCGATGATTCCTCTGAAGGCTTCAGTGAATCAAAGACACAGCCATCATCAAAAACCTTTAAAGATAAAGCTAAAGAACTTTTGAAACAACTGAAAGAAACATATCTGATTTCCCCATGGATTGAATTTTGGGTGGGTTTTGGTGCATTTATCCTCATACTTTGGCTCATCATGATACAAACTTTGGGACGCTTCATTGAGGGAAAATATGCAAAAATGGACACAGCAAGTCAGAAAATCAACTTGATCCTCAAACCACACACATCTTCACACATCGAGAAAAGAGAACTTTCTTCAGTCAACTTCACAGCCAATCCGATACCGGGTGGGGTAGCCTGGGACAACACTGACTATGAAATTTATGGTCCGGTCGAAATCCTGAAATATCCACACCAAATTAAGATCTCCTTGAGTGACTTTGTAAAACCAAGCTCATTTGCTGATGATTGGGACTTCGAAAGCATTAATAATATGATGTCTGACTTAGTAATGTCTGCTAAATTTACCAAACATGATTATTTGCAGGGTTCTACAAATTATGATAGTATGTACTGTTATAACCACTATGGTAACCATTTTTTACATAGATCTGCACAACCTAGAAATGTTTTAAATTATAATCAATGGGAACATTGTGCAACCCCTCCAAAAGGAAGCTCAAGGACCTTCTATGACAAATATTCATACTTTTCAGGTTTTAACACAAGTAATGCTGAAGCATTCTATTTTAAATTGTCAAACAAGACAGGGACAAAGACCATGATAACCAACACAAAATTGATATATTCAGACTCATTTTTTGAACAAATGAATACTTTTGGTTTTGATTATTGGGACAAAAATGTTGAATTGAAAAGTAATTGGGGTACAAAAGAATGGCAAGTGCAGGGTATAGAATCTTTGTTTAGAGCCTGCATGATCCCAGAACAAATGATATTTTTAAATGACACTGTTCAACAGACTACCTGTCTTGGCCTAGCCAAAATCAAAGACTTAAATAAACCGTCTATTCCAAAGCCATCAATGCTCAGCAATAGCTCTACAGATGAAGAGATAGACGTAAATTGGTACACAGACAAAATATCGAAAATAAAATATCGGAAAGACAAAATATCGAAGTTTAAATATCGAGATACAAAAATATCGAAGGTAAGTAATATCGACAGTCTAAATATCGATATTGGCATGATATCAGTAATATCGAAGTTGTAAATATCGATGTTAATAATATCGAAATTAATAACTTTGATGTTACTAATATCAAGTTTTAAATAAATTTAGTGTATATTATATTGTATTTATTATGTTTTATTATTTATTTTTAATGTTATTTTATTAAATATTGTCTTTTACTACTGTAGCGGGTTGTGGGTTTATAGGGGAATAGGGTGGGAAGTAATTTAATTATGTTAAATTAATTATTAATTAGTAGGAATTATTAATTAATTAATTGAGAATTAATTTTTAATTATTTTTAATTAATTTATTAATAGATAAATATGTTCTGTAGCGGGTTATGGGTTTATAGGGGAATAGGGTGGGAAGTAATTTAATAATAATTAATTAATTGATATATGTTTGTACATATTTTAATTAATAATTAATTGGTCATTAATTTCTATTAATTAGTTAATTAATTATTATAATTTTTACATATTTATAATTATTAATTAGTTGGTAATTAATTATTATTAATTATTTAATTACATTAATTATAGTAATTTTTTTATATATAATTTATTGTTATTCTTAATTAATTAATTGTGCAAAATAATATTAATTATTAAATTAAATTAATTACAGCAAATGTGCTAATATATTTACTTTATTGTTATTGTTAATTAATAATTAATTGGTAATTAAATAATATTAATTAATTTTGGGTACAGGGGTATTTTTAGGGTTCAGGGTCAGTTTTCAGTTCATGGGTACAGGGGTATTTTTAGGGTTCAGGGTCAGTTTTCAGTTCATGGGTAAAGGGGTATTTTTAGGGTTCAGGGTCAGTTTTCAGTTCATGGGTAAAGGGGTATTTTTAGGGTTCAGGGTCAGTTTTCAGTTTTTGGGTAAAGGGGTATTTTTAGGGTTCTGGGTCAGTTTTCAGTTCATGGGTAAAGGGGTATTTTTAGGGTTCAGGGTCAGTTTTCAGTTCATGGGTAAAGGGGTATTTTTAGGGTTCAGGGTCAGTTTTCAGTTTTTGGGTAAAGGGGTATTTTTAGGGTTCTGGGTCAGTTTTCAGTTCATGGGTAAAGGGGTATTTTTAGGGTTCAGGGTCAGTTTTCAGTTCATGGGTGAAGGGGTATTTTTAGGGTTCAGGGTCAGTTTTGGGTTTTTGGGTAAAGGGGTATTTTTAGGGTTCAGGGTCAGTTTTGGGTTTTTGGGGTACAGTCGTACAGGGTAAAAATAAAATTAATTTAAATTAAATCAATTAAATGAAATTAAAAAATATAAAATTACATTACATTATTAAGTTTTTAATTTATTTTAAATGTATATGTATTAGTTTTAAATTTTTAATTATGTTTTAATATTTTTATTTAATATTTGTAACATTATATGTATTTTATAATTATTTTTACATTATTATTAATACATTTAAAAAAACGATATTTTTAAATACGATATTTTTGTACTACGATATTATTTTTTCGATATTTTTGTACTTACCTTGTTAGGGATAGGATTCCTATATTTTTGACTTCGATATTTTTGTCCCGATATTTTTGTATTTCGATATTTTTGATTTCGATATTTTGTCAGACATTCACGTAAATTATGTATTAAACCAAAACAGAACACATCCTGATTGGAAACAATGGTTGATCTGGCCCACAGATACTAATAACTGTCAAGACAGATTCCTGAACAAAACACAGGGGTTCAAAATGACCAGGCCAGACCCTAGATATCCCCAAAGACATCACCCAGGGATAATAACCACCTACAGTGTGGGAAAATTATGCCTTCAGTGGCTACAAACTTCCACACTGGCAGAAATTAAACAACACCTAACTTTACTTACTGATGGTGCTGACTTGCGTGATTTCATTATGGGACCGCGCAAACAGCGTCAAAAACGTTTCATAGCAGCCTCTGTATATGCAGCATACAATGAGGCCTGGAAGGTTACTCAAATTGAAACAGCAGAGAGAATACGGGAAATTGACCGTATTAATTTGGAAAAATCACTTTCTGTAGTGGACAATGGGTTAATGACTCTGTCCTCCAGAATTTTTTCTTTGGACAGCATTGTGTCTTCAGCAATCGACATATTGTCGCAAGACTTACTGTTATTACAACACGGTCAGTCACAATTGCGCTCTATTGTACAGCTTGGCTGGACGTTACAAAATCTACGTTCAGGCTATGTGCCTTGGCGTTTAATCAACACAACGTCACTATTCCAAATCTTTAACCTTACTGATAGACAAATCAGTATGGCACAAAAGGGTGCTGATTATACAATCTTGAGCATTGAAAAACTCGAAAGATTACCAGTGACAATGTCAGAACGACCTGTCAGTGAATGGATAATACATGGGATAATAAATATTCCAATCTCAACCTTCAGGTTTCAATACTGCCAAAAATATATACAGGCTGGCATGTACGAGAAATTGGGAAAGGGGTACCTTAAAACAACATGGAACCTGCCCTATTCACATGCATGTGTCAGTAATAAAGGACAGAAAGTGTTTCTTAGTGGCAACAATTGTGCGATGTCACTAAGTGGCACACTTCTGTGTAACGGAATTAGTTTGCATGGAGCCTGTGAAGGGAATTCATACAACCTTTCATGTCACCAGCAAGGCACACCTGCAACAGAAATAGAACCATTCTTTCAAAGACTCTATAATGGGAGTTACATTCTAATTGTAGATCGCAGATGTTGTAGTCTTATGCCCGGGACTCCTTATCTAGTAACTACGACTGCGAAGGTCAAGTGCTGTGGACGCTCATTGTTCCCCAGCTCCTTTCCAGACAGGGAGGCAAGGGCATGGCCCAATTTGAAAATTACTTCTATTCGAATAGATACTTTAAGCAGAATGAAAACAGTGCTTCTTCAGACGCTTACAAGGCTCACGTCATCAAAAGAAACGTATGATCTACAAGTCGCAAGGACGACTGCAGAGATACATTCATTGTTATCAACTAATTCCCCCATACATTTCGCGGAAATTCTGAACGAAATCTTAAATATTTCTGATACCAATGGGGTCTCAAAGGTATTTAAGACAGTATTTTCGATGGCATTAACACCATTCAAAGCCATACTGGGTATTTTTCCAGATTTCGTCCATTCGATTTTTGGCGGACTTCCCCTGATCTTGGGACTAATTGCAGGAATCCTATTCTTAGTCCTTATTTTTCGTTATGGCAACCCATGTCACAGACAAAACTCTTGCGACAAGGGAAGAAACAATCCTAGCCATTGGATACCGGGACCGGATATCAAAAATCCTGGGACTCTCCCGGCTTAGAGACCTGAACATGACTTGGTTTCTATCATTTCGACCAATGTGGCAAAGATGTGTTTTACCTGTATTAAGGTGTCTGCTATGCGGAGAAGAATGCGTGTTAGACACCTGTCTGACGCTACAATCGGATGCGCCAATGGATGCAGAAACATTGTTGAGCCCGATCAAGGTTCATGCTTTGTGCTGCCCTCAAAGGCTACCAATCCTGATGACGGCATTCGTGGAAGCTTCACCACTACGAATGATGGGTAGTGAAGTTCAAGATGAAAGCAGCATCGATCAGGTACGACCTTCTGTCAGCAATGCGAATCAGAATGTCAATGGAGACAATCATGCGCACGAATGCATGATTACACCTATATCCGAGTTAGTGGAACTTTCCCAGGAAGCTGTTGACAGTTTTTTCGAAAGCCTAAATGATATGATGTTCTCGCCAGAACAGAAATAGAGACTTTTGAACAAGCTCGCACACGGCGTTCCCTGAATTCGGCCTTCAACTTTAAAAATAAAGTCACATGAACAATTTTCCCTCCAGTTCACGGACAGCAATTTTTCAGCAGCCCCAGAATATTTTTGCATATTTTTCGGGACACTATCTTCTGCTTAAAGTAAGAACTATTCTTAGAGAACTAAG
Source organism: Lissotriton helveticus (assembly GCF_964261635.1). Classification (NCBI taxonomy): domain Eukaryota; kingdom Metazoa; phylum Chordata; class Amphibia; order Caudata; family Salamandridae; genus Lissotriton; species Lissotriton helveticus. The sequence continues at coordinate 1,757,990,377 of NC_136068.1, read as the reverse complement.
GTTTCTAAATTTTAGATAGCTTATAGACATTAGCTGCCCGCTGGTATGTTCATTGTTATTATATTCTGTGATGAAATGGTCTCGAACTTTTCTTCTGTATTAAGAGCCATTTCATGTGTAATTCTCATATACAAAATAGCAATAATGTATACAAATGCGATTACTTTGGCATTATTCTACAGCTTGAGTGCATACAATACATATGACTGCAATTTTTCCGCATATTTGAAAATTTCAAAATGCATTTATGTATTTTGGGGTGGTAAGGTATACACTATACTCTATAGTATGTTGTACTATGTTATAATATGCATAGATTAGTAAATATGACCATAGTTAGCGTGGAGTGGGTGTGATGTATTCCTATAGGTTCTGAATCGATCCCCCTATTCCTGACCCTATTCTGGTTAAACAAACCAACAAGTTAACTAGCAGTCAGCCCATGAGGCAGAAAACCCCCATGATGCAGATACCGTTATCTGACGCAGTCACACTACGGCACAGGAACGTGTTATCTGATTAGGTCATAACGCTTGTGATCTAATTAGACAAGCGATATTCCTCCAGCCCCTGATAAGGCATACGGAGTTCTCATAACAAATCAAACCTATGACAACCTGGGCAAAACCCTGCGGCCATTGTTTTGATTTCACCGAGAACTTCAGTAAAAGAATGTGCTAACGAGCAAGTCGTATGACATCCTTATTGACGTATCTATGTCCATCCTTACGTCAATCTCGGCACCTTAAAGGTATAAATATTACCGATATTGCCCTATGCAAACACACGCGTGGTGACGAGACGGAGCAGCCATACTTGCCGAAGCGAAGAGCAGAGCAGACCCCGCTGGCGCAGCCCCGCCTTCCTGACGCGCTGAGAGAAGCTGCTTTCTCCTGCCGAGAAATCCAGCACCGGCGTTTCTAGGTAGCCCTCGCAGGCAGCCTGGAATATCGAGACCAGAGACGAGAGATACCATCCCTCATTCAACCTAGATTCCAGGTACAGAACTGAGTAACCCCTCACAGAGAATTCTTTAGTTATTCACTTGGCAAAAACAAACTTAACTTAAACTGTAACTTTCTATTCCCGCCCACGTATTAGACTTAGGTCAGGTACACGGGGTAGGCGTATTTAGAAACACCAGTTGAGTACGTTTAGTCAAATGTATATGTGTATGTAATATATTTTATTCATTTTAAACATCTTATGGCTTAGAAACCATATCAATGTTTTTACAGTATTATTTTATACTATTGCTATTAATGTATGCACTTTACTTAACTATAAGTATTGCAATAATATCGATCCATTTCTCTTGTATGAGAAAAGAGACTGATCAATAAATAACACCTTTTTATTGAACACGCCCGTCTCTTCCTTTTCTCTACAATCTGATGAGACTAAGAATGCACGTACTGACTGAGAAAAATAAATTGCCTTTTGTTCACACGACTCTCGAGATATACTCTTGATTAGGGGAGAGCAAAGTTGTCATGTTCTATGGTTGTCAGAAACTAAATCCCTTCTTGTCTAATCAGGGAAGTTAAGTCCTCCTTGAACATTCGAGAAAGTTTCTAGTGAACTCTGAGCTAAGCTGGCAAACCCAAAACTTTAAGTCTAGTATCGACAGTAGTAGACCTAGTTAACGTCTGGTCTAGGCCTTTACTGCTGTAGGTATTATTCCAATGCGCAGAGCCTATTGGGATGATAGGAACTACACTACACCATGCATTCATTAAGACACAATTAATCACTCACTTGTACAGTCAGTCACACACCTATTCAATCCTTCACCCAGACACGTATACACCAACTCATTCTTCAATACACCTTGGCATTAATATATAAAATATATTTAAACTTTAGAGAAACACACATTCACTGGATGATGTTATCAGTGCTGTCATCAGTGATGTCAATTGAGATGTCATCACTGATGTCATCAGTGATGTGACTAACCTTGTCATGAGTGATGTAATATGTGACGTCATCAGCAGTGCATTGCGGGGGAGCGAGTTGTATTTAGCTCTACTAACTATAACGTTTGAATTTCTCTGGTTTTGTGTGAGTGAAATGTCTAACTAATTATAACATCCCTGAAACTGGTTTTTTCAATATATATATATATATATATATATATATATATATATATATATATATATATATATATATATATATATATATATATATATAGCTTCGAGGTGTGTAGATGTGTAGTTAAGAATACTAAATCTACACTTACATATTTGCATTTGCACCTACTTTCACAATATTTCAGTCATCTATATTTGTTACATGATAACTTGCTCACACAATATTTAACATAAAAAAGAAATGGAACTTAACATTAGAAGAACACAACACACTAAAAGAACTAGGAGAAGACCAGAGCATAATAATAAAAGCCTCAGATAAAGGTGGAAATATTGTCATCCAAAATCGTGAGAGCTATATTGAAGAAGCCAATAGACAACTGGGCAACAAGGATCACTATGAAAAAATTAAAACTAATCCAATAATGACCTGGACAGAGGAATACCATCAGAAATTATTGGTATGTAAAGATAAGAATCTCATTGATTTTGAAGAATTCCTATATTTAAAGACTGACCATCCAATCACCACAACTATCCACTTTCTCCCGAAAGTGCATAAATCAACTCAAAATCCACCAGAAAGACCGAAAGTTAGTTCCATCGGTTCTCTATTGGAATCAACATCTTGATTTATTAACATTTTCCTCATTAATTATGTTTCCGCACTTCCATCCTATCTGAGGGATACGATGGATTTCTTGAAAAAAATCCAAACAATATCGTGGAAAGACAACTACATCATGGCTTCACTTGATGCCTCGTCACTGTTCACCTCCATCCTCCACTCCGATGGAATAGTAGCAGTAAAACTATTTTTTACTAACAAGGTCCATCAGCCATTTGAGCACTCGGAGATGTTAATAGAAATGCTAACATATTGTTTAACACACAATGTTTTTCTATTCAAAGGTGACCTATTTCTCCCAAAGCAAGGAACCACTATGGGGACTTCTTTTGCGCCGACTTATGCTAATTTACTGATGGCTGTATGGGAGACAGAGGTACTGAGGAATGAAAGGTCAGGACATATTAAATTCTGGTTGAGATTTAAAGATGACCTTTTCATCATTTGTGAAGGTAACTGCAATGATCTCCAGAACTTTCTAAATTCTCTCAACACCAACAAGTACAACTTCACCTTTACATTTACAGTAAGCTCAACGAACATCATCTTTCTGGATGTAGAGGTTTTTATTCAAGGTCAAAGGATGTGACAAAAATGCACAGGAAGACCACTTCCTGCAATAGCATCCTGCATGTGAACAGTGGGCACCTGTAAAACCTGAAATGAAGCATTCCCTATGGGGAATTGCTGCGAGCAAAAAGGAACTGCTCCGAAACATCTGACCTGAATTTACAAATAAAAGAGATGATTGAGTGCTTTTACAATGAGGATATCCCTTGGAGGTAATAACCACTGCCAAAGATAGAGTCACGGCAGCAATAAGAGCATATCTTCTACAAACACATAAAGAGAATCCAGAAAGAAGTAAAAAAAGAAATGAGACCATGACCAGACTAATCATTGACTTTACCAATCAAAGCAATGAATTGAAAAGAATGATTCAGAAGCAGTGGGGCATCTTAATGCTAGATGAAACCATCCAAAGGGTACTATCCCCCAACCGAATATCACGTGCAGGAAAACAGCATCGTTGGGAGACATGCTCACTCAGAGCCACTTTGTGACCAAAAAAGACGTCACACCATCTTGGCTTAACACTCCGGGATTTTGGAAATGCTCCAAGTGCAGAGCCTGTGATCATAGTCAAAACATGACCGCATACCAGCTTTAAAATTGTCAGACTGAGAAAATCATGGACCATATCACATGTGAGTCCAAATTTGTTGTATATCTTTTAGAGTGCCCGTGCAAAAAGTTGTATGTAGGGAGTACCATCAATAAATTAAAGCTACAAATTTTACAACACCTACGTGTCATAAAGAATAAAGATTTGACGTACCCAATGGCTAAACATTTTCACGAATTCCATTCCAGTGATTGCAAACAACTGACATACCCAGGAATTAGGATCGTAAATCAAAAAGAAAGAGAAGGCAATAGAACCCTCAATCTACGTAGAACTGAGTCCAGAATAATTTTGGCCATTGGCACTGAAAACCCACCAGGGCACAATTTTGATGCTGAATTACACGTTCATCTATGATTTAAGAAAGATAAGAACTGACTGATGAGACCTATGACCGGAGATCAAACAACTGAGGAGACATGGGAACCCGGAGACATTATAATATTTGGAAGACCTTATCATTGCTGCTAAAATTTGCTCTTTGTCATAAATGGAATAGATGGAAGAAAGAATATTAACATTGTCTTCTCAACATGGACTAAAAATTATATTCATTTTAATACTTTTTACAGTTCAGAATTTTTACATATGTATATTTTTTTAGGCGTTATGAGTGACAAATTGTAGAACCTATTGATGATTTTTTTAATCTATCATTTAAGGTTTAGATGATGATTATGTACTTTACAATTAATCAACATCCCTCTTTCCTCCTTTTTTCTAAAATTAGATTTAGGTTACAAATGCACTAGTCACTTTATCATACAATGAATGTAACCAGAGAGAGTTATATAATTGTTGGAATTATAAATCAAGAATGCATTTCTCAGCACAATGAATGTATCATGTTGCCTCAAAGCAAAAATAAAGGATTATGCATTTACCAAGAAAAATTTTGTTTTAATTGGATTGATGCTTTTTCGTCTAGTCTGTCTTCACTTTTTATATGGGTAATTGCACTAGCACTTTAAAAAAGACATTCTAGGCACCAGGACTCTGTGTTCCAGTAGACGGCTGGGAGCCGGAACACGTAGACCGTCCTCTACTGTTTATGTCACTCTGGTTTGAATAAAGCACTTTGGATTTATTTGCTGGTTGTGGTGCTGTGATCCTTCACTAGAAACTCTGGGAACTAGGAAGGTGGTAATATATATATCTTCAAGGTGTGTTGATGTGTAGTTAAGAATATTAAATCTACACTTACCTATTTGCACCTACCTTCACGATATTTTAGTCATATATATTTTTTACATGATATTCTGCTCACACAATATTTATGTTTCCATTATTCTGTCAGTGATCCCATCTAGGGTGAGTAGTAAGAGTGCAGGTCACAGGCTAACACTAAAACATGCACCACACCGATGGAAAACTAGCCTTCTCCTACAGCACAGTTCCACAGCCATTGCAACAGTAGACAAATGTACATGGAACTTACCTGTGATTCTGGCAAGTTTCAGCAGAAAAGGGAGGCCCGGGACGAGAGGCCCCGTGACGGAAAGAGGGGCGGATACAGGAGACACGTTAAATTTTTTTCCTTAAATTTCTGCCAGGTCGAGTGTAGCGGTCTTCCCACCACAGTTGGTTCGCTGGTAAGGCACATCGTGATTTCAACAGTGGGAACTGGGGCTGGACTCCACTCATCAGCTGCTGTTGGCTGTTACGGCCATCTAGGCGAGAAGAGAAGTCCTGGAGGAGGCGGCGGTCTTTCATCCATGGGACTGCCAATATCGTATTTCGGCTATCAGACCACCTAGTCACATTCAGGCCCTTCAGCATAAAAATGTTGTGTCGCATTAAAAGATCATAACACCACCAATGCTGTTTATACAATTTAGTGCTCTTGCTCAAAACTGGTCATTCAACAGCCAAAATAGGAGGTAAAAACGGAATTTTACAGCATAAGATTTAAATCTGCTGCCACACAACAAATGCTCATCTTACTGAACTTTTCACTATGGCAAACTATGATGTCCAAAGATACTAAATGATACATTGGTGAGCATATTCCACTGAATTTATGCAGACATGACATACAGAGAAACATATAGTTGTTCGTTTCTACTGAATGAAATTAGGAGTCAGTGAAGCTGAAGATCAAATCCCTATCTGTCATTATCCCACTGCTCCTCATTTTAACTTATCGCCATTGGTTCTGTTTATCATCTCTGAGCTTCCATATATGTGTATATATTTTTTCATACCGTGTTCAGTAGCAACTTGATTTTCTTTTTTTTAGTTGTCTTAATTTTTTTATGTGTAAATATATTGTTTTCATATTTATAGCTTCATGACTTACTATAGGGACCAAATCAGGGTGCATCTAGTCTTACTTCTATATTGCAGTTTCCCTCCCAAACCAAATATTTTTGTTTCAATCTGAAAACATGTGTTCTTTTCCCTTTTTACGACCAATGAATCCCCCTTGAAACCAAGGTCCTCACAATTTTATTTAGTGAATTATTCACATTTTTCTCCTACACCCCCACTTTGTTTCCTGCATTAAGGCAATAGATTTAGTCAGTTCCTTACTTAACCATTGACTCCTGTGGGGGCATGTCCCTTGCAGGACAGTGGCTGTGCCAGTGCTGTCTCTGCAGGAGTGACAACATTGCCTCTCCTGTTTCCCTCTCTTCTTGCATCCAAGCAGGATATATGTCTTAACTAAACCCCCCTTCATCTCCTTTAGACATCTTTGTCAACTTCTACACTCTCAATTTTATTCCAGACGTCCATTGTTTACAACATACCTTGACCTACATACCAATGTATAGCAATGTAAGCCTAACACGCATAGGGACTGTCGCTACACTGCCCTGCCTCTCAATCCTTTACTGCAAAAACACAGTTGATGGACAGAATGTAGAACAATGTCATACATTCACCCCAGTACAAGGATCTGGGCCTAAATCCATCGTTTTTTTGCACTCCACACCACCCTGGGTTAGACACTGGCTATATGCAAATCAGCTCTGACCCTGTGCCTCATGGGAACAGTCCAGTCCGAACTACCAAGCCATGTCTTTCCCAGACCGGAATCAAGCATCCAAGGACCGGTTTCTGGCTATCAGCCTTCATCAGCCTGGATAGCTTGACTCCAGTGGTGTGGAGAGCCTGGGACTCACGTCTGAGCATACCCAGCCCACTCGGGGTGAAAATTGCAAAAAACACAGTTGATGGACAGAATGTAGAACAATGTCATACATTCACCCCAGTACAAGGATCTGGGCCTAAATCCATCGTTTTTTTGCACTCCACACCACCCTGAGTTAGACACTGGCTATATGCAAATCAGCTCTGACCCTGTGCCTCATGGGAACAGTCCAGTCCGAACTACCAAGCCATGTCTTTCCCAGACCGGAATCAAGCATCCAAGGACCGGTTTCTGGCTATCAGCCTTCATCAGCCTGGATAGCTTGACTCCAGTAGTGTGGAGAGCATGGGACTCACGTCTGAGCATACCCAGCCCACTCTGGGTGAAAATTGCAAAAAACACAGTTGATGGACAGAATGTAGAACAATGTCATACATTCACCCCAGTACAAGGATCTGGGCCTAAATCCATCGTTTTTTTGCACTCCACACCACCCTGGGTTAGACACTGGCTATATGCAAATCAGCTCTGGATTTAGGCCCAGATCCGTGTACTGGGGTGAATGTATGACATTGTTCTACATTCTGTCCATCAACTGTATTTTTTGCAATTCTCAATCCTTCACTGCTATGTTTCTCTTTTGTCTCATATGGTCCTAATCCCTGACTTCTTTAGGTACTTATTATGAGTTTAATGGTGCGTAACTGCCCCACTCCTGCACCACCAAACCTGTGTAGGAACCATCTGCAGGATCAGGAGTTTTCTCCTGTCTGTCTGGAAGTTCTTTTGTGTTCCCAGAGGGGTGCCTATGAAATAGGCACCCCAATGAGAATGTCAAAGAGATTACCTGCATGGCATGGACTGCTGAGGAGAGGATGTGACCTTAGGGCCAGAGCAGCCAACTGGGGAGAGTCAGCTCAGCATCCTGTGATTCTGGTCAAATCACTTAATCTCCCAGTGTCTACTCAAAAAATGAATGTGTCCTTGTGTAATGTAACTGGCGGTCATGTTAAGCAGTCCAATACCTTCGGGTTGAGTTTGCAAAATATAAACATGCAAATAAAATGAGAAAAAAATGCTGTGCAGGTACTGGTGTGCATGCACACATGGGAGCACATGTTGTGCCCCCCCTGCATGCACCCCATATTGCAGTGGTGCAATGGGGCCCTGTATGGCTCCCTTTGTTTCCTCACTGCCTCACTTTTCATCGTACTGCCATGAAAAGTGTGGAATTGAGGAAACTCCTAATATGCTTGGCGGGGACACAGTGGTCCCTGGCAGTTGCGGTGGTCCAAGAAAGGCCCGACCACCCCTGGTCCTGACAGGGCGGTCGGAAGACTGGCACTGCTGCGCCCCCACAAGTCTGGCAGTCCATGGATAAGTCCTTTCGATGCCTTCCAGATGGTGACTCCCTACAAATATGTCTGAGGGGTCAAATTGTTGATACCTATACAACTTAGACTGATTCAGAGTTTTGCACTACTTATTATATGTTTGATTTATATTATCACTGCCTACTTTATGTTTCACCATTGTTGCACCTTGTGCAATTATATATTGAACAACAACATAACACTCTTTTTAAATTCTCCTCCTATTTTATTGTGTGCATAAATTATGTGTGGTGATCTTTTATGTAACTGAGTTCTAGCTATACATTTTGCATCCCAAAACGTACGGATCGGGGCTTTGGGGTAAATTTATTTTTCTGCCAATTTATAATAATTGTTCTTTGTAATTTAGCGAACCTGAAGGGACTCTTGTTTTTGTGTTGTGTATTTTATCAGAAGAAAGCTGAATACTTTAATTTATAAATATTCTAAGACTATAATGCTCTCTTCATGAATCACTGGTACTTTAACTACATTGCCTTCTCAATTGCTCTTCTATAATGCCCAACCCTCTTTTCACTGTTCAGTGCTACAGTTAATACAACATATTCTGCCTTCAATGCATTTCTTGTAAGGTGATCTGTTGATCATATACTTAGGTCCAAAATATACAAATATGTTTAATAAATAGGTGATTTAGTATGGCAATATGACATTATATATTATATTATGCGATGTAATATGATATGATATTATGCGATGTAATATGATATGATATTATATTATGTGATGTAATATGATATGATATATAATGTGATGTAATATGACATGATATGATATTATGCAATGTGATATGATATGATACAGTGCTCCCAAATATAACTCCACAACACTTAGTAAAAGACTAAGCAAATCTCTGGGGCTTAAATTCATTTAGTTGAATTTCTATTAAACAGTCCAACAGTAGCAGGAACAAGAATGCACCACCTAAATGCCTTCTAAATACCTTCTACATAGAATCAAGATTAACTTTTCAAACAACTGATATCAATCCTGTCAGGTTTTCGACCAAACTTGTGCTCAAAAAGCAACTGAAGCAATGTTCTTTTATGTCTCTCAATGTCTCCACCAGTGACTACATATACTAGAACATGAGAGCCAATAGCAGAAGTGAAGAAAGGGGTTTTGGATATGAGAGAACACAGACACACAGGACTCCACACTCTGCCTGAACACTTCTGAGGTCAAGGAAGGCTGCAGGTTATAGTGGACCTCTAGAAGATGAAGAGATGCTATTAGAACACTGAACATAACGAATTGTGAACGTATATACCTATGGCATATCTATGTATAACCTTACGCCAAAGTGTGGCTGTGTTATCATTTGTGGCGGCAAATAAAGGAGTCAGCTAGGGATCAGAATAACTATTATTATACCACAGAAACATAAACAATAAGATACTGCAAGTTAATTGCTGTGACTGTCCCTCCTCCACTTAATAACTGCATGCAATGTTTCCTATTGTATGCACATAGTAGGGATATTTCAATGTACTAATAAATCAGGATTGTATCTTAATAGACTCCATCAAACAGTGGCAGAGCATACATATTTGACTGTATCAGTATTGGAAATTATTTTTGACGTCTCTTTATTGAGATTTTTGCAAAAACACAAGTAGCATACCACAGTCAATTCCAAAAAGCTATTTTAAAAGCATTGCTTTTTAGGGTCTGCATAAGGGGGTGTAAGACATTTTAATTGCTTTAAAAAATATTTTTGTTAAGAGCAGACATAAATAAATACTAACAGCCTGATTAATCAATCTCCCGTTTTGCGAGCCCCTAATAGCGATTCATAGGGAATCGCTATTAAGGACTTGCAAAACGGGATTCATGTAGGAATTGCTAAAAATATTGCGATTCCTACATGTTCCTTATTTGCGATTAGCAAATTGCTAATCGCAAATAAGGAATAACTCCCCATGCATTCCTATGAGCCTACAGGCCCATAGGAATGAATGGGGAGTTATTCCTTATTTGCGATTAGCAATTAGCTAATCGCAAATAAGGATGCGAGTTCAAGGGTGCAGGGGTGTCCAAAGGACACCCTGTAGCACCCCTGAAATGTAATCTACATTGGTGTTGCGCACACACATGTCCAAAGGACATGTGTGTGTGTAACATGCAACTTAGAAAAAAGCATTTAAATGCATTTTTCTAAGTTTTTGCTATTTACCACGAGGTCTGACCTCTCGGTAAATAGCGGTTCAAAATTGCAATTTCGCAATTTTAAAATGATTCATGAATTGCATTTAAGGAATCTCAAATAGAGATTCCTTAAACGCAATTCTTCGCAAATGTGCGAATTCTTTAATAGCGAATTTTGCATTTGGGATGATGAATCCCAAATGCAAAAATTGCACTCGCAAAAGGCAAGATTCTGAGAATCTTGCCCTTTGCAAGTGCAATTTAGCTTGATGAATCAGGCTGATTATGATTTCAAAACGAGAGCTGGGATCAATTTAATCAAATATTATACTGTTTTGTGCAAAACCCCCCAGCAAATCAAAGTGTAACTTTTCCTATCCCATCCAACTAAAGCAGGGCAATTATTCACATTTAACTACAATTAAAGTGCATTCTGTGCATGGTGCATTTTGTGCATATAAAGTACAATGTGCAAACAGGCAAACTTCTTTGAAATGCTGTTCATTTAACTTTGCTCCAGTTCATATATTACCTCGTCTGTAAACCAACTTTCAGTGACTATATTGGGCAGCTCCCTACAATATGCTCCCAATATTGCCATATGGCATTAAACATTTTCACCCTCGCACTCTCTTTGCATATGCATCTTCAAATTTCATAGTGTATGTCATCTTTGCCTTCCAGCCCCGAACTGATGGAATCAGACTGGTTCTCCAGTTCTTCAGGATAAAGGATTGTGCAATCGTCAATGCAATGGAGAGAAAGAACTGCCCTCCCTTATTAAGCAGCTGCCTCTCCTTGGAGACCCTAAAAAATACTAAGCTTGTTTCTGGGATTATTCTCTAGAGTGTAAAGTCTGACTAATTGCATCAAATAATTCATGGAGCCAGTCTACCGCCATCTGCTGATGACAGCGGAAATGGTTATCGGGGACCAACAAGTGTATTTTATGAACGGTTATATGCCAACTATCGAGATAGTAATGACATTCTTTTAAAAGTTGCCACTCGTGAAGATTTATGCCCTATGTCTGAGATAGCATACCAGTATCTTTCTGATAAATTGCACTGCGTTCTTTCGAGAAACCTGGACAGGAATCCAGCAATTTCTTTTTTTCAGAGACTGGCTCCTAAGCAGTCTAACTATACCAATTTTCTATACCCGCCAATTTGTATTTACAAAGTGCACAACCTATAGGATGCATACCATGGCCGTCTCCAAAAATATTCACCTCCAAGAACTGGACTATGCATCAAATACCTAAAAATAACCAGTTGGTCTCACATTTTAATTATGGCAGCTCATTCAATTAGGGTCAAGGGAAGCAAAAGCCATCTTTTCCGAAGCCCTTTAATTCTGCTAAACGTTGCCTCATAATTCAAGTGATACAAATGAGCAAAATTATGTGTAGCATCTATTCCAAGATACCTTATAGGAATTTGCAACCTTGCTTGGGACTGTAGTTGGATGAGGAGATCTGCAGCAACTACATTAATAAACAGTAGGACTCTGTTTTGCTTTGATTGATCCTATAACCCCCTATTCATGTAAACTCATCTATCCTCTGCATTGACCCTTATATATTTAACTCATCTGGCTGCAGATAAAGAATAATGTCATCTGCAAAAAGCTTAAGCTTAGCCATCCACTCTCACATCTGCAACAGAGTCTCTGAGCCCCAAGAGGTACCTTCACAGGTCTTGGACAAATGGCTGTCATCAGAGTGAACCCCTCTGACAGAAAAAGGAGAAATTTTGAGGTTTTGGTCTATTTGTGACTACTAACGGGCCAGTTCATGCCAAGATCTTGGTGCCCACGCTGGCCACAAATGTGAAGCTGTGGTGAACCCGACTCTTTGTGCTACTGCGGCCATACAAGATCTGCACTTTGCGCTACAGCCTTGACAGCCTGAGACGACACCCGACATGCGCTACAGCGACAACATTTCAAGACGCTCTCCCTTCTTCTCACGTCCTCCTCCATGGCGTACGGAACTCATCACGCTGTAGCGTTTTTTTGTTTACATTGTTTTTATTAACATTTTGCACATTACTAATACAACATAAAGTCGGAGCTGTGCTCATGTAGCAGGTGGGAGAAGAAAGAAAAGCTAGTGTCAATACCACGATGCACAATACCCAATAGTAACAAGAACAAGCAATTGCAATGCAATAGGTCTCGCATTTGCGAGACCTATTGGCATTGTAAATGACTATGCCTTTTATTTATGTGCTTTGAAAAGCAAACTCTAGCAAATGTGAGGCCACTTTAATGGTTCCACAACCCTTTCTTTAGAGACGCTGCTGGCCATATTCAGGTTACAGCGAGCCGCATCTAAAGAAAGGGGCGCGGCCACCATTAAAGTGAAAGCACAGCATGGGACTCTTATCCACCAAAAAAACTATTTTTTTTTTTGTAAAAGCGCCCCATGGTGAGTTTTCACTTTAATGTTGTTCTTTTCCTTTTCTTTAGACCCGGCTTGCTGTAACCTGAATCCAGGAAGAAGCATCTAAAGATAGGGCGTTTACACCATTAAAGTGAACGCTCGGTATGGGGCACTCTCACCCTAAAATTAAAAAAAAATAAAGGTTTCGTAGCGCAGCTGCTAAAGCTAAAGCTGACCACGCTGACAAATAAAATAATTAAAGAAGCACGTCTGCTATAGTTAAAGCGGACTGTGCTGGCAAACTAAATAAATAAAGAAGCTCGGCCACTATAGTTAAAGCTGAGCACGCTGGTAAATTATATAAATAAAGAAGCTTTTAGGAAAGCACGTCGTGGGTAGAAAAGGGGAAAATAATTAAAGAAAATAGTGCTCACAGACTAGATAAAGAACTGAAGAGATGCCATTTTCACACAGTCGCAACGTATTCACTCACATAAGTCACTGACTCTCAGAGAAAACGTATGTCATGCCTGTTTGCATGGTTCGTTCTCTAGATTAATGTTCCCCGCCTGTCCCCCCCCCCTGTGAAATGACCGATGTCTTTAGCAATAAGAAAGACATGCAGCAGGGAGGAGGCTGCAGGGGTTTTTCTGTAGACTAATGATACCATTTTATGACAACAAATTTCGGATAAAACATACTTCAAAGTTCCCCAAGATCGATTCTAGAGGTACACATCTTAAACGCGCGTTGGATTTTCCAACGTTCATTATTTTATTATTATTAGGGTTTTGTAGAGCGCGTAGTAACCCGTAAGCATCCCAGCGCTAGACCTAGACAGTCGAGAGGGAGGGTAGCAGAAGAGATCAGAGGAATCAGGGGAAGAGGTGCGTTCATGAACAGAGCCCTCAGGCAGCACAGCTATCCCTCGCGTTAGACAGACAGTAAGTACATGGTACGGCTCAGATCTTTCCTACCTCATTACACAGTTTTCATTCTCTGGCAGCTGAATATCCCCTCTGAAAACAAACCTTAAAAACTCAGGCTTTTGACAGCCCTCCGGTTATCCACATAATTGAGGCTAAAGAGATTCACAGGACAGCGTCATCCCCGTGCATAAATTTAGCATACAGCTGGCTGAAAGATTCATAAAGCCGAGCTGCCGCTCAATTTACACAGATCACCTATGCCACAATATATGCAGTGCTACTGGGTTGTACTGGGAACGGAAAGAGCAGATTTATTTTCCATGTAAGGCAGATGACAAAGACAGCCAGCAGAAGTTTCAGGTAACCCTCAGGTTACTTTAATCTAAAAGGTCACAGGCAGCGTCTAACCTTTTGACCTTAGAGGTATTTCTCTAGTACCTTTTTTCGCAGATTGCCTGGCCCTGCTGCAAATATCACGTCCGCGGATCCGATTGGTTCCTAGCGCGCTGCCGCCCTCTCACACAGTGTCTCGGAACCCATGCTAGGCACCTTCTTGCTCTGTGGTATCCAGTCTTGAGGTTGACGGAGCAGGTTGTCTCGGGAAACCCCACCAATGTCATTGACCTCGTGCTTTCTGCTGACTTTCCTGTGAATATCCCCCTCCCCACCCCAAAAGCTGTCGCTTACTAATGCGAGGAGTGCCTACCTCGGTGTGCACATCCTTGTGAACACCCCCCCCCTTGAGCTTGTGTGTGCATAACAAAAACATTATATTGCATGTGGCTTGTGAGCATGGAAGGGGGACAGGAGATGTGCACACCGCGTGGCTGTATGTGTGTGTTCACGAGCTCCAGTCGCCCCTGCGCTTGCCCATCTCCTGTCTCCCTTCCGAGGCAAGTCGCGCTGTGTCGCCAGGTTCGAGACCTAAAATCAAAAATGTAAGTTATGGCGGGTATTTCCAACCATGAGTCAATGTCCCAGGGAGGATAGAGCAGTGCTGGCGAGTCACGGCAAAGAGTAGCATGTAAACGATTCAGGTATAGTGCAGTTCGAACCCAATTACGGACATAGTGCACAACAAAATGAGGACAACATAAGTTAAGGAAGGGTAGAGTGGAGTCGCCTAAGACCTGCTGCCATGTCTAGTGTAACCGGGGATCATGCTGCAGTTTAAACTGTGACCTTTTTAATGGAACTAACCTAGTCTCTGTATCTGGTCCGCGCTCCATCCTAAACTTGTCATTTTCACCCGGTCTCAAATGACTAGATGACCATGAGTGGTGAATTGTGCTTTTAGACACTATGCCTACCTTAAATCTTTGAAAACGCACATCTCCTGTTCTACTGATTGGATTTTTGTTGTTTTGGTATCAACTATTTTATTAAAATATACTCTATTTTTCTAACTTGTTGTGGTGTTTTTCTTGTGTTTCCCCTTTATTTATGTTTGTGTGTTGCTTACTGAACACATTGCCTCTAAGATGAGCCTGACTGCTTTTGCACCAAGCTGCCAGAAAGTGAGGCACAGGTTAATTTAGTGACTTTTTGTAGATCGCCCTAAAAGGGTTTGTGGCTGTTACTTGAGAAGGGTTTCACCCCCCTCAAACAGCAACCCAATTTCTTACAAGTATCAAAGAAGATCTAGCATATATTTAGTTTTATATTTTTAGATCTGGACTGTTTAGTCACAAATGTTGAGCAATCATTGTTCTCTGTTGATTTCCTCATAAATGTTGAAATATATCTTGCTCAATAAAGTAGCAAGAAGCTCTTGGGTCATTTGAAAGCTAAACAAATTGTCTTATAGTGTTCCATTTTAAAGTAATATTTTAAAGCACACTAGCTAAATACCTGTGGGCCTAAAACCCATTTAAAAAGCTCAAGAAATGGACCAATATATATGGAATAAAGTACATCCTGCAGCACATTATTATGATATTGCAAGTCACAGAGGAGTTCTCTGACCACCTAGAGGCAATGGAGCATATTTAAATCAGCAGTTTCAAAAATGGTAATAAAAACATGGCCTATTCTTCTTCTCCTTTACATTTACAAATGATCAGCAACTAGCGGAAAGGAGATATTCATTGCACGATTTTTATTTTTTGCACACTTTAGGAAATAATAGGAAAGATAACATCTCTATGCATATTTTATACAGTGTTGTTTTTTAAACCTGAATTAAACCTATTTTCAACTGATTCTAATATCTTTTTTTGGGGGTGTGTTGTTTAATGTTGCATTGGTGATTTTTCCTAAAATTCATCATATTTGCAAACATACAAACATTTTCTTATGAAATTAGCACAACACCAAACATTTAGTACTTGTGTGGTAAGGGTGATTGTGTGACCATCTATTATAAGGCATAAAACTCCCCCTGCCACATATTATAAGGATATTGTCACCAAGGCATTCCATGACCATATATAGGAATGAGTCCGAGTCCTTTATAAGACATTTCTTGACACCTTAAGTCTTCCTTAAATGAGAGAACAATTTCTTAATTTCCTAATGTCTTTTATAATTTGTACAGTGAGCACTATTTAAGGAGTGGGTGTGAGGATGCTGGATACAGAACACATCTTCAATTGCTAGTTAAAGGAGGGCATCAGATGCAGTTGTGTGGTATGTTTACTGTTCTCTATGGTAGCTTCTGTTTTATAATGTGTTGAAGTGGGCTGTGGGCCGAAGGTCCTGTGAATGATAGTTGGGCCTGTAGAGGCCAGTAACTCTTAGCTGTGTCTTCAGTAAATCCTGGATCCTTTTCATCTTTACACGGGATCGTGGCACCTCAGCATGCCTGTGCTAATGCCTGGTCACCTGTGAAGGTAGTGGAAATGCCAGCCTAATGTTAGATTGTATATAAGGATGTCAACTATGCTGCATCCTTCAACCATTTAGTGGTGAAAAAAAAGAGATTATACAGGAATTACACACTGCACTGAATTATGCTACATGCATGCCATGATTCCAACCTGCTCTGAGAAGTGAGCTTCTGTGAGATGTCAATGGAACTCATGAACAGCTGCTCAATGTGGCATATTATTAAGAAATCTTTCGCCACTTTAGCGTCACATATCACCGAAAAAGCGGCAATTTTTTCAACAAGAACACTCTAACTTGCCTTAGCGCTTGTTTACATGAGGTAGCTTCCGTTTTTTTTTTGCTTTGCATGTCATTGATATTTATTGCTAATGACATGCAAAGTAGGCGTTCCTCACCAATACAACATGAAAATAGTCCCAAACACAACTTCACACTATTAACAATGCTGCACCGGACTCGCAAAGCGATTAAAAATGCTGCGCTTGCTGCGGTTATTGCAGGAATTTAACACCTGTTTAAAATTTGACTTATCCATCTTTGGTATTGGAGGTGGATGGTGTGGTTAAGTTCACACTTGCCTATTAGCCAACTTTTCATTAGAGCTTACTAATTATCGCTTGATTTCCCATGCTATTGTTGCTTAACCCCGTCTATTGCTGGATTTGACATCACCTCTACCCAAAGCGCTACTAATACGCGGCTAACATGGCAATGTCAACCAGCGATAGACGGCGATTAAAGAAAACACACTAAGCTTGATTTGCGATGATTTAAAAATTCTGTTGCTAATATGCCCCTATGAATCCATCTCAGTGTAGAGGCAGAGGGGCGGATGTATTGTCATCATGCAAGGTTGCATTGGCCAGCTTGATCATTTGTGATACTTAATACTGTTGATGAAAAAGTGATGTCAAGACCTGGGCATGAGGTGGCCATTATAGCTAATTGTGATAGGGCACATTAATTTAAGGGAGTAACGCTGCTTGAGGTGACAAGATACATACAAGCTACAGAATGGAAAACATACTGTGACTTTGGCATTAAAGACCGGAATTTTCAGTGCCATTATAGTTTTTGTACATGAAGAGACCTCTTCAAGTAACATAACCTACACTTTAGAGATCATATTCACACTTGCATTATGGCCCAAGAGTGCCTTCATATGTTCATGAATTCCAAAAGTGCCCCAGCGCAGGGAGAGAGGAGAGCAGCATGACATCTTAGTAGATATGGTACTGTTCTGCTCTCTCCCTTTCATCTAACTCAGCACAGCAAGTTTAGCTGCTGTGCTGCATGCATGATTCATAGTAAGTATGTAATGCCCTGCTCTACTTACAAACAAGTTTGGTATGTAGCAATTTTCTTTCTCAGCCCATTGCCTTAAAAGAAGTGTGGTTTTGAGGAGTGATGAGTAAAATATTTTCTTTGCATCTTGCAGATACAAAGAATAAAACAGCCCTGATGAGAGATCAGAGACATTGTGCCTGATCTCGAAAAGCGTCGGCACTTTCATAGGGTGGAATAAAATGTCATCTTCACGATACTAGGACCGGCTGGTCCAGTATTGATTTGTTTAAGAGCCATTCATTTGCTTATAATTCCCCCTTGGATTGGTTTTCTCTATATTTTTCTCATTTTTTGATTGTAATGTTTGTTCTAATGTTGTTTGCGATGTATTCTTAGTTTTTTTGTAATGTTTGATGCAAGGAATTTTCTTTTTTGTAATGTGTAAAGAATTTGTTTTTCATGCATGTACAAAGTATTTATAGCTGTGTAAATATTTAATGTATTGTTTGTTTTCTGTCATGTAGCTTGTTATAACTTAAAAAAGATTTTAAAAAAACATTGACACTAAGTAAAGTGTCGAGGGTGATCACAATAAATTGATCGTTCCCTCTCAAGAAGCTTGTGGAGATTTTGTGGTTTGGCCAATTTGTGTTACATATTCTATAAAGGGTCTAGCCCCCACCATTTGTTTATGGACCTATCCCCTTTTGTTCATTGATTCTTAGTAAGGGCCTGATTTATATATTGGTGATAAGCATACTCCATTGCAACAGCGAAGGAGTATATAATGGTCTGCCAACTAAATTTATGTGCGGGTGGACCATAGTTTGGCAACATCAGTGTCAGAACCCTGTTCAGAGGACCATGGGGCATGCAGGGGTTACTGGGCGCAACCAGAGGTTGAGGCCTTTTACTCCTAATGTCCCGGGGTCCGACATGCTAGGGATCCTCAGCAACTAGGCCAAGTACACCTTATGCACTTGACTTTCAGGGTTAGCAGGGTCTGAGTAGTTCAATGCTCCTTCTCTGGGGAGGCAGATACAGTGGGGTGAACACAGGCTCCCAAAGCAAAAGACATGTAGCAGCAGCAATACATTATTGTCCAGTAAAATACTTACTTTTCAGAAAAAATACCATTTTATTTTACTGCTTTTAACTCAAAGAGTAATACCATATTCACAAATAACTATGTAGTCACCTCTGAGGTCGCGACTCTAGTGTTTTGTAGACAGTTCCTTGTGTCACACTTCCTCCTTACTCTATTCAATTCAATATTTTATTCAAGAGTTAGAACATGAGAGCCAGTGCATAGTATTATAGATAACAAAACATTACAAGGCTCACACCACATGCCATCATAAAATTTACCGAACTAACTTGTACACAATTCGGTTATGAATGGTCTTTCAAGTTTGCAGAGTAAGGGATGAGATAACAAACAATATCCTGAAAAGTGCATAAACAAAGGGTAGCTACCAGTTCTTATGTTAAATAAAACCCAAAATTCTATTTCGAATAAAAAACTTTTAAAATTAATTACCAGGCGAGAAAGGAAACAAAGCATCTCCTAAATATGTAAATGTACAAAAGGGAGTAGATATCAACCCATTCAAGTACAATTTAGGAAAGAGCAGCATGGTAACAGAGTAACTAAGTGTGGCCGGATTTATGCAAAAAGCCATTCAGTAGCAGCTAAGTTATGTGCAAAATGCATGCAAAGTTCCACTTCAATTAAGTTTGAGGAATACCCGAAAGGTCAGAGTGAGATATATACCCAACATATCCCTAATGTGCAAAATAGCAATAAATAGCAGCTAGTAATGTGCAAAATACAATTTAAAAGAGCAAGATATTAGTACTTCGTAAGATTTTCTTAGGCGAGTTAGTTAATTACCCAATTAAAATAAGTATGTATATATATGACAAATTTTAAATATATACATAAATTCTTTAAAGTAATTAAAAAGTTTTACACATACGGCTTTATTTTTGGACACTGTTTTGCCGAAAGATCATCGGGATCCAATGATAACGATTCGAGATCAATACGGTACAAGCAAACAAAACATAATGTAAAGTCTGGGTGCTCAGGTTACAAAAATTACAAATTCTTCCATTATTCAAATTCTTCTTGTACACCAAAGGTTCTCTAGCAATAGTAGTTATTCTCCATTCAATATATTCAACATCCAGGTTATGCCCCACTAGTAGTCCAAGTCTCAAGAGTTCACTCCAACTCGGTTTTAAAGTCAAGGGTGTTTCAGGGCTGAAGCGCTATCTAGCAAGGAAGTTCGCCCGGGGCCAACTGGGCCTAATTCAGACTTACCCACACCTACAGGGTTGGAGCAACTGGAGTTCCTGAGCATGCCTCCTCTTCAGGTGCTGGATCAGCAGCCGCTGTTTCAGGTGAGCTCACTGCACGTGGCTGAAATGCGACAGAGGTGTCTCACAGTTCCACCTGGCACATTTAGACTATGGTTCATCCCACAGTGGGGAGGGGAAGGTACTGTGAAGGTCACAATGCTGGTCCCTCTTCCCACTGTAGGTGATTAGGGGTTCCCATCAGAGCCACACTCAAATGATGATCATGATCAGGTCACGCTCACACTTCTTGCTAGTCCCGGTCACCCCACCTAGCACATGGGGTCACAGTATCCCTACTACACACTGCCTCTGACCTTACCAGCATAGCGGGAGCCTGCACGGTGGCCCCTCCTGGCATACAGGGTCATCAGATCTTTACTGGGCAAGGCCATGGCCCACTCCGCATAGCAATCTGTCCATGGCGGCTGCTTCAGGCATACAGGGTCACCGATCCCTCATTGAACAGGGATCCCATCCTGATTGGCACAGCAACAATTACAGTTCACTTTGCAGCATCCCCTCCTGGAATGGAGACTCACTGACACCTCATTGCCCATGTGTTCCAGCTTGATTGGCACACCGACATCCACAGCTCACTTCACGGCGGCCCTCCTCTGCCATACAGGGGTCACAAACTTTTTCCTGCCTATGGGCAACAACCTGATCTGTGCAGCAGCCAGCTCACTCTATAAATCCCCTTGACAGTATTCCCCACTTGAGCTCACACCCTCTAACGCTTTCCTTTACTACTCAGGGCAAACTGGTCCTAACAAGCAGACAGGCACTGATGGTGCAGACTTCAGGATTGGTGGTTTGAATTCACTGGGTGATGTCCCCTCAACCAGCAGGCAGACTTGCAGGCTTTGGCACCCAATCCTGGTCAAAGACTAAAGTCTTGCAGAGCTTCTTATCACACAGCCTGACTAGCTGCTTGACAGTTGACAATTTTCGGGGTCTCAAGCTCCCCTTCTTATAGTCCATTTCCAATCAATTATTCAGGTATTTGTATTGCATGGCTCCTCACCTGTGAGGGTTTCAAGGTGCTAAGGGGGGGGGGCTGCTGGTCCGTCTGTGTGTTAATAACATGGCTTGCCGGAGTTGGAGGGACAGGGTGTTTCAGTTCTTTGTGGTGAGGTAGAAGAAGGATCTTCCTCTGGTTCTGGTTTTGTGGATCTGTGGAATGGAGGCCAGGACGAGATGGGTGAAGCGGAGTTGTCGGACAAGTGTGTGGAATATGAGGCGGTGGTTGAGATATGCTGTTCCTGCATCATGGAGAGCTTTGTAGGCATGTGTGAGGAGCTTGAAGGTGATTCTCTTGATGACTAGGAGCCAGTGGAGTTGTCCAAGGGGTTGTGTCATGTGGCAGGGGATGTCAAGGACCATTCTGGAAGAGGCACTTTGGAAGTTCTGTAGTTTTCTCAGCTGCTTCTGGGTGACGCCGGCATAGAGTGGGTTGCCATAGTCTGGTCTACTGGTGACCACTTTTCTGGATTCTGTGGGGAGCCATCTGAAAGTCTTTAGAAGCAGGTGGACCTTGTGGTAACAGGATGAGGATACTGCATTGATTGTCGGTTCATGGAGAGCGAGGACTTCAGTATGATGCCAAGGTGGGTGCATGCTCAGTGGGTATGGTAGGAGGGGTTTCTAGCGCACATGGCCACTCAGAATCATCCCAAGATGAGGGGGTGGGTCCCAGGATGAGTACTTTGATTTTGTCCAAGTTAAGCTTGAGGTAGCTGTCCTGCATGTAGGAGAGTAGGATCTGCTTCTTATAGTTACCCCCACTTTTTGCTGATGTTTCACTGTTTTCGACTTAGTCTGACTGGGATCCTTCTATTCAGAACCCCAGCCTAGCTGCTTTCTCCTCTAAATTGATTGCATGTACTTTTGGTACACTCCAGATTGGATTCTGGGGTACCCTTATAAGTCCCTAGTATATGGTATACCATATACCCAGGGTATAGGTACCCCAGAGGCCTCCCATGGGCTGCAGCATGTATTATGCCACCCCTGAGAGGCCACTCAAATTGACGCCACAGGTCTGCTACTGCAACCTGTGTAAGGTGGTGCATGCACCCCAATCTTAGATATTGGTTTACTATATCTACCTTATGACTGCACATATAAACCTATCAGTCACCCCTATGGCAGGCCTTATCAATCTTGAAGGCAGGGTGCTGGGATTTATGTGAAAGGGTGCCCATGCATGAGCAGAGCCCCTCTGACCGGAATCAAGCATTCTAGGACCGGTTTCTGGCTATCAGCCGTCTTCAGCCAGGATAGCTTGACTCCAGTGGATAAGTGAGCACGGGACCCACGTCTGGGCATACCTTTCCCACATAGGGTGAACAGCAAAACACACAAGATGATGGATGGAATGTTGCACAATAGCAAAACGTTCACCCCCAGTCACAGATCTGGGTTTAATCCATCGTTATTTTGCTCACCAAGCCAACCCAGTTCAGACATGGCCATATGCAAATCAGTCTTGACCCTGTGCCTCATGGGAACAGTCCAGCCCGAACTGCCAAGCCATGTCTTCCCTGGACCGGAATAAAGCGTCCTAGGACCGGTTTCGGGCTATCAGCCGTCTTCAGCCAGGATAGCTTGACTCTAGTGGCTTAGTGAGCACGGGACATGTCTGGGCATACCCTTCCCACATAGGGTGAACAGCAAAACACACAAGATGATGGACGGAATGTTGCACATCAACAGTTGTTTTTGCATTTGTCACCCCGTGTGGGACGGGTATGATCAGACGTGAGTCCCGTGCTCTCCACACCACTGGAGTCAAACTATCCTGGCTGAAGATGGCTGATAGCCAGAAACCGGTCCTAGGATGCTTGATTCCGGTCCAAGGAAGACATGGCCTGGCAGTTCGGGCTGGACTGTTCCCATGAGGCACAGGGTCAAGGCTGATTTGCATATGGCCATGTCTGAATTGGGGTGGTGTGGTGAGCAAAAAAACGATGGATTAGGCCCAGATCTCTGTACTGGGGTGAATGTATGACATTGTTCTGCATTCTGTCCATCAACTGTTGTTTTTGCATTTGTCACCCCGAGTCGGACGGGTATGCTCAGACGTGAGTCCCGTGCTCTCCACACCACTGGAGTCAAACTATCCTGGCTGAAGACGGCTGATAGCCAGAAACCGGTCCTAGGATGCTTGATTCCGGTCCGAAGAAGACATGGCTTGGCAGTTCGGGCTGGACTGTTCCCATGAGGCACAGGGTCAAGGCTGATTTGCATATGGCCATGTCTAAATTGGGGAGGTGTGGGGAACAAAAAACAACAGATTTAGGCCCAGATCTCTGTACTGGGGTGAATGTATGACATTGTTCTGCATTCTGTCCATCAACTGTTGTTTTTGCATTTGTCACACCGAGTGGGACGGGTATGCTCAGACGTGAGTCCCGTGCTCTCCACACCACTGGAGTCAAACTATCCTGGCTGAAGACGGCTGATAGCCAGAAACCGGTCCTAGGATGCTTGATTCCGGTCCAAGGAAGACATGGCTTGGCAGTTCGGGCTGGACTGTTCCCATGAGGCACAGGGTCAAGGCTGATTTGCATATGGCCATGTCTGAATTGGGGTGGTGTGGTGAGCAAAAAACGATGGATTTAGGCCCAGATCTCTGTACTGGGGTGAATGTATGACATTGTTCTGCATTCTGTCCATCAACTGTTGTTTTTGCATTTGTCACCCCGAGTGGGACGGGTATACTCAGACGTGAGTCCCGTGCTCTCCACACCACTGGAGTCAAACTATCCTGGCTGAAGACGGCTGATAGCCAGAAACCGGTCCTAGGATGCTTGATTCCGGTCCAAGGAAGACATGTCTTGGAAGTTCGGGCTGGACTGTTCCCATGAGGCACAAGGTCAAGGCTGATTTGCATATGGCAATGTCTGAATTGGGGTGGTGTGGTGAGCAAAAAAACGATGGATTTAGGCCCAGATCTCTGTACTGGGGTGCTTGTATGACATTGTTCTGCATTCTGTTCATCAACT
Source organism: Lissotriton helveticus (assembly GCF_964261635.1). Taxonomy (NCBI): domain Eukaryota; kingdom Metazoa; phylum Chordata; class Amphibia; order Caudata; family Salamandridae; genus Lissotriton; species Lissotriton helveticus. The sequence continues at coordinate 1,757,966,032 of NC_136068.1, read as the reverse complement.
GTTTTTGCATTTGTCACCCCGAGTCGGACGGGTATGCTCAGACGTGAGTCCCGTGCTCTCCACACCACTGGAGTCAAACTATCCTGGCTGAAGACGGCTGATAGCCAGAAAAGGGTCCTAGGATGCTTGATTCCGGTCCAAGGAAGATATGGCTTGGCAGTTCGGGCTGGACTGTTCCCATGAGGCACAGGGTCAAGGCTGATTTGCATATGGCCATGTCTGAATTGGGGTGGTGTGGTGAGCAAAAAACGATGGATTTAGGCCCAGATCTCTGTACTGGGGTGAATGTATGACATTGTTCTGCATTCTGTCCATCAACTGTTGTTTTTGCATTTGTCACCCCGAGTGGGACGGGTATACTCAGACGTGAGTCCCGTGCTCTCCACAACACTGGAGTCAAACTATCCTGGCTGAAGACGGCTGATAGCCAGAAACCGGTCCTAGGATGCTTGATTCCGGTCCAAGGAAGACATGGCTTGGAAGTTGGGCTGGACTGTTCCCATGAGGCACAAGGTCAAGGCTGATTTGCATATGGCCATGTCTGAATTGGGGTGGTGTGGCGAGCAAAAAAAACGATGGATTTAAGTCCAGATCTCTGTACTGGGGTGAATGTATGACATTGTTCTGCATTCTGTACATCAACTGTTATTTTTGCACTTGTGGTTGCTTCGGAAGCACGATTGGGTGGTGTCCAGGATGTGGTTTTATTCGATGAAGTCAGTGAGTTGGGCGTTGATGGCCTTCTCGATGACCTTGGCTGGGAAGAGGAGGAGGGAGATGGGTTTGAAGTACTTGAGGACAGTTATGTTGGCGGATGGTTTCTTCAGCAGGGGGTTGATCTCAGCGTGTTTTCAGTTGTCCAGGTAGGTGGCAGTTACGATGAAGCAGTTGATGGTGTGGCTTAGCTGGGGGCGGTGAAGGCGGCTGTTCTGTGGAAGATGTGGTAGGGGTAAGGATCCGATGGGGCTCCAGAATGGATGCTTTTCATGGTCTTGAGTGTGTCGTCTGTGGTAAGCAGAGTCCAGTTAAGCATAAACTGTTGGGGTTCGGCGTGGTTGCGTGTGGTGGTGGGGTTGGGAGTAGTTGTGGGGTATTGGTTATCGAAGCTGTCATAGATCTGCCTGATCTTTTGGTGGAAGAAGGTGCTGAGTTTATTGCAGTGATCTTGGGTAGGTGGGACATCTGTGGTCTTGCTGTTGGGCCAGGCGAACTCCATGACGATGGCGAAGAGTTCTTTGCTGTTATTTGTGTTGACATTTATTCTGTCTTTTAAGGCTGTTTTCTTTGTGGCTTTGAGCAGAAGCTGGTGTGCGTTGACAGCAGATTTGAAGGTTGCGTTGGTTTCTGTTTTTTTTTATTCCTCCATCTCTTCTCAAGTTGTCGGCTGGTGCATCTGGACTTGTGGAGGGTGGGAGTCAACAGCTGGCTTTCTTGGAATGATGCTTGCCCGGCATCTTCTTCAGGGTTGCTCGAGTGTCGGTGCAGTTGTAGATCCATCAGTGATGGTTGCGAGCTGTGGTGTTGGCATCTGTCGGTGTTGGTAGGGTGGACGCTCCCAGGAGGTCTGCAAGATGTTCTTCGGTGGCCTTGTTACAGCTACAGCGGGGGCAATGACTGTGGTGGTGAATGGTGGGTGCGGTTGAAGGTAAAATGTACGCAGTGGTGGTTGGTCCAGTGGAGCTTCGAGTGTTGTCTGTAGGTGATGGTCCCGCTGGTGGAGAAAACGGGGCCAGGCATGTGTCTGGCTGTGTGGTTTGGTGTGGTCACTATGAGTCCGATGTTGGCAAGGATCTCAAGTAGGGAGGCGATGTTCTGGTCACTGGGGTTGTTTAGGTGGAAGTTGAGGTTCCCAAGCAGATGTACTCGGTGGATGCGAGAGCCTGGGGTGAGGTGAGGTCTACGATGGCATCGGTGAATGGCGGGCGGGGATGGGGGAACTGTAGATGAATGGGCTGTGGAGGGAGTACTTGGGGTTGGTCTGGATCCGGAAGTAGAGATGTTCCATGGTTCTCTCATTGGGTTGTTTGAGTCTGTGGTCAGTAGAAGGGTTTTCTTGTGGACAATGGCGATGCCTCCTCCTGGACGGTCGGTGCGGTACTTGCGGGTGATTTTGTAGCAGACGGGGATGGTGATTGTGATGTCCCATCCAGAACTGATGTTTGGTCCAGGTTTCCGTGAGGACAGTGATGTGGGGAGCGATGTGAATGAGAAGGTCCCAAATTTCTACGGAGTGTTTGTTGAGGGATCCCACATTGAGGAGGATGCAGTTGAGCCAGTCGGATTCATTGTTGGTCAGCTGGGCGGTGAGAGGAGCTGTGTGTTGACATGGGTGAAGACATGATTGCATTTCTGGCAGGCAAAAGGTCCAAGGGTCTTCTTCGGTGATGCTAGGTGGAAAGCAGCATGGCATCCAGGGTTGAGGGAGAATAGGGAGCTGGCATCGTAGTGGTGGAAGGTCTGAGAACCAGGATCCCTTGCACTAGACGTGGTCCAGACGGGGACGAGTGCTGAAGGCTTGCCTTTAGCACACCTACGGCGTGCCTGCTGCACACAGCCGCAGAGTGCCCACCATTAAGTAGCACTGCGGGGGTTGGACAGCTGGGAGATGGGAAAATGTGGGAAGGGACACTGGAGAGGGGCAAGGCTACTGGGCATCGCAGCGGTATGGCAGACGAAGGAGAAAACAGGAGGTAAAAGGAAAGAAACAGCTAAGCCAAAAGGCAGAGAGCAGGAAGAGACAAGGAGAGAGAGGGTAAAATACAGAAAGAGAGACAGAAAAAGCAGAAAGAGAGACAGAAGGGCAGAAATAAAAGAGAGAGAGAAAAGCAGAGAGAGAGTAAAAGCAGAAAGAGAGACAGAAAGGCAGTCAAGCAGCAGAGCAGTAATGCTCTACCACTGGACCACCAGGGATAAGGCACAAGACAGGAGCTTGCGGTTGAAAAAGGACCTCGAACTCCTGATCTCTGGGTCAGCAGCAACTTGGACAGAAACAGCCACCAGATGGAGCAGCGCTGTGAAAGGAGCGAGTCTACTAAAAGGTCAGTGGACTGCATTTTTACAGCGCAGCAGCCACCATCAAGTAGTGATGTGAGGGTTGGACAGCTGGGAGGTGGGAATATGTGGGAAGGAACACTGGAGGGGGGCGGGCCATGAGGGATTGCAGAGACAGGGGCAACAACGGAGATTTTATTACTATGGAGATTGTTGTCCCATATGTTGTTTTCTTCAAACCAGCTGTCATACAAACATGCCAGGCTGGGGACGAAAGGACTGCCCATAGATGTGATTCAAGATTTTATTATTGAAAATAAGAAAAGATATGTTGGATGGACAACTCCCTTCTGTTGAGCAGTGTGTCAAACTTAAATAAGCATTAACAGGTACCACAATGATTGTGGTTCCTGCATATGCTTCATAAATGAATACTGTAACAAATTGGGTTTCTGGTTGGCAAAGGTGTGCACCCTGTACAAGCAGTAGCCACAATCCTAGTCAGGGTCAGCTAATTACACACTGAAATATAACGTGTTGCTCACCCTGTGGTAGCGTGGCACAGAGCAGTCAGGCTTATCTAGAGAGGCAATGTTTAAAGTATTTATGCAACATACACACACACACACACACAGTAACACAATGAATACACCACAAAAACACTCGACAGAGATTTATCAAAATAGGTTATTATATTATAAACAAAAGAAGACCAAAAATAAAAATCCAATGTATGCAAGTTGAGATATTGAATTTTAAAAAGAATAAATACAGTAAAGCACTCAGAAGCAAGTAGTGCTAAAAAGGATACTTTAGGTCACGCTGGACGGGAGCAAAGTCAAAGTTCAGGCTGACCTTGTGAAAGCACAAGCCGGATACAGGACCCACGCAGTACCTTTCCTGGTCGCAAACAGCTAGATGCGTCAATCTTCTCCATGCAGTGAACATGATAAGTCAGTTCCGAAGATTGATGCCGGAGTCGAGAGGGGTTGAGCGAAGCCTAGATTCTGCCACATAGTCAAGGAGATGCTTCGATCTCACCAAGTTGCAGCAGTGGCAATACTCTGTCTGATGAGTCGGTCTCTAGAGGTAAAGCGTTTGTTCTGATGCGCCGATTTTACTCCCACAACCGGGTCGATGCCCCAGTTTTATTACACACAAACAGGAGATGTGTGGAAATCCATGTTGCAAGTATCTGGACCACTTTCAATGAGCCAGGCACTGGAGCAAGGGTAGAGCCTTTAATAGAGTTCAGCTCTCCTTCAGCAGAGTCAGGGAGCAGCATGTAGGAGCGCTACAAACAGAAAAGCAGTTCTGCCAGATCAGCAGTCCAGTTGAGTGCTTTAAACAGCACAGTAGTCCTTCTGATAAAGGTTCAATTCAAGATTCAGGGGTATCTGATTTGATGGGGGTAGATACCCAGTACTTATAATTAAAAGTGCCTTTGATGTTGAAGGTGACTTCAAATCAGCTGTCTGAAGTGCACAAGTTCCCCATCCAGCCCAGTACTGTCTACCAGGTTATCTATTGGAGCTCCTCCCTTCCATCCTGCCCAGCCAAGGTCATCATAATGCAGATGTATGTAGATGGGTAATCAGACACACCTATCCTGCAGCTGTCACCCGTCCCAGATGTGTATTGGAGACAGGCTGTCAGGCACACAGAGCGAAATGTTCAATTGCTATATGTGCCATTTCCAAAACAGTAAGGTTAGATCCAACTTCACCAGTAAAGAGGATTAATCAGACTTAGCCCACCGAGTCCCCACCTTGCCTTTCCCCTTCATTCGGTTGCAGGGTACTCACCAGTGTGGGGTCTCCCTGGTAGTGTGCTGTCCGTGACCAGCCCTCACTCCTGTATCTCGGCGGTTGTTCAGGAGTCTGTCAGGTTGATCTTGGAGTCTGGTCGTGGCTTCAGACGTGGTGCAGTGGGTCCGCTGCCTCAGCGCCTCAAGTAGCGGCTCGGCATGGCGGTCTGGCTCACCGGAGAGCAAGCCCGGCCACGTCGCTTCGCACTGTAGCTGGTGTGGCGTATTGCTCATGCGCACTAGACCCGTTGGCCTTGCTCTGCTGCGGCATGTCCTTTTGGAGTCTGCCATGCTGGTGCTTCAGTCGTGGCTTTGCGCTTTCTGAGCAAGGGGGGACTGGTGGCCTGATCAGCTGCATAGGGAGCCTGCCGCCTTTGCACCAGACAAGGTACCTCATCAACTCCCAGCCGACCCCCGTTTCACTGAGGGGATCATTGGGTCTGCCTACACAGGCTGGAATCTTGCGTTGCCCAACTGCTGGTGTTCCAATCCAGACCTCTCCATGGCTCTCTCCCCTGTGGGTTCACCTAAGCTCCGGAGCCCTCATTGTCAGTGACCAGCACACAGTGACATCAGCTGGGAGGACCTGACTCCGATGGATCGACTGCTGCGGCTGGAAGTTGGTCGTGGCCTGGGTCCATTTTGTCTTTCCTTTCCACTTGTCTCCAATAAATTCTGAATCAAGATAGCGACCATTCCCTACTCATAGGGGAAAACAAATCAAATCACAGGAGGATCGGCACAACCTGCCATGGAAATCAAAAGAGGACTTGGAACAACTCTAATTGGCATTAAAAGGAAGGTAGGACTATTCTATTCTATATACAATCCAACACTTCTAAGAGGAAAACTTGTAGATCTATTCATCAGAATCATCTCTTGCATCAACCATACTATAAAGGGGACCGCTTTCTACTCTATATGCAATCTAACACATCTATGAGGAACACTTGTAGGTCTTAGCATCTGATTTATCCCAAGGATAGCCTATATTATAAAGGGCTCTGTCTATGCTTTTATGGCCTGGTGGATTTTCTCTGTCCCCTTACAGATTACTTTTAGCACCCAGGTCCATCACTAACTGGTCTAATCCTCAGATAAATCAAAAATCTAGGATCCCGTAAACTCGCTCCCTCCCTCACAAGAACTCACCTTGGCCTCTCTCATAATAGATATTAATCTTATCCCTGCAGGTCCCAACTCCTTCACTGTTATTTACCCACCAAACCTTTCCAAAAATGCAGCCAAAAAACACAAACACCGATTACTCAAATCCCGACCCGGAACCTTAATCTCAGGTGTTAACTTTTGTGTCAATAAGGATAAACTATTGAATGGCCTCATCTTCTACTCCAGAAAACGGGAACATTGGAGGTTGGTCTTCTATTCCATGCTTTGTTTATCGGATACCAGAAAAACCCTGCATGGCCTCAAACTATGAACCTCGCCCTTCTTCAGTGCGAATGCCACCATCACCCTCTACAACTATGGCATTATCCTAATTAAAGCCTCCAATGACAATTTAGTTAAGATGGATAATACCTTCCCTACCCTCAATAATACGGCAATCTCCAACTTCAATCACCCCTGACTTAACCATCCTACTACACAAGACATCACCCTCACTCCCACCACTATACAGAGGATGTCTCCAACCCCTCATAACCCTACTCACCCATCAAATGATCTTGGAACCACTCAATCCCCTGTGGTTGTCTTATCAGACCCCCCCCACGTTCCATTCGACCACCGACTCTGATAGCTAGTGGTGTTACATCACCAATTTCTTTCCTTAACTCTCAGCGGTTACAACACGATTCCCATGGCAGGTTATCCTTTCACGCTTCACCGCCCTATCTCTCTCATGGTAAACTCCCTAGCACAATCTCTCCGAACTTGCCACCATCTCAATCGGAGTTTGCCCTCCACTGATTCTATCCAACCCATCCCACCTCCTCTCACCCACTGCCTATCCTCTACACCTATGTCACCACACAACCCCCTCATCCCGGTGCCTAACTCCATGTGAAGTGGTACTCCACAAGACACCATTGATTCAAGTGCTCCTCCTGAGCTCCTCAGTGCCACCTTAGACCCACCGGATTTCCCTTCAGACACCACCTCTCTTTCAAAACTTTCCACACAACCATTATCCTTTACCCAACACTCAGCTCTGGCTGCCCGCCTTGATGAGATTTCACTCCACCTGTGACTACTCATAGATGAATTTCATGAACTGGCAGCCCTCTCTATCGCTCATATCCCTCTGCTCAGAACGTTATGCGTACCAGGGAACTCGTCCTTGATCCCCACATGCCACATGTCCCAGACATGCGTTCCTCTCACCTTACCTCGAAAACATCACCCCTCCCTAATGCCCCCTCGCGCGCCAGAAGAATGTAGACCGAGCTATCGAACTGTGATATTGATATTCTTCTCCTCATTAAATACTGACAAGACCCCTCTGGACTCATACTATGCCCCTCTGGGTTGAATCCAAGCCATCCATGCCAATCCGAACAGGGAAACGCCCACAACCTCAGAGCTATAAACAATGACAACCTCAAGCGAGTAAATATCATTCAGACTCCGACCGCCCACACACCTCTCCAATTGAACTGCGTACTACTCAACTACAGATCAGCTAGTAAACATGCATCCAATATCTTTGCCCTCATTCTAAACAATTAGCTTGATATCATCATCCTCATGGAAACCTGGCTAAATTGCTACTCCCCCCCCATCCTTGACCTTTAGTCCCGTCTAGCCGCAACATTATTCGATTGGACAGAATTATAAAACAGGGCGGAGGATTAGCTTGCATACACCGAAATAAAATCTTGGTCTCACAATCTGATTCCTCCGCTCTGACCTCCAGTGAGTACCTATGCTTCAACATCTCAAGCAATTACTACTCTGTTTGCAAATTACACACATTCTATCTCCCACCTGAAGACAATCTCTCCTTCCTTGAACAATTAGTGGAAATCATCTCCTCCAATGTTGACACTCTAGTTTCCCAAATCTTCCTGGGAGAGTTCAACCTACACTGGTCTAGCCCAATCGATCAAGCAGTAAATTGCCTTTAAAAAAATTAGCTGACACAATACTGTGAGAGCCCAACACGTAATAGAAGGAAAACCCTTCTCAATTGATTCCATTATCCCTTGCGATTGGTCTGACCATTATTGCATCTTCTTCCTAATTACCAAGGAGGTGTCCCCGATGAGGGTCCAACCCAAGAAAATGAAGCAATATTAATATGAATATTAACTCCAAGGATCTAGTAACGCACAGTATAAAGGCCTTGACTGCCCTATCGGACATGTTTGATGGTCATGTCTTCACTGATTCCTATAATTCCACCATCTCTGGCACCCTGGATGAAATAGCCCCTTCGCAACAAAAGAATGTCTCTTTCAAAATCTATAAACCCTGGTTCAACGACAACTTATGTGTAGCAGAAAGATCCTGGCTATCAGTACCCTCCACTGAACATCTGATTCACCTTAGATCTGTTAGGAACACTTACAACAGAAAAATCAAGAATGCAAAGGCTGACTTCTTCAGATCCCAAATCCATCAAGCCAGAACCCGCCCCAAGAAACTGTTTAAAATTGTTAAACAACAATTGGGCAAGACACCCAACAGCTCTGACCTTGGCGATGCCCTTCCATCATTCAACGATTTGGCTGCCTTCTTCACTAAGATAACAAAAAGCACGAGTCTCGACCTTGAAGCACAGAGGGCTCTTCTCCCAACCTCTGGGAGGGCTGAGCATCCAGCTCACCATGAGCAGCTCATTCCCACCAGAGTTAGCACCAAGAACACCGCTTCTTGGAACTCCTTTACTCCTCTCCGGGGACCGTCCGAACCACGCCCACCCCTTATTTCGCCCGCACCATGGTAGAATTTCTGGCGCGGTTAAAGGGTTAATGTCGCAGCTAGAATGATCACAAAAAGAAACAATCACATCTCCCCAGTCCTCAAATCCCTAAACTGGCTGCCAGATGAAGTAAGAATACAGTTAAAAATAGCATGTATGACCCACAAAGCCATACATCTCAAGACCAGGGCCGGACTGGGAATCAAATCCGGCCCGGGCAAAGTGTTCAGCCGCCTGCCACCGAGCTCTTTGCCAGGGCTGATTTTCAGCCGATTTTGTTGCAGGGCCGATTTTGCAGCAATACTGCAAAATCGGCCCTGTAACAAAAACAGCCCCCAGAGGAATAACCTCTAATGATTGTCTATGTATCGGAAGGTGTCCTTTCCTGCACATAAACAAACCTTTAAATAAATGACATTTTATAAGTTCTATGTGTGCTAATGCAGCACACATAGAAGTTGTAAAATGCGATTTCTGATTGTTTATGTGAAGGAAGGGAACCCTTCCTGCACAACAACAATTGTCCCTGCCACGCAGGCATTCTTGCACCATGGTGCAAGGATGCCTGCGTGGGCATGGCAGAAGTTTGTGCACCAGAGCAGGGGGAGGCACGGAGATGAGCCATATTGTTGTAAATATGTCTCATCCCTGTGCTTCTAAACCAACTCAGCGCGGTGCAGCATATGACTTGCTGCACCGCTCTGCATTAGTTTATTGTGAGTCTGCCCCTAAGTTCTTCCCTTAAACAGCCCTGGCCCATTACTTACTGACTATCACCTGATTGACTACTAGATTATTGAGCAACTTTGATTTGCAGCACTCGCATGCTATGCTCAATTTTGTATTGAATGTTCTTCTCCATGTATCGTATCCATCCTACCCTAATTGTGATGTTCTCCTATCTTGATCGTTTTGTGTATATTCAAGTTATGCTTGTCCTTCCCACCTCCATACCCCACCTATCCTAACTGTAAAGCTCTCTGATACCCACCTGGGTCACGTTTGCGCTATGTAAAACTTTCTAAATAAATAAATAAAGATATGAAACATGAAAGAACTATTCCTCTCTGATCAGGAATGACAGCTTAATAGTGTATTAAGGAATTTCCAATGCTAACCTATGAGAGGAGTAGGCCTCACAGTAGTGAACAATGAAATAGGCTGCGTGTCACTACAAAGACATGCAAAACATAAAAGTACATGTCCTACCTTTTACTTATATAGCACCCTGCCCTTAGGGCTCCCTTAGGGGTGACTTGTATGTAATAACAAGCATTTACAATGCAACGGTCTCGCCTTTGAAAAAGTTAGAGCTATTGGCATTGTAAATGACAAAATTTGTATTTGTGTTGGTTTTGAAAATAGATAAATAAATGGCACTGTCATTTACAATGCCAATAGCTTAATCTCTCGCAAATGCCACACACAAACACACAGAGCCGCACTCTTCCAGTAGTCAGTGGGCAGCGTGGAGCAGACCAGCACCCAGCCCGACAGGGCCAGCAGGAAGGCCACCATCTCCCCCGCCATGCTGGCCATGGTCACCGGCGAGGGTCACAGGGCACAGGTGTCAGAGCTGAGGGCACGGGTGAGGGCAGAGGGCACAGGGGTAAGAGCTGAGGGCAGAGGGGTGAGAGCTGAGGGCAGAGGGGTGAGAGCTGAGGGCAGAGGGGTGAGAGCTGAGGGCTTAGGAAGAGCTGAGGGCACAGGGCAGGGTAAGAGCTGAGGGCAGAGGGGTAAGAGCTGAGGACAGAGGGGTAAGAGCTGAGGACAGAGGGGTAAGAGCTGAGGGCAGAGAGGTAAGAGCTGAGGGCAGAGAGGTAAGAGCTGAGGGCACACGGGTAAGAGCTGAGGGCACACGGGTAAGAGCTGAGGGCACAGGGGTAAGAGCTGAGGGCACAGGGGTAAGAGCTGAGGGCACAGGGGTAAGAGCGGGTAAGAGCTGAGGGCACAGGGGTAAGAGCTGAGGGTACAGGAGTCAGTGAGGGCACAGGTGAGGGCAGCGTGGTGAGGGCTCTTTTTGTTGATGGTAAAAAAGATGATAGAGCACTGTTTGAAAAGGAAACAAGATGTGTTTGTTTTAACTACTGGCCTTTCAATTGTTAATTAGTCGCTATTTTGGGATCACATTTTTTAAAAACATTTTTGCTTGCAGTTTAAAGCCAGGCCCTTTCATTTGAAGCGTCTTAGTAGGTCAGATTTTAAGTGCATAAAATGTTAAGTGCTTTTGTTCAAGGTGAAATGGGCTCTTTGCTCTAGGAAGCAGGCACTGTTTAGTGGGTGTCTCTTTAGTACCCGGATGGGGCCACATATTTAGGGCCACCGCCTGTGGAGACTTAGGGTGGGGGAGAGTACATTTGGATCTCGGTTGGTTTCATGTCCGTGGTTGGGGGACTCGGCTTATCTAGCAAATAATACTATTTACCATGATTCGCAACATATTTGCTACATGTGGTATGGCATCGTCGAAATATTTCCTCTTGTTTTTTTCACGCAATCATTAACAAAGCTCCACGGAATATTCTTCTGGGGTCAAATAAGGAATTTTATGACCTCAAACCGTGTTGTATGGAGTACTTCCGCAAGAGAGAGTCTAATTGGAAAAGACGATAGTTCAATCCACCACGCCCTCGGGTGGTATCCTCAGGAGCCAGCAGCCTTGGGGTCAAACCACCCCATACTGCAACGCCCCCTTCGAAGCCCACAGTCTACCTCGGTCTGTGCCCGCTGCCCTCTCTGCGGCCTCGCCCTGCACCCTCAGGCCCTGGCTGGGCTCTGGATCGAGCTGGGCCTCTCGGCAGCACGCCCTCTCACCATCCCCGTGCGTGAAGCCTCTTCCCCAGTACCCTTACACCGTGCCCCGACCCAGAGCCAGGTGAATGCCTGACTGTGAAATCAGGCCGGGCTTCCATCTCCTTCCTCTCCCCGGAACGAGAAAAATGACTTCAGACCGGAGAGCGTGCGCGCGCTCCGGGGAGACCACTGGATAATCCAATGTGCTAAAAATGGCGCTAAGCCTCTGCCTCGGGGGGACCACCAGATGATGCCCTCAATAACCTGACAATTAGGCAGCAAAACTGCTGGGGCCCACAGCCCGTAAACAGTGGCCCCCGGGGAGGTCGCTGTTGAACGGCAGGGACCCCAGTGGAACGGGCTCTGGAGCCGCTGCAGCTTTCATCGAGATCTCGCTGGTGCCTGCGCACCAGACCTGCCTCCAACCTCGGCATTTGTTCAGATTCTTCTGAAATTGCTACTGCATAAACCCTTATTGACATATATTTGGAAAATGACGTGCCTGCATGCATTATCGCAACCCACCTTAGTCAAGCATGTCTGGTGTATCGTTTTCAAGGTAACAACAACAAAAAAGATTTGCAACAATCACCGTCAGTGTAAAGGCTTGAACTTGCGCCCTAAAAAATAAAATGCTAGGCAGGCAAACGAACAAGCACCTACGGGCACACGGACAGCGGGAGGGGGGGCGGGAACAGACAGCGGGAGGGGGCGGGAACTGCATGCATTATCGCAACCCACCTTAGTCAAGCATGTCTGGTGTATCGTTTTCAAGGTAACAATAACAAAAAAGATTTGCAACAATCACCGTCAGTGTAAAGGCTTGAACTTGCACCCTAAAAAATAAAATGCTAGGCAGGCAAACGAACAAGCACCTACGGGCACACGGACTGCGGGAGGGGGGGTGGGAACTGCATGCATTATCGCAACCCACCTTAGTCAAGCATGTCTGGTGTATCGTTTTCAAGGTAACAACAACAAAAAAGATTTGCAACAATCACCGTCAGTGTAAAGGCTTGAACTTGCGCCCTAAAAAACAAAATGCTAGGCAGGCAAACGAACAAGCACCTACGGGCACACGGACAGCAGGAGTGGGGGCGGGAACGGACAGCGGGAGGGGGGCGGGAACGGGCACACGGACAGCGGGAGGGGGGGCAGGAACGGGCACACGGACAGTGGGAGGGGGGGCGGGAACGGACAGCAGGACATCGCGCAACCCACCCCTGAAAACGACATTTTGGAAGTGTGGCGAAAACAAAGCTTTAAAAAAAAAAATAAACCACCGCCCACCGCCGCATGACGATTGCAAAGGGGCGGGATGAGTAAAAATCGCGGGAACGCCCACGAATCTGCTCGCAGAATGATGAGCAGATCTCTCTTCCAATGGCTAGCCTCCATTTATGGAGCTAGCCAATGGAAAGAGAGGGTGGGACAACACACACATATTGTAAACATTAGATTTCGCCTGCGCCGAATTTCGACAGGCGAAACCTAAAAAGGGGATTATAAGCCTTGGCAAGTAGTTTTACATGCCAAGTCACTGTGACAGTAAACTGACCACTCAGGCTCTGCAGTGGCAGGGCTGAGACATGTTTGAAAGCCTTCTTTTGTGTGTGGCACAATTAGTGCTGCAGCCCACTAGTAGCATTTAACGTACAGGCCTTGGGTATATGGAATAGCACCTTACAAGGGACTTACAAGTAAATTAAATATGTCAAACAGGTATACACCAATTACACACATGTTTAGGGAAGAAACACATGCACTTTAGCACTCATTAGCAATGATAAAGTGCTCAGAGTCCTAAGGCCAACAAAAAGATTCAGCAAAATGTGGAGGTAAAAGGCAAAGTGATTGGCAGAAGCCCACACTAAGGCTGACAGGTTTAATAACCACAAACTTGGCCGTCATTTCTACATTTGGCAGATGTTTACTCCAGCAGGTCGATGGAGTAATTTGTTCCGTCACCCTGGCGGAATAAACTCAGTCTGCCAAATAATGAAGCACCCCTCAAATCTGGCCTGGATTTGCACTAGAGATGCACTTTTCAATGCTAATTCCTAAGAGAAAACAACAGCACAGAGTCAGACATATAAGATGTGTGTTTTAGGGTAAAGAGCACATTTTCCTTGTACACATGTCAGATGATGTACAACTTCCCCTTTTAGTTGTACCTGCTCTTACTTAGTGCTAGTATTTTGGGCAAAGCCATTTCACACTAATTTAGTAGATTGAGATTTTCACCATAACATTGTATGTGCTGGTCCACATCAGACACACCCCTTGCATACATCGAAAGGGGGATGACAAAAATGGGTTGCACATGCTCAACTTTGAGTTTTTGTGCATAAAAGTTAATCCAAAGTTGCTGTTTGCATCACCTGAGGGCAAATCACATGGCCCGACTCCAAGCCTCAGCACAATTCTTTAGTTAATCTGTTTTCAAGTTTCCACGATAATTTGAGGTTGATTGGTGTGAAAATTATTAGTGTCTGTATTTTTAAAGGTGTCTTTGTTTGTATCTGTTAGTTAGATATGTCAGCTTTTAACATATGTGTCAAGTAGCTTGGGGAAACAAGCTTTAGAAAACCAAATTGTGGTTCCCTATGTATTTGGTAGGCACATTTCTGTGTTTATCATCACTTTCAAAGGAAAAATCAGACCAAGATACCATCCCCATTTTTCTAAGTCATCCAAGTGAACCACTGTTAAAGTGGAAGATGAAGTTCTTAAACTATGCAGCATGTAAACTGTAGCTGTTGATGCCGTGCCTGGAAGCAGAGGGACCTACGCTACAAGCCTCCTCTGAGCAGAGCACAGATGATCATGGAAGGCCCATATCAATGCGTGCTAAGATTGACACAAATTGATTTGGAGGGAATAAAGTCGTATGATATGCAACCAGACACCTGATGATAATGGGACAATGAAAATAAGGGACAAAAAGTTGCCCAGTCGGCGTGAATTACAGCCATGCAAAACTTTGGTTTGGCAACCAGGCCTTAAGTTGGTATTTATGTTGTGCCATCCAAGTAAGGATGAACACCATTGCATACATTTCTTATATTTAAAGTTGCATTACCCTTGACATATGTATGAGTTTTCTGGAGGCAAAGAGAGATTGAGTGGTATATATATATGTTCATATATTTTCAGTTAAGTGTCAAAACAAGGATTAGAACTCTTATTTCAAAGCTGACAATTTATCCACTAGACCACATGTCCTCTAAACCTTTTCTTGTGTAGAAGAACTTATAGGACACCCCTGCTTAAATACATGAAAACCCATCTCCCGATAAAGCAGGCACCAAAGGTGTAGTCAGGAAGATGTCCCTCCATGTTGAGGACCTTATGCAAGTCTGACGATACTGTTAACCTTGTGTCTGAGGGAAAATTTTCATCTCGTAGTCTTTAACTACCAGGGCCTTGATTAGACATTAGCTCCATAGATATGACCTCACTGGTGTGAACTTTGGCTCAGTGGCTATGATTTTGAGAATGGATGTTGCTATAAACTCATCATAAAGAACTATAACTAAAACAACGTTATCAGGGCATTGTTATAGCTACATTACTGGAGCTATGATTAAGAGGAAATGAGATTGGAACTGTAAATAGGTATAGGCCCATCATTGAAACCAGCACTGCCTCAACTTAAATATTTGATTGGACATAACTGTAAGTTAATTAAGCTATGAGTTAAAATATGTGACTTTGGGATTCAACTTAGTTTTACATATAAAGTGAGGAGCTACGAATAAAATGGTTTGATCATGTGACTGGAAAAAGCTCTAGGACCATCATGAGGACCTGTGACTGAGCAGGTATGATCTTGGGATTGGATAGAAACATTCAAATCGGTGGGGCTGTCACTGAGAGGACTTAATTTTGTGGTTGACAATAGCAAGAGGTTAATCAGGAGCAGCTATGACTGAGAGGACAAGATTAAATATAAGTACAGGTTTTTGCAAAGTGATTATAGTCACCAATGTGCCAGGGTTTTCAGAAGTGCAATAAAACAGCCTCTAACCTCCATCTGCATAGGGATGTCCCCTAGTTTCAGGCTCATCCTATCATGACTTTCTATTTACACTGACAGACATGAGCAAGGAGTGGAAACTACAGAAAGTAAGCAAATCTTTTATAGCAATGTTTACTCTTTATCTTTCTGATCTTTGAGACCAGGAATAAGAAAGCCAGTGGGAGGGTTACCAAAAGGCAAGGTGTGGATAGTAATTGCTGGTGACCCTTAGTTGGAGTGCATGGCAAATTGTGGGGAGCTATGCACCGTGAACATGATCATAGGACTGAGAGAATGTTTTTGTTAATCTTTGATAGATACAACAGAGAGCACATGATCTTAGAACTGGTGTGTTTTGAGGTGTATCCCAACTCAGCCGGAAGTCTAATCTGTTGGAAGAGAAGGTCTAAAGACGTCTTGGCATATACTCTCATCAGTAAAGTCTTCACTTTGAGTGGTTGGTGTGTGGGTTGCAACTAAATAATGCCTGCTGAGTTGGTTATTTAAGTACTTGAAAGATGGAGACATTTCAGGTTAGATCTTGCCTGAAACACTTCCAAGTAGGCAAACTTGAAGTTTTAGGGGAAAGTTTTGTTCACAAAGCCTGGGTTCTACCCTCCAACTTAAGTCTTCATTAGTGGAAATAAACATGAAAGTGTGTTAGTTCATTGATTAGCATGTAAGAGGTAACACTTAATGGAACAATCAATACTTCCATGGTCATTTTGGCGTGTTATTAGAAGGGGGCCCCTGTCTCCTTCATATGCGCCAATATTCAATTTACTTTCAAATGGAAGCTATTTAATCCTTAATGACAAAGGTTGTAGTGGGATGAAACTGGGAGTGCCATATGTTGTGACAGTTTTCAGAGTCCTAACATGTTATTTCCACTCACACCCAAAATTAGGTTAGTTACCGTTTGACTCTCAATTCAAATTTTAAATGTTAACTTTGATAAGTTAAGCTGACTGAAAGCCTTATTGTTTCAGAAGGACGTTGCATTAACATCTGCTTGAGAAATTAGTGATTTTCAAGTTTCAAGGTATTCCTCTGAAATAAAATTGCTATTGTGCACAAACCTATTTCACCATTTTGGTGAACTTGTGCGCCGAATATTTAATGCTTCAAATAACACTGGAGTGGTACACTTTTTTAAAGAAATTGGGTATGATTTTGTTATCACTTTCAAGAAAGTATTCGGAGAGATTCAGTCGTTTTTTCACTCTTTGATTTCCACCATATTTCAAGGCATACAGCTATTGTTATTCCTGCTAATTACTGTTTTGATTCTATTTTTGTTACTCCGCAGTGGATGTTCCACTGCAAGACCAAATGTTGATGGACTTACCACACGTTCTGCTGTGTCATGAATTCATTATGTAGTATTTTGGAGTGTCTTTACTTCGGTAATTGAACCACAACTGGTTCTTGTCTTTAAACCTGTGTGGTTACAGTGCATGTATCCTGTGTTCCGCTGTCTCTGGTGCCCTTTCGAGTGTGCACTAAACCTATGTCTTGCAATGCAACTGGTGCAATCTATGGATATGGATCTGCAAGTGAATCTGCTGAGGTCTCATCTTCAATGCTGTTCTGTGAGACTTCCATTGCTGCAGGATGCTTATTTTTTGCTATTATCTCCAGCCAGCATGGATGCTTCAGCTCACACATTTCTGGGATCTCGCTCTTCTACTGCAGGTACACTACTGGCTCTCACTCCATCAGCGTTGGCTGATTGGAATGGGGACTACCATGTTTGTTCTTTGAAATTTGCTCACTCTGGGTATATCATCTGCTAATACATATTATTTATTGGATCCCTCTGACTTTCTGAACATGTCTAACTTTTTGGAAGCCTCCTAGCATTTTAATTTGGTCCTGTGTTTTAATAAAAATTAACCTTTTATTCATTTTTATTAATTGCTCACTTTTAAATTGCCATTCAATTTTTGAAATGGCTTTTATTTGCTTTATTAAAGTAGATCTTATAGCATTTTGGCTGCCATTTTTAGGTTAGGTTTAATTTTATTTAGCTGAGGCGCTCTCCCGCCAAGGTATGGGTGTTGTGGGCGTGCCTAATTGCTCAGCGTCCTTGATCAGACTTAACAATTTTTATGCTGTAATATGTGTACATGTTTTAATCTTTTATCTTTTTAACTCTTGGTTTTAAGGTTTTAATGGATGTTTTAATTTTTGGGGCTGTGTTTAATTTTACACTTTGACATCTGTTTTAAAGTGGGACTCTGATGTATTTGCTGTGTTGCACATGCTTTTATGATTGTAAAAATCGAATAAAGCTTTATGAACTTGAACTTGTTGTGGGCACAAGAGGGCCCATGCTCAGTCTCCATTTTAGCCTAACGTTTTTGATTGACATCATCTTCTAATGGTGGCTTTTTACATGCTTTGCGTTTACAGAATAATGTACTGGGAAATTATTATACATGTAGTTAATGTCTTAGCAAGCATTGTTATCATGCTATTCATACACTATGTACAAGGCTAGGCACATAGAATGCAATACCCTTGTATGTGGTTGTCCAGTTTGAAACAACTTTTTGTTCCAGACTAACCATCGCATCAGCGCATCACCTTTGACACAGTGCAACTGGAAAAGTGCTTTTGTTATATAAACAACATCTGCATTACATTTAGCAGAGGATGACTTCTTTAAGATTGTGCTTGAATGTGATGTACTGTGACTGAGAGGCAGTCATGCTGATTCTTTCCTCTATCCTGCAAAGGATAATAGCCGGTTCTGCACATGCTGGCTTACTGATACATCATACTCAGGTGTGGGGGATTTTGCTGTCCCAAGGTATCTGGCAGAGGGTACTCCCACAATACCCTCCATAGTACAGGTAGTATTAGGTAGGAGGATAATCATATAATCATATAGTAATGTTATGACGGTTTAACTTTTAATCTTTTTCACCATGCTTGAAATGCTAGTTACAATACGTTTTTTCTTCTACCTAATAATTCCAGCACACTCTTTCTATACAAGAATGTGATTTTTTCAATAAATGTTTGAAAAGCCAATTCGTATCTTTCTGGTGTTTACCTTGGGTATTCAAAAGTAAACAACGAAACAGTAGATCTATTTTCATGTTTTCTTTGGGGGGTAAAAGAGTGGGCATGTTTGAGGCTGCTAATACCATCTGCTACCTTGGTAAGGTTAGGGGTTCATATGGGGTACTGCGAGCTAGATAGGAACCAGGACAGCATTCTCTGATGGGATGTGTGAACTAAGTTCCCATATTCTGAAGCTTATGTTGTCCAGATAACAGTTCTATTTAATTCATAAGAACTGTAGAACATTCTAGTACTTGATAGATGGAGAGTGAAGACAGCTTGTTGGTGACCAAGTTTATGAAGAATATTTTGAGTTATTCCCTCAAGATGGAGGATGACATGAGGCGGCACGGAGTGGACAGAGTGTTCCACATATGTATAAAAAAATACCCAGGCATAAAAAAGAAACAAGGGTCACCTAGGTCTAATGGTTTAGGATATTAATTTATTATTTACTTCATGTTACTGAAATATTCTGAAAACATGTATCTTTTTTCTTTTGCCCAGATCAGCATCCAAATGTTATAGAATATTTAATACTCAGAATGACTTGTGCAATATTTACAATAATTAATTGTTCTGTTTGTTGTAGGTATAAAAGAGCTCTCCTTAAAGGAAACGGCTTCCAAAAGTGTGCTGTCAGAAAGATATGAGTCCCAGTATGTGGTTGGTTAGCCTCCTTGTATTCTTTTCACTGAGCAAAGGTAATATTGAATGAACTTGAAGATCATTATTTACTTATTCTCAAAATGCAAGAATGAATATTGCATTTGAAGACTACATTAAATATATGGCAGGGGCGGTTCCTATGTAATGGCGGAGGAGCATCGCCCCACTTGTCAGAGTCAATCATAGAAAAATAATATGTAAATGAAACAATAACATTTTACTTTTCTTTGATTGATTTCTGACACGCATGCGAGGTGGGGCCAGGCCCTGACAGGCAGTTAGTGGCACTCAGAAGGGTGCATGTATGTTTGGCCATCCTTCCTACATTACTGACATCTCAAAGTAGGTGGTAATGCATTCACAAAAAGGGAAGGCATTGCTTGCAACCCCTCATCCACTGTCTATGTAAAAGAATCAAATGTTGAAATGTTGTTAATAAAAGATGTTTCTTTTAAACGGAGTCCCATTCTTAGACTTTAAAGAATAACTCAACAGCAGGTATGGTGACCCCCTAATGACCACCATCCCTGTGATTGCCTCCAATCATAGTGAGACACAATGTATGACCTACCTCATTAATATACATGAGGTATGTCGGATTGCAACACAGTATGATTCAGAATTTTGAGAACCAATCGATTATTAAGCATGTATTCATCATAATCATCTTCTAACTTATCCTAGATATTGCCAAAAGTTACTAAGACTCTTTTTTCCTAATTCAAGACTTACCAAGAGCTATGTCCTAAGTAGGAGCTCAGCCCTGTCTTCACCAAGACTCACTACCAAGACTCAATACAATGCTCTTGAGAAAAGATAACAAAGAAGTCTGCACCTGGTAAACATACCAAATTCCAATGAGCAGGAGAACCCTTTTATTGTAGCACGAGCGCTAAAGCAGACAGTACAGTGTGTGTGGGGCTCAGTTGTGACAAGAATATAGAACTGAGGGGCTGTTTCATGAACATTGCTAATTAGAATTGGTTTAATATTTGTGAGTGTGTTCTTTAGTACTGTTGTACTATGTATTATGTACTGGACACTGTGTATTGAGTATAATGTGGGAGAGAATCATTTGGAGTCACACTCTTGCTCAACCAGTGCTTAGGGTGCTGTCATTGGTAGCCACGACTGGTCCACAATTTCCTTTTCAAAGAACACATCACAGGCCACTGTCACCTAGGTCTTAAAGGTTCTAGCAGTTCAGACCTCATGATTCTCAAAATAGGGACTATGGGCCTTATTACGAGTTCAGCAGTCCATAGGACCGCCAAACCTGTGGTGGCTGCCTAACTACTGCCACACAGCAGGCCTGCCGTTAGACTGCTGAGCATATTCCGACTTTGCATTTTACCACCCTTTTCAAGGCGGTGAATCGGCCATGAAAAGAGTGGTGCAAAGGCAATAAAGGGCACACTAAAAGGCATCCCTGCTGGAATTGAGCCTGGCGGTGCCTGTGGGGAGCACATATAGTGTATTTGCACCCCCATTTCTTGCAGATGACACACTGTCCAGGAAGGTGCAGTTGGCACTCCGGCAGCTGAGTTCTGCATGTGAGGTTCTTCTATGAGCCTAAAAGTCTGCCGATGTCAGACAACCACGGGACCGTCCGCCAGACAAGAATTGAAGAGCTAATCTGGTGGGTGGCAGCAGTACGGCTTCGGCGGTCCTACAGCGGATGGCACGTTGCGCCATCTGCTGTAGTACCGCCAAAGTCTTAATAAAGCCCTATATGTCAGTCAGACATGTACAATTAATATAAAGTAGTTTCAAATGTGCATTTGGATCTTATTCTTGGGAGACTTAGCTTTTTTTGTTTGATCACAATGTGACACTTATCTCGGAGTTGCCTCAGTTTACATTAATAAACACCAGCGACACCTGGTAATGCAACTAGTCGGTCAGTCACATTTAGTGGACTAACTTATCTGCAGCTGAGTGGTTTAGAAGTTCAATAGACCTGCAAAATCTCAAAAATAGGAAAACCTCAGTAATGATGATTCTCTAAAACATAATAGATTGATAGATAGAGTGAGAGATACCTTTTTATTGCACAATTACTTAAAATCATTGCAATTAGTTACATAAAAATCTGTAAAAAGCACTTTTTTCCTTTTTATGAAAAATATATATCAATTTTTAGCCCTATCACTCTTAAAATTGACAAATTTAAATTCTTAAATTATCAGTATTTACAAAAAGCGGCTGAGCTCGTGGGCAGCATGTTTAAAATTCTGTACAATTATCAGAGTTCATCAGAATTCTTACTGTTGCCAAAAACTTCATTAAACAGGTGGACAATTGTACCGAATCACATTTTATGCACTCTCCCATTGGCTTGTGGCATGTTTGTACATTCAAGATGCGCCAGATGGGGCAGGGCCAAAAGATACTCAAAGCACTCAAATTCTTACAGATGCACAGCATGTGAATTATTGTTTCCTCCCAAATTCCGCAGAGTTGGCACTGTGAGTCTGTGACTTCCTTATACCTTTGACCAAACTTGTATTCAATACGTGGGATTAGTCCAAACCATAGTCTCATTAATTGGTACTTCACTGTTGGCGTTAGTGGAGATGATAGGTAGTGAGGCAAGCCTCAACAGTTGTAAAGTTTTAACACCCAACTTCCATGGCTTAGTTTTTTCACAGCTAGTGCATCACACTCAGTAGATATTGACTTTGCTTGTTTGTTTAGTATTTTTACTGTCACTGCGGTGGGTAAAGAGCAAGACCAAATTTCATGAGCTTCCAGTGCTTCTATACAATGCATTAACATTTGTTGCCTGTTTGACTCTGAGTTATTTATGAATGACTAAATGTGGCTCTTTAGAGTGTAAGTTACAAACTTAGCTTTTAATATCCAATGTTGAGATGGCAAATTAATTTCATGCGGATTTGAGTGTGAGAGGTGGAAGCTGGAAGAAAAAATACTTTATGGTAGCAGGCTGACTGAGCCTTATCCAACCATGTCGACATTTTCTCTTTAAAAATCATTGCACCGTAGGCCACTGATGGTAAGAAATTTACACCAATTACTCAGACTAGTCGGAAAGGTCTGGTGTGCTCATGGTTGTCCTTGCTACACAAAAAGCCCTCTTTAGGGAGTGTGCCTACCCCTGCTTTACAGATATATGTGTAGCCAATCTTCCCCTGGGGTCGATCCAGACTCCCAAATACTTGTATGTGTTTACTACTCCAATTGATTTTCCTTCACTGTGCCGAAAAACCTTTCCTTGCTTTTTGTCTGGTGACTATCATCCCCTTGGTTTTTGCTATATTTATTTTCAGCCAGTTTACCTTACAGTATGATTTCAATGTTGTCAAGAGTCTCTGGAACCCCACCAGGGTTTGGTCAAGCAATATTGTAACATCTGCATATTGTATTGATTGGATTTTACTTCCAGAAAGTTTGGGGGGAATGTTCGGGCTCCTGCCAGCCACTCTGGTAGATCACCCAGGTACAAATTAAAAAGTAACTGGCCAAAATGCATCCTTGCAGTAGTCCCTTATTGGTTTTAATTTTGTTGGTCGTAGACCATCCGGAGGAGACTCTTATTTTCACCCATGTTTCTGTTTCTGAGTTCAAAGTTATGAGAGCTTTTAATAAGGTTTGAGGTATGCCCCAGTTGTTAACTTTTTCCCATAATCTCGAGTGGGCCACATTATTGAATGCTGTTTAAAAGTTGATATATCCTAGGTAGAAAGCCTTCCCTTTGTTACAAGCGTGTCCTCAATCATTTGGGATATGCAGACTAAGTTATCTTCGATATGACAGCCCTTTTGGAAACCTGTTTGTGTGTGCAGGTTCAGATTACGCTCTTTCACCCAGGCCGCCAGTTCTTGGAGTAAAATAATGGCATAGCATTTCCCCTCTATGTCTAGGAGAGTGATCATCTGATAGTTTACAGGACTGGAATGGGAGACTTTTTTGTAGACTATAACAAGAAGAGAACCCCTCCATGACTCCGGAATGCCCTCTCCCATTCTGCATTCCCAAAATAAGAGTGCCATGATGGTGGTCCATTTTTGCACCCACGCGTTGTACTCCATAATGACGATGCCATTTGGACCAGGCACCCCCGTAATTGCATTTTCTTATAATATGTACTACTTGGGATGATGTTATTTTGGAAGTTTCGTTAGATCCTCTTTGTAGTTTCACACTCATTGATTCGTTGTTGCTATCACATCTATTATGTCTTACACATTCCTCACTCAGAGATTCCAGATAAAGGGTTTGGATGTAGGCTTCCCAATCTGTGGGTGTGATATTTGAACAAAGAAGGAGGGAGAAGGAGGTTAAACCAGACCAGGTCGGCCTCCAGTCTGTGTACGAAATACAGGGACCTTATGTCAAAAGTCCAGAGACCTGGTTGGTGATTTTATGGTTACTGCTTACTAAGTCAGTGTGTACCAAAAAATGTATAGGAAAGAAAAATTTCTTTCTAGAGTCCCCTCACTCACCGGGGTTGCCCCACGGTGACATGCTTCATCATTGGGGCCATCCCAGTTCTCTACGAAAAGGGGCGTGCTGCGACAAGGCGACTACGCTGGAGCACTGGTTTTGTGAGATGACTATGTGTGGTGCAAGTGTGATGATGGTGGAGTGGGTGTGGGATTAAAAATACCGTGCTAGTGGGCCTCAACAATTTATTTCGCTCCTAGTGTGGTATAAAAAATTAAAAAGGGGTAACACTGTATTCCAACTTTTACTGAGTTAGATCAGTGTCAAGGTCAACATGTTTCAAGCTCCCCCAAGCTTTTCTTCAGGACCATACAGGGTCCAGCCCTGTATTGCCACTCCTGTTTCCAAATGAAAAAAGTGTTGCTAAAAACTACTTATTTACAATGAACGCTGTTGTTAATAAAACATGCGTGTTGTACATACGTTTTGTATTTCACTTCGGTTTCTGGAAAATAGAACAACAATTGTTAAATGATGGACAACCCCTTCCAAGAAGGGGAACAACTCACAAGCATCTCAATCCAACTAGGGCGTGAGTGTGCCCTTGGCATCATATTGATGCGTGCTGGTTTTCAAACCGGTGTAGGAAAATAAATCACTGTGAATAAAGTGGTTTAGTGGTTTCACACACACAAACATATAGACTTAATGTGACTATTGACAAGACACACAACATATACACACGAAATAATATGGCAGATGGTCATATTTACATAAAAGAGTGTATGGTTACACCCCATGGTCTTAGGTAAGGGCAGGGACGCCTCGTGGAAACATTGCTGAAAAAAGGATTATCAAAGTTCAGAGTTAGGAGGTTCCTTTCTTGTTTGCCCAT
Source organism: Lissotriton helveticus (assembly GCF_964261635.1). Lineage (NCBI taxonomy): Eukaryota > Metazoa > Chordata > Amphibia > Caudata > Salamandridae > Lissotriton > Lissotriton helveticus. Next base: position 1,757,941,491 of record NC_136068.1, on the reverse strand, counting down.
TCAGCGTTGCCGACTAGCATAACAGAGGCTGCCCCGCCACCCGGAAGCTCACGTTTTAAATACACCGCGAGCCCGGTCTCAGATCAGTATGCGGTCGGGTGAGGAAGCAACCAGGTAGTACCGAGCGGGTCTGCCGATAGGAAGTAAGTGCATGGACTGTGTTATTTTGCAAGAAAGTCGGCAACGCTGAATGGGCAAACAAGAAAGGAACCTCCTAACTCTGAACTTTGATAATCCTTTTTTCAGCAATGTTTCCACGAGGCGTCCCTGCCCTTACCTAAGACCATGGGGTGTAACCATACACTCTTTTATGTAAATATGACCATCTGCCATATTATTTCGTGTGTATATGTTGTGTGTCTTGTCAATAGTCACATTAAGTCTATATGTTTGTGTGTGTGAAACCACTAAACCACTTTATTCACAGTGATTTATTTTCCTACACCGGTTTGAAAACCAGCACGCATCAATATGATGCCAAGGGCACACTCACGCCCTAGTTGGATTGAGATGCTTGTGAGTTGTTCCCCTTCTTGGAAGGGGTTGTCCATCATTTAACAATTGTTGTTCTATTTTCCAGAAACCGAAGTGAAATACAAAACGTATGTACAACACGCATGTTTTATTAACAACAGCGTTCATTGTAAATAAGTAGTTTTTAGCAACACTTTTTTCATTTGGAAACAGGAGTGGCAATACAGGGCTGGACCCTGTATGGTCCTGAAGAAAAGCTTGGGGGAGCTTGAAACATGTTGACCTTGACACTGATCTAACTCAGTAAAAGTTGGAATACAGTGTTACCCCTTTTTAATTTTTTATACCACACTAGGAGCGAAATAAATTGTTGAGGCCCACTAGCACGGTATTTTTAATCCCACACCCACTCCACCATCATCACACTTGCACCACACATAGTCATCTCACAAAACCAGTGCTCCAGCGTAGTCGCCTTGTCGCAGCACGCCCCTTTTCGTAGAGAACTGGGATGGCCCCAATGATGAAGCATGTCACCGTGGGGCAACCCCGGTCGGTGTGATATTTGATACTGTAGGTGGTTGATTTGGCCTGAAACATTAGTTCATTCAAATCCCAAATTTCCTTTGGTCTCTTGATTTGATGATTTCAGGTGTATTTTTCCAGCATTGCTCTTCCATAATTCTCTTATAAGTGAATCTCGCTTTCCTGTGTTCCTGATGAGCTGTTGTGACCTTTGTCGGTAATTATCTGTATTCAATATTATCATTGGTGGTTCTACGCATTATGTTATTTAGTTTGCTTTTAATTTTCGCAATGGTTTGTTTATATTCAGTAAGGAGTAGAACTTTTGACGGCGGTTTATTTGTTCCGGACTTTATCCCGAGGTTTAGGTTTTCTTTGAAATCTTCCAGTATCAATTCCCATGGCTTTGTGGTCGGTGGGTCGCCTTGTTCTTGTATTAATTTATCCAGAAGATGATCCATCTTTTCATCGATCTTCAAGTGCTGCTCTATGGTCCACCTCAGTTTTTTTTACTGGTTCTAAATTATCTTCTTCACCAATCAGTTAGATTTTTGGATGAGGTCACAGCAAGACCAGTACTTCACAGGTGAGGATTGCATGATCACTTACCATTGATGATGTAACGCACATTTTTGGGTTGTGTATAAGTGTGTGATCGAGACCCAGATGAAATCCAATGTGGCCATTCTGAAACACGAAGTGAGGGTGTAGGCTGCAGGTAAGTCAGTAGGTAAACTTCCATTTAAAATACGAAGGCCCAGTTGATTTTAGTGAACTGCTATTTTTGGTCTATAGTTGTCTTTCCTTTGATACTGACTACTTATTTCAGGAATGGCCCATATTTGATTGTCCAGTGTTACTAAAGGAGTATTTAAATCTGATTCCATAAGATTAGCATTAAAATCTCCCATTATTATCCATAAATTGTTTGGAAACTGAGAAGAGAGATCCCACATGGCTGAAAACATTCTACTCAATGTTGCTTCACGTTTAATTCTGGATGGGTGAAGGTTGATGCATCCTAGAAGCGCAGTTTGTTGTTCCTGTTTGCGCGTGTCTGGTTTTTGGGGAGCTTTGGGGAATATGTAGTCTCCATGGCCTTTGCACAGTAGTGAGCCATGTACTGCCAAGTTGTTTTTAACATAAATTGACACCCCTCCCCAAGGCGTGACCCCCTACTTGAGGAGCTATTGCATTGGATTCGTAGACAGTGTTATCCTGTCAAAGTATCGTTTGCAAGGTCCAGGTTTCTTGTAATGTGATGATGTTGTGGCTCATCAGGAGGTGTCTTGACTACCCTTTGTCTTCATCATCATTAACCCCTTAAATGTTCCAGGAGCAGATTTTTAAGTTAAGGATAGAATTTTTTTATGGTATTATACATCAGAATTTTAGGTACCTGGTCGGAGGGCCCGCGGAAGCCAGGTCCAGTCTTGAGCATTTTTCTGTTTAATAAGGCACTGACGTGGACCCCCTTCTTTTCCTATTATAAATTGATAATTTGTAGTGAACTTTCTCTCCAATGCGTGATTCCTGGGCCTTCTACGATACCATGCAAGACGGAGCCTGCTATGGGCCTTGTTGTGGTGTTATAATTCTCTTTTTTTTGTTTTTCCTTCTGCACTTTGTCAGTTCTTTCTATTAGGATTGCTGGGTACTTTGTTGTTACTGCATTTCTGATCTGAATTCCCCAGTCTCCCAGATTATTTTTATTGTTCCTTAGGGCACTTGCCATATCCTTGCAGAGGAAGGTTACTTGTGTTGCCTCATTTGAGTCACCCAACTCGGGGTCAGTAAATGCCACGCTGTCGATGTCTGCGGATTTAAGTTTTTTTAGGCACAGCAAGTGTGTACAAAGGTTCAGGATGTTGCCTTTGTTAAGGGTGTCCCCTTTCCCTTGTGACATGTACTTGGGGTATAATCTCACCTTTAGATATTCAGGATTCATTTTTGAGTACTCAATTTGATTCATTGTGTCTTGTTGTCCTGATGGTCTTGGCAATGGGACATCATTGACCTCACTGGGCTCAGGGGGGGGAACTTCTCTGAATGGGCTTTTCTTCTCGTGAATAGTTTAACTGTGCCTCATGCAGTGATTCATCTCCCCATGCTATATGTTGAGGGTGCTGTGGTCTATTGTGACTTGTTCGGGCACCATTTGACGCCTTTTATTTTGATTTGTCCCCGTCAAATCCTTGCTTGGGTTAATGTCCCATGAGTGTCAATCTTTGGTTTGTTACCTTCTCCTCTTACTTCACATGGTTGCGATGACTAATAATGGGTGCTGTTTTCGTTAAGATTGCCCTCTTCAGTCCTTGTTCGAACATGGTGCGGGGCTTGAGGCCATCCGTTTGATATTTCTAGGGTCTTTTCTGCCTTAGAGATATTTTCTTCAGGGTCCCCAGAACGTCAGCGGTCCTTGGAAATTGGGTTTGCAATTACTTTTTCCCAGTTATGTCCAATTTCGGCTACTATTCATTGGTCTTTTGCTTCTTTGATTTGCCGTGCTCCTCTGTCTTTTCTGGTCTGTTCTGCCATTTGGGCTCCTGTGGCACATCTATATTGTTATTCCCCTAGTGATCTATTTTATTCTCATTCCCTCCAGGTTGCCCTAGTCTCATTCCTGTACAGTTTGGACTGGAGGAGGGCTCTATTTGCACTGTGCTTTTCTCGTTTCTCTCTGAAGCCAGTTAAATAAAGGTCTTACCTTGCTTTGCTTGCCCCTGTTCAATGTGTTTAATGTTTTTTAACTTTTTAAGATAAAGTACAGTAAAGACACTAAGGTCCCAATTAGGATGGCGGGTGGACTTTGCCCGCCCACCATCCCATCGTGGTAAGGGACCGCCCACCATAAGGGCGGGGGTCCCGTGGGGGGAATTAAGTAATTGCCCGCCACAGTGGCGGGTGCATCCTGTATTTTTAACATTGCGGTGGGCGGTGCTTAATGCACCGCCCGCTGCAATGTTAAAAATACATGTTGTGCATTTCAAAACACAATGTGACAGATACCGTGCGGTGCCTGCCATGTTGTCCTTTGAAATGCAGGGAGGTACCATAGGTACCCTCCATGTGCACCCCCACTCCCCCGGAGTCCTTGGGGGCCCGCAACGGGCCCCCAAAGTAGACTCCGCATGCCAATGCCGCCACGGAAAGGCATTAGTAAATGCCCATCCAAATATGGCTGGCGGTGTCTGATAGACACCGCATCATACAAACCCTTTTCCGCCCCGGTTGCAAGCCAACTGGGGCAGAAAAGCGGCGGACGCTATTTCTGTCCGCCGTGGAACCCCCAGCCATGCTAATGTGGCGAGGGGTCATTCCGCCATGGATGGTGGGTGGATTGCCCATGCGAGGCCGGCAGGGGCTACCGCCGGCCTGCCGGGGGCGATCCGCCCTCCGTCCTAATGGGGGACTAAATCCCTATAATATCCATTCAAATTCCTTGAATATTAAAATCCAAAAGATACTAGTAAACTATTATTGCCATTGCAGAAAACAGTTTTCTAAAACTCATACAGTCACAGCAACTCTTCGTGTTAGAAAAACAAGAAACCGAAGCACACCACAAAAGGTGCCTTTTTAGTAGAGTACACTGTATAAACTTTGTCAGCCAAACGGCTGGGAGGAGCAGAGACAGGCTCCAAGCAAGTATGACATACGGTAGCCACGTGCCTGGTGCAGATTACACACCCTCAAACAGAGGGAAACAAGAATAGGACTTATATAAGTCTGCTGCAGTAACTTATCGATATGTATAATATCATAGGCTATAGCATAGGAATGCATAAATTATATATACTGCAACTGTGGTTGCCGTTGCTCGAAAAGCTACCATATCAAACACCATATCAAATAGTGGTGTTCACGTCACACTTTACAATTAAGAGGAAATGTATATCATTCCCAGTTACAAAGCGGGACAGATGTTTTGAAATATCTGTATACTTTATCAAAGCAGCGAAAAAATGCAGTGAGCATTGTTATATTGAGCATGCTTTTCAACAGCATCATCGTGTGACTGTCTCATGGACAAAGCAAGTTACAGAACCTGGTCCCTTGCTGGACAAATGTCACATAGAACTGCTTGATAAATAACTCATACCACACTGATTGCCAAGGTTACATTATCCCTGTCATTTGATTGTCTTTACAGACTAGTCTTTGAAGAATAGAAAAAACCCTTTAACATGCCTTGTTATTGTCCATTGTCTTTCTGAACTCTGCCCGGGAAGCTTGGATGATTGCAGCATCTGCCACGCCCCTAGTAACAGAGCTGCTGAGTCATGACTCCCACAGACATTTCTGCATGCCTAAATATTCATAATGTAGAGTCACCTATGTGACACTGTGTAACATTAGTGCAATTTCTCTTTGAAACGTGTTTTATTCTCACTGAGAAAGTTTCATTTAACTTTTACCAATGTTGTCAGTGTCCTCTTTCGATTTCTACTCTAAAAAGAAATTTACTGCTGATATTCAGAAGAGTAAAACTCAAACTTTCCCCATTTGAAAATGGGCCATGGAAAGGTTTGGGAATACCCCTCCAGAAGGCCTGTTCTCCATCATCGGAAGAACATTTATTCACAATATGCTAATCAAAAAGCTTTAATCTCCTAATAAAATTCTTTCCGCCAAGGTGAATTGAAATCGTGAATACAAGTAGTCTTGAGAATCAGAAAATCTTACGCAGAGTTCCTGGTGCAATGTTGGGAAATAGCCACTGCTTGAGATTGGGAGAAGGGATTGGGGAAACCTGTGGCTTCAATGGTTTCTAATGAAGTACTTCTAAAAGAGAGGTATTTTAAAAAGTCCTGTTGGGTGTTGGGGACAAGAACGTAGGGCAATTATTCTAAGGATGCCCCATCACAAACAACATTTGTACTGTACAATTTCAGTGTACATGTTAGCATCGGATGGCGTTTTTGCAACTATCTTTTCTGTGTGCTGTCCAACTCCCTTCTGTCCATTTCTCTCACCTGTTGCCTTTATTAGTAACAATATTTTGTCTCTGCAGATGTCCTTTGTGCCCCTGGAGAACATAAAGTAATTGTGCCCAAGAATGCCACAGTTCAAGAAGGCCTGTGTGCTCTTATTCCATGCGAGTTCACTTATGGGAACACAATGGAACGTGATGGGGGTCCTTATGGAACCTGGTACATCCAAGGTCAAGAGAAGGTCGTGGCTTCCAATGACATAAATAAAGAGATACACACGGAAACAAGAGGCCGCTTCAAACTGGTGGGAAATCTCAGGAAAAGAAATTGTTCCTTGAGTATCAATGACATCAGAAAATCGGACGGAAGAGATTATTACTTCATATACGAAAACAATGATATTAAATTAAATTACAGTCTTTTCCCGCTTCATCTCGATGTAGTTGGTGAGTAACACATGCCTTTTTCTTTGCTTCTATATTCACATTACACTTTAAACAAGTTTCAGTAGTGAGACATTCTCTTGGAGCATAAAAACAAGCTAAAATTACTCAGTAACATATACCCGGTGAAAAACACAGGGGGCAGATTTACAACCCCCTTGCGATACCTGCACTGCCGTTGCGTCACTTTTGTGATGCAACGGGAGCATGAACAATGCAGCAAGTTTACAACGTGACGCATCTAGGGGATGCGTCACGTTGAAAAGCCCTGCGTCACATTACACCTCCATTAGGTGTAATGTATGCAAGGTGGGCGTTCCCACGCAGGAAAGCCTTGTAAAAGTAACGCAGTGGAATCTACAATATTTCACTGCGCCATTTCAAGGACGCCAAGCAGGCGTAAGGAGTGATGCAGTACAATAAGTATAGGCCTCAACATGCATTGCTGTTTTGTCGTGCTTGCAACACGACTCCAGCAATGCATGACTTTTAGGCCAACAGATGTTTCCGAATTTCGGATGCATCTGTCAATCCTTCCACCATGGTATTGTAAACACTTCACATCCATGGTGGCGCAGGGAAACTGATGCGTCTCTGCAGATGCGTCAGTTTCTTGTAAATCTGCCCCAGGGTATCCTTGAGGTACTTCACAATGGGAAACAGCCTTCACAACAAGGTTTTTACCTTGTTGAGCCTTTACCACGCATTTTTTTGTGTGCATGTTTTTACTGCAAATATGTATTGAAAACGCATACCAATACCACAATTATAAGGTAAAATGGGGAGGTAAGGGGTCTCCCACCACAAATACATTTACATTTAAAAAACTGTGTGGTATTGGCATGCCTTTTAAATACATATTTACGGTAAAAAAAGGTGCACAAAAAAATTTGTGAGAAAAGGCATGCGAAGGAATTGCATGTGTTGTACCGTCGTACAACAATTCACAACTGGATACCATAGCTAGGGTCATATTTACAAGACCCTAACGCCACTGGAGCAGCTCTTTTTTTGACCCCTGGTTACGCTGTGTGCTCGCCCACTTTTACAAGGCTACTCAAAGCCATGTTGCGTGTCTTTACAAAATCTTGTAAATATGTCCTTCTTTCACTCAGTACTCTGAGTCAAAGGGGCGTGTTCAGTGGTGGTGCTGTGGGTGTTCCCACGCAACACCCAAGGATTTGTGACACTGCCCCAGATTTACAAGGATTAATGAAAATAAGGTAACACCAAAAACTAACACCTTTTCAGGGGAGGCGTTAAAGTGGCGCAACGAGGAGAAATACTTTTATTTCTCCTTGTTTTTTGCTCTTTCTATGTGTGCTGCATTCTGCAGCACCCATGGAAAGAGTAAAATGCCATTAATGTGTCCTTTCCTGCACAAACACAATTCTTCCAGCACCTCAGGCACCCTGAGGTGATACAAGGCTGCTGTTTTTGCGCTGGTGCAAGGGAGAGCTGAGGGGTGCATCATAATCTTGTAAATACTGTGCATCCCTGCATTTTTTAAATGACACGGCTCAGCACGGCAAAATTGCTTGTGGCGCAGCGCTGCACCATTTAATTGTATATATGCCTTCAGTGTGCTAACTCCATCTTCTATAATCTGGACCATGACCTTGAACAGGATTTTATAAAGCTATGTAAGAGAGGTAGAAGTTACACCAGGACCCTGCTGGAGCATTTGGCGGGCAGAATCCTGGCTGAAATGTCTTGAGGTGTTAACAGTGAAGGGCCCACTCATCTACTGTCTCAAGTCATCTCTGCTTGAAATCCAGCTGTGCTCTCTCGGATGGGTAACCAGACTGCAAACCACCCAGAAAGTCAAATGCCTCACGGTGTGATGGGACCTGAGGAGTCACCATGGGGATTATTTACAAGCCTCTTGCGCCGCACGTGCGTCACTTTTAGTATGAGAAAAAGTGATGTACTCGCAGCGCAAGGATCTTGTAAATAAGTCCCCATGTTCTCTACGATCTCAGCGAGAAAAGGGATCCCAGAAGTCAGCCAAGAGCTGGCATTGTGTGGTGCTTTTAGTGGATTTCTTAACAAGTAGTGTAATTGAGGAATTTTCCAGCTTTTATTGAATTATTTGTGGTTTCATAGGGCACAAATTAGAAACAACGCATATCACAGCACTTTGCATAGTTTCAAGCTTTCATACACAGGGCCTCTTTGCCCTTAACAGTGGCCAAAGGGAATTAAAATGCACAGTAATAAAATGACAAAACTGAAGTGTAGGATATGGAGAATTTATTGAAATCTTCTCAGAGGACGTTCATGGAGTATTTTTAGACCAAGTTCCGTATATTACATTAGTTGAGGTTCTATAGATAGTCAAGCTACATAAAACACTAGCGGACACATGCATCAACCTATTTAGGAAGTGCAAACGGTGCGAATCGGTAAATTCAGCCGTTTGCGATTCCTAAATAAGTTTTTGGGATGCATCATACATTTTTGTGAAATTCGCTATTTTTAGTGATTTCCCAAAATGCGATTGCTTTTAAGGAATCGCAAATTTGCGATTCCTTAAAACGCCAGTCAGACTCGGCAACCCAGCGCCTTGGAAAGGTCAGAAAGGCAAAGAGGGGGGCTCTGATTGTTATAGCGCTGGGACACCTTGACAGCACACGGCACTGGCACAAACGGTACACCTCAACCCGGCCAAACCAGGCAAGGGCTGAGGTTGAAATCACACTTCGCCTCAGGGGTCGTAACAAAGGTCCCTTGTTCCACGATGCTCTTTGGGCCCACTTCCAAGGTCTCTGGGGTTGGGGCAAGGTCACTCTCACCAGCGGTTGAAATGAATACGATTTCTCGATGAGTGGCCACACTGGGTCGTGAGGTTCACAGATCTTCTCACATAGGCAGGGCCAGATCAACAGGGAGGAGGGCATTACCCACAACTATCTCGCAGCCTCTAGGAACAGTCAGAGTAGCCTGAGACACAATCCCCCTGACGCAGTTGTCTGTACTCCAGCCAGCCCAGCAGTGACAAAATGGCCGCCCAGTGTCCTCCCTTATATAGCCTAGGCCCAGGTCACTAGAGTGGACTGGAAGGTTCTGGAACCCTCTAATGCTATCCTATGGGCCATAGCTCTGAGGTAATTCCTGACAGGCGTCCATCTTAGGAACGCTCTCTATCCACCATTTTAGGAAGGCGCACCTGTACCTCAGCACTGGTTAGCAGTGGTGGGGCACCCGCAGACCTAAAGCCACACATAAAGGGCTGGTGGACAAAAATAATGGGAGGCGGAAAGGGACCATAAATAATAATAAGGGGAGACCACCCCAAAAGCTAACAGGTCTAACAGAGGGAATCACCCCAGCCCGTCCCAATGGAATCAAAACAATGAACCCTACTCAAATTGAACCATATCCCGGAGCACACACTGTTATAAGAAAAGTCACAACTTATAGGTTATTCAAAAAAATGCTATTATTTGTTGTTTCCTTTATTTTCTGTCTTCTTTTAGCCAACACGTGTTTCGTCGTGCCAGGATTAACCCACAATTTCTTCAGAGCTTTCTAGCTTCTTGTAATACAATACAAACAATCCTTACTGCTAGTTTTACTTCTGTCCCAGTGCTGTAAAGTGTCAGTATTCTGCTTGTGTGTTCGCTCCCTTCTGCGTTAGTCGAAGAAGGACATCGATCAGGACTCATGAAAGCATCACAGTGCAAGAGTACTTGCCTGCAGATAATTACACTATGGAGGAGATAACATTGTCAAAGGAAAATCCTTGGATTTATTAGGGGACGCTAAGTGTGCGAACACACAAGCCTGGGACATTGGAGTTTTATAATTGGATTAATTCCGAATAGTTTAAAGACACATGCAGCAAAAAGACACAAGAAACAGAATGCTGACATAAATAAATTACTATTCTTTCTGCACAACTGATGAGGGTTAGTATTTCTAACAGATGTCATCTTAAATTTGGTAGGGCAGGCGAAGACTACAACATTGCAGTTGACTCTATTTTGGGTATCCCATAGACAAATGTAATGCATCCAACAAAGTGCTACTGGGGTGATTGATATTGTGGAAGTCTATTCTCTAGTAGACTTCTAGTGTATAGAGCACCCTAGTACCCAAGAATATGCGTTTGTGTCTCATGTCATAACACTTTATAATGAAATTCTTTCTTTCTGGAGCACAGATCACTATTGCAGTTCCCACTCCACGTTGCTATACATCGTAGGGAGGGGGGGGGAGGCTCTGTCAGACCTTGCCCCAATTGTTTTATGCATCAAATTATGCCATAGCTCCATTCGCCCTTTGTTCAGGAGGATACAAACTTCCCAATACCACCTCCCTCAATGGAAGGGCACATTCAATTCCCATGACCACGTGGGCGAAAATGAAAATGCCATAGTGTGCATACCATGTGCGAGTTGGCCCCCCCTGCAAAACATGCGGCCACATAAAAAGACGTGAAGCAGAAGTGAAGCAGGTTGTTGTTGTTCACTGCATAGTCCTTTATTTTTTATTTGTTTTAATTTTTTTTTTGAAAACCTTTATTGACATCAAAGGAAAGACAAGTCAAGGCCTACAACCAAGCCGGCCGGCCGCAATGTGCAAAATAATCAGGAGTCACCAGGCAAATATTACATAATCAATCAACACAAAGTAAAGGCCGTACAATCGTAGAAGGGGAAAATCACAAAAACCAAAGGGCTAAAACACAGGAGTAAATAAGGCTTAATTTTATAATATGGGGAGAAGACATACGACAGGCTCACTTTCAATACGGAGGCATCCGATATCCCAAACCAACCTCAACATTATTAAGGGGGCAGGGGGGCAAAATATCGGGGGGACAATACAATGCATTCAAGAAAATCAGGATACGTGAGACACAATCAGCCCCTGAGCATTATCATCGTAATAAGCCCGCCACCCAAGACACTACCAAGCCAGAACAGCGGGATCGGAAAAACAATGTATCAAAACCAGCCCGTCATATTAACCTCTGGGACACAGGAAGGAAAAAAAATGGGGGGGGGAACGAAGTGGGGAAGGGAAAGAGGAAGGGAGAGGAAAATGGAGGGAAGACAAAATAAAACAATAAAAGGAAAATAAGAAAATATGAAAAAAAATGAAAGGAAGAAGACACGCCGACACAGGCCCCCCGCGGCGGGAAGACAGGAGACAAAAGGAGTAGCGGCCCAAGTGGGGGTATGGCGATCGGAGAGAAAGACAGTCGAAACATAGCAGGAGGATGAACGACGCCACACCCCCCACCCGAAACACACCACAGGAGGTCGGGACAGACGCGGCCACACGAAAAAGAGATACAAAAGGGCCATAGAACCAGAAGACAAACAAAAAATAGAGCCCAACCCACCCGTCCCACCCTGCACCCCTGTAGAAGGCTATGGCCCACCCTTCAAACAGCGTGCCTGTCGCCCTAAACCAGAACCCGAAATATAGCGAGAAGAAAGAGAGAAGAAAGAGACAAAAAGGCAACAAAAGCGGAGAAAAGAAGACAGGAGGGAGGAGCAGAATAACCATTATCCGAACGGGCGGCCGCAGCCCTCCGCCCAACCAGACAAGCACAATCAAAAACAGACCAGGACGACACCCCATCACGTGCCACAAAACATTAAGAGAAGGGGACCTCCCATCTTTCCACGATTAAAAACAATCATGCTACTAAATCGTATACCGGGAATCAAACGGAAGTCGTACATTTCACCCCCAACCCTTTCGAGCGACAAACCCCACCCACCACATGGCAATGTAAAACCACATACTAAATACTAAATCAGCATGTAATCGAGTGGAACGGTGACTAGCATAGTTACGTGGGGGGTAGATAGATCCACAAGGGAGCAACAGTCCAAACAGAAAGTATCGATGCACCAAATATCGCAGCACGAGCAATGAAAAACAGGAGTTCAGTTGCGCCACTGGAGCAGGCGAGGTGGCCCCAAGTATAGACACAGGCAAAGTCATCGAAGCAGGCACAGTCGGCAGTCCACCAATAGTTTCAGGCAACAATGTCGAACAGGGTCGTAGTACAGCATCCAAGTCCCCGGGGTCCGGACCTTGAAAAGCAGGGCGCCCCAACGTCACCGACACACTAGACGATCTTCGATCAGTGGCGGAGACACTCAAGTCAATCGAGGGGGGCGAGGCAATGAAGTCTCCGAAACAAGAGGGCGACAAGAAGAAATGGCCGCCCAAAATGGTGGCAGATCGTGGCGTACCCACCGAGACGCCCAGGGCCAGGGAAGCGTGTAGGGATCTCAGGGCTTCCAGGATATCTCTGACCGTTGGCTCACGTCCACCAGATCCGCTCCCCACACCAATAGGCAACACGGGCCCGCCGCCACAGGGAGATTCTCGTTGCAGAGGGTCGGCCGCCATTTCGTGAATCAGCCCAATCGCCGCTCACCAAGACCCCCGGAAAGAACAGTTCTCAAATGTAGGACTTTACAAGCTCCGGGGGTCCCAGCAAGGGCGGCCTCGATGCCAAATGGATGTCCGCCCAAGACGGGTCTCCGCCAGCACCAGCACCGGTGCCCCAATCAAGCGGAGTCCGGGCCCCGAGGACCAGGGCCGCCGGACAAAGCAGCGGCGGGGAGAGACCCCCTCACAGACTCAAGTTCCCTGGCCTTTCACCCACGTCTGCCACCAGGGCAGGCCCGGGTCAGGATCGCCGGGATCTTCGCTCAACGGCTCCCAACACTGGTTCTCGCTCTCGGCCGGGGCCGAGAGCCGTCGGATCCCACCGGCCAGGTCCCGGTCCAAGTCTCGCAGAGGCCCCGATCTCTCAGAGGCCACAACTCCAGAGCCACTGCACACCGAGACCCCGGGGTCGGATGGTAAGTACAAACAAGCCGTTATGTTTCCAATGCCCCAAAAATGTGTCGTCCCCGGACAGGATGGAAGACAGGATAGGCAATCAGGACGGAGGGCTGCGGGAGCCGAGCTAAAGGGTGACCATTACGGCCGCGAGCTAGGCTCCTCCCCCTGCATAGTCCTTTATTAAATCTTAAAGCAGTGTAATTAATCCTTTATTCATTTTGATTAAGGTACTTGACCATTTTCTTCCAGGCAAAGGTATACACAATATTATTACAATCCAATCATGGCCAGATCTGTTCGTCATGGCCCCCTGTGCTTGTTGTGCCAGCAGGCCCCAACTCGCACTGTTTCAGATGTAACTTTCCGTGCTAGTCCTCCTCCCAGAGAGAGGCACTACCACTGGGGACTGCTTCCGCCTTGGCCCCACCGTACCGGGGTATACCCCTTTCAATGTTCTTAAACATACACACCGGCATCTTGGGTAGGGAAGGTCAGTCGAGGGCCACCAGCAGGTCAGTCCCCCCTCCCCCCTCCCGCCAGCCCAGAGCCCACAATGAATGCTTGCCCCTTCCTTAAGTTCACGTCCACCCTGAGCAGAACAGAACTGGTTTTCCTAGACCTAAGTATAAATAAGAGTAAAGAATGGGAAACTTGTAACCACCACACATTTTAAACCCACAGCTAGGAATGGTTTGTTAAAATTCGAAAGCTTTCACCCAAGACAACTGAAGGAAAATCTGCCATTTGGGCAGTTCTTGCACCTAAGGCGGAATTGCACAGAGAAATGTGATTATGAGAAACAAGCTAAGGATCTGAGCAAGAGACTGCAGCAAAGCAACTACCCCTTACACATAGTCTCGAAAGCAAAGAAGAGAGCGTCCAATAACAACCGGGACGCTCTCCTGGAACCAAAGACTATCTCTGTACCAAGTAGCGACAGCGATAGGAGACCGATCTGTATCACCACTTATAATGTGGCTTCTGACAAGGTATCAAAGATTGTGAGAAAACATTGAAGGACCCTAAACAGTGAGGGCCTAGATCTGGCGTTACCTATGTTCAGCCACCGAAAAGGGAGAAACCTGAAAGATATGTTGGTACATACCAGGCCAAGAGAAAAGGTGGGACAAGTGCGTCTTTTACATCCGTTGCCACTTGGTCACTATCCATGCACGGATTGCAGCGTTTGCCATCTAACAAATACTAAGAGGGAGGGGTCCCAACTAGAAAGTGACGTGATATGTAAAAAATTTTGAGCAATGAATTACAAAAACAATAAATGGGTCCACATTGTTTTAATCACAGAGGGACCAAGTATACTGAATATATATACGAGCAGATCAATAATACAATTGGTTGTACAGTGCCCCAAGAGGAATGAGGGTAGGGAGGGGGTAGTGATAGGTGCTTTGGTGAGGATAGGGTGATAAACAAGGTACGTGACAGTAAAATCGTATGGTCATGAATACTGTATTATCAAATTATTACAGTGTAGTGGACCAATGATTCATCACATTTGAATTAATAAATCATACTCCACAGATAACAATGAATGAAACAAATGTTGGAGTGGAGTTGAAGACGCAGTGGGTAGTTGTCGACGTTTCGACCCTCTGATGCAGAGATCAGTTGTGCCCTTGCTGTGGGGTCTTCATCAGGACAGATAAGGGGCTGGGCAACCTAGTTTAATATGTAAAATTAATAATTGAAATCAATATACCGGGAGATCCTCAACGTAGTTAAACCAAAAGTTGGCACACAATCGATAGAACAAGATAAGGTAAACTCAAATTAAGTTAAAAATTCTTGATCGGGGGGAGGAGCTACGCTGGCAACCAAGATGGCCGCATAAGCTCCCGGCTCCGCCGACCTCCGCCGGATGCTCATAAATCCTGACTACCATCCTGATTTCCCACCGGACTCCTGTGCAGCTGAAGTGCGCCTGACTCTAAAGGTGCAATCCCGGAATTTCTAGCTGCTCGAATGATGAAGATACGCCGTGCGCCATTCTCGGCCTAACCCGGAGTTGAAGCCGGGGCCTCGAGTTCTAACCCAGCCGGGTTGGAGTTGAACAACATCGGCCGCGGGACGTGGGTGGTTCCGGTCTCCCGAAGTGGTGTCTTTCTTTTCCGTTTTGGATGGTGATCCGGTGGCAGCTTTATCCCGCAACTGCGGCGGCTTGACGTATCGACTGCTTTGGTCGGGGATCCGCTGCCCGGAGGCCCCACTGAGCTCCCGGGGTCGATGGGCTTGGTTCCTCGCTGGCGGCGACGGTGCTGAGATCGTGCTTTTGAAGTGCCCACAGTTGTCATCTGCATTGCCTCTTCCTGGCGCCCCGAAGAAGTCAACCTCCGGGGTTCAGATACCTGCCCGGTCGCTCACTGAGGGGCGATGGGGCGGGCTGAAAGTACACCGTCGCTACACACTATAATGGCCGCCATTGGGGAGCTCTACATACGAGTCACCGCCACCGTCCAGAGGATGGTTGTTGCGGTTGATAACATCTGCCGGAGACCGGACTCCGACCCTTTGTTGGTTATGAACCAAGATGCCTTACCCGCGGAGCAAGCCCCGATTGTTACCGAGGACCCTGTGCGGAAATCGGACTTTGAAATTTTTTGCGACCCCCAGATGGCAGCGAGCGAGCCCGAAACTATCGGATGTGTGTTTTGCCCTATGTCGATATCGCCCGAGATGGATGTGACTATTCCTGTACTTCAGTGTGAGTTCTCCAATGAACGTTGGATTAATACCTCGCCCCTTTTCTCTCAGAGTGATCAGAAACGCTTTGCTGACTTATTGCTGGTGGGTAGTGAACTTTGTTTGACTTTTGGACTTTGTAAACGTCTATCCTGGTATCACTCCTTTCGTGTTGACTTTAAAACTTTTCTATTTCTGGATATCCTTTTTGTGATGGCGGTTCGACTGGACAGGGCTCGCATGAAGAATCGTAGCGACCAGGGTTGACTTTTACCGTATGGGTTTGGAGAATGACCTCATTTGACACGGGATTGTACCTCATGATTGCACGGGAGGGGGGTGGGTTTTTACACGCTTCCCCCCTGTTGGATTTTACTTGTTGCGTTTTCTTATCCTGGAGACTTATGGGGTGGGTTGCGGCTGGCGGGGGGCAAGAGGGACCGGGGGGGCATGTTCGATATTCCCTCCTCCACTTTCTTCTTTCCTTCTTTTAGGTACAAGTTCTGGGGCGACAGGCACGCTGCTAGTGGGGATGGGCCATAGCCATTGCAGAGGTGTAGGGTGGGGGGAACGGGGAGGGGTTTATTATTTTATATTAGTTTAGTTCTATGGCCTTTTTTTCTTCTTCCTTTCTTCTTTCACAAGAGGCGGGTTGATTATCCTCTGTCGATTTTCCTATTTGTCGGGTGTCTAATTTGGTTTTTAATATCCTGTATCATGGGTGGGCTGGCTTTGTGGAATACTGTTTTGTCGGATTGCTGTTATTTTTCCCTTTGAAGTACATATCGTCGCCACAATTGCATCCGTCGGTAAAATTGTTTTCTACGCATTGTGTCCTTGCTCACCTATTGATGTATCGTTCTAGGAGTATGGCACCCGATGTATGTATATTCTCTTGTTTTTCTTCAATAAAAACCCTTAAAAATTTTTTTTACAAAAAACAAAAATTATTGATCGTTCGTGCAAAAAGAATAGTTACAATTATGGATCTAATGGAGCTGTTCTACTAAATAAGTGCTTTTGAGGAAGACACGGTTCTCAACCAAGTCAATCCATTCAGAGACCAGTTGGGTCTCTGGATGCGTTATATTGACGACATTTTATTTATCTGGAATGGGAACCAGGAAGAACTTATGTCTTTTTTCACATGGCTAAATCAACAGTCATTATATTTGAAATTCACAATCCAGTCGGATAATCACACCATCGATTTTCTAGATATCACCATATATGAGGAATCTGGGACACTGCTTACCACACTGTTCCGTAAGCCGGCGGAAAGAAATTCATTATTGCAGTACAACAATCACCATCCCAGGGCACTTCGTGATAATTTACCATTTGGCCAATTCCTTAGAATCCGTAGGAACTGCTCCAGCAAGGACAATTATTTCATACAATCGGAGGACCTTGCCAACCGACTGCAACAACGTGGATACCCAAGACGTCTTGTAAAGAAAGCACGTAAATGTGCCTGGTTCTACCCCAGAGAAGAATTACTTGTACCTAAAGACAAAAATAACCAACCAGAGAATCGGATGGTATGTGTAACGACCTTCAACACTAAAAGCAACAAGATTAAGCAGATAATCAACCAGTACTGGCAACTGATAGCAGATGACATCAATCAGACTGAGACTCCCCTTCATGCTTTCAAGAAGGCCAAGAGTATTAAAGACTTTGTAGTCCGATCATTCCTTCCAATGCCGACAGAGCCCACCATTACTTCTATGTGGGACCTACCCCCAGTGATTGGTCATTCTAGATGTGGGCAGTGTAAAGCTTGTGATACCACCATCCAAACCAAGGAGTTTGAACATTGCCAACGTAGAATCATGCTAAAAACACATAGCAATTGTAATTCCATCAATGTAATCTACGCAAATATTTGCCCATGTGCGAAAATCTATATTGGACAAACACAACAAAAGGTTAAGGCCAGAATTTTACAGCATATGAGCAGGATCAGGTGTGAGGCACTGGGGCCCCCCCTAGTGGATCATTTTAAGAGCGCAGGACATTCCCCGGAGAGCCTCAAATGGGTGGTTTTAGAGAAAGCTACCGTAGGCCCACGGGGTGGTAACATCACTAGTATCTTGAATACACGCGAATTAAAATGGATGTTCTTTTTTGATTCAATTGAAACTGGCTTGAATGAACACGATAGTTCCTTCTCACAGTTGGCTACGTTATCATAAACTCAAGGTGGTCTGCCATCCATATATCCTTACATACCATACATCATTCCTACATGATTAGCACTGGCCTTCACCCTCATGTGAGAGGTGCGCCAGAGTGATTGTGATGTATATAAACAGGATACAATGCTTGTTTTTCCACTCTTTTGACTTGGCCTTTACCCCTATGTAGGAGGTACGCCACTAGCATATCTATGTATGCAATGAACATTGGTTAATGTAATTGTGGTTATGAAACTCTCCACTGGACTAACAACCCTATGTTAGGACCTAATTATGATGAAAATGTATTTCCTTCTATAAATCTAGTTTCGTATACCCGTATACAACATGTACCAGGAGCGTTTTCCAGTACACCGCTCTACTTCATTAAGTGTCTATGATTAACATAATATATCCTTTTCACATTGAAGAACCTTGAGTCATTTTACTAACTTTGTAAAATCGAGCGCGAGAATGTCTTTCTCATAACAGCTCAAATAATTTTATCTACTATATTATGCAGTCATACGCGATTTGAGTCTTTTTTCCTTGTTCCCAGTCGGACCACGCATCACGTGGGACGGTCTCCATGGTGAAATAGCAATACAGGAACTGCAGCTCGCCATTGCGAGGTTCTTCGGCGTCCTTTGTCCGATTCATTCGGCATTTCCCAGTAAGTCACCTAGACCCGATCATTTGCGCACTCGTTGCTTTTCCAACTTGATCACTCCCCCCGGCCCCCTTGAATCATTATTTGTCAATTTATTTTCACAGGTCGTCCTGACTTTTCATTCATTGCGGGTCTTTTGGGCGTCTCCTACTGGTACCGGGTAAGCAGTGTTTTTATGAATTTTTAAACCTCGGTAATGAACCCATGGTTATATGCCCACCGGCATATGTACTTTCGATTGACTGGCTTCATTTTACCATCAGGGTCATTCCTGTACCGCACTCATCGCCAATTGCATCTCGTGGTATTATTGGATTTTACCACGTGGTAAGTTTATTCCCCTTTTTAAATTTACCTGACTGCATATGTTTATTTTCCTAGCCGGCGCTCGGTGATTACATGGCCCCCCTTTTTACATTTTAGGCACGAACCTCTTGATTGGATTCAATTAGATGGTGGCCCTACACGGAGTCCATCTGACTACGATTTCACGGTAATTTATCACCTTGAATTATCATGTGAAGGGGTTTGCTGTACCCACTTCTTCCCCCAGTCCCTGTTCTCTACCGTTCCTACCACTGTGGTTTAATCCTAAATATGGGTTCTCTCTGGAGCCCAATTAATTAAGTTCAAAGAATAATTACGAATCGGACAATCATCAAATGTTTACTTATTTTGTAGAACAGCTCCATTAGATCCATAATTGTAACTATTCTTTTTGCACGAACGATCAAGAATTTTTTACTTAATTTGAGTTTACCTTATCTTGTTCTATCGATTGTGTGCCAACTTTTGGTTTAACTATGTTGAGGATCTCCCGATATATTGATTTCAATTATTAATTTTACATATTAAACTAGGTTGCCCAGCCCCTTATCTGTCCTGATGAAGACCCCACAGCAAGGGCACAACTGATCTCTGCATCAGAGGGTCGAAACGTCGACAACTACCCACTGCGTCTTCAACTCCACTCCAACATTTGTTTCATTCATTGTTATCTGTGGAGTATGATTTATTGATTCAAATGTGATGAACCATTGGTCCACTACACTGTAATAATTTGATAATACAGGGCCCGATTCACAGAACTAACTTAAGACGAAATCCTAAACTTACTACTTTTGGTATTCACAGAAGTTAGGATTTTGTCTTAAGTTTGTCTTAAGACAGACTTAAGTTAGTATTTTGTCTTAAGTCTGTCTTAAGTCTGTCTTAAGACAAACTTAAGTCAAAATCCTAACTTCTGTGAATACCAAAAGTAGTACGTTTAGGATTTTGTCTTAAGTTAGTTCTGTGAATCGGGCCCACAGTATTCATGACCATACGATTTTACTGTCACGTACCTTGTTTATCACCCTATCCTCACCAAAGCACCTATCACTACCCCCTCCCTACCCTCATTCCTCTTGGGGCACTGTACAACCAATTGTATTATTGATCTGCTCGTATATATATTCAGTATACTTGGTCCCTCTGTGATTAAAACAATGTGGACCCATTTATTGTTTGTGTAATTCATTGCTCAAATTTTTTACATATCACGTCACTTTCTAGTTGGGACCCCTCCCTCTTAGTACTTATTGAACCCAGGTCCCTTTGACTATGTTTGGGTAAACCCTGTTTACATACTCTACTTCGGGCAGACACCAGTCTGCGAGGTTTTCTTTGTTCAATTTAATTGTTCTCAGCACACAATGGTAGATAGAAAACTTCTCTCCTACTCTGAAGATTATATAGATAGACTACTAGAGAATCCTGACAATATCTTTCTTTCAACAAATATCCCAACAATTGATTTCAGTTTGAAAGATAAAATATCACGGTTGGAACGACTGGAGAAGAAACTGGTTCAGACCAGGTGGCATGGCCATCTCCTAACCAGATATCTCACGGAAAACATCATACCAATAGGACTACAGATAAAGATAGAACCGGCCATATTCATTGAGGTACCAAAATTTAAAGAAGGATTCAGCTACATTTCCAACAATTGTTCTCGACATTGGATGGTCCTTGGTGTAGAGACGGCCGCTGAACAAATACGAGTCATCACTGCGGAGATCAAGACACTCAAAGCAGAAATAGCGGCTGATGCCAACTTCGCCAGCGCGAAAGAAACACTCACCAATCTAGAGGCTACTCTCAAAGATTTCGACTTAACCACCCAAAATCGCAAATTGGAGAAATTAGCCAGAGACATTCGGTTGTATGATAAGAAAAAAACCTACCCGTATCTACAGGAGGATTACTTCCGGCAAGATAACCAGGGTCGGTTCTCCAATCGGGGACGTGGTCAGTTCAGAGGCAGACGGAACTACTATACCTTCTCAGACTCATCATATAGTTCAGAAGGCGAACAAGACCAAGCGGGCCCAAGCAATCTCTACAATTACCCTGACTACGGATACCAGCAACATCAATACAATCCTTTTTTAGGACAACGCCAAGGGTCATGGCGCCCACCCCGAGGCAGAGGGAACAACTGGCAGAGAGGTCAACAACGGACCCCCCAACAGAACCCGAGCAACTGGGACGGAGGACGGGGCCAACCCCAGAAACTGGTACACTTTCAACCAGAACAACATGGTGAGAGAGTAACCCGCAACAAAACCTACAGGTGGTAGAAACTTCCACAGCCCT
The DNA here is from genome assembly GCF_964261635.1 of Lissotriton helveticus. Lineage (NCBI taxonomy): Eukaryota > Metazoa > Chordata > Amphibia > Caudata > Salamandridae > Lissotriton > Lissotriton helveticus. The sequence continues at coordinate 1,757,920,106 of NC_136068.1, read as the reverse complement.
CAGCCCAATTGTGAATATATCCCAACAACCTTTGAGCGAGGATGAACTCAAAGTGTTGAGTAAAGGATTGTCCTATGTTCCCACGCACACACCTGATAATTTTGTGGTGCGTACCGAACTATTCAAATTCTTTCGGAAAATCCGGCTCAAATACTTCTTCCGGAACTCCGACCAACAAACCAATTCATCAACAACAGGATTGAGAACGCCTTCCACCTTCGTCCCCTTCGCTAGCACGATGAGTCATAAAATCCTAACCTATGAGGCAGTGGTATGGAGAGATGTACAACAATTGTTGGAAACCAGAACGTTTACCAAATACAACACCAGCAAACGAGAAAAGGAAGCGTTACAAACCCTAGCCCATAATACTCAAGTCGTGATAAAACCGGCGGACAAGGGCGGGGCCATTGTTGTCCAAGACACCCTTGCCTATGAAACTGAAATTCTTCGACAACTGGGAGACCACACCAGCTATCAACAGTTACGCTCGGAACCATCCAAAGTCATTGCCCAGGAGATCCTTGAATTGACCCAGGCAGGGCGCGATCAGGGTTTCCTTTCTGAGAACGAGTTCAATTACCTCAATCAGAAACACCCTCGGCTGGCAACAATCTATACCTTACCCAAAATACACAAGAGTATGGTCACTCCACCGGGACGTCCCATTGTTTCCGGGTGTGGATCCATCCTCGAACCACTGGGGAAATATATTGATTTCTTTTTGAAACCTCTGGCGGAATCATCTCAATCCTACCTGAGGGACACCATGCATACTATCAACATCATTGAGAACTTATCGTTTGATTCCCATCATCAACGATTAGCCACATGTGACGTGGTGTCACTATATACATGCATTCCCCAGCAAAGTAAAAGTCAAGTCCACATTTGTAAAGCGCACAATCACCCGTAAGGGTCTCTAGGCGCTGGGGGCCGTCGGGAAGATTAAGCAAGCTATTGCCCAGAGTCACATGGTGCTGGGCAAACCTGCCGCCGGAGCCGGGGATCGAACCGTGATCCCCAGATTCCAGCGTCAGTCGCCCTGGCTGCGGCGCCACACCTCTCCCCCAAGAGGCACTCACTGTGATATCACGCTGCTTACAACAACTTCCTGCCCCAGTACAAGTACCATCTGAATTCATTGTGGCATTACTAAGAATAGCCATGACCAAGAATTTTTTCTTCTTCAAAAACAGATTCTACCTACAGACATCAGGAGTAGCCATGGGCGTACCCTTTGCTCCTGATGTAGCGATACTCTACATGGCAGCTTTTGAGGAAGACACGGTTCTCAACCAAGTCAATCCATTCAGAGACCAGTTGGGTCTCTGGATGCGTTATATTGACGACATTTTATTTATCTGGAATGGGAACCAGGAAGAACTTATGTCTTTTTTCACATGGCTAAATCAACAGTCATTATATTTGAAATTCACAATCCAGTCGGATAATCACACCATCGATTTTCTAGATATCACCATATATGAGGAATCTGGGACACTGCTTACCACACTGTTCCGTAAGCCGGCGGAAAGAAATTCATTATTGCAGTACAACAGTCACCATCCCACGGCACTTCGTGATAATTTACCATTTGGCCTATTCCTTAGAATCCGTAGGAACTGCTCCAGCAAGGACAATTATTTCATACAATCGGAGGACCTTGCCAACCGACTGCAACAACGTGGATACCCAAGACGTCTTGTAAAGAAAGCACGTAAACGTGCCTGGTTCTACCCCAGAGAAGAATTACTTGTACCTAAAGACAAAAATAACCAACCAGAGAATCGGATGGTATGTGTAACGACCTTCAACACTAAAAGCAACAGGATTAAGCAGATAATGAACCAGTACTGGCAACTGATAGCAGATGACATCAATCAGACTGAGACTCCCCTTCATGCTTTCAAGAAGGCCAAGAGTATTAAAGACTTTGTAGTCCGATCATTCCTTCCAATGCCGACAGAGCCCACCATTACTTCTATGTGGGACCTACCCCCAGTGATTGGTCATTCTAGATGTGGGCAGTGTAAAGCTTGTGATACCACCATCCAAACCAAGGAGTTTGAACATTGCCAACGTAGAATCATGCTAAAAACACATAGCAATTGTAATTCCATCAATGTAATCTACGCAATTATTTGCCCATGTGCGAAAATCTATATTGGACAAACACAACAAAAGGTTAAGGCCAGAATTTTACAGCATATGAGCAGAATCAGGTGTGAGGCACTGGGGGCCCCCCTAGTGGATCATTTTAAGAGCGCAGGACATTCCCCGGAGAGCCTCAAATGGGTGGTTTTAGAGAAAGCTACCGTAGGCCCACGGGGTGGTAACATCACTAGTATCTTGAATACACGCAAATTAAAATGGATGTTCTTTTTTGATTCAATTGAAACTGGCTTGAATGAACACGATAGTTCCTTCTCACAGTTGGCTACGTTATCATAAACTCAAGGTGGTCTGCCATCCATATATCCTTACATACCATACATCATTCCTACATGATTAGCACTGGCCTTCACCCTCATGTGAGAGGTGCGCCAGAGTGATTGTGATGTATATAAACAGGATACAATGCTTGTTTTTCCACTCTTTTGACTTGGCCTTTACCCCTATGTAGGAGGTAGGCCACTAGCATTTCTATGTATGCAATGAACATTGGTTAATGTAATTGTGGTTATGAAACTCTCCACTGGACTAACAATCCTATGTTAGGACCTAATTATGATGAAAATGTATTTCCTTCTATAAATCTAGTTTCGTATACCCGTATACAACATGTACCAGGAGCGTTTTCCAGTACACCGCTCTACTTCATTAAGTGTCTATGATTAACATAATATATCCTTTTCACATTGAGGAACCTTGAGTCATTTTACTAACTTTGTAAAATCGAGCGCGAGAATGTCTTTCTCATAACAGCTCAAATAATTTTATCTACTATATTATGCAGTCATACGCGATTTGAGTCTTTTTTCCTTGTTCCCAGTCGGACCACGCATCACGTGGGACGGTCTCCATGGTGAAATAGTAATACAGGAACTGCAGCTCACCACTGCGAGGCTCTTCGGCGTCCTTTGTCCGATTCATTCGGCATTTCCTAGTAAGTCACCTAGACCCGATCAATTGCGCACTCGTTGCTTTTCCAACTTGATCCCCCCCCCCAGTCCCCTTGAATCATTATTCGTCAATTTATTTTCACAGGTCGTCCTGACTTTTCATTCATTGCGGGTCTTTTGGGCGTCTCCTACTGGTACCGGGTAAGCAGTGTTTTTATGAATTTTTAAACCTCGGTAATGAACCCATGGTTATATGCCCACCGGCATATGTACTTTCAATTGACTGGCTTCCTTTTACCATCAGGGTCATTCCTGTACCGCACTCATCGCCAATTGCATCTCGTATTATTATTGGATTTTACCACGTGGTAAGTTTATTCCCCTTTTTAAATTTACCTGACTGCATATGTTTATTTTCCTAGCCGGCGCTCGGTGATTACATGGCCCCCCTTTTTACATTTTAGGCACGAACCTCTTGATTGGATTCAATTAGATGGTGGCCCTACACGGAGTCCATCTGACTACGATTTCACGGTAATTTATCACCTTGAATTATCATGTGAAGGGGTTTGCTGTACCCACTTCTTCCCCCAGTCCCTGTTCTCTACCGTTCCTACCACTGTGATTTAATCCTAAATATGGGTTCTCTCTGGAGCCCAATTAATTAAGTTCAAAGAATAATTACGAATCGGACAATCATCAAATGTTTACTTATTTAGTAGAACAGCTCCATTGGATCCATAATTGTAACTATTCTTTTTGCACGAACGATCAAGAATTTTTAACTTAATTTCTTAATTTGAGTTTACCTTATCTTGTTCTATCGATTGTGTGCCAACTTTTGGTTTAACTACGTTGAGGATCTCCCGATATATTGATTTCAATTATTAATTTTACATATTAAACTAGGTTGCCCAGTCCCTTATCTGTCCTGATGAAGACCCCACAGCAAGGGCACAACTGATCTCTGCATCAGAGGGTCGAAACGTCGACAACTACCCACTGCGTCTTCAACTCCACTCCAACATTTGTTTCATTCATTGTTATCTGTGGAGTATGATTTATTGATTCAAATGTGATGAACCATTGGTCCACTACACTGTAATAATTTGATAATACAGTATTCATGACCATACGATTTTACTGTCACGTACCTTGTTTATCACCCTATCCTCACCAAAGCACCTATCACTACCCCCTCCCTACCCTCATTCCTCTTGGGGCACTGTACAACCAATTGTATTATTGATCTGCTCGTATATATATTCAGTATACTTGGTCCCTCTGTGATTAAAACAATGTGGACCCATTTATTGTTTGTGTAATTCATTGCTCAAAATTTTTTACATATCACGTCACTTTCTAGTTGGGACCCCTCCCTCTTAGTACTTATTGAACCCAGGTCCCTTTGACTATGTTTGGGTAAACCCTGTTTACATACTCTGCCATCTAACAAAGGCAACTAAGAAAGTGACATTTAACAATGGGGTCGCTTGGGACTTAAGGTCATATTCCAATTGTAATACCAAAGGCGTGGTCTATATGATCACATGTGCGTGCAATTTGCACTATATTGGTATGACGACAAGAAAGGTTTGCACACGCATGATAGAACACCGTAGCAGCTTCAGATGCGAACATTCTAACACCAAAATGACCTCACACTTCTTAGAAAAGGGACACACCACCAATGATTTCAACTGGGTGGTCCTTCAGACTCTAAAGCCACAATATGACCTAGAAAAGAAACTACTGGAAAAAGAGCAACGCTGGGTCTTTAAGCTTAGGTCTCACGTCTTGGGTCTAAATAATGACATACCATGGGGGCAACTGACATAGACAACCACTCAGACAGCAGTTTCCCACAAATATGAAGTGAAAAAAGATAGCACAGACCCTTGTCTGAATGTACTGGGAGACTGGCCCCATAATAGGTGTTGTAACACTACTATATATGCATCCATCCCATCTGATATACATGAAGGGAAAAACAACAACTACTACCATTAGTGGCACCTAACTTAAGCATTTAAAAAACAAGATACGATCAGAAAAACACTGTGTTGATACCCTAGTAATATATGATAAGAAATTTAAAAGAAACAAGTCAAAAAAATTTTTTCAACCAAACAAATGGGAGATACTCATAAGACACCGATTATTAACATGAGAATGAGTAATTTATCACTTTCAAAAAACGAGACCCCTTTCATATAAAAAATAGTTTTGAATAGTAGAAAATCCGAGGGTACACACAAGATGGCGCCCGCTCCTTTGGATACTACCACATATCAGGAATTATGTCTGATTTGAGAAAATTGCCCAGAGTTTTTCACTTTTATGAGACCATAGTGTGCGAATTCGTAAATAGATTCTTTTTTAGAAAATGAGGCTCCTATGAGGTGAATATTATATGAAAGACTGTATCAGAATCCTGGAATACACCTAAGATGGCGCCCGCTATACACGCGACCACCACGTGTACACGCGCTAGTCTTTCCATTCTCTAACCAGGAAGCAGGATACATGAGCAGGCACCGCCCTCGGTCCACTAACATTCGGACAGGAGGGGTTTGCCTAGGTGAGACCGATTGTGGTATCCCGGCAGCAAGTAAGTGTGCTTTTTTGTAGCGTTTTTGGAGGCACAGACACTGGGATAATCTCCTAGTTCTTTTACCAGCCTTTTGGAAACATTTATCTAGGGAGACAGCTAAGGCTAACAGACACCATTCTTTTTTTTCCCCAGATCTACCAGGATATTGTACCCCTATCGATTCCATGGGGCACAGTTAAGCCTCTTTTCATGTATGTAAAAATGTCTTTGTGTGAGCTCAGTTACAACAGTGTGGTTGTGTTATGTGTGTGTTCACTGTGTGCTCACTAAGAGGTGCTTAACCACGTTTTCAAAACGTATTCACATCAATGGGCCACATGAAACACAGTCAATATTCTGAAAGGTCCATGCGATATGTGTGTCATGTGAGATTACAAGGGGAATTTGATACCCCTTAACTATCACTACTGTTTTCCTTTTATTTTACAGGACCACGTGATTAAGTTTGGTTGCGTAGGTACCAGATGCATGCCTCATTTATTTGCAGCATTGAATTATTTTTATATTTAATAGCTTATTAGGCTTTGGATAAGGAGTGGTGAACACAGGGCTGGTCCCTGTGTAGCCCTGAGGAAGTGCTAGGGGGACGCACGAAACATGTTGGCAGACAGGAGTTGTTAGGTACACCTAAACCCATTACAATTTAGGTATCCTACCATTTCTACCCCGTTTTTTAGCTTTGCCACCTGGGAGCCTGAATAAAGTATTTGCAACTCACTAGCCAGGTAATTTTAACTATCACATACACTACACTCCTTCACATCACATTCCTTGCACCACTCATAGTCTTTTGTAAGTGCTCCTACGTAATTCCGCAAGTCGTAGCACGCCCCAGTCCGTAGAGGGCTGGGATGGCCCCTATGATGAAGCATGTCACCGTGGGGCAACCCTGGTGAGTGAGGGGACACCGAAAAAAAAGGAATATTTCCCTTTTTTTCTCTCTTGGAACTATTGACACTATTCCAACACCATTGTGTGCTTTGGGAATAAAGTCATAGATTACGGCTGGGCTCTTGATCTCTGTCCTCAGAGATCTTGTGTGACCTGTCCAGGGTCAGCCAGTCCAGGCAAAAAAGGAAGTTCACACCCTTTTCTTGCCTGGGCCCCCGCCATTCTCGCCCTTATTTGTAGGGATGGGTGGGTAATTCATCGCTGGTCTGCTGCCGCCGGAGCTGCTTAGAGAGGACAAAGAGGGTTAATTCTGCCCCTCCCAATGCTTTTATACCCCCGGAGGATGGGAGGTCGACCCTGCCCCTCTGATGACGTTGCGCTCGCATGGGCCCGGCTCAGCTTCCACCCCTCTTTTAACTTGCTGTCTCCTCCCTGTCCCCGTTCTACCTCGAGGACATCTATTCTGGCTCCCGCCCGCTTACTTCATCTCAAACAATGTGGACAGTGGGCAAGGTGACATGAGGGACCTTCTTATGAGTGACTTGGCAAAACAAAAGGCTCTGACAGAATAGAGGAGGCTGGAGACTTCCATTGGCAGTTTGACAAGTTAGTATAGGCAATGATCCACACGGCAACTGAGGCAACACATGTCAACTTGTTTGGGGCTTTGGAATAAACAGTGATCGGCCCAAGGCTATTCTTCTTACTGTCCATAGTGTAACCTCTGACTGAGGCTGGTTGGCACTGAAAAAACAGGTATGACCTCTGCCATAATAGCCATAGAGTAAAGTGCCTCTCTGACTGTGATTTGATACCAGAGTTTTTATATCTGATTGCCAATTTTATTTTATTTTATGCTGTGAAAACAAATGCATAAACTGTGGACACTAGTGCTTCAGCAAGACTAAACAATCATGGCAAAAAATGTGTCATCTTGATTTATCTTGAATTGATTTGCATCCGTAGCTAAAAACAATAAAATCACGCCAGCTTACAAAGTAAGTGGACATGATGTTATGTCAGCCTAGACAGTAAGCAGACATGATGTCAACACATCTACACGTGTCTTGAAAACTTCACCCTTTCTATGAAAGAGAAAAAAGAGTCTGGAACAAGGCACAGAATGAAAACAGAAAAGTCTGCTAGGGCTGAACAAGGCAAAAAGAAAAATGTCAACAGGAACTTCTACAGCATTCACTATAGGCTCTCCTTAGTCTCCAGAACTGGCTTTGCTCTTTCACTAACATTAAGGTGAAGGCCTACATCTATCACGCCATCACACTACGGTTACAACATACATATAGATATTGAGGAGAGTGGGAAATAGTAATACCAAGCAATAACTGTACACAGAACAAATACATTACTCATCTTCCATAGTAACTTGTAACACAATTGTACACACAATTATTTCATAATTAGCATACCAATCATTTACAGTATAACCAGATAATCAGATTGTAATTCTCAATACTTGTTTCCAACAGCAATTACTTATGTTTTTTTCAAAAACGAATTGTTAATCAATTACCCTCTGTCCATTAGACCTTCAAGACAAACCAGATATGTTTGGCCTTCAAAATATGACCGAAGGTAAAGAGGTGAATGTGTTCTGCAGGGCTCCTGGAAGATGCTCGGGCACGCCCCCCATCATCACCTGGAACACGGACTCAAAACTGGAATATAAACAACATGATTATATAGTTAATCAAACTGGGGGCTCCAAAGCTCACATGTCCAGACTTACCTTCAACGTTACCAGGAAGCACAATAACATATCTCTGAAGTGTACAGCACATTTTCCCACAGGTGAACATATCCAGGACAATCATTTCCTCATTGAAAGTAGAATGTAAGTATAGATGTATCCAATTACAAGGAATAACATCTCTATCCTATGTCAGTTTTACATTTTAATGCATTCTAGAAGGGGGCGTGGGGGTTGATTTAAATGTTTTCCAACTAAGCTATTGTTTAAAAATGTGTAGCACAAAACATGATAAATACAGACCATGAAAGTACTGAAACTTAAATTTAAATAGATTAGGGGTGAAATGAAAATGAAAGCAATACTTATCATTCTCAGATTGATAAACAGCATGCACCTTCATTAAGAAGTTTTTATAGAGTGACAACATAAAATTTAGAACATTTGAGATAATGTTTTATTGTGTTATAGTACATGAGGGCCTATTCACAGACTGCACTTTGTAGTATGTTTAGTACTACTACTGAGGTACTACTTACATTGCACAAAATGCTATTTTCAAACATACGTGTGAAAGATTCTGCCTCCACCGCTCGGGGCTTTTTCTGCCAAGTTTTCAGCTTTCGGTTCAGAGGTCTACGTAAAAGTCCGATATATATGTATTTGTAGTAAATGTGGTGTTATTATTATTATTTAGCATTTGGAGAGTGCGTAGCTACAGAAGGCATCCCAGCGCTAGCGGCCAAAGAAGGGGAGGGGGTTACAAGTTCAAGGCGGGGACTGGGTTATAGGCAAGTGTTTTGGAAAAGCCATGTCTTGAGGAGTTTACGGAAGGGCAAAAGATGGGGTTCCATCCGAAGGTGTAAGGATATTGTGTTCCAGAGTCTGGGCACATTGCAAGCAAAGGATCTTCCTCCGCTTCTGGCCCTCCTGATTTTGGGAATGAGTGCAAGGTTAGGGTGGGTCGAGCACAGACACCTCCCGGGGCGATGGAAGGTAATGAGAGATTTGTTAATGGCTGGGCCCTTTCCCCGTAAAGACTTATGGGCTATACACAATGCCTTGAAGTTAATTCTTTCCAGAACAGGTAGCCAATATAAAGTCTTCAGCACTGGTTTGGCTGACTGTTTTTTTGGAAACCCTAATACCAATCGGGCAGCGCAATTCTGCGCGACTTGAAGCTTTGTGTTGGTCGTGGCGCTCTCCGCAGGGTCCCTCCCAAACGTTTTGTCCACCACCCTCTCATTTTTCCTGAATTCATTTTTTTTGCCCCAGGGACTCTGCACTTTACCACTGTTTACCATTGCTAAAGTGCTCCCACCCCTTAGCATGGTAAAATTAGTTAATACCTGATTGGTATATTTAATATATTTGTAAGTCTCTTGTAGACCCAGGGTCTGTTAATTAAATGCCACTAGTAGGCCTACAGCACATAGTGTGCCCCCCACTTAAGTAGCCTCTTAGAATGTGTCGCAGGCCTGCCATTGCAGCCTTAATGCAGTTTTAAACTACCAATTCAACTTGGCTATATAACCTGTCTAGCCAGGCCTTAAACGCCCCTTTATTGCACATAAGTGACCCCTAACGTAGGCCTTAAGTACCCCATTGGACAGGGTGTATTGTAATTAAATAGTTGGGCATGTACGTTTAAGTTTTACATGTCCTGGTTTTGTGTTCCACGGTTAGGCTCTGTAGCGAAGCAGCTTATTTATTACATTGTCCTATATTTCACAATAACATTTCAGCTGTAACCTGTTGCACATCTTTGCGAGCATATTTGCGTGCATGACAATGTTGGATTAGTTTATTTGAAACTACTTTGTTTACACATCAAGCTTGGCTCAGCATTATCGCGATGCCTTGTACATCATGTACAAGGCCCTTCTATGCAATATGTTCAAATGTTGTTCTATTTTCATCCATTGGCGACAGGGCCATCTACATATCCAAAACATCATAATCTATTCGCACATGGCAAAGCTGCTTTGTATTATAAATAAAGAACATCCTAAGAGATTATTAGAGGAGGCACTTGAGCTGACACCAAGGGTCCCTGCATGCTGACATTTCTCATCAGGTAATGGGGTTGGCTTGTCCCTGGGGGGGATTCTTGGCCTCACACCTACACACACTCTAGGTACTCTCAGAGAAGGGTTTTGCATAGTAGGATTATGCCAGATAACTGCCTGATTTATATGCCAGCATATATACACTATTCTGGCATGATGGTAGAACTATATCTACTTTTTATGCTTTTGATGCTCGTAATCACTTTAATCTGCTTCTGTCTATTGATTGTCGCAGCACATGTATCCTATACAAGAATAACGTTGGTTCAATACATATTGAAAACGTCCCACTGTGTATTCTCAGTATATTTCTCTGAGAATAAGTAAGCAAGAGTAACTGAGCAAAAGGTACTGATTTGCTTCCACGATCCCAGTGGGTAAGGGGTTGTCATGTTCAGTGGTTGCCAGAAACCATTCCCTCCCGGGTAAAGTTAGGGGGGCTTATGGTGGCACTCTGATCCAGCTGGTCTATAGGCCAACAATGCCTGTGGGGGTGTCCGGAATCAGTCTAGGCACCAAGCCCTTGGTTTATGTTGTCCGATAAACACAGAGGTCCTATGGATTCGTAGGAACTACATAACACTAGTAGTGAAAATCTCCTAAATTCGTTTTTCACTACTGTGAGGCCTACCTGTCCCACATGAGAACATTGGGTAATGATACATTTTGATTTGGACAGGTAAGGGTCACAAATGGAAGATCTATAGACCAGGTGTACAAACAAGGTTACTTTAATCAGGCTTGGTTCCAGGATAGATGAGGAGGAGAAGAGGAGTAGATAAAGCATAGCCCCACCAGGAGCAGCCTCCCTGCTGCTCAACCTGCAACGTCCAACTGGCACTCCACATACAAACAGGCAATCAAGCATTCCGTGAGGTCATCAGGCATTCTATCACTCATCGTGGCAGAGCAGTAAGGGAGGAGACAACTACAGAAGAGGAATGACAACAAGTATTTTACGACCGTAAGCATTTCATGTTTGCTATCTATCAAACTGTGATTATAAATCCTCTTTAATGGTAAAATCAAATGTTAAATTATAAGTTTGTCAATTTGGCACTCTTAGAAAGTTGGAATTTTCTTTCCCTTAGCCATTTAGTGCCTGTAGCCTATCCTAGGTCACATGGCTGGGTGTAGTTGGCAGTTGGACTTTGCTAATTCCTCCTTGACAGTCATATAATTGAGGGACTAGGTGTGCCTGACTGGGCCATCAACTGGCGGGATGGGAGTGGAGCTGGGCACAGGCTCACTTGCAACGGAGTAGGCTGTGTTTTGCCTTCACAAAAAGGACTTGTCACCACTGCATTGTCCCTGCAGCCATTGTGGAGCCAGGGGAGTCAGGAAACTTTAAGCACTTCAAAGGGATTTCAAGTCAAAATTAAAGTTTATTGTGATCATTGATCTTTAAACCACAAAGAATACACATTTAATTTAAAATTCTTAAAATAATTACTAAAACCGCAAAGGGATTTTTGGTAGAAATTTCTCATAAATCAAAGAAGACATCAGGTACAATAAAAGGACCCTCTAACCCACTCTTCAGTTCACGTTTTGGACTTGCAGAAGGACGTTCAGAGTAATTGTAGTATGTAGTAAGTCATGTGGTTTACATGAAGGAAATGTATTGTTTGAAAACACATAGGAAATGAGGTTCATGGAGTGATGTAAAGATCTTCTCAACTGCTATGAATTGACCACGGTTATCAGTTCCTATTTATTAAGATATACTAGAATGACTACGATTTTAACAGGTGTAGATTGCCAGGATAGAGAGCCTATATTTTGGAAGTGCTGAAATGTTATCTAAATGCTAACATGTGTGCTGATTTGCAGTGATGTGAATGGTGGGTTTGATTGAGAATGAATAGGAAGTGTGAGGAAGTCTTGAGCGACTGAAGTGACATTGATTTGAACAAATGAGTGGGTTGCGTAGCAGGAAATGGTTAAAGATTTGAGGCTTCCAAAGACCACTCACCGGAGCTGCCCTGCCGTGAGGGGAACGGCCGCGATATATTGCTTCTCCCTTCAATCCCTGGTGAGGGAAACGGCTGCCATCTGCACGCTACACATCCGCATGCCATAAGGGGAACGCTGGAGCGGACCACATTTCCCAGCAGTCCCAGCGGTGCTTGAGGCGATGTGAAGGAAATTGCGCCCGGAGGCGGGATACAAACCACCAAGGCCTCCCGCAACACGGGACGCGCTTCCAAAGACCACTTACTGGAGCTGCCCTGCGGGGAACGGCCGCGAGATATTGCTTCTCCCTTCAGTCCACCGTGAGGGAAACAGCTGCCATCTGCACGCTGCCTGTCCGCACGCCGTGAGGGGAACGGCTGGAGCAGACCACATTTCCCAGCATCCCCCAGCGGTGACTGACGTGACGCGAAGGAAATCACGCCGGAAGGAGGGATAAAAACCACCAAGGCCTCCCGCAATGCGGGACTCGCGCGGGCGTGCCCAGGGCCAAGGGTGGGCCCGTCTGTGCCCGTCCGGGCCTGTACAAGACTGGGCTGGGCCACCCCCTTTCATCTGAGTAGTGAGTACCATCTTATGGACCTCTTCCTTTGCGGGACAATTTATGAACTTGGGGATTTGCAAACTAATACCTCTACTGTGCTTGCGATGTGTCTAATCTTTTGGGGTCTGTACATTGTTGCAGCACAGTAATTCACCTATAACTGTGTTTTTTAGGCCTTGTTGTGCTTAAGAAAGGAAGTAGTTATGGGAAAGTCCACTCCCCCCCCGCCCAAGGCCTAACAGAAACCCCTCAATCAAACACCTATACCACAGCCAACTGCGATTGATAGAATGCTGAAACAGGTTTCCTGCGAAATGTAACGCACAGAGAGGCGTTTGTCTCTTACACCAAGAATACATAGTATATTCCAGTTGGTGGAGTTAGATACCCCTGTGGCATCCTAACAACAAGCTCCTTCCACTTCCCCAGATCTACCCCCTGTTCAAGAAAATGTATCTATAATGAGCGCCAGCAGGGTGGATAAGGGAGGGAGGGGGAAAAGGAAAGGAGCCTCCAAGAAGAACTGCACAATTAGGGTATTCTGTAGGGATTGTGCCCACAATCATCGCAGGTTGCAGCCATTCGGATGCTTGTGAAAATAATATTTCCGGGCCCCAGGGCTGGGCTCTAGCGTTGAAATTGGAGCTTAAATCTTTTTTAGACCAGCTCTTTAAATCTGAATTGAGAGATGTACTGAAAAGTATTGCCACTCTAAAAACATCTCTAGATGCATGGGGGACTAAAATTGATGTAGCTCTAAATACTATTGACACCTCCAAGTCCACAAATAGGGCTACTATCCCCCAAGGAATGCAGGTCTCCTTGCCCCCTGGTGACCAGTAAGACTCAACTGTGGGCCAAATCCCTGTTCACCACCAGAATTTATCCATCCCGACCAACTGCCCCATCCATACAAACCAACTCCTGAGTAGCCCTCACCACAGGGCCCATCCAACCTCTGTCAATGATCAAAATCCTAGTGCTGTGGCACATAGTACAGGTATAGTTGATGTCCAGAAGGCGCCACAACCAGTGCCAAGCCACACAAGGAACACTACCCTATCTAAGTCAAGCCTGATACACCCCTCCTTCCCTTGCATCGATTTGCCCCCAGAATCAACACCCTATGTGGTAATTTTAGCAGCAGTTCCACCTTTGGAGGCAGGTCGGGGTGAAACATTCCTGGAATTAAAAAATAAATCTATCCACTGGTTGAATAAACACAGACCACTCCCCACTCTAGTATACACCTAAATTGTATTCACCCGCAGGGTTAGTTGGCTTGGGCAGAGACAAAAAGATATTTTAGGGGATTGTGTGTTGATAAATTTCAGAGACAAAAGGGCAGTCCAACATATCCTTAAATGGGGACAACGAACAACAACTGGAGGTATACAAGCACTCCCTTTGGGCTATTTCTATCCCCCTAGCCTTCTCTTAGTCAGAGTGGATGCTGTGTATAAAAAATGGGAAAAATGAGCCCAGAATATATGAAAACCTGAGCACGGTCTCAAATTTCCCCACCAAATTTCGTTACCTAGAAGGTCCAAATCTTGGTAACCAATCTCCAGCAATTCCTTCTAAGATTATTCCTTTGGTTGGAGAACGGAGTGTACCTAATTTTCTTCTAAGTAATCCAATCCAACCCATACAGGAATGTCTAAGGCATTGAGAGCAGCCACTGACTATCCCCACGAACCCACAGCAGGGGGGGACCCTAAATAGAATAATTTTGGTTGTCACCTAGTTTTACAGCAGAGTGGGACTTCCATACAGAACACCAAGATCTTATCCTGGAACGTAGCAGGCCTAAGTTCAAAACTGGATCTTCCAGACTGGGGCTCCTATATAGATACCCATGAGATCTGCCTGTTTCAGAAAACCTGGTCAAGGAATCTCCCACATAGAGTGGGGTACGTAGCTTACTCTACCCCAGCTATACAAGGGCCCAGGGGGAGACCCTCTGGCGGCCTCTGTATCTGGGTTGGTATACACATGGGCTGTAAAATCAAAGTGATAGAAACATTGTCCCCTGACATCCAGTGTATTCTTATGACATTTTTAAATAATATGAAAATAGCTCTTATAAATATCTACTCACGGCCAGTGAAACAGGGGCTGACAACGCAGGTTTTAGACTGTTTGGCAACTTTCATACACACATCGCCCGAGACCTCGCACATAATTATCGGGGGGGATTTTAATTGCCACTTTGAACCTCTAAATGGCCTAAATACCCCCATCACTAGTGAGGAGGACTCTGTATGGTCAATCCCTGATTGTAACACCTACCCGGTCAGGGGTTGGTCCCCCATAGTCCTGCAGATGAACTCCCTTACCCGTACATATTTGTTAAGGGCATGTAATGGACGCTTCCCATCCGACAGCCCGGGCACCTCTACATACAACAAGCTGGGCCAAACATCCATATCGATTATATACTGGTAGACGTGGAGTTAATGCACAGAGTAGTGGATTTTGTTGTAAATCCTCGCTGTGAAAGTGACCACAATCCGCTGGTCCTAGATATTAAACTGCCGAAACTGGAGCAAGACTAAACCCAACCTTCCCAAGATATCCCAAACTTGGTAGCAATAGAAAGAGGCAGAAGAGTTCGCTTGGGCACATTTGCACAGTCATTTGACAAAAAGGCTACTCTCTACGAACAAATTATTCCCCATCTGGAACTCGCATTTCAAATACCAACAAATGACTCCAGCCCTGGCTGTCTGCAGGAAATAGCCAACAATCATCAGGAAATGTTTGCCAAAATCGCAGATTTTTTCTCACACAGTCTCTATACACAATTTTGGCCCTAAAAAAACGACTCCTGGTATAATAAATCATGCGGGGATGCCTCTCTGCTGCCTTCAACACAGTCGACTATACCACTGTAATATGCACCTGAGAATCCCAGCGTGGATTCATTTGCAATGTCCTTGACTTGTTCTCCTCTTACCTTTCCAACTGATACCACTTTGTTCACAAGGGTACCTCCAGATCATAAAAGATCTCTTTCACCTGTGGAGTCCCCCAGGCTCCACACGGTCTCTTTCATCTTCAAGCTTTAGATGAAGTTGTTTGGTCTTAGTCACAAACACTAGCATCAAGATTCACCAACATGCCAATGACACTCATCTCTACTTGAAATTAGCCTCTTCTTCAGACACCCAACACTTCAATCACTGCCTGCACATAATTCAGACATGGATGTCCAGCATCTACCTGAAGCTCAACACAACAAAGACAGAGTTCCTGATATATGCAAAGGACAAAAAAAAGATGCATTACAAACCTTTTTGAATGATATGAACTTTGACAGTTTTGAACCCACAACTTTCACTGAATGGCAAGTCATGTGGATTCACCATGAACATCAATCTCACCCCCACTGAACGCATTGTCAAGAAAAAGATGGCATGGTACCAGTGCTCTCTTCTAAAGAAAGTCAAGGTTTTTTCCAGAAAGCGAACTCAGAACTTCTGTTCAAGCCTTCATACTCTTGAATTTGGTTAGTGGTAATACCTTACTTCATGGAATTCCTGACTTCCAACTGGCACCCATTAAGAGCATCCTACACGGACCAGCATGATTACATCAACACAATCCCGATGGAACTCCATTGGTTTCTGCTACCTTGCTTGCACCATCTTTACAACCAGCGGAATCATTTGCAAAGCCATCATGAACAGCACACCCAGTGCCAGAACACCATCAGACTGCAGACTAAGAAGTCTTAAAAAGGAAAAAACAGACAGCCATCCTTCACCATCTATGAAAGCAAAATCTGGAACCACATTCCTGTATCCATTACAATTGCCCCAACACTGATCCTATTCAGTGGCGGGTTCTCCGCAAAGGCAGAGGAGTGTCGCCCGACTGCTATTCAGCAGTGTAAGAAAATATAAAATGATAATAACTCAATGTTATTATCATTTAATTTTTTCTTGTTGCTGGCACGCAGATTTGGGAAGCGGGCGGGGCATCTCTGCGGGGCATCTCTGCAGAAGGGACAGGGGAGGGGAGGAGTGGTTTTCACTCTTTACGGGCGCGTGAATATTTGGCCGGCTGTCTCGCTGCCTCCCCGCCCGGCCACTCCATTCAGTGCCGACCACCACTGCTTCTATTTAGGAGTCGAAGGCGCATTTCTTTAAATAATGCTACATCACAAAGTTAAACTTCCACAACCCTGCTTCCTCTTCTATTATTCTTGGATTTTATGCATGTCTTTCACAATGTACGGCCCTCTGCTGCCTTTTGGCTAGGCTTCGCTAAAGAAGTACCTTGTACATACATACATATATTGGATAAGTGGATGAATGGAAGGAGCAGATTGTCAGAATAAGGGACTAAGGTGGGATATCAAGATCTGAAGGAAAGTGGTGGGTAAACAGAGCTTGAAAGGAGAGGGAGGACTGCATGTTGTGAGTTAGAAGTGATATAAAGGGAGTGGAATGAGTTGAGAGGAGTTTTGTGGCGGCAGTAAGGAAGGAAACAGATTTATTAGCAGATAGAGCAAGTAAGAAAAGATGAAGGAAAATATGTGGGTCAGACATGAGAAGAGGATGTTGAAAAAAAGAAGCTGATAAAAAAATGATGGTGGATCGGGAAGCTAAGGGGGAGGTCTGAATGGAAAAAAATGGGTGAAGTGACTGAGTAGGAAAAGGAGATGGTATTGCAAAGGTGAACTGATAAGAAGGATTTGTAGAGTCAAGTGGGGAGGGTTGTAAATTCAGAGAGAGGCATGTAGTGGATCTATCACATTGGTGCTAATGAGATTTAGTGCATGTGGATGAGGGGAGTAGGATTGTAGGTAGAAGATACAAGGGGGATGGAAGTAATAAATGGTCAAAGGTTGGCTGGCAATGCTTTAGGGTGAGGAGAGCTGAGGTGTGAGATGAAGGGAGGAAGAGGAAAAGTGAGCTAATAAAACAAAAGGATAAAGATGATGGAGCAGAATGGCAGAAGAAAGAGAGGATAGAGGTTGAGGAAGGCAAGAGAAGACAGGATTCAATAGAAGAGGAGGAGCTTGCCAGGTTTCAAGGTGGAATTCTTTGCCCCTCTATTGTGACTCTATTCTTGTCTGTTATACACCTTTAGGAGTCCAAGGTGGGCCTCAAGACTCTGGTTGTAAGTTGTAGGGTTAGCAAAACTCCTGCAAGGGGATCCTACATATTTCAATCCCATACGGAAAACTGTTGCTGGCACAATACTGTGTGCCATATCTCCATGGCCTTGAAGGCGGGGGCACCTCCTGAGACCAACTGGCACTTTTCACGGTGCTTGTGAATCTAGTGTTCCTAGGGAAGGTGTGGGAGCTCACCAGTAGAGCTAGATGCCAAGAAGAGCAGCTTCAGATGAAGAGCACAATTTTGACACTGAGTCACGTGTCAATCAATGACAGCTGAAATGAGATGGCAGATTTTGACCAATTGCAAGGTGCTGTATAAGAGCTATGGGCTCTAATGTTGGAGAGCAGATGGTCCCAAAAGAATACAAACTGTGAGGGACAACAGAGAAATCAAACTCAACACATCTAGATTTTCCAGGTAAGGTGATGAAAAATCAAGGCTCTTGTTCATTGTAACACCCTTGATCGTGCTTGTATTGAGAGACTTTTTTTTAAAAAACTTTATTTTTCAGGTTTTGTCAATGAGGTAAACAGGTTAAGTGAATTCAGATAGACAACAACACAGCTCATAGTCATTAGTTCGTACATGTAGCCGCGCACATCATCAGGGCAAGAAAGACATGGCAATATAATCTTACACTTAGCACACAAGGCCTCTCACTCCAATTTGCGGACCGTAAGTTACATAAAAGCAGCAATTCAACAAATCTAAGCATTTCCACAAGCGCTCAATGTAGTTCATTATAAGAGTGTGCATTCACACATGTTAAAAGAGGATCCAGGTAGTAAGCGAGCAACCCCTGTAGTCCGAGTCCTGCAGGTCAATCATCACATCTTGTAGTATGTTTACAAGTGGCCCCTCCCCCACCCCCGCATCCAGTTCCTAATGGTGCTGTAGAGTGTCTCGTACGAGGATGTGTAGTGAGCTGCTCTTTGGAGGCATTATGAACGTGATTCGTGAGGTGTCTCCGCGGTGGTAGGGTCGTCACTGTCTAGTAGATAGCACTGCAGTGGAGCCCAGATATCAGCCGGCCTTGAGGATATCGGCAATAGCTCAGCATAAGTAGCAATCTGTTCCTGACAATATATAAGATCTTGTAGCCAATCCTAAAATTTGGGGGCTCTGCCTCTTCCCCACCTACATGCCACTCTTCTTTTAGCCACAAGGAATGCCAATGCAATGAATTTACGATCTGCTGCCTGTATTGGTTCTACGTATCCTAACAGGGCAAGGACCGTGGAGGGTTCCACTACTGAATGTATCATCTTTGATAGCGCCTCAAACACCTGGCGCCAATAGGTTTGCACCCCCTCGCATTCCCACGCCATGTGCAAGAAGTCGGCTCCTGGTGCGTGACATCTGTCGCAGGTGTCGTTGTCACGTAGGTAAAACCTGTGCATGCGAGCCGGAGTGTAGTATAGCCTATGTATAAACTTGTAGTGTATTATCCTAAATTTGCTGCTTGACGAGACACGTTCAGTTTGCTGTAGGCAGAATTCCCATTGCTTATCCGTGAGCTCAATACCTAGTTTGTGTTCCCATTTTGCCTTAGCCGCAAGTGGTTGCCTATCTTTCAACATGTGCACTGTTCGGTAAATTGTCGAGACCAGTTTTTTAGGAGTTTCATTCTGAAGTATGCGGTGTAGTGGTGCAAAGATTTCGGGTTCATTAGGAAAGTCTGGTGTAATCGATCTCAGTCCCTGACGCAGTCGAATATAAAAGGTGTCGAGGGGAGACGGATGTGCGCCAGCGCATAGATGGTCCAACGCGCGGAATGACCCTGCATGATATAAGTCCCCTCAGGTCGTGATGCAGAAGCGTTTAGTGAGTTTTTGGAAGATAGTCTCCTGTAGCAGGGGCCTGTCCGGATGATAGGTGAGAGGTAATAACGGTGAATATATCATGGACGCATTTGGCATAACTCCTAGTCTAGCCCATCCATTGACAGTGCTCATAACCGTTAATGGCGTCCGGTCTCTCCCTTGGGAGGGGGTGTATAATGCTCCTTCTATTGGGATTGGATGAGCAAGCCAATGTTCAGCTGCCACTTGTGGCATATACCGAGGTTGGCATATCCAGAAATAGGCATAGTGTCCTTGAGCAGAGTAATAATACACTTCGAAATCAGGAATACCAAAACCGCCTTGATTGTACGGTCGAACAAGGGTATCCCATTGTAAGCGGGACGTTTTCCCTCCCCACACCAACCGAGTGAGTTCCGACCGAAGCTGGTGGAAGAAGTACCGTCCAGGGTAGAACGGTATGTTCAGAAAAAGATAGAGTAGTTGTGGTAAGATCACCATTTTTATTAAAGATGCTCTGCCAGCCATTGACAGCGGCAGCGCGATCCACCTTGTGATATTATCGGCTATACGGGACATGGTCATGCCATAATTTAGTCGAAGTAATTCCTCTCTGTCTTTTGTTACGCGGATACCCAAGTATCTAAGATCTTCCTCACACCATGCAATGGGGTAATCCAAAGCAAATTTCAACGTGGATGTTGTCAGGGGAAGTAGACACGATTTACTCCAGTTAATCTGTATGCCAGAGAGCCTGCCAAACCGGAAAAATTCTCTGAGTATGGGGTTCAGGTTATGGCTGGGGTTTCGAATATATAATGTGATATCGTCTGCATACATAGATATCAAAATCTGTCGCTGGTTACATTGCTACGCTTTATCCTTATGATGTTGTTGCAGCTTAGCCGCAAGGGGCTCAGTGGCAATTGCAAAGAGCAAGGGCGACAAGGGGCAGCCTTGTCTCGTGCCTCGTGAGATGGGAAACTCTGTGGAAAGTCTCCCGTTAATAATAACTTTAGCCACTGGTGAGGTGTACAGCAGTTTAATCCAGGACAAAAAGAGGATCAGGAACCCCATGTGTTCCATTACCTTGAACACATAGTCCCACTCTAGGGAATCGAAGGCTTTGGTGGCATCTAAGAATATAGCGGCCATGGGCAAGTCCTCATGAACGTTATTCATAATCGTAAAGAATGTACGCAAATTATGGGATGTTGCCCTGCCCGGGACAAACCCCGATTGATCCGGTAATATCAGATTAGGGAGAATCAAGTTGATACGGGTAGCAATGAGTTTGGCCAGTATCTTCACGTCGCAATTTAACAGCGACAGGGGCCTATATGAGTCGCAACTACTCGCCGATTTCCCTGGCTTTAGTAAAGACGTGATAAGCGCAATGCGCATGAAAGGGGGGAGATGCCCTACCTCCAGCGCGTCCTCATACACTTCGCGCAGTATCGGGGCCATGAATTCAATGTAAGTTTTGTAAAATTCCACTGGGATTCCATCTGATCCAGTGGCCTTGCTCGATGGCATATTCATTATAGCATTGCGTAATCCATCTAGTTCAAACGGAGCATTTAGGAAAGATCTCTGTGCATTACTCAGCCAACCTAAGGATACGTCCTCCAAATAGTCGTGGAGATTGAGCTCCTCAGCCCTTGTGGTGGTGTATAAAGCAGTATAATGTGCAACGAAGGTATTTAGAATTTTTGCCGTGTCTCTATATACCAGCCAACCTGAACCGTCAATCTCAAGTATAATATTTGGTTGCCTCATTAATCTGACTGTCGCAGCAAGCGCCTGTGGTATTGGAGTTGTCAGGTCTACATATTCTGCAAAAACTCTCAAACACCATAGAATAGAAGTTGGCACGGAAACTGGAAAATACAAAAGACAAGTTTATTAAGATCCCATGGGGTGGTGGTACAGCCCTACAGCACCCTTCGGCAATGCAAGAAGTATCACCCCGAACATCGGTGCGCGACCTCTTTTATACAAGTTTAACAGTAATAAAAAGGTAGGCGGTATACTCTTTTCACAGTTTAGGTACATATAAGGGCATTTTTGGAACACAGCCAACATGTAGGAGGAGTTTAGTACCACTGGTCAGTTGTAGAGAACATTCCTAAGAGGTGAGCACTCATCAATCTAAATGTCACATACGCATGCGTGAGCTCGACCAGTGCTAAAAATAGCCTGTTACCGGGCAAAGTAAATGGTCATTGGTACAGAGAAAGGACAAAAGGGCATGCTGACCACGAGGCCGCATGTTCATACAAAATGGAAGCCAGGAAATACAAAATGGCTCCCGCACGTTTGGTCAAGTTAACGGTGAAAGTTCATGTAGCTGAGCTAAATGCTAACTCAGTTGCTGCCAAATTACGACAGACGGCCCTTTTAGCATTTAGCTCAAGCTACCTCATAATGAAAGTAATCAGGATACTCGTCATCAATATTAATCATCATTATTTTCATCATTTCTTTGTTAACCATTTGCTCATTTTTGGCAACAGCTTGTTTGGATGGAATGCAGGCTGTAATACATACAGAACATAAGGTAGGGCCACATTGAATACACAAACAAAGGGAAAAAAGTATTCTAATAATCATACACAGAATAGTCAGTAATTTCCAACCCCAGGTATTAAGTAAAGTCCAGAACATATTAGAGAATGTCCATGTACCATTTTCGGGATGGATCTCGGCAGCAATTTTTGTGCAATTTAGAAATGGCATCATACACAGAAGGCGAATTATCTGGGACGTAAACACAACAACTACTTCCGATAATTCGGCATGCACCCCCACGATCAGCTAGTACCACATCTAGAACCATTCGGTTCTGAAGCGTTACAATTCTAGTAATTTGGAGTTCCTCAGTTAAGTTCCCTAAAGCAGAGGCAGTTTCATTAGCAACAGCTTCCACAACACGTGTTAGCCGTCTTATTTTTCTGCTATTTAAGGCAGCACCAACAAAGGAAAATAGGCCTAAATTAAAATCTACATATTGTTGTAAGGAGGTGTCGGTTTGATCTACATTTTCAATCTCCAATGTTCTCTTAACCCTATTTAATATAAAATCATGATATAATACAAAATCATTATGGTATATAGGCGGGGCAATAAATACAGGGGGTAGTACAAAAGATATATAGCAAGTTCCCAACCACCCAATGGGAAGACGATGATATCCTTTATTTCCACAAATAAAGTAAGTATTTCGCGAGGCTACAAAAGCAATACCACTTGGTGTGTCAAATATGAGAGTAGTATTACATTCACTTTTCCCTACCGGAATTGTACCTTTATTCCTCACACATAGGTCAGCCTTAGTATCAATAACCGTAATCACATGTAAACTGGACATTTGTATAAGTCTTTGATTAGTGAAAATACGAGGTGTAGATGCATTGTCCGGTCGATATTCTTCCCACTCAAATTTAGTTCCTTCAGCTTGTGGATAACCATCTCTATCATTATAGCATATTTTATTTAGTCGAAAAAGTAGTCCACCTTTTGTTGGCCATCTTAGGGTAAAAAGAAGAGTGTACCAAGCATTACAAGAACCGTTATGAGAGAACGGAAGAGGAATAAGCGGAGTTCCTCCTTTCTTTTGATGTCCAGGCAACATTCCACATACCCAACAGTTCGAAGTGTTCGTCATATTATGAGTATGATGCAGAATTTGAATGAAGCTGTTATTTAAGTAAGTCTGCCTATGTCTCTCTTCATGATAAGGCAGAGTAAAATGGAAATGTTCAGATGGGATTGGAGTGGTAGGCAGTAAATATTCTCGTGCAGGAAGCAATCGTTCTATAGTCCAAGCTATTACTGCTACTACCACTATAGTCGTAACAAAAAGTACTGCACCCAGAATTCTTCTGTTTCTTATCGTAGTAGGTGCCATAATGCAAAGAACAAAAGTTTCAAAAAATAAACTAAAAAAAAAGAAATTCAGTGCTGAGATCCGAGGTAGCCGCTGGTTTCTTCTCCGAGATTCAAGACGGGTGTCGCTACACTGGACAGAACTGACCCCCCCCCTTGATATTCTCGGCTTCCGTTTTCACAAACCTCAGAACGGTAACTCAACCAGTCTCACAAAAAGAAAAAAACCTCTATTTTCTTGGCCGTAAGTTGTATCTCACTCCACCAGAAACAGTGTGGTCCGGGAAGGCTCCCTCCGACTCGCGAGGTGTAGCAGCTGGGCTCTTCTCTGCATCCAAGATGTATCGATAATCAGACAGCACCGCAGGATTCACCAGATCCGGAGAGACACGATGGCAGTGAGTGGAATGTATCCACCGCTTCTTATTCGTGACTCACACAGCCGTCCGATTTGCCAGCAATACTTGTTCAGGGCCACGCCACCCCGGCTCCAAACTGCTGGTTCTCTCGAACGCACGGACCATAATGTGATCCCCAGGACGGAGATCGTGAGCCTCTCCAATGGAGTTGTCGGGGAGCGCTTCTCGAACCTGTTGATGAATAGAAAGTAAATCATTTGTTAATGGTGCCAAATAATCGTTCATCATTATACAAGGCACATCATGTATCAAACGAGGCTTTGGAACTCCCAGATAATCATAGGCCTTCCAAACACTACTTCATGGGTGTGAGGCCAGATCGGGAATGTGGCACTGATCTAATAGACAGTAATGCCAAAGGCAAAGCGTCCGGCCATTTCAAAGACGTGGATGCCACGATCTTTGCTAGCTTCAGCTTCAGAGTCGCATTATACCTTTCTACTAGACCTGCTGACTGTGGGTGGAATACAGCGTGGAATTTTTGTTTAATTCCCAATACTTTCAGGACATGCTCCACTATTTTCCCAACAAAATGAGGACCATTGTCATTCCATAAAAATTTACAAACACCATAGCGTGGGAAGTACTCTTTGAGTAACACCTTAGCTGTTGTCAATGCTGTATTATCCTTCGTGGGGTAGGCCTCAATCCATTTACTGAAAGCACACACCACCACTAAGACATACTTGAGGTTATTACAACGCTCAATCTGGATGTAATCCATTTGCAGTACTTCGAATGGTGCAGTAGGTGGAACGAACCCTCCTTTAGGAGTATAAGTCCCTTTGGCAGGATTGTACTGTAGGCATATCAGACGGGTCTGCACTACTCTCTTGGCCGTGCTGGCAATCTCAGGATGCTCCCAAACTCGTGTAAGCAATTTAGTAATTGCAAGAGCTCCAACATGTGCTAGCCCATGTGTCATTTGAACCATTGCTTGCAAATAAGCGGCAGGCAATTTCCATCTCTCCATATCTTTGCTACGCCAACAACCCTCATCATCCAACACTCCTTCTGTTGCCCATGTTGCAAGTTCTGCTTCAGATGCTGATTTTTGTATGTCTAATATTTCCTCTCTAGCATCATGCCATCGCTCAGCTTGTGATCTCACCACATACATGGGAGAGACATTTTGTAACATGGCAGTCTCTCTCGCTATGCGATCTGCAAAAGCGTTTCCTTGTCCTATTTTGTCTGTCACCTTCTTATGTGCACTACATTGGATTATCGCTACTTTCTTTGGACGTAATAGTGCATTCAGGAGATCACGTACCAATTCTCCATGCATGATGTGTACTCCATGCGAGGTCAGGAACCCTCGTTCCTTCCAGAGTAGGCCGAAATCGTGCACTACTCCAAAAGTGTAACGGCTATCAGTGTAGATATTCACACATAATCCAGCACTTAACTCACATGCTTTCGTTAAAGCTATCAATTCAACTGCTTGGGCCGATTTTTGCAGTATTCGTGCTGTTTCTACCACTGTCTTAAGTGTCGTGATCGCATAGGCTGCGGAAGTCGTCCCATCTGGCAACTTTAAACATGATCCATCAACCCACAGTTCCCCATCTACATCTGGAAGTGGCGTTTCCTGTAAATCGATACGACCCTTTGTTTGTTCTTCAGTCAGAAAAACTCAATCATGATGTTCTTCCTTCTGGGTCTCAGCAACAGGATATGGCAATAAAGTAGCAGGGTTCAAAGTGGCGCACCTCTTCAGAGTAATATGTGGCGCCAACAATGTTAGCTCGTATCCTGTTAAACGAGCGCTAATTAGATTTTGTGTTTTCGTTTGGTTCAGTAAAGCATCTACCGCATGGGGAACTAACACCAACAATTTGTGTGACAAAACTATTCCCTCACTCTGTCGTATGGCTACTGCTGTTGCTGCGACTGCTCGAAAACATCCAGGCAATCCTCGAGCCACAGGGTCGAGTACTGCTGAGAAGTACGCACAAGGTCTCTGTTTGTCTCCATGTGTCTGCACTAAGACTGACAATGCACACCCATCCTTCTCATGTGCATATAATGTAAAGATCTTTGTATAATCTGGTGTACCTAACACTGGTGCAGAACAAAGGGCTTGTCTCAATTGTTCAAAAGCATTCTGACATTCATCTGTCCATTCAAGGGGAATTGGTGCAGTTTTGGACAACAACGCTAACAAGGGTTTTACAATGTGTGAAAATCCTAGTATCCATTGCCTACAAAAGGACGTCAAACCTATAAAGGCACAAACATCTTTCTGAGTGCAAGGGACTGGCGTATCTAAAATTGCTTGAATTCGGTCTCGTGTCAATGCACGCCCCTCCTTAGACAAAAGATGACTAAGGTAGGTCACCTTTGGTCTACAATATTGCAACTTCTTCCTTGAGACCTTGTGAATATTTTTAGCAAGAAAAGAAAGTAGGGAGAGAGTACTCTCCTCACATTGTTCTTGCGTGTCTGCTGCAAGTAAAATGTCATCAACGTATTGAATAAGAGCCAAGCTGTCTTTTCAAAGCCTGGCTGTAAATGCTAGGGCTCTCTGTGTAGCCTTGAGGAATTCGACAAAATCTAAATGATTTGTTATTAAATGTGAAGCCGAACAAATATCGACTGTCAGGATGAATGGGAATCGAGAAGAAAGCATTCTTCAAGTCAATAACAGTGAATGTAGTGGATGTAGGTGGAATCAAAGTAAGTAAGGTGGTAATGTCAGACACCACCGGATACAGGGGTACGACTATCTTATTAATTTCCCTTAAGTCAATAATGAAGCGGTAGACCTTAGTATCTGTATTTTTCTTCAGGATCGGAAGAATCGGACTGTTACAAACATAATAGGGAACTTCCTCCACCACCCCTGCCATAATCTAGTCATTTACAATATGTTTCAAGGCCATTTCGCCTTCTTTGGAGATCTTGTACTGTGGTACACGAGGCAAAGACACTCCCACCTTTACAGTAATACGTACGGGAGGAATAATCATTTGACCCACATCGGTATCAGAGGTGGCCCATAAAGTACTTGGAAGAGAAGCTAACGCATTGGCCTCTTGCATGAGGCACGATCTCTCAACCTCTGGGTAATGTTCATTCAAAATAACCCGCACCCCTTCAGGGGGGCAGCGTATGGTTGCTCGAAAATGTTTTAGCATATCAAGTCCCACAATATTATCTGGTGTGTTTGGAGATAACAAAAACGGGCATGGGGCAGTAAATTTGTCAATGTGAAATGTATGGGGTTGAGACAATGGGCTAAGAGAAGGTGTTCCATCGAACCCTATTGATGTAATCGTTTCGCCAGACAGGGGAGCCCTTGGAACCAAGTGTTTGGACAGAGCGCTACGAGTAGCTCCTGTGTCGACCAGAAATTGATCAGTAGAACCCAAAACATGTGCTGATATATATGGACCCCTTTGATCGACTGGTACTTCAACCGATTCCACACCCCATCCTACGCAATTCTATGCATAATTATTATCCTGAGACTCAGTAAACTCTCCTTCAGCTATCTGATACTGATTCCGTCGATCAAAAGTATTATGATCAGCCTGACCATGACCCCTTGCTTCAAACCTACCATGATCATTCGCTCCACCTCTCGGTCCTGAATAACTATTCCGTGACCTTCCACTCCCTCGACCACGCTGATTACGCTGTTCTTGAAGCACCGGACAATCTGAAGCCCAATGTCCAAACTGTTTACAGTATGCACACTGATCCTCAGAAATATCAGTACGAGTAGAAGACGCACCATGTGATCCTCGTCTACCCCTATCATTCCCTCTCGACTGCGTCGCATAAACCTGAGCCAACATCACCTTCGTCTTTAAATCCTTCGCTTTCTTATCACTACTTTCTTTAGCCTCCAATTACTGTCGTTCATAATACTGAGCCATAGTTAATAAAGAAGCGGGGGTTGCCGTGGTCCATGAACTTTCACTAGTTTTTAAACGTTTTGCAATCTCCGGTAGGAGATTAGCCACATACTTATCAACGAACAAGTGCCTGCCCGTATCCTCTGTTAATGATTGACAACTGTAATCATGGAATGCTTTCTCGAAACGCGAAAAGAAGTCAGAGACCGATTCATCCAGCTTCTGTTTGCAAGAAGCCAACATCGTCCAATCAATTTTCTTAGGAGGAACAAGCGTTTTTAATTTATTCAAAATCGCCACCGGGAGATCTAAAATCAATTGACATGGTTTACATGCAGGTTCTCTATCTAAATCAGCTCGGGCTAATTCCTTCCAATCTGCACCAAGAATCGTTCGATCATCAAACTTACGAATCACCCTCCACATATCAGGAGGCAGTATCAACCCAAAGAAAAGATCAATATCAACTAATGTCATAACACACGAAGATATAGCACCTTCCACACCTTCATAGAAAGCTGCTGGATTTTTACGGGGGTCAAGCAAAGCATTCTTGAGTGCCATAACGTCCGTTCTATTCCATGGCGTATAAACCCAATTATATACAAAATAACCCTTCGCATATTTAGACCTCTTATCCTCCTCTGTGCCTTGCCCTTTAGGAGGGACATACAAAGGTGCAGCTTCTCGCATAGGCATAACATTAACTGCAGCGCTCTTATCTGTTCCCGAGATGAGGCATTCTTTGGATACTTCCGTTGATCCAGGCGCAGACGAATCCGATGCCTTTTTCGCCGCTCGTAGCCGTGTCGCCTCATCCCGTAGTTTAACCAAACGCTGGAAAAACTCATCCGCATCTGCAAGAACAAAAATACGTTAACGAAAATTCTCACGACCAACTGATATATCTTTAGGTTCCAACTCAGGTGAATACCGTCTAAATCGTTCGACAACTTCATCTCCAAAATGATCTAGAAAATACAATCGTTCTCAGTCGGTCCATTTACTCATAAGGCCATCAATCTCCGAAACAGTTATAGAATTTACATTAAGTTTACGAGCAAACGCGCGCAATTCCGTAGCTCGATCAGCAGTTAACCTGGTACGCTGATTTTCCTGATCGTCCTCGCCCAAGTCCTCATCCGGGGCCGTAGGCGAAACATACGGAGGCGGGCAACGATCTAGTAATGAAAAATCATCTGACTCATTAGTAAGGACAGGATAAAGAGGACGTCGAATAGGAAACTGACCATTAACTTGCAAATTACGTTCTCGAATCTCCCTCTCTTTCTGTTCCTGCAATTCTTTTTCCTGCAACTGTAAAGCTTTATCACGAGCAGCCTTTGGCTGCTCTTTATCCGCCAAGGCTTGTTCACGCTTCATTCGTTCACGCACCGCTTTCTCCCACATACGCACACAATCAAACATATCCTGTCTAGACCTGCGCTGAAACAAACACTGCTCCACATACTGAACCTTTCGTAGATCAAACGACCCATGTAGTGGCCATTACAATTCACGATCAGTTTTTGTATATTTATGCCATAATGTACTATACATAATGGGGGGAAGGCCAAATTTTATGTACATTTCACGATTAGGTGTCCCCTCTGGGGGAGCCGGCTGAGATTCATTTAATCGATAACTGGTACCATTTCCAAAACAACACATTCCTCGAAGTGTGCTTAGAACAGGCATGTCAAAATATCACAAAAACACGATATTACATAAAATGGCACTTAAATATGTCTTTACACACGGCGTGCCGTTCAAACAAATACAAAGTCAGAGAAATATCTCTATGTGCTTGTCTATGTGAGGTGCACTCCACATATAACTCAAATCATAGGTCCAAATGTTAGCTAACTCAAACAAATCCAAAAAGCCACAGTACGTGTCAGTAGACTACCTTACCAATCACAAGCTTACCAAATATTTTCAAACGTCCAGGTTCCAACTGCCAAGTTCCGTAATCGAATCAGCCAAACGGGCACTGCACGACAACCCAACCGATCAGGATCTCAGTCGAGGACCGGCACCACCTGGAAGGTCGAGTCAGAAGGAAAGGAAGAGACACCGTGGGTGCCAAGACTCGGGTCACTCAGTGGCAGCGTACGTGTCCATGGCAAGTTTCCAATCCTTCGTCACGACCTCTCCTTTGGGCATCCGAGTCGCCGATGAGTCCCTTCGTGGTCGCCAATTTGTGGTATTGGAGTTGTCAGGTCTACATATTCAGGTTATCAAATGCAAAAAGAAAATTTGCAAAAATTGGACACTTGTAACAGATCTAAACCATTGGGTAGAATGATTATGGTATTCTCAAAAACACAATGTATATGATGGTATTGCGGTGTATATTTTTCATCCGCCCCTACATTGTAGTTGTGGCAGTTATCATTGAATACCATAAAGTGCAAGGTGCCTGCCTCATCCAGAGGCTCCTCTGGTCTAGATTCGCAGTGTCCAGAGATCAGAAGGTGAGGTAAAAATTAATGAAAAAGTGGTGACCCCAAGGAAAAAAAAATTTCAATTAAAAATTAGATCAACACCCAAAACTTTATTGATGGTGAGGATCTAAAAGGTAAAATAATTGGTACTTGTACTAGATCAAGTGACTGGATCTAGAAGTATGGTGTTAAAAATGGTGTCGACATGTTTCAGCCCCCTATGGCTCAACGGAGTCTGTAGGGCTTTCGTCAGGACTAAACAAACATACAAAACATAGATAGTTACTCACACCATTTGTGTAGTTACTGCGATGGCTTACTGGTTTAATTAGTCAGTTGCCAATCGGGCTCTTTTTACCTGCAAAAGAGGGACACAAAACAGAAGCATACAGTACATATAATGTAGTATTTATGTGTGTACGAAGGCACCAGAGTACGTGTAGGTCTCTTAGGGCTATTTTAACATTATGAAAAACTTTTTCTAAAGTAGAGTTAAGAACGAGAAGGCAAAGGGCTGAGTACCTGGTAGAGCGATTAGTCTGGTAAACAAGTCATGCATTAGAATGGTGAGACCATTGAGATGTTGCCTACATAGTTGTACCATTGCTAAAAACTGATTGCATTACATATCGAACACCGCTAACAGGGTGTCCGAAGTGTGGTGCGTGTATCTAAACATAGATATTCTGTGGCAGAGAACTATTTCTGGTGATGCACATGTAAAACTGGTTGTTTGGGACAGGGAGCTATTATATGACGTTAGTGTCAATGAGTATTACTCGCCAGAACGCTATCTTTAATGGCGCATGGAAGCTCTGTTAGTATGAAATTCAATGCTGTACTGAAAAAACAGGATCGCACGGAGCAATTTTATGGCTGTTCCCTTTGAAGTTTAAACCAATGTGAGACATACCAGAACGTAAAGACAGCAGCTGCGGTATTCATTCCTAAAGGCGAGCGCTCTTACCTAGTGTAAAGTAACAAGAGGCTCCGTCAGGGGATACCGGCCAAATTATTGCCACAGAGCTAAGAAAAGAATGGAAATCAAATAAATCAATCACCTTACCGCTAGTTAGTGGAAGGAGAACAAACACGTACGTCTGCCGCCATTACCCGCGAGGGAGGAGACTTCCGCCGCTTGTGCTGACTCTGCCCCTGGACTCCGGGTAGACGTCAATGTACGTCTTTTAAAGTGAAACGGGTGAATATTCCTGGTTTGAAGAGAATACTTAAACCAATTGGAATAAGGCTGAGATGGAAGGAGGTTAGAAGTAAACCTTCGTTAGATGTGTAAATGCACAGATAGTCCCACAGTTGTATTGTCCATTATCAAATATAAATGTAAATTATGTGGTGCACTGTTCTGATCGATGTATTTACATGAGCAATGAGGTGCACTGTTCAGCCGGTAAAGTGGCTCACATAACAGGGTAAATTTTATTGGGTTCTCAATGTGTGGCGAACTGGTGCCAAGGTGGATTATCGTTAAGGCCCCCGACATGGGTTCTCAGACGATTTACCCATCTCTGCTCCTTTTCGTACAACTTTTTTTCGGCATTTCGTGTTTTGTCTGTGAGCATCTCAATGATGGTCCAATGTATTTCTTCACATGTGTGTCCTGACTCCAGATAGTGGGCACAGAGTTTGGTAGTGGTTTTTTTGAGTCTAATATTGCTCCTGTGTTCACCAATGCGAATTTTTACTTTTCGGCAGGTCATGCCTATATAGATTTTATTACAGGGGCAGTTGACCATGTAAATTACATAGGTGGAATTGCAATTTGTATGCTGTCTCTGGGTACATGTGAGATTTTCTGAAAGCTGTAACTGTTTAGAGGGAGATGTGTACCTGCAGGATATACAGTTACCACACGGGTAATGGCCTGTGACTGGGGCCATCGAAATGTCTCTTGGTAATTCAATTTGTTGTCTTTTCCTAGGTCGTGTGTGTACCAAAGTATCACGTAGGTTTTTTGTTCTCCTGTTGGCAAACCGGGGTTTAGGCCATTCAAATTTACCGGTCGACAAAATGTTCCAGTTTTTGTTTACCAATTTTTGCATTTCATAGGTGGCAGGACTGAAAGTTGTGACACATGTGACTAGATCCGCTGGAGGATTTTTGGGATGGACCTGCAGGAGACACGCTCTTGGTTGGTTGTTGGCGCGTTTCATACATCTGCGGATTGTAGTCTGGGTGTAGTCACGTGCCTTTAATTTGTCACTTAGAACCAAAGCTTGCTCTTTGTAATCCTCGTTTTTGGTACAATTTCGTTTGATTCTAAGAAATTGACTGTATGGAAGATTGTCTCTTAGTGGTTTAGGATGGAAGCTTTTATAAGAGAGTAGACTGTTTTTTGCAGTAGGTTTAGTGTAGGTCTTACTTTGTAGGCTGTTGTTTTCAGCAAAGATGGTTAAATCCAAAAAGTCGATACTCGAGTTGTTCGCTGTATATGTAAATTTCAGCCATGGGTCACATTCATTCAGCCAATTTATGAAAAGTTCGAGGTCATTCTTGATGTCCCATATGAGTAGAATATCGTCTATGTATCTCTTCCAGTATAATATACTGGAAGAGTACGGGTTGGAATCGTTGAGAACATGTAGGGCTTCAAAATGACTCACATATAGTCCAGCCACCGAAGGGGCAAAGGCACTGCCCATGGAAGTACCATGATTCTGCAAATACAAAGCTCCTTCATATTCAAAGAAGTTTTCTTTGAGCGCTAGTTGACAGCATTGTAGGACGAAGTGTCGTGGGGTATGATAACTCCAATCTTCATGGAATAGGACATGAATTCAATGTAAGTTTTGTAAAATTCCACTGGGATTCCATCCGATCCAGTGGCCTTGCCCGATGGCATATTCATTATAGCATTGCGTACTTCGTCTAGTTCAAACGGAGCATTTAGGAAAGATCTCTGTGCGTTACTCAGCCAACCTAAGGATACGTCCTCCAAATAGTCGTGGAGATTGAGCTCCTCAGATCTTGTGGTGGTGTATAAAGCAGTATAATGTGCAACGAAGGTATTTAGAATTTTTGCCGTGTCTCTATATACCAAAAAACAACAAGTGATGGACTGAATGTGGATCAATGTCACACACTCCCCCAGTCAAAAGATCTGGGCCCAAATCCATCGTTTTTTTGCACTCCACACCACCCTGGGTCAGATAATGGCTTTATGCAAATCAGCTCTGACCCTGTTGCCCCATGGGAACAGTCCAGTCCGAACTACAAGAGCCATATCTTTCCCAGACCGGAATCAAGCATCCGAGGACCGGACCGGTTTCGAGGTAACACCTCTCTTCAGCCCGGCTAGCTTGACTCCAAGTGGTGTGGAGTGCCTGGGACCCACGTCTGGGCATCCCCAGCGCACTTAGGGCGGCAATTGCAAAAAACAACAAGTGATGGACTGAATGTGGATCAATGTCACACACTCCCCCAGTCAAAAGATCTGGGCCCAAATCCATCGTTTTTTTGCACTCCACACCACCCTGGGTCAGATAATGTCTTTATGCAAATCAGCTCTGACCCTGTTGCCCCATGGGAACAGTCCAGTCCGAACTACAAGAGCCATATCTTTCCCAGACCGGAATCAAGCATCCGAGGACCGGACCGGTTTCGAGGTAACACCTCTCTTCAGCCCGGCTAGCTTGACTCCAAGTGGTGTGGAGTGCCTGGGACCCACGTCTGGGCATCCCCAGCGCACTTAGGGCGGCAATTGCAAAAAACAACAAGTGATGGACTGAATGTGGATCAATGTCACACACTCCCCCAGTCAAAAGATCTGGGCCCAAATCCATCGTTTTTTTGCACTCCACACCACCCTGGGTCAGATAATGGCTTTATGCAAATCAGCTCTGACCCTGTTGCCCCATGGGAACAGTCCAGTCCGAACTACAAGAGCCATATCTTTCCCAGACCGGAATCAAGCATCCGAGGACCGGACCGGTTTCGAGGTAACACCTCTCTTCAGCCCGGCTAGCTTGACTCCAAGTGGTGTGGAGTGCCTGGGACCCACGTCTGGGCATCCCCAGCGCACTTAGGGCGGCAATTGCAAAAAACAACAAGTGATGGACTGAATGTGGATCAATGTCACACACTCCCCCAGTCAAAAGATCTGGGCCCAAATCCATCGTTTTTTTGCACTCCACACCACCCTGGGTCAGATAATGGCTTTATGCAAATCAGCTCTGACCCTGTTGCCCCATGGGAACAGTCCAGTCCGAACTACAAGAGCCATATCTTTCCCAGACCGGAATCAAGCATCCGAGGACCGGACCGGTTTCGAGGTAACACCTCTCTTCAGCCCGGCTAGCTTGACTCCAAGTGGTGTGGAGTGCCTGGGACCCACGTCTGGGCATCCCCAGCGCACTTAGAGCGGCAATTGCAAAAAACAACAAGTGATGGACTGAATGTGGATCAATGTCACACACTCCCCCAGTCAAAAGATCTGGGCCCAAATCCATCGTTTTTTTGCACTCCACACCACCCTGGGTCAGATAATGGCTTTATGCAAATCAGCTCTGACCCTGTTGCCCCATGGGAACAGTCCAGTCCGAACTACAAGAGCCATATCTTTCCCAGACCGGAATCAAGCATCCGAGGACCGGACCGGTTTCGAGGTAACACCTCTCTTCAGCCCGGCTAGCTTGACTCCAAGTGGTGTGGAGTGCCTGGGACCCACGTCTGGGCATCCCCAGCGCACTTAGGGCGGCAATTGCAAAAAACAACAAGTGATGGACTGAATGTGGATCAATGTCACACACTCCCCCAGTCAAAAGATCTGGGCCCAAATCCATCGTTTTTTTGCACTCCACACCACCCTGGGTCAGATAATGGCTTTATGCAAATCAGCTCTGACCCTGTTGCCCCATGGGAACAGTCCAGTCCGAACTACAAGAGCCATATCTTTCCCAGACCGGAATCAAGCATCCGAGGACCGGACCGGTTTCGAGGTAACACCTCTCTTCAGCCCGGCTAGCTTGACTCCAAGTGGTGTGGAGTGCCTGGGACCCACGTCTGGGCATCCCCAGCGCACTTAGGGCGGCAATTGCAAAAAACAACAAGTGATGGACTGAATGTGGATCAATGTCACACACTCCCCCAGTCAAAAGATCTGGGCCCAAATCCATCGTTT
Source organism: Lissotriton helveticus (assembly GCF_964261635.1). Lineage (NCBI taxonomy): Eukaryota > Metazoa > Chordata > Amphibia > Caudata > Salamandridae > Lissotriton > Lissotriton helveticus. Next base: position 1,757,884,553 of record NC_136068.1, on the reverse strand, counting down.
TTTTGCACTCCACACCACCCTGGGTCAGATAATGTCTTTATGCAAATCAGCTCTGACCCTGTTGCCCCATGGGAACAGTCCAGTCCGAACTACAAGAGCCATATCTTTCCCAGACCGGAATCAAGCATCCGAGGACCGGACCGGTTTCGAGGTAACACCTCTCTTCAGCCCGGCTAGCTTGACTCCAAGTGGTGTGGAGTGCCTGGGACCCACGTCTGGGCATCCCCAGCGCACTTAGGGCGGCAATTGCAAAAAACAACAAGTGATGGACTGAATGTGGATCAATGTCACACACTCCCCAAGTCAAAAGATCTGGGCCCAAATCCATCGTTTTTTTGCACTCCACACCACCCTGGGTCAGATAATGGCTTTATGCAAATCAGCTCTGACCCTGTTGCCCCATGGGAACAGTCCAGTCCGAACTACAAGAGCCATATCTTTCCCAGACCGGAATCAAGCATCCGAGGACCGGACCGGTTTCGAGGTAACACCTCTCTTCAGCCCGGCTAGCTTGACTCCAAGTGGTGTGGAGTGCCTGGGACCCACGTCTGGGCATCCCCAGCGCACTTAGGGCGGCAATTGCAAAAAACAACAAGTGATGGACTGAATGTGGATCAATGTCACACACTCCCCCAGTCAAAAGATCTGGGCCCAAATCCATCGTTTTTTTGCACTCCACACCACCCTGGGTCAGATAATGGCTTTATGCAAATCAGCTCTGACCCTGTTGCCCCATGGGAACAGTCCAGTCCGAACTACAAGAGCCATATCTTTCCCAGACCGGAATCAAGCATCCGAGGACCGGACCGGTTTCGAGGTAACACCTCTCTTCAGCCCGGCTAGCTTGACTCCAAGTGGTGTGGAGTGCCTGGGACCCACGTCTGGGCATCCCCAGCGCACTTAGGGCGGCAATTGCAAAAAACAACAAGTGATGGACTGAATGTGGATCAATGTCACACACTCCCCCAGTCAAAAGATCTGGGCCCAAATCCATCGTTTTTTTGCACTCCACACCACCCTGGGTCAGATAATGGCTTTATGCAAATCAGCTCTGACCCTGTTGCCCCATGGGAACAGTCCAGTCCGAACTACAAGAGCCATATCTTTCCCAGACCGGAATCAAGCATCCGAGGACCGGACCGGTTTCGAGGTAACACCTCTCTTCAGCCCGGCTAGCTTGACTCCAAGTGGTGTGGAGTGCCTGTGACCCACGTCTGGGCATCCCCAGCGCACTTAGGGCGGCAATTGCAAAAAACAACAAGTGATGGACTGAATGTGGATCAATGTCACACACTCCCCCAGTCAAAAGATCTGGGCCCAAATCCATCGTTTTTTTGCACTCCACACCACCCTGGGTCAGATAATGGCTTTATGCAAATCAGCTCTGACCCTGTTGCCCCATGGGAACAGTCCAGTCCGAACTACAAGAGCCATATCTTTCCCAGACCGGAATCAAGCATCCGAGGACCGGACCGGTTTCGAGGTAACACCTCTCTTCAGCCCGGCTAGCTTGACTCCAAGTGGTGTGGAGTGCCTGGGACCCACGTCTGGGCATCCCCAGCGCACTTAGGGCGGCAATTGCAAAAAACAACAAGTGATGGACTGAATGTGGATCAATGTCACACACTCCCCCAGTCAAAAGATCTGGGCCCAAATCCATCGTTTTTTTGCACTCCACACCACCCTGGGTCAGATAATGGCTTTATGCAAATCAGCTCTGACCCTGTTGCCCCATGGGAACAGTCCAGTCCGAACTACAAGAGCCATATCTTTCCCAGACCGGAATCAAGCATCCGAGGACCGGACCGGTTTCGAGGTAACACCTCTCTTCAGCCCGGCTAGCTTGACTCCAAGTGGTGTGGAGTGCCTGGGACCCACGTCTGGGCATCCCCAGCGCACTTAGGGCGGCAATTGCAAAAAACAACAAGTGATGGACTGAATGTGGATCAATGTCACACACTCCCCCATTCAAAAGATCTGGGCCCAAATCCATCGTTTTTTTGCACTCCACACCACCCTGGGTCAGATAATGGCTTTATGCAAATCAGCTCTGACCCTGTTGCCCCATGGGAACAGTCCAGTCCGAACTACAAGAGCCATATCTTTCCCAGACCGGAATCAAGCATCCGAGGACCGGACCGGTTTCGAGGTAACACCTCTCTTCAGCCCGGCTAGCTTGACTCCAAGTGGTGTGGAGTGCCTGGGACCCACGTCTGGGCATCCCCAGCGCACTTAGGGCGGCAATTGCAAAAAACAACAAGTGATGGACTGAATGTGGATCAATGTCACACACTCCCCCAGTCAAAAGATCTGGGCCCAAATCCATCGTTTTTTTGCACTCCACACCACCCTGGGTCAGATAATGGCTTTATGCAAATCAGCTCTGACCCTGTTGCCCCATGGGAACAGTCCAGTCCGAACTACAAGAGCCATATCTTTCCCAGACCGGAATCAAGCATCCGAGGACCGGACCGGTTTCGAGGTAACACCTCTCTTCAGCCCGGCTAGCTTGACTCCAAGTGGTTTGAGAGTGCCTGGGACCCACGTCTGGGCATCCCCAGCGCACTTAGGGCGGCAATTGCAAAAAACAACAAGTGATGGACTGAATGTGGATCAATGTCACACACTCCCCCAGTCAAAAGATCTGGGCCCAAATCCATCGTTTTTTTGCACTCCACACCACCCTGGGTCAGATAATGGCTTTATGCAAATCAGCTCTGACCCTGTTGCCCCATGGGAACAGTCCAGTCCGAACTACAAGAGCCATATCTTTCCCAGACCGGAATCAAGCATCCGAGGACCGGACCGGTTTCGAGGTAACACCTCTCTTCAGCCCGGCTAGCTTGACTCCAAGTGGTGTGGAGTGCCTGGGACCCACGTCTGGGCATCCCCAGCGCACTTAGGGCGGCGATTGCAAAAAACAACAAGTGATGGACTGAATGTGGATCAATGTCACACACTCCCCCAGTCAAAAGATCTGGGCCCAAATCCATCGTTTTTTTGCACTCCACACCACCCTGGGTCAGATAATGGCTTTATGCAAATCAGCTCTGACCCTGTTGCCCCATGGGAACAGTCCAGTCCGAACTACAAGAGCCATATCTTTCCCAGACCGGAATCAAGCATCCGAGGACCGGACCGGTTTCGAGGTAACACCTCTCTTCAGCCCGGCTATCTTGACACTCCACACCACTGGAATCAAGCTAGCCGGGCTGATGAGAGGTGTTACCTCGAAACCGGGCCGGTCCTCGGATGCTTGTTTCCGTTCTGGGAAGGACATGGCTTTTGTAGTTCGGACTGGACTGTTCCCATGGGGCACAGGGTCAGCGCTGATTTGCATATCGCCATTGTCTAACCCAGGGTGGTGTGGAGTGGAAAAACGATGGATTTGGGCCCAGATCTTTGGACTGGGGTGAATGTGTGACATTGATCCACATTCTGTCCATCATTGTTGTGTTTGCAAGTGTCTCTATATACCAGCCAACCTGAACCGTCAATCTCAAGTATAATATTTGGTTGCCTCATTAATCTGACTGTCGCAGCAAGCGCCTGTGGTATTGGAGTTGTCAGGTCTACATATTCTGCAAAAACTCTCAAACACCATAGAATAGAAGTTGGCACGGAAACTGGAAAATGCAAAAGACAAGTTTATTAAGACCCCATGGGGTGGTGGTACATCCCTACAGCACCCTTCGGCAATGCAAGAAGTATCACCCCGAACATCGGTGTGCGACCTCTTTTATACAAGTTTAACAGTAATAAAAAGGTAGGCGGTATACTCTTTTCACAGTTTAGGTACATATAAGGGCATTTTTGGAACACAGCCAACATGTAGGAGGAGTTTAGTACCACTGGTCAGTTGTAGAGAACATTCCTAAGAGGTGACCACTCATCAATCTAAATGTTCAAATACGCATGCGTGAGCTTGACCAGTGCTAAAAATAGCCTGTTACCGGGCAAAGTAAATGGTCATTGGTACAGAGAAAGGACAAAAGGGCATGCGGACCACGAGGCCGCATGTTCATACAAAATGGAAGCCAGGAAATACAAAATGGCTCCCGCACGTTTGGTCAAGTTAACAGTGAAAGTTCATGTAGCTGAGCTAAATGCTAACTCAGTTGCTGCCAAATTACGACACGCCTTCCCAGTTCTTTCTCCTTCGCCACATCGGCGAGCAGTAATTAAAAATAATAAAAAAATTCTGAAGCTTATAAAGCGCATGGTTACACTTACCAGTGTGTCCCCGCGCTGAATAAACCACTGAGGAACCCGTCCTGGCCTGTTCCTGTGAGGCGCCCAACTCCTGGGCACCCCCCTGGTGAAGCCAGGCATCCTTAGCGATTAGGGCCGGTGTGGAGACTAAGCAAGCTATTGCCCAGAGTTGCAGCGTGGGACCCCATGATTAGAGTAGGCACTGTGCCGAGAATTCTCAGGTCCGCGGACATTTGAGCTCAAGACCCTGCTGCGATGGGAATTGAACCCTGGTCACGGGCCAGACCTCTGCATCAGGGTCTGCCGCTCTAATCAGTGAGCCACACTCCTCCGCAGTCCAATGCTTCCCTCTAAACTTGACCTCTCTATTAGCCTCTTCTTTGTATTCTGTAAGTTTTTCTCGGAGGGTCGATAACGTCAGTCCATCCGGACCATTTGCCAGGGAGCCCTCCAGTGTCTTAAGTTCCGTTTCTAGAATATTTAGTCTTGTCTGTATGCTTTTAAGGACTCCTGACCCTTTTGCTATGCATATCCCTCGTAGTGTCACCTTAAAGGCGTCCCAAATAGTTTCGACGTCATGTACTGAATCCTTATTGCGTGCAAAGAAGTCTAAGACCTCTTCCCTCAACTCATTCTGAAAGAAGGCATCTAACAGCATGGTAGGTTGCAGACGCCAGGCGGATCTCGGCGGCCCAGGGTCCTCCGCTCCAATGTTATCTTCACAGGTGAGTGGTCTGAGTAAGTCCTAGTCAAGTGCTGTGCTCCTACGAGTGCATGGCAGAGTCGCGGAGATATTAACACATAATCAAGCCGTGCCCAAGATAGTGCCTGTGCAGTGAAATTAGTCTCTTCTCGAGTAGTAGCATGAAGGTGTCGCTATGTATCAATCAGGCTATATTCTGTGAATATCTCATGCAGTGCAGTCCTTGCTCTAGTGTAGTGATGGGGGGCTGGGTGTGACCTATCGATGGCTGGTACGAGTGTCACATTAAAATCTCCGCCCCAAATTATGTGATCAGGGCCTGTGCCAATAATAGTGGCCCATAGCTCAGTGAAAAATTGAGGATCATCTATATTGGGACCATAGCAACATACCATAGTGGCCGCCATATGCCCCAATCTACCCCACATCACACTATACCGTCCCTGAGTGTCTTGTTTGTCACCTATCAAGGTAAACGGCGTGCCCTTTTTAATAAGAATCACCGTTCCTCTAGTGTATGTGGAGTAAGAGGAAAAGACCGCATTAGCCGCCCATCTAGAGGCAAAGGGGTGTCCCGTGCGAGGTGTGAAATGTGTTTCCTGTAAGAAAGCGATATGTATAGCATGACGGTCTAGATATGACAATACTTGTCGTCGCTTCCGCGGATCCCCAAGTCCCCGCACATTCCATGTGAGCAGGTTTAAGTCAGTGTGTGTCATGTGTAATATGGTGTATATTGGTATCGCCGGTTGCGAGTTTTAATCAGGTAGGTAGACCATCCCACCATGGTGTGCCATGTAATTTCTATGGGTGATATAATGTAGCCCTGATTGTGCCTTTGCTTCCTTGAATCGTAGCAACTGCAATGGTATCCGACCATCCAGTGTGTGTGTCCAAAATGCACCCTGTTAACAAACCTTCCCCTCCTTCTTCCCAACAGTTGTCCCAGAATTACTCCCTGTCCAGGAGCAGCCCAGCTACCCTCAGAACCATCTGGTGGAGCTGTCATAAAACCTCCCGTAACAGCATGTATTAAATTGGTTCTCGAAGTGCCCAGTTCCCCACCCCCCACCCACTGAAGCTTCCCCAACTTGCCAGCATGTCCCTCCCACCCCCTCCCATAACAGTTGTTAAACTCCCCAGTAACATTAGTACTCCAAACATAAACATTGGGGAATTCCCGTTGGGGGACATCTATAGGTGCACATATCCCACTCACGTCACCTTAGCCCTTCAACCTGATCTACCGTGGGGTGGGCTTAATCAAGGGAGGGACATGGTGCCTGGAATACATTACCACCAACTGTCCAATACCTGTCCACGGTATCTTGGTCATACAGCAGCAGTCCTCAACGCCACCTCCACCCCTTGGTTCGTAGGGGCAGTGTCGCAGTCTGAAAATCGTTGCAGAGTGACAGTTACCAACAAGTCAGTGTTCATCATCTCTTTCCGGTTCTTCCTCTGACTGTGCTCCATTCCGCTCCCCATTTCCACGGCGTGCTTGAGGCAAATTTAAAAAAAAAATCATTTACTTGTTGCGGGATAGTAAAGAATTGCTGCTTTCCTTGATGCGTCACACGCAGCTTCGCAGGGTACAATAAGGCGTAATCAATCTGCGCTTCTCGTAGCTTTTTCTTTACTTCCAGGAATTTACGGCGTTGTTCTTGCAAAATTGGTGTGAAATCTGGATAAATTGAGAAGGGCACTCCTTCATAAGATAGATTTTGGTTGGTGCGAGCTGTTCGTAGTGCCACATCTCGGTCTCGGTAGTTGAGAAGTCTTGCAACGATGGGCCGCGGCGGGGCCCCAGGTTTAGACCGTGGTCCCAAGGAGCGATGCGCCCTTTCTACTATAAATTGCTTGGAGAACACTTCGGATCCAATCGCAGAGAGGAGTAGCTTTTCAACATAGTCTTCCATGCGCCCTGTGTTGGTGGATTCCGGCACGCCCGTGACGCGTATGTAGTTCTGTCTGCTGCGGGCCTCCAAGTCTTCGTTCTTCGCGGCAATGACTCAAAGAATATTGTCCATACGTGCAAGTTGTGTGGTATGAGAGGCAGTGGTGTCAGTATTGTCAGAGATCCGTCGCTCAGTTTCCTTGATCCTTTCGTCATGTAGGTCCAATTTATGCGCAATCGCATCCATTCTGGAGGACATACGATCTACCTTGCCCACCACAGTAGCGAAGCCCTGTCTCATCTCTTGTACCAACTGCTGTATGTCCATATTGGCATGTCCGGGGCCTGTTTCCAGTGTCTGCAGACCACCGGATCGTCCAGCTTCCGATGTCGGCTTCAGCCCTTTTTTTTGTAGACGGGGTTTCAAAGGTGAGTTTTGCCTGACGATTGTCCGGTTTGGGTTAGTACTAGAGCCTTTAGTGTTCAAGTTTGTACGGGTGATATATTTTCTCAGGGCGGGGCTGGAGCCCTGTGTCATAGGCGCTGTGCTGGTCTTCCGCTCTCTTTGTTAGCTTGGCTTTCGTGACTCTGGAACAGTTGAGATGGAGTAGGCAGCCGGACTCCGGAGATCCACAGTATGCTGTGGTAAGTTGCAGGTTCGTCGAAGATTGAGCCCAAGCAAACGAGGCCCCCGCATCAGCGTCGCTTTCTGTTTGGCTACAGGGTGTGCTACAATTCTGCACTGGAGGTAAAGCTACCCTCCCCAGTTCTGTGTATCATTGCAATCAATGGTATCGGGATCTCGGTGATGGTATGGGTATCGCAATTTGTGTACAGCGTCGTACCTCACGTGTGTCGTAGTGAGCCGGGCAATGGGTTCTCCTGTGTTCTTGCGTCTCATAGAGCCACGGACTCCCGACGATATCCAATGCCTCCCCCTTGCGCAGTTCTCAGTCTGAAGCGATAGTAGGCTAGCCTCGGCCCCACATTGCCAAAAGTTGCAGCCGTCCAGTCCTGCGAGGGAACAGTGCATTGTATCGCTGTTTCGCCTGTCACAGCTGTGAATATAATGCGTGGATTCCGTCACAACGGTGCTCATTCCGCAAACCAAGCAAGTTCAGTTTCATAGGCGCATCCCGGGCACTCCACCTACACTCAGCTATAACGCCGGGCTCCAAACCGGTGTCGCGCTGCACTAGATCATGACTCACGCCATGTAGTGGGTGCAGCTCTTTCCACAGAGGGTAGCAGCAGGGTTTTAGCGGGAGCCTTTAGGAGCGCCCCTGATGTGCAGGCCAGTCAGCCATCCAATGCCGGGTTATGCCGGTATCACTGTGTCGTCGACACTCGAGGCAGGGCTACCCTCGGTCTGAGGTTGGCAGGCCGCACCATGGGGGGTGGTGTGGGCAGTGGATTGTCGCAATAGCCTCTTTCAGAATCGATCGGGTCCCCGAATCTCCCACATCCAGACGGCTCTATTCCATCCGACAATCGAACTCACGCTGGCCACCTCTATCCCAGCCAGTGTCGGGTGGGTGGTGTAGGGGACTTCACCTCCTGTCCGCTTCGCGACCAGTGCTCCTGCTGTTTTTCACTGTGATCTTATCAGCGGGCGGGCCAGGCAGCGCCTTCGCAGCGACCCGCGCCGGATCTCGCCACTCCCAACCAGGGGCCCGGAGCTTCGACGCACCTCCGGAGGCAGCTCAAACTCTCCGGGGATGACCACTACGGCAGGCAGCTCCTATCCAAGTCTCCTGAGTGGTGCAAGAGCTCCAGAGTCTCGATCGGGCGGAAGCGCACGGTTGCGCAAGGCAGTCTCCGCCCTGAGGCCTAGCCGCCTCGTGGGAAGCCTCGGGCTAGCGTAGTTTCCGGCTTCCCATCTGCTGTTGTGACGGGCTCCAGGTCGTCCGCGGTCAGTTCTTTACCGGCTCCTCATATCGTCACGCCAGGTTGGATTGCCTCCAAAGTTTCAGCGAGTGTGGTACACAATGTCTGCTGCAATCTCACTCGTTTATTTCGGGTTTGGTCACAGTTGTGTAGGATAAATAAAGGATTTATGATCCAGGCTTGCAGGAGCCTCACGTACGTGCGACCATCTGCATGCGCGCCCTCTAGCGCCCCCCTTGTATTGAGAGACTTGCATTGATTTACAATATGTGATGAGTGTGGATTACTAGTGTCATCTGCAAGATTAGAGAGGTATTCTCAGGATTAGTTTAGCTACAATCATTATGCTCCTGATGGGGATTTTCTGCATGCGAATTTCACCAGGTATGCAATTACAATTGTTGTAAATAATCTGAGAGATTAGATTGATTGCATATATATTACACTTAATACTAGGAAGGAGATTATTATGACTGTAATACTATTTATTAGTTTGAGTATTATTATTTATTTGATTATGTTCTGCTTATAGGTGTTGATACCTATTGAAAAACAATTGTGACGGTATAAGCATTTCGTTTGGTGTGTGAGCTTCAGTGTCCATGGTTGCATGGTTGTTGTGCGAATTATGGATTGTGGAACTAAGCATAACTTGTGAATTTCAGAGTTGTTTTCATTTTCTTTGCAAGTAAACTGCTCTTTAACTGTGTAATTTTGGTGAATTTCTAAGTATTTTTAAAATATATATTGAGGTATTAGAACCCAAGCTAACTATGCCTTCACTTTAACATGAGTTATTTTCATTGATCTTAACATTTTAAAGACATTTTAAAGAAATTAAGCTTTAAAATATTGTGATATCTGGGTGGTTGGTTGTGAAAGAGTAGTGCCTCATTACTCTTGTGGTACCGCAAAACAAAAAAATTCAGGGGCTCATTACGATGGCGGAACGATCGCCACCACCGGCCCGGCAGTGGCAACCGCTCAGCCAATGTAGCGTGAAAAACCCTCGCCACATTATGATGGCGGTGGGTACCGCAGCAGAGCGAACGTCAATCCGCCGCTTTTCCACCTGTAGCAATCGTTACGATTGCCTGCTGGGCGAAGCAGGACAACTAAAATCATGGAGGTGCCTAGCAGTCAAGGCTGGCGATACACTGGGCCTGCAATAAGTGGCAGGCACAGTATAGTGCCTGCCACGTAGTACAGTGAAATGCACAACATGCTCTTTTTTGCATCACAGTGGTGCTGCTGCCAGCACCATCCGCCTCAATGTTAATGGTGCGGAATCCGACTGCAGCTGTTGCAGGCCCATCAAAATTGGATGAGAGGTAATGCCGCACGCATGGGGTTCGGACCCAATCTCCGCTACGGCCGTGGTAAATCCGACAGCCATCGTAATGACCCCCTCAGTGTTTTGTTTGTTTGAAAGGGATTTATTTTACTGTTGGCCGCTTCAGTACCTCAGGAATGGTTCCAGTACTACATCACTGAGTAATCTGATTTTCTGCCCACAGCATCAAGAGAAATGCTGTCCCTGCCCTGTATTTTGCAAAATCAATATTTTAAGGGGCAGGGTAGGGGTAGCATGACGCATTTGGCCTCCCAGGGCCAAAATAAAAGCAAAAAGGTTTGTGCTATGGGTCCAGCAGTACTCCCACGGGGACCCTACGCAGTCCTCCCAGGTAGTCCAATGGGAGTACTGTGGGGTAATGCAGTATCAAGCAAGCATTACAAAGTGAAGCTTGTACGGTCCTGCAGGAGTTCTGCCATGCAGCAAAAAAAGAAAATGTGGTGTGGGTATCCAAAAAAGGTTGGGCTCATAGCCAACCCTACAATGCCTACAGTGGCAAGGTGTTGGCCACCCACAGTGGATTGCACAGTTTGTTTTGCTACAGGACAAGCCCTACACCTAACCTGCTGCTCTACCAAAGAGTCTACATGGCTGTAGATCAAGTGGGGTTGGTGTTGTGATGGCTGCAGCTGGGCAATTTCACACTTGGCAATGCCAGAGGCAATGACAAAGGGGGAATTTGCAATCTGCAGGGAAGTGGCTGTCTGTGGGAGGGTGGGCACACGTTCTGGAAACAGGCCAGGCCTCTATCCAATGTCCTCCTGCCCATCCCCTAATTTATACTTACTGCCACGGGGAGGTGGCGGTCTCCAGGGCTGCAGGTGGGCTGCGTGGGCCCAACGTCATTTTTATTGTTCAGTGGCCTAGGAGGTGGCAGTCCACAGGGTGTGCTGGGAGACCCCCCCGTATTTGTATATAATAGTGCCCTTGGGAGGTGGGGGCCATGCAGGCCCCCTGCATTTGTATAATTAAGTGCACCACAGAGATGGCGGTCCCCATGTGCTTTTCTGAAGCCTAAAGGGGGTTCATTACCTTCATGTCCCTGGGATTTGGCACACCTAGGGGATTAATGAAAAAGATGCGCAGGAGCCCGCATGTCTTTTTTTTATTTTACGGATGTATCCACGGAATAATGGCAAACAACATTTTAAAAATGCTTTTAACCCCCCCACCATTTCTGGGGGACTCAGAGACTCAGTACCCTGCCCTGTATTTTGCTAAATCAATATTTTAAGGGGCAGGGTAGTGGTAGCCTGACGTACTTGCCCTCCCAGGGCCAAAATAAAAGCAAAAAGGTTTGTGCTATGGGTACAGCGGTCCTCCCAAAGGACCGTATGCAGTCCTCCCAGGTAGTCCAATGGGATTACTGTGGGGTAATGCAGTATCAAGCAAAACTTTATTTGCGAAACTCAGCTTCAAGCAAAGTACCTAGATGGCTGCCAACACTTCAACCAGGAAGTGTTGGCAGCTAATCACATTTTAGTAGGATCTGCATGTGCACAGCCTGGACTCATGTCCCCAGATATCTATACTTTTTGTAACTTAAATATCTATTAAAAACGCATTTGTTTGCAAGAGCTTAGCGCCCTGCCGCCTGAATGGTTCTAGCTAAAGCGCTGCGAGGCCTCAGGGTAGTTACGCGGTATATAAGTTTAATTTTAATTTAATTTCATCTTTGAAACTACTGAACAGATTCACAGAAAATCACAAAAAGCATGCTTTCTGGACGAACATCTATCTTTCTGCCAAATTTGGTGTAATTACAATTAGCAGTTTGGGCTGTAGTCATGTTAAAAAAATGAAAAATCCCCATAGACATAACATGAGGAAAATGCGTTTTGGGACACCCCCTTTTTTTCTCGGCTCCCACTTGATGGATCACCCCCGAAACTTTCAACACATCAGCTGAACCAAAATAGCAAAGTTATTTGAAAATTTCGTGAAGATTGGTCTAGCAGTGGCAAATATATATATTACAGAGCGGGTAATAGTACCTCAGTAGTTATGGTTAATTAATTCCACTAAAAAGGCACGTTGGTTTCTGAAATAATTTTGGTGCTGTTCAGCAAAGATGCCTGAAACTTTCCCAGAAATGTACACCCACTTTGTCTTCTTTCATGGCATGTTTCGTGCAAATTTATTAAGCAAGGGCTTAAAAATTAGAGAGGTCCTAAAAGTCACAATTCCCATTTTAACTCCTATAGAAAAAACAGCTGAACAGAATGACTCCAAACTTGATATGTGAAATGAAGTTCAGTCTAGGGAGTACCTGTACTTGGTTTGGTGTAAACTGATTCGTTTTTGAGAAATTTTCAAAAGTGTTTTTTGTCTGCAAAGAAAGAGGTTACATTTTTTTAAAATGTTGACTGTTAAATCACGATTCCTCAACAGAGTTTCCAATTCTATCCAGTTTTGGATAAGTCAGATTAATCTCCCACAATGCATAGTGTATATGTGAAGGGCAACATCCTTTACGACGCGGATGTTACCCCGCACTACCTTTACAACGCGTATTTTAGAACGCAAGTCGTAACCACGACTTGCGCTGGAGGGCGCTAAAGGACAAGGAATTGTAGATTTACTATTCCAACACCTTCCCTACTGTACGTAGGCTGGTGTTGGAATAGTAAATTAAACTATTCCTAAGTCCGCACCCCTACAGCGCAAGTCGTGGTAACGACTTGTGTTGTAAAATACGTGTTGTAACGGTACGCGTGGTAATACCACGCGTCGTAACAACGTACATCCATATGTGAATCCTCAGTTGGAGTGGCTGGTTATCACAGCCAATTTTCTGTTGCGACCACCGTTACCGAATGTGGAGCACTGAGCGCCAGAATGGGAAAAATAAAAAAGGAAATATTGGGATAGGGAGAACCTACCTTGCCCATTGCCCCCTCCCCCCGCGCCCATGTGGTATATTCTCCAAATGGACTCTCTCAGCAATGAAACAAGTATCAAATAATTCTTTTTTTTTTTTTGCACGTCCCGAGGTAGATTTGTGAATTCTGGACTCTCCCCAGTCATTAAGATCTTCCTGGTCTTCAGAATTTACAAATCCATCAAAGAATTCTCAGTTTCTGTAAAAAAATAAAAAAATAAAAAGTATCCTGCATTTGACCACCGGCCACACATTTCCAGTGGAGTGGAAGCTGGGCCAATGGTATATGATCAAAATACCTCCAGTCAGGCCTTGTGCCTTACCCTGCTGCAGATGCCAAAAAGGCCATACATAGCATGAATGTGCAATCCATTCAGGACTGGGCAAGAGAAACTCTTGGATGCAGTATGTGATAAAATAAAAACTAAGATTCAGTGAGAAAACAAAGATTGGATTTGGATTAAACACCTCAACGTATGTTCAACAACATATAAACTCACCTACAAATCACAGTTAAAATGCACTTATGATTAAAAAATTGAAAAAAAACCTTGAAATTGCCAAGTTACGTTTAAGTGCACAACAGCCATGCAAACCAAAACTCACCCATCAAATGCAATGCCTATGAGCTCACAATATTTATACAAACAAATAACAATATCTAAATGTGAAATGTAATGTAATCAAACCAAACAATGATACTACATTGCTCTGTCAAAGTGGTATGGGTGATATGATATATAATGCATCTGTACAATGACTTGCAGCGTTTGTGAATCCATCTGTTTACTTAATGGTGAGGTCATGTGCATTATATAAATGCATGCATTTTGTGATATTTCTATAGAACAAACATAGCAGAATGCAATGGAGCACCTTTACATTAGTAGTTATGGTTTTTTGGCTGTTGTACGAGTTATAGATTGTCCTCCAAACCATAAAGTGGATACTTAACATTAATTACTGGGGTAACATTCCGTTCATTTGAATCCAGCTCACATTAATCACACCATGCTAATGAACTTTCCAAGCCTTTCACCTGTGCTAGGAACTGCCACCCTCTCCTATTTACAGAATATATCCTTACATGTATGGAATATCTAACATGAAAAACACTTTCCCTTTGAGCTTCAATAATGGATTTTAATGTTACCTTACTCAGTTGCACTAATTTTCTCAAGCTAATTAAACGGAAAGAGTCAGCATTGCCTAGATTTCAAACAAGGTGAGATTTGCAGGTTGCACTTTACTTAAGTGGAAAGTAACCCACTGAGATATCATAGCCACTATTTTTTACCAATATGAACCTCAATAGAGGATGTCTTGTCATGTCATGTTATGAGATTGAACTATACTAAATATGTTCTTCATTACAGATCCACCCAGGGCACCAACAATTCGACTGTTCATTACAGATGAAGGTAAGATACCGTCATTTGTCCATGTTTATCATATAATAATAAAATGTACCTTCTATAATGCCAATAAATTGTAGTCTAAGGTTTGCAAATGGGCTTGACTTCAAAAATTGTTGATTTTCTCTCAAAGCTGTAATTTGTATTTCACTCAAATCAGAAGAGAAAATCCAGAGTTCAGAACAATTCACTTTGACTTTGAAATATTATAACTGAAGGATTTAATCCATAGGAGTGACCGCTTCTCATTCTCCTGCCAACAGTCCTCCAGCAAAAGAACTAGACCTGTCTAATTATTGAGCCGGGGTCTGATGGCCATCTTAACTTAAGTGACAGATTGGTGTCACAAAGTCTTTTCACAGTTGTCATTGACTGATTGTGATTTTGTGCTACTGCACAGTAAATGGTACAAAAACATAGTATGCCACAAGGGAGACTTGGCCTGAATAGGAAAGAAGCATTGGCAAGCCCATTAGGTCTGGCCATTCGCATATCTGCACTACCTCAAATCATTACTAGACGTCCATCCCAAGTCAAAAGCAACAGTTGTAAATATTCAGCAAGGCTGCAATCTCTCAAGACATCACTGGATGTTCCACTCAAGTGAGTTGTAGCTCCTTAACAAATCTTACCCACAGATGCAGTACTCAAAATAAAAACAAATGAATATATACTTTTCCTTTTTAATGATGTATGCTTGCTTTCTAAACAATACATAAATATGCTTCAGATAATTATGATGATGAGTCAATATTGTAACCTTAATGTAACTGTCTTGCTTAAAATGGAATGCTGTGATCATACCCAAACATAAAGTAGTACTAGAAGTCAATAGTAAATTAAAGATCTTTCAACCTTACAACTTACACAGCCATATGCTGTGTGCTGTGATAGGAGGAAGCCAAATGTCAATGACTCTTGAAAAATACCAATTAATAAAGACATTTCACTACAACACCTGATGTTAGGTATGTGTGTGTGTGTTTTGTGTGTTTTCACAAACCTGCAATACTGCAAGCTGTTGCGGGTTTTCTCTTCATTCAAATGTAAAAGCCTGAAAAACCTTTCACAAAGTTACAGTACTTCATTTGGCATCCAACAATTTAAAGGGTTCTCAAAGCTGTATTGCCTCAGGTGATTACCATATTCCCATCTAAAGTCAGATGCAACTATTGAGGACTGAGACCGGTCCTTAAATTCTTCGACCCTCCTACTCGGCAACTGGTGGTCCAAGCCTCCATTCTTTCCCGGCTGGACTACGGGAGTGCTCTGTTGCTCGGCGTTAATCAGGCCGAGGCGACTAGACTGCAGAGGGTGCAGAATGCCGCTGCGCGGGCCATTGTAGGCCTCCCGAGACGGTGCTCTGTATCGGCAGTCCTGACCTCCCTGCATTGGCTGCCGGTCAGACAGAGAATCAAATTCAAGGCACTCTGTCTGACATTTAAGATCTTGAAACTCTCGTCTCCCCCCGCCTTGATGGGCCTTGTTTCCCCATATGTCCCCAGGCGGTCTCTCAGGTCGGAATCCCTCTACCTAGCGAACATGCCTAGATTTAGATTGAGTAGGATAGGAGGTCGCTCTTTTTGTGTTATGGCGGCTGGATTATGGAATTCTCTTCCTGTCCATATCCGTGCCCTGAATAGCCTGACTCTCTTCAGACGGGCGATTAAGACCCATCTGTTCACCTCCGTTAACTAATTTCCTCTTCTCAGTGGCGATCTGTTATGTTGTGGTACGTGATCAGGCGCCAGGACGCCCCTTCGCTGGGGCAGCTGTGCGCTGAATAAAAGTTATTAACATAACATAACATAACATATTGAGAAAATGTTCCTTTAGCGTGGTCATCCTGAGCCCCCATCTTTTGCTTAATTGTGTTGCTGGTTTTTAGACTGTGCAAACTGGGTCACTTCTGTCCAGTGAATTGTGTTTGTGAAATGACCTAATACCTGACTGGTATAATTAACTCCCCTGTGAGGCCATAATATATAGGGTCGAAGCTACACCCCACGGTGTGGAAGGTCAATAAAAATATACTCATATCCTCATGTTTTTTTATGGGAAACCTCTAAATAAAGCTTTGCTCTTTATCCCCCTCTAACCTGGGCAACTTCTCTGACAGATAATATCAAAAGTCATCTTGGTGATATATGTTGGTATTCCTTCCTATTTGATGCACACATTTTAGTTACTATTGAATGTTGTGGCCTGGCCTGTGCTGTATATATCTAAACTGGTCAGCATTTGCCCTTATCTCTATCCCTTGCACGGGCTCCCAGTTCACAAATGCTGCTTATATAAAGCACTGTGCTTTTGTCAAAAGGTCATTTTCAAATCTCCCCCTCTGTTCAGCTACCTCTCTCCGAAGTTTTAGAGCTATGACCACCCAGGATCAGCATGTTATTCTGCAACTAACCTGGTCTCTGTCTCCAAGGCTCCAGAGCACGTCTGATAGTTAACTCTTTTCCAGTCTATGTGAACTGGCCATGGACCTATCTGCACTTAATCATTCGCATGAAACCTCATCTACTAAAATTCCATAAACTACTAAAGACCTATCTCTTCCACCTGTGACTCTGTTCCCCCACCACCTAAATTCTGCTCCTCTTCCCTCTCACAGTTCCTAGCACCAGGACACATTTGCTTAGTAGCACACTTCATTAAACTAAAGTAAACTTAAATGTCACATGTGGACTGCATCACTTATTAAGGCATGCAGAAGTAAAATTTGACTTCTTAATGTGTCATGCAGAAGTAAAACATGACTTCAAGCTGACTGCATCCTATTGTGTTTCCTGACTGCAGCATTTTAAACCTGCAATCCAACCTGTTAAAGTAACCCTTTTGATAGGAAAAATAACTCTTCCTTTTTAAATAGGAAGTCACCTCAATGTAGGGTTTGTAACCCGTCAGGTAGAGTATTTAGAAATGGAACATGCATACATCTAATGTTATTATGTCCCTGGAGTGAGTAGCCTACAAAAGCTATTTCACTGTGGAAGGGTCTGTTTGGCCGATGAGAAAATTAGACTACAGGTTCAATTCTGCCACAGGGTTGGGATCAGCTGGAAAAAATATTTCTAATAAATATTTAGGAAAGTGACTTTAGAATTGTACATTTCCCTACCTGAATATTGCATTCAATAGCTCACCAGCAGCTACCCAGACAGTGCTAGACCTTGATGAGGTATACAAATTTCTCTCCAGAGGAGAAAGTGGGCTAGGTGTGGGGAGGTGTTTTTCTTCCCCTTGTACGAAGACTAGTTAAGGTGGACCCAGAAATGTTATTAACTTGCGAAGGGGTTACTCTTTCACAATTAGATGAAAGGTCAAAACCGAAGAAGTAAAATCTTTGTCCCCAACTGCCAAGATGGCTCCAAATCAAGTGAGAGGGGAGCTAACTCAAGAATCAGTTTTCAGTGACTAGAGGAAGGAATTGCTCATTTCTCTGGCCAGCCTTCTGGTTTGGCCCATAGACGCTGAATAAAGAAGGAAGGCTTCCCTATATTTGTTTGCAGGAGTAAAGTGCACAGTAGGATTGTTTTTAGTAAGAGATACAGAACTGCTTCATATGTGGTTATGGTTTCAGTGAAAACATTTACCCCATTTTTTATGGAGGAGTCACCCCCACGCACTAGCTAGCATCAGTCATAAAGGTTTCACTCTAAGACACCCTCCTCAGAAGACTTTCTGGACCTGTGAAATAAAATGAGATGGCCTACACTTGCTGTGTGTGACCCTTGAGGAGACTTGAGGAGCTGGATTTGCTCCCATTTGTACCCAAGTCACAGACGCGGACCCTAAGGGTTAGTTGGCTGACCTTCTATGTGGCTATGGGGGCACACCTAGCGACAAGAGGCCTTTCCTTGACATGCCCACCTGACCAGTAGTAAATGGGCCTGGTCTGGACACAGGTAGTGGTGTCTAATAGAGTGAGTCTTGACTCCTAAGTGCTATCCCTGGCTGACCCTTGGCTGTGTCTACCTAATGTTCATCTACGATTCAGAAAAGGGGGTGGTGATGAACAGAGTGCCTGAATTAAGCAGACCACTCTTACCCAGTCCAAAGATCAGGGCTTGATCCATCACCGTTTTTTAGCTCACTGCACCATCCCAGCTCAGAACTTGGCTATATGCAAATTAGTCTGTTCCTGTCCCAGTGCATGATGGGAACAGGGCAAACCAAACTACCAAGCCAATTCTTGTACTGGGAAGGAAACAAGCTTCCGGGGACCGGTTTCTGCCATTTCAGGCGTCTTCGGCCCGGCTTGCTTGAATCCTGATGGTGCAATGAGCAAGGGACTCACATCTGAGTATACCCTTCCACGCTTATGGTGGACAAAATGATTCAGAAAAGGGGGTGGTGATGAACAGAGTGCCTGAATTAAGCAGACCACTCTTACCCAGTCCAAAGATCAGGGCTTGATCCATCACCGTTTTTTAGCTCACTGCACCATCCCAGCTCAGAACTTGGCTATATGCAAATTAGTCTGTTCCTGTCCCAGTGCATGATGGGAACAGGGCAAACCAAACTACCAAGCCAATTCTTGTACTGGGAAGGAAACAAGCTTCCGGGGACCGGTTTCTGCCATTTCAGGCGTCTTCGGCCCGGCTTGCTTGAATCCTGATGGTGCAATGAGCAAGGGACTCACATCTGAGTATACCCTTCCACGCTTATGGTGGACAAAATGATTCAGAAAAGGGGGTGGTGATGAACAGAGTGCCTGAATTAAGCAGACCACTCTTACCCAGTCCAAAGATCAGGGCTTGATCCATCACCGTTTTTTAGCTCACTGCACCATCCCAGCTCAGAACTTGGCTATATGCAAATTAGTCTGTTCCTGTCCCAGTGCATGATGGGAACAGGGCAAACCAAACTACCAAGCCAATTCTTGTACTGGGAAGGAAACAAGCTTCCGGGGACCGGTTTCTGCCATTTCAGGCGTCTTCGGCCCGGCTTGCTTGAATCCTGATGGTGCAATGAGCAAGGGACTCACATCTGAGTATACCCTTCCACGCTTATGGTGGACAAAATGATTCAGAAAAGGGGGTGGTGATGAACAGAGTGCCTGAATTAAGCAGACCACTCTTACCCAGTCCAAAGATCAGGGCTTGATCCATCACCGTTTTTTAGCTCACTGCACCATCCCAGCTCAGAACTTGGCTATATGCAAATTAGTCTGTTCCTGTCCCAGTGCATGATGGGAACAGGGCAAACCAAACTACCAAGCCAATTCTTGTACTGGGAAGGAAACAAGCTTCCGGGGACCGGTTTCTGCCATTTCAGGCGTCTTCGGCCCGGCTTGCTTGAATCCTGATGGTGCAATGAGCAAGGGACTCACATCTGAGTATACCCTTCCACGCTTATGGTGGACAAAATGATTCAGAAAAGGGGGTGGTGATGAACAGAGTGCCTGAATTAAGCAGACCACTCTTACCCAGTCCAAAGATCAGGGCTTGATCCATCACCGTTTTTTAGCTCACTGCACCATCCCAGCTCAGAACTTGGCTATATGCAAATTAGTCTGTTCCTGTCCCAGTGCATGATGGGAACAGGGCAAACCAAACTACCAAGCCAATTCTTGTACTGGGAAGGAAACAAGCTTCCGGGGACCGGTTTCTGCCATTTCAGGCGTCTTCGGCCCGGCTTGCTTGAATCCTGATGGTGCAATGAGCAAGGGACTCACATCTGAGTATACCCTTCCACGCTTATGGTGGACAAAATGATTCAGAAAAGGGGGTGGTGATGAACAGAGTGCCTGAATTAAGCAGACCACTCTTACCCAGTCCAAAGATCAGGGCTTGATCCATCACCGTTTTTTAGCTCACTGCACCATCCCAGCTCAGAACTTGGCTATATGCAAATTAGTCTGTTCCTGTCCCAGTGCATGATGGGAACAGGGCAAACCAAACTACCAAGCCAATTCTTGTACTGGGAAGGAAACAAGCTTCCGGGGACCGGTTTCTGCCATTTCAGGCGTCTTCGGCCCGGCTTGCTTGAATCCTGATGGTGCAATGAGCAAGGGACTCACATCTGAGTATACCCTTCCACGCTTATGGTGGACAAAATGATTCAGAAAAGGGGGTGGTGATGAACAGAGTGCCTGAATTAAGCAGACCACTCTTACCCAGTCCAAAGATCAGGGCTTGATCCATCACCGTTTTTTAGCTCACTGCACCATCCCAGCTCAGAACTTGGCTATATGCAAATTAGTCTGTTCCTGTCCCAGTGCATGATGGGAACAGGGCAAACCAAACTACCAAGCCAATTCTTGTACTGGGAAGGAAACAAGCTTCCGGGGACCGGTTTCTGCCATTTCAGGCGTCTTCGGCCCGGCTTGCTTGAATCCTGATGGTGCAATGAGCAAGGGACTCACATCTGAGTATACCCTTCCACGCTTATGGTGGACAAAATGATTCAGAAAAGGGGGTGGTGATGAACAGAGTGCCTGAATTAAGCAGACCACTCTTACCCAGTCCAAAGATCAGGGCTTGATCCATCACCGTTTTTTAGCTCACTGCACCATCCCAGCTCAGAACTTGGCTATATGCAAATTAGTCTGTTCCTGTCCCAGTGCATGATGGGAACAGGGCAAACCAAACTACCAAGCCAATTCTTGTACTGGGAAGGAAACAAGCTTCCGGGGACCGGTTTCTGCCATTTCAGGCGTCTTCGGCCCGGCTTGCTTGAATCCTGATGGTGCAATGAGCAAGGGACTCACATCTGAGTATACCCTTCCACGCTTATGGTGGACAAAATGATTCAGAAAAGGGGGTGGTGATGAACAGAGTGCCTGAATTAAGCAGACCACTCTTACCCAGTCCAAAGATCAGGGCTTGATCCATCACCGTTTTTTAGCTCACTGCACCATCCCAGCTCAGAACTTGGCTATATGCAAATTAGTCTGTTCCTGTCCCAGTGCATGATGGGAACAGGGCAAACCAAACTACCAAGCCAATTCTTGTACTGGGAAGGAAACAAGCTTCCGGGGACCGGTTTCTGCCATTTCAGGCGTCTTCGGCCCGGCTTGCTTGAATCCTGATGGTGCAATGAGCAAGGGACTCACATCTGAGTATACCCTTCCACGCTTATGGTGGACAAAATGATTCAGAAAAGGGGGTGGTGATGAACAGAGTGCCTGAATTAAGCAGACCACTCTTACCCAGTCCAAAGATCAGGGCTTGATCCATCACCGTTTTTTAGCTCACTGCACCATCCCAGCTCAGAACTTGGCTATATGCAAATTAGTCTGTTCCTGTCCCAGTGCATGATGGGAACAGGGCAAACCAAACTACCAAGCCAATTCTTGTACTGGGAAGGAAACAAGCTTCCGGGGACCGGTTTCTGCCATTTCAGGCGTCTTCGGCCCGGCTTGCTTGAATCCTGATGGTGCAATGAGCAAGGGACTCACATCTGAGTATACCCTTCCACGCTTATGGTGGACAAAATGATTCAGAAAAGGGGGTGGTGATGAACAGAGTGCCTGAATTAAGCAGACCACTCTTACCCAGTCCAAAGATCAGGGCTTGATCCATCACCGTTTTTTAGCTCACTGCACCATCCCAGCTCAGAACTTGGCTATATGCAAATTAGTCTGTTCCTGTCCCAGTGCATGATGGGAACAGGGCAAACCAAACTACCAAGCCAATTCTTGTACTGGGAAGGAAACAAGCTTCCGGGGACCGGTTTCTGCCATTTCAGGCGTCTTCGGCCCGGCTTGCTTGAATCCTGATGGTGCAATGAGCAAGGGACTCACATCTGAGTATACCCTTCCACGCTTATGGTGGACAAAATGATTCAGAAAAGGGGGTGGTGATGAACAGAGTGCCTGAATTAAGCAGACCACTCTTACCCAGTCCAAAGATCAGGGCTTGATCCATCACCGTTTTTTAGCTCACTGCACCATCCCAGCTCAGAACTTGGCTATATGCAAATTAGTCTGTTCCTGTCCCAGTGCATGATGGGAACAGGGCAAACCAAACTACCAAGCCAATTCTTGTACTGGGAAGGAAACAAGCTTCCGGGGACCGGTTTCTGCCATTTCAGGCGTCTTCGGCCCGGCTTGCTTGAATCCTGATGGTGCAATGAGCAAGGGACTCACATCTGAGTATACCCTTCCACGCTTATGGTGGACAAAATGATTCAGAAAAGGGGGTGGTGATGAACAGAGTGCCTGAATTAAGCAGACCACTCTTACCCAGTCCAAAGATCAGGGCTTGATCCATCACCGTTTTTTAGCTCACTGCACCATCCCAGCTCAGAACTTGGCTATATGCAAATTAGTCTGTTCCTGTCCCAGTGCATGATGGGAACAGGGCAAACCAAACTACCAAGCCAATTCTTGTACTGGGAAGGAAACAAGCTTCCGGGGACCGGTTTCTGCCATTTCAGGCGTCTTCGGCCCGGCTTGCTTGAATCCTGATGGTGCAATGAGCAAGGGACTCACATCTGAGTATACCCTTCCACGCTTATGGTGGACAAAATGATTCAGAAAAGGGGGTGGTGATGAACAGAGTGCCTGAATTAAGCAGACCACTCTTACCCAGTCCAAAGATCAGGGCTTGATCCATCACCGTTTTTTAGCTCACTGCACCATCCCAGCTCAGAACTTGGCTATATGCAAATTAGTCTGTTCCTGTCCCAGTGCATGATGGGAACAGGGCAAACCAAACTACCAAGCCAATTCTTGTACTGGGAAGGAAACAAGCTTCCGGGGACCGGTTTCTGCCATTTCAGGCGTCTTCGGCCCGGCTTGCTTGAATCCTGATGGTGCAATGAGCAAGGGACTCACATCTGAGTATACCCTTCCACGCTTATGGTGGACAAAATGATTCAGAAAAGGGGGTGGTGATGAACAGAGTGCCTGAATTAAGCAGACCACTCTTACCCAGTCCAAAGATCAGGGCTTGATCCATCACCGTTTTTTAGCTCACTGCACCATCCCAGCTCAGAACTTGGCTATATGCAAATTAGTCTGTTCCTGTCCCAGTGCATGATGGGAACAGGGCAAACCAAACTACCAAGCCAATTCTTGTACTGGGAAGGAAACAAGCTTCCGGGGACCGGTTTCTGCCATTTCAGGCGTCTTCGGCCCGGCTTGCTTGAATCCTGATGGTGCAATGAGCAAGGGACTCACATCTGAGTATACCCTTCCACGCTTATGGTGGACAAAATGATTCAGAAAAGGGGGTGGTGATGAACAGAGTGCCTGAATTAAGCAGACCACTCTTACCCAGTCCAAAGATCAGGGCTTGATCCATCACCGTTTTTTAGCTCACTGCACCATCCCAGCTCAGAACTTGGCTATATGCAAATTAGTCTGTTCCTGTCCCAGTGCATGATGGGAACAGGGCAAACCAAACTACCAAGCCAATTCTTGTACTGGGAAGGAAACAAGCTTCCGGGGACCGGTTTCTGCCATTTCAGGCGTCTTCGGCCCGGCTTGCTTGAATCCTGATGGTGCAATGAGCAAGGGACTCACATCTGAGTATACCCTTCCACGTTTATGGTGGACAAAATGATTCAGAAAAGGGGGTGGTGATGAACCCCGGTAGCTTGTATCCTTTCTGGTGAAGAATTGGCTTGGTAGTTTGGTCTGCCCTGTTCCCATGATGCACTGGGCCAGGGACAGACTGATTTGCATATAGCCAGGTTCTGAGCTGGGATGGGGCAGTGAGATAAATAACGGTGATGGATCAAGCCCTGATCTTTGGACTGGGTAAGAGTGGTCTGCTTAATTCAGACACTCTGTTCATCACCACCCCCTTTTCTGTATCGTTTTTGGCCACTATAGGTGTGGCAGGGTATACTCAGACATGAGTCCCTTTCTCACTGCTCCATCAGGATTCAAGCAAGCCGGGCCGAAGAGGCTGAAATGCCAGAAACCGGTCCCCGGTAGCTTGTCTCCTTTCTGGTGAAGAATTGGCTTGGTAGTTTGGTCTGCCCTGTTCCCATGATGCACTGGGCCAGGGACAGACTGATTTGCATATAGCCAGGTTCTGAGCTGGGATGGGGCAGTGAGATAAATAACGGTGATGGATCAAGCCCTGATCTTTGGACTGGGTAAGAGTGGTCTGCTTAATTCAGACACTCTGTTCATCACCACCCCCTTTTCTGTATCGTTTTTGGCCACTATAGGTGTGGCAGGGTATACTCAGACATGAGTCCCTTTCTCACTGCTCCATCAGGATTCAAGCAAGCCGGGCCGAAGAGGCTGAAATGCCAGAAACCGGTCCCCGGTAGCTTGTCTCCTTTCTGGTGAAGAATTGGCTTGGTAGTTTGGTCTGCCCTGTTCCCATGATGCACTGGGCCAGGGACAGACTGATTTGCATATAGCCAGGTTCTGAGCTGGGATGGGGCAGTGAGATAAATAACGGTGATGGATCAAGCCCTGATCTTTGGACTGGGTAAGAGTGGTCTGCTTAATTCAGACACTCTGTTCATCACCACCCCCTTTTCTGTATCGTTTTTGGCCACTATAGGTGTGGCAGGGTATACTCAGACATGAGTCCCTTTCTCACTGCTCCATCAGGATTCAAGCAAGCCGGGCCGAAGAGGCTGAAATGCCAGAAACCGGTCCCCGGTAGCTTGTCTCCTTTCTGGTGAAGAATTGGCTTGGTAGTTTGGTCTGCCCTGTTCCCATGATGCACTGGGCCAGGGACAGACTGATTTGCATATAGCCAGGTTCTGAGCTGGGATGGGGCAGTGAGATAAATAACGGTGATGGATCAAGCCCTGATCTTTGGACTGGGTAAGAGTGGTCTGCTTAATTCAGACACTCTGTTCATCACCACCCCCTTTTCTGTATCGTTTTTGGCCACTATAGGTGTGGCAGGGTATACTCAGACATGAGTCCCTTTCTCACTGCTCCATCAGGATTCAAGCAAGCCGGGCCGAAGAGGCTGAAATGCCAGAAACCGGTCCCCGGTAGCTTGTCTCCTTTCTGGTGAAGAATTGGCTTGGTAGTTTGGTCTGCCCTGTTCCCATGATGCACTGGGCCAGGGACAGACTGATTTGCATATAGCCAGGTTCTGAGCTGGGATGGGGCAGTGAGATAAATAACGGTGATGGATCAAGCCCTGATCTTTGGACTGGGTAAGAGTGGTCTGCTTAATTCAGACACTCTGTTCATCACCACCCCCTTTTCTGTATCGTTTTTGGCCACTATAGGTGTGGCAGGGTATACTCAGACATGAGTCCCTTTCTCACTGCTCCATCAGGATTCAAGCAAGCCGGGCCGAAGAGGCTGAAATGCCAGAAACCGGTCCCCGGTAGCTTGTCTCCTTTCTGGTGAAGAATTGGCTTGGTAGTTTGGTCTGCCCTGTTCCCATGATGCACTGGGCCAGGGACAGACTGATTTGCATATAGCCAGGTTCTGAGCTGGGATGGGGCAGTGAGATAAATAACGGTGATGGATCAAGCCCTGATCTTTGGACTGGGTAAGAGTGGTCTGCTTAATTCAGACACTCTGTTCATCACCACCCCCTTTTCTGTATCGTTTTTGGCCACTATAGGTGTGGCAGGGTATACTCAGACATGAGTCCCTTTCTCACTGCTCCATCAGGATTCAAGCAAGCCGGGCCGAAGAGGCTGAAATGCCAGAAACCGGTCCCCGGTAGCTTGTCTCCTTTCTGGTGAAGAATTGGCTTGGTAGTTTGGTCTGCCCTGTTCCCATGATGCACTGGGCCAGGGACAGACTGATTTGCATATAGCCAGGTTCTGAGCTGGGATGGGGCAGTGAGATAAATAACGGTGATGGATCAAGCCCTGATCTTTGGACTGGGTAAGAGTGGTCTGCTTAATTCAGACACTCTGTTCATCACCACCCCCTTTTCTGTATCGTTTTTGGCCACTATAGGTGTGGCAGGGTATACTCAGACATGAGTCCCTTTCTCACTGCTCCATCAGGATTCAAGCAAGCCGGGCCGAAGAGGCTGAAATGCCAGAAACCGGTCCCCGGTAGCTTGTCTCCTTTCTGGTGAAGAATTGGCTTGGTAGTTTGGTCTGCCCTGTTCCCATGATGCACTGGGCCAGGGACAGACTGATTTGCATATAGCCAGGTTCTGAGCTGGGATGGGGCAGTGAGATAAATAACGGTGATGGATCAAGCCCTGATCTTTGGACTGGGTAAGAGTGGTCTGCTTAATTCAGACACTCTGTTCATCACCACCCCCTTTTCTGTATCGTTTTTGGCCACTATAGGTGTGGCAGGGTATACTCAGACATGAGTCCCTTTCTCACTGCTCCATCAGGATTCAAGCAAGCCGGGCCGAAGAGGCTGAAATGCCAGAAACCGGTCCCCGGTAGCTTGTCTCCTTTCTGGTGAAGAATTGGCTTGGTAGTTTGGTCTGCCCTGTTCCCATGATGCACTGGGCCAGGGACAGACTGATTTGCATATAGCCAGGTTCTGAGCTGGGATGGGGCAGTGAGATAAATAACGGTGATGGATCAAGCCCTGATCTTTGGACTGGGTAAGAGTGGTCTGCTTAATTCAGACACTCTGTTCATCACCACCCCCTTTTCTGTATCGTTTTTGGCCACTATAGGTGTGGCAGGGTATACTCAGACATGAGTCCCTTTCTCACTGCTCCATCAGGATTCAAGCAAGCCGGGCCGAAGAGGCTGAAATGCCAGAAACCGGTCCCCGGTAGCTTGTCTCCTTTCTGGTGAAGAATTGGCTTGGTAGTTTGGTCTGCCCTGTTCCCATGATGCACTGGGCCAGGGACAGACTGATTTGCATATAGCCAGGTTCTGAGCTGGGATGGGGCAGTGAGATAAATAACGGTGATGGATCAAGCCCTGATCTTTGGACTGGGTAAGAGTGGTCTGCTTAATTCAGACACTCTGTTCATCACCACCCCCTTTTCTGTATCGTTTTTGGCCACTATAGGTGTGGCAGGGTATACTCAGACATGAGTCCCTTTCTCACTGCTCCATCAGGATTCAAGCAAGCCGGGCCGAAGAGGCTGAAATGCCAGAAACCGGTCCCCGGTAGCTTGTCTCCTTTCTGGTGAAGAATTGGCTTGGTAGTTTGGTCTGCCCTGTTCCCATGATGCACTGGGCCAGGGACAGACTGATTTGCATATAGCCAGGTTCTGAGCTGGGATGGGGCAGTGAGATAAATAACGGTGATGGATCAAGCCCTGATCTTTGGACTGGGTAAGAGTGGTCTGCTTAATTCAGACACTCTGTTCATCACCACCCCCTTTTCTGTATCGTAATGTTCATCTACAGCCTGAAAAATGTTGGACTTAGAAACCTTTTTGACTTTCATTTCACTGGGTCCTCAGAAATGGAAAATGTTTTACTTCCATTTCAGTAGGACCTCTGTGTGAAGGTACTCCGCCTTGTGGAACCCTATGTTGGATATACTCTGCTGCTTTACCCAGCTGGATGATTCTGGGCTCTGTTAAAAAGACTAAGGGCCTGAGTTAGATGTTGGAGGTTCCACATTTTGGGGCATATCATCAAGGGCCAGTGTTAAAATTATCGCAGTTTTTGCGTCCGTTTTCGGACGAAAAGTGACGGTAATTTTAACGCCCTATCAGTAGGACACACTAACGCGTGAATCCATGCTGTAGCGCCAATAATCTTTTCACCTCGGATCGCTAATGAGATGAGAGTTAGACATTCCCGTGTGAAATAAAGTGAAATTATTCGCTAACAGAGGTTCTCCCTATCAGCAAGCGAATCGGTAACCGGCCTAGCGATATTAAAACTAGCGCCAACCAGCTATAGCACAGGTTTCTTATGCCTGCTAATTTTCTGACTTTCGCCATGTTTATCATGGGAGGTGGATTATTATGCTGAGTTCACATCTCCCTATCAGCAATGTTTTTATCTAACTGTTCTTTATCGTAGGTAATCCTGCAATGTTTCCGCTTATCACCGCTATTGCCTGGATTTCTATAGCCTCAGCGATGCGTGTTGCTGATAGTGCGCTAACCAGGTGATAGAATCTGGTCGCTGCCGCATGGTGATATGCCCTGTAATTTTTTCAACAGTTTCACTGTCCGCATACTTGCCGTATTTAGATTTTAGTGGTAGTGCACCTTGAACTGCATTTGCAGAGTGTTGGAGAAAGGGGGTGTGACCTCGGAAGACGTCCTAGCAATCCCAATTGGTGGGACTCATTGGAGGTAACAGATGGGGTAGTTGGTCCCCAAAGACGTCCTTGGTTGGCCAACTACTCCTCCTGTTACCTCCAGTAAGTCCCACACAGCACAATTGCTGAGCCCTAGTAGGAGACCATGCCCCCTTTCTCCACCACTCTGCAAATACACCTCCTAGCACACTACTAGCAGGAGGATGAAGTCCTCTTGGCTATTGAGGGTTCTTGAGGGCCAACTAGCCCTCCTGTTACATCCAGTACGACCTACACAGCTGAATTGCTGAGATGTCATCAGAGGCCATGCCCCCTTTCTCCACCTCTCTGTAAATGCCATTCCACAACCAGCCATGTGCTGACAGGCGTGTTTGCAAAGGAGTGGAGAATGGGGGCGTGGCTTCAGACCACCTCTCAGCAATCCCACTATGTGGGGATTACTGGAGGTAACAGGAGGCCTTGTTGGCCGCTAAGGTCCCTCAGCAGCCAAGGGAACTTCGTCCACATCTAGCAGTTCACTAGCAGGCACAATTGCAGAGTAGGGAGGAAAGGGTGTCTCCAGGGAGTTACTGGCATTTGTTTTTCTATTGTTTAGGAAGGGTTCCATGTAGCCCCCCCTTCCCTGGGCCATTTTTGGCCCTAAGGGCCCCATTCCCTGAGGCCTGGACTTTCTCAATATATTTCTTAAATGGATAGGGGGGGCACACACAGCCCCCTACCCAGGCCGATATTGGCCTGGGGACCCCCATCCTCCAGGGCTTGGTCACTTTGTAGGGGACCGTGGCAGGAGCTTGAGGGCCCCCTCGGTACCTGCTAACTCCCTGCCTCCAGTGGGTGCTAGCATTGCTTTGAGACCCAAGGAGCTACCAACATGCAGCTCCCTGGATCTCAAAGTAATGTGTCTATTTCCTCACTTGACAGCGGGCAGGGAAACAGCCAGGTGGTCATTGCTGGAGGTGACTCTGTGGGGTTATGGTCCCCAGGGCCATGTAGGACTCCATGAGAGGGCCCCCTCTTTTCTTTGTTTTAGACTTGAGGAGGTGGTGGTCCCCAGAGCATGGGTTCCACAACGGACCCTCTCCATTATTGTGTTTGTCTCCCGGCAAAGTGGCAGTACCCCGGGCTGCAGGGGAGGCTGCTTTAAAAAAAAGGAATGTATGGGCCCTGGGGAGGTGGCAGTCCCCCATTTCTTTTATATTTAGCCCTTGAAAGGTGGCGCTACCTGGGACAGTGGGGAGGCAGTAGGGCCTCCGCTGCATTTCTTTAAAAAAAAAACTGTGTGCCCCAGGGAGGTGATGTCCCTGAAGCAGCTGGTGGCTGTGTCGGCTCTCCCACATCATTAAAACATTAGCCCGGCGGTGGGGGTCTCCAGGGCATGGGGGGTTGCCATGAGGGCAAACCCCACATAAATAATGAAAGATGGCCCGGGGAGGTGGCGGTCCCCAGGGCTTTAGGGATTCTAGGAGGGGTCCCCCGTGTTCCCCCTCCTACTTATTAACACTCCTCCAGGACCTGGCTCACCTGGGGGCCTAAATTAAATGAATCTCGGGAGCCCAAGCTTCATTTTCTTTTTCCAGCAATAGTCACAGGTCCTGCTTTTTTGGCCTAGGGGGTCACAGTATTTCTACCCAGCCCCCTTTTCTTTTTTTAACGTTTTTTTCTTGTGACTTGGTTAAACTGAGTCACAAGATGGCTGTCAATACTCCCTGGTTTGAAGAGTTGTCAGCCAATTAGATATCAGCACTACTGAATTGATTTACACCATTTAACAGTAAGGGTGCTTTCTGGACGAACAGTTACCTTTCTGCCAAATTTGGTGTACTTCCGTTCAACAGTACGGGATGGAGCAGTGTCTAAATTTTCCTAATGGAAATTAACATGGAGAAAAAGCATTTCGGGACTCCCCTTTTTCTCAGCCCCCTCTTAATGGATCATCACAACATTTTTAAGATGGCAGCTGAAGTGACGCAAATTTGTTTTGAAAATTTCTCAAAGATTGGTGACATGACGC
The DNA here is from genome assembly GCF_964261635.1 of Lissotriton helveticus. NCBI lineage: Eukaryota > Metazoa > Chordata > Amphibia > Caudata > Salamandridae > Lissotriton > Lissotriton helveticus. The sequence continues at coordinate 1,757,854,092 of NC_136068.1, read as the reverse complement.
CAAGGTTATTGGCCAATGAAAAAATACACTCTTCCTTTGGAAACTACGGGGCATATTATCAAGGGGGCCGATAGGGAATTATCGCTGCTTTAGCGGCCGTTTTCGGCCGCTAAGCGGCGATAATTCTATGCTGATTAGGCTGCCAACATCTATGCTGATTAGGCTGCCAACATCTTACAGTACAGTAGTCAAACCTAGGCTATGGACAAGACCTTTATCACACAACCTAATATGAGCTGAGGAGAAATACATGCAGTGCTTTTTCCAAATGAGTAGAAATAGGGCTGTGTTAGACAAAATGCTGTGCCACTTACGCCCCAGGTATGAGGTGGGTATGTCATGTCACTGGCAATAACAATTCCTGGCCAGTATCCGTCTATTATGATTCATATTTTCCCTCAGAATGGGTAATAGCCTGTGGGCCCAGCATTACCTGGTCCAAATTCAGATATGGTGTCCCTATTTAAAGGACAAATACGCTTTGATTTACCTAAAGATGGTAAATTGGAGTGGGGGTAAGGCAGTAAGTGTTGAAAGAAAAGCAGAGGTGGTGTGCTGGCAGAAGGGAACATTCTGTGCTTCTCTGTGCCAGAGGGTGTTGTGTGGGTGACAGGGATGAAGGCATGGCTGCATTTGCAACCCAAACCTAAAGAAAAATGACGTTTCCCACTTTGTGATTTCCTATTAGGGTTAGCAATTTTGCGATTTCCTATTGGGAAATAACACTTTTGCAATTTCCTAAATTACAATTTCCTATTTGCGAATCTGTAGAAATCGCTATTAGAGGAATACACTGTTTCATGCTATCATTGTGCAATTTCCTAATAGAGATTTCTACATATTCCCCATTTGGAAATGCAAAAGCCAAACTTTTGTACATATTGCCCTAAGTGAGATACAGGGAACTAGCAGACTGGAGCTCTACAGTTGTCATTTTTACAAACTGGGACAATTATAGCGACCGCCAGGATCAAGGTATTCCTGGGTTTCATGCAGCATTCATGGCAATAGTGACCCGAGGTGCCCCAAAAATCTGTATCTATCTTTTTTAGTGGTGTAATGGGACCTCATAATGCCCGGTGCCTTATTACTAGGGCTCTGAATACATGCTGCTATTTCATCTGCTAAGTCAAAGACAAATTAGGAGGGTATGTGGGAGGGCTGTTACTAAGAGAAAGGAAGTATAAAGATACGTCCTCTGGGGAGATATTTTGCACCAAATCCAGAACTGGCACCGAGGCTAGCTTGTGTGAAAGAAATGTTTTCCAAAAGGCATAAGTGTCTTTGCGCTTACATGAAGCCACCATATCTTCAAAGATGCAGGTCCACTTTCTATTTAATTAGCTCCTTTCCTTTCTCCATAATGCAAGGGACCCGTTTAAGGGCAATCTTGAGGCTAGCATTTGCAGATTTGCACGCAGAGTCAAACCACTAAGGGGCCTTATCAAAATTAGTCCTTATTGGATTCATCAGCATCTTCAATGCCCAAGAAAACAAAGGCTCCAGTTATATCAGAATGATGTCGGAATAAGCAGAATTGTCTGACAAACTAAGACCACAATGCTAGAGTTGTCTTTACAAGGCAGTTCAGAGACTCCCAGAGTCCACGCTTTTCCAGACAAGTGAGCGCCTGCTTTTTAAGTGGTGAGATCAATAATTCTCCCTGTCTTGATGTTCACACAACGCACTGGGATAGCTAATGTGACCTTGAGGGGTTGTGATCACTATACGTTGTGGACTTACATTAGCCTCCCGCATGTTAACAAATTCCCTAGAGGCAAAATTATAATCGGACTTTGTACACTGACTCTACTGATAAAAGTGGAAGTCCCAGGGTGCCCAGAGCCAACAAATTCCACAACAGTACAGAGATCATTTGGTGACAAAAGTTTATACATTTGTTTCCCCTTTACATCTCTACATGCAATTTCTTCTCCTAGCTCCCTAGAAAGAAAGTGGATAAGAACATTTGTCAAACTTGAGGTTTCCAAATCTAGCATTAAAATTCTCGGCCAAGAGTACATGAAAGGCTGTCCCACAGTAAAGTAGTCAGTGCTTATTTCAATAATGTAATAAAACAACAAACTAAAATTCATATTGGCCCTATTAGAAAATGCATCATTATAAAAACTCGTCAAAAGGAAACTAAAACTATTGGACCAACGGAGGTAGAAAGCCTCAATCAAGTTACAAGACACAGGAGTAATAGAATAATTTGGTGGCATATTAGCAAGGGCTTATCACCACTTTTGCTGCACTTTTTTGCCGCTAAAGTGGCAATATATTTATCTCCCTATTAGCAAACTGTCGCTAACAGACGTTAGCGAAAGCTTTATGGCGATAACAGCCGGTTTTTCTATCGCCAGCTTTCCGGCAATAGCAGCCGGTTTGTTCTACAGCCTTGCATTCCAGCGATAATTTTCGTTAATGACATGCAAGGTAGGCATTTCTTCTCTAAATATCCCAAAAACTCCCGCTAGCCATACTTCGCCCTATTAGCAAGGACGGCCTGGATCCGCTAAGCGACAAAAAAAGTTGCGCTAAGGCCTGTTAGCTGCAGGAATTTAAGACCAGAAAATAGCGGGTATTAAAAAGGGGGATAAGTCTTAGGCCCACATCTATGCATGTTTTTGGTGCTTGACAGCACTGCAAGCAATGTTGCATCGCTGCCCTGTGACAAAAATACAGTGCTGGAATGCGCATCATCAATAAGATAGTGCGCATTACCGGGACCCAGTCATGAAAAGTGTTGCTGTGTGGCGACAAGACAGTGTTGCAACACTTCTCATTATGCCCCCCTTGCAACAGCATGGATGCGCTATACTCACTGGACAGCGCTCCATGACGCAATCAATGACATGTACGTCAGGAATCCTGAACTATTTGTCTGCACTAAAGTCACACATTGCTGCAGTCGTGTCACAACCATAACACACCTCCAGCATTGCATGGGGCCAGCCTATCCCTATGGCACTGCCTCACCATCACGCCTGCCATGAGGCAGGGGGATGGTACTAACGCAGTGCCGTTCTTGAGGGGTGCCCGAATGTCGCGTTATTGGAGATCCATCGGTGGTGGGTGCGCGCTTGGGTGTCATGTTTGGAAGCATTGGTGGAGTGTTGGTGCAGAGGGAGTTGACGAGACGTTCTGTTGTGGCCTTGATCCAGCTGCGAGGGGGTGCGATGATGGCACCATAACATCGCATTTGAATATAACACATTGTGAGGTCAGTAATTTAAGTATTTCGGGTAGGTATGGGTTTCGGATGTAAAAATTTAAATTTCGGGTGTTTTTTGGGGTAAATATGAAAAATGGGGTGTATTTTGGATTAAAATATGAAATATGGGGTGTCATTTGAGGTAAAATATGAAAAATTGGGTGTTTTTAGGGGTAAAATATGAAATATGGGGTGTATTATGGGGTAAAATATGAAAAATGGGTTGTATTATGGGGTAAAATATGAAAAATGGGGTGTGCATCTGTCTCAAATGTGATTTTTGTGTGTGTTTTGGGGGCTCAAAAAAGGAATTACAGGGTTCACGTTTGGGTCGGTGGTGCAAAGGTTAGTTTTGGGTTGCACTTACTGAAGTTGGAACAGTGATCTTTAGGTCTGCGCTATGCAAAACCCACTCTACTGTTGCAATGTGCCTAGTATTAGGATGCAATGGAATGGAATGCGAGGTGATGGTATGCGTCGCAACTACGTATGTGCCTTTGGCACATGAGTGGTGCGCCCACTGTGCATGGGCGCACAGCGGCCACCATTGAGAAGTGCGGGGGGCTGGACAGCTGTGAGATGGTAAACGCGGGAAATAACACAGAATGGTGCATGGACGCGGGGATGTGTGTGTGAGCATGTGTTGTTAAGAATTTATTGAGGGAAGTCTTACCTTGAAGCTGTGTGCCGTGTCTTTGTAGCTCCTGCTCTCCTGCGTCTGCTTCCAGGGAAGGGAAGTAGGCAGCCAGGCTCCCTCCCCTGAGTCAATCACAATGCTGCTATGCAGCGGTGGCATTGGTAAATAGGCAACGGGACAAGTCATGCAGCCAGGGGCCAGAGGGGTGGCTATGTTCTCCATGGAGGCTGTAATGTAGCCTGCATTGCGAACAGGGAAGTGCACATGACTGCTTTGGGCGGCCTGAGTGTGCCGACCAAACAGTCATTGCGCACTTGAGTGGGCATGCCAATCCGCCCATGCCCTGCTGTGTGTTTGGAGCATTCTTACCCACCCTTACAACCCCTGAGGATACATGGCATGATTACATCAGTTAGTTATCCCTTGTTATTAACTTTTGATTTGTTTTTGTTGGCTTCTCGGAGCCCGCACTTCCTGCTTCCCGCCGCTGCTGCTCCTGTGACACGCAGCCCTGTCCTCGCCCATTGCTGCCTCCCTGCTAATCGTTCCTCCCCTCCTAAATGGTGGACGCTGCTCAGAAGACATTCCTCAGTTAAGCCTTTCCGGATCTGTCCGTGACCCGGCCGCGATCAGTGCCAGGAACCCTGGATCTCGCGCCACCCACTGCTACAGCTCAGCCACCCTCCACGCACTCAACCACGGAAAACTCAGCAACTGACAACAGGGCTCACCAAACCCATGGCCCGTTCTCCTGCCTCCACTGCTGCCAGACCTTAACCATCGCCCCAGCCTCCAACATATCTGACGCCAGCTTCACAGCAAGAGAACTCCAAACTTGAGTCTCCAACTGGGCATACAAGCTCACCCCACTACACAAGTCAGACAAACAGCCCCAGGAAAGCCGCCTGGTTCACCACCGATCTCCAAGAAGCAAGACGCACCTGCAGATGCCTGGAAAAGAACTGGAGAAACACCAAGACACCTGAAATCTACACCACCTACAAGGAAACCATGACGGACTAGCACGACCAAATCCTCAACAACTCCACCAACTAAAAGCAACTCTTCAAGGTCATTCATGAATTCACCAACCCATGCAGCAAAGCCAAAGACATCACCCTGTCCCTAGACCTCTGCGATAAGCGTGGAACCTACTTTCACCTCAAGATCAAAAAACTCTACAACAACCTTTCCGACCTTCTACCAGAAGCCACAGCCTACCCCCCGCCCCCTACACACCAGCCAGTTCACCACCTCCACCTGGACGCCGGTCACAGCCGAATACACCCCCTTGACCATGAAAGGTATCCACTCAGAGGCCCCCACCGACCCATGCCCGCCTCACTTCTACCACAGCCTCAAGATCGCACTACTCCCTGACACAGACGACATCCGCACCCTCCTAGACCAAGGCCACTTCACATCCCTCACCCTACTCAACCTTTCAGCGGCATTCAACACCATCTCCCACTGCACAATAGTCGCCAAACTGCACGGAAGCCAAAGGATCAGACTGCCACCCTTCCTCTCCGATACCACGTAAATCACCTGCTGAGTCCCACAGGGGTCATCTCTAAGTCCGACCCACTTCAACATCTACATGGCCCCCTCACCACCATCATCCGACAACATGGCCTCAACATCGTATCCTATGGTAATGACACCCATCTCATCCTCTCCCTCACCAAAGACCCCACCACGGCTAGACTCAAATTCCAGGAAGGAATGCATGACGTCGAAGTCTAGATGACCAACAGCTGCCTGTAGCTCAACGCCAAGAAGACAGTTGTCCTCATCCTTGGAAGCACCCCTTCAGCATGGGACAACAACAGGTGTCTGCCGCCCTCAGAAACCCACCTACCTCCTCGGACCATGCCAAAAACCTCTGCATCGTACTTTACCCATCCCTCACCATGAACCGACAGGTCTACGCTGTCACCTCCAGCTGCTTCAACACCCTCTGCATCCTCCGCAAGACCTTCAAATAGAGCCCCCCCCAGAGTCAAGGAAGACAGTCACCCATGCACTCATCACCAGCAGACTGGACAAATGAAACACACTCTACACCGGAATTTACAAGTCCCTATTCCGCAAACCCCAGACAACACAGAACACTGCAGCCAGACTCGTCCTCTGCATCCCCCGGCACAAACACATCAGCCAACACCTACGTAGATTCCACTAGGTTCCCGTGGAGAAAAGAGTCACCTTCAAAATCCTCACTCATGCCTACAGAGGCCTACACAACAATGGACCCAAATACCTCAATGACCGAATCAACTTACTCCCCCCCCCTAAAGAGACATCCGATCTTCCAAACTCACACTGGCCGAAACCCTGTGCATCCACAGAGCCAGAGCAGGCGGAAGATCCTTCTCCCACATTGCACCTAAGACCTGGAATGAGCTGCCTGCAGATATCAGACTTGCCTCACCTCAGGAAGACTCTCAAGACCTGGCTCTTCAGCTAACAGTTCTGCGCCCCCCACCCCTCAGTGCCTTGATACCCTCATGGGTGAGTAGTGCGCTTACAATTCCCCTGATTGATTCATTGATTGAGTTATCATCATGTGATGATTGTTCCTTTTCTGCACTGCTTGAGGCGGTGTGGCAATTCTCTTCCGTTACAGTGGAGGAGCCACAACTGCGGTGTGTTACTAGATGCTACTAGTGGGCTGCAGCACTGATTGTGCCTAAGTAGCCCTTTAAACATGTCTCAGGCCTGCCACTGCATGGCCCATGTGTGTAGTTTAAACTGCCATTTCGAACTAGTAAAATAAAGCTTTTGCTAGGCTCAAACCTTCCTATTTGTATAAATATATATGTCATCCCTAAAGTAGGCCCTGGACAGGCCCATGGGCAGGGGAAATGTACTTTAAAGTTTTATATGTCCTGGTAGTAAAAACTGTTAATTTCTATTTATTACTGCAAGGTCTATCTCTCCCACAGGATAACATTGGAGTTTCCTTATTACATTATATAAGTGTAATTAACAAATGGGAAGACATAACTGGCGCATATTTGTTGTCTCTGGAATCCTAATTTAAAATTTAAGGCAGATTACGAATTATAATTCTGAAAGTGCCAGTTTTAAAAATGTATTACTGGGTTTGGGCTCCCAACAGTAAGGCCAAGCCACTGACAAAACACATTGAGTTTAGTTGCAATGTGTAATTGAAAGATAAGGAAGAAAGAGAACAGTATTAGCGATTGGTTTGTTATCTAGTTTAAAAAAATTGGCATTTTCCTGACTAAGCCACTTGCTGCCTGAAGCCCTTTCTTTAGTCACCTGAGTAGGTGTAGTTGGCAGTTGGGGTTTGTGTAATCCTCCTAGACAGCCTCACATTATGGGAGCTTAGGTGTGACTGGATTGGTCATCACTGGCAGGATGGGAGGAAGGAGCTGGGTCCAGCCTCACTCACACCTGAATAGGCTGTGTCCTGTCTCCACAAAAAGGACTGCATTCCCCCTTAGATTAGTCCAGAGTCAGGGCAGGGTACTTCAAAGGCATGCCTCTAGAAGCTTATACCCAATTCGAAGGAACAATTGTGTATAAAAGAAGGAGCTCATACACCATCACTTCCATACACTTCTGGGCCTGTGGATACTCTACCAGGAACAAAGACTGCTGAGTTGCTACAAGGACTATCACTTTGCTGGGCTGCTTCTCTGAAGAAACTGCTGCCCTGCAGTGCTGACCTTATGCCTGCTGCCCTTTTGTCTGGGTTCAGAAGGGATTCGCCTGCATCATATGAACTCAGAATCCAGAGTGACTCTAATGGCCAGTTGGCCCCCCTCTTGATCTGTAGCATCTGGGACATAACAGACTTCCACCAACCATGCATCTGCACCTGGGCTCGGCCATCTGTGAGCCTACCCTGCCAAGTGGTGCCACCCCAGTCCTGGACCCTTGGAAGTGGGCTTAAGGTGCTCTGCCAGCCTCTGTAGATCAAGTGGCACAGACATATCACCTTTGCTGTCCAACACAACACTGAGCAGAACCACTACTAAGTGAATTGGCCCATGGCAATGACTCGCATCGCCACCACAGCTCGCATCACCTTCAGAATCCCCAATGCATGATGCATCCTTGGAGAAGGCCCTCACATCTCTCATTGACGGCATCCTTGACGATGACGACAAACTCTACATCACAGCCTCACCACTCTTTAGAACCAACGCATTGCACCAACTGTGCAGCACCCCAACACTGGACTTTGCATCACAAGCCCCGCCAACGGGATCCTCGACATTGACAATATAGGACCTCGCACCGCAGCCTTACTGCAACTCGGACTCAATGTATCACCTCAGCTGCGCTACGCATCTTTGATGTGGATCCACGCAACGGTCCAAACCCAGGTTTAAGGTACTCTGTTCAGTCTACCCAACTATGTCCCTGTAGCCGGTCTGTGCTGCATTGCAGTTGGCCTGAACTTGTGACTTGGTCCCAGTCCAAGCAACCAGATAGCAACAGTGGAACCTTTATGCCTTTGGTGCTATTTACTCCGAAATCTTAAAAATTCAATATATCCAGGTCTTTTAAATGAATCTCTATTTCACTAACCTGGTTTGGAATATTTTTGTGTGGTGTTTTCACTGTTTTTTGCCGTTTAAAGTGTTGCAGAAATACTTTACACATTGCCTCTGAGTTAAGTCTGACTGCTCTGTGCCAAGCTACCAGAGGTTGAGCACAGGTTAATTTGGGGTTTGCTTGTGCCGTGCCCTGACAATGATTGTGGTTGCTGCTTGACTAGGGCTCACACCCAAATCAACCAGTAACCCCATTTCTAACAACCATATTATGAGCTTAAATCAATATGCGTTTGCATTCCTGGTCCATGGTGTCATAGGAAATTGACCAATAAGATGTCTTGTGCATATGATGAATTGGAACTTTAATGTTATAGAAAATGTAGTAACTGATTTTATGGTTTTTTGGATGGATGGCGTACGTTAATGTATACCATTTGCATTTGCATTCTTTTCCAAGGTTGAATGGAGGTATTTTGACTCATTCAACGACTGACTGATTTTCCTCCTGACTGTTTTAATTACATGTGTTATAGGTGGATCTATGAGCACCCATAAAGCAATATCTGTGGTGATTCAAGAAGGAGTTACTTATACCATCCTCTGCACTGTGGACAGTAACCCACCAACTAATCTCACCTGGCTGAAAGGAGGATACATCCTAGAGGAATCTAACCCACTTAATCCGAGTAATAACCTCCAGCTGCACCTCCTTAATGTAACCTACAATGATATTGGCTCTTACCAGTGTGAAGCAGTCAATAAACATGGAAGCAGTGGGAGCTTCATGAATCTCACTGCACAACGTAAGTTACAATTGTGGAAAGAACAACAATTATTTCACTTTTTCATATTATACGTTTGTGTGTGTTTTTTCTGCACTGTGTTGAACACTTCATTGAGGTCTATCATTCTATTAGGACTGGAAATGTCTTGCATCACACTGCTGCTGAGCTAAAGATAATTCCACTTTGCTCCTCAGAGATATCAATACGTTGACCTGTTATTTTATTCCTCTGAATACATAACATTTGATCTATTCCAACTTTACATCCCAGCCCACCTTTGAGAACACCGCTACTCAATCGCCCCCCTCCACCTGGAGTACTCCCCTCCTTACAATTTGGGGGCATATTTATAAGACACTATCGCCATCACAATGTCACTTTTAGTGACGTTGTGATGGTGATAGGAGCTTTGCCTTATTTGCAAGGCAGAGTTAAGCCACTTAACATGGCTTAAAAATAAGACCCCCTTTCACGCCTCACTTACTGTGCAAGGGGCGGGCAATGAGTGTTGTGGTGGGCGTTCCACCTCAACACCCAATGATTTTGATACTGCCCCCTATTTACACGAGCAGCATAAATAGGAGGCAACGTCAAAATTAAGACCAGGGAAAACCTGGTCTTAAACAGGTGAAACAAGGACAAATGCTGTATTTCTCCTCCTTTTTAATATTTCCATGTGTGCTACCTTGGGCAGCACACATAGAAACAGCAAAACGCCAATGCTTGTTTATGTGCAGGAAGGTCCCCCTTCCTGCACATAAACAATCATTTAAAACAAAATGCTGTTTGGCAACTTCTATTTGTCTTGCATTAAGCAGCACATATAGAAGTTACAAAACGGCATTTAAAAATTGTTTACATGCAGGAAGGAGGACAATCTTCCCCTCAACACAGGCACCCTTGCACTATGGTGCAAGGCTTCCTGCCATGGTGCTAGGCAGCATAATTTAGCACCAGCGCAGGGGGAAATGCAGGGCTGCACCATATTCTAGTAAGCATGGTGCAGCTCTACATTTCTAAAGTGGCAAAGCGTATCGTTAGCCTTCTTGGCTTAACGATACACTTTGACACTTTATTGCAAATATGCCCCTTGGAGTCCACTCACTACAGAGGACACCAGCAGAATCATGAAGTCCATCCACTCAGGATCCCCCTCAATCACTGCCCCCACCCCATTTACAACCTGAGAATCACACTGATCAGCACCAACCGCCAAACCATGTTTAACTCCTGCATCGTGAGTGGACACTTACAGGACCGATAAAAACACATGGAGGTTGCCACTCTGTTGAAGAAACCCTTGGCCAATCCACATTGATTTCATAAAGTACATGCCCATCTTGCTCGTTCCCTTCACAATCAATGTCCTGGAGAAAGAGACCAACAAGCAGCTCTTTGCCTATTTGAAGAGCACTACCTCCTAGACTCAACCCAATTAGGATTCCACACCAACCACAGCATGGAGACCACCCTCCTAACAGCACCAGATGACAGTTGCCTAACTAAGCACAGAGGAAAAACTGCTGCCCTTTTCCTGCTCGCCCTTTTCCTGCTCACCCTCAGTTGGATCTCCTCCTTCCTCTACAACAAAACACAATGAACCATCAAGTCAAATGCCGTGGTATCATCCTGTTGCCACAACCTCAGGATCTTTCACAAAATCCTCAAATGACTCCCCACGCACACCAGATGCACAGTCACCCAAGCCCTCATCACCAGCAGACTCCACTACAATGCACTCTATGTCTGCATCTCTAGCCACCTAACTCCAATATTCCAAACCCTCCAAAACACCATCACCACTTCTCTCTGCCTCACAACAATTCCCTGCATTGACATAAGCAAGAAAGGAGCATGCGCTTTTTCCTTCATTGCAGCTAAACTAGAATGAAATCCAGTTATATATCCGGACTACCACTCATTTCCTCAACTTCTGCAAGAAGCTGAAGCTGAAGACCTGGATGCTATATGTTATGTGCATTTTTAAAGCCTACTATCAGCACATGTGTGTCCTGGCACTAAGCAGGTCTGTGTGAGCTTGTCCTGACTTTGGCAGATGGGCCCTTCAAGTGTTTGTTTAGGTTACCGTGTGCAAAATCTGTTACCAAGATAATGTAGATTGCATTAGCTTGTGCCCAAAGGAAAAGCTTAGAAGACCGCAAAATATTCACCTTTCTATATTGCTCTCAGATGTCACGTTGCACATCCCATTACACATCATTGTGTAAAGTGCACATTCATAAACATTATTCTTTTATGTTTTGTAAGACTATCATGCAAACCTTCAAAAGTAGTCCCAATAGTTCAGGGCGTAAAGAAAGGCTTTTGAGTTCAAGAGGTGAGGTCTTCCAGTTGAATGCAGCACATGTGGAGGAAGGAAATAACAAGGAGAAATAAAGATATTTATTCCTCATTACCCCTCATTGGGGATGGCATAGCATTTTGAAGCATGCACAGGTTTACTAGCTTTACTATATCTGGGAATGTGTCAACATCCATGCGTGGATTCATGGGAAAGGCCACACTCCACCCATAGAATGCCTGCCAAGTTGAAATCAATGTAATGCAGCACGAACAGCAGCACTGCGTTATGCTTCTTTACAGAGCCACGCAAGCTGGAGCAAATAAGCCGTTGAATGGCTTGGTAAATATTACTGACGTTTTTCCATTGACCTTGCGTTGACTTGCAGGATGCAAGTGCAATACAAAAGATTTATAAATCTACGTCTTAATGTCAACACTACAGTGTTATAAAATAGTTCATAGAAGTCACTGTCAATGATTGTGTTCATCCCAAAAATTGATTGTGACTAAGTCTCCATTAGGACCAAGGGATTATATAGGAGTAGTTGAGTTGACTTGTGATGTCACTGTTGAAGAATCTATGGCTCTTCTCCTCATAGTCCCACAGGAAACGCTCCTTCCCTCACTTTTACTTTGTCTCAATTTCTCACAACATAATGTACAAAAACTCCAAAATTTCAGCAGTGCATTAAAATTAGCAGGATAATCACCAAATGTTAGAAGCAAAATGTGCCTTTCAGATTACCAAAGCCTGAAACATGTATATAACTTAATGTTGATGCATCAGTTGAACCACAAAAGGAAATGCACAATTGTATATAGATACAAGCAAATAGGCACCCCAAGTAAATAACCAATATTAGTATGGTTCTAAAACCACTCTATGCTCAACAAGAGGAACATTTCACAACCTTACTGATTAAGGCAGATAAGAGATAAGAAGAGATGCAGGGATGCAAAAGAACATTGTGGACTAGAGGGAGACCAATCACATCGTACTCTCTGAGAGAGAAATTCATATTTTCTCCTGTGGTCAGTCACCCCCCATTTATTTTTTTCTCTTTTTGTCCTCATTCGCCTCCAACCACATTGAATATACCATCTGTCTGTACCCTTACTCAACGATCTAAGGAGAAATAGGCTGTTTGGTGGAACCTCTTGGTGCTTTCCGCATTTAAAGGTACATTGTCAGACCTGAATGTTACTTCCCCCCGAAGAGGGGCGAGGTTTCACTCCAGCTAGGTCAACGAGAACCTGTTGGACACTTTTGATTGCACAGGGAAGCCCAACATTGTCCAAGGAGTAACCAAGAGGCATAATCATAGGACCCGCCCTTCATTCAAGTGTAGGTAAAGTAAGATAACATATATAGATAATTCTTTTCATTCTTGGCTTACATCCATTGGAGCAGCAGATCCCAGTATGCAGTCTTTTTCCTACTGAAAGCTCTGGACAAATCCATCTTAGATACCACATACAGTGAGGTCAACCATTCTGAACACGTCAGAGGTGCTAGATCTACTAATGCTTACAAATTTGCCTCCTGACCAGTAGTATGGCATAAAATAAGAGAGATCTGGCTGGGTCTATGATGTGACTATTAAGGCCATAGATTATCAGGATTAGGTCAATTTGAATTGGGGCTCTCAAGATGCTCTCCAGTGTTTTCTGTATTTCTTCCCAGAATGAGACGATAGCGGGCAGACTTTGAACATATATGCATGTCTGAGGATTCAGCCAACCCACACTTCTTGCAGATTAATTGAGACCCATTTAGGAATTAAGATAGCCTGAAAGGATAAAGTAGGCTCTGTGCACAGTGAATAGGTGGTTCCTCTTCACCCACGCAGGTTTAACTATGCTGTAGAGAGTTTTAAATGAATCCTGCCTTAGGAGATCACACTGTGTATTTGGAATCTTCTCACTCCATATCTCATTTGCAAGTTTAAATTTGCCATCCACGCCTCTTCTATAGCCCAATAACAGTGTGAAACCTCTTTCTTCCCCGCTGGCATCTCGACTAACTGTTGCTCAAGACTGTTGCCCCCAACTAAAGATGTTTTCAGTCTTAGCTGGGATTGTACCCAGCTCTGTAACTGGATATTCTTAAATCTTGTGAGACCTCTGCCCGTTCTTCCCATGAAATTAGTGTTTCCTCACTAACAAGATCTCCCCATAATTTCAGCCCTGCTTCTTTAAGTGGTACAGCCAACCTGTCCTAGAGGCATTCTAGCAAGCCTGGTAAATCCCAAAGTGGCGCTAGGTTTGAGAAATAGTTAAGGCCCACCATATTTTTTAATCTTGCCCATATTCTGGTGAATGCCCGGAGGACCTTAAGTTTGACCTTCTTAAAGAATTTTTGGTCCCCAAATTTAAACATGAAGCCCTCTTCCAGTAAACCAGCCAGTCTTAACATGGCCAGAAACATGTCTCCTCCCCAGTGCTAACAGGCATTTTTAAAAGCATCCGGGAGTGTGAGAGCTGAAACACCCATGCATATGTAAATGTAAATGTAAATGTACAGGAATTTATATAGCGCAAATCACCGAGCGGTTTCTAAGCGCTTGCTTAGGGAACCCGTCCTGGTATTCCCCTGTGAGATAACCCCGGCAGGGTATCCGCAAGGTGAAAGCCAGGCATCCCGCCACGAGGGGCCGTTGTGGAGATTAAGCAAGCTATTGCCCAGAGTCACAGAGTGTGAACCCATGAATTGAGTAGGCACTGGAGCGAGAATTATCGAGTCCATGGACATTTTTTTTTAGGACTCAAGACCCCGCCGAGCCGGGAATTGAACCCTGGTCCCGGGCTGACCTCTGCTTCCAGGTCTGCCTCCTCTAACCAGTGAGCCACACTTCTCCACAATATAATACTGTAGGTCAGGTAGCACACGACCTCCTTTCTCTCTCCTACGCCTTAGTTTTTTCCAAGCTATTCTGGTAGTTCTATATATCCAAATAAAGGAATTAACCTGCTGGAACTTATCGATGATACGTTTATCGAAATGTAGGGGGATTTATTTAAAGAGAAAGGTGATCTTAGGTAATATTGTCATTTTTACCAAATTCACCCTCCCCAAGATGGATAAAGCGAGGTGGGCCCATGACTTCATCTGATTTTGATATTCCCTTAGGTCTCGCACTAAGTTGGTTTCTGCAATTTTGTCTATATCTTGAACAATTCTGACCCCCAAGTAAGGCATGCTGGGACTTACCTGGTGTTGAGTTTCTGTAATATTCCAAGTCATAATCTCAGTCTTCCCAGCATTTACCTCATATAACGAGACCTGCCCAAAATCCTCTGCCAGTTTAATGACTGCCAGAAAGGATATGTCCAAATCTGCCGAAAGTATCAGGATATCATCCGCATTCAGGGCCACCCTCATCTCCCAATCTCCGTGTCTAGAAGACTCGATGCTAGTATCTTCTCTGAATCTTTGCACAAAAGGCTCTATATACATATCGAAAAGTAGGGGGGAGAGAGGACAGCCCTGTTGAGTTCCCTTGGTTATCCTGAATTCTTTGGCCTGACTTCCGTTGACCAACAGACTGGCCGATGGTGCTTGATGTAGCAGCTGGATGGTATGACAAAACTTATTGCCCAAGTTAAACCTTACCATAACTTCCGACAGGTAAACCAAGTTCACCCTATTGAAAGCCTTGGTGGCGGCCAGAGTTAAGGCTGCAAAAGGAAGTGACTAGGTGGAAGCGATATCTATTGCGCCGACCAGGTCATATGTGAGGTTTGCTACTTGTCTCCCTTTCACAAACCCTTTTTGATCTGGGTGAGGGATGTCATTTGCCACCATCCCCAGCCTGGTTGCTAAAGTGGAAGTGAAGATTTTATAATCGGCATTTAAAAGCAATATAGGACGATATGACCCACAGCTGGCTAGGTCTTTCCCGGGCTTCAGGATCAGGACTAATTTGGCATCACTGCAGGATCCAGGTGGGCTAATTCTCTCCAGTAGTATCTTGTTAAAAAGTTGGGTTAATACCGGAATTCAAGCCTCCCCCAAGGATGTTTATAATTCGGCTGGTAGCCCGTCAGGTTCGGCAGCTCTACCTCTTTTACATCCCTCCATAGCCTTCCTCACTTCCTTCTGCGTAATGGCTTGCTCTAGAACTTTCTGTTGCTTAGGACTAATGGGTGTTATTGTAGTCCCATCCAACCATTCCTTTACTTTAGGACTATCTTCTACGCAGCTCTCTTTGTATATATCTTGAAAATATTCAAAGAAGGCCTCACCAATACCGTCATCCGAGAATAAGGAGACTGCACCATTTCCCAATGTGATTTCTTTTATATGGTTTTGGAGCTGGTCTGCTTTGATTTTCCAAGCAAGTAACTTTACTGCTCCTTGCCTATGCTCGAAGTGGGCAATCTTACATGCCTCCCAGCTATGCATGAGCCTCGTTTGAAGAATGCCCTCCAGCTGTTCATTTAATTCTTTTAGTTTATCCAGGTCTTCCTTCAAGCCCATACCAGCCTGACTATTCAGTTTTAACTCCACTTCCCTCATTTCTGCCTCCAAGGCTGAAGACACTTACCTATACTTTTTGCTCCTATAGCTGGATCTATTTGTGATGATACCCCTCAAAAAAGCTTTGAGGGTGTCCCAGACTATGGTAATGTACCTAAATTGTTCACCAAGAATAGATTTGTCTCACTGGAGAAAAAAGCTATCCATTCCTCTTCAAGTAGTAGTGATCGATTAAAGGACCATACTCTAGTCTGCTGTGGCTGTACCCAATAGAGAGCTAATAAAATGCCTGAGTGGTCCGACAGATGTGATGGCAGATATTTTATATCTTTAACTCTATCCCTGAGACTATAGCTAAGCAAGATGTAGTCTATTATTGACTTATGTTTATACTTAAAATTTCTCTAGGATACCCCAAATTGCTGACCTGACCTTTCCCTCCATGTATCACAAAGGCTCGTTTGGGACATCATTGTCAGGAGATATGCCCTTGATCTTGAGGGGACTGCCACTCTTCTATTTGAGGATTTATCCAGTTTGTGGTTAAGAACTATATTATAATCTCCTGCCCATATCACTGGCGCTGAAAAATACAGAAGGTGTGAAAAGATAGATTTAAGAAAGGAAGGGTCATCCTGGTCGGGCCGTAATACCCAACCAAAGTAAAAAGAATGCCCATTGAAGTAATCTTCAGTATCACCCACCTGCGCCTTGGCTTACTTTTTGAAGAGAATCAGCACCCCTCTAGTATTAGCCGTCTGGTCGGTTCAGATAAAAGAATCCACCCATTTCTGAGTCTTAAGAATTTCCTTCATCTCTGCCTTGAGGAGATGAGTCTCTTGGATGACAATGGCCTGCGCTGGGGAATCTCTGGTATTGCAGAATTCTAGCTCTTCTTGACCTCATGTGCAGGCCATTGACATTCCAGGACAGTATCTGGTGTATTGTCATGTTATTTTGAATGTAAAACTTAACAGATCTGAGGCGAATGAGGTTATTTTATTTTTTATCCCCCTGTGCTCCCCTGCCCCCTCCCATCCCTCTCACCCCCTTGGGAGAACCCTTCTCCCATATATCTAGAACCGGTGTTGTCCATGTGTTGCGTCCCAGAACTCCCCACCCTATCCCTATTGTGACTGTGTGTTACAAAAAAAACACACAAAAAAATGTAAGCTGGTCAAGCTTTAGCCCATACCAAAAAAAGAAAAAACGAAGTGCTATAAAAGTCAATAGTTGTGTACCCTGTGCAGCCTAAGGATGCATCAACCCAAATGCAAAATCGCAATATAAGTAATTGCAAAATGTGCGATTACTTAAATTGCAAATGTATTTAGGGAATCACAAATTGCAATTCCCTAAATGCAATGCATGATGCAATTTCAAATTGCGAATTTGCAATTAGGGATTGCAAATTACCATCAGTTTGAACTTGATGGTAATTTACAAAAACTTTGAAAAATGCACTAAAGTACATTTCTCAAAGTTTCATGTTACACACACACATGCCCTTGGGGCATGTATGTGCGCAACATGTGATAAAATGGCAATTTCAGGGATTCAACTGGGTGTCCATACACCTTTGAAATTGCATGCGCAATTTTCGAGTACCAATTTGGTACTCGCAAATTGCGAGTGCAATTGCCATTCATTGGTATGGGCCTCCAGGCCCATAGGAATGAATGTCTGCCTATTCCTTAATTGCGATTCGCAATTTGCGAGTCGCAATTAAGGAACATGTAGGAATCGCAATTTCTTTTGCAATTCCTATATGCATGGGGATTTGCGAGTCCTGAATAGCAATTTCTCAAAATTCGCTATTTAAGATTTGCAAATGCTGACTTTGATGCATGTGGCCCTAAGATCCTTATTTAGTGTTTGGTGAACATGATAATCCCTCAGGAATGTGCCAGGGTGCCATGGCTGCCAAACTCTTGGTACTCCTCCTCTGGTCATCAGTCTAAGTACCTCAGGCTATCTGCCCTACCTAGGGCGGACATTTGGGCATATGTTTCTTCCTGTTTGGGACTGGCATGGAAAAACCTAGGAGCCTTGAATAGGAAAAAAGCAAAATGATGCCCACAAACTGGGGTAAAGCTTCCCAGCTGTCGGGATCGTTTTTTTTTTTATTTTTTAAACAGAAACCCCTGCTTTGGGAGTTTGAGTTTTGAGAAACAAAAAATGAGCTGAGCGGCCAAACATTCAGTGGAGCGGCTGTGACAAATACAGAGCATAGATCTCCTCTGCCTTGATGCAATAAAGTCCAGCTGGCTGGGGTCTAAATAAGGGTTGAAGTGCCTTCAAAAGCAAAGTACAGACATTGGCACTGTAAAACCATTGCTGAAGGGCATATTTGCACACTTTATATAACATGATATAGCACAGTTCCAAAAGTGCACCTCTTACCCTTCACTAGTCATCAAAATGAAGCTCCATAACCAGGAACATAATATAATGTTGAAAGTTGTTCTTGTCTTTCGAGTAGCCATGTTATTCACTAGGCAAGATTCTCAAACATGTGCTTGAAACAACCTGAGAGGGTTCTTTGTGCTCATTGCTTTCCATTAATTGCCCTTATTATTTTGTATCCTTCCAGCCTTGGAAAGCATAGAAAATAACAATGACAAAACAGGTAAGCATCATGTGTGCACTCACTTGTATCTATATGCATTTACAGTGCCTGTTAGAAGCATTTATGGGTCAAAAAGGCAGTGTCCAAGAGTCACCAAGAGAGTGTCCATGAACTAAACAGGCAGCTTCTCTGTGTCATTTATATCAGTGTCTATGTGTTACAGTGTGAAATATACATATGGGATGCTTCCTACAGACACATCTGTATATATAGACATCTGGACGCTGACTAAGGGCCATATGTATCAAGGAACCATTTTGCGATTCTGTAATAGCGATTTTTAAGAAATCGCTATTTCAGAATCGCAAAATGGTATGTATCAAGAAAAATGCATTTTTTAGCGATTTCCTGATATTCCTTATTTGCAAATTCGCAAATTGCGAATTCGCAATTAAGGAATTATGGCCCACATGCATCAAGCATTTTTGGAGTCGCAAACGGTGCGATTCCTTAAAATCGGCCGTTTGCGATTCCAAAAGTGCTTTTTGGGATGCATGAAGCAATTTTAGAATTCGTAACATTTTTGCGAGTTCTAAAATTGCGATTGCTTTTAAGAAGTCGCAGATGTGCGATTTCTTAAAAGCAATGCATCATTACTTTTAAAAGTGCAAAATCGCAATTAGGGTGTCAAATTTACCGAGTGATTGAACCACTCGGTAAATTTGGAAAAAGTGTTTAAAATGCTGAAAATGGTTTTTTTTCAACATTCATGTTTCACACACACATGTCCTTAGGACATGTGTGTGTGAAACATGATGCGAAAAATACATTTCAGAGGTGCATGGGGGGGTCCTTTGGACCCCCCCCCTGCACCCATGAAATTTTCAAAGTGCCACTCGCAATTTGCTAATGCCTTCCCATTGACTCCTATGGGCCTTTTGGCCCATAGGAATCAATGGGAATTGCGAAAATTAACTTAAGAATTCGGTATTTATTTGGGATTCAGTAAAAATTGCGATTTTTACCGAATCACAAATGAATACCGAAAATAATGATGCATAGCATTTTGCAATTCTTAATTTGCGATTCCTTATTTTTCGCAAATTTAGAAGTGCAAAATGTCTCAATGATGCATGTGGGCCACTTTCCCATTCATTTCTATGGGCCTCCTGGCCCATAGGAATGAAGGGGAAATTTGCGAATCGCAATTTGCTAATCTCAAATTGTGAATATTTTCAAAGGTGCAGGGGTGTCTCAAGAACACCCTGCTGCACCCCTGAAAATGACATGTGTGCGCATATGGCGCACATACATGCCCTAAGGGCATGTATGAGCGTCACAAGGCACCTTTTGATTTAAAAAAAAATGCTTTTTTAAAAGAATTCGCAACTTACCACCAACTAGAAGTTCGTGGTACTTTGCGATTCCTTAATGGCATTTTGGAATGTTTTTTTCCTTGATACATTGCATTTAAGGAATCGCAAAATTTGCAATTCCTTAAATGCAATCGCAAAATAAGGAATGGCAAATTTAGCGATTCCTTATTTGGCACCAAAAATGTTTCATACATACCATTTAGCAAAAATGGGTTCGCAAACGCCGGATTTCTGCGAATTTCGGCATTTGCGAACCCATTTTGCCTTGATACATATGGCCCTTAGACACAAGTGGGAGGAGATGGAGTCTGATGGCTAAGTTGCTTGCTTGGATAATTGAGTCCTAAGATCTACGCCGGCGTCGACCCTCCTTTAAGTGCTGTAATTTTTGGCAAAATACTAAGTAGTCCTGTAACAAAAGATGGTGTGCATTTGAGAAAAGTAATTACATTGCAATTATGTGCACACAGACGTGTCTTGAAGGCAGTTTTCATGTGGCAGGGCTGTTGATGGTGGTACGAGAAAATCCATATTTTTGCTGTATCCTCCCCGTTTTATTGTGTTTATATTTTCTAGACATCAGGATTCAGAGCCCTCGAGAGCGGCACCAAGGTTGCACATCCCACTCAAATTACACAGAAAGTGCCCTTTGAAAAAGATTGTTGTTTAAAAAATGTCCATAATTAACTCTTTCGTCTGTCAAGTGACATTACGCCCACATGTTTTGTGCAGTTGCAAAAAGTTCAAATATGTGATACTAGAGTGAAGGAAGTAATTGTCCATTTACATGTACAAGTAACTGCTTTCAAGTCTCATTTAACCTGCAGAAGACTGAAAGGCATCCTGCTAATACTGCCACATAGATAAAAAACGCTAAATTAATAAATTAGGGAAAAGAACACAAACTTCAAATGTGTAGCACATTAAGAACGTATTATTACAACATTAGTGGAACCATTTTATTTGGATTACCTTATGCCCTTTAACAGTTCTTTAGTTCTCTATTATTGTCTAACTGACACTGAGGAACTCTATTTTGCAAAAAGTATTTCAAATTCCTAATCTCCCTTCCTGTGGTTCACCTGACGTTCCCAACGTTCACCCTCAATCTCCATTGCTGCCGACGTCACCAACTGCATGGCTATAAACATCAGCCTTAAGAGAGGTAGTAAAATGATCCCTTCTACCCACGTTAAACATAAAAGAAACACATTAAACTAAATGTCTTTATGTAGGGAATCCCCTGTCAGAATACACGAATTATTCATCGAAAGAGATGGATACTGGATATAACTGAGAAGTTGGAGATGGAAGGGGTTAGGGAGATTGGGAGAGGACAATTATGGGTATGAGAAATTTGCATAATTTGCAACACAAATTTAGGACAGATCGAAATTACATATAATATCACTAAATTGGGGGAGACCCCTCTGCTGAGTGACATGTGGGTAGATGACATAAACAGGCGCGTCACTTGTGCATATACCACAACATCTAACTGACAAATATGTGTTGATCATGATAATAGGCAGGCGCGTATACCACAGTCGGGAGACAAGGAGAAATAGGGTAACAGTACACAAGCATATGCGGGGAAGCGGGAGGGGTGCCACGGGCGGGGTCAATGTTCTTTGTTGGTTTTTTCTTCACTTTTGTGGAATTTATTAGAACTAAAAGTATTCTTGCACAAGTTCACGTCTTCTGTAGTCGCACTTAAATGTACCTAAGTGTATGCGTTACATAATGTGCAATGATGACTAAAAGTTACTTAATGATAATGCTTCCAAATTCGTAGCCGCTGTTAAGACGCACCAGATGCATGTTGCAGGAACTAAGTTGATAATATTATACTTAGTAATGTAAGTCTGCTAAAGTCTAGACACTGTATCAAACGTAAGTGGTATAGAAGCGACATCGCATATGTACACACATTTTGGCAAAAACTCTATAAATTCAATAAAGAGATTTAAAAAAAAAAAATAATAAAATCACTAAATACAAATTGGTTATTTTGTGCTACATTTAAGTGCAAAATGCACCCTTGAGTCAATTTTTGGTGCAAGGATGTATTTAAACAAAGCACTGCAAATAACAGCCACATGCATTCAAAGTTCCTGTGCATTTGTTGTAAATTGGTACCAAAAACAGCAAATACATGGTTATTTTTGACTGCGAATGATGCGTAACTGCATGATGTGTTGGAATGGCAGAATTTGAGAAATTTTGTGTAACAGGTGTAATGCGGAATACCCAAAATTACATGAATTATGGCGGCGGTATTTCAACTTTTCTCAGACCTAATAACGAGATTTCTAGAGTCTACAGTGTAAGGGACTCTCCAATAGGTTTTGACAGAAAACAGTTCCTAAAAACAATAGATGGTTGACTTTGCATAAAATCAAGGGTAACCGAAGGGGATACATTTGTTTAAGTCCCTCTAGGGGCCTTGTCAATCATTGTTAGGTGTCACATTTTAAAAAACTCTGACTTGATACCCTCTTGGGCCAGAACTGCCTGTGAAAGATGAAGACAAGAAGGTTTCAGGGAAAGATACCTCCCTGCCTGATTACTGGAGAAAGGTCTCCATAGGGTACCTCCATAGCGTTAGGCTTTTCTCAGGATCTATAACTTTTCCGCAGGCCTAGTGGCACAGATTTATGCTGAGGTCCAAGGTTGTAGGGGTCCAGTTACTAACAGTGGAGTTTTATCGCCCTATGAAACTTTTCTCCTGAAGCTGGAGACTGCTGAAAGTGTCAGAAACTGGTGGAAACCAGTAGGCCAGTTGCAGCTGAACATTTCACTTCCTGAAACATCTCACCATTTGTAGGGCGTGAAGCTGCATAATAAGTAGGGCACTATTTGCCTGTTTGCACTAAAACGGGGACTGTGCACTCTATTATGATGAATGCACTGCCTTCAGGGCAGCCACAAACCTCCGCTGCACTGGTGGCACTCAATTCAGTGAAATAGGGAGCAGATACTTCAAAGCCACTCTGAATTTCCCCGTGCAGGCAGCACCCTGCTTGCACTTTGAAACAGGTAAAGAAAGGCCCCCTTGCAGGCAGGAGCAATAGATGACTGCACCCACCTACAGGTGCATAGCTCAGGGTGTCCATGGGATACCCTACAACCACTCCAGTGGATGTCCGCAGGGGGCTTACTACCATTGTGCCACCTTTTGTGCACCTGCTAAGAGCCTGTTATGGAAGTTGAAGTTGGATTGTTCCACTTGGGGCAGAGCCAAGACTGAGCAGTCTCTGTCTAGAGTGGTATAGTGGTGGAACATGATGGAGTCCGGGGGTGACATGCGATTAACAAACTATATCTCTTCTTCTCCAGAATGTGTTCCAGCACTCAGCACGATCTGCATCACACTGGTGCTATTGCTGCTGGCGGAGGCGGTCTGTTTCTGCGTCATCAAAACCATCAGGAAAAGGAGCAAAGTGGGTAAGATGCCCGGATGGGAAACACTGCTGTACACAGAAATCCTGAGATTTATCTGCCAACGTGGGAAGACACAATCCTATTTTAGGGAAAATAAACATGTGAAAGGAAAATAGTTTGCAATCAGTTCATCCTCCTTACTACATGCTAGAACAAATACGTAGGGACACCTTACATAAAAAAACACTTCCTAGAAACTAACGGCCACATGCATCAATGTTGCCGTTTGCGAATCCTTAATTGCGAAAATTAAGGAATCGCAATTAAGGATTCGCAAACGGCTATGCATTAAAAAATCGTAATTTATTTTGCGATTCCTTAATTTTCCTTAATTGCGATTCACAATTTGCGAATCACAATTAAGGAATCCCTTTCAATAGATTCCTTTGGGCCTAGAGGCCCATAGGAATGAATGTGAAGGCATTCTCATTTTGCGATTCGCAAATAAGGAATCGCAAAATGAGAATGCAATTTCAAGGGTGCAGGGGGGGTACGATGGACCCCCCTGCACCCCTGAAATGTACCTTAAAGTGCTTTTTTTCACACACACATGCCCAAAGGGCATGTGTGTGTTTAAAATGAAACGTTCAAAAATGCACTTTTGTGCATTTTTGAAACTTTTCGAAAATTACCATGAAGGTTAACTTCATGGTAATTTACCACTTCCAATTTGCGAATTCGCAATTTTTAAAAAGTCATGCATTGCATTTAAGAAATCGCAAAATTGCGATTTCTTAAATGCAATCGCAATTTCAGAAATCGCAAATAAATTGCGTTTTCATAAATTGCGAAAAAGCCAAAAAGGTTAATGCATCCCAAAACAATGAATTGCATTTGCAAACGGCCGAATTTTGCGATTGGCACCGTTTGCGAATGCAATTCAGTTTGATGCATGTGGGCATAAATGTAATAATATGACTTGAAAGAAAATATCAAATACACTAAGGAAGGTTCAACTTATGACAGTTAGATGACATCGCGCTATGCACCCACTTCCTAAAGTACTACTAAGCTAGATTCGAAATCAATATTCCATGCAAGGGCAAACATGATGTTATTGGGTAATATAGAAGAAGCAAGACCAGGCAGAAATAGAAATACGTGTGTTTCAGAATCACTCATCTTTTCAGAGACGCAGAAGACTATGGCGCAGATTGATGTTCTCACAAAGTGATGGAAAATGATGACACAACAAAGTGGTAATTAAGGGTCAAATTTATCAGAGTTGCATCGCCCTTGCACCCCGCAATGGGGTACAAGAGCGACTCAACTCTTCAGTTAGATTTATCAAGCCGTGTAAGGCCACCTCTTGTGGATTGATAACTTTAGAGTAGCTCAACGCAGCACAAATTGCTGCGTTGCATTACCCTGCGCCAGGGAGGTGTTCCATCGGTGGAGCGTGAGTGTTCCTACGCATACACTGGTGGATTGTGGCGCATTCCCAGATTTACCATTCCTGATAGACCTGGGAATCTGTCAAAACCCTACCCATCCTCAGGTGAGGCATAACAAGGAGAAATTTCTTTATTTCTTTTCATGTTTTCCTTCTAATGTGTGCTGCATAGTGCATCACACATAGAAAGAGGAAAATGCCTCTGAGGATTGTTTTTGTGCAAGGAGGGACACCCTACTGTGCGAAACCACTCCTGATTACAATGCAGCCACCCGTGCACCATGGTGCAAGACTGCCTGTGCTGGCGCTAGGCAGCACTTTGTGCACCCGCACAGGGAAAAGACAGGAATGCACCGTATAATGTTAAATGCAGTGTATTCCTGCCTTTTATCTATCATGCAACAAAGCAAGGTGGCTTGCGGTGCTGCATGATGTTTTGATAAGTATGCACCTTGCTTTCCAAAAAGCACACACTCACCTCTGAAACGAGACTGTGCATCATGTAAGGCAGAAATGTTAGATCCCAGCATAGGGGATGACAGCGGCAGCAGCCCAGTCTTTGTACTGTGAGTTCTCCGTTACGCATCGCTGCCCAGCACACTTGATTGCTGCACTGCTTGAGAAATCAGTAAATATACTTTATATGTTAATTTTAAATAAAGACTACTTTATGTGAGAATGGATGTGAAGCCCAATAAATGAATAAGAACACACTGTTTTTTTCCCCATTAAAGGTGAAAAGAGTATGAAGGAGGCATCAGACAACATTGCTATGGACCCTAGTTACCAGGTGACTCTTTCTGTTCGTCTTCTTTACTTTTACGTTGTACTCTGAACCCGAGCTGTTTAAAAGAATTATAGGGCATATTATCAAAGGGGTTTATCTCCGCTTTTTTGGCTTTAAAAGCCAAGAAAGAGGAGATAAAATTATCTTCCTATTACCAAGCTGTCGCTAACACCAGTTAGCGACAGCTAATAGGAGATAGCGACCATCTTGGGCCCCGCTTTGCATGTCAGTGATATTTATCACTAATGACATGCAAAGTGGGCGTGCCAAGATGTTAGCGACTGGAAACAGTCGCTAACATCGCTATCTCCTATTACCAACTTTTGGAGATATTCGCGCTAAGCGCGAATATCTCCAAAAGCTAACACCTGCCCTGAGCAGTTCTTAGCCATGTTATCCAATGGGAGGTGGATAACATGGCTAAGAGCATTTGCTCGATAATGCATGAATATCGCTGACTTTTCAGCGATATTCATGCATTGCGGCCGTTTTTTATCGCATTTGCGATAAACCTTGCTAATAGCCATTGATGTGGCCATTGATGATAAAGCAGACGTTTTATATGAAACACATAAATACATGCACATTTTTTAAAAGATGTATTTTATATATCGCTGACTTGACCCGAAAGTATTGGAGCGCTTTATATGAGCACCAGTTACACAAGGACACATTCATTGTCTGGCAGGCACGTGTACGTTAAGTGATTTGCCTAGAATCACAGGATGCTAAGCCGACGCAGAGGCTTGAACCTGCTTTCGCTGCTCCACAGTCACCAGCTCTGGCCGCGAGGCCACATCCTCTCTCCTACATTAAAAGTGGTAAACACCGTTTACAACGCGGTGTTTACACCGCAGTGCCTTTACAATGATGCCATTACAACGCAAGTCGTTACAACGACTTGTGCTGGATGGCGCTGTTGGGCAAGGAATGTTGTAATTTTATATTCCAACACCTTCCCTACTGTTACGTGGACTGGCGTTGGAATATAAAATTATAATATTCCAAAATCTGCGCCCTCCAACGCAAGTCGTTGTAACGACTTGCGTTGTAATGCCCGCGTTGTCAAGTACCGCGATCTTTTAGATCGCGTTGTACTGACATACATCCTTAAAATTACTTGATACGTCTACAAAAGATTTCTCTGAAACCTAACTGCCTAGTGTGGGAAATAAATTCTAAAAACGTTGAAGGGAATGGAATAATATCTGACATTGGCTTAATAACTATGATAATTGCTCAAAAAAGAGAACAAGCAGTGCAAAACTATAAAATGACAATAAAGTTGCAATTATGGTCCTCTCTTATGTAATTGAATCGTGAGTGATCAGAACAAGCAGAAAGCAAAGACGAAGATGTGAAACAAATCAACCCATGAGGTATATTTAAAAGTTTTAGAATGATTATTGAATACAAGCAACATTTTAAGATGATCTACGATAAGAAGTCAGAGAATTGGTGTATGATGTCTTCTTGAAGGCTTAGACAGAGAGAAAGGTGAGAACAGATAGGGAGGAATTAAAAAGTGAATATACTTCAATACAATGGTTTGGTGATATTATTGACACCTGTAGAGAGACACCAGGTCTCTCCCATAAAATGTATCACAATCACACCTCGTGGCAGGGCGCGACCAGAGGGGATAAAATAGTCAGATAAGTGTTTCAACCATTTTTACCTTGTTTACATGTTTTTCACCACAACGTGAGTTTCGACCAAGTCCCAGAGGGTCACATGTTGATGACTCATGAATGACACAGAAAAATGTCAAAGGACATTGTCAACAGGCTGGTTAAATATTGTCAATGTGATCTAAAGAACGCAAGTCTGGGCTTCCAGACTCTTTGTCTCAGTGATGGGAGTGTTGCAGGGCTTGGCATACCCCTTTCATGGAAGAGGAGGATGGACTTTTTCAGTATAAATGGGTTGATGACGTATGGTCCAGTAGTTCACCTAACAACCCGCATGCCTATGTGACATGAGTTTGAGAACTGTGCTGTAGTGCGCAATGGGAGAGAGGAGATGAGGAAGTGTGTTTCAGAGGCACAGCTAAAAAAACGAAATATTCTGTAACTTTCCTCTGCTTAAATGAAAATGAAATGCAAGGTATGTAAATTAGGGGGAAATGCACTATTGTGCATTATGAAACCTCTATTAGTTAATGCAATGCACTAGAGAGTCACAGAATTGAATCCTAGTTGACGCTGTGTAGAATAGTGACTTTGTGTATGTGTAGTGCTACAAGAACCCAGTCTGTGGCAGAGAGCACTGTCAAAATGTTAGAAATTATTTCAAACTTGCATTATTCACAGTAGAATATAGGCTGCAACAAAAAGAGCAAAACGATTGAAAATAAAAAAAGGTGTTTCAAAATATATATTCTAATAATACCCAGAATGTGCATAGTGGAATTTCTTTTATAACTGTCTTTTAAAAGCACACACTTCACAGCTTACAATACATCTCCCTTACAATACCGCACAAAAGAATAAATGTGTGTCAACATGAATCTTGATTCAATCAATTAAATTCAATGGCGGCTT
Organism: Lissotriton helveticus; assembly: GCF_964261635.1. Taxonomy (NCBI): domain Eukaryota; kingdom Metazoa; phylum Chordata; class Amphibia; order Caudata; family Salamandridae; genus Lissotriton; species Lissotriton helveticus. The sequence continues at coordinate 1,757,826,022 of NC_136068.1, read as the reverse complement.
CAGAGCACCCTTTACATTTGCAGAATCGAATTGTGGCACACATGTGCATTTCTTTCAGGGAAGCAGGCACCCTGTCTGCCCATCCACCAATGGAGTCTCCCCACCTTACACTTCAGCAGAAGGATTTCAAATGTTGGAAATAACCATCCAGGGACGGTCATTTTTTTCATAAAAAGTAGGGGAACTTTTTGCCAAAATGAATAAATATGTGCATGTCGTTCCCTTCAGACCACCCTTCCCCCCACTACGAATGAATAGGACACAGACTCCCAAATTGCCATTGGCACAGAAAACACTTCCTCCACGTGGGTGACACCACCTCTTTTTTTTAAGTTTAAAGTTTATTGAAGAAGAGATTATAGCATACATAAAACGAAATCTCAAGTAGTCAAATTTACAATGAAAAACTTCTATGACTATTAAAAATGGGAAAGCGAGAGGAGGGAAAGAAAGAAGGGAGAGGGGCAGGGGGAGCAATACGAGGAAAAAGCATTACCTGAATCACAATTCTAATTCAACAACATTAGTATGATTAAGTATAATATGAAATATAAACACAATAATCCATGAGAAGGAGAAAGGAGTACTATCGGAAGATATTCAACAGGAACATAAAATAAAAAGACAACAAAGAAATTATGGAGGTTTCCTAAATTCATCCGAAGTGTTAGCAATAGTGGAAGAAGCTAAGGCTGAGGACCTTAGATATGAAGATAAAGGAATCCATAAAATATCTATTTTAATGCATAAAGAAATAGGGGTGACATTGCCTGTATCTAATCTATGATGGAAACAAACAGCATTCCATCAAGCCCTGCAGGTGACTTTCTCAGCTTGTTTCCAGTTGGAAGTAAGTAGGTGTAGGGCTATCGCTAATAGCAAATCAATTATTGAGGGGATTTGGGTAGGGTATGGCCAGGAGAGAGATAAGGAGCCCAAAAAGATGTTGGAAATGGAAAAGGGGATTTGGGTATTGAAAATGTTATTAATTTGGGACCAGACTGAATGCCAAAAACGGGAAAGAGAGGGGCAATCAAAAAGCATATGCTTTAAATTGGCTGAAGAGCCTTTACATAACCAGCAGTCTGAGTGGAGGTCTGAGGAAAAGGAGGCTAATTTCATTGGAGTAAAAAGAAGGCGTTTGTAGATAAAATAGAGGGTCGGAGAGGTGTTAGCTGCTATTGACGTTTTATGAATTTTTAACCACAATTTGTCCCAAAAAGGAATAGACCAACATTCTACAAGATCCTTTTCCCAAGCCAACTCACATTTGCTCTTGGGTGTGTAAGAAGAGAAAAAATACATTTCTATAAAGAGATGACGCCGAAGTAGTAGAAGACAATAAAGGAAAGAGATTGGAACATTTGGCAGGAATATTGGGGGTGAGTGGCAAGGAATGAAGATAATGTAAAAGAGGGGGGAGAAGTGAGTCATAGTGAGATTTACAAGAAGAAGGTAAAGAAAATTGTAATTGAAGAATCGAAAAAGAGAGAGAGAGATTATTAGATATTAGTTGAGAAATCCAGAGTAAACCTTTGGTTCTCCATGTTTTCCAATAAATGGTACGGCCCTTAATACGCAATAAGTGATTATGCCAAATAGGTTGATGATCTAATAAAGAAAAAGTAGGGTAGGAGGACGGAAGAAGAGGAATTAATATTTTACATGTATGGGATATCACTTGAGGACGAAAAGGAGAAATATTGTAAGTGAAAGTAAGAGATTCATTAAAATGCACTGGAGCTATAAAGTATTTCTCAATATTCAACCAAATAGGAGGATGAACACTATGATCCTGATCATGAGAGAGCCAGCGAGAAGATTGCCTCAAGGAAAAAGCGTAATGATAAGATTTGAAATCAGGAAACTTGAGACCACCAGAAAGTTTATCTGCTTTGAGAGCATTATGAGCTATTCGAGGAGACCTATTCTTCCAAAGGAATTTATTTAAAATAGAGTCCGTTTTTTTAAAATAGAAACCAGGTATATGGACTGGGATCATGGATAAAAGATAGAGAATAAGCGGAGAAAGCATCATCTTAATAGACTCTAGACGACCCCACCAGTAGAATAAAAGTGGATGCCAATGGTCTATAGATGCAGATAAAGTTTTCGAAAGATTATCAAAATTTTCTTTCAAAGTTTCTGGGATGGTAGGAGAGAACAACATTTAAAGGAAGAACTTCACATTTATCGGAGAAGTAGAGGGGTTGGAACAATAAAGAAGGATGTCATCAGCGCAAACAGACATTTTAACATGTGTAGTATCAAGTTTAAAACCAGAAATTCTGTCATCTAACCGAATTTTTGTTAAAAAAGGCTCCAAGGCAATTATAAATAAAAGGGGGGATAGGGGACAACCTTGACGAACTCCTCGAAAAAGAGAAAAGTATTTAGAGGATTTGCCATTAACAAAGATGGAGGCTTTCGGTCCTGAATATAATAAGGAAATGAGAGAAATTAATTTAGCAGGGAACCCAATCCATTTAAGAGCTTGGAACATAAAGTCCAATCCAATCCTATCAAATGCTTTTTCAGCATCAAATGCTATAGCAGCAATGGGATAATTAAGGGAAGAGGCTTTACTTAGAATATTAAAGAAAACCCTGGAGTTGTCTGAAGACAATCGACCTTTGACAAAGCCAGATTGTTCCGGGCCAATAATATTGGGGAGGACAGGGTCAATACGAAGGGCTAAAATCTTTGCAAAAATATTATAATCCAAATTAACCAAGGAAATCGGGCGGTAATTTTTACAGAAAGAGGGATCTTTATTATCCTTGGGGATTAAACAGATCACGCCTTCTTAAAAAGAATCTGAAGAAGCACCGTTCTTTACAAAAAACTGATAAAGCAATAAAAGATGGGGAAGTAATAAGGAGGTGAAGTAAGAATAGAATTCCATATTAAAACCATCTGGGCCACGTGCCTTACCCCTGTTTAATTTTGAAATAGCATTTTTAATTTCAGATAATGTGATGTCCGAGTCTAATGAGGTAAGATCTGTGTCATGTGCGAGAGGGGGGAGAATGGAGTGAGGAAAGATAGAGGTAAGTGCATCAGAAGAAGGTTGTTGCTCTGGTGTGTATAAATTCTTATAAAAAGAAACAATTCATTGAGAATATCATCATCTTTTAATAATGAGACGCCAGCATTGTTACGGATGGATTCAATTTTAGTCCTCTCCCAACGAATCTTTAAAAAATTTGCAAGTAGTTTACCCATCTTGTTTTGGCCTCGATAATAAAGGGCACTGCTTCTTAGGAGATAAGAGGAAGCAGCTTCTGTAGAGGACTTATTAAAAGACAATTTTACTACATTAAGATTCTTTAGAGAGACCTCAGAGTTAGAGCGATAATAACAATATTCAATATGCTTAATTTTGGCTAGTAATTGGGTATGTTTGTTTTCAAAAAATGTATTTTTCCGTGAAACAAAATTCATAATAAAACACCTAGCTGCTGCTTTAAAGGAGTTCCAAATCATTACTGGAGAAGAGCTTGGAGTAGAATTAATAGAGAAGAATTCAGTTGCAAAAGATGTGTATTGGCCTGTGAAGTTAGGATCTGATAATAAGGAATTATTGAAACACTATCTACCAGCATGAGGGGAAAAGGTAACAGATCAAAGTCCACAGAAACTGGGGCATGATCTGATATTACTATAGAGCCAATTTCAAAATGTAAGATGAATTGGGACAAAGGTTTACTGAAGAAAAAATCATCTATTCTGGATTGTGAGTTATGAGGGGGAGAATAAAAAGTATATTCTTGTAAGTCCGGATTACAAAGCCTCCAAATGTCAGTTAAAGCTTTGCGGCGTATGGCAGAAGTGAATTGCAAGTGCATCCTGGTATTAGAGAATTTTACAGAGGAATGTCGATCTAGGATGGGAGCGAGTACCTGGTTACAGTCACCTACAAAAATAATATAATAATCATCAAACATGACAAGCTTATCCGAAATCAGATTCCAAAACATATTATCAACAGTAACAGGAGCATAAACGTTGAACAGTACTAAGTGCATGTTATCAATAAGTAATTTAACAATTACCTAACGACCCTCAAGATCGTTCTCCTGATGAACTACTGAAAGTTGGTGTTTTTATGACATAATATAGATAAGCCATTTTTCTTTCCTAAGGCGGGGAAGAGAAAACATGACCCACCCAACCTCTTTTCAGTTTAGCTGTTTTCAACCTCTAAAAAGTGAGTTTCCTGAATAAAAGCAATATCAGCATTTAATCTAGCAAGATGTGATAACACGTGTTGTCTTTTTATAGGATTATTAACTCCTTTAACGTTCCAAGTTAAAACTCTAAATGAAAACGGTTAAAATTAACATGCACAATTAATACAGAAGCCTCAAAATAGTATCTGTCAAATAGAACATAAACAAGAATGATTTTAAAACAGGTAAGAAAATAATGCCGGATTCTATAGCTAACAGGAACATGTACAATTAGTCTAAAAACAGATAAAGAGGAATTGTGAAAAACAATATAAGCGACGTATGAGCAAACGCGGTAAGCCCGAAATGCTCTGGAAGTGGCCTAGCCCCGAATGGCAACTAGGACTCCAACATGCACTACTTATTGAACAATTCAAACATTCAATTCAATTTTTTTTTTAAATGAATCAATTCTCTTTAGTTCAGTTCTATCACATAGGCTTATCCTATATTTATATGGTGGTTTTTTGAGCAGCAAAACATACAATCTTACAACATATTTAGAATACAACGTTACTACCTAGATAAACGTTATTACCTAAATAAAAATGAAAAAAGAAGTCCAGAAGGAAAAATAGATTCAGGCTTAAGTAGGGAAATAGGATAGAGAAAAGAGGTATAATGATAAAAGGAGTATTAGGTAATATAGAAGGAAAGGGACAGCGAAAGAAAAGAGGAATGAACAATAAGAGGAACAACGGAGAGATCAGAAAAAAGGAAAGAAAAAAGCAGAACATAAGGAAAAGATTGAAAAAAGAAACATGAAATAGTATATAAGAATAAAATAATTGAAAGAGAAGGGAGAGAACAAGAGAGGGGAAAAGAACATCTGAGAGATAAGGAAATACAGAACATGAATGCAATTTAATTCCAGAAAATGACAATAAAAGAAGACGACAAAAAGACATAGCACAAGTAAACAATGAGACTGGGGCAGGTGGAACCACATGAGGAAAACAGCACACCGGACCAAGGACTCCATAGGAACACGCAGCGGGAAAGGAACCTCCAAGTGAAACGTGAAGACATAATAAGTGAAGGGAACACGAAACCGCATCTAAAAGAAATTAAAAAAAGGGATGTAACAACTGAAGATACAATAAAATGAAGAATAAGGTACAAAAATTCAAGTAATCAAATACAGAATACAAAAAATAAGAGACAGTGGGACATATTAAAGGAAAATATCATGACGAAAAATCATGTCATAACAAGAGTAAAGGCAATGTCTACTATGGTAGAGGAATGTCCATTGAATCAGATCTACAAGAGTCAAGAAATTGTTGGAGCATCATTGGATCTTCATAGGCCGTTGTTTTATTATTCTAAGTCACTTTAAATAGGCATGGATGGAACAAGCGATAGCAAGCGTTTAGTGACCGAAGAGCAGGCCTCATTTCCAGAAATTTCTTACGGCCATCAGCGGTGATTTTGGCGTAATCTTGGCCAAAGAAAAGATTGGAACAATTCTAAGTGATATTCCCCTTCTGTTTGGCAGCTTGTAAAACCTTGAGCAGTTCAGTATATTCCAAAAAATACAAGATAACACCTCTAGGTTTTGCTGATGAGGGAGAAGAAGCAAGTGAACGGGATGGTGGACCCAGAGTATGTGCTCACTGAATACTCAAAGATGTAGAGTTTGGAAGACCCAGGAGCGTAGGTAAGAAAGATTGGAAAAAGTAAATGGCGTTAAATCCTTAAAGACCTTCTGCAAGCCCATATATGCGTAGATTATTGCGCCTATTTCGATTTTCTAAATTTTCAACTTGTTTTTTGAGGTCTTGGATTTCTCTTTGCATACTAGGGACTTGGTTAGTGAAAACCTGGGCTGAAGCAATTGTCTGTTCAAGATATTCCACCTTTTGTTCTGAGTGCGACCATTTATCCTCGAGATTCTGAAGGCGGGAATTCGTTTCTGTCATGTAGGGTTTGAGTGCACAAATTTCCTCAAGCAAAAGTTCCATAGAAAAAGAAGAGGCTGTGTTGGTCGGAGATGGTGGATTTGTTTTAACTCGCTTTCCTGATGTAGAAGTAGAAGGTGACTGTAGTTTGGAAGAATTGTTGGCATTTTGACGAGAAGTAATAGAAGAAGAGCATTTTGAGGTGAGAGTGTTACTTGAAGTATCTTCCATAGACTCTTGTAAGGGTTAAAATCCTCCAGAAGTGTTTTGGCGGTATGGTTTTGCTGAGGAGAAATGCGATTGCCACAGGGCATTGCCATTGTAAAAAGAGAGCAATAAAAATACAGAGCAGATAAGAACTTGATAGCCGAAGCAGAAAACTTCCTGAAGCGAAGAGGCGAAATGCTGTGGCAAAATATTTGAGTCAGAATATCAGTACCATAAAAAGGTAAATAATAATCTCACTGGAGGTGAACTACCAACAGAATGTGGTGAGAACTGACCAAAAAGTGTGGCAGGCAAAAGATTAACACGTAGACAGTGTGCTGGAGGAATAAAAAGGAACAAAAATGCAAACACTTGTCAAATTCAGAAAACACTGTTTCTCCAATCAGTTAGATAACACCACAATCCATGCATGCACTTCATAAAAATAAGAGCTTGTAGGGTAGAGAGCAAAATTCAGAGGCAAAAGAGGAAAATATCACCTCAAAATGACATTGAAAATGAAACTCAGTCGAAAAAGTGCAGAAAAACGTAAATAATGGAGGAAAACATCTTCATGGCATGAAAACCATGATATTAAGGAGAGAATGTGGGACAAAAACAAGGTAGGAGCGTCATTAGCGCAATTCCATTATGGGCTCTGAGGTAAACAGAGCGCTCCTCGGACGATATGTTACAAGCGCGACCCTCTGACGGAAAGAAAATCTGAATAAAATCCCTTCCGTTTACCGTGTTCGGCTATAAAGCCTTCAACAGGAAACAGCAGGCATTTTGACGGCGAAAAGGCAGCGTCGCTGTCCGGGAAAGCAGCGGAGACAGCTGGAGAGGCTTCGTCCCTGCTACGGACTGACAGAGACTTCCAGACCAGCGGCCATTTCCCTTGGCGCCGTAACCACGCCCCCAGGAGGCACCACCTCTGATCATAAGCAGTCATGTCTGCTAATTGCAGGGACGGTATAGTAGAGGTGCAGACTTTAAGAGGAAAGAGACTTTCATAGAGGAGGGGCTTTCAGAGGATAACTTCATCATCCCACAGAGTCTTCCCAAACAGATTGCCATCTGACCCCTTTTTACCTGCTAGAGCAGTAATTTTTAGCCTTTTCATTGCCTACCTAAACAGTAAAGATTAGAAGAAAGCACTTTCATAATAACCCATGATTGATCAAGTAAATAAAGAAAGAGAGAACAGCCAAGTTGAAAATTGATACAGGCTATTTTCTCTAAAGTTCTTTTCAAGTATACTGTCTGAGCCTATGCTGACTCTTAAAACTTATACACTTTTCCGGTACTTTCCTTTTGCAAAGGTGACTCAGAAGTGACAGAACAGTGAAAGTAATTTGATGAACTTTTTACAAGAATTTGTGCCCATTTAACAATTGGTCTACATACTTTGGAAGTGATTGAGACTTGGTTTAATGTATGGCTGAAGTAAACAGTCTTAGTTTGGAGATGAAGGGTGATACTCAGAAGGGTTGGGCTGAGGGAAATGAGAAATGGGAGCGGAGCCTCTAAAAGTGGCTTGAGGATTTTAGCTGTAACAATCAGCCCATCGGATCAGCCCTTGACACTTCTGTGCTTCATAAAAAGTGTGGGTGGAGGGAGAAAGTGAGGGAGCAGCAGGAAAGAGCCAGTAATAACACAAATGGACGAAAATAGTCCCTCAGATGCAGAGTATAACGTGTATATGTAAAGAACACGTTCACCCAAGGGTATCTTGAGACTGAATAACACGTTTATTGCTACCCACCTTAATGGCTCTCATGTTATCCTCAGGAGAATGAAAAGGTGAGTGAACCCAGCAGGTTTTGAACCTGAGACCTTGAGGTCAAACACAAGCCCCTTCAGTGGACGCATTAGTCCTCTAAGCCACCAGACCCGGATGTGCAGTGAAAAGTCTGACAGCAGTGGAAGAATACATTGGCATCCATTCAAAACATGGTAAGCCCGAAATGCTCTGGAAGTGGCCTAGCCTTGAATGGCGACTAGGACTCCAACATCCACTACTTATTGAACAATTCAAACATTCAATTCAATTTTTTTTTTTTTAATGAATAAATTCTCTTTAGTTCAGTTGTATCACATACGCTTTTCCTATATTTATATGGTGTTTTTTTGAGCAGCAAAACATACAATCTTACAACATATTTATAATACAACGAAAACTTTTTTTTATGCAATAACCCAATGCATTTCGAGACGTGTGGTCCCTTCGTCAGGAATATTCTGTGGAAAGAAACGAAACGTCTCAAATGAAGCACTTTGAATCGGTTTTAAGAGTACAACACTTACGTGATTCTTAGGATGCACCTAGCAACCCACACCACGGTGTTGTGAAATATTAGTGATTGGCAACTGCACTTACTCTCAGTTCTCAGCTCTATGCTGGGGACCAGGAAAAACAAATAAATGAAAACTTTAAATGAATTATAAGTCACATCCACCTGATCGGCTCTATACAATATCAGACCTTCCAGCTAAGTTTCACAATTCAACATACCTGTAGTTCAGTAATTAGTTCCACTACTGAAGATTTCAAACGATTAAAATAATATAAACGAGCACCTGCTAATTACAGAACACACCTTCAGAAAAAACCTTTAGATTAACTGTCCTCTTTAAATGCTAGACAATGCGTTCAGAAGTTAATTACCAAAGCTCACCCTGTAGGTGCTATCAAGGAATTCGAATGATGCAGTGACCAGGATTTCTTTCCATTAAAATTGAAATACCAATTTCATAAGGTCAGTGAACAGACTGTAACAATAATGCTGCCGACTAAAACCAAACAAATGCCGAAGAAAATGACCTCCAAAACGTTCCACTGAAGCCAACAAGTGTAAATCTGAAAATTACTTCAGTATTCAAAAGCTCCAGATGCCACCTGCAAAATCAGAGAAAATCATGAGGAAACAAAGCTCCCTTTCGTTTTAGATCTAGTGCTACGCTCCTACTCTAAACTTACCCAAGCCTAGGCATACGCGATAAAAGAGTAAGTTCCACACAGAAGGTTATGAGGAAGCAAAGTTTCCGTTTGGCGACTGGAAAGGAGCTCGGGAGATGAGCTCCGCAGGCTTGGGATCGGAAATCCGATTATCCCAATTTAGCCTCTTTTCGCCAGAAAGTACCTGTGCAGAAACGAAACTGGAGTAAACTGGATATATAGCAATTGAAAGTAATTGGAAGAAACGTACCTACGGCTTGGATGAGAGGGCTCAATCGATAAGCTGAAGGATACTCCCGGCTGCGGCAAAAAAGAAGAGGGGGTCCAGAGGCTGGAAATTCCATTGAAATATCGGTGTCCTGATATGACCCGCTAGTACCCTGCATTGGTGCCTGACATCGGCTGAGGGCAGTGGCAAGGCGGAGGGTAGATCCAGGAGCCCCCTGCCCTACACTTGAAATTCATCGCGTCCCCCGCATCGGCTGAGGTCAGCTGCGACTTGAGGCAAGGCGGAGGGCAGATCCAGGAGCCCCCTGCCTCTACAATTGAAAATACTCATGTCTCCTGCATCGGGGGCACGCAGCAGGAGCAGCGGAAGCAGCGGTATGAGCCGGTGCGCTAAGACGGGAGGCCCTGGCATCTCAGGAAGTCCGGGGAGAGGAGACAGCGGAGCAGAGCCGGAAACCCCCGGCATCTCGGGAGGCCGTGAAATGGAGGCAGTGGGGCAGACTGGTGGGCAGAGCTAGGAGCCCACCGTCACCACTGGGGGACTGGGAAGCGAGTGAAGTCAAGAGGAGACCGCCCGCTACGAAGAAAAATAAAACTAATGGTGGCGGGATATGCGACGCGAGGTTGAAAGCCTTGGACGACGTCGCTAAGGCAGGAGCACGTCGGGAAGCTGGTCAGCTTTTAGCCTCTACCCTGCAAAGGAGCAAAAGCACAACCCGCCGCCCCTCCTCCTTTGCATCCTTCGTTAGAAATGCGAGGCTACACGGACTCGGCAGGAGGGAGGAATGGGATGAAAAACAGGAGGCATGAACACTGCAGAAGGTGGGAGAAAAGAAGGCAACCGCATTCAGGACTGACGGTGAGGCACTTTGCTGTACCCGTAAATGATGAGGGACTTTGCTTAATTTACTTTGGTCGTAAGGATGCTAGTTGTAGGTGGCAATAACTTTTGTAGATTCTATAGTTTTTATAGACACTTCCTGTAAGTGACTGTTCAAGGAAGTGCAGCCACCATTTTGCGAAGTTACTTAGCTGCTTTGTTTGTACTAAACTCTGTCTCTGGGCAAAATGGAGTAGAAAGAAAATAGAGACAGGACTTGAGTACCTTGAAATCTTCAGATGTCTTCAATAGTAGGTCTCATGAATAAAAATGAACAGAGGACTACACCAGGGAGAAGGTGATATAGAAATAAACAGAGGACTAAGTCACTCAGGAGAATCGGTATCACTAACAGAGACACAGGACTGCACTCCAGGTTATACTACTATCTCTAAAAATGCCTCCAAAGCCTTTAAACACAACATTCTCAGATCTAATCCAGAAACACTTATATTGGACCCTTCCTTTTATATAAAAAGGGGCACGTTTATTAACGACTTTATCTTCTTTACTACGAAAACGGCCAAATGGAGAAGTGCAATAAATAACCTACTAAAAATTCAGGAAACAAAAAACATTCCATATGGAACGAAGTTTCTCATTACCCCCTCTAGGAATTGTAAGGCTACATTAAATATTACGTGTTATAGAAATGGCATGCTTCCTATTCAAGTGCCCAATAAAGATCTGGAACGCTTTAACGAAATTTTCTGAACACTAAAAAACCGCGTCCTCAGCAGCTCGACTCTAAAAAGAATCCATCCTAACATTAATTCCCAAGCCAGTATAGTACCACCTGGGAACATATCGACTAATCCAATCAACCTACCCAAATTAAATCGACAGACTGTAGCAACACTAATGATGAAATTCAAACTTTACATCAGGAAAACAGTAATTCACAGTCTAATGCTAATGGTAGCGCTCTAGCGCCTATCAGTAGAAACACCCATATTGAACCTCAATTATTTCGTCAGGATCACAATTACTTGAGTGATAAGGAATCTGAATCCGTCAAGGCTATAGAATCACAACAGACGGATCTTGCTTTGGCGTTTAAAGTCATATCACCCGATGTGGTACAACGTCTTTGCATTGACTCTAATCGAGGAGTAGACAGGGACAAAAACATACACCTAGCAATGGTTCCCCGAATCTCGAATTGAGCTCCCATCCTACCCCTAACCCCGTTATAGACCCTTTTTGGGAACAGTCAGCAGGGTGGAAATCTCACAGGTCGATCAAGATCAAGTCATCGAGAATGGAGGAACTGTCCCTAGCATAATATAACATGCTCAGATCCTACTGGGATAACCAAAGTAAACCTTCCTAAAGAGTCTCCCACCCAACAAGCCACTAGCACCCCGATAGATTAGACTCTGTAAGGATTAGAACCCTTCAAATTAATAGTGATCTCATAAACCTCAGCTCACAATCTTGCAAAACTTACAAAGCCATGGTCGCCGCCATTAAAGATATGAAAAACCTTCTGTGCTTGTCTGAAAAATGGCTTGCAATTTTTTTTCAATCTTCCTCCCCTGAAATTCAAGTTAAACACCGTTCCACCCCAATGGCGTTTTCTAATAGAATTTACCGCCCACGCACGCAACTCAACTATCTGACTGATAGTAAGATATTATCCATTGTGTCTACATATGAACCCACTCCTACCTTTCAAACTACGATACAATACAATACAATTTGTAAAGCGCACTACATACCCGTGAGGGTCTCAAGGCGCTGGAAGAGGGGAGGGGCTGCTACTGATCGAAGAGCCAGGTCTTGAGACGTCTTCTGAAGGCCAGCAGGTCCTGGGTCTGTCATAGGTCGGTAGGGAGAGTGTTCCAGGTCTTGGTGGCGAGGTAGGGGAAGGGACTGCCACCGGCGGTGGTTTTCCGGATGCAGGGAACTGTGGAGAGGGCGAGTTTGGCAGAGCAGAGGCTGCGGGTGGGGGGGGTAGAAGCTGAGTCGGTCGTTGAGGTATGCTGGGCCGGTGTTGTGGAGGGCCTTGTTTGCATGGATGAGGAGTTTGAAGGTGATCCTCTTGTCGACGGGGAGCCAGTGCAGGTCTCTCAGGTGGGGTGTGATGTGGCTGCGTCGTGGGACGTCGAGGACCAGTCGTGCCGCAGCGTTCTGGATGCGTTGCAGCCATATCCGGAGCTTGGTTGTTGTTCCTACATAGAGTGTGTTCCCGTAGTCCAGTCTGCTGGTGACGAGGGCGTGGGTGACGGTCTTTCTCGTGACGGAGGGGATCCATTTGAAAATTCTGCGGAGCATTCGGAGGGTGATGAAGCATGACGTGAATACTGCGTTGACTTGCTAGGTCATGGAGAGGGTGGAGTCGAGGATGATCCCAGGTTACGTGCATGGTCAGTGGGTTCGGGGGCAGTTTCCAGCGATGTAGGCCACCAGGAGTCATCCCAGGCTGAGGGGGTGGGGCCGAGGATGAGGACCTCCATCTTGTCTGAGTTCAGCTTCAGTCTGCTGTGCTTCATCCGTTTGGCGATGGCCTTCATTCCTCTGTGGAGGTTGGCTTTGGCGGTGTGGGTGTATTTGGTGACGGATATGATCAGCTGGGCGCTGTCGGCGTAGGAGATGATGTTGAGATTATGTTGCCGTGCGACGCGGGCGAGTGGTGCCATGTAGATGTTGAACAGCGTCGGGCTGAGGGAGGATCCCTGTGGGACGCCGCAGATGATCTCGGTGGTCTTGGAGCGGAAGGGTGGGAGGCGGACCCTCTGGGTTCTGCCGGAGAGGAAGGATGTGGTCGAGGCCTGGGATTTCTCTTGGATTCCGGTGTCATGGAGGCGTGCTGTTAGGGTGCAGTGGCAGCCCGTGTCGAAGGCTGCTGACAGGTCCAGAAGGATGAGGGTGGCTGTTTCTCCTTTGTCCATCAGGATCCTGATGTCGTCGGTGGCGGCGATGAGGGCGGTCTCGGTGCTGTGGTTGCTGTGGAACCCGGACTGGGATGGGTACAGGATGTTGTTGGCTTCGAGGTATTAAGTCAGCTGTCTGTTGACAATCTTTTCCGTGACTTTCGCCGGGAAGGGGAGCAGGGAGATGGGCCGGAAGTTCTTGAGGTCCTTGGGGTCCGCCTTGGGTTTCTTCAGAAGGGCCTTGATCTCGGCATGCTTCCAGCTCTCCGGGAAGGTTGCTGTCTCGAAGGAGGCATTGATAGTTTTTCGGAGGTGGGGTGCGATGGCTGCGCTGGCTTTGTCGAAGAGGCGGTGAGGGCATGGGTTAGATGGGGTTCCGGAGTGGATGGAGTTCATGGTCTTGATGGTGTCTTCGTCGCTGAAGTTGGACCAGGCAGTCAGGCGACTGGTGCGGGTTGCGGGGGTGGTGGTCTTGGTGGTGGGTGTGTCAGTGTTGAAGCTGTCGTGGATGTCGGTGATCTTGCGGTGAAAGAAGGTGGCCAGTGAGTCGCACAGTTCTTGTGAAGGTGAGATGTCATTGGTGTTGGAGCTGGGGTTGGAGAGTTCTTTCACGATGATGAAGAGCTCTTTGGAGTTGTGCGCGTTGTTGTCTAGGCAGTCCTTGAAGGTGGTCTTCTTGGCGGTCCTGATGAGTTGGTGGTGACTGTGGGTGGCGTTCTTGTGGGCTGTGTAGCTGTCTGGTGTGTGGTCGCGGAGCCATTTCTTCCCCAGCTTCCGACAGGTGTCCTTGGAGGTCCGGAGGTCTTCGGTGAACCATGCGGTTTTCTTGTTGGTGTGATTGGTAGCGGTGGTCTTGAGTGGGGCGAGGGTGTCGGCGCAGTCATTGACCCATTTTTTGAGGTTGATGCCGGCGGTGTCGGGGTCGTTGGGGTTGACGGGTGGTCTCAGGGCGAGTTGGTCCTCGGTGACTTTGCCCCAGCAGCGGCGTGGCAGCTGTTGGGTGCGGTGGTGTGTGGTGGGTTTTCTGAAGGTGAAGTGGACGCATATATGGTCGGTCCACTGGGGTTCAGCAGTGTGGTTGAAGGAGACGTGGGGATTTGCGGAGAAGATGGGGTCCAGTGTGTGTCCGGCGGCGTAGGTGGGTGTCGTCATGAGCTGTTTGAGTCCGAGGTTGTCGATCAGGGCGGTGGAGTTGGCGTCATTGTTATCCTTGAGGTGGAAGTTCAGGTTCCCGAGGAGGATGTAGTCCATGGAGGTGAGGGCGTGGGTGCTGATGAGGTCGGCGATGGCGTCGCTGAACTGTGGTCATGGTCCGGGTGGTCTGTAGATAAGTGCTCCCATGAGGGTGGTGTTAGAGTCGGTGTGGATCTGGAAGTGCATGTGCTCCGCGGTGGTGAGGGTGTCGTCGGTGTTGGTCGAGACTCTGAGGGTGTCATTGTGGATGATGGTGATTCCCCCTCCCACTCCATTGGTGCGGTCTCTGTGGGATATTTTGTAGCCTTCTGGGATGGCTGTGGCGATATCTGGTGCCGAGGTAGCGTTCAACCAGGTCTCCTTCAGGAAGGCGATGTCCGGGGTGGTTGAGTCTAGGATTTCCCAGAGTTCGATGGCTTGCTTGCGAGCGGAGCGGGTGTTGAGGAGGATGCATCGGAGGTGGTTGGGTTCTATGGATGATGGTTTGGTAGGCCGGATGATGGTGAAGCTGCAGTTCCGGCAGGAGAAGGGCCCTTGGGTGCGCTTCGGAGTGGTCCAGTAGCAGGAGTGATCTCGTCCGGCGTTGAGTGCGTGGAGGGTGCTGGGGTCGTAGTGCAGTCTGGTCTGGTGGCGGCTTTGGGGACCAGGGGTTCTGGCGCTGAGCGTGGTCCAGGCGCGGACGGGCACAGACGGTCTTGCCTTTGGCGCGCCTTCGGCACACAGTCAGCGCGCCCGCTGCGTGTGTCCGCTGAGTGCGTCCGCTGCGCATCCGGGCGGTGGTCGCCATTTAAGGTGGCGAGGGAGCAGCAGCTGGGAGTCGGGAGCGGGGCGGCGGCGGGGCGCGCTGGAGAGCAGAGGCGAGGCGCAGCAGGTGGAGCTGGCTGGCAGTCAGGGAGCGGCTCGGCCTACAAGCAGGTCAGGAGTCACCCCGATCGCCTGGCAGCAGTCACCTTTGAGGCGGCTAGGGAGGGAGGGGCAGCTGGAAGGTGGAAGCGGGCAGCGAGTGGGGCGTGGCCTCAGGAGGAGGCGGCGGGAAGGGAGGCGAGGTACAGAAGGCAAAAGGGGGGTGGAGGGGATGATGAACGGTGCAGAAGCAGCAGAGTACAGTTGGGAAAGAAAAATAAAATATAAAACAGTTGGGAAAAGAGGAGTTAAATACAGTCAGAAACAACAGATGGCTAAGCTGTGGCAAGTAGCAGTGGCAGCGGTCACTGCGGGCGCGAGTTCGCGTGCTGGAGAGCAGCGGCGAGGCATCAGCAGGTGGAGCTGGCCGGCGGTTGGGGAGTGACTCGGCCTGCAAGCAGGTCAGGAGTCACGATAGGAGATAGGAGAAAACAGCAATATTCAAACTATCATAACGAACGCTGGTAGAACTTCTCAGGCAAACATTAGAAGGATCAATGCCAACAATCTTAGGAAAGGGTCACTAATGCCCGAAGAATCTTTGCCACCTTTGAGCATGGCGCAGACATTTTTTCGCTGCACTCTACTCAACTGTCGCTCAGCAAATAAACATGCGGCAGACATAGCCGACCTCATCCTCAACCATGAAATTGACATAATCATTTTAACTGAAACATGGCTGTCTGACTCTTCGTTGCCCTGGCTAGACCTATTAGTCCCCCTGAACTACCAGATTCTGAGGCAGGACAGAATTATCAGGAAGGGTGGAGGCATTGCTTGTATACATAGATCTGACATTTCCATCACAAAAATACAGGCTGATCCTTTAGAGTCTTGTGAATATCTAGGCATGTCCTTAAGATAAGCAGATAACCAGAACTGTAAACTCCATGCACTATACCACCCCCCGGGTACTAAGACCAAATCCATCAACCAGTTGATAGAAATCATTACTACTAACTCTAATCTGCAGACTTACGATATTTTCTTAGGAGACTTCAATATTCTTTGGGAGAAGGAAGATGATACTCAAATCACCCTATTTAAAACATTCCTGAATGGGCAATCTTTAGTCCATGGATGTCATCTCCCCACCCACAATAAAGGATCCATCCTAGATTGGATCATAGCTATGGAGAAATCAATTAAGAACATTGTAATCACACCCTGCGATTGGTCGGACCCCCACATAATTACATTAAAAATTCCCCTCAGACAAACTAAATCTTCGACACTATTAAACCCAAAAGCGGACTAGGGACACTAGAGGAATTAATATGGAAAACATAGCTGCGTGCCGCGAAATTGATCTGCAGCCACCCAAGACCATGATTGATGTCAACGACCTTATGCTGCATTATAACAAAGCAATGTCCAGCATTATTGAGGACATAGCCCCGCTAAAACTGAAAAGGATTTCGGACAAAGACAAAAACCCGTGGTTCAATGGTGCCCTAAATGAATAAAGAAGGTCACTGAGACTATCAGAACGTAAATGGCGACAACACCCCTCTTCACCCCATTTAACCTTACTGAGACAATCCAGGAAAGCGTATAATAAAAGCACTATTAAATCAAAAAAAGAATTCTTCAGGACAGAATTGGATAACGCAGTAAATAGACCTAGGAAACTATTCAATCTACTTAAAGGTCAATCAAACAAGTCGGCCAAAATGGCTCCAGTTACTTCCAAAACAAACTTAAATAGCGAAGGTTTCTCGGTCTTCTTTAAAGACAAAGCTAACACATTGGAGGGGGAACTCAAAAAAGCTGCTGAAGACATTGAAATGGAGAAGGGCATGGGAGATAAGGTGCTGGATGAACAAGACTCAGTCAAACCTAAAAACAATGCCAGATGGTCAGATTTTATACCGGTCACTGAATTAGACATTTCAATGATCATGTCGACCACAAAACCAAACAATCACTATAATTATCCTCTATCGGTGAAAGGCTGGTCCTCCATAAATCACCTGCTAATCCCGTCATGGACTAAGGTCATTAATGCCTCATTATCACAAGGCCAAATACCGGCCTGCGTAAAGACAGGGCAAGTCATCCCGCTCCTAAAAAAACCGACTGAGAACCCTTAGATCCGAACAATTTCAGACCGGTAACCAATATTCCCATGTTGGCCAAAATTCTGGAAAAATGTGTCCAACAACAACTGAGTCTACACATCTCTGATTTCAAGCTTTTAAATGATTGCCAATCCGGTTTCCACCCAAACCACAGCACGGAAACTGTGATTCTTCACATAGTAGATGACGCTTTACGGGCTCTCGACCAGAACGAAACATGCCTATTAATCTTGTTGGACCTGTCGTCAGCTTTCGACACGGTGAACCATGCCAATATACTAGATCGACTGAAAAACAGAATGAGATTTGAGGGTACAGTGCTAACCTGGTTCAGCTCCTTCTGGAGAATAGTTCGCAAAAAGTAATTGTCAACCAAACCCTGTCAAGCGCAACCAATAATACTATAGGAGTTCCACAAGGTTCAACGCTCAGTTGTACAACAAGGTCGAGTCGACTGATGATATAAAGACAATGAACATAGCTCTGACGAGAACACTTCAATGGCTAACCAAGAACCACCTAAATCTAAATCCTCAGAAAACTGAATTCCTTCTGATTTCACCACAGAAAAGCAAAATAATAATAACAGAATGGTCCAACCTCATCACTGCTCTAAACTGTACTCCGAAGATTGTTGAGTCAACTAAATCAATGGGTATTATTCTGGAAAAAAAACTGAACACGTCAGCACATATCAACAAAATGGCAAAAAGTGGCAGGTTCCATTTAAGCTACTTACGAAAACTAAAACCTTTTATGAATAAAGCAGACCCCAAAACAACAGTTCAGGCATTGGTCATTTCAAGGATCGAATATGGTTGCACACCCTTAGCAGGACTCCCTAAGATCTCAACAGCCCCATTAAAAGCATGTCTTAATGCAGTCACTAGACTTATAGCGGGATCCAAAAAAATTCACCCATATCGCCCCTCAACTGAAAGCTCTCAACTGGCTACCATTCGAAGCACTAATTCATTTCAAGCTGGCATGCATCACCCATAAAGTAATACACAACAAAACTCCAGTCTACCTCGCCCAGAAACTCATGCTTTCGGGAGGGACACGTTCCTCCAGGAGCAAAGCGGAGCTACTACTGAAACCGGCTCGTTTCCGAAAGAAAAGAACTTAAAACCGAGCATTCTCAGGAGCAGCACCGAGAATTCGGAACGCCCTCCCCCATACATGAGAAGAATTTCATCCCTCGCAACATTCAAAAAGAAAGCGAAACTGTTTTAAATGAAGACATTTCTCCCCTAATACCTTAATGTTCAGCAATCTGTATTTTATTTTGTCATGCTGTTCGAATGCTCACGCAAGCAGCTTACTGTACAATTTTGGACTTGTATATTCGTTTGTCTTATTGTGTTGTATAGTTCTAGAGGCACTATGGTAAACTATATATGTTGTTATACCTTACGAAAGTGCAGTAAATGTTGCAAATCGGTAATGTCTCGTAATATGTAAGGTTCGATGTGTTGAAAAGCTCCTGTAAAGCGCTCTGATACACTGTGCAGGGTCATGTTCGTGCTATAGAAAACTAACGTAAATAAATAAATAAATACCGTGCTCATCATTTAATCAACCAGTGGCCAGCGCATACGCGCTTAATCACCGAACCTCGTTCATTATTATGTTAACCATTCAAAGCCTAAACTCCACCGTAGCAATACTCCAACCGGATTCCTCCCTCGCCTCTCACACCAGCACGGTTCCGACTTGTGAGTAGAAAGCTTACTACCTGGTATTTGAAACGACACGATAATGTGATCGCGGAAAGCATATCAAAAATGGAAAGCGGACTCTGAGTCAACTCCCGCGTACCCACGGGTGCAAATTATTTATCAAAAATAACTAAATCAGTTCTCTGCACTCCTCAACTTCTGTTTCCACATGGAAAGTAGCTAGGTATTCCATGTGTCAATCGCTATTGAAGGTGTACCTCAGTGCTTTATGAGTGAATGAAAAAGCATGCAGTGTCCAGGTTCAGACCAGTTGCAGTGCATTATGGGCAACAAAGGAAATACAATAATCAAAACAATACTTTTTTTGAGCTCATACCAAATCGTTTTCAACGCCTTTTAGTACACTTTTGTAAAATTATGAATAACATTTAGCAATACACAATTCAACACGAATCAGAAATAAGTTATCTGTGCCCCCTGTGTGTGTTCATATTCAGTCTTGGTATGTATGTGCAGTGAGTAATGTGTGTTTCTAACATAAGATATATGTTATTATTGGGATCCCTCAATGGCTGTCTTGATGCCTGTTATATGTGTTTAAAGGAAGCATGACATTTCCAATTTATCATTTAGACCATTTGGCATCAAGGTCCGAAGTCTTTTTATCCAAAAGACTTCTCTCTGTAAGAGATTTTTGGAATTGTCTGCACCTGGGATTTTCACAACTTGTTCTATAATTTGGAATTTGAGTTGCGCGATGTTGTGGTGTTCTTCTTCCCAATGCATCGCCAAACTGGAGCTGGTATTTTTTTGTGCGTATCTTACTTTTGTGTTCTGTTAATCTGATTTTCATCTTTCTCTCAGTTTTACCCAAGTAAAGCAGCCCACATGGGCATTTCATTGCGTAAACCACATTTTCTGTGTTGCAATTGGTAATGCTCTGGGGTGTGACATTATCTCACCGGTAAAGACGGTATTGCAATGAGTGCAATTCCAACATTTGTGTGTTCCTTTTTTGCCAGTTGTGATTTGCTAGATAGTTGGTTGTTTTTTCTTCCTTGATAAAATCTCCTTTAGGTTTTGATATCGGATGTATATGAACAGTGGCTTGTTGCAGAATAATTTATTGAAATCAGTTTCAGACTCCAATAGATCTCAACGTTTATTTATGATAGTTCTTATCGCTATAGATGCCGTGGAATATTTTCACACAAACATAATTCTGTCCTTGTTTTTTTGGCACTTTCTCCAACGGTTGTGCTCTGGGTAAAAGTTTGGCTTTATTTAACTGTTGGTTCAAGACTTCCTCTGGATATCCTCTTTGGATATCGTTAGGTTTTTATTTCTCCCATGTTTCTTCACATGCCTTGTTGTTTGATGAGATTTGTTGAGTTCTCATGTACTGAGACACCAGTAAATTCCTTGTTAAGGATGGGGGGTGAAAACTGCTGTATAGCAGAGCATTGTTTTTGTCTGCAGTTTTTCTGAACACGTGTGTTAATTTGACCTGATTTGATTTCAATCCATGCATCAAGGAATGGCAAGGCTCTATTGTAGATAGTATGTGTGAACTGAATCCTTGGATCTACTAAGTTCAGTGTGCGTATGTTTTTGCTCAATGCCAACTCTGATCTGTTCCAAATCAGGAAGATGTCATCAATGAATCTACGAAAGAAAACCAAACCTTCTTGCCACATTGGATCACAAAGAATATAATCATTCTCAAATTTTGCCATATACGTATTCGCATTAGCAGGTGCTCCTGGAAATCCCATTGAAGTTCAGTTTAGCTGAATGTAGAACTTCTCATTCCATGTAAAATTACTATTCAGTAAACAGAACTACAGCAGTTGTAAAATGAAGCATTTGGGTGCATCTAGATTTCCTTGTGTTAACAGTGCCCATTCAATGGCTTCTAAACCATTTCCGTGCGGAATAGAAATATATAATGCGACCATGTCAATGGTGCATAGGATCCAATCATGTGAAACCTCATCTGTAAGTGTTTTCAAACTGCGCAAAAAATCTGTTGTGTCTTCCACCTAAGTTTTCTAGCCTTGGACAAATGGTTGCAGATAAGCATCAATGTAACGCCCAGGATTATCGAACAGTGATTCGCATCCTGACACTATCGGTCTGAATGGTGGATCAACCAGACCTTTGAGTATTTTAGTAGGTAAATTCTTGGTCTTCTGGGGAACTGGTTGGTTAAGAATTGTTTCGTGGTAGAATCAAGCCAATGCAGATCCTCTGCTTGATCTAATATTTTTCTCAAAGTGTCGGCAATTTCAACAGTAGGATCCCCATCTAGACATCCATGTTCGAGCACCTTACGTTTGTAGTAATCAGAGTCCATCATTACTAAACCACCTCCTTTATCTGCCTTCTGAAAAACTGCATCGTGAGAAGTTGGCCTCGTATATGATGTCCACTATTCTAGTGGGCACCTTGCTCCAGTCCAAATGACCCTTATTGATGGTAGGTTATAAAGTCAACCTTATAGAAAGCTATCCTAGTGGTAGCTGTGGAGAGCAGCCTTCAGGCTAAGACTTGGAGACGAGTTCAGCAAGTTGTTTTACCAAATATAATCTCTTGAATGATCAAATGAAAGTACACCACACAAGGTATACATCAAATATATATGCATTTATTCTAAACACAACCCCTCTGCACTCATTATGAGGTCAGAGGTAAAAGGACAATACAAGAAACTTAATTAGCATACGATAAGTTGCACAGTATATGTAATGCCCTAGGGGCCTCACAAACCATATACTAAAAAAGTGGTGTAAGAACCACATGAGAGTTAGAAAGCAGGTCTAGATGCCTGTGGAATCGCTGTGGCTGCCTAGAACCACCAAAGGTTAGGATGTAGGAGGCCCACGTGAGACGCATGCAGTGTCTAAACACAGCCACGGGTTATCATTGACTTTCTATGGAGAACGAACAAGTTACACTTCTAGGTGAACTACGATGGAACCCTTTAAGACTAGGACACTCCGAGAGTCAAGACCCACGGGAGCACCGGAGTACTTGTGTTACCTCACCCAGGGAAGCCGGGTGCATAGGTGTCTTTTGGTGTCAGGTTTCGTCGTCGATTACAATGGAGAGCTGCGAAGAAATGCTGCAGGCGACCAGAGGAAAAGTGTTTGGGTGGTTCCAAGGGTGGATCAGAGATGTGAAGAACCTGAAAGCAGAAGGGACAGAGTCTGGGTCACTAGCCAGTGACCAGGATGGCGATAGGAAGATGCCAGCCGATGATGGAGGATTACAGGTGAAAAGGTGACGTTTGTCTCTTCAGCCACGAGGTCCAGGAGGCGTTGACTACAACCAGGAGCTGGATACAAACTGTCCCACAAGGGATCTAGTAGACTCCAGTGTCGGTATACAGATTGGACCCAACAAGCCGTGGCACATGCAATCCACACAAGATGTCAATATTGGCTTCGGTGCAGACCAGAAAGGTCTGAGGAACTCCTCCTTTGGAAAGGAGTGGGAGCAAGACTTGAGCAACCAGGAAAGCAAAGTAATTCAAGGATTGATCTATGTGGGGGCTCACTAGCCAACGGATAAGGAACCGCAAAGACGCGTCAAGCTGAAATGCACAAAGCGGGCCACTTGGGACACTCGTGGAGTGTGAACCTCTGAGCTTCAGTGCAAAAGGTGCTCGGGAATGGGGCTTCAAGCACCCCAATGCACAACTTCAGGATACCTCGGAAAGTAGGTGCACCTTACAAAATGCAGCATGTCCAGGAGTTCCAGTCCCACGTCAGCATCAAAGATGTCAGGAAGTCCATGTCCTGAGTCACAGATTCTTCGGGATCTGGCGGGAGCTGCAAAAATGCAGACCAGCAAAGATGCAGTTGGTGCCTGTTTGACCACAAGGGAAATTTCTTCTGTCTTCCAGTCGATATGGAATGTCGAAGGTTCAAGATATATGTTGCAGAGTTTCGTCAAGGGTAATCTAAGGTCCTAGGGACTGGGTTTCTATACTTATAGTAAGTTTAGGGGTTGGACTAACTCTAAGGTCCCTCCTATGGGTGGACATTGGGAGGGGGTGGTTACACCCCTTCCCCTTTGTCCAGTTTTGCGCCAGAGCTGGGGCTGAGTGCCCCAGCAACCGGTATGAACTGAGAAATGCATGGAGAACCTTGTGTGCCCCAGGCAGTGTCTGGAAAGCATTCACTGAATGCAACCCTCCCTGCCCCAATTCACTAAAGCCTGTCTGGGGAGGTGCTAGCACCTCCATGCATAGGAAACGTATTGTCCAGGCCTACCCTGCCGGAGTTTCATCCAGCAGCAGGAGGGCATACTCATATCTGTGACAGCAGCATCCATTTTGTGATGCTAGTCAAGTCAAGTCAAGATATTTATATTGCGCACATATCACGTCCAAAAGAGTCTCATGGCGCATGCAGACGATTCTGACCAAAAGGGTAAGTAGGAGAGATTAGCAGAAGAGCCAGGTCTTAAGCTTCTTTCGAAACTAGTGTGTTCAGAGGTTGCGCGCAAGCTAAGAATCATTTTATTCCAGAGGGATGGAGCCAAAAAGGAGAAAGCGTGACCTCCATTCATGGCAGTTTGAATTCTAAAAGGAGTGAGTAGTGACTCAGTGCTTGATCTCAGCTGCCTCCTTGGCACGTACCATGTGAGTTTCATGGTCCAATATTTTGGGCCCCTTCCATACATATGTTGGTGTACCATACATAGAGTTTTAAACGTGATCCGTTTTTTCACAGGAAGCCAGTGTAAAGTTTTTAGGCACGGCACAGAGGGGGATCGTCGAGGTAAATCCAAGACGAGGCGTGCTGCTGTGTTTTGCAGAACCTGCAGGTTCCTAATGTGGCATTCATTTGTGGCAAGTAGCAGTGAATTGCCATAATCAAGTCTGTTTATAATGAGGCCTTGTACTAAGGGCTTACGGGCTTCAGCTGGTATCCACTTAAAAACCTTGCGTAAGCTGCGCATGATGCCAAAATAGGTACCGACAATATGGTTTACCTGAGCTTTCATGGAGAGCTTATTATCCATGTGGAAACCTAGGTTACGGACCGATTCCTTGGGGACTGGGCATTCGCCCAGTTGTGTAGGCCACCAGTCCTGGGTCCAATATTCAATGGCTTTGCCAAACAGCATGATCTCTGATTTGCTACCATTCAATTGTAGGTGATTATGATCCATCCAGTTCTTCACCTCAATCAGACAGTTCTTAAGACGGTCTTTTGTCTCATTAATGTCAGGGCCAAGAGTGGCTAGAATTTGAGTATCGTCGGCATAGGATATAACATCGAAGCCGAACTCTCTAATTATTTTGGCCAGGGTAGCCATATAAATATTAAAAAGCGTTGGGCTCAAAATGGAGCCCTGTGGCACTCCCCTTTTGACAGGCCGAGTACTGGCCAAGATTTTGCCTATCTGAACTGTAGTCGTTCGGTTAGAGAGGTAACTTTTGAACCATTCCAATACCTGCCCTCTGACACCAATCTCCCATAGTCTCTGAATCAGAATACGATGGGAGATGGTGTCGAAGGCCGCAGACAAGTCTAAGAGGACAAGGATGGAAGATTGATGTTTGTCCAAAGCAATTCTTACGTTGTCTGCGACCTCGACCAGTGCTGTCTCCGTACTGTGAGCAGCACGGAAACCCAACTGTGAAGGGTCAAGTAGGTCATTCGTTTCAAGATATTCGACCAGCTGTCCGTTGACCGATGCTTCCAATATTTTCCCAAAATATGGGAGCAGGGAGATGGGTCGATAATTTACATGAATGTTTACATCAGCTCCTGATTTTTTCAGTATTGGTCTTATTCTTGCCGCCTTCCAAATTTCTGGAACATCTGCTTCAAGCAGAGATTTGTTAAGGAGGCTAGTGAGACAGTCCGCTAGAGCCGGGGCAAGTAAGGTAAATAATTTCGGGGGGAGTTGATCATACGGGGAGCCTGATTTAATCTTTTGCCCTATTGTAATGGTCTTATCTTTGTCAAACATTTCGAAAGTAGTCCATCTAGATGGACATTTCTCGATAACGGGATCATGATCTTGGTATTGTATAGGCAGAGGGTCTGGGCTGAAGGATTCACATATAGTAGTGATTTTGTCCTCCAAAAATTTAGAAAGTTCTTCGGTCCATTCTACAGTGTCAGGAGTCGATGATGGATTTTTTTAAAGAAGTAAATTCTTTTAGGATATGGTGGAGCTCTTTCGATGAGTGCTAGGGATCTGTTTAACTTTAACCGGGTTTACCAGTAACTACATGTCTTCTCCCTCTAGAAGGGTGGAATGCTATTCCCGCCACCAGGACTGGCGGGGGAGGGGGGTAGTATTCCAAAGTGTTTGACACCTTACACGACATGTTTTGATAAAGCTAAACCAAAGTTAGTATTTACCGCAAGGATTATAATGCACTTAAGAGTATATGGTATGGCTATATCATAGCACAGCTATAAGGAGATGGTTCCGAAAGCTGCAGAGGGGCTCAGCTCATGCCAGGGCACCCTCTCACACAAAAACAAGCACTCTGCCTCCAGGATTGTCAAGGCCTGCCATAGGAGTGACTTATACTATGTGTCTATATATTAGATAGATATTGGTATACTATATCTAAGTAGGGGTGATTACACGACATTACCCAGGCTGTAAGTAAAGACCTGTGGTGCCAGTTTGGAAGGCTAACCAGGGGTGGCACAATACATGCTGCAGCCCCTGGTAGGCCTAGGGTGCACCTATGCCCTGGGTACCTAGAGTACCATATACAGGGGTTCACAAGGGTGACCCACTAACCAATCTGGTATGTACCTAAAGTACATGGTATCAATTTAGAGAGAGAAGAGCTAGACTGTGGGCCTGATTAGCAGGGCCAAAGCCATACTAAAGTCGAAAAACCAGTGAATCACAGCAAAAAGTGGGGGTAACCATAGGAAGCAGACCCTACTCTCCTACAGAAATGTGGATTGTTAGCAAGTGTTCTCAATGCGCTGTATTCCACTCGACTCAGATTTTTTGCTTTTCTTTTGTATTGAATATTTTTGATGTCTTTCTTGACAACTAATTCAAAAGTATCATGTGACACTGGAGCAGTAAATGTGCTTTTAGGTCTGAATTTGAATGATGATATTTCTTGGTTTGATTCCTGAGGACCAAGGACCAAACCAGGGAATAGGGTAGAACTCCATTGAATCAGGAGCAGTAAAGTTAAGTTACATAGACAGCAAAGCCATTTATTCGTGAGCAAATGACTGACCAAAAGCCTATTTTAGGTATCTGTTACGCGAAGGATTTATATAGTTTGATAAATACCACTAAGGGCATCCTTTTACTGAGGAGAGGCAGGGAACGGAGATAGAAGACATAGCTGAGATTAGCTGGACTGCAAGGAAAGAAGGACAGCCTACTGAAAAAGGATGTAATTTATTGGAAACAATAGGGGTATATCAATGAAGCCCATCAGCATAACGCGCGCAGCGGTTAACTCATTGCTTAGCAAAACAATCATCAATCCTGCAAAACTATTTCAGCCAGAGAGTACAGAAGAGACCAAAACAGATAGTGGCTAAAGTGTGAGAGGTCACTTTAAAGCAGATTGCCTGCAGCATACACAATCAAAAAACATACCTAAGAATTCTAGGATGGGAAATCCTAAGGTTCTTCTTTGGTTCAGCACTATGACTAGCAACCTATGTGCATAGTGCCTGGGTGGGTGTACAATGGCCATTGCAAGTTCACTAGCAGGGGTGAGCCTTCCCTGTCTCTGGCAGTTCCTTAATTTTATGATGCAAACTCTGGTCTTTGGTTCTCATGATGTGTCCTCCTGAGCAGGCTTTCTCCACCAGTGTTCTATTGAATTCTAGCTAAGTTTGTTTCGTATAAATACAACAATACATTCATATCCTCACATGTGTAGGTGTTCTGGGTACAGGGTTGTCCCCCATGTCAATGCACCTTTCTAGTCAGTCCATCTACACGTCTCCCATGAAAATACTAGATTGGGGCCTTCTCCTGGAGCCTCTCCATCCTTGTCCCAGTATCTTTAATCTTTTCTGCTGGTGGTGCAGACCATTTTTCTCAAGTCAAGATGGTTAAAAAACACTGGGTCGATAAGACCAACTCTTAGCGCAATCTGAGGGCACCTTCAAGAAACCAAGGCATAATCAGAAAAACCACAACCTTAAATTTCTTGTTAGCTGACAAACAGCAAATCAGCATCTTCACAGGTATCTTCTTAAGTTTCACACACTATGACAGAAGCAACAACAAATTATAATGTATAAATTATCCCAAGTGAGGTTGAATTGTTGCTGAGCACATCAAGGAACTAGTTGATGTTGGTAGAATGACTCTCAAATGCAGTTACGACCCCTGCTTATGTGCATTTTCAATTAGGTACTACCAATGGTTAGTCCGCCCATAGGCTTGTGAGCGGTCAGTACTCACCCCTATTAGGAGAGTTGCCAAATAATTTGGCACAACTGCAGTAGGCTTGAGTCGAGGTAGGAAAACAACATGGTCAGCCGGAAAACCCACAAGTAACAATAGCTTTCTTTCTGAAATAAGTATGCAATTTCAAAACAGAACCTAAATACAATAAAACAAAAATGCCTGGATTTTCAGATGAATTGATTTAAAGACATACTCTTATTTATGATCTTATCTTTCTTTCAGGAACTTCAAGGGCAGCAAATACATATTTACAGTGAACTGAACGTGCCCAATGACGGAGAAGAGAGGCAGTAGGGAAGGCTCCAGTGGCAGAACGTTTACATGTTAATATGTCTGGTTTGTTAATATGTCTGGTTGTTTTTCTAGGACATTTGGCTTGCGTGCATTTATGAAGGGTAACTGTAAACGTGTTATTATTATCACACAACTTGTAAGTCGGAGTTCTGTGTACACACTTGTTCGCACATCTCTGAGTTTAGCCTTGAACATGTACTTATGGCCTAAAGAATACAAAAATCAATCAATTAATCAATCAATCAATCATTTGTAAAGCGCACTACATACCCGTGAGGGTCTCAAGGCGCTGGGGGGTGGGGGCGCTACTGATCGAACAGCCAGGTGGAAGGAGGTGGTCCTATGTCAATCACTTTCTGTCAATACTTGCAATAAAAACCGTAAATTGAAATGAAAATTAAATTGCTCACCTGAGAGATTTTCATTACACATAATTCTCCAGGCAAATTGGTTTTCACTGCTGTTAGCTACCTTAACTCCTTGGTTGCTGGTTACAAGTCAGCCAGGTGCAATATTGGTTCAGAGCTTTCATGCCTGCGCCTCATCTTCAACCTCGGAAACCAAAGGATCGGCTAGGAATTCACCACCCTGTTCAAGACCTCAATCACCACTGCAATATTTCCTGATGCCTGGAATCACACCAAAGTCAGACCACTTTTCAAAAAGCCCTTCACGCTCAAGCTCAAAAACGCCCAGACAATCTTCCTGATCCCTTTCCTGGCCCAAATACTTGAAAAGACTATCAACAAGCAACTCATGACATGGTACCTGGAGCAAAACCAGCGACTCTATGGCTACCAATCCAGTTTCCGCAGCAATCACAGTACCAAGATAGTCCTTACCACAGCCACCGATGACATCTCAACCATGCTCTATGGAGGAGAAACAGAATCCCTGATCTTCCTCAACCTCTCGGCAGCCTTCAAAACTGTATCTCATCACAAGCTGATAGAAAGACTCAACCACATCTGCATTCATGGGGACGCGCTCAGATAGATCACCTCTTTTCTCACCAGAAGAACACAGTTGATCCGCCTGCCACCTTTCACCTCTGAACCCAAGGCTCATCCCGCAGCTCTACTCTCTTTAACACACACATGACCTTGCTGGCAAACATCATCAGATCTCACGGTCTCAACATTAGATCCTATGCAGATGAAACTCAACTTCTCCTTGTGAGAAGTTGGCCTGGTATATGATGTTCACTATTCTAGTGAGCACCTTGCACCAGTCCAAACAACCCTTTTTGGTGATGGTTATAAAGTCAACCTTATAAACCAGCTATCCTAGTGGTAGCATGGATAAAGCAGTCTTAGGCTAAAACTTCAGAGGGCATGTAAAGCCAGCTGTTTTACCATATGTAACCCCTTGAATACCAAATGAAAGGACACCACACAGGTTATAGATAAAATACATATGTATTTATTCTAAACACAACCCCTCTGGGCTCTTTATGAGCTCAGAGGCTAAAGCACCTAACAAGATACTCAATTATCATACATAAGTTGCACAAATTACAGTAGGGCCCTAGCGGCACGTAAAACCATATATTAAGAAAGTGGTATAAGTACCACGTCACGAACAGATAGTAGGCCTAGGGACTAGGGAATCACTGGGGCTACGCTATACTAACTAGTGTTAGAAGGCAGGAGGCCCACGGGATGCGTGTGCAGTGTCTAAACACACACGCGGGTTCTCATAGGGAAACAATGGGAACGAAGAGTTAGGAAACTAGTTCTTGTAGGACACTTCCGGATGGACTAGGAGGAAGCTACGTGAAACAAGGACACTTGGATAGTCAATACCCACAGGACCACCGGAGTACTCGCGTTACCTCACCCACAGGAGCCGGGTGCATAAGTGTCAAGATGTGTCGGTTTTCGAAGATGCTGCAGGCGACCAGGAGGAAGATGTCCGGTTGGATCCAAAGGCGGATCGAGGATGAAGAGTACCTGAAAGCAGAGGGGACAGAGTCTGGGTCACTAGCCAGTGACCAGGATGGAACCAGGAAGGAACCAGGTGATGTCGGGTGCAATCAGGTGATGGACGTGAAGCTTGTCTCTGCAGCCACGTGGACCAGGAGGCATCGACGATGACCAGGCGCTGGATACGAGCTGTCCCACAAAGGATCTCGATGTCGGCGGTGTCGGCTCACGGATTGGAGTATACAAGCCTTGGCAAAGGCAACCCATGCAGGAATCGAAGATGGGCTTCTGTTCAAGCCAGCAAGGCCTGGGCGGCTTCTCTTTCGCAGAGGAGCATGGGCAAGTCTGGAGCAACCAGACAAGCAGTTCAAGTTTGAAGGTTCGTCGTCACAGAGGCCACTAGCCAACGGGCAATTAATGGAACAGACATGTCGAGCAGGAAAATGCAGAAGGGCCCCACGCAGAACTCGTGGAGTGTGGAGGGCTGATCTTCGTTGCAGATGATGCTCGGGGCTTCTCAATCCCTAATGCACAACTTCGAGGGTGCCTCTGAAGCTGCACAGTTAGCAAGGAGCAGGTTTTTCAAGATGGCCGGTCCAACGTCTCTCGTCGCCTACACGGGTCTCAGCTTTCCAGGGACTGTGGATCGGGGTAAAAAAAGTCTGGAAGTCTGGATCTTGTCAGGCTCTGTGCTCGGGCTCCAGCAGGAGCATCGAAAAAGCAAACCGCTGATCGCTTGATGGTGCCTGTTTGCACAGGGTGGTCACTCCTTGACCACAAGGGAGATTCTTCAGTCGTCTTCTGTGAAGTAGATCGTCGAAGGTCCAGAGTTTTGTGTCAAGTTTCGATTCCGGATTAATCTAAAGTCTCTTGGGCCAGCTCCTACCTTTATACAACTAAAGTGGTCTGGTTTACTTACTAGGGGCCCGATGTAGGTAAATCCCATTTACCGATTTTGAAATACCGAATCCTACCGAATCGGTATTCAAAAATCGGTAAATGGGATGTAGGTCCCAACATCTGGATTCGTTACCGAATCCTTAACAATTCTTTAATTACCGATTCGGTAAATACCGAATCGGTAATGCCCATTCATTCCTATGGGCTTTGAAGCCCATAGGAATGATTAGGCATTACCGATTCGGTATTTACCGAATCGGTAATTAAAGAATTCACAAGGGTGCAGGGGGTGTCACTTTGACCCCCTCTAGCACCCCCAAAACGGGCATGTGTGCAATGTGGCACACAGACATGCCCTAAGGGCACGTCTGTCTGTCACATGGCACATGTGTACATGCACAGATGTGCATGTACACAGGAATCGGTTTTTTACCATGGATTTGTATTCCATGGTAAAATACCGATTCTGTAGGCCATGTGCTGATGGAACATTGGCTACCTACATTGCATTTTCGGTAGTTCTACCGAATCCTCATCATTACCGAATCGGTAAATATTACCGATTGGGTAACTTTACCGATTCGGAAATGATAACGATTCGGTAAAATTACCGAAAATGTGCCCCTACATCTCGATAGCCCTTTACCGATCGGAAACGGCCGAAAATCGGTATTTTCGGCCGATTCCGATCGGTAAAGGGCTACCTACATCGGGCCCTAGGTCCCTCCTTTGGGTGGGACCAGGGAAGGGGGTGGTTACACCCCTTTCCCTTTGTCCGGTTTTGCGCCAGAGCTGGGGCTGGAGTGCCCCAGCAACCGGTTTCAACTGGAGTATGCATGGAGCACCTTGTGTGCCCCAGACAGTGTCTCATTCCTTTCAGCCCTCCCTGTTCCAAAACACTATGGCATGTCTGGGGTGGTGCTAGAACCTCCCAAGACAAGAAACGTATTGTCCTAGCCTCCCTTGCTGGAAGGACTCCCAGCAGCAGGAGGTCAGACTTGTGTCGGTGGCAGGCAGCATCCATTTTGTGATGCTGAGGCTCTGGTTAACTTTAACCCGGGATTAGTAGGAACTACATGTCTTGTCCCTCTAGAAGGGTGGAATGCTACCCCCGTCGCTAGAACTGGCTAGGGGGTAGTATTCCAAAGCGTATGACACCTTACACAACATGTTTTGATAAAGCCAAACCAAAGTTAGCATTTAACCGCGAGGATTATAGTGCACTTAAGAGTATATGGTATGGCTATATCATAGAACAGCTATAAGGACATGGTTTCGAAAGCTGCAGACAGGCTCAGCTCATGCTAGAGCCTCCTCTCACATAAAACCAAGCACTCTGCCTTCAGGATTGTTAAGACCTGCCATAGGAGTGACTTATAGGTGCAAATGTGTCTATATATAAGGGTAGATATAGGAATACTATATCTAAGCAAGGGGTGATTACAGCACCTTGCCCCAGCTGAGTGATCAGCCAGTTGTGTCAGTTTGGATGGCCAGCCAGGGGTGGCATAATATATGCTGCAACCCCTGGTAGGCCTTGGCTGCACCTATGCCCTGGGTACCTATAGTACACTGTACAGGGGCTAACAAAGGTGACCCAATTCCCAATTGGTAATGTACCTAAAGTACATGGTATGAATTTAGAGAGAGAACAGCTGGACGGTGGGTCTGATTAGCAGGCCCACAGCCACATTAAGTCAAAAACCAGTGAAGCAAAAAGCAAAAAGTGGGGTGACCATAGGAAAGCAGACCCTACTCTCCTACACTCCCCTCACTCACCAAAGACCCTACTACCACCAGAACCAACTTCCACCGCCTAGCTGAAAAACAACTGTCTAAAGCTGAACACAGACAAGACGGAAGTACTGATCTGTAGCATGAACAGCAACCCAAGGAACGACTCCTGGAGGCCATCAGACCTGGGAGTCACACCCACACCATTTTACCACACCATAAAATCTCGGAAATGATCACTGACAACCAGCCGCGACCTATGCAAGTAAGAGCAGTGGGGCGGTGGGACCGGGTGGGGGAGGATTTTGACAGATGATGATGAGGTAAAATTAAATAAATAATGTATTTTCCTTCCACATCGTCCATCGAGGTCCCTCCCCACTGGGCCCCACCGCCACACCGCTCTTACCTGCACAGGTTGCAGCTGCTACTTGATGCTGAATTGTAGTAATGTATGTAAATATCCATTAGACAGATTAGGTACACCAGGGACTGCCTGGCTGGGACAATGAGAATTATAGTTGTAAGGGTGGCCCGAGGTGCAGGGCAGAGATGATTCAGCCCTTTTCAAAGTATTTGCATGTGTTGGAAGTTACAAAAACATCAACAATTGAAATTTAACATTCAAGTAATTAAAAAATCAAGGAAAAGAGCAGAAAAGCAACATTTTCGAACTCAGTGATAGTGATCTATCTGTGAAAGAGAATCAGAAAGAAGTCAGCAATGAGCAATTTTCCAGCATTAACTTACGTACCACATGTTGTGCTCCACTTGTGGTGAGGGTGCTTCTTTGGCACATCTCATTACAGCCTCCAAGCTGCTGGCTCAGAACACACTGTGGATGTTTATGAATCTTCAGCACAGACACATGCTAGCCACCCTCCACTCAAATTAGTTCTAGTCATGGCAAGTCATTCCTATGCTCTCAAGGTTAAGAGGATGCCTTTACTATCTAGCGGCGTGAATAGGAGTGAGGGGCTGCTTGCGAATATTCTCACGACAGGTGTATATTTATCGTGGCATGTTTCGGAGTTTGTTATTTATGTTTATAGTAGGTGCCCCAACTCCCCTGCTGCAGTTCTTTCCGATCAAAACATTTTGAATTATCTGACTGTACTTACTGCATGTGCAACAAAACTACACCCTAGATATGTAGGCCACTATCAATCAATCAACCAGTCAATCAATCAATCAGGATTTATATGGCCCAGCTACTCACGCGATAGGGTATCCAGGCACTTGATGGGTGCTCATCGGAACAGCCTGGCCATGAGTGCCCTTCAGAATTCCAGAAGTGAGGTGATGGTCTAGGGCTGCGAGGGGAGGATGTTCCAGATCTTTACTGCAATGTATGAGAAGGAGCATCCTCCACTTCTACTCGGTAGATGTGGGGAGTGTGGACCAGTGATGGGAAGGAGTAGCAGTTGATGGAAATTCAAACAGTTATTGATGTAAGCGGGTGCTTGGTTGTCTAGAACCTTGTATGCGTCTGCCAGCAGTTTGAATTGGCATCTTTTCTGTATGGGGAGGCAGTGAAGTTTCCTGAGGCTGGGTGTAATTGGGGAGGTGAAGGATGAGTCTGGCTGAGACATTCTGTATGGTTTTAAGTCTCTGTAGGAGGTGTGTGGCAATACCTACCTAGAGAGCATTGCCGTAAACCAGTCCGCTGCTGATGAGGACTTGTGCACAGTGTGTCAGGAGTGCAGGGAAGCAATTTGAAAATCTTACACAGAGTGAAGAGCAGGTGAAGGAGACGTCATTGATCTGTGATTTCACGGTGAGTTTGTTGTCAACAGCCACGGCTGGGCAGGTAATAGTGGCGGGGCCCAATTTGGAGGGATTTCGATGGACGATGAGGAGGGAAAATTATTTATTTATTTAATTTGACCTCAACGCATGCCAAGCATGCCAAGCTTCCACCGGTAAGCAGTTCAGCCAAACTCTGCCAACTTTGCATTTGTTGTTAATACAATTCAAAAGAGAAACTCTACTGTGTATTGCAGTGCCCCGGGGTTGCAGCTCATGCTTCAGTGGCCTGTGCTTCAAACTGTAACAAAAATGTCTCCCATAACTCACACCAGGCTACAATAAGACTATTTGGAGTTCAGCAGACAACCCGTCGATCCACTACAGTTTGTTGTTCTAGGAGTCCTCCGTAAGTACTCCCTTGTCCATCTACAGGGATGTTGTCTACAATCAAGGAACTCGATCAATGTATATTTGTTTGAAAATAGCAATATTATAACCATCATGAACAGGTAAGACATCCGGAAAGGATCTACTCTAGTTCAGAAGTATGTTTTTGGCATATGTTACTTTTACCTTATGATTTCCTTATTCTTCAATATGTTGCAGGTTGGACTTGGGTTATCATCTGCCAATACTAGAAAACACGTTTTTACGCCTGTGTTTAAAAGAATGAATACCCTCTGATTGTAATGGGGGATGATGTAAATCTCTCTGACACCCATTTCTTGAATCATGTTCGCGCTTTAATCAATCAATCAATCATGCCATTTGTATAGCGCACTACTCACCCGGGAGGGTCTCAAGGCGCTTGGGGGGAGGGGTATGCTACTGCTCGAACAGCCAGGTCTTGAGTTGTTTCCTGAAGGCGAGATGGTCCTGGGTCAGCCGAAGGTGGATGGGGAGGTAGTTCCAAGTCTTGGCAGCCAGGTAAGAGAAGGATCTTCCTCCGGCGGTGGCTCTTTGGATGCGTGGTACGGCTGCGAGGGTGAGGCTGGTGGACCGTAGCTGGCGGGTGGGCATGTATAAGGTCAGGTGGTCGTTGAGGTACTTGGGGCCCAGGTCGTGGAGAGACTTGTGTGCGTGGGTGAGGAGCCGGAACGTGATCCTCTTGTCGACGGGGAGCCAGTGCAGGTTCCTCAGGTGGCTGGAGATGTGGCTGCGTCAGGGGACATCCAGGATGAGTCGGGCGGAGGCGTTCTGGATGCGCTGGAGTCTTTTCTGTAGCTTGGCTGTGGTTCCGGCATAGAGGGCGTTTCCGTAGTCCAGTCGGCTGGTGACGAGTGCCTGGGTGACAGTCTTCCTGGTCTCGGTCGGGATCCAGCGGAAGATCTTGCGAAGCATACGCAGGGTGTTGAAGCACGATGAGGAGACGGCGTTGACTTGTCTGGTCATCAAGAGGGAGGGGTCCAGGATGAAGCCCAGGTTGCGTGCGTGGTCGGTTGGCTTGGGTACGGTGCCCAGGGGTGGGGGCCACCAGGAGTCGTCCCAGGTGGAGGGCGAAGATCCCAGGATGAGGACTTCCGTCTTCTCCGAGTTCAGTTTCAGGCGGCTGTTCTTCATCCACTCGGCGACTTCTTTCATCCCTTCGTGTAGGGAGGTTCTGGCGGTGTCGGGGTCTATGGTGAGGGAGAGGATCAGCTGGGTGTCATCGGCGTAAGACATGATGTTGAGGTTGTGCGGGCGTGTGATGGCTGCGAGAGGTTTCATGTAGATGTTGAAGAGGGTGGGGCTGAGTGAAGATCCTTGCGGGACGCCGCAGATGACTTCGGTGGCCTCGGAACGAAACGGGGGGAGGCGCACTCTTTGTGTTCTTCCGGCGAGGAACGAGATGATCCACTCCAGTGCCTTCTTTTGGATACCGATGTTGCTGAGGCGCTGGACTAGGGTGCGGTGGCAGACCGTGTCGAACGCAGCGGAGAGGTCCAGGAGGATGAGGGCCACTGTTTCCCCCTTGTCGAGCAGGGTCCGGATGTCGTCGGTGGCTGCGATGAGGGTGGTCTCGGTGCTGTGGTTGGCTCTGAAGCCGGACTGCGAGGGGTCGAGGGATCCGTTCGTCTCAAGGAAGGCGCTCAGCTATCTGTTGACGATCTTCTCGATGACTTTAGCAGGAAAAGGGAGGAGCAAGATGGGGCGGAAGTTTTTGAGATCGGTGGGGTCCGCTGTGGGTTTCTTCAGGAGGGCGCTGATCTCGGCGTGCTTCCAGCTCTCCGGGAAGGTGGCGGTGTTGAAGGAGGCGTTGATGATGTTCCGGAGTTGGGGTGCGATGGTGGAGTCGGCCATGTTGAAGACGTGGTGTGGGCAGGGGTCGGTCGGTGATCCGGAGTGGATGGTGTTCATCGTGCGGGCTGTGTCTTCGGTGGTCACCGTGGTCCAGGTGCGAAGGGTGGCGGTGGGGGGCGTTGGTTCGACGGTTGGGTGCGTGGGTGGGGCACCGAAGCTGTTGTGGATGTTGACGATCTTGCGGTGGAAGAACGAGGCGAGGGAGTCGCAGAGATCTTGTGATGGAGTGATGTCGTTGGTGCCGGTGCTGGGGTTGGAGAACTCCTTGACGATAGTGAAGAGCTCTTTGCTGTCGTGGGCGTTGTTGTCCAGTCGTTCCTTCAGGGATTTCTTCTTGGTGGTGCGGATGAGCTGGTGGTGCTTGCGGGTAGCGTGTTTGAGGGCGGTCATGTTGTCGGTGGTCCGGTCTAGGAGCCAGGATTTCTCGAGGGTGCGGCAGGTCTTCTTGGAGTCCTTGAGGTCGTCTGTGAACCAGGATGCCTTCTTGCTTCTGGGTCTGCTGGGAGGGTTCTTTAGTGGCGGGAGGTCTTCGGCGCAGGCGGTCAGCCACTGTGTGAAGTTGCGGGCTGCTTCGTTGGGGTCCGTTGTGTTGGCGGGTGGGCTCTGGCTGAGGGAGGTGGTGAGCTGGTCTGCGGTGATCTTGCTCCAATTCCTGTGAGGTACCTGTTGCGGGTGGTGGTGGGTCGTGGATCTTTTGAAGCTGAAGTGGACGCAGCTGTGGTCGGTCCAGTGGAGTCCGGTGGCGTGGCTGAAGGTGATGTACTTGCTGGAAGAGAAGACGGGATCAAGCGTGTGGCCGGCGTAGTGGGTGGGGGTGTTGACCAGTTGCTTGAGTCCGAGGTTGGCGAGGTTTTCCAGCAGGGCGGTGGTGTTGCGGTCCTTGTTGTTCTCCAGGTGGAAGTTGAGGTCCCCGAGGAGGATGTAGTCAGTGGAGGGGAGGGCGTGCGGGCTGATGAAGTCTGTGATGTCTTCGCTGAATTGTGTGCGTGGTCCCGGGGGCCTGTAGACGAGGGTGCCTCTAAAGGGTCGTCTTAGGGTCGGTGTGAATCTGGAAGTGGAGATGTTCGGCTGCGGCGAAGGAGTCGTTGGCGTCGGTCGTGATGCGGATGGTGTTCCTGTGGACGATGGCGATGCCACCTCCGGTCTGGTTGATGCGGTCCCTCCTGATGATCTTGTACCCGTCCGGGATGGCGATGGCGATGTCGGGTGCAGAGGAGGCGTTCATCCAGGTTTCCGTGAGGAAGGCGACGTCCAGTGATGTAGCGTCGAGGAGGTTCCAGAGTTCCACGGCGTGTCTGTGGACGGAGCGGGTATTGATCAGGATGCCCTTGAGGTGGTTGCTGCTGGTGTTTGTCTTGGCGGGTGCGGGGCAGGTTCGGAGGCAGGTGAACTTGTTGTCGCAGTCCTGTACTGTGCTGTCTGTGTTTTTCTGCAGTGTGATGTAGTACAGTACAGCACAGCACATGGTACATAGTAAAACAATGAATAAACAAATACAAATAAATAAACATACCCAATGAAGCACCGCCTTCGCAGCGATTGCTGTGATCTTACAGCGAATGACAAATTTAATCCAAACACAGAAAAAAACTTCCAGCTCACAACTCGCATTTTTTAAGAAACTGCTGATTGATTGCAACACATCTGTACCAGCTGGTTCAATAATAGTGCTTTTCATCAACTGGTCTTGAGCGCCAGTGTGTGGTTTTTCTAAGGACTTCTTCAATTTTAAAATTGGTCAAAATCCACTGGTTGGATTATTAATATGTATTTGTCAGGTGCTTTCTTCCCACTGTTTCCACACAAACCAGGCCTAACCATACCTATATCAAGTCTGCACCACTATACCCTGTCCACGCTCTACTGTCAAGCACCATTCCATAATGGTTAGCGTCACATTCTACACGGATTTTCTATTTCTTGTTTAAGGAGCATACCCAGGAGCCCATCGGCAAAGGGGACAACTTGAACTTTCTGTTTATTTCTAAGTTCTTTATAGCTTCCCGTCAGCCCTTCAGTTTTCCCCTACTGACTGGATGAAGAGTAAGGGGCTCTCTAGGGTGCAAACTCTGTACACATGAAGACCATGTTTTTTTATTAGAAAACCAGACTCAACAACTATGACAATATAAACACTTAAGCTGAAAAAAGATGGTACATGAAATTTTATTCTGTGATCACTACAAGTATTGCTACTATTCCTTCTGGATTTTATATTCCTCAATACAAAATGTAACCCATACTTCACCTCCGCGTCATGGCGGTGTACCATGTGCTGTACTGTACTACATCACACTGCAGAAAAACACAGACAGCATAGTACAGGACTGCGACAACAAGATAATGTATTGCTCTAGATTACGTGCACAACATACAAACTCTATCATCTATCTATCTGTGCTGTCTGTCCTGTTTGTCTGTCTCTCTGTATGTCTATCTATCTATCTATCTATCTATCTATCTATCTATCTATCTATCTATCTATCTATCTATCTATCTATCTATCTATCATCTCTGTCTGTTATTTATCTATCTTCCATCTGTTATCTGTCTAACATCTGTCTAACTGTTATCCATCTACCTGGTTATCTTGTAGTGGTGTTTAAACGCCATTTTACCTTTTGCTGCTTTCTTGCACACTACACTGCTTAGATGTTTTTGGAGAATTAGCTTTCACGAAGGTCTATACATGAGAAAGGTTTGCTTTTCGACATCTCTAGACATACATCGTGTCCCCAGTCTGTACAGTGAGTGCTGAGCCGCCAAAGTTATCATAACGTGCGAGCATGTTTATCGGCATGTCCGTGTAACACATTCTAGACACAACAATTTGGCAGTTGCAAGCCGAGTAGGATTCTGGCGCCTTTATCATAGCACACTTGCCAGAAATGAACACACTTGGAAGATTCAAGGCATGCAGAGAGACTAACCGATCCTGATGTAATTTACACTTACTGAGCGGACAGGTAAATGGGGTCCCCCTAAGAAAACTCAAGAGACCTTCTATAGTTTTATAATATATAGTTCCTAGATAGGGAGGGTGCTTCAAATAGGCACTATTATCACTATCATTATAATATGATTCCTCCTTTTATATTTTATGGAATTGGAACCATGCTGACCGTATTATTCTTAATCATATGTATGTTTATGTTGATTAAAATACTTTGCTTGAGATCACGTCGTTAAAATAAACATTTTAACCCTACCGTGTCTCTATTTTTTCCCCTGTTGTGGACTGGTATGAACGTATAACGAAAGAGTGTTCTCACTTCCCACCATTCCTGAGATGGTCCTTAGTCACATGTTCTAGGTTGTCTAATCATTGGTTTCTTTGCTATACGACGAAGATCTAATGTGACACTGATTGCTAGTCTGGTAGGAAATTTTGGGTACTAAGGTGAGTTTTGGCACACCCTAATTCACTGAGGTCCTAAGTCTCTATGCACAGTTCTGTGTCTGAGCAGAATCCCTGTAATATGGCGCCCAACCAGTCTGGTCTTATTGTGAGACACTTGAGTAGTGCTGATATCAGGCTACGACCCCCTCACTAGAGTTTCCGGTTGATGGTGGTGACGGATAAAAAACCTACCTATAGTTGCATAGGTTGATTCAAGCTTGATAATTCTCAAAGGTTTCCTTTTCGAATTACTACCCAGTTGTGCGTCATAGTATTGTATTGTACTTCTCTATTACTGTTTCGATATGGCTGCGGTTGATATACCGGCACATAGTCGTGTAGCTGTGCGTAATCCTTTGCAGGAATACTTCGCTTCTCTAGAGGGACAGGCGGTGGTTTTTGTAGTCTCTGCTGACGTGGCGTACCCGTTTGAGTTGTATTACTCATGGGTCACATTTCCCGCAGTGGATGCTGTTTCTGGTGTTTTTCACTCGTATACCCCAGCTGATGCTCCTGCAGTGTACGCTCAATATCGGACAGTAGAAATTCAGATTTCTGTTTGGCAGCCTGCCGTTTTGTTTAATGGCGCCCTCCCACACGTTTTTACAGTGGTCAGACAAGGACCGTTGTCCATTCCAGGCGCTACTTGGCCTGTGTTGGCTGCTTACACCCCGCATCCCCAGGCGGGTGCTAAGACAGCCCAGCAACTGAGACCCCTATATGCCTCTTCGGTAGCAGTTATTAGGGGTCTGGTTCACTACATTACTCGCAACCTCCCGGTAGGGCCCCGGGTGGTGCGACACATCCAGTTGGTGATGGCGGTCTCAAACTTAGTCCCGTCATGGTTAATGTGGTCATGGGCAATTGTCCCCAGGATAAGGAAGAAATGCCTTTTTGGCTTCCCGAGAAATTTGACCAACTGGAAGCAGTGTTCCCAAATACTAGTCCTGTTGAGAAACACAGGATTCTCACCGTGAGTTTGCAGAAAGACTTGGTGCCTGACGTAACTGAGTGTGCAACTTGGGGGGTCATTTTTGCGGCAGTCTATACTAGGTGCTTTGGCACCCCGTCAATGACTGTTTTGCCCACTGTGATCAAGCGTGTTCAGGATGAGTTCGGACCAGAGGCAGCAGTGGGTTGGGAATGCGACTCATGGGAGCGTTTGATATAGTACGCGATCTCGCCCTTGCAAATGTCAAGGGGGATGCGGTAAGTTTCCAGGTCTCTAATTCTCTACGCGAGGCCCCCGACAAACCCTGTCAGTTGCCGAAAATTATCACGGAGGCTTATAAGACCGTGAGCCGTAATTGTTTAGGTGTTAAGCCTTTCACAAAAAAAGAAAAGCAACAGCAAACTCAGCAAGGGTCTTCTGATAAGGATGACCACCCAAAGGTTCAGAAACAAAATTGGTGTAAGAACAAAAAACAGGGGAAGCAGCAGCAGCAGAAACAGGATTCCCGTCCCGCTTCACCTACCCCTGTTGAGCGTAAATATGATTTGCGCGACCGCAGTACTATTAAGTCGCCTCATAGGTTTCAGGTACCTCAACAACGTTCTCCTCGCTCTTTGCAGGCAAATCGGTAACAGCCACCTGTGGAGGAGGCAGCAGCAGAGGTCAAGGTGCCCAGCAGAGCCATGAACAGCCTAGTAAGACTGACAGAAGAGGCAAGCAGGACGAGACACTGCCTCAAAGACCCCAGTTTCAAAAGGAGAAGGTTGCTGCTGTAACAGCGAGATATGCCACAGATAGTGAGAACGCAGCTTTGGAATCTGACATGGGCACTGACCATGCTGGACAGCTCGGCGGAGATTACCATCATTCGAGAGGCGCTGCGCCCAGAACTGAAGGTGACAGTGACTGACACCTTCGTTGTAGTTGAAACAGCTGACAGTAGAGTGGCTCCCCCTGAAAGACTTTATGAAATAGTCCTTGTAATTGAAGGTGACATAGAACGTACCATAAAAGGGCGTTTTTGGGAAAATCTAATGACTACTTATGATATTTTGTTGGTGGAGGTTGACCGGCCCCCACCTTTGATCTTGGCTGCTCCACAAGGGGAGGAAGTGATTCTCCCCGCTTTCGCGCACACTGTGCTGAAGTAGCAGGCACTGCAGTTTGCAGAAGATTGGGCTAAAGCGCCACCGCCGGCGTTTTACCGTACTCACTGTGGTTGGGACACATTTTCCCCTCAACATGAGATCCCTTTGCAGTCCATGCCACAGCCACAACCCCAATACCCCATAAGGCGTGAGGTGAAAGCCTCTGTGGCCAAAATCCTTGAACAATTGGAATATCAAGGTGTAATTGAAACGTCTGTGTCTCTCTTTTTACTGTGACCAAGCCAGAGGGCTCATACCGTTTGGTATTGGATTACCGCCACTTAAACTCACTTTGTCGTACGTATGCAGTGCAGAATACTCACAGCTATGCTCTTGTGGATAGTCTTGTGCGTAAAAGGTTCAAAACCACGCGTGACATTTCCAATGGCTTCTTTGCCCATAACTTGTCTCCCCTTAGTAGTCAGTGGACGCCTTTTACCTGTGGCGGCAAACAACGCCAATTTCTTTGTTTGGCCATGAGCTACAAGAACAGTCCCAGCGTTTTTGCTACCCGAATAGTCTCTCTGCTTGAGAGGCTCGACGCGGATGCATGTTCGCATGTGGATGGCATTTATCTCACAGACGACAAATTATGTCCGCATCTGTGCCATGTTGACCGCATCATTTGCCGTTTTGCGGACTTTGGCTATAAATTCAACTTTGCGAAATCGCATATTGCAGAGTACACAGTGTTGTTCCTGGACTACAAGCACAATAATGAAGGTAGAGGCTTGGCTTCTCACTTCTTGGAGAAATGCACACTTTTGCTCGCTCCCACAACGCTGAAAAAGCTACAATCTTTATTGGGCTTTTTGAATTTCGGACGTACATACATTCCGGAATATGCCCATCGTATCAAGCCGCTCTATGCATTGATAAAACCTACTTTTTCCAAATCGTGCTGGCTGCCAGAACATTCAGCCATCTTGCAATCTTTGCAGGCTGACCTACTTGAATCTAAGTTCTTGTCGATTCGAGATAACCACACCAACCTGGTAATATGAATCGTACCAGGGGCGGTGGGTTTCACGTACCTCACTTTTAATGAGGGAGACACAGTGCCTATCGCTTACAAGTCACACCTGTACACTTCGGCCGAGTTGCGGTTTTCTACTGTGGAAAAAGTTTTGACAGCAGTGCAAATGGCGATTCTTAAGGAACGTGCACTGTTGCAGGGAAAACGCATTGTGGTTGTTACTCTGTATCCTGCCTTGGAGGCAGTAACGAAGGCCAGTGTACCAAATTCCAAGGCTTTAGACCCTTGGTGGGTACAATGGGCTACATCCTTGACATCCCCGGATGTAACGTTCATTTTCGATTCCTCTTTGCAGACTCAAGAGTTTTTGTAGTATGAGTTTGTTCATCCTGCTTCCCGTGACTATGCACCCACTTGAAGATTTTCGTTGTATCATTTACACATATGGAATGCGCAAGCGGCTACGGTTTCTAGACACGCGTATTCCGGGGCCTGTGCAATTGTGGTTGGTACGATGGTGGATGCTGAATTCAAGTCCGATGTCGTGCATACACAGACATTAGGGAACTGTACTGTACAGTTGGCAGAACTACGTGCTCTGATGCTTGCATTGGAGTACGCAGATCCCAGTGTGACTACTCTTATTGTGAGTGATTCCTACTACTGTGTTCAGTCTTTCAATGACAATCTACCCTTTTGGACTCAAAATGATTATCGTGACTCCAAAGGTTGCACAATCAAACATAAAATGATCTGGGTTCAAGTGGCGTAGCTAAAAGAACGACTCCCACTTGTTTTTGTAATTCATACTCTGGGTCATCAGCGCATGGGAGTTCACGCTGTTGTCAATTGTCTCGCGGAGGAAGCTGTGAAGACAGCAGTAGCAACATTTGTAGTGGCAGCGGTTACACGTTCCAAAAGTAAGATTGATGATGACATCTTGGCAGCTATTGCTGCAACTGAGAAGGGAATTCAGACACTCTGTTCATCACCACCCCCTTTTCTGTATCGTTTTTGGCCACTATAGGTGTGGCAGGGTATACTCAGACATGAGTCCCTTTCTCACTGCTCCATCAGGATTCAAGCAAGCCGGGCCGAAGAGGCTGAAATGCCAGAAACCGGTCCCCGGTAGCTTGTCTCCTTTCTGGTGAAGAATTGGCTTGGTAGTTTGGTCTGCCCTGTTCCCATGATGCACTGGGCCAGGGACAGACTAATTTGCATATAGCCAGGTTCTGAGCTGGGATGGAGCAGTGAGATAAATAACGGTGATGGATCAAGCC
The DNA here is from genome assembly GCF_964261635.1 of Lissotriton helveticus. Taxonomy (NCBI): domain Eukaryota; kingdom Metazoa; phylum Chordata; class Amphibia; order Caudata; family Salamandridae; genus Lissotriton; species Lissotriton helveticus. The sequence goes on along the minus strand of NC_136068.1, from coordinate 1,757,781,805 downwards.
CTGATCTTTGGACTGGGTAAGAGTGGTCTGCTTAATTCAGATACTCTGTTCATCACCACCCCCTTTTCTGTATCGCAACTGAGAAGGGAGGTAATTATCCTAGGTGTTTCCCTTCGAAGTACTCTTCTCACTTAAGTCCTGATAAAGTTCCTTATCTGAGAATTAACGACGTTGGTGACAGACTGATTCCCAACGCGGACGGCAGACAGGCTTTGATTACAGCAGCCCACACCGGGATGGCTTAGGCGCATGCCGGCGTGTCAGCTACTGTATCTCTCCTTCAGCAATGGTTTTAGTGGTGGGGTTTGTACAAACAGACAGGTGATTTTGTCCATCAATGTGGCATTTGTCAGCAAATTAAACCTTCTTCTGCTGCACGCCCTCCCCAAACTCAGTTGTACATATCCAATAAGCCACTTGCGTTGTTATATTTAGATCACTGCGGTCCTTTCTCCTCTGATACTGCGTATAAGTACATCTCAGTAGCAGTTGACTCTTGCACGCGCTTTGTCTGGGTGGGGTCTCAAAGGAGCGCTGATGCCAGAACTGTCATAAGAGATTTTCGTGTCTTTGTGGGAATTTTTGCAGGTGGCACCTTCTGTTCGGACCAGGGTCCGGCGTTAGCCTCTAAGGCGTACAAGGATCGCATGGGTTCATTGGGGGTCAAAGTCAAATTTTCCTCTCCATACAGGCCTGAGGGCAATAGTGTTGTAGAGTGGATAAACCGTGATTTAAAGCACTCATTGACAGCGAAGGTATTAGGTGCTGGCAGAGAATGACTTACCCACCTCAATAGCATACAACGTGCACTTAATGATCTCCCTAGAAGGTCTCTGGGTGGGCGGACCCCATACAAAATGCTCTTTGGCATCAAGATGTTTGTTCCGGACCTTGACGGTCTAGACATGGCGGCGGGAGCCACATCCTTTGACGTAGACGAACATTCTAATGTTTTGCAGAACCTACAAAAGACCAGAGACAGTCTTGCAAAGGAACACTTGCCCTCCATGTCTGCAGCTGTGTTGCAGATTCCGGTAGTCGGCTGGCTACCCCAGGTTGGAGAACTGGTTCGAGAGAAGATAGACAACAAAAAAGAATTTGGTCTTTCCTATTGAGCTCCAGTTGCCGTGCTTGGTTAGCAGGGTACAAGAACAGAAATTTTACCTCCTCTTACTGGGCGAAAGGGGAACAGGCACATTTCAATTGACCATGTCAAACCACACAGGGTGGCCGATACTGTATAGTATGACGCCTGTGGTTTTGTGTCCAGCAATGGTGCAACACTTTGTTTTGGTCCCGGATCTTGCCATTGGGCCTGATGTTGCCATTGAAATGAGTCCACTTACGAATCCTATATTGAATCTACCTGCTAGTGATCCTCTTAATGACACTAAATATACTTACCCAACTGACTTGTCTATGCCTGATTTGGAAACCTGCGTAGCTAATCAATCCCGTTTTTCACTTGACACTGGCTCATCCGCATCAAAGACCCTTTCAAAGGTTTCGATTTTGGGGACTTGGTTTAAAAACATTTTTTGATCCCACCTTGGATTTACATTTGGCTGGTACTGATTGCAACTTTTTTGTTCATGTCCATAGGATGTGTGGTATATTTTAGAGATTGTTGGAATTTTGGCGCCCCACTCCTCTTCACACATCATGAAGAGGGACCAAACATTTGTTAATATAACTGCTTGGCCTTTTTTAGATGGGATTGTATGGGATGCTGTAAAGTTCGAGATTCATGGTCCCACAGAGGTTATTAATGTTCCAAATGTACTCCAAGTTTCTATGGGGGATGTGGTTAAACAAAATATTCGCTCTGAAGATTGGGATGTAAAAGCTGTTGAAGCTTTATTTACTGATTTGAAATAATATGCTGCCTTCGATACTGAAGATTTATATTTAGAGTCTGCGAATCATGGTGATTTGTACTGTTATCAACATTTTGGCAATCATTTTCTGCATAAGACTGGCTCATTTAGAAGCATGGTTAATTTCGCACAGTGGGAACATTGTCCCGCACCAGTAGAAGGCAGCTCGAGAATTTTTTTTAGAAAGTTTTCCCTTTTGAACGATTTTGATCAATCCAACCCTAATGCATTTTATTTTAAATTGACTGGAGAGTCATTTTCCAAGGTCAGACTTACCCACACCAAATTACTTTATTTGAAGTCCTTTACTGACCAGTTGGCTGTTGGGGGCTATTAACCGTGGAGAGATACTATTTTTTTTTTAAACTTTGTTTATTGAATGAAATCACAATAGCACAGTACATGATTGAATGACACATTGCATAATACCATCAGAAATTATAAATCGACATCAACCAGGAGTCCTCAAGATACATCTCATCAATCTCTCCTGTCTGTTCATTTCCATTTCTACCATGGGCGACACACATATATCTCCCCTGTGTTTGTTGCAATGGGACCATTTCCTATCCCATTTCTTAGGGTACCCCCTAGCCTTATAGACCTCCGTCTCTGCCAGCATATATCGATCAATTTCTTTGCCCCACTGATTGCACCGGCGGGTTTTCATCCCCCCAACCCCGAGCCACCTCTCTCTTCACCAGTGTGTAGCCCAATGTAGTGAACTGTTGTTCGATTTCCGGTAAGTCAGTGGCCTTCCAAAAGTTCAGTAGTCCGAGTTGTGGGGTTAGAATTATTTATTTCCCCACTGCAGTGGACATATGTGTTGTAGCTCCCTCCCAGAGGGGCCGTACATTGGGGCAAGTCCACAGGGTGTGATAGAATGTGGCTTGCGTGGAGAGATACTATTGATCTTAAATCTGTTTGGGGTTCTAAAAGTTGGCAAGTGCAAGGCACTGAGGCTTTGCATCGTGCATGTCTCATCCCAAACCATATGTTGTTTCTGAATGATACTATTTCACAAACCACATGCTTTGGATTAGCTACTTCTAAAAAAGTAAATACTCCTTCATTTCCTGATTTAGGTGAATTCTCACATTGGAATCATTTTACCAGTGCAGCCCTGAGTGAAATACGGGCACTGTTTAGCAATTCCTCTTTTAATGTTTCCAGCATTACTCCTTAAGGCTGGTTGCTATGTCAAAAAAGTGCAGATTCCTGCCAGCGACGTTTTCTGGGTATGATCCCTGGCTATACAGAGGTTAGAGTTGATCTCCGTTTTCAAACTCACCACTCAGTCACCACTTATTCTGGAGGCAAATTATGCCAGAGTTGGCTCAGACATTTATCCTTAGCGTCTATTAGGTCACACTTGTCCAAACTCACTGACACTGTCGATTTAAATGATTTCGTGAAAGGCCGTGCGGGTGGCGGATCAAAAAGTGGGATATATGCTGCTTACAATGAAGTTTGGAATCTTCCATTCACATACAGATGTTTGAGGGATGGTAAAGAAGTGTTTTTGAATGGCGAAGATTGCATTACTACACCAGATCATTCATTAACATGCAGAAATCTTCAATTGCATGGCTCGTGTAATGTGCTTGCACCAAATTTAGCGTGTGTTTTAAAAGGCACACCAGTCCCGGCCATTACACCTGTAGCAGGGATTCTGCTCCTACACAGAACTGTGCATAGAGACTTGGAACCTAAGTGAATTAGGGTGTGCCAAAACTCACCTTAGTACCCAATATCCCCTACCAGACTAGCAATCAGTGTCTCATTGGTTCTTCCAATATAACACCAATGATTAGACAACCCAGAACATGGAACTTAGATTACCTCAGGCAATGTGGAACGCATGAACACTCTTTCATTATACTCTCATACCAGTCCAAAACAGGTGGATAACTGAAGACAAATGCAAGTTTGAAATATTTATTTCTAATGCCGTGTTCTCATGTGCAGTATCTTAGCTAATACAAGCAGACATATTATAAGCAACACGATTATCATCATAGTTACTATTCCATAAAATGCAAAGGGAGAAAGCATGTTACAATGCTAAATGGAAACAGGCTAGAATAAACCTATATTTCACCCTCCCTTGCTAGTAGGTTATTTTATATCTACAGAAGGTCTCTTGGGATTACAAGGGTGGCCCCATACCTCTGGTCCTAGCAGAAATGGATCACATCAGTTTCTGCACCAGCACTCTGCATGCGAATTTTCTCCAAGTGTGTGTGATCATGCCTACGCAGTGCATTATTAAACGCACCAAAATCAGAGGAGGCCACAGCTGCCTATGTGTTATGTCTAGAACGTGCGCTGAACAGTTCAAACAACAACCACTGTGTTGAAATATCCTTGAAGGCCTCGCCACTCCCTGCTCAGACAAAGTTTACCAAGCAAGGTTGCTAATATAGAAAAAATATTATTCTCGTGTGAAGCAAAACACTCTGCTAACTCTAAACATTTATAATAATGAGTGCCGTGTGCAAAAGGCAGCAGAAAGGAAAAATGGCATTTAAACTTCTAATAAGCTCATGTCAACTTAACACAGTGTAAATGCAAGGCTCAGCCCCATGACACCCTCCCTTGATCTGAGCACTGACAAGAAAGGGGCAAATTTGGAAAGCAGATTTCAAGAACAACAGTGAGAACCAAGTTCAAATTGCCGCAGTGAAAAAACAGGAGCAAATTCCATAAATTGAAAGTACTTCAAATCAAGTTATTTTAGCCACAGGCATATGGAAGTCAATAGGCCTGGGTGGATAAAAAATGAAGATGAAAAAAATGATTTAAAAAATCCGATGTCCAACATGTGACCTCGGCCATGTAAGAGAGAGAGAAGCGATAACACATCTCACTCCAACAATTTATATGCAAAATATGTAGCAAAAGCCTCCGATAGGAAGTCACTGTTCTCATCTGAAAACAGTTCAGCCATCAATTTTAGCAATGGGAAAGAACATACATGTTCCTCAATTACCGGAGCCTCTAGCACCATCAGAGGGCAACTCGGTGTTTCTTCAATGAAGCTGCGTGCCAAGAAATCTTGCGCCGCTGCGAAAACATTCCAAAGTCCCAGGACTCCATGCATCGCTGCAAAGGCCATAATACCTCCGCCAGAATAAAGCAATTCATGAGCAACTAAGGGGCTCATCAGTTGATCATAATCCGTATTGGGAGACACGGTATTGCATAGACACAAATACAGGGCCCACTCGAAATCGCAACTCAGGCAATGAAAGGCATGCTGGATGCATGTGAAAAAGGAAAATTGAAACAATAATGCATAAGCTGCACTCAATGTAGCAAGAGGCAGCGCTCCATAATATTCAAGCATTCGGTTGCGAGCAGCAACAGTCGTGACAGACCTTCTCGCAACACAGGACGTGCATCCATTTTGAAATTAACAAAACAACAGAATTACGCCTGCAACCTGAGCGAGCATTAAGAGAAATCCACCAAACAGGCTGGAAAAAATCGAATGAAAAAATGCCGGGAACATATCAAATATAGTTTGAAAAGAAGTCACAAGGCCACTGCTAACAACTTTAAAAAAGTGAGCCAGCTCCATGGTGGAGGACGCATTAAAGATAGTGTGAATTAATTCACCGAAATGCAAGAGCAAATCCATATTTAATAAAGCGTGCACTTCTGTGCGGGTGTTTGCCACGTGAAGGACAAACGCTTCACGAGCAGATGTGAGGGCGACTTCTTTCTGAGACAATAGAGCTCTTATACAACTCATCTTGTTGAACTCTGCTTTCAAGGTCGAAATCGTCGGGCAGATGGAAACATCGAGCTTCCCATGTGGAGGAGGAAACATTACATTTTTACAACAGACTACACGTTCACTGACCGTAACCACGTAAGGAATTCCGGCTACCATCCCACAACAATCTTCATAATTTAAAAGTAAATAACTACCGTTTGCCAGTAATGTGAATGTGGGTATGATATCAGGTGCCGGTGTACCTTTAAAAATACAGGCTAAATTCGGCTTGTTCTGATTACAAGAGCCATGTAATTGGATATTCCTACACATTAATAAGTGATCTGGTGTTGTAGTGCAATCCTCTCCATTCAAGTAAACCTCTTTTCGATCCCTTAGGCACCTATAGGTAAATGGTAATGATCAAGCTTCATTAAGATAAGCGGTACCCAGAGGTTCATATCTGCCAATTGCGTAGTACTTCATACAGGTCTCAAATTTGAAAAGGGGGAAAGGTAAAGTTATGAACCTGTGGATAAGCCACGTAGCAGAATTTGTCTCAGCCATTGAAAATGGTAACCGTTTTAACTTTTCAATGTGTAGCATAGAAAGAGTTGCATCTTTCATTGACATAAAACACTGCAAGCAACGATGAAGTATTCATGTAGTGCCAGCACACTTTCCCTGATTTCAATGTCTGCAAAGTCCATGCAAACTGCATAAAAGAACATACTTGATTTGACCATGGTACAAAATAGACACAACCTCATGCACAATATCAACAACAGATGAAACAATATTATCTAGAGTGTAAATGCGGGAAGAAAACGTGTTAATGCTGTTATCTACAACTGCTAGCACTTTTTCTAAATTTACCTGATCTTTAGCTCTAATGCGGGAAGCAGCCTGAATTTGGGACAGTTTCCAAACTTCGTTGTAAATAGCATATATCCATCGCTTAGATCTGCCGGGAGCCGGGCCCTTGAAAAAATCATTTAGGTCAACATTGTCAGTCAATTTAGATAAATGCAGCTTAACTGACGCCAAAGTGGAATGTTTGAGCCAACTCTGACACAATTTGCCTACAGAATAGGTAGTCCCAGAAAGGCCACTCTCAAAACAGGGATCCACTCTGACCTGTGTGTAGCCTTGAGCTAAACCCAGAAACCGATGCTGGCAAGAATCTGCACTTTTATGCCACAACAAAAAACCCTTAGGATCCAAACTGGATATGTTAAAGGTAGAATTCAGTAACAGCTTCTGTAATTCTCTAATGGGAAAATCGGTATTATTATTCCAAGCGGAATATTCTTCTAACTCAGGAAAAGCATTTAATTTTTTAGTAGTAGCCAATCCAAAGAAAGTTGTTTGTGAAATTGTAGAGTTCAAAAACAACATATGGTTCGGGATGAGGCATGCACAATGCAAAGTCTCAGTGCCTTGCACTTGTCAACTTTTAGAACCCCAAACTGATTTAAGATCATTAGTATCTTTCCACAGCTCATAGCCCCCAACAGCCAATTGGTCTAGAAAGGACTTCGAACACAATAATTTCATGTGGGTAAGTCTAACCTTGGAAGTGGCCTTTTCGGTCATTTTAAAATAAAATGCATTGGGATTTGACTGATTAAAATCAGTAAAATAAGTGAACCTCTTTAAAAGAGAAGTGGAACTGCCTTGTACAGGAGTGAGACAATGTTACCATTGTGTATAATTAACCATATTCCTCCTGGTATTGCTTTATACAGGTAGTGATTGCCAAAGTGTTGATAACAAAACAAATCACCATAATTTGCGGAATCCAGATACAAATCTTCAGCATCAAAGGCAGCATAATATTTCAAATCAGAAAACAAAGCTTCTAGGGCCTGAACATCCTAATCATCAGAACGTATATTTTGTTTAATAACATCCCCCATAGAAACCTTTAGGACATTTGGGACATTTATTACCTCTGTAGGTCCATGCATTTGAAATCTAATAGCATACCAGACAATCCCATTTAAGACAGGCCAAGCAGTAATGTTAACAAAAGCCAGGTCTCTCTTCAATCTGTGTGAAAAAATACACCACAAATCCAATTGACACGAACAGGTAAATCGATAAAAGCACCAACCAAATGTAGGTCCAAGGAGGAATCAAAAAATGTTTTTTAAACCATGTTACAAAAACAGAACTCTTTGAAGGGGTCTGCGATGTGTGAGAGTCAGTGTAAAATGAAAATCTGGATTCTGTAGCCAAACAAGTTTGCAAATCGGGCATCGATTGGTCAGTGGGGTAAGTTTATTCAGTCTCATCAAGGTGAGCCTCAGGTGGAGAACTTAATAAAGGACTGGAAACTGCAGGCATCTCGAGGGCAACGTGAGGCCTGGGATTCGGAGCCGGGGCCAAAACAGAATTTCTCAAAATCGATGGACAGGAGACCGCGGGTCATACTAAGAAGAATCGGCCACTCTGTGTAGTTTGACATTGTCAATTGAGATGTACCTTTTTTCTTTACGACCTGGAAGTGGTGGTAAAATGACTGTTCTTGTGCCCTTCACGCCAAGGACAGGAACTGGAGCACGATATGAGGGACCAAATTCTGGCTGGCCCATCTCTATAGCGTACAACAAGAACGATATGAGGGACCAAATTCTTTCTTGTTTTCTATCTTCTCTCGAACCAGTTCTCCAACTTGGGGTAGCCAGCCAACTAACGGAATCTGCAACACAGCGTCAGATGTGGATGGCAAGTGTTCCTTTGCAAGACTGTCTCTCGAATCTTGTAGATCCTGTAAAACATGATAATGTTCATCTACGTTAAAGGAGGCAGCAACCGCCACCTCGTCTAGACCGTCAAGGTACGGGACGAACATTTTGATACCAAAGAGCATTTCGTATGGGGTCCACCCACCCAGAGACCTTCTAGGGAGATTATTAAGTGCACATTGTATGCAACTGAGATGGGCCAGCTAGTTCCTGCCAGTGCCTATAACCCTAGCTGTCAAAGACTGCTTTAAATCTCGGTTCATTCGTTCCACAACACTATTACCCTCAGGTCTGTATGGAGACGAAAACTTGACTTGGACCCCCAACGAAGTCATGGCATCCTTGTACGCCTTAGAGGCGAAAGCAGGACCCTGATCCGAATGGAAGGTGCCACAGGCAAAAATTCCTATAAAGATACGCAAGTCTCTTATGACAGTTCGCGAATCAGCACTGCGGTGTGGCCACACCCAAATAAAGCGTGTGCAAGAATTAACTGCAACTAAGATTTACTTATACGCAGTATCAGAGGAAAAAGGACCCCAGTGATCTAAATAAACACAACCAAGTGGTCTATTAGAAATGTACAACTGTGTCTGGGGCGGACGAGTAGCAATCGAAGGATTAATCGGCTGGCAAATGTCACATTGAAGGACATAATCACGCGTCTGTTTGTACAGTCCCCGCCACCAGAAACATTGTTGTAACTGAGATACAGTAGCCAAAATGCCCGCATGTGCAGAAGCAACACCCTCGTGGGCAGCTGTAATCAGTGTGGTCCTGCGGTCCGCGTTGGGAATCAATCTTTCACCAACGTCTGGTATTTTCACATAAGGAACTTTATCAAGACTTAAGTGATAAGAATACTTTGAAGGGAATACTTTAGGATATCTACTTCCCCTCTCAGTAGCGGCAACGGCTGCCAAGATGTCATCATCAATCTTACTTTTGGAACGTGTAACTGCTGCAGCCAAATATGTCGATACTGCTGTGTTTGCAGCCTCATCTATGCCAACAGCGTGAACTCCCACGCACTGATGACCGAGAGTATGAATTACATAAACGAGTGGCAACTGCTCTTTAAGCCAAAAGAACAGGTTTTCATTGTAAGACTGGAGACAGTAGTAAGACTCACTCACAATAAGAGTAGTCACACTAGGATCAGCGTACTCCAATGCAAGCATCAGAGCTCGGAGCTCTGCCAATTGTGCGGTACAGTCCCCTAATGTTTGCGTATGCACGACATTGGACTTGAATTCATCATTCACCATGGTACCTACCACAATGGCGCAAGCCGACACGTATGCACACTTAGACCCATATGCAACTTGCGCTGAACCATCAGTGTAAATGATAAGATTGGAAATCCTCCAAAGGTCGCATAGTCAATGGCGCAGGATGAACAAACTCATACTGCAAAAACTCCTGTGACTGCAAGGAGGCATCAAAAATAAACGTGACATCCGGAGATGTCAATGATGCAGCCCATTGTATCCACCGTGGGTGCAAAGCTTTAGAATTTGGTACACTGGCTTTCGTCACTGCCTCTAGTGCAGGATACGGGGTAACAACCAACATGCGTTTTCCTTGAGACAGTGCACGTTCCTTAAGAATCGCCATTTGTACTGCTGTCAAAACTTTTTCTACAGTGGAAAACTACATTTCATCCGAAGTGTACAAGTGTGACTTGTAAGCGATAGGTACTGTGTCACCTTCATTAAAAGTAAGGTATGCGAAACCAGGGATGATTCTTATCACCAAGTTGGTGTGGTTATCACGAGTCAGTAAGAATTTAGATTCTAGAAGATCTGCCTGCAAAGATTGCAAAATGGCTGAATGTTCAGGCATCCAGCACGATTTGGTGAAAGTAGGTTGTATCAAAGCATACAATGGCTTGATACGCTGGGCATATTCGAGAATGTAAGTACGCCCAAAATTCAAAAATCCCAGCAAGGACTGTAATTTTTTCAGTGTTGTAGGAGCGCGCAGCAGTGCGCATTTCTCCAAGAAGTGAGGAGCCAATCCCCTACCTTCATTGTTTAGCTCGTAGCCCAGGAACAACACTGTGTACTGCGCAATGTGAGACGACTTTGCAAAGTTGAATTTGTAACCGAAGTTCGCAAAGTTACAAATTATGCAGTCAACGCGACACAGATGCGCCCACATTTCGTCGTCTGTGTAGGACACACCTACATTCACACTGCTGGCTAATGGTAGATATTTATTATTGAATAACAAAGAGTGTTGTGGGATGCACGCTGGCATTGCTTACAGTGTTACATTTCCCAGCGTGTCACTTGTTGCAAGAATGTGTTGTTACCTCCTCCGCATGGCAGGCTTGATGTTTCCATCTGGCCCTCGATTCCGACCTTGAAAGCAGAGTTCAACAAGATGAGCAGAATAAGAGCTCTTTTGTCCCAGAAGGAAGTTCCCCTTACATCTGTGCGTGAGACGCTCGTCCTTCATGTTGCAAATACTCGTACTGAAGTAAATGCCTTATTAAACTTGGACCTGCCCTTGTACTCCGGTGCTTTGATCCACACAATCTTAAATGCCTCGTCGACTACTGGCTTGGCAATTTTTTTTAAAGTCTTATGCTCTAGCTTGTTACCTCTTTTTAACTATATTTGGTGTGATCCCTGAATTTTTTCATTCGATTTTTTCTAGTGTCTTTGGAGGTTTCCCCTTTCTCTTGGCTTTGGGTGCCGGCATTCTGCTATTATTTTGTTTATTGCAAAATGGATGCACAGTTTGTGCTCCATGACGTACAGTCCCGGCTGCTCCACCTGCATGACCGGATGGTAGAATACTATGGAGCGCTGCCTTTGGCAACTCTAAGTGTGGTGTATGTTTTATCCTTCCGGTTCTCTTTCTTCACTTGCATGCAGTCTGTTTTCCATTGCCTGGATGTAAATTTGAATGGTCCCTGGATTTGTGTCCCTGCAAAATGGTGTCTCCTGATCTGGATTTTAATCTACTAATGAGTCCCTTAGTTGCTCATGAAATAGACTGTTCTAGTACCGGGATTATGGCCTGCACAGCGGCACATGGGATTCTAGGCAATTGGAACATTTGGACTGCGGCAATTGAATTTCTCGATCGCAGTTATCTTGAAATAAGCCCGAGTTGTCCTCTGATGATGCTAGAGGCTCCGGCAATCGAGGAACAGGTATGTTCTTTTCCCTTGCTTATTTGGATGGCTGAAATGTTCATGGATGAAAACGACGACTTCTTGTTGGAAGCGGTTGCAACATTTGGTGCTTACACGTTGTTGGACCGAAGTATGGATTTTTTGTTTTATAAACATGTGCTGAACTCGTGAATATTTTTAATTTTTCGTCTTCATTTTTCCTTACATATTTGAGGTCTTTTCACTTACCATGGCCACGTGTGTTTGTATTCCTTGATTTGGATTTTTGAATTTTCATTCCTAAATTTCAAGTTTGGTAACATTTCTGAACTTGGTTCTGTCTCCCTCGAACTTGAACTCTGCATTCTATAATGTTTGCCCTGAGTGCTGTGTGTTCACCGAACATGAGGGGGGGTGTGGTGTGGTTTATGGGCCTCTTTCTGCGTGCATGTTAAGTTTGCATGGCTCATTCGGTGTTTAAATGCCATTTTCCCTTTTGCTGCTTTTTTGCACACAACATTGCTTAGTTGTTTTTGCAGAATTAGCTTTCACAAAGGTCAATACATGAGAAAAGGTTTGTTTTTCAACATCTCTAGCCATACATTGTGTCCCCAGTCTGTACAGTGTTTGCTGATCAGCCAAGGTTATAATAATGTGCAAGCCTGTTTATCGGCGTGTCCGTGTAACACATTCTAGACACAACAATTTGGCAGCTGCAAGCAGAATAGGATTCTGGCGCCTTTACCATAGCACACTTGCCAGAATTGAACACACTTGGAAGATTCCAGACATGCAGAGAGACTAACCGATCCTGATGTAATTTTTACTTACTGAGCGGACAGGTAAATGGGGTCCCCCTAAGAAAACTCAAGAGACCTTCTATAGTTTTATGATACATAGTTCCTAGATAGAGAGGGTTCTTCAAATAGGCACTGTTATCACCCGTTTGCACCATCATTATAATATGATTCCTCCTTTTGTATTTTATGGAATTGTAACCATGCTGACCGTATTATTCTTAACATTCATATGTATCCTTATGTTGATTAAAATACTGCGCTTGAGATCACCTTGTTAAAATAAACATTTTAACCTTACTGTGTCTCTATTTTTCTCCTGTTGTGGACTGGTATGAACGTATAACAAAAGAGTGTTCTCACTTCTCACCATTCCTGAGATGGTCCTAAATCGCATGTTCTAGGTTGTCTAATCATAAGTTTCTTTGCTGTAGGACGAAGAGCTAATGTGACACTGCTTGCTAGTCTGGTAGGGGATTTTGGGTACTAAGGTGAGTTTTGGTACACCCTAATTCACTGAAGTCCTAAGGCTCTATGTACAGTTCTTTGTCTGAGCAGAATCCCTGTAACAATCTGTCTATCGATCTGTTATCTCTCTGTTCATCTATTAATCTGTTTGGCGATCTGTCTATATCTATCTATCTCTATCTATCTCTTATTTATCTTCACATCTTTATTTCATCCTTCTTGTAACAAACTAGCATTTCCAGCTGGTGTGGTTTTCTGGACTCACATATGGCAAGTTGATATACTTTGTCCAACCAATCGAGATCTACCCTGATTTTATTGCTGCAGTCTGTTGAGGCTCAACTGCTTTTGTACGCTTCTTTTTATGATGTCTCTTATGTGTTTATTATTCAGTACTCGGCATCTGCGTCGGTGCCTTTCCTGGCTGCTAATATGGCTGTGCAACCCCACTGACACCGCTCATTATACATATTTCATATCTCATGTGTCGTTGTGTTTACCAGCTTCCATCACGGTGTACATGTTTTCTAAATCAAAATAATATGTTTTAGCTTAATCTGCAATTTCAGTGGCAGTGTGAGTTAGGGAGTTTACCATTTGTTGCCTAAAGCAAGAGACACCATCAAAAAACCTAAATAAAAATAGCTGCTGTGTTCTGGATAATATGCTTCATGTCTAAACACTTATAAGAGGCAAAAGGTGTGTCATATTGGCTTGGCCAATGCTCGTTTACTTTCCATTGGTTGTAGCAAATAGGTTTCAGGTTCTGAGCTCTTTACAGGATAATGATTGACTTAATTGCACCAAGCACGATGCCCTGGGGTGTGGGAAAGACGATTATGGGGGCATCATGATGGACCTTGTTGCTTAATTGCCTGATGTTGTTCTTCCTGGCACCTCTTTGGTGGTAACTGGCTTTAATATGGGTAATCATACGCCTATAGTCAGCAATATTGAGGTTAACCCTAGCTCAAGCAGCCTACATACCAATGGGATAACAACGAGGTGTAACTACATCCTGGAGGGGTGTTACAAATTCACGACTTGGAATGTGGGTGGATGAGCTAGAAAATACAGATTGTGTTAATACCATATCTGGTTTTGATGTTATTTATGTCCCGGAAACGCATATTATCAAGGATGGTGTTACAATAATCGCCACTTTAACGCAAGGAAATTGCAGCTAAAGAGGCGATAATGGGCTTGATAATATGCACTGGATAATTCCAATAGAAGTCCATGTTCACACCTGAGCATGGGCTTGTATGGGAATTCACAAGGACATATTATCAAGCACATTATCGCAACTTTAGGGGCAGTTTCCTGTCGCTAAAGCGGTGATAATTTTAAATCTGTTTCTTGATAATATGCCCCTTGGTGTACAAACTCGACACCTGAGGAGGGTTTTTCTTCCCACTTTCTGGAAGTTATACCTTTTCATGCTGGGTGGGCAAAAAACGGGCTGCAGATTCTCATTTACAATAAACTTCCTGTAATCGTCAAAAAGTCCTCTTCGGTGGGTCCACACTCCCAATTATTGTGGTGAACTATTAAGGGGGGGCCGTGGTTTAGTTTTGGTTAATTTTTTATAAAATAAGTTTTTAATACTACATGTAACAGGCAAGCCAAAGCATTAGAATATGGTCTGGAAGCTTTTCTACGCCCTAACCATACTGATGTTGTACTATTATGGCCTGGCAACTAAAATATCCAGGCTTGCCCTTTACCGGCAACACGTGTATGTAGATAGATTATTCAGGAAGGGGTGGGCATTGCTCACTTTTGCCATTATGAATATGGAAATGCATTGAACACCATCTTTCCAAGCATGATTTACAGTTACTAAAGTGTAAATGTGATGCCAGTGGAAAGCAAATTCCATTGTTTACCGGAATGAATTCCCATACAGTCATGGACACGAACTAGTATCTGCCTCTATTAGTGGTTTGAGTGGCATCCCTAGCATCATACAGTCTGTATTTAGTGACCACGACCCCATTGTATTACCTTTTCTTTTCTTGGGTAAGAAATGTGAATTATTTCCATTAATCAACAATATTATTCCTAAAAGGCTTAATGGCGAGCAAATGAAGTGGACGGCTATTGATCCAAACGGCATATTCTGAAATGATGTAGGCTGGACACAGAGAGTATGTTCTTGAAGCTAGTTTATTGAAGGTAGGGAGAGCCGTCCCAGCAGGCAGGTCGATGGCAAGATAATAACTGCCTAAGCTGGAACCCTGTACCTGGAACATTCCCAGTGACATGGGATGATTCCAGGTTGCGCAATACACATCACCACACCTCCCCTCTTTGGAAAGAGAACCACAAAAACATCAATAACAATGAAAGTAAAACACAGATCATGGAAAAGTAAATACGGAATAAGATGGGGTTGAACATAACTACGCAGCCTGTTGAATTCAAGTGAAAGGTACAACAAGGTTAAACATAATCTCGTAGTTTGCTAGGTCTGACAGACATTCTAGTACTTTTCCTAACCCCATCCCCCTCTGAGGCATTTTTAAAGTTGACATTACTTGAAAAACCAGAGGGATCTTTTGCGATTTGGGAAGTACACCACCAATTGCCATTGGCCAATCTGACCGCATTCTTGCGAGTATCCACTACTTGCTGAGAATCTAATAACTTTGAAAGTCCTTTCCTAACTGAAACGGGATTCTTAACTTTGACCCAATCCCCAATCTGGATGTTATGCGACATTTTCCTTCCAGGTCTGACCTGTTTAGAACACACATCAGAGGATTTTCTATGAGCAGCATCCCACATATTGCTTATGTCACCACTCTGATGAAAATCTCTTACCATCCAAAAAGGATATACTTGTGAACAAGCTTTCCTCCCTCTCATGAGTTCGAAGGGAGTATAATTGGTAGCAGAATGAGGGGAAGTGCGGTAGGACCATACAAGATCATTAACTGCTTTAAATACACAACTTTTAGATTTGAAAGCAGATTGAACACACTCCACAATAACTCTGTTGAACCTTTCAGTTTTACCATTGCTTTGCGGATGATAGAGAGGAGTTCTGGTGTGTTTGATACCACACGACCTCAGAAAAGAGTTCATTTCATGAGAGATGAACTGAACTCCGTTATCGGTCAATATCTCCTCTGGATAACCTTCTCTCAAAAAGATACTATTCAAACAATCAATGACACTTTTAGAATTCGGTATACTGATTGGTTCCACTTCGACCCACCTTGACAAATGATCAATGAGGACCAAAAAATATTTGGAGTTGTTGGGAAGAACATGGAATGGTCCCAAAAAGTCCATTCCTAACTTCTGCCAAGCACGACCTGGAACAGAAACTTTAGATTCAACAAGGCCCTCTAACACCAATACCTTGTCACTGGCACTGCAACGTGGACATAGTCTGACAATCTCATCTATCTGAGAGTCCATTTTTGGCTACCAGAAATCATATCTCACTTTTCTTTTAGTAATGGTGGCACCGAGGTGGCCAGAATGTGCTGCCAAAATAATTTTCTCTCTAAAACATGATGGAGGAACCAACTTGTCACCACGGACAATTACATCATTTTCCATAGAGAGCTCAGTGTTTATTTTCCAAAACATTTGGAGATCGGGAGAAAGACATTTCTCTTTCGGCCACCCCTTTCTGATAAGAGAGGAAACTTCTTTACGAATTACATCATTACTCAATGCTTTGATCCAATCATCTTCTAGAAAAGAGATGGGTTCTTGACAAACATTAGCAACAAAACACTCCTCCACCTCAGTCTCCCAATCTTGTTCATCACTGTCGGTTATGGGAAGCCTGGAAAGACAGTCAGCTCTGCTGTTTCTTCCCCCAGGTATGTATTCAACGCTAAAGGAGAATTCAAGTAATTTCGTGGACAACCTTGCTAAACGAGCTGTCGTGCGTTTGATATTTTTTCCATTTAAGATATCAACTAAAGGTCGATGATCTGTTCTGAGAACAAAAGACCTGCCCCATAGATACGATTTAAATTTTTCCACACTCCATGTGCATGCCAGAAGTTCTTTTTCAATGACGGAATATTTCCGTTCTACAGGACGAAGAGTGCGGGAGGCAAAGCCGACCGTATACTCCTTCCCGCCAGAACACTGGGAAAGAACTGCACCCAAACCATACTCACATGCATCAACCGTGACAAAAGTTTGTCTTCCTTCAACAAATGCCTGTAAAGCCGGGGCTGAAAGTATATGATCTTTGATAATCTGGAAACCTTTTTTACATTCTTCTGACCACTCGAAAACAGCTCCTTTCTTTAGTAAGGACCTGAAACATTCAGTCGTTTTTGCGAAA
The DNA here is from genome assembly GCF_964261635.1 of Lissotriton helveticus. NCBI lineage: Eukaryota > Metazoa > Chordata > Amphibia > Caudata > Salamandridae > Lissotriton > Lissotriton helveticus. Next base: position 1,757,764,747 of record NC_136068.1, on the reverse strand, counting down.
TCTTTCATGAATTTTGCATAAAATTCACACAAACCGAGGAAAGACAACAGTTGTTCTCTGTTTTGAGGAGCTGGAGCCTCAATGATACTTTTAACTAAACCAGGCCTAGGCTTGATGCCTTTTTCTGAAATAATATGTCCTAAATACTCTATTTCTTTGGCCTTGAAGATGCACTTAGCCTTCTGCAGGGTCAGACCTCTACTCTCGAGAACTTCGAAAACTTCATTAATCGCTTGATCATGCTCACTCTCTGTTTTGGAAAAGATGAGAATGTCATCCTGAAAGACAACAACATTGGGATTATGGGCAAACATCTCTGACATGAGTCTTTGAAAGACAGCTGCGGCTGATGCCAGCCCAAAGGGAAGACGACAAAATTGGAAAACACCATCAGGAGTGACGAAGGCAGTGAGATGTCTAGATTGGGGATTTAATTCTACCTGATGATAGGCAGCTTTGAGATCAAGTTTCGTAAACCACGAAGATGACCCCACTTTGGCAATAAGGTCTTCAATTCGTGGCAAAGGAAACCCATCAACCCAAATGGCTTCATTAAGGGTGCGTAAGTCAACACACATTCTCAAATCCCCTGACCTCTTCTTAGCTAAGACAATGGGAGAAAGCCATAGAGTAGATTCGACTTTTTCAATGATTCCTTGATCACACAGAGCCTTCAAATGTTTAGATAGATCGCTTCTGATGCTCAAAGGAACATTGCGTAATTTGTGCTTGGTGGGAACAACATTGTCCTTCACTCTGATGGTATGCTGAAAGTTAGTGATTTTTCCAAGACGGTTCTCAAAAATTCTACTAAACTTTTTTTCCCAAATGTCGTGCGCATGAGTGCATAGTGTATTATTGTTAATTGTGGTAACAGGAGTGTCTTTAAACTGTTTGTCGATAAAGACTGGATTAGCTAATCCTGGTTTGATAGTTAGACCTATTTCAGCCTGGTGAATAAGACCAAGAACATTAATTCCTTTCTTGGCCACATATACTTTCCCCTTGATGGTTACTCCTAATACATTGATGTCAGCCCAGAAGAATCCAAGTAAATTAATCCTACTGCCTTTAAAGGCCACAGTAAGGATGTCTGGGGGTAATAGGCTCTTGTCATGCCAAAATTTGTTGTATTTATCTTGTGAAATAATGGTTATGCGTGCACCAGTGTCAACTAGTAATTGAACGTGATCCTTCCCAATGATAACGTCAACTTCGGGATCAGGAATGTCATGAGAAATACCCTTGTCATGAGAATCCATGACTACTACTACATATTCTTGATGCATAACGTCTTAATGAGAAAAATCACCCTCATACGTAAAATTGTCACTATTTTCATTCATACTTTCATCATTGATGACACATCGAACATTTCCTCTTGTGCCTCCTCTCCTGCCCCTCATGCATATCTTAGCAAAATGCCCCATTTTACCGCACTGTCCACATTGTTGGTTTGCTGCAGGACAGTTCCTAAAAGAAGAAACATGAGAAGAAGAACCACATCTATAGCAAAACATTCTAGAGTCAGACTGTCTGAATCTACCACCCCTATAAGAATAGGGTCTTCTGAAATTCCCACGCGGCATAAAAGGAGTTCTGGTGGCAGGAGAATTAGATGTAGCACCAGAGATCATGGTACTGGATACGGCACCAGAAATTGCAGTACTAGACAAGGCTGTTTCTAGTTGTTTGACATCATCCATAGATGTTTCTATGCTTTTAGCTATATCTACTGCCTTATCTAACGAAGGGTCTTTGCACGTAAGTAACTTCTTTTGGATTTCTTTACAATAGCAACGTGCAACAAGTTGATCTCTAATAAGCTGTGATGTGAAATTGTCGAATTCACAATTTGCAGCTAGCATTTTTAAAGCAGTTATAAAGGTGTCAATATTTTCATCACTTTTTTGTGTCCTTGTGAAAAACTTATACCTATGTACAACTAAGTTTTTTGTTTTAGTGAAATATTTCTCTAATTTCGCCTTAGCTATTTCAAATTCATCAGGATCTTGGTCATCAGGTGGATCATACGGAGGTAAATGGTCAAATACATTTTGACCTTCGACTCCGAGATGGTAGTACATGAGGTTTTTTTTCCTTTCCGGTCTATATCTTTGACCATCAATGGCACCCAAATAAGCTGTGAATGACCTGACCCATAATTTCCATTCTAATGGAGGATCACCAGGTACCTGCAAGAACGGAGCTGGTGGGGTGACACTTTGCATATTCAAATAGAATAGTTACAGACGAAATGTAAATGATTTTTTTTTTGTAGTTTGGATTAATTTCAATAAAAGTTATTTGCAAAATAGCACATGTATTAGAATGAATAAAATAATATGTGTACTGGCCGTTAAAAATGTGCTTCTAAACCCCCAGGATTCACTTCTACACACAATATATCACAGAAGTATTATGCCGTAGAAATTGTGTACACAGTTATAATTGTGTGTGTATCACAGAAGCAAAAAGATGTGTTGGAAGAGATAAAAGAAGAAAAAGAAAATATTTGTGTTCATAAGTTCCAACTTCTGCCACTAGATGCCAGTAGAACTCTCTTGAACCTTGGATTTTCTCTGTTCCAGATGGTGCGTGACGAACACAGTATATGTAGTTGGAAAAATTGTCTAACAAACACAGAAATAAGCTGTGCGTGTCAGCGTTGAAATAAGCTGTGCGTGTCATCGCTGTAGTTGTTTGAAACACTTTCAAGGTGTTTAGCGAGTAGCCTGTAGTAAGACGTGCGAAAATGTCCAACTCCGGTTTCAGTCGGTAGGAAATTGGTTGCTCTAGCAATGGGCACACGAGGCGATGAATACAAGACGCGGATACATGGAAACAATCCTGTGATTGGTTGATGGTGGACACGTCATTCATCCAAGATTCCTCGACGTCATCATTGTTGTGCGCACAGCGTAGAGAGACGATCTCGTCTGTGCGCAGCGTCGAGGAACGGTCTCGTTGGTGAAGTGAGACACGGTAAGATCAATCACGCATTTAAATAAAATAATGTTCTTAAGTTCAGCGGTCGCGTGTGTGTGTGCGCTCAGAGACTGGCTCTTCTGGATGAGAGAAGTTTTAGAAGGAAGCGGAAGGGCTCCTTCGTGCTGTCCTTTACGTATTTGTTGTTGTTTTTTTTTTAAATGGGTACGGCTCTCCCGCGCGGTCCCGAGTGAGTGCCAGTGTGTTAAGATTTTAAAATGTACTCACTGTTTTGCGCTCGATGATCGTGGAAGTTTTTTTTTTTTTTTTTAAACGGTGAAAGTTGGAGATTCTTCCTGGTGAGCTGGCAGGGTCGCAGGGTGGATCCCGTCCTAAGTCGCCAGTGAAATGATGTAGGCTGGACACAGAGAGTATGTTCTTGAAGCTAGTTTATTGAAGGTAGGGAGAGCCGCCCCAGCAGGCAGGTCGATGGCAAGATAATAACTGCCTAAGCTGGAACCCTGTACCTGGAACATTCCCAGTGACATGGGATGATTCCAGGTTGCGCAATACACATCACCACATATTCCCAAAAGTAATTCTATGGAAATAAGTTACTATCTACAGGATGATGTGATTTCTGATTTGCTGACGGAGAGTTTTAATCATATTAGGTGCTCTATTAAACTACTTCTGACCCGCTCACATACTGGCACTGGGGGAAATGGTAGGGGTTGGTTCGATCATGCCTGCACGCAGGACTCCCGGAGTTTGAAACAAGCTTTAAGTAGTTAACCCTTTGGATACTATGGTTATTAAGTCCCTTCATTTATAGCACAAACACGCCCTCATCACAAGGAGGATGTGAGAACATAATTGACCTGAGCCGCAGAAACTAACAACAATAAGTTATTCTGGGATATGGTCAAACCACCGTTTTGAAACAAGCATTTGCAATGCAATCGGTCTCGCATTTGCGAGAGTTTAAGCTATTGGCATTTTAAATGACAATGCCTTTTATTTATCTGCTTTGATAATTAACACATAAATATAAAAGGCCTTGTCATTTACAATGCCAATAGCTCAAAAAAGCTTTGGAAAAACCAATAGGTTGGCTTTTTAGAGCCAAGACCTCGCGGCTTTGATAATGCTTGCTTTGTATTGAAATCATTTCCTTCTGGCGCATGGTGAACGCTGTACTTAGTGGCGAATGCTGAACTTCAACTCAGCCTCTTTATTTCAAATTACTGATTGTTAATGGCTCTATCTCTTCAAAAGGCCATTCTGTACTACACTCCAGTGATGCCACTTTAGGAAATAACATCTCTTATCAGCAGGCATGAGAAAGTAGTGAAACCCTATGGGTAAAATAACAAGCTTCCATTTTAACTAACCAATCTATAAGAAGGAGACAACGTTGAAATTGTTGAGCAAGATGTTCTCCTAAACATGAATGTATTATTGACACATCCTAATGCAAACTATTGAAAAGCAGTTACATGTAGTGTGTTCGCTTGTGATTTGGCAAAGGTAGAGAAATACAGACACCAACATGAGCATAGTGTAGATGAATAATGAGTTTATTTAGCGCTTAATACTGAATTTTCCCTTTTGAATCATTGTAAATAACATATATTATTATTATCCAATGTAACGACACGCTCTTGGCCGGAAGTACCATGTCGGATATCGTACCCTTGCGTCTCATGTCACAACTGATATGAAAAGCAAACCTAAAGCTGAGTCATCTCTCGACTTTATGTTTAAGAAAATGTCAGTGAAATCATACGTCTCGCCTCATTGTCATAAGAGAAATAAATGGCGTTAATTTATCACTGGTATTGAGAAACGGCCTTCATTCAGCAGCGTAACCAAACATTGTGCCCCCCGCCACCACCTGCAGAATGAAACGACTGCTTAATTTAAGCCGATGGTTTCCGGTGCTGAGCACCAGCACTTAATGGTCAACACCGGTGCTTACACAAACAACACCACCAAGGGGCAGAGTGCCCTACTTTAGAGATCAGCACAACAACGTGTTTATTCATTCAATATACATGAAGCATGCATAATACCAGTGGCACAGGCCATTCTTATAGCTTTTGGGGCCTAGTATAGTCTGAATTGTCACATTGCTTGGTGTAAGGTGGTTAGTAGGTGTGTTAGTACTGTTACTGGCAGCGCTGCCAGGAGCAATGGATGGTGAAATCTACAGTTATTCATTTACAAATTAAGCACTGGAAGAGCGGCCCTTGATCCTCACATAGCTCACAGATATTCATTGGCCTTGACCTTCTTCCTTTGCACCACAAGGGCAGCAGGTGCCTTCATTATGCCCCCGGCTTCATTCATTTGTTGCAAGAATTAATTGCAGTGAGTTGTGACGCCATTGAGTGTGCAAACTGAACCTGAAAGAGTGATCACAGCGCAGCTGCTGCAAATAAAGGGATAAGGAGACATTTACGCAGCATCTTTAGCTCTTGCACTGCTGGAGTGGCAGTATTTCTAGGAAGAAGGAATACCTCTGCCAGTGACAGCAGACTCACCCCGGGCAGGCTTTGAAAGTTATTTACTCCAGCTTTTTCAACCGGTTGTTTCCAACAGATAAAAAAATGGTTCATGCGCCACCCTGAGAAACAGTATATACATTTTACATTTATTCCACATAACTGCAGATGATCTCTTTCATGAGGAGTAAGAGTTTGAGGGTTCAAAGGACATAGATTTGGGTGACGGTTGATTTCTGTCGACGTAAAACAGAGAAATACATATCTCATGAGTTCTGTGGCCTTATAACTCAACCCCTCGGTCACTTGCAGTATGCCTATGATGGAATGCACTTTTAACCCACCGAGGATATCTGTTGACACGATGACGCACAAGAGTGAAGGTTTTGATTATGTCACTAAAACGTAGAGACGACGCTACCGGCAATATACTACAAAAGTATGTAAAGAATGTAGTTATAGATTTTGTGTATAGTAAAGTTTTCTTTTTCTTTTTTCTTATTAGATAGTTTTTACAGATATGTCATCCCTTTAATTCCCAATTCCAAACATTGCTAAAGGTAACATAATTTCTTCGGGGGAATGTAGGGACATATTATCAAGAACGGCGTTAAAATGATTGCTGTTTAGCGGGAGCATACTGCCGCTAAAGTGGCGATAAGGGGCTTGATAATATGCCCTTGTGAGTTCCCATAGAAGCCCAGGTTCTCGTGTAAACCCGGTAAAAAATAAAACAAGCATTGGTAATGCAATTGGGGGTGGGGGGGGTGGAAAGTAGAAAGTAGTCTGTGCAGTAAAGGTGCCAAAGACACAAATGAAGACATGTCCATCATAAGGAGGGTCTAACAAACCTACAACCAATCTGAACTGGCATTTGAAACACAATCCAATGAAAACTATGAGTGGAGAGTGGGTGGAGCTGCCACGAAGATTCCACACTATAGTGTATGCTGCATGCCTCAACAAGACAGCGCAAGCGCTGCTTAGGTGAGACCTACAAATGACACTATCCTGGAGTTCTTTTGTTTTGTTTCCTGTGAGGCGTGGGTACACATTTTTAGGAAATTTTTAACTAGAATAATTGGGATAATGGTGTTGAAAGTTGTGCTGTGATGCACACATGGATATTACTATCGACAAGGTCCTCTTGGCTTTGCATGCTAGTGCTGGGGGGCAGGCCCATGGACCTGATGGTGTGCCGATAGATACTTTGAAATTTCTTACTGAATTATGGGGCCCTATTCTTACAAGAGTGTTCAATGTAGCTGCTGTCAACACAATCCCACCCTCATGGGGTACTTCTATTATTGTACAAATCTACAAAAAGTGCCTCAACCAGACCCTAAATACGGCCATCCTAATTCGCTCCTGGACTTCTCGGTGATAGTGATGAGTAGGATCCTACTGAGAAGGCTGGAGGAATCGGTACAAGAATACTCTATTTTATCACCATCCCAGTTTGGCTTCAGAAAGGGACTTGGAACTACTGAGCAATGTGTCCTGCTGATAGGGAAATAAACTAGAGCCAAACAATGCACTCTTTATCTTTGCTCTGCAGACCTAAGTAGCGCCTTTGATTTAGTTGACCATACCATTCTTTGGTTATCATTGATTTCCCTTGGTGCTCCCAAGCCAATTATAGGTTCCTTCGCATGCCTCTATGAGAATGTATCCAGAAAAATTATTTTTGGCTAACAGGGTGAATGCTTAACCCACTTTTAAATTGGGGCAAGGCATTCATCAAGGTTTGTGTCTTGGCCCCTTCACTCTTTTCTCTTTTTATGAATGGAGTGAATAACTTTCTGCATTCTTTGCAAACTGATGCTCCCTGTTCTGCTGTGCATTCTATACCAGTGTTGTTAAATGCTCACAACGCTGTTTTATTGTCTAGGACCCAGGTTGTTCTACAGAAATTGATGAGTGCCGTTGGGCACTTTATGTCTTCTATAAAAATGATGATGAACAAATCTAAAACTTTTACAATGATTTGTGGGAAAAACAAACAAAAAATGCAGAACTTTTTTTATTGACAATACCCCAATTGCTAATTTAAATTCTTTTTGCTATTTGGGGCTTTTGTTCACGGGTAATGGTTCTGGAGCACAACAGATACTTGGGGGCAGATTTACAAGCCCCATGCAACACTTCTGTGTAGCAGTTGCGTAACTTTTGTGATGCAGCGGCGGTGTAAAACAATGCAGCCAATTTACAACGTGACGCATCTACATAGATGCATCATGTTGTAAAGCCCTGAATCACATTATACCTGCATCTGATATATTGTATGAGGTGTGAGCAATCCCACACAGGAAAGCCTTGTAGAAGTGAGGCAGTGAAATCTACAAGATTTCACTGTGTCACGTCTGGGACGTCACTTTGTCAAAACCTTACGCCTGCTTGAAGCATGCATAAGGAGTGATGCAGTGTAGTGGGAATAGCCCTCAAAATGCATTGCTGGAGTTGCGTTTTGCTTGTGACACGACTCCAGTAATGCGTGACTTTTGCCCCAACAGATGCATCAGAATATCTGACGCCTCTGTCAATTCTATTTTGAATACAGCGCATCCATGGTGGTATTAGGGTTTCTCAGGGTGGGGCAGGGAAAGTGACGCATCTCTACAGATGTGTCACTTTCATGTAAATCTGCCCTTTCATGCCAAAGCCAAAATTTGTAGAAATGCTAATGTGATTTTTAGGCTCTCATCTAAGTTAGGTAGCCGACCAGGTAGAGAAAAGATGGATATATTTAATGTTAGAGGGGTGGCTTCTGCTACTTATGGGGCTGTTCTTTGGTGTTTTGCTCCCAGTACAGCAGTGCCTGTCAAGGAAAATAGTTTCTTTAGATAATTACTTTGCCCTTCTGTTTCCGCCTCAAACGTTATTGCACATTAGCAGGTTGACATACAGTACTTGGAGAATATCCTTTTGGTAATACCTCTGCTAGTATGGTTTTCTCTATGGGCAGATTTACCAGATCAATTATCCTAGATTGTCTCAATCTGCATAACGTTTCATGTATCCCCTGGCTTGCGTATATTAATTCCTTTTTCAGTACATTGTTTTGATTGTCCATATGGTCGGCTCCCAAACAAGTGTTATCACTCACTACGAATACTATTAAATTAACCCATTTACAGCATTGATGGGAACGGCGAATGGACATTGAAATGATAAAATTTACGGTTGTCTTTTACATGTTACTTGATCGAGAGGAGGGTTCAAAAAATTATTTATCTTGTGTCACTAATCTGCAGCACCATTTTGTTTTGACAAGACTCACATTTCGTTTCGTGCATCACAATACCAAATATGAAGTCCTGTCCTTCAATCCCTTAGCCCATGTGATGGTCGAAGTAAACAGAGCATATTGCACTTTCCGTTGTGTTGTAACTTTTTCTAAGCTAGAGGCATTTTTATCTTAAACCTCTTCTTTTTGCCCGGAATATTAGGGCACGATTACGAGTTTGACACCATTGTGCCGGCTCTCCTCCAGTACAGCTGTGCCAAACATGCGCAAGGACCGCCTGGCGTAATATGAGTTGAATGAGTGCAATTCTTAATACATCTCTTCCTATGACAGTGCCTGGCAAACTGGCTCTGCACTGGGAACGGCCAAAAAGTGCAAGCACATCATGGACGAGGACGTCCATGCCATGCTGGAACTTTGTGGGAATACAGACAGGGGAGCACATGCTGGGCCTCCCTGAATGTATCACCAAGGAGAGGTGGACATGGAGGCTCTGTAGGCCCCTTTGTCTCTGCACCACAAGCCTTTTCATGGCGGGGCTTTGCTATGAAATGGCTTGCCGTGCAGGAACTCGTAATATGCTGAGTGGGACTGCGCCAGTCACCGCTCATTATATTGTCTTACGGAGCCACTGTGCCACCACTGCCAGGGAACAACTGTTCCCTGGCGCAGCCGGCGATCCGCCACCGATGCGAACGTGAACGTTGTAACAGCTGTGCCACCACGAGTCTGGTGGTCAGAAGACCGCCAGACTCGTAATGAGCCCCTTTGATCTTATAATGTCGCCTTGATGTTTTTTCTTGCATTAAATGATTCTTTTGTAGGTTTTAATGTTGCTCTTTTTATCCTGAAGGCCATTCATTTGAGAAAAGTGTCATGTATTAGTTAACACCCTGATTTTAGAATTCTGTAATGATTATATAGCAATGATGGACTGTTTATTTTGTGTTTCTTGGATATGTCAAATCATTGTCTTAATTAATATGTCTGTTATTGGGACATGCTTTATACTGTTCTTGTCATATGTTTTATGTACTTGTATTGCTATTTTGAACAAGCCGAATAAAGATTATGAATCAAATTAAATTGCTTTTACTTCACAGCAGTGTACCACTTATATAACTTGTGGTGACTTGTTGACAAGTTGCTCCTGAGGATCACTCACAAAGTGCTTAACTTCACACTTGCCTTATGCCGATGGATCATTTGTGAATTGCTGTTTGTCTCAACCCAGCCTTGAATCAAAAGGCATTCCCCCACCTACTCAATAGCTGCAATTAAGTAGGACTGCTTTCTTTGCATCCACATGTTTCATAAGAATCTCCCCAACACCTAACTTCTGACAGTCTTTAGTGTTTTAACTAATGAGAGATTTTTTGTTAGCTTGAGGATTATTATTCATAATATTCCCCCACTTTTAGGTGCACTTGTTTAATGCAGTGCAGTGATTAAATCACACCCATATCTGTGTTTGACTGCAAAGGTATATAGTCCCTCTCAGCCACCTGCATGTCTAGCTTGTGTACAGCTCCCTAGTCTCTAACCAGTACCACCTCTATGTAGCTGCACATACTGCTTGCTATGCATGTCATGTACTCATGCACTTAGCCCGCCTCTGCAGTCTTTTGGCATCCAGTTGCCACTGCTTGGCCACCACTCAAATCATTTCTGTCAAACTCACCTTCCAGGTTGTGCTGCTTATAGACTGCATCCATTCAATGACCTGGAGCACCCCTCCAATAATCACCCAAAACAACGCTCTCCGATCTGCAACTAGACCACACCAACCAATGCTCTTCTCATGCATCAGTCTATGTGCCTTAATGGAGGAAACACAATTTCTTCAAATCCCCATTTGTTTAGGCAAAAGAAAGGCAATTAAAGCATTTTTTGTTCAAGGTCATGAGCTCTGAAACAGTCGTACTATAGTCATGAGGAAAATTACAACCCTGTGTACATTTAATTCCTACTTATCTCTCATACATGTACATGAGTTTATAACAAAATTATGAGGAATTTACAATAATAGTGAAGCATTATTGTTCAACTGCAAGTCGTTTTGTGGTCACAAGCAAGCATAGAAAAAGTCACAGACTTGAAAAAGAGATCATGCCTCAGGCTGATTTATTTATTGTTTATTTTCAATTAGGTAATATCAAGAAATGTTACATCAATTAGCGAAAGAGAAATAGAGCACATTTGCTTTAAAATTTATCATAAATAGCATACATGGTTGACTTGCCTATCTATATTCAGAAGAAGAACCATCCTAAATAAATAGATCATGCATATTTCATTAATCTTAGCATATAAGATAAACTATCTATAAACAAATAAATACCTACTGTATACTCCTAAAAGGTACCTAGTATATGTAAAACGCAGAGCTTTCTTCTTGAAATGGTAGAAATTGCCTAATTAAATCAGATTTAATTTTTGATTATTTCGCTTGGCAGAAATAATTTCTAACACCAATTGAAGTTTGCCAGCCATTGCACAAAAGAAAGTACAACTGGCGATTTTCAAAATTGAAGAATTATTGAATGTGCAATGGATATGGAAATTAATAAGAATTTACATCCTGCACTTATGTCTGTGAAATTAGGTAAATTCTAATTAGGTAAATTCTAAAGTCAAATAACTGAATCCAAACTAGCGACACATGGACAAGCAAAGAAGATATGTGACCAGTCACCCATTGCATCAGACCAACATTGAAATTATTCATCCAATATAGATAGAAAAAGGTGTGGAGAATATTAAAGCATCTACTCTGAAAAACCTCCAATAGTTTGAGGTTGGCTGTTCTAAACTATTTATATCTGAATAATGAACCTTCATTGAATAGGCAAGAAATTGCAGCCAGTTTGTTTTTTAATTTCATCCCAAAAACTTGTAAACACCAATATTTGTATATTTTGATGAAGAAGTCTATACCAATATCCAAACCTTATTATTTAAGATAGAATAGTGATTTTAAAATTAAACCCACATTATCAACCATGCACACAGGCCTCGCCAAACACAACACACGGCCAGTTATCCTGCCTCTACTGCCGCCAGACCCTCACCACCACAATGGCCCTCAACACCGCCGACGCCCCAGATGCCAACAACAAAGACTCCCTGAGATGCGTCCTCCAAAACGTGCGCTCCGTACACAAGCATGCCACGGAAAACTGGAACCTTCTTGACTCCCTCTCACCCTACCACGCCTTCTTCACAGAGACTTAGACAAATTCCTCCTCTGCACCCGACATCAACATCGCCATCCCAGATGGATACAAGATCCAAAGGAAGGACAGCCTCAACCACCCAGGAGGGGACCTAGCCATCGCCCGGAAAAGCACCTTCCACCTCATTACCTCCAGCAAAACGTTCCCCACCACTGAACACCTGCATTTCAAGTTGCAGATCACCCCCAAGGCACACTCCGAGGAACCGTGGTCTACAGACTCCCCGGCTCCCGGGCACCCTTCCCCATCACCATCACCGACTTCATCGCACCCCACACCATTGCATCGACAAACTACATACTCATCCGAGACCTGAACTTCCACCTAGACAACCCCATTGACCCCAACTCCGCCACCCTCCATGACAACCTCGCCAGTATCGGACTCAAACAACTCGTCACCACACCGACCCATCGTACAGGACACACCCTCAACCCCATCTTCACCAAAGGAAACAGCATCCAGTTCAGCCACACAACGCAACCCCCATGGACCGCTGACTACTGCGTACACCTCATCATCAACAAACCTAGGGCACAGAAACTGACGCCAAGCCCGCCGTGAAGGAAAAGGAGCAAAGTCACCGACGAGCAAATTAACTCCACCCTCACCCGGGACAGCCACACCTGGACTGCAGACGCCAACAGCGCAGCTAGAGAACTGCATACTTGGATCTCCAACTGCGCAGACGAGCTCGCCCCACTACGCAACCCAGACAAGCAATGCCCCAGGAAAGCCGCCTGGTTCACCACCGCCCTCCAGGACACCAGGCACATCTGCAGACACCTGGAGAAGAACTGGAGAAACACCAAGACAGCAGGAAACTACACCATCTACAAGACACCATGACGGACTACCACAACCAAATCGGAACCACCAAAAGGAACTTCATCCACAACAAAATCCTCGCCAACTCCACCAATTCCAATGAACTCTTCAGCGTCATCCAGGAATTCACCAACCCGCGCAGCGAAGCCACAGACAGCACCCCTTCCCAAGAACTCTGCAACAAGCTTGGAACATTCTTCCACCACAAGATTAAAAAAGCCTCTACAACAATTTCACTGACCGTCCTCTAGACACCACAACCATCTCCAGCTAGACACCCCTAACGACTGAAGACAATGCCTCAACCATGAAAGGCATCCACTCGGGGGCTTCCATCCACCTCTGCCCTACTCACATCTACCGCCATCGCACGAGAACTGAAACGCACCATCAACACCACCTTTGAAACAGGCACCTTCCCGGAAATCTGGAAACATTCAGAAGTCAGGCCTCTACTCAAAAAGCCAACAGCGGACCCCACCGACCTCAAAAACTAACGGCCCATCTCGCTCCTCCTCTTCGCAGCCAAAGTCACATGAAAACTGGTCAACAAAGAACTGACAAGGTTCATTGAACAGAACTCCATCCTCGACCCAACCCAATTCGGATTCCGAAGCAACCACAGCACGGATACTGCCCTACTCGCTGCCACAGAAGATATCTGCACCCTCCTGGATCAAGGACACTCAGCAGCCCTCATCCTACTTGACCTATCAGCTGCGTTCGACACATCTCTCAATGCACACTAGTCACCAGACTACATGACTCCGGAATACAAGGAACAGCCCTGGACTGGATCCGATCGTTCCTCACCGGAAGAAGCCAGAGAATCAGTCTACCTCCCTTCCTTTCTGATCCTAGAGAAATCACCTGCGGAGTCCCACAAAGATCATCACTGAGCCTGACCCTCTTCCATATCTACATGGCCCCCCTCGCAACCATCGTACGAAAACATGGCCTCAGCATCGTATTCTATGCCGATGACACCCTCCTCTCCCTCAACCGAGACCCCACCACCGCCAAACTCAATTTCCAGAAAGGAATGCTAGAAGTCGCTGATTGGATGACCAACAGCTGCCTGAAACTCAACACTGAGAAGACAGAATTCCTCGTCCTTGAAGCCACCCCTTCAGCATGGAACAGCACCTGGGTGCCAACCGGCCTCGGGAGCCCACCTACCCCCGCAGGCCATGACAAGAACCTGGGCATCATCCTCGACTCCTCACTCACCATGAACCGACAGGTCAACGCAGTCACATCCAGCTGTTTCAACACCCTCCGCATAGTCCGTAAGACCTTCAAATGGACCCCCCTGTCAAGAAAGACAGTCACCCATGCACTCATCACCAGCAGACTGGACTATGGAAAGACACTCTAGACGGGCATCAACAAGTCCCTACTTCACAAACTCCAGACCATACAGAAAGAACACTGCAGCCAGACTCGTCCTTGGCATCCCCCTACAAGAACACATCAGCCAACATATAGGCTCCACTGGCTCCCCGTAGAGAAAATATCACCTTCAAAATCCTTACTCACGCCTACAAATGCCTAAACAACAATGGACCTGAATACCTCAACGAGAGAGTCAACTTCGATGTACCCAAAAGAAACCTCCGATCCTCCAACCTCACACTAGCCAAAACCCACTAGCCAAAACCCAGCGCATCCACAGAGCCAGAGCAGGCGGAGGATCCTTCTCCCACATTGCAGCCAAGACATGGAACGAGCTATCGGTAGACCTCAGACGCGCCCCCTCCCTGAACACCTTCAGAAAGACCCTCAAGACCTGGCTCTTCAGCTAAGCAAACCAGTGTACAATCCCCCCCCCCAGCCCCCAGTGCCTTTAGACCCCCACGGGTGAGTAGCACATTTACAATTCCCCTGATGTATTAATTGATTGCTTGATTGATTGATTGACTGAACCAAGGATTAGGGGTATGACTTGAAAATTAAACTGTAGCACCATTAATATAAGATATAAAGATATCAGTTAATTTGTTCAAAAGAAGGAGTGCACCTTCAATCCCCATAAAAGAGAATGCAGCTGAACCACAGCCTGGTCATACATTATAACAGTTCCCATGTCTACTAGGAATCATTTAAAATGAAATGAAATTAAATTAAATTCTAGCTCTTAATTGTTTTGCTGGACAAAACCAAATCGCAATGTGGAAAATCAACCAAAGAGATGAATTCATGGCAAACTGGGATCTTATATTTGAGCTGAAGCTCCGATTTATGAAATATCAAAGCATATATAATCTTGTATTTAGTTTTCTTCAGACATTTTGATGTTTTCAGAAAGACACGCTGGTGGATCACTAATTTCTTGATCATCAAATCAAGAAAATAATTATCATAAAATAAATAGGTAAATAAATAAGGGGCAGACATGTTATCTAATAGCTTAGCTTGATAATAAAGTTTTACATGAGGTAAATCAAGGCCCCTCTGCTCCATAAATAATTGCAATTTTTGATTGAGATATGGGTATATTAGTTGCCCCAGATAACATTTCAAATCATAATATCAATTTGATTTAAATAATGTTTTGTGAAGTAACATTAAAAAATAATGTCAATTAGAAAATAGTCTTTTGTTTATTGGGACATACGAAAATCAAAAAGAAATAGTGGTAGGATAGGCATCTTAGCGAGGGCAACCCTTCCCTTAATAGAATTTGTTGCCATTGCTCGAAAACCCTACATACTTTATTCAAGGCCGATCCATAATTTAACTTAAATACATCCAAATAATCGGAAGCAACAAGAATCTCTAAATATCTAATTGAACTGTTAGAAGAAAATGACCCCATTCATTGTGGAGGATCAAGCGATGTTACATTAAATGTAAGATTCTAAGACTTACTATCATCGATATTATAATTACCTATCAATGTGAAATATTTACTTATATTGCTTCCCCTTCGCATTATATCATCAGCAAAACATTTTTAATTTTGATATGCTAGAGGAAGGAGATGAAATTAGCTCATCATCACAAATCAATCATAGTCATTAAGCGATCAATAAAAAAAGGTGAACGAAGAGGGGACCTGGGACATCCCTGGTTAGTACCCTAAGAAATGTTTATTCTCTCCAACCCTTTTTAATTCATGAGGGTCCCAGCAGAAACATCTGAGTATATACATTTTTAAAAAGGTGCATACATTGACGAGGAAAATAAAAAATTTAAGAATATGAAAAACTGCAAACCAAGTGACTAAATCAGAAGCTTTATTGGCATGGATCATGGTGACTGCGGCATTAGAATTATTTTTAAACGGTTGTCTGAATCAGAAAATGTAGGTTAATTGAAATAGATCTTTGAGGAGACAAACCATTTTGGTTGTTATGAAGCAGTGGGAATGATGCAGCAGGCCAATATTTTAGTGAATAGCTTCTGATTGGCATTAACCAGACAAATTGGCCTGTAAAAAGGAATTATTTACTCTTTTTTTTATAAAGTTGCACCACTATAGCATCAAACAATGATGCTCTTATTTAAACCCCACAATTAGTTGAAAAGTTCAATCAGAACATCTTGGAGTTGAGGGAAGAACCAGGGCCGGCTCTAGGCTCACGGAGGCCCTGAGCAGGTAGTGTAGGTAGGGGGCCCGTGGGCGCCAAATCCCTGCCAGGGGCCGCCACGCAAATATGTATCTAAGGATATATATTGGCGTGGCGGCCCCTGGGGTTTGGCGGACCTGTGCAGGTGCACAGCTTGCACATGCCTTAGGCCGGCCCTGGAAGAACTCTTTATATACCTTAACGGAAATGCCATCACTACCACTGGTTTCATATTTTCCCATTGTATTCAAAACGTTTTTGATCTCATGTAATGGGAGAGAGCAATGATTCTTGTGACAATTTAGGGAGATGAACTGATGCTTTCTAAAAAATCCATCTAGGAGTTGGAATGAAATCATAAGCAACCTGTATTTCTACAGTGAATAGAGAATGAACTGAGAAACCATTTGCCACAATACAAGAGATTTTTCTTTGCAGAGATTGATATATTAGAAAGAATTCTAGGATGTAGGTGCTACTAATTGCTCAGAAAAGCATTGATGTTGTCTTGATAGCGCATTGCTAAGATGCCCAACATGTATACAATCTTAAGTCTCTATACAAAGCATCCAGTTCAGGGACCTGAGAAATGCATTGTTAATTGTGACTCTGCTGCAATAGAAGCATGCGATCATCAATAGGGCCATAGTAGTTAATACATTTAAGCTGTTTTGAATAAAGTGTTGCATTATCCAAAGCCATATTCATGAATGAACTACCAGTTACATTCCCATGTAAAAATAAAAATACCCCTATAAGCAGGACCTGCTGCCATAAAAATTGTATGAAAAAAATAAAAAAAGGTCAAACATATTTGGATTGTTGGATAAAGGTGGGTCTCTCCATTTATATTACAAGCTATGATATTAATAACTCCAAACATCCAATACAGATATATCAGCTCTTTCCAAACACCACCTCAAGGAAATGTTTTAAAAAAAACATATTTTTGTTTAGCACCTAGTGACCGCCCTCCCAACGAAGCTCTCTGGAAATCAACCCTTCCTTTGTGTTGCTTCTAAAAGGCAATTTTCCATCATTACCCTTAGATCAAAACCCAACCCATATTGAAGGTGCCACGTAGTAGCACCCTGAGTGCCAAACTTAATAGAAAAAGAGCACCCATTGCCTGTCAGGCACTGGGCTACCTAAAAACATCAAAAATCACCAAAACCTTTACTGAGTATATCAATAAAAACGTAATGAATGCATCAATAAATCAATCCCCCATAAAAGAATCCATCTGTAAATCAGGTACACCCACAGCACCTAATGCTTTTACCCAGAAATCGCTATCAAAGTGTGACATTTAGAATAATTAAATGTAGCAGGGAGAGCACTAAAATCAAACATTTCAATATGTTGAAAAAGACCATCAATGTTTTTCATTTTTAAGATTTCTTTAGAATGTTATGTTAATTTATGCTATAATATGGCCGTATGTAGAGTTCACTATCACCCAGGAGGGTATTCTGGTGCTAAAGTCATAAGCCTCTGGAAACGAACTTCATGTAAAATTTTCAATTTTGATTGTTGAAAGAGATAAGGTTAGGCACCTGCTGCTTTGAATTATTTTAACATCTCCTTAAATTCTTTCCTAGCAATAGTAATGTCGGAATGAAACAGAAACTCGAATTCTTCGGGTGCCCCAACATATTTGTTTAAAATATCCTTGGCCAGAATTTATTCTTTAGTCCAGTAATCAGCAAAGTTCACTAAGATGGTGAGTTAATATTTGACCTGTGGCATTTGTTGACCTGGGACCCTATTAAGAGGTCATCTATTTTTAAATCAAGTTCCTATTGAGTTGAATTACTCTCCTTTCTTTTCTTTTTCCTCTATTACACCCACAAAATGTAGGTTTGTTCAGCAAGAATGGTTTTCCAGCTTCTCGTGTTGTAGAGAGGATCTTTTGGAATTGTAAATTCTTATTATCTCTTATTTCAAGCAAAATTCTCTCTATTGTTTGACTATGCATAGTAAGAGCAGATTGCACCCCAGTATTTTATGGCTAGTAGCCTGCACATTATTAGGAGCCGGTAAATGTGTGCAAGTCATAGCCCAGTATAACGTTTCATGTGCTAACAATGTATCTTCAAATCTTTGCTGTTCAGATCTAATTGCCCCACAGTAGCAGCCGCCTACTTGCAACTTGTTTTGAAATCACTTTAAATTCAAAAACAAAAATTAGATTAGGCAAAAAGTGGGATCAGGCCCAGACTGGGTTGTAGTAGACCGTGGCTTTGACAACTACTTAAGTGCATTAAAGGTCCATTTGAAATCAACACTTCACTGCTGCTCATAGACACCAATAAAGAAGAATGTTTTTCTGCTCAGAGTTATACATTGGTGGCATGAAAGAATTACCTATTATTGGTTTCAGATGACTAAGTGAGTACATTTGAATATAAATTTGCCAATACTTAATACCAGTTTTAAGCTGATGTTTTCTTGACCATTGCTTTCTCCTGAGGGACACAACTCTGTCGAGTAGAACTTTTTTTATGAGTTCAGAAGCATTTTTGGCCTTTAAAGGAGTGGTGCATCATAGGTAGGTCTTCACTAATAAAGCTTAACAAATATGAAAATATCCAGTCTATAGTGTTCCACTACAATGTGAGATGTACGTCACTGGCCAAAATGTGGACACAATGACACTGTAACCTCAGCAAGCACCTCAGAAGTCCGCACCCAAAATGCAAGCCTTAGCGGTAAAATAAAATGCAATGTTGCTGCTACCCACCCCAACTTCTTGCATTAAATTTGCTTCAAGAAGCTTAGGTCCATGTTGATTCTTCAGTAGATCAGTATCTGCTTCATGGCTCATGTTCCAAGAGACTTTGGTTAATGGTATTTGATTACTTAAAAGGATTTTCACTCTTTTAGAAACCTTCACAGCCCCATTTCCACTTGGCATGCTATAATCCATTGGATGCCTTCTTGAGAAATTTCAGGCTCTATCACCAACACAGAGATTTACTAATGAGCAAGATTACTCTAGTCTAAGCAACAGAGTCTATCATGATTGTAGACATTAAAAGTCAGTAGGTCCGATTTCACTGCATCCAGCAGATTATCACCATCATAAGTAGTACCGACCACATCATCACTGGAGTAACAGGTGCTTGCTAGCATTCCTCAAGAAGCACAGGCATATCTTGGCATGTGGCTGCATGTACAGGAAACCATTCATATGTTACTGGAAACAGAGAAAATATACAGTTTCTTGGACCAATAAATTAGGAAACCCCATCAGCTAGCCGACTTTGACCTCTGAATATAAGCTCTCTTCTGGAAGTGGTCTTGGTTTGCTTTCCGGCTTGGCTCTGGAGAAGCGTATGGACGCATATTGAATGTTGTCATTTCTGAAATTCGCATACATATCTTCATCTTTAGAGTCTCTTGCATTGGCACCAGAAGGTGGACTGTTTTCAGTCCTGGGACCCTACAGAGAATACAGAAAAGTGGGGGAAAGAGCAGCAAGTTAATTATGGGGACAAAGATGTATAACTGGAAGCAATAATAAAGCTCTAAAACCAGGAAGTTCTCACGACTCTTCATTTTTTTAAACGTTTTAATAAATCATTAACAGTACATCAAACCTTGTAAATATGTTGTGAAATTAATGTGCACACAATTAGACTGTATGCGTCACAATGTGTTCATTAGACTGCAGTTATGACCATGATTTTGTTTATTTCCCTCTATAAATTCTGCATGAGGCTGCTTTTTATTAATCGACAGATTGGTAACTCACTTGTTACATCATCCTAAAGAGCATCATGTTGGTCTACACTATCTACATTTGAAAACATGCTATCCCTTGTTTCGCACATCAGCTGCTTTCTTCACGCAATTTAGGTTAACAAACTTTTCTAGCAGTATCATTGTTGTACATGTAAGCAATGAAAATAAATCTACAATTTGAAGTGTACATAAATGACATGAATTATTATTAAGCCTTATTACTGCTCTCATTCATTACAAAATGGAGATCTTTGCTGAAGTGGCAATGACAAATCTCTACATGCAAAAAAGTTTCTAGTAGTAACTTTACACTTGTAAATCCATTTCTAACTGACTCAATCCCCTTTAGGGTGTTGAGACAAGCAATTTTGCAACTTAAAGAAAACATGCACTATGAAATGGTGAATGGCACCAAAATGTAAAGTTACTACAAGGTGTAGTAGTAAGTTTACGCACAAGCAAATCTACATGTGCAAATTATCATTTGTGATTAGGTCTCAAGATGTCTGGACCCAATACAGAAGGCATGCTAAAAAATGTCATGTGGGTGAGCATATGCAGCAGGCATGCTCTACTTACTGGAGAGCTAATAGGCTGGCATATTGCCATGCTAGGCAAAGAACCAAGTCAATTAAAACAAGATTGCAACCACTGAGAGGTGTGTGTTTTTGTCTCATCACTTCTGACACAAATGACAGTGTCACCAAGGACACCTAACTCTAGTTCCCCTCCTTGAAAGATTACTCTTGTGCTTAATTCCTGGCCAGAATCCAACACAGACAAACTCTGTGTGGGAAATCAGATTGTCTTGATGTGTTTACTGTAAAGAGGTCCTTCTGGCTCAGTCATGGAAGTCATGGAAGTGTTTTGGGGAACCAACTGAAATTGGTTGAAATAGACTTGTTTCCTCTGGATGGGGCGTTTTCAAATGACCTTTCTGGCCATGCCTTGGTTCAGTTTGATTTAACAATTGCTAACAAACTCGTCAGCTCATCTGGAGGGACTAATCTTTCTCAACAATCCCCTCTGGTCTAAAATTAAGACCATAGGGAAACGTAAACAATTGTTGGTCTTGGTTCTGCCAATTATAAACCCAATAGAGCTGTCCACTACTTTTGAGCAGACAATACCTCAAGATAGCTACAGTACATCCTCTACTATGTCACTGTCAGAGTTTCTTATATAGCGCAACTTATCACCGTAAGGTCTCAAGGCGCTTGCAGAACAAGGAACTGGAAAGAGGATGACAAACAGAGGAAAAAAAGAGATTAAACAACACAGGGGGTCCTACTTGGAAAAAGCCAGGTTTTCAGTGCTTTACGGAATTTCTGGTGCTCCACGATGGAAAGTAGGTAAGTGGGCAATTTATTCCAGAGTGTGGGGGCAAGGTAGGAGAACGAGCGTTGGCCGTACCTGAAGGAACACACGCGGGGTTGTGTCAGCAGAAACTTATTGCCAGACCTTAAGGGTCTTTTCTGAACATACCAAGTACGTTTTTTTTTAAGGTAGCGAGACCCTTTACTGTATAGTGCGTTGTGGGCCAAGCTCAAGATCTTAAATTGGCTCCTTTGCTGGAAGGGAAGCCAGTGCAACTTTTCCAGACACGGCGAAGAAGCAGTCCTAGGTGGCATGTCCAACACTAGTCTGGCGGCAGTATTCTGCAGAATCTGCAGCTTTGCCAGTAAATCCCCGTTCAGGCCATGGTACAGGGCGTTACCATAGTCAAGACGACTAATGATAAGGCCCTGCACCAAAGGTATTCTTGCCTCAATGGGGAGCCACCTAAAGATTTTCCTGAGGCGGCGCATTATTCCGTAGCAGGTGCCCGTCATCTTGGCTACATGATTTTTCATGGACAGAGTGCTGTCAATAATTATTCCCAGGTTGCGGACGGCCGTCTTGGGGGTGGGGCATATCCCCAATTCGGCGGGCCACCATTCCCGGGTCCAGCACTTCTCAGCCTTGCCAAACAGGATGATTTCTGTCTTATCAACGTTTAGTTGGAGCTTGTTATCTCGCATCCAGCTGCTGATCTCAACCATGCAGTTTTTAAAGCGAGTGCAGGTGTCAGTGGAATCTGCACTGCACGTGATCAGCAGCTGGGTGTCATCAGCATATGACACAGTTTTAAAGCCAAATGATTTATTAATTTTAGCCAGAGGAGTCAGGTATAGGTTGAAGAGCAGCGGGCTCAAAATCGACCCTTGGGGCACCCCCACAGTCACGGAGCGACTGCCGGAGACCAGGGAATCGACTTTAACGGTGGTGAGGCGGTCGGTGAGGTAGTCCTCAATCCACCCCAGGGCCCCCCCTCTGACACCTATCTCGCACAGCTGATGTTTCAAAATGCCGTGGGAAATGGTGTCAAAGGCCGCGGAGAGATCCAGGAGGATGAGGATGGCCGAATTGCCCCCATCCACCGCAAGTCTGATGTTATCCACTATCTCAACGACAGCCGTCTCAGTACTGTGGGCGGCCCGAAAACCAGACTGAGAGGGGTCAAGAGCACCACACGCTTCAATATAGGCCGTCAGCCGGTTGTTAATAAGAAGCTCCAACACTTTACCAAAGAAAGGTAACAGCGATATTGGCCGATAATGGGACGGTAGAGTCGGATCATCCGAGGGTTTCTTCAGAATGGGCTTTACTTGGGCGTGCTTCCATTTAGTGGGGACGTGCGCTTGCTCGAGCGAAGCATTGAATATGGCTGTAAGGAGTTCTGCAAGCAGGGGCATTATTTTTGTACAACGGCGGGGAGGGAATGGGTCCATAGGCGATCCTGATTTTATTTTACTAAGGCCTTTCAGGGTTTCATCAACGGTGATGGGGGCAAATTCAGTCAAATGGAAGGCTTGGCTGCAAGCCCCCTCCGGCAAGGACGTTACCGGATTCATATATAACGGGGGTTGATTCGAGTCTGAAATAGGGAAGGCAGAATATATGTTTTTGATTTTATTCTCAAAGAAATTCGCCATTGACTCAACCCATTCTATAGAAGGGCTAAACAAAGAGTTCTCAACGCGAGGGGACGTGAATTCCTTTAATATCTTATATAGCTCCTTACTAGAACTCGCCGCAGTGTTTATTCGCTGCGACAGGTAAGTCTTTTTCGCTATTTTTATATTTTTCATATAGCTGAGATGGAGCCGCTTGTACTTAGCTTTGTCCATTTCCATTCTAGATGTCCGCCAGTGTCGTTCCGCAGCTCTACTAGCCAGTTTTTCGTTTTTTAAACTGGCCGTAAACCATGGAGATGCTGTCGATTTTACTTTAACTGTAGTTTCCGGAATGGCTTGGTCTAAAGCTTGTAGTATAGAGGACTCCAAATTGGTTACCATTTGCTCTAAAGAAGAAAAAGGGCAATCTCCAGGTTTAAAATGGGCTTGGAATACTTGCGGTGTAAGTTTATGCCATGGGCGAATCCGCACTCTGACATTGTTCACGGGGGGAACTAAAATATTATACGAAAAACTAAACTTTAAAAGATAATGGTCCGTCCATATCATGGGGAGAGGATCTTCCATATGAATTTTAGGACAACTGGTAAAGATTAGGTCAAGAGAGTGGCCTGCACGATGAGTGGGGCCCTTGACTCTTTGTGTGAGACCCAAGCTTTCCATTGTGCCAATTAGGAGACCAGTCTCTGGATCTCCAGAGAGTTCTCCATGATAATTGAAATCACCCAGGAGGATGAAATTCTCAGAGGCCAGGGCATGGGCCACTATTGTTTCAAGTATTAGGTTAACAAGGCCTGTTTTGCTGGTCGTCAGTCTATAAATTAAAGCTACACGCCAACTCTCCATTTGGGAAAATTGTAAATTCACTATTCACTACTAGACCATTGTCGTAGCATTTCCCTGTGTTAATAATTTCATGTATAAATTATAGCAGTGAATAATAATTTTTATGTTGGATTCCAATTAAAAAACTGCTGAACTCACATGATTACGGTTGAAACAAGTTTAAAATCATAAATAATGTAATTTAGTTGTGCCACCTATTTAACCCCTTCACCGCAGCGTGAATTTCGCGGAGGCGCAGGGGGCAGGGCTGGGCCTGGCGCCGCGGTGTGTGCTCATGATGGCGGGGAGCCATCCGAACTCCGTCCACTAATTAGTTCGCCCACACAGGCAGCGAATTCATTGCGCACGGGCCCGAACGGCAGTGTTCGGACGGCTCCCGGGAGTCATGAGCACACACCTACCATGACTCATGACGGCCGGGAGCCATCATGAGCACGGAAGCAGTTAAGAAAAGGTCATATTGGATCAAAGGGATGCTGTTCTGATGCTGTTTTGTCATTCACTCCTGTATTCACCTCTTCCATCTCCTGCCCCTGTCACATCCTCTCTTCACAAGCTCTGCAGAGCAAAGACAAACTGATGTAATGAGTTTTTCTGTTGAATTAACTTCCTAGTGCTGCTAACTATAGCAATTATAAATCCCTTCGGTTGTAGTTCCATTACGGGAGCTAGTCTTATTAATTTATGTGAATGATGATTCTGCTATTTCTCTAATTTGTTACACAGCGATTGTGTATATGATCCCCTTGGTGTTTTGGGTAAGACAGCTATTTTGAAGAGCTTCCCTTTCTACATATGAATGCTGCTTTATTACCTTTTGATTTTTTTGCTGCTCACTTGGGACTTATATTTTTTTTAGATTCGGACTACTCTTTACTTTGCTTTAGAGAGTTAATGGCCTTCATTCTGTTCCACTTGCTTTTGAGTTTTTTTTTTTAAAATAAATCCTTTTAACCTTTCTCTGATCTAGAACTCAATTATTGTGTAGTCCCAGTTACTCTGCTAAATGAGTACTTTTTAGTGCAAGACCAACTTGTGGCGGCATTGCCACCACGTAAAGGCATCTCCCAAAGCCCATGCTAATATGGCTGGCAGTGTCTGATAGACACCGCCACCATATAAACCCTTTTCCGCCCCTGCCACAAGGCGACCGGGGTGGAAAAACGGTGGACGGTGTTTCCGCCTGCCGCGGTCCCCCCTGCCATAGTAATATGGCAGGGGGAAGCAGGTGGCGGGCGGACAAGGATGTCGGGCGGATCGCCGACATCCTAATGGGCCCCTTAGTGTGGGCCGTGAGATGCTGTTTTTTCCTGTTCATGAGTACTGTGAAAGGCATGGTGCATTAACAAGACAACTCCATTATCTTAGAAAAAGTCCTACATGCACTAAGAGAAAAATTATCCAATTCCTTGTTCATATTCTCTATTTTCAAACTACTACCTGTTGATCTCCCACATTTACATCTTAATACTAGACCTACATGTGCATAGTTTTCTGTACTCTTGGCAAAGAATTACATGAGGAATAACCTTGGAAATTATGACCAGCATTACTGATTGATCTGACAGTTTTTCAATACTCAAGGTTCCTGATCTTCCCACGTACAATACCAAGCAACACATCCCAGCAGCACCCCCCCAGAATTACTGATGCTCTCGATATTGGTTCTGGGGGGACAGAGTTAGCAAGCCGGCACTTGTAAAGTGGTCCTAAATTTGATAAAAGTAACTCCTGTTACTTACACAGCTTATAAAAAGTGTGATAGGAAAGGGTACATATAAAACAACTTACTATTAAATGAGGTCATGCATAGCCAGCATAACGTTTAAGCAGATTAACAAAGGTATTACAGTAAATGAGTTTGTGAAGTCATTAGCACTAAAGGGGGCTATATTAGATAATGCTATGATGTCATATAGGCTCTTCATGAGGTCACTGCAGTTGTGTGCAGTAGTTTAGAATTTCTTTGAGCCCCAGAAGATTGTTGTGAGGCTTGCTCAGACCAAGGTGAGTGTTGCCTGAGAGCGTGCAGGCCTGGCATCAAGTTCCCGCACACTGGATACAAGCAGAGAGGGTTAAAAGCCTTAAGGGACACTTGTAGATAAATAGGAGTGTTATGAGGTCACACATTCTTTCAGAACTCTGCCCCATCAACCCCTGAATAAAATACAAAATCTAATGGATCAGCGTTAGCCGGTGCCTTAACTTACCAATGTTCTGATAGTTGCTCATTACATAATCACTTGTCTAACTTCAGAGGTCGAAGCACAGTCACTTTAGTGAAAGGCAGAGTGGATTTTTACCCTTAACGCCACTTTGTGAAACAGTTCTATAATTTCCTGCTGGAAGGTGAGTGGTATTTGCATGTGATATGCCTTTCTTTTTTTTTTAGGTCTCGCCTCGACAGTACATGCGTTGCCTCTTCGAGACATGTTGTTTAGTCTTAATGGGCTTCAGTGCGGACCATTATTTAGCACTGATGGGCTTTAAAGCCAATCTCAATTGCATGCTTCCTGCTGGTCTCTCTGCCATCAGCACTACCCTCTTCTTGCATATGACCCATCTCTAGAGCATGGCCCAGGTTATTGTGTCCCTACACTGCTTGTGATTTCTGGAGCATTTTTTTTTGTGAGCCACTCTGCAGAGCATGTTTTGTAGTTGGCTCTACCATCTTCTCTCTCCGATCATCTGTTTGCTTCTTCCCTCTATGTTGCCCCTCCTTCCCATTGCCGAGTTGGCCTCCCACCCAGCGCAATAATTAACCCCCTGCATGCTGGTGACAAACCCCAGCCGTCACGCTCCGCGGTGCTCGTGTGCTGATGACGGCTGGGGTTCGTCACGGCCCCGCCCTGTTCGTTTGTTTACCGCACAGCGGCGAAAACGGGCCAGCAGCGAAGGGGTTAACAATTCAGGTGTCAGATGCTTTCTCCAGTCCTGCTTCATAAACGGCTTTCACTTTTGTTTTTGTTGCTGTTTTTAGATAAGGTGAACTCGACCCCTATGTATTGGAGTGCCTTACACAAGGAGACATTCATTCAAGGAAGCCGGCGAATCTGTAACTGCTGAGACCCCTTTATCCCACCCTTTGTGTTCTTGGGCTGCTGAGGGCTCTGCTGGGCAGTGTCCTGCGTCTTATCTCATCCTTACTGGACTATTTCAAAGCTCTTTAAAAGACCATTTACATGTCTTTGTGAACTGATAACCATTTTCTTCCCTGTATCATACAGTATCCTCAGCTCTGATCCTTGGCCTCAGGATTCCAGATGTTTGTCATTATTAACTTTGCCACTCAGATTCACACACACACCAAAGCACTGCAGGAAACCAGCTGCATGTGTTTCACAGCTCCTTTTAGGAGGAGCAAGTTTCTTTTGTTGTTCATATCTCAAGCCACAGTGTGCTGGGGAACAAAACAACATAGGTACGAGCTGTGTCTGGCAAGGTGTATTAAACTTCAAGTGGGGGGGGGCGAGCTGGTCAACAGCTGTTTCAAACAGACTACACATAACACAAGGTACGGCTTCTGAATGTAAACAGCTGAGAGACGAAATTGAAAATATGTTTATATGGTTTCTGTAAGGAGTTCACCTCTTCTCCTTGTTGGAAGATGTCAGCAGTGCCTGGTAATCTGTATTGGACTTCATGCCCCCAGACCGCCGCTGATCTCTGCTCAAGATGTCAATATGGTGCCACGATAACACTGTTTTTTCGGCTTCCTAACACGTGCTAATACTGAAGTATAAGTCACATTTTCCCAATCATACACATACATACATTTTGATTTCAGTCAATCCTTGTATGCGTAATGTTGGAAATGGCCCTTTTTGCAGGGTTATCCCCTAACTTTTTGCTTCTTCCTCGCTTGTTTCTCCTGAACTGTGGTTGTTGGCAATAGGACTCTGGGTACTTTACCACTGCTGATCAGTGCTAAAGCGCATATGCTCTCTTTGTAAATTGTTATTGTGATTGGTTATCCATGATTGGCATATTTGTATTACCAAGAAGTCCCTAGTAAAGTGCACTGAGTGTGCCAGGGCTGGTGATTTAAATGCTACTAGTGGGCCTGCAGCACTGATTGTGCCACCCACATGAGTAGCCCTAAAATGGTGTCTCAGGCCTGCCACTGCAGTGCCTGTGTGCAGTCTGTGAACTGCCATGCCAACCTGGCCAGTGTCCCCACTGACCCGGCCTAACACTTACCTTTCTGTACACATTGGTCACCCCTATGGAAGGCCCAAGGTACCCCCTTGGGCAGGGTGCAGTGTATGTGAAAGGTAGAGCATGTACTAGTGCAGATGACATGTTCTGGTAGTGAATTACAGCCATTTTTCGTTTTTCACTATTGTAAGGCTATCTTGCCCATAGGCTATCATGGGGAAGGCTGGCTACAGTGGTTACCTGCATATCTTCCCATAGGAGCAAGATAGGACATACAAGTCTGGTATCCCTGAACTCAGAATTTAAAAAAACATCTTTTAGGAAAGGTGGTTTTTTAAATCCTGTGTTTGAGAACAGCACTTTTTAGAAAGTGGCTGTCCTCTTGTCTGACCTTTCTGTGTGCTTTGCCTGTTGGTGAATTGGCTGTCTGGTTTGAGAGTGACAGGAGCTGGGGAGTCCCTAGGAGGGTGGCTGAGTCAGCCCTAGGCTGAATACCTGCATCTGCATCTTGAGTGGTGGGAGGGGATAGCACCGTGACTTGAATAGGACTGTGCTTGCCCCCCACAGTGTTGGCTTCACCCCGTGTGGTACGTCTGATGTCTCTGCCCTGCACTGTGAAATGAGAGAAGGAATCATGTCAACAAAGTGCTCCGGGGCTGTGTTCTCCCTCCACAATGCTGGCTCCACCTCCTACTGGGCGGCTGACGACCCTGCCCCTCTCTCTGAAAGGAAAGGAGAAGCCAGGAAAACAAAGTGCTCAAGGAACACCCTGAACTGGTTCGGACTGGGCTCAGAGCCCTCCTGCACAAAGGGAACAAAGACTGTTAGGAGTATAAGTACAGGACCCCTGACTACAGAACATTAGATCATCCTGGAATCTAGAAGGAACCTCTGCCAAGGAGAAAGCTGAATCTGAAGAAGGAAGACTGTCCTGCTGTTGCTCTGCTGGACTGACCTGCTGTTGCTTTGCTGCCAAGGAGAGGGGAAGGACTTTGCTTTGTGCTGTGTCCCCTTGCTTGAAGGAATCTCCAAGGGCCTGAGAAGAGCTGGCTCCCTGTTTTTGAAGTCCCAGGAACAAAGGGACTTCACCCCCAGCTTCACTGAACTCTGCTGAGTGAGTTCTGTCCTTCCTAGAGTGCTTGGAACAGTTGTGGTGCCTCTGGAAGTTGTACCGGTGCTGGGAAGCTGGAAACCAAGATTTGAGAAACTTGCTACAGAAAAGTTATTGCATCGCTCGCGGAGCGCATCCCCAACAGTGTGAAGAAATTCCCGCTGCTACGGAGGTCGAGATCGTTGCAGAGCCTGTTGCCGCTGTCAGAGACGTTGCACCCTTCGTTTGCGGGACGCACCAGACCGGTGCGGGAAGATAACCATTGCTGCGAGTGTCATCGCAGAGCCAGTCATCGCTGGGTGTGCTCGTCACAGCGCTTGCTTGCGGACCGCATCAAGTCACTGCGAGTGTCGTCGCAGAAGCCATCGCATCGAGGAGCTGCCAGAGAGAGATCCCCGCTGGTCTGCGTATCGTCGCCCCGGAGATCGTCGCAACTCCAAAGATCATCGCATCGTGCCTTTGCGAGAGAAAACTTCCTACGAAACCTACGCACCGGAATTCATACAAGTCAGCCTTCTTACCCATACAGACCGGATTCGTCGCAACACGCCTGCTGCTACAGCGGGGTTGTCGCATCGCCTCCCCAGGTTCTCAGGAGCAACGCATCACTTGTTTTTCACCGCACCAGCTTCTGCTTTGGAACTTTGTCGCTTTTAAAAGGTACTGTGGGCAAACGTGACGCAACTGTGAACTTTTCACGCAACTGTAGATTATTTTATCGCAACCTTAAGAACGCTTTTGCAACCATATTCTTGAACTGTGTATGTTGGATTTTTGTTGTTTTGGTCTTGTGTAGTTTAGATTAAATACCTTTATTTTTCTAAACTGTTGTGGAGTCAGTTTGTGGTGTTTTCACTGTGTTACTGTGAGTGTTGGTACAAATACTTTACACATTGCTTTTGGATAAGCCTGACTGCTTGTACCAAGCTACCAAGGGGGTGAGCAGAGGTTATCTAAAGAGTGTTTCCTCCTTACCCTGACTAGAAACAAGGATCCCTATTTGGACAGTGGTACCTACCTCTGCCAACTAGAGACCCCCAGTTCTAACACGTAACATACCATTCAATGACAAGACATACCATTTAATATAATGACAGATCATACTATGCAATAGCAGGCTATTCCATATGTTACACTGAGAAGCAATACCACAAAGTCCTATATAATAATAGAGCATACAATAACATACAATAATAAGCCATATCATACAACATAACCCAAAAACAAACCCTTTACTTAGCGAATGATACTTCCATAGGTGAGACCGATTGGTTTTGCCAATTCTTGTTATTTCATTATTTTAACTTTTTAAGATGGATTTTCGATGAGTGTAGGTCAGGGATCAGCCTGCTGTTCAGTAGTAGTGTACAGCAGCATTCATGGTCAATACTATGTAGGTTTACAAAGATTAGAGAAGACAAGTACACCATTATTTCATGAGTCGTTAGATCAGCACATTCACTGCCTAGGCCCATTACATCTTCTCTGCCATCAAATTCTATGTGGTTCGCCCACAGTTGTCGTAGGGACTGATACACATACGTTTTTAGTCATGTCAACTTCACTGTAGATCTGGAGACCGTCAGTCACTGTTTCCTTTTTATCACCAGCTTCGTTATTAGCATTCCTTGCCCTGCATTAAAAAAAAAACACAAATGTAATGCCCGCCACAAGTTGATTAATCTGTGACTGCTAGTGCGAGACTTGTAAAAAGTATTTATATCAGTGTGCTTTTACAGCACAGTACGAATTAACCTAGATTCACTTCGGTGCGAACATATCACAGGGTCCAAGGGCGCATGATGGGAGCTTGCATTCATGCATGAGCGTTGGTAGGCATTGTATGCATGTTTGACCTGAGGTTGAGGAGTGATGGAGTTGACATTCAGCAGCCTGTAATAGATATGTATCTGCATGTATCAGAGTCGGACTGCCACAACTTTAGTAGAGTGTATCAATAGTCAGTATAATTGCACATGCATTCATGTGTGTACGCTTAAGGATGATTGTTTCTATACAAATACATGAAAGTTCGCAAACAGGAGATTCAGTGATCAGCTCAGCTGCCATCCGGGCCAGAGCTTGCAACAACCCCACTCCCTAACGTGTGGTGTAATCCCAGAAGAACTCGAAACTGCCTACGACAAAACCACTTCATAAAATCAGGCCCCAACCCAATGCTCTCATTTAACAAATACCAAAACTGCAGGCTACCTGGACATCAATATCAGCTAACGCAGAAGGGAATAATCTTCTCTCCAACATCCAAACAGGATTCCAGACTTGCAGGAGCACAACATTTGCAAAATGTGACTATATCAATTCTCCAGTGGTCTTCATGGAGTTGCACCACTTCTGCTGCCTTATCACTCCGTCGTCTTTGACAAGTTCCATGTTTCCATTCTGCTATGTATACCAGGATCTATAGTGAAGGTACTGTCCCTCGTTGGATTACTTCCTTCTCGGCTAAGTTAATCATCGTTCTAGCCTTGTCCTCATTATGCTCCAACCCATTTACCTCAACTGCAGGAGCACGGCAAGGTTCTATCTTCTTACCTTCTCTTTACCATATACATTACACCACAGCCAGTGCTGATCTTCTCCCCCAACCTAAACTGCAGCATCCATGCTGATTGCACACAAATTATGGTAAAACTTCAAAACTCACCCAAGTTGGATTATTGTGTGATGGGCCAGTGCTTTCTAGTGGTAGATCAAGGGATGTGAACACATTACCTAAAACTGAATATGTCAAACAATGATATCTCTGCAGAATGGACAACTTGTCACCCCTACCATCTGTTTGGCCCACATCCTATCCCAGTGATAATGTTATCCTTAAGTGCATCAGGTTACAAAGTGGTTATTTTAAACAATGAGATGCCTTTGTCAAATCTCACTTTGCTTATGATTTGACCCAATGGTGCAAACCACCTTCAGCACAGTACTTTCCCGACTTGGCTACACCAGAGCTGTACATCTCAGAGCATGCAACTAAGTGATTGAGAAATTAAAAAGATTCCAGAGAGAAACCCGAAAGCAGTTGTGAGATAACTCCTTACACCTAACATCAGCTCACACATTTCATCCGCCTTTCAGTCTCTGCAGTGGCTGCTGATGACTAGACATATAATGTGCTTTAAAGCATTCACAGCTCAAGTACCAGTTTTTTTGGCAACATCATGGTCCTATAGCACCTCACGGCTCTTCAATTTACTCTACTCTTGTCTGTCCAATAGCAATCTAGGGCTATTCAATTTACTCTAGTCTTATCTGTACTACATCAATCTAGGGCTCTTCAATTTACACTACTTATATGTGTTTTCAGTAGCAATCCAGAGCTCTTCAACTTACTCTACTCTTCTCTGTCCTATTGCAATCTAGGGCTTTTCAATTTACTCAACTGTTATCTGTCCTACAGCGATCTAGGTTTCTTCAATTTACTCTACTCTTATTTGTCCTATTGCGATCTAGAGCGTTTCAATTTACTCTATTCTTATCTGTCCGACAGCAATCAAGGGATCTCCAAATTACTCTACTGTTATCTGTCCTATCACACTTTAAAACCATTCAATTTACTCTACTATTATCTGTCTTTCTACTAAATCTTTTACTGGAGGAAACTCCTTCAATTCCAAACAGCTAGGTTATGGTACTTCCATTTATAACTACTATGTCAAAATTAAAGCCGAAAAAAGGCTAATGCTCTACAAACATGAGAGTGTCTATACTCATACTATTGCACAAAAGCTCATTCCTAAAGCAGAAATGCCTTTGTACCAGACACCTTCTCATAGGTAAATGTACCCTCAACACCCTGCTGAATTTACAACAATGCCTGCACTCTGAAGAAAGTGTCCAAAATCTCAATGAAAATCTGAGAGCTTTGTGGTAACATCAGGAGAATGTGCTCGATAAACACTCCAATACAACACAGATAATTCTTACAGGGATAAGAGAACACAGATGAAATGTAAACCTGTGAGGGTTAGAATGCACATACATGATGATTTATATTCACTTGACATAGTATGAATGTAAAGGAAGGAAGTATTGCATACATAATCAAGAGACATGAGTGTATATGCATGTGGTGTGGCGGATACATCTATGAGGGTTTAAGTGCGCATAACTGAATCTGAATGTACATGTCTGGGGTTCTTATGTGTCTGCCTATGGGTTTGTATACATATGCGAAAGACTGAACACACAGGAACAGATGTTTTCATCCATAAGCTTCATAATTTAATGCATATGCAGAAAGAGTTTTATATACCTGACTAATGGATTGCAGAACAAATCGCACAGTTGTGCATAAGTGTGAATGGGTTTATAAGCTATTGTTTGTTCATGCACGAGGGTTATACGCTTATGAATGACTGCAGAATCAAAAGCTCGGAATGCACGTGCTTCACAGTGTATAAGTTGTGCATGAGATTTGCGATTTCAAGCTCTTGTGAATGTACATGGCCGAGGGCATAGGGGTTTGAATGCACATGAATAAAGATAATAATTTGGTATGTTTGCATATGCATTTCCACTTGTTTGAGGGATTGTAGAAAATTAAACTAGTATTGGAGTAAACTTGCATCTGCGTCTATGTGGACATGGTTGGATAGCCTGTGTCACACCTGAGGATTTCAAAGGGGATTTAATGCACATGGATGAGAGTCTGTGTACACACATAACACTTTTAAAAAGGAGGGGGCAAGATAACTAGAGTAGGTTGAACCTGGAAGAATCCAATTTCATTGATTTGTACACAGGATTAGATAACTGTAGATTTGGTTAAAAGGTTTCCCTAGAATTTAAAAATGAGGAACTCACCTTCTGACCCTGTTACTCATCAGCCAGGCCAACAAGCACACCCCTGCTAGGACAAGAAGACCTGCGACTGCTCCCCCTATCAGGGGCACAAGGGGCAGTTCTGTGGTTTCATTATCTGAAAAGAGAAAGAAAGATATCTATTTATTGCATATGCCTATTCGCATTCTACCTTCAAAAACTTGGAGAGTACGCACAATCTCAACACCCATGTAAAATAGTAAGCATAAAACAAACCAGGCTTCTTAATCCTGAAACAGAAATAGGGTAATTGTGAAGATGTGAAAGCATGAAAAACAGCTAAAAAGAAGCAGAATATAAACTAGCAAAATCGCTTTGCTTTCTTTGTGTCTCTCCTTTCAATCCTCGGAATAGAAGATATATGCATTCTCTATTGAGTGTAAGAATGTTATGTACTTGCTCAATTGTACCCTCACTTAGGTGGAACTGCAATGGTTGGTGTCAGAAGATGAACTTCCAGGTCTAAGTATGGGGAGCGTGTCCCAAGGTATTTCAAGACCAACAGCTAATGAAAATCAAAGAGGCAGATCCTTTGTCACCTCGATAACTGCCAGAGATATTACATGATGGCAGCTATGGACTCTCGGAATTAAGCACTTTATTTTGCAGCAAACATTCGACCCCCACCCACTCATCTCAAACACTTCCTTCCCTACATTCTTACTAGTGTTTCAACAATGGCCTTACTATGCATCAGCAGTGGTGGCTCCTCCGCTATGGAGGGGAAGCGCTGCCCCACTGCTTTTAAGCAGTACATTGTAGAAATATAAAATTATATTAACTTTGCGTCATCATTTTATGGTTTGTGCTGCTTTTAGGGCGGGAGGGTGGGGCTCCTCTGCTCGTGGAGAAGGGCAGGGCAGGAGTGGTTTGCCCACTCCTAAGTACTCAATGATTGTTTGGTCGGCCCTTTCGGGCTGCCCAAACCAGTCATGCGCACTTTCCCCATTCTCCATGCAGGTTGCATTATAGCCTGCGTGGAGAACATGCCCAGGCCCCCATTCACTGGTTGGCCATCGAACCAGAAAGCTCAAAACCAATCCCAATGCTGCTTTGCAGCATTCTAATTGGTCAGGGGAGCCTGGTGCTTACTAATCATGTTGCATTGCAGCGCTGTGATTGGTCAGTGGGGGTTGCTGTGCTTCCTGTTCCTCGAGTTCCATGAGGAGAGCAGGAGCAGAGATGCGGGACCCAGCGGCAAGGTACGTTTATACATTATTTCATATTCACCCC
Source organism: Lissotriton helveticus (assembly GCF_964261635.1). Lineage (NCBI taxonomy): Eukaryota > Metazoa > Chordata > Amphibia > Caudata > Salamandridae > Lissotriton > Lissotriton helveticus. The sequence continues at coordinate 1,757,729,532 of NC_136068.1, read as the reverse complement.
CTGCATGACCCCGCCCCCCTGCGTGACCCTCTGTGCAAACCCCCCTGCACCCACCCTGCCACCAGCGAACCATGCCAGCTACCACTGTGCATCAGGTGCACAGATCGAGTCTGTGCCATTATACTCCTTCATCGTGTGCGCTCAATTCTGACTGAAACAGTGCCCTTATAATGGAAATAAATGCAGTGCAGTAATGAAAAAACCTGTGCTTAAAACTTTTCTTCTATTTGCCACTACAGTGTAAATTGTGGCAAAGTTTTCAGAGAGGGCTAAAACATCTCCCACATGATAGCACTCTTTGCATGTGAAAACATAGCATTCATAACAACACTTTCGAACTGCTCAATAGACATAATTTGTCACAACAAAGTGCATGGTTGAGTGGTGAGTTATAGTTAGTGTAGTCTGGTTAGCAAGCTGAAAGGAGGATGTAACAAGGTATGCTACTCATAACAATTTGAAGGTGGTGGATAAATTGCAAATGAAAGCTATAACTATACATTTTTTTTAAAGTTTCTGGAGTTTAAGTTTTGTTTGTATACAGAAAAAAGGTTTTCCTAACTATAACTAAGCTTTAAGTTTTGGTCTTTTTCATAATTTTTTTTTTTTAATTTGTTAATCAAAATTGTTTTAAATCGTAGAGTCCAGTGTCTTGGAGTGTCATACAGTGATGGACAGTGTTGTAAAGTCTATTATCCTAGAGTGAGTACGGTAGAGTGGAATAGAATAGAGTAAAATAGACTGTCGCACATCTAAAGGGTGAGGAAAACCAAAAGGGAATAGCAGAACCCATCACATCAAGCATGACAATATGTAGTATATTAACATACATCATCCCACAATGAGAGTAATGAATTGAACAGTCAGTTACCACAGAAGTTTTGTGCTGTTAATTTTTTGGTTTTCCTCACTCTTTTAGCTGTTGACAGTGTTGTTACATAATGGTTTGAGAGTAGACAATCTGCATCACAAGATAGGTAAGGCGATGTTATGTGTTTTCCTAGTGGGAATCTATAGGTAATTTGCACCACATCTATAAACGTACATTCTATTTTTTTTTTTACAAATGTATACAACATGAGAGAACTAAAAGTAGAGCTTGATTAATGTTAATACTGTCTATTCTTTTCAGATAGATTGTGGACCCACAACTCGTACAGCGAATTGATGTATCTGACAGGCTACTCTATTGGTGGCTGTTAGAAATGGTGTTTCTTTTTGGCTAGGGTATGCACTTAAGCCAGGCAGAACCAGACACTCTAGTCAGGGTAAGGGAGTTATCTCACACAAGATAACCCCTGCTCACCCCTTGGTAGCTTGACATAGCAGTCAGGCTTATCCTAGGGCAATGTGTAAAGTGTTTGCGCAACACACATACCCCCAGATGCATCAACAACCCAATTTGCGATTCCTTAATAGCGAAAAATACCGATTCGCTATTAAGGAATAGCAAAATGGAATGCATCAAGAAATCACTTAAAAAATAGTGATTTCTTAGAATTCCTTAATTGTGACTCGCAAATTGCGAGTCGCAATCAAGGAATACCTCCCCATTCATTCATATGGGCCTAGAGGGCCATAGGAATGAATGGGAAGACAATCTCAATTTGCGAATCGCTAATTGCGATTCGCAAATTGAGATTGCAATTTCAAGGGTGCAGGGGTGTCCAAAGGACCCCCTGTTTCACCCCTGAAATTGATATGTGCACATATGTTGCGCACACACATGTCCTTAGGGAATGTGTGTGCGCAACATGAAACTTAGAAGAATGCACTTTAGTGCATTTTTCAAAGTTTTTGCAAATTACCATGAAGTTGTACTTCATGGTAATTTGCGTGCCCTATTAGCGAATTCGCTATTTTAAAAACTTTCTTGCATTACATGTAAGGAATCTCAATTTGAGATTCCTTAAATGCAAATAATCGCAATTCAGCAATTTCTAAAATTGCGATTTTTGCATTTGGGATGATGCATCCCAAATGCAAAAATACCGCTCGCAAAGGGGCAGATTCTGAGAATCTGCCCCTTTGCGAGCAGATTTTTGTTTGATGAATCTGGGCCATAGTCACTTGCCAGGTCAACGTGGCAGTTTACAACTGTGCATGCAGACACTGCAGTGGCGAGTCTGAGATACATTTACAGGGCTACTCATGCGGCTGGCACAACCAATGCTGCAGGCCCACTAGTAGCATTTGATTTACAGGCCCTGGCACACTCAGAGCACTTTACTAGGGACTTACCAGTAAATCAAAATAGATCAATCATGGATAACCAATAATATTCACAAATTACACAGAGAGCAAATGCACTTTAGCACTAAACAGCAGTGGTAAAGTGCCCAGAACCCCACAGCCAACAAAGGCAGGGTCAGGTCAGAAAAATAGGCGGCAAAAGGAAAAACATTTTGAGATACACCTGCAAAAAGGGCCAGGTCTAACAGTGGCCAGTATATTTTGTTTTATTTTCTTGATGTATTTATTGCAGAGTGACTACACTATTGGTCCTGAAGAATGCCCCTAAACCCCAGTTGGGGTCTCCCCAGGGCAGAAACATGTTGACCTTTTGTGTGGGTAAATTTGTTGATAACCTCTAGTCCTCTATTACTTTTAATGCTGTCCCAGAATGCCACGGAATAAAAGTTATTTGGCCTTGGGTAGACCATTTTACCTGTTACCTTCTTATGCACTCTTCCCCTCACTCACTCTCTCCAATTATTGTTCCTAATAATTTTCCATAACACCTCAGCTCCTCCTCACTCTTTGAGAAGTCGTAACTCACACCAGTGACCTTGGGGTCTCGGTGTGAGGAGTAGACCCAATGATGAAGCATGTCATCTTTGGATGAGTGACTTATCTCATCCTGAAAGAGGCTCTCTCCTAAGAACAATTGAAAGACTTGGTTCAACACTTAGACTGCCACAAGATTGTGGACAGTGTCTCCCTATTTTCTACCAAACATACCTTTTGTGAGATTCATATGTAGTTAGGGAGTAGTACGTCTTAGGTTGGGCTTCTCCCACTAGATCCATTTTGATTGATACAGTGGAGTGGTCTACAGTGGAATGGTGTATAGTGTACAATGAGTGTGTGTGTGTGTGTGTGTGTGTATATATATATATACATAAATATATATATGTGGAAATTTTGAAAGGGCACTGCAAAACTCACTGTGAGTAGAACAATTGCACACTACAATCCCCAGCATGCAGTACTTACTGAATGCACCTGTTGTTAATTAAAGAACAAAATAAAAAACATGCTGGGAAGAGTGCCTTTTCTTTAAACTATGTATATATGGAAACCAAATCCTGGATTGAATAAAGCGAACTCCTTCACCAGGAACGGACCACCACAAAAGGTTTTTAAATTCAGTGCAATTTATTGAAGCCTTCTCACAACATGACGCGTTTCAGCCGGGTTGCCCCGGCCTTGATCACATCAATATATATATATTCACGCTGCCAATTCTGTCGATTCAATACAGAAATTCGGGCACACAGGAAGCATTTATCGATGTTGTTTATTCAGCAAATGATATGAGAAACAGATGCGTTTCGGATATACTCCTTCGTCAGTGTTACATCAGTTGACAATCAAACACCATTTTTAAACTGTCACTGGAATGACAACAGCGACAACGGGTTAGCTTAGCAGGGTCCTTTCAGAAACGTCTGCCATCTTAGCCTAGTCAATGTCAAAATACATACATGTATATGCGTATTGAATTTACTGGAGGGTATGGCAAAAAACACAGTTTTGCTCTTTAAGTCCACTCAAAGTAGTAAACATTAACGGACAATGCAAAAAATCCCGCCGTGGATCGGCACAGGTCCACATATTTTCGGAGCCACGTGTAAATAAAGTTACTTTCAAAGTATAATGAGAGAGAAATCCCCACTCAGATATGCCCTCTAAGTGGACGATAGAATATAGCCGTGTAGCGGCATAACCAAATGACCGTTAGTATACAAATTTGATGGAAAATATCATATATATTGTTATATTACCCCCCACCTATGAACTTCAATTGCAGAAAAAAAATGTTTCAGAAAAAATTTAGACTAGAGAATAAAAACGGAGCATTGCAGTCTCATAAATACATCATTCAATATGTCATAACCATATACAGATTCAATGCAGTTCAAATTCAATGGAGAATGGTTGTATGTGGCTATCCCAGGTGAACTGTTAATTCCTCGCTACTGTTTAACTCATAAGGTGCCTTGGTTTGTAGGTCTATGATACAGTGAGATTCTAATCTCCTCAGTCTCTGTAGCCTGTTTCCCCCTCTCGGGTTTATTGGAACATGATCGACGCCATAGTATTGGAGAAGCTCTCTATTGCTTTGATGTTTTAAGGCAAAATGCCGAGCTACGGGGACCCCTTGGTCCATTACCTCTCTGACCTTCTCCGTAGCTTTGATCAAGGCAAGCTCTGTGCTGTGTTCAGTACAGAAACCAAAATGTGTGGAATCTAGCACATTATTGAGCTGAATAAACTTGCTAAGTTGGATATTCTTAGACTTCTCGATCAATTTGGCCGGTCAGCGGAAGACTTGATGCTGATTTCCAGGACCTGGGAAACTGCCCGGCATTTAAGATGGTGTTAAACAAAGGAGTAAGGATGGGAGCCAATGTCCTCAGGCATGCTTTTGATAATTGAGACTGGGCACAGGTCCATAGGCGAACCGGATCGAGCTGACTTTAGGAGATTGACTAGATCTTGCGTCTCAAGCGGTGTAAAGCCCTCTAACAAAGCTTCAACATTTTTTGCACTGGGCCCTGATCTAGTTGCGATCTCCACCTCATCCTTCTGTTGTTGCGAAAAGGACGAAAAGATGGCTTCCACCTTATTTCTAAAGAAGAGGGCTAGTGATTCACAAAGGGAGGAACTGCTAGGAGTGACAGCTCTGTCAGGGTTCGTCAGCTTTGTAATAGTTTTAATCAATTCTTTTGATGAGAATTTGGCCTGCATCTGTTTTTCAAAGTATCGGTTTTTTAGTCTCCATAAGTAAAGTTTTGTACTTTGTAAGGCTTGTTTTATAAGCTTCATTTTCGTTAATATTGTACCACTTTCTCCATGCCCATTCAAATCTTTACAACACTAATAGCTTAAACTCTCGCAAATGCAAGACTTATTGCACTGCAATAAAGGGCCTTCTCGCCCGCTTGTTAGATTTTAAATATCAGAGAAAGAAACCAGCCTACGACATCTTCAAAGTAGTGATAAATAGTGCAGTAAAGAAGATGTGTAAGTGTTGTAAATTACACAGACACAAAGTGTGAAGTGAGAGTTACATATGATCTGAGCTATAAACACTAACAAAGCACTCCAACACCTTCCACTCTGTAATTACACTTTTGCGGCTCGGGAGGAAGTGTGGGAGGGGGTCTATTTCCTGCCCTCTCTGTGATTTTAGTGTGGCACTGCGTAATGTCATTGCTATATGTAGCCTAATAAAAAACACTCCTGCTGTAGTAGGGCCCTGGCTTCACCTCCTGGTGTGGGCAGGCTGTGCTTTATGGCAGGTATGGAGGGAGGGATGGTCTCGGCTGCAGCTCCGGCCTGCTATTACTAGTGAGTGGGAGGTGATGAGGTGGTGGTATTGGTTTGGTATTAGCAGTGGTGGTATTCGTGGTAATATGTGTGGTGGGGGTATTGGTGGTGGTGGTGATATTGGTGGTGGTATTGGTGGTGGTGGTATTGGTGGTGGTGGTATTAGCGGTGGTGGTATTGGTGGTGGTATGGGTGGTGGTATTAGTGGTGGTATTGGTGGTGGTATTGGTGGTTGTGGTGGTATTGGTGGTATTGGTAATGGTAATGGGGGTATTGGTGGTGGTGGTATTGGTGGTGGTGGTGGTATTGGCGGTGGTGGTATTGGTGATGGTGTTGTTAATAAAACAGGCTTTAAAAACAACCTGCCAGGTGGCTTTAGTATAGATGACATGTAACACAGTGCTGGTGTTAGCTTCAGCCCATTAGCTCACAATTATGTGCTACCTGTAATTCATATGGCTTAATTTGTTAATCATTTCTAAATCCATTTTACTTGGGGGATTGAAACAGAAATAAGATAATGCCAGGTTAAAGTGATTGAAAGCTGGCGCTCATGTTACGGGGGCAGCCATGCTGCTCAAGAAAACACACGCAGTTTAAGCTGAAGTAGTGCATGTCCGGCCTGCAGTAAGAGAAACTCAATAAAGTAAATAGTGCATACAGACTAAATAAGAGGTCACATGTATCAGCTGAAATAAAGAGGCAAGTAGCTATGGGAGGTTACAAATGAAGACAAGGCCGTACTAAGGAGGGACTAACAAGCCTATTAACAAATCCAAAGGCAGCATTTACGAAAGACATTGACACAAGCCAATGAAAAATATGGGCTGAGAGCTTCTCTCCCACACTCTACTAAAGCAGCTTCGCAGAGAGAGCAGTGCATGTACGCTGGGGATCAGCAAAGGGAGATTAATGAAGAGAGTGTATCTCCTAGGGTAGATGTGGGGCCCAAGCAACATTACATGAACACAGGAATACATAGAGGATGAGAGAAGGGCTTCCCTTTATGCAGAATGGACAGAAAAATAGGTATGACACATACAGCCCAATGAGAGGAAATAAGCAGAAAGGTAGAGGAGCCCAGGTAAGGACAGAGGCATACTAGAGGAGGACTGGGATTGTGAGGGGTCAATAGAGGAGAAATAGGAGCACAGAGCGTGAGGGAGCACTAGCAGAGCAGTAGATAGGACCAAGATGAAAGACCTACAGAATTAAAGTGATTCCAAAGTGATTCCAAATGGCAGTGACATAGTCAGGGTTGGAAGACAAAGAGGGAGCACAGAGCAAAGGAGGGAAACCAACACGAGACTCATTAGAAGCTGGTAAGAGCCAGGGTATGACAAGAGGTTGTAGTGAATGTGTGAGACTGAGTGAGAGGAAAGGGCCAGAAAGAGCGGGGAGAACACAGAATGTGAAATTGGGTTAATTGTAGGAACTCATGGTGAAAAGTGAAACAGGGCAGGGGTGAGAGAAACAGTAAGATTGGGGATGGTGGGCAGAAAGAACAGGCAGGAGTATGAAATGTTTCAGAGAGAGACTCTTGGAATCCAACCATGGGACAGAGGCTGGAGTATACAATGCCACCTGAATAGAAGAGGAAGACAAGAGTACACAGAGCAATGAATCTTTGGACTTGGAAGTGGGTATTGATGGGAATGACAAAGGAGCAGGAGCAGATGAAAAGGAGGATAAAGGACATAGCAAAGAAAGTGAGAAAAGCAATAAATAGAATTGGACATGGGGCCAAATAGGAGAAGTACATAAAGTTGTAAGACATGGAAATGACTGATCCATTGTAGGATGTCACCTTTTACTGAACACTACAAATGCAGGCCAATGAATATATTGATATATTAAAGTTGCTCCATAGAGTGACAGGGTGATAAAACAGGTTTCAATCCCGAAGAGAGGGAACTGGTCAGATCCCAGATAGACCCGAACAATGATAATTTATTTATTTGAGTTTTATATAGCGCTGCCTAGACCCGGGTGTATCAGAGCGCTTTACATAAGCTTCCACAAAATTACAACAGTTACAAGTTACATCAGTTACAAGAAAAAAATTCAAGAGAGTCGGAAGATCAAATAAATGGAGCTTAGAAGGGTAAGGGAGTGAGGTAAGGTGAAGGAGGGAGAAAAGATGGAGATATGATGGATGGAGAGACGAAGGAGAGTCTGCCCAATGTCCACCTGGGTAGGTGAAGGCCGAAGGGGGTAGTCCACAGCCCATCTCCTCTATAGCTATCAAGTAGCTCTACTGGGCATTGGCCAGAAAGCTAGGTCTCCACGGTCAGATGAAGGTTCACAGATTCGGTATCCTGAATGGTAGGCCAGATGGGATAATGCTTGTGTGACGCCATTCACTATTTAAGCCAGCAGAATTTGTGAAAGGTCACCATAGAGCAATTTGGATTTCTTCAAGTATATTGAAGTGGTAAGGAGAGCCAGTGTCAGTTTGGCAGACTGGCCTGGGTGTGGTACGATGCAGAGCCGTCTCTCCCCCCCCCTCCAGCGCCTTGAGACCCTCATGGGTGAATAGTTGCGCTTTACCAACCCAGGTTGATGGATTGAATTCTGGTTGAGGAGAAGGATGAACCCAATGAAGTGGTGGGGGGATTTGGACATTGAAGCATGGCTGCTGTACAGACTCCAGACTCCAACAAGGCACATGTCATTAGTGTATACAGTGAGAAATAATTAGAGATAGGTGTCAAAGGGACACGTGGGGGACCCTTTAACACAGTTCGCATAGAGTACATGATGATATCCCTTTTAGTAACAGTGCTGAAGGAGATGGCAGGCAAGTGTTGCTTTATACACCAGCTATTGTTTTGTCCAGAGGGGGTTCAGTGAATGACTTCACTGGCCAAATGAATGTACAGGACGAATACATTATCCATGACACAGCAATTGCACTGGTATATAAATATAGGCATGGAAGTGGACGAGTGGGAGGAAGATGTCTCACAGACAGGTTTATGGAGTTCTGAAGTTGTGTTTGAAAGACACAAGGGAAGGTAAGTACAGGACACACTCATTGAAGATGCGAGGGATAAATGAAGGTCTTAGGATTAGGCTTCAGTGAAGTAAAATGTAAGGAAATGGGGAGGTGGGGAAGTGACTATATGTGGTGTGACTTGAGACTGGTGATGAGGCAGTGAGAAATGTGCCCAATTAGGTTCTATTCTCATAAGCTGAATTGCCCTGAACTCTATCTAGGAAGCAAGAGATATGGATGTGTGGGGGTGTTGGGGAAGTGGAAGGAGAGTGTACTGTGTGGGGGAGGGCCTGAAGAAATATCTCAGAATGTTTTATGTTGTGGCAGCATGATGGCTCATAGAATTAGTACAGAAGGAGAGAGAAGTGGTCCTGAACTAGGGGAGTGCAGGACAGTGGTGCCTGGTGAATATAGAGCTCTGTGGAGCGTAAATACCTTCTCCAAATTTAAACATTCAAGCATGCAAAGCTTGAGAGCCCATACTGCTTCAAATGTACTCCCCTACAAAACTTTAACATAATCAATCAATCAATCATTGACACTTATAGAGCGCGCTACATACCCGTAGGGTCTCAAGGCGCTGGGAGGGGGGGGGGGGGTGCCGCTAGTGCTCGAACAGCCAGGTCTTCAGCTTCTTCCTGAAGGAGAGGTGGTCGTGGGTCAGGCGCAGGTCGGGAGGGAGGGAGTTCCAGGTCTTGGCGGCCAGGTAGGAGAAGGACCTTCCTCCTGTAGTCGCTCTTCGGATGCGGGGGACGGCGGCGAGGGCGTGGTTGGCTGATCGGAGGTGGCGTTTGGGAGCGTAGAAGTTGACTCGGCTGTTGAGGTAGCTCGGGCCTTGGTCGTGTAGGGCTTTGTGTGCGTGGGTGAGGAGGCGGAAGGTGATTCTTTTGTTGACGGGGAGCCAGTGAAGGTCTCTCAGATGTCCGGAGATGTGGCTGGTTCGTGGGATGTCGAGGATGAGTCTGGCTGAGGCGTTCTGGATCCGCTGGAGTCTCTTCTGGAGCTTGGCGGTGGTCCCGGCGTAGAGGGCGTTGCCGTAGTCCAGTCGGCTGGTGACGAGGGCCTGGGTGACGGTCTTCCTGGTCTCGGTGGGGATCCACCAGAAGATTTTCCGTAGCATGCGTAGGATGTTGAAGCACGCCGAGGAGACGTTGTTGACTTGCCTGGTCATGGAGAGGGAGGAGTCCAGGATGAAGCCCAGGTTGCGTGCATGGTCTGTCGGTTTGGGTGCGGTGCCCAGGGCGGGGGGCCACCAGGAGTCGTCCCAGGCGGAGGGTGAGGAGCCCAGGATGAGGACCTCCGTCTTGTCCGAGTTCAGTTTCAGGCGGCTGGTCGTCATCCACTCGGCTACCTCTTTCATCCCTTCGTGCAGGTTGGCTCTGGCGGCGGCGGGGTCGTTCGTCAGGGAGAGGATCAGCTGGGTATCGTCGGCGTAGGAGATTATGCTGAGGTTGTGTTTGCGTACGATGGCCGCGAGGGGGCTCATGTAGACGTTGAAGAGGGTGGGGCTCAGAGATGATCCTTGGGGGACGCCGCAGATGATTTCGGAGGCCTCTGACTTGTACGGTGGTAGACGGACTCTCTGTGTTCTTCCGTCGAGGAAGGAGATGATCCATTCCAGCGCCTTGTCCTGGATTCCGATGTTGCTGAGGCGCCGTACTAGGGTGCGGTGGCAGACCGTGTCGAATGCCGCGGAGAGGTCTAGGAGGATGAAGGCCGCTGTTTCTCCATTGTCCATCAGGGCTCGGATGTCATCGGTGGCGGCGATGAGGGCGGTCTCGGTGCTGTGGTTGGCTCGGAAGCCGGACTGTGAGGGGTCGAGGGATCCGTTCGTCTCGAGGAAGGCGGCCATCTGCTTGTTGACGGTCTTCTCGATGACTTTGGCTGGAAACGGGAGGAGCGAGATGGGGCGGTAATTCTTGAGGTCGGTGGGGTCCGCTGTTGGTTTCTTGAGTAGAGCGCTGAGTTCGGCGTGTTTCCAGCTCTCGGGGAAGATGGTGGTGTCGAAGGATGTGTTGATGATGTCTCGCAGGTGGGGTGCGATGACAGCGTCGGCCTTGTTGAAGACGTGGTGAGGGCAGGGGTCGGTCGGTGATCCGGAGTGGATGGAGTTCATCGTGCGGATGGTGTCTTCGGTGCTGATCGGGGTCCAGGCGTGGAGAGTGGTGGTGGGGGGTGGTTGTTCGGTCATGGTGTGCGTTGGTTGGTTGATGAAGCGGTTGTGTATGTCCGCGATCTTGTTGTGGAAGTATGAAGCGAGGGAGTTGCAGAGGTCTTGCGATGGGGTGATGTCGTTGTTTCCTGCGCTGGGGTTGGAAAGCTCTTTCACGATGTTGAAGAGTTCCTTGCAGTTGTGTGCGTTGTTGTCCAACCGGTCCTTGAATGCTGTTTTCTTGGCGGCGCGGATCAGCTGGTGGTGTTTCCGGGTGGCAAGTTTGAAGGAGGTCCTGTTGTCTGGTGTCGGTTCCCTTCTCCAGACTTTCTCGAGGGCTCGGCAGTTCTTCTTGGAGCTCTTGAGTTCGTCGGTGAACCATGGGGCCTTCTTGCTGCCGGGTCTGCTAGGCGGGGTCCTCAGTGGGGCGAGTTCGTCCGCGCAGTTGCTGATCCACTTCGTGAAGTTGTCGGCGGCCTGGCTGGGGTTCGCTGAGCTGGCAGGAGGGTGCTGGCTCAGGGAGGTGGCGAGCTGGTCTGCTGTGATCTTGTTCCAGCTTCTGCGGGCGGCCTGTTGCTGGTGTTGGTGGGTCGTTGTTCTCTTGAAGGTGAAGTGGACGCAGCTGTGGTCCGTCCATTGAAGCTCTGTGGCGTGGCTGAAGTCGATGTCTGTGCTGGAAGAGAAGACTGCGTCGAGTGTGTGTCCGGCGAGGTGGGTGGGGGTGGACACCAGTTGCTTGAGTCCCAGGTTGGCGAGGTTGTCGAGCAGGGTGCTGGTGTTGCGGTCGTTGTTGTTCTCCAGATGGAAGTTGAGGTCTCCCAGGAGGATGTAGTCAGCGGAGGGGAGGGCATGCGGGCTGACGAAGTCGGCGATGTCCTCGCTGAATTGTGTGCGTGGTCCAGGGGGTCGGTAGATCAGGGTGCCTCTGAGGGTGGTGTTCGGGTTGGTGTGGATCTGGAAATGCAGGTGTTCGGCGCTGGTCAGAGTGTTGCCGGTGCTGGTCGTGAGACGGATGGTGCTCCTGTGGATGATGGCGATGCCTCCCCCCATCTGGTTGGCGTTTCGGTCCCTCCGGACGATCTTGTAGCCCTCTGGGATGGCGATGGCGATGTCAGGAGCTGAAGAGGCGTTCATCCAGGTCTCCGTGAGGAAGGCAACGTCAGGGGCTGTGGTGTCTAGGAGGTTCCAGAGTTCGATGGCGTGTCTGTGGACGGAGCGGGTGTTGAGCAGGATGCACTTGAGGTGGGTGCTGCTGGTGTTCGACTTGGCGGGTGCTGGTGCGAGGCAGGCCCGGGTGCAGGTGAACTTGCAGGCGTGGCAGCTGAAAGGTCCGTGGGTACGTCGTGGAGTGGCTTGGTGGCAGTCTGGAAGTCGGCCGGTGTTGAGTGCGATGAGAGTGGCGGCGGAGTACGTCAGGCGGGTCGGTCGGGGTCTTCGGGGGCCAGGGGTCCTGGCACTGGGCGCGGTCCGGTCGCGGACGGGCGCAGACGGGCTTACCTTTGGCGCGCCTTCGGCGCACAATCGGCGCACCCGCTGCGCGTTCGCACGGTCGCCATTTAAGGCGAAGTGCGCGGGTGGGCGGAGCAGCTGGGAGGCGGGAGCGGGGAGGGAACAGAAGAGAAAAGGGGCGGGGCCAATGGCGGTGGCGGGAAGCGAGAGCGGAGGGCGGCGAGGTAGGCGGGCAATCAGGAAGGAAACTGGACACGGCACAGAGGATGCAATTTAAATTAACAGGCACAAATGGAGGGCAAAACGATTACCATTATGTAGGGAACCTTGATCCTTTTCTATCCAGCCAGCGACTCTAGAAGGTACGTCCTCCACAGTGTTCAGCAAGTTATCCAGTTTGGCTTCCAACTCCTCCAGCAGGGATAGAAGGATAATGTGCGGCAGGTTCTCCGAAAGCGGTTCCAGGTCCTGGTTTCTCTGAGCATCATTTAGAGATCTTGAAGCTGAGACGTCATGAAGAGGTAAAGATGGGAATGTGGCTCTTACAGATTCACGTGAACACTGCGCTGTCACTTTCTTTCCTGGAGCCCGTCTTCTCCCCATTACAGTATTTTGATTTTCAAGTGTCTGAAATTTGCCCGGACAGCAGGTGAAAAACAGGGACCGTCCAGGCAAATCCGGGACGCCTGGTCACCCTACCTCTGGGTCCTTCTCAGACTCTCCCTCCAAACATAAATAGGGCCAAATTAGTAATTTTGAAGTCCAACCTCAATATAAATTATTTTGAAATGTAGAGATTTTGAAAGGGCACTGATAACATAATTTTTGTGGTATGTCAGGCATGCCTTACCTTTCCTGGGTGTATTAGGAGTTACCTCCTGGAAAAAATATACAAATATAGTTGTGAAACAATAACATTTCAACAGTTTAATTGTTAAAAGTTGGCTAAAGAGCTATGTTAAGAAAAAAAGGTTAATTTATGTCCGGTGCCCTAATGCCTTTCAAAATGATTTTATAATCTTTCTTTACTTCACTTTTCCACCCAGTCCCTTCTAAGTAGACTCAGTCATGTCTTATGATATATTCTGGCTGGAAGGGGCAAGGTGAACAAATCAATGTTATAAATACGTTACGATTACAGTCCATAGAGAGGAAAGTTAGTCACATCTTAGAGACTTAAACAGCAGCTGTACTGCATACAAGCTGCTGACATCAATCTTACACACTCAGAGCATATTTACAATAGAAGTGATGGAGTGCTGCGTTAGCCTTCTTGGCTTAACGCTGCACTCCACCACTTCTGAAACGTATTTACAACAATATGGTGCAACCTTGCATTTCCCCCTGTGCTGGTGCTAATTTAGGTGCCTAGCACTAGTGCAGGCAGCCTTGCACCATAGTGCAAGGGTGTCTTAGTTGCAGGCTAAGATTGTTTATGTGTAGGAAGGTGACCCTTCTTGCACATAAGCAATCTTTAAATGGCATTTTGTAACTTCTATGTGTGCTGCTTAATGTAGCACTTATAAAAGTTGCAAAGCGTCAATTTTTTAAAAATATTGTTTATGTGCAGGAAGGGACACCTACCTGCACATAAACATTCAAAGGCCTTTTGCTGTTTCCATGTGTGCTGCACAACGCAGCACACATGGAAACAGCAAAAACGAGGAGAAATTAAACATTTCTCCTCGTTTAGCCAGGGTAAGACCATGTTTTCCTGGTTTGGTGCTGCCTCATATTTAAGCCACCCTTGTAAATATGGGACAAAGTCAAAATCAATGAGTGTTGCGGTGAAACGCCCACAGCAACACCCATTGCCCACCCCTTTCACGCTAAGGGCCCGATTCCGATCTCGATCGGAAAGCCCTAGAGCCGACTTGGTTTCTTAGAGCTTTCCAAAAAACTCTTGCTCCAGGGCTCTAAAACGCCTGAGTACAATGCAAGTATGCGCTGATGGACTCGGGTTGCTCGGAGCCCCATTAAAGTCAATGGGAGCCTGCTGTACGTTGCGTACATAGGCTTCCATTGAGAAAAAAGTATGTTGCGGAAAAGGGCACCCCCTGTCATTGGTACGTGTTGGTGCCCCTCGCACCGCACATTCATGTGTTAGGGGACCCTTGGGTCACCCCTATGACCCAGTTGTAGGGCTATGGGTGAAGGGGGTCGCGCTATGGCCTCCGAAGTCCCCTTCCCAAAGCTTTCTAGAGTCAGAGGCTCTGAGTCGATCCGGCTGCTCGGTACATGCATCGTACTTGGTCGCTTGGAAATCGACCCATTGCGCTGCATGAGTTGGCCATGTTGTAGTCTTCTGGTGGGCTTTGCTGCCGGGTATGGGTCGCTCAGAGCATGAGGCGATATGCACATCATACTCGCTCGCTCATACGGCGGGACGAGTCTGTCAGAAATCACACTCGCGACTCAGACACCTCCTGACAGATGCCGTCAGGAGCCCCTGCGAGCAAGATTGGAATCGGGCCCTCAGTGTAGAGTGAAAGGGTGCCTTATTTACAAGGCAGCGTTAAGCCACACTAAGTGGCTTAACGCTGCCTTGTAAATAAGGTGAAGCCCTTATTACCACTACAACATTACAAAAAGTGACGTTGTGGTGGTGATGGGGGCTTGTAAATATGCCCCTTAGTGTTCAGAGAGCGGAAGTGATGATTTACAAAACATTATTAATATTAATTATGAAGGTATTCTTGTAAGTGATGAAATAGTAACCATAAATGAAAGCACCCTTTGGTTCCAAAGAACCAACATAAGCAAATTCTCTTATATTCAATTCAATGTGAACTGATCCTACATAAGTATCAATTACAAATAAGTGCCAGAATTGCTGTCACTTTGTCAGTGTGCCAGTTTCTGAAAATGTGAACATTTCACCTTAAAATGAAAGCACATTTTGGATCAGTGGGTTTGATTTTACCAAACAGAAGCTTGTAATTTTAAAAAACAACTCTGCAATTTTGTCCCAAAATATATGATTCCCATTTTTAGAAAATTAATTTTTAGACCCCAAATATCAGCTTGGCATTGTCATAAAACACCCACTACTGTCACACATGGAGAGATTTTGCTTTTCCGTTTAATATCACCAAATAGCCGATAAACCAAATAACAAGGAAAGGGTTTTCTCCACAACCATGAAAATGACAGCCAGACTTATGCCAAGAATATCCTTTATAAGCCAAGGACGGGCTGCTATTATTCCACAGTTAGACACATTTGTGTGAATAGTGACCACAATATGTGGTAGATGGGCCACAGAAATGAAGATATGATAGCATGCCACAAAGAATTTAGACAATATGTCACTGATGTAGCACTAGATTATGAAGGGTGGCTTTTGTGTATCCAAGAATGCTCATACATATGCCACTGTTGGACTTCATTAGGTACGGGGCTTCCACCAGACACACCACATATTCATACACTTACTCCATCACATACAGTTGGGTGACTGTAGGATTTCAGTGCCTTCATCACAGCAGCTCCATGGGGTGCATAAGATTGTTCAGAGCGTTCCTACAAAACTCATCGGTGCCTGTAGAGGTTCTGTTGTGTGCCATCAGTAGCTCAATTGCTCGACTGCAAGAGCCACATTAACTGGCAGCATTGAATATTTTCAGGTCAGGTGGGTGAGAGCAGAATATGTGATGTTACTATAGTAGGTCAGTGTTGTCCCTGCAGCAGCTACAGGAGGATCCTGCTGGGACTCTACTGGGTGTCTGAAAAATCTTAAGTACCTACATTCAATCTGGCTGCTGACATGAGCTGGATGAAGGGCCAGCTTGAACTCTACTGACACATGAGAGAGATGATTTGGGTGTCTTCTTGAGCGCAGTGAAGTGCTTGAATGCAGTGTCTGCCTGAGCCCAGTAGGCACCTGAGTGGTCTCCTTTATGCTGTCTGATGAGCTCAGTGGACAGCCTGGCAAACTCACTTGGGTGCTTGCATGACCACAGTGCAGTGACTGCATGAGCTCAGCTTAGAGCCTTGTAAACTCACTTGGGTTCTTGCATTAACACAGTGCAGTGACTGCATGAGCTCAGCTTAGAGCCTTGTAAACTCACTTGGGGGTTTGCATGGAAATAGTGCAGTGACTGCATGAGCTCAGTGGAGAGGCTGCGTGAGCTCGCTTGGGTGCTTGAATGAACAAAGTGCAGTGACACCATGAGCTCTGAGGAGAGGCTGTGTGAGCTCGCTTGGGTGCTTGAATGAACAAAGTGCAGTGACACCATTAGCTCAGATGAGAGCCTGTGTGAGCTCGCTTGAGTGCTTGCATCAATTCAGTGCAGTGACTTCATGAGCTCAGTGGAGTCTTGTTCATTCACTTGGGTGCTTGCATAAACACAGTGCAGTGACTGCATGGAATCAGTGGAGAGTTTTGTGAGCTTGATTGGGCACTTGCATGAACACAGTCTAGTGACTGCATGAGCTCAGTGGAGAGCCTTGTAAACTCACTTGGGTGCTTGGCTGGACACAGTGAAGTATTGTATTTTATTGTATTGTATACAGTATTTGTAGAGCGCAACAATCACCCAGCGGGTATCTTGGCGCCATAGTACATGAATCCTCATCGAGCAGTGGGGAAAGAACATTGTAGACTGATATGGCAGTCCAGCCTGCCAAGCTCGGAAAAAGCCATATAAGATCTTAAACCAACATGGCAGTTCCAGCCTATCAGGCTCTGGGAAACTGCCATGTTTTGATCTTCTTCCTAAACTGTAGAAGATCCTGCAGCTGTCTAAGTTCTAAAGGAACGTTGTTCCAGACCTTGGCAATGGCCGAGCTGAATGCCCTGCCTCCTGACCTGACTCTTCGTTTTTTCTGAACTTTCACCAAGCAGGGGGTGACAGAGCGAAGGCACCTTGTTGGAGTGTACCATGCAAATGTCTCTTGGAGAGGTGTGGGCCCAAGGCCATGAAGGGCTTTAAAGACCAAACACAGAGACTTAAACTGGACTCTCTGCATTATAGGTAACCAGTGAAGCTCTGCAAGGCCCAGTGAACCTGACGAGCGTTGTGGTTTCATCAGTGCCAGTTTGGCAGCCACGTTTTGAACTCTTTGGAGGCGCTCAATCAAAAATGTAGGAGCCTCCAACAGTAGAGCATTACAGTAATCAAGTCTACTGATGATGATGCTACCAATAACCAATGCTCTTGCCGTCTGTGGCAGCAGCGGAAGGATCTTCCTTAGTGCTCTAATCAGAGAAAAACAATTCCCCACCACCTTGTTTACATTCGTTTCCATGTTTAAATTCATGTCAAACATCACTGCCAGATTGCGTACTCCTTTAACCGGAACCAAAGTGGACGTATTAGGAGAGGGCCAAAAATTGTCCGGAAAAGGGGAAGGAATCCTCCCCCCGGTGCAGTATAAGACTTTAGTCTTGTCTGAGTTAAATTGAAGTGAGTTGGTTCTTAACCAATGGGCAGTGTCCTGCATGCAGTCATGAAAAGTTGCCAGAGAAATCGACTGATTGCCCTCTAGAGAGAAGAGAAGTTGGGTGTCGTCGGCATAATTCACCACTTTCACACCATGCGCCTTTATGATTCCAATCAAGGGTCTCATATAGATATTAAAAAGAATAGGGCTTAACGCCGAACCCTGAGGAACGCCATGGTGGATATTGGAGAATTTAGACTGATACGGCAGGAGGGAGACCGCCTGACATCTGTCAGATAAATAAGAGCGAAACCACTCTAGGGCCGTCCCTGACACCCCAACTTCTTCCAACCTGGTCAGCAGAATGCAATGGTTGACCGTATCGAAAGCGAAGACAGGTCAAGCAATATAAGAATGCCTGATTGTCCCCTGTCTGCCCGCATTCGGAGATCGTCCAACATGGTCACCAGAGCAGTCTCAGTTCCATGGCCAGGTCGGAAGCCGAACTGAACGTAATACAGCCTGGAATTGGATTCCAAGAACTGCGCCAAGGTATTACTGACCAGCCGTTCAATGATTTTAATCAGGTAAGGTAGGAGTGGGATTGGTCTAAAACTGCCCGCGCAGGACTGGTCAAGTGTCCTTTTTTTCAAAAGTGGAGTAACCACCACCTGTTTCCAGCATGCTGGCTCTAAGCCAGAGGTTAAGGAGCTGTTGCAGATCAGACACAAGGTAGGAAAAACCTCTGGGCCCAGCTTCTTCCATATTTTATGGGGCAAGGGGTCTAAAGGGGACCCTGAGTACACACTCATGGCAGTCCTGTTTAAAATCTCCTCCGAGGGTGGCTCAAAGTAGCACGACGAGGCCAAGCGGCCTAACTCTGCCCTTTTATCCTTCCCTAAATCTCGTGACTCCTTGGTTTCATCAATAAGATTTCCTTTCATGGGTGGATAATTCCTATTCAGTCCATCAATGATATTATTTATTTTATCCATGAAGAAAATCGCCAGACTATCACTCAGCGCTTGAGTTGGCAGAATTTTGGTCTGTGTACAATATGGGACCGTCATATCTTTCATTATTTAAAAAATTGTTCTAGAATAGTTTTTTGAGTTTAGGATAATATTAGCAAAGTATTCAGATTTGGCCAGATTAATTCCCTTCCTATATTCCACTAATGCAGCCCTCCAGGATGCTTTGTCCTCATCTGAATGGAACTTCCTTCATTTGCACTCAGGCTGTCTACAGGTCAATTTTAAAGATTTAAGATGGTCATTGTACCAGCAGGCTGACGGCCTGCCAGTCTTTTTGCAGTTTTTATAGGGGCAATCTGATCAAGTTGGCTCTGAATCTGATCACAAAAGTCCATATAATTATCTTCCACCGTTCTATCATTATCAATGTAATTTGCAAAGGAAAATATTGAGGAAGAATCAGTCTTTTTTTTAGCAATCCTCTCCAATCTCTACTCTTGAACATCCTTATTTCTCTAATAGCAGGTCGAGCCGTTCTAGAGTCAAATATCTGAAACTTAATCAGATGATGGTCGGACCAGCCAACCGGAAGAATCTCTACTGCGCCCAAGGCCTGTTCTTTGAAGAAAACCAAGTCCAATTTATTACCCCCCTTATGAGTAGATTCATTAATCCTGAGATTACTATATCCAGAGTCCAAGTTTCCATTACACCAGAGTTTAAAATCACTCAAGAGAAGCAGGTTGGAGTGGGTAAGAGCCATATTACAAATGATGTCTATGAGTCCCTGTAGATGAGGCGAGCTCACCACTCCTGGGCTCTGTAGCAAATAATGTCCACCAGTAAGCAGCCTCTAGGATCTTTGAGTGAATAGCCAAGACGTTTGAAGCCTTCGACTTCGTCCATCTCTAAATTGACCAAGATCCAGCATCTCCTTGAAAATTATCCCTACCCCACCTCCTCGTCCTCTAGCTCGTAGTTTGTGTAAAATCTTTTAACCCGGAGGACAGGCCAAACCAAGTTCTACCTCCAGTCCCGACTGAGTCCAGGTTTCGGTCATAAAGAGAACATCTAGGCAGTGAGCATCCAGTAGCAGTTGGATCGCCACATGATGTTTAGGCAGGGACCTGACATTAAGTTACCCTCGCACTATTACCTCCTTCCTGACAAAATCAGTCGTTATACTAGCTGTTTCCTCAAAGCGGAGTGTGGCAGTCTTATCACTTGCTGACTTACCTATCTGTATTAACTCTTCACTGGAGTAGCAGATCCTCTTACTAGGATCACCCCACATCAAATCGGGCAGCATGGCTGGAATTGGGCGCGACCGGTGAGCGGACTGGCGCAGATGGGCTTGCATTAGGCCCGCCTTTGGCGGGTCCGCTGCGCGGTCACGCCAGCGTGCAGCTTATGTAGGTCTAGGGCAGTAAAAAGACTAGACCGCCGACCTCAAAATGGCGGGTCCGCTCTCACAGACAAACACCGCGAGGACGGTCTAGAATCTAGGTATTCCAGGGTCAGTACGCTAATTTCCTATACCTGCTTCTATTCAGAGCTTCTTTTGGGCACAAATGCAGTGTTGTAAAAATAATGTGTGCAAATACACAATCTAATATTTCCCCCCCACAATTCAATTTCCACTCTTGTTTTAAAAAGATACAAGCGCATTTTTAAAAGAACGAGTATACAAGTGTGCAGGTTAACGATCTTCCCACCACACAAGAATTCAAGAAGTGACACCGTGAGCTCAGAGAAGAGGCTGTGTGAGCTCGCTTGGGTGCTTGCATGAACACAGTGAAATGACACCATGAGCTCGGGCGGAGATCCGGTATGATCTTGCTTTGGTGCTTGCATGAACACAGTGGAGAGACTGTATGAGCTTAGTGGAGAGGCTATGTGAGCTTGCCTGGGCGATTGCAGGAACACAATGCAGTGACTGCATGAGTTCAGTGGAGAGGCTGTGTGAGCTTGCTTGGGTGCTTGCATGAACGCAGTGACGGCATGAGCTCAGTGGAGAGGCTGTGTGAGCTCGCTTGGGTGCTTGCATGAACACAATGCAGTGACGGCATGAGCTCAGAGGAGAACCTGCGTGAGCTCACTTGGGTGCTTGCATGGACAGAGTGCAGTAACTGAATGAGGTCAGAGGAGAGGCTGTGTTTGGTTGCTTGGATGCTTGCATGAACACAGTGCAGTGACACCATTAGCTCAGAGGAGAGCCTGTGTGAGCTCGCCTTGGTGCTAGCATCAGCACAGTGCAGTGACTGTTATGTTATGTTATGTTATGTTTACAGTTTTTTGTAAAGTGCAGGGGCTTCATGGCACTGACCAACAGAACAGAACATCCTGATGAAAAAAGAGGAGGGCCAAAGCTGATGAAAAGAGCCAGGTCTTAAGCTGTTTTCTGAATGCCAAAAGGTCGGAGCAGGAACACAGTTCCAGAGGGGGAGAATTCCAAAGTTTGGATGCAAGAGTAGCGAACCTGCGACCACCTTGGCGTTGTAGTTTGAATATTGCCGTTACCAGAAGATGAAGATTAGCAGAACGAAGGTTGCTGGAAGGGGTGTACCTGGGCAAAAGGGTGTTGATAAATTGAGGGCTACGGACGTGGAGGGATTTAAAAACCATACAAGCTGCTTTGAATTTTACTCGCTGGCCAAAAGGGAGCCAGTGGAGTTGTTTCAGCAGAGGTCTAGCTGACTGCCAGCGGGCCTGCCGATGGATCAGTCTGGCAGCCTGATTCTGAGCCAGTTGGAGACGTTTACCCAGATAGAGAGGGAGGCCCAAATAGATGGCATTGGCATAGTCCAGGTGGGACAGTACAAGCGCTGTCACCACCTGGATCAGGGCCGATTGGGTTAACATCCGGCTGATCTTCCTTATTCTACGTAACTGGTAGAAGCAGGAGGATACCACCAAGCTCACCTGGGCCTTCAGTGAAAGTTCACTGTTGATGATTACTCCCAAGCTCTTGACTGAGGCAGAGGGGGTGGGCGGGAGGCCTAAATCAGGGGGCCAATAATGTGGGCCCCAGAATATTTTGCTATTGCCGTTGAGAATGATTTCTGTTTTTCCCGGATTCAATTTTATATGGTTCGAGTCCATCCAATGACAGATGTGTAGCATGGTCTCTTGGAATTCCTTAACAGAAGCGGTAGAGCCGTCCACAGTAAAAATAAGCTGTAGGTCGTCCGCATAGTTAAATGTGGAGACCTTAAACTTCCTCAGCGATTGAATCAGAGGGACTAAATAAAGATTAAACAAAAGAGGGAATAGGGAGGACCCTTGAGGGACCCCCACAAGTAATTGGGAGTTTAGTGACAGTGAATGGGGCCAGACGGACCGCTGGGGTGTGGTCACTGAGAAATGAGCTGACCCAGCTGTATGCTGGGCCTTGGATACCAGCTTGTGTGACACGGTCGAGTAAGATAGTGTGGTCGACCGTGTCGAACACCGCAGACAAATCTAGTAGGACCAGGGCCTGAGGTATTGCCTTGTCTGCATTTGCACGAAGCGAATCCATAACGGCAGTTCTGACAGCCTCCGAGGAATGAGCAGGCCGGAACCCTGCCTGATGGGGGTCCAGATGGTTAACTTGCTCAATGAAGTTGCAGAGATGGCTAGTAACATGAGTTTCAAGTATTTTGGCCAAGTAGGGGAGAAGAGATATTGGCCTATAATTAGAGAGGATCAAGGGGTCTGCTCCTGTTTTTTTTAGGAGGGGTACAACCACTGCTTCTTTGAAGGCTTTGGGAACCACTCCTTGAGAGAGGGAGGCACTAAGAAGGGTCAGAAAGGGAGCAGGAATAGCCGAAAGAATTTCCTTATGAATATACGGGGGGCAGCAATCTCTAGGGGATCCAGATTTTACCATTGTGGATAAGGTACGTAGGGAATCAATATTGAGGGGTGGAAAGTGATAACAAATGTGGACACTAGAGCTCGAGGAGATAGTATGCGGGTTAAAGCAGGTAACTGGAATGCTGGCTTTTATTGCCGAGATTTTGTCCAGAAAAAAATGAGTTGAGGGAATTGCAGAGGTCTTGGGTCACAATAGGTTTTGGGAGGGCTCTTTCCATATTGGATAGTTTGTTGACGATAGCGAAAACGTCTTTAGATTTGTTTCCGGAGCAAGTTATTATGTCAGAAAAATAAGTTGCCTTAGATTGAAGTATAGATTGCTTGTAGGCAGTACGGGCAACTATGTAGATAGTTTTAGCATGGGGGTCATAATTACTCCTCCACTTACTCTGGCGGGTATCGAGTTTTTTTGCCCTCAAATCCTCAGGAAACCATTTCTGGGAATCCGGGTGGCGGCTTATTTTAAATTTCTTCAGAGGGGCATGTGAATTGCTTGCTGCTAACAACCAATCGAAGACGTTTATTTCAGCCTGTCCGAGATCAGAGTTCTCAGCTGGAAGTGTACTTGCTAAGCTATCTAAGAATGCTGGTTTATTAAGAGTACTCCATTTGCGGATAAGACCTCCTGCCGTTGCACAAGACTTGCTGTCCGATACGATGGAAATGGTGAATTTTATCAAAAAGTGGTCTGACCATACGCAGGGGCTTATGGTGGGAGTAGAGATGGTAAGATTACTACTCCACACCTGATCGAGAATATGGCCCTTAACATGCGTAGCAGATGAAATGTGATGCCGAAGATTAAGGCCAGACAAAAGTTCCATGAGTTCGGAGGCCTGCGGACCGCCCAACTCATCACTACACCAATAGTTAAAATCTCCAACCAGGAGTATATTAGCATAGTCTGTGACTATGGTAGCAAGTTGTTCGCACAAAGACAGGGGGAAAGAGGCCATATATTGAGGGGGTCTGTAAACTAAGACACAAATAAGAGGGCCGGATTTGGAATCAAGTTTTATTACCAAATTGTCTACTCCCGGAAGGGATAAGGCGGACAGGGAGGTAAAGACGTGATCTTTCTTGATAATTGAGGCTACTCCCCCACCCGTTTTTCCTGGGGCCCGGTCACCATGTAAGATGTAGTATTGATCCGGGAGTGCTGCCAGGATGTCTGGGGGGGAATCGATACTGAGCCAGGTTTCCGTGATAAAAAATATGTCAGGTTTATCGTCTAGAAGAAGCAAATTGGTGTTTAGCCAGGGAGCGGGTATTGAGATATAAGGTGTGAAGTTCTAGATTGAAAGTTATGATGGATGTGGGCTATGGCTATAGCAAGGGGTTGCAGGCAAGGTCTTGGATGTGGTAGGGGAATATGTAGCTGGCTTAAGCGACGCAGGATGATAGGACAAAGTGAGAATCTTGCCTGGTATAGTGCTCGTAGATCCTTCGAGGAATATATGATCAATTGGGCAGGGGACAGGTCCCAGGGAATGTCTGGGCGCGGACGGGCGCAGATGGGTTTGCCTTTGGCGCGCCGCCGGCGCTCGCTGCGCGTTCGTAGGATGAAGCCATTTATGCCAAGGAGTGAGGGTGGGCCAAACAACTGGTCCGCTCGCCCTCTTCCTCACCTAAGATGGCGGCCAAAGAAGCCCCAAGACAGCTCCTAATCGGCTGTGGTGGGGGCGAGGAGCAAACAAGCAGTGCAAGAGAATGCCACTTACAAGCAGCAGGTCAATGTCAATAAAAGAAGGTAAAAAATAAAAATTTTAAAAATAACGCTAACGCTGTGTCGCATTCCCGGCTTTTCGCCTCAGGAATGATCACGCTCTCTGTTGATCTGCGCGCGTAAAGGAGGGCGCGGTTTTTATGCCAAGGAGTGAGGGAGGGCCGAGCAACTGGTCCGCTCGCCCTCTTCCTCACCTAAGATGGCGGCCAAAGAAGCCCCAAGACATCGCCTAATCGGCTGTGGTGGGGCGAGGAGCAAAGAAGCAGTGCAAGAGAATGCCACTTACAAGCAGCAGGTCAATGGCAATAAAAGAAGGTAAAAAATACAATTTATAAAAATAACGCTAACGCTGTGTCGCATTACCAGCTTTTCGCCTCAGGAATGATCGCGCTCTCTGTTGATCTGCGCGCATAAAGGAGGGCGCAGCTTTTATGCCAAGGAGTGAGGGAGGGCCGAGCAACTGGTCCGCTCGCCCTCTTCCTCACCTAAAATGGCGGCCAAAGAAGCCCCAAGACAGCGCCTAATCGGCTGTGGTGGGGGTGAGGAGCAAACAAGCACTGCAAGAGAATGCCACTTACAAGCAGCAGGTCAATGGCAATAAAAGAAGGTAAAAAATAAAATTTTAAAAAATAACGCTAACATTTTATATGACTATATGAGCTCAGAGGAGAGGCTGTGTGAGCGTGCTCGGGTGCTTGCATGAACACAGTGAAATTACACCATTAGCTCAGAGGAGAGCCTGTGTGAGCTCGCCTTGGTGCTTGCATCAGCACAGTGCAGTGACTGCATCAGCACAGAGGAGAAGCTGTGTGAGCTTGCTTGGGTGCTTGCATCAATTTAGTGCAGTGACTTAATGAGCTCAGTGGAGAGTCTTGTTCATTTACTTGGGTGCTTGCATAAACACAGTGCAGTGACTGCATGAAATCAGTGGAGAGTTCTATGAGCTCACTTGGGCGCATGCATGAACACAGTGTAGTGACTGCATGAGCTCAGAGGAGACCCTGTGTGAGCTTGCTTGGGTGCTTGCATGAACACTGTGCAATGACTGCATGAGCTCAGTGGAGAGGCTGTGTGAGCTCGCTTGGGCGCATGCATGAACACAGTGCAGTGACGTCATGAGCTCAGACGAGACCCTGTGTGAGCTTCCCTGGGTGCTTGTATGAACACAGTGAGGTGACTACATAAGCTTAGTGGAGAGCCTTGTTAATTCACTTGGGTGCTTGCATGGACACAGTGAAGTGACACCATGAGCTCGGAGGAGAGGCTATGTGAGCTAACTTGGGCGCATGCATGAACACAGTGCAGTGACTGCATGAGCTCAGAGGAGAGTCTGTGTGGTCTCACTTTGGTGCTTACATCAGCACAGTGCAGTGACTGCATACGATCAATGGAGAGCCTTGTAAATTCACTTGGGTGCTTGCATGAACACAGTGCAGTGACTGCATGAGCTCAATAGAGAGTCTGTGTGGTCTCACTTTGGTGCTTACATCAGCACAGTGCAGTGACTGGATGAGCTCAGAGGAGACCCTGTGTGAGCTTGCTTGGGTGTTTGAATGAACACAGTGTAGTGACTGCATGAGTCAGTGGAGAGTCTGTGTGGTCTCACTTTGGTGCTTACATCAGCACAGTGTAGTGACTGCATGAGCTCAGAGGAGAGCCTGCGTGAGCTCACTTGGGTGCTTGCATCAACACAGTGCAGTGACTGCATAAACTCAGCGGAGAGCCTTGTAAATTCACTTGGGTGCTTGCATGCACACAGTGCAGTGACTGCATGAGCTTAGTGGAGAGCCTTGTAAATTCACTTGGATGCTTGCATAAACACAGTGCAGTGACTGCATGAAATCAGTGGAGAGTTTTGTGAGCTCGCTTGGGCGCTTGCATGAACACAGTGCAGTGACTGCAAGAGCTCAGTGGAGAGGCTGCGTGAGCTCGCTTGGGCGCTTGCATGAACACAGTGCAGTGACTGCATGAGCTCAGTGGAGAGGCTGTGTGAGCTTGCTTGGGTGCTTGCATGAATACAGTGCAGGGAGTGCATAAGCTCAGTGGAGAGGCTGTGTGAGCCCGCTTGGGTGCTTGCATGAACACAGTGCAGTGACTGCATGAGCTCAGAGGAGAACCACTGTGAGCTTGCTTGGGTGCTTGCATGAACACAGTGCAGTGACTGCATAAGCTCAGTGGAGAGCCTTGTAAATTTCCTTGGGTGCTTGCATGGACACAGTGAAGTGACACCATGAGCTCGGAGGAGAGACTGTGTGAGCTTGCTTGGGTGCTTGCATGAACACAGTGCAGTGACTGCATGAGCTCAGTGGAGAGGCTGTGTGAACTAGCTTGGGCGCTTGCATGAACACAGTGCTGTTACTGCATGAGCTCAGTGGGGAGGCCACGTGAGCTCGCTTGGGTGCTTGCATGAACACAGTGCAGTGACTGCATAAGCTTAGTGGAGAGTCTTGTAAATTCACTTGGGTGCTTGCATGAACACAGTGCAGTGACTGCATGAGCTCAGAGGAGACCCTGTGTGAGCTCACTTGGGTGCTTGCATAAACACAGTGCAGCGACTGCATGAGCTCAGAGGAGAGTCTGTGTGGTCTCACTTTGGTGTTTACATCATCAAAGTGCAGTGACTGCATGAGCTCAGAGGAGAGCCTGTGTGAGCTCGCTTGGGTGCTTGCATGAACACAGTGCAGTGACTGCATGAGCTCAGAGGAGACCCTGTGTGAGCTAACTTGGGTGCTTGCATGAACACAGTGCAGTGACACCATGAGCTCAGTGGAAGTCTGTGTGGTCTCACTTTGGTGCTTACAACAGCACTGTGCAGTGACTGCATGAGCTCAGTGGAGAGCCTTGTAAATTCACTTGGGTACTTGCATGAACACAGTGCAGTGACTGCATGAGCTCAGAGGAGAGTCTGTGCGGTCTCACTTTGGTGCTTACATCAGCACAGTGCAGTGACCGCATAAGCTCAGTGTAGAGCCTTGTAAATCACTCGGGTATTCGCATGAGCACAGTGCAGTGACTGCATGAGCTCAGAGGAGAGCCTGTGTGAGCTTGCTTCGGTACTTACATCAGCACAGTGCAGTGACTGCATGAGCTCAGAGGAGAGCCTGCGTGAGCTCGCTTGGGTGCTTGCATGAACAGAGTGCAGTGACTGCATGAGCTCAGAGGAGAATCTGTGTGGTCTCACTTTGGTGCTTACATCAGCACAGTGCAGTGACTGCATGAGCTCAGAGGGGAGCCTGCGTGAGCTCACTTGGGTGCTTGTATGAACACAGTGCAGTGACTGCATAAGCTCAGAGGAGAGTCTGTGTGGTCTTACTTTGGTGCTTACATCAGCACAGTGCAGTGACTGCATGAGCTCAGAGGAGAGTCTGTGTGGTCTCAATTTGGTGCTTACATCAGCACAGTGCAGTGACTGCATGAGCTCAGTGGAGAGTCTGTGTGGTCTCACTTTGGTGCTTACATCAGCACAGTGCAGTGACTGCATGAGCTCAGTGGAGAGCCTGTGTGAGCTTGCATGGGTGCGTGCATGAACAGAGTGCAGTGACTGCATGAACTCAGTGGAGAGGCTGTGTGAGCTGGCTTGGGCGCTTGCATGAACACATTGCAGTGACTGCATGAGCTCAGTGGAGAGCCTGTGTGAGCTCACTTGGGTGCTTGCATGGACAGAGTACAGTGACTGAATGAGCTCAGAGGAGAGCCTGTGTGAGCTCACTTGGGTGCTTGCATGAACAGAGTGCAGTGACTGCATGCGCTCAGTGGAGAGCCTTGTAAACTCACTTGGGTACTTGCATGAACACAGTGAAGTGACACCATGAGCTCGGAGGAGAGGCTATGTGAGCTCGCTTGGGCGCGTGCATGAACACAGTGCAGTGACTGCATGAGCTCAGAGGAGAGTCTGTGTGGTCTCACTTTGGTGCTTACATCAGCACAGTGCAGTGACTGCATACGATCAATGGAGAGCATTGTAAATTCACTTGGGTGCTTGCATGAACACAGTGCAGTGACTGCATGAGCTCAATAGAGAGTCTGTATGGTCTCACTTTGGTGCTTACATCAGCACAGTGCAGTGACTGCATGAGCTCAGAGGAGACCCTGTGTGAGCTTGCTTGGGTGTTTGCATGAACACAGTGCAGTGACTGCATAAACTCAGCGGAGAGCCTTGTAAATTCACTTGGGTGCTTGCATGCACACAGTGCAGTGACTGCATGAGCTTAGTGGAGAGCCTTGTAAATTCACTTTGGTGCTTGCATAAACACAGTGCAGTGACTGCATGAAATCAGTGGAGAGTTTTGTGAGCTCGCTTGGGCGCTTTCATGAACACAGTGCAGTGACTGCATGAGCTCAGTGGAGAGGCTGTGTGAGCTTGCTTGGGTGCTTGCATGAATACAATGCAGTGAGTGCATAAGCTCAGTGGAGAGGCTGTGTGAGCCCGCTTGGGTGCTTGCATGAACACAGTGCAGTGACTGCATGAGCTCAGAGGAGAACCTCTGAGAGCTTGCTTGGATGCTTGCATGAACACAGTGCAGTGACTGCATAAGCTCAGTGGAGAGGCTGTGTGAACTAGCTTGGGTGCTTGCATGAACACAGTGCAGTGACTGCATGAGCTTAGTGGAGAGGCTGTGTGAACAAGCTTGGGCGCTTGCATGAACACAGTGCTGTTACTGCATGAGCTCAGTGGGGAGGCCACGTGGGCTCGCTTGGGTGCTTTCATGAACACAGTGCATTGACTGCATAGGCTTAGTGGAGAGTCTTGTAAATTCACTTGGGTGCTTGCATGAACACAGTGCAGTGACTGCATGAGCTCAGAGGAGACCCTGTGTGAGCTCACTTGGGTGCTTGCATGAACACAGTGCAGTGACTGCATGAGCTCAGAGGAGAGTCTGTGTGGTCTCACTTTGGTGCTTACATCAGCACAGTGCAGTGACTGCCTGAGCTCAGAGGAGAGCCTGTGTGAGCTCGCTTGGGTGCTTGCATGAACACAGTGCAGTGACACCATGAGCTCAGTGGAAGTCTGTGTGGTCTCACTTTGGTGCTTACAACAGCGCAGTGCAGTGACTGCATGAGCTCAGTGGAGAGCCTTGTAAATTCACTTGGGTACTTGCATGAACACAGTGCAGTGACTGCATGAGCTCAGAGGAGAATCTGTGTGGTCTCAGTTTGGTGCTTACATCAGCACAGTGCAGTGACCGCATAAGCTCAGTGTAGAGCCTTGTAAATCTCTCGGTACTTGCATGAGCACAGTGCAGTGACTGCATGAGCTCAGAGGAGAGCCTGTGTGAGCTCGCTTGGGTACTTACATCAGCACAGTGCAGTGACTGCATGAGCTCAGAGGAGAGCCTGCGTGAGCTCGCTTGGGTGATTGCATGGACAGAGTATAGTGACTGAATGAGCTCAGAGGAGAGCCTGTGTGAGCTCACTTGGGTGCTTGCATGAACACAGTGCAGTGACACCATGAGCTCAGTGGAAGTGTGTGTGGTTTCACTTTGGTGCTTACATCAGCACAGTGCAGTGACTGCATGAGCTCAGTGGAGAGCCTTGTAAACTCACTTGGGTACTTGCATGACCACAGTGCATTGACTGCATGGGCTCAGAGGAGAGCCTGTGTGAGCTCACTTGGGTGCTTGCATGACCACAGTACAGTGACTGAATGAGCTCAGAGGAGAGCCTGTGTGAGTACAATGGGTGCTTGCATGAACAGAGTGCAGTGACTGCATGAGCTCAGTGGAGAGCCTTGTAAACTCATTTGGGTACTTGCATGGACAGAGTACAGTGACTGAATGAGCTCAGAGGAGAGCCTGTGTGAGCTCACTTGGGTGCTTGCATGGACAGAGTACAGTGACTGAATGAGCTCAGAGGAGAGGCTGTGTGAGCTCACTTGGGTGCTTGCATGAACACAGTGTAGTGACTGCATGAGCTCAGAGGAGAGGCTGTGTGAGCTCACTTGGGTGCTTGCATGAACACAGTGCAGTGACTGCATGAGCTCAGAGGAGAGGGTGTGTGAGCTCACTTGGGTGCTTGCATGAACAGAGTGCAGTGACTGCATGAGCTCAGAGTAGAGCCTGTGTGAGCTCACTTGGTCGCGTGCATGAACACAGTGCAGTGACTGCATGAGCTCAGAAGAGAATCTGTGTGGTCTCACTTTGGTGCTTACATCAGCACAGTGCAGTGACTGCATGAGCTCAGAGGAGAGCCTGCGTGAGCTCGCTTGGGTGCTTGCATGGACAGAGTACAGTGACTGAATGGGCTCAGAGGAGAGCCTGTGTGAGCTCACTTGGGTGCTTGCATGAACACAGTGCAGTGACTGCATGAGCTCAGTCGAGAGTCTGTGTGGTCTCACTTTGGTGCTTACATCAGCACAGTGCAGTGACTGCATGAGCTCAGAGGAGACCCTATGTGAGCTCGCGTGGGTGCTTGCATGAACACAGTGCAGTGACACCATGAGCTCAGTGAAAGTCTGTGTGGTCTCACTTTTGTGCTTACATCAGCACAGTGCAGTGACTGCATGAGCTCAGAGGAGAGGCTGTGTGAGCTCACTTGGGTGCTTGCATGAACAGAGTGCAGTGACTGCATGAGCTCAGTGGAGAGCCTTGTAAACTCACTTGGGTGCTTGCATGAACAGAGTGCAGTGACTGCATGGGCTCAGAGGAGAGCCTTTGTGAGCTCACTTGGGTGCTTGCATGACCACAGTACAGTGACTGAATGAGCTCAGAGGAGAGCCTGTGTGAGCACAATGGGTGCTTGCATGAACAGAGTGCAGTGACTGCATGAGCTCAGTGGAGAGTCTTGTAAACTCACTTGGGTACTTGCATGGACAGAGTACAGTGACTGCATTAGCTCAGAGGAGAGCCTGTTTGAGCTCACTTGGGCGTGTGCATGAACACAGTGCAGTGACTGCATGAGCTCAGTGGAGAGTCTGAGTGGTCTCACTTTGGTGCTTACATCAGCACAGTGCAGTGACTGCATACGATCAATGGAGAGCCTTGTAAATTCACTTGGGTGCTTGCATGAACACAGTGCAGTGACTGCATGAGCTCAGTGGAGAGTCTGAGTGGTCTCACTTTGGTGCTTACATCAGCACAGTGCAGTGACTGCATGAGCTCAGAGGAGAGCCTGTGTGAGCTCACTTGGGTGCTTGCATGTACACAGTGCAGTGACTGCATGAGCTCAATAGAGAGTCTGAGTGGTCTCACTTTGGTGCTTACATCAGCACAGTGCAGTGACTGCATGAGCTCAGCGGAGAACCTGTGTGAGCTTGCTTGGGTGTTTGCATGAACACAGTGTAGTGACTGCATGAGTCAGTGGAGAGTCTGTGTGGTCTCACTTTGGTGCTTACATCAGCACAGTGCAGTGACTGCATGAGCTCAGAGGAGAGGCTGTGTGAGCTCACTTGGGTGCTTGGATGAACACAGTGCAGTGACTGCATGAGCTCAGAGGAAGTCTGTGTGAGCTTGCTTGGGTGCTTGCATGAACAGAGTGCAGTGACTGCATGAGCTCAGAGGAGAGGCTGTGTGAGCTCACTTGGGTGCTTGCATGAATACAGTGCAGTGACTGCATGAGCTCAGTGGAGAGCCTGTGTGAGCTCACTTTGGTGCTTGCATGGACAGAGTACAGTGACTGAATGAGCTCAGAGGAGAGCCTGTGTGAGCTCACTTTGGTGCTTGCATGGACAGAGTAGAGTGACTGAATGAGCTCGGAGGAGAGCCTGTGTGAGCTCCCTTGGGTGCTTGCATGAAGACAGTGCAGTGACTGAATGAGCTCAGAGGAGAGCCTCTGCCTTCACAAAGACATTTTGGATAACGTGAAGAGTAGTTCTCCAGCAGGACTCTTTTGCACACTCTTATGTGCTAATTATGAATTGACCTAAACATATCTATAATACAAACAACATCTGATTAATCGAGCAATACTCATAAGCAATTATTACAGACAATCCTGGGTGATATTAACACCCATTTGGATAATCTGACCGACCCTTCTTCCAGAGAACTTACTTCGAGCCTACAAGCCCTGGATTTATAGCAACTTGTCCTTGAGACCACACATCAAAAAGGGCATCTTCTAGACCCCATTTTATGTAACTGTTCCAATCTTCTTACCAAAAGTCCCTCTCCTCTACCATGGTCTGACCATTTTCTTATCCCCTTCACATGGACCCCCCTCGTCTCCCCCCACCAAAGCCCCCGACAACTCTGCTATCACGGAACTGGCAAAAAATCCCCCTATCCGAATGGCAAACTACTTTACAAAGTACAAACCCCCCCAACGCACTGAATCCTATCCAGGGGAACGATAACTACAACACATGGATTACCAACTCTTTAAACCTGGTACTCCCTATAAAAAGTCTCTGTCCCAAGCGGGGCAATCCTACAGCCCCATGGTACACAGAAGACCTACGGAAGGCCAAACGCGCCTGCAAGCAAATGGAAAGAAAATGGCACCTTGACTACTGCCTAGCAGACAAAGTCAGTTACAGAGCAGCTATCAAAAATTATAAAGCAGACATCCGACGAGCTCAGGCCACTTTCTATGAACACAAAATTAACAATGCTGCGTCCAAACCCAAGGAGATTTACCGTATAGCCAAATCCCTCCTACAACTCCCTGAGACTTCTAAAGTCCACAATAATACCCAGACTCACTGCGAGGAAATTGCGGAATTCTTTCATCACAAAATTGAATTGATCAATTCCTCCTTCCCTCACACAGCCACCATGCCTAGAGACCCCACTAACACCGACCCTTTAGTAGCCCCACCCAGCGTTCTCAACAACTTCCCCGCTCTGGACAAAGCCAATCTGGAAAAATACATGGGACTGGTCAAATCTGGATCCCCGACCGACCCAGCTCCTCCTAGGGCGCTCATCCAAATAACTAGCCAGATATCACCTACCATTCAAGACTTGCTCATCTCCTCCCTTGACACAGGCACTGTCCCACCCTTATGGAAGAAAGCTATGGTCAAAGCGCTTCTAAAGAAACCTACCCTGGACCATTCTAACCCCTCCAACTACCGACCTATATCCCTTCTGCCCTGGCTTAGTAAAATTCTAGAAAAACACGTCAATTCAGTACTGACAGACTTTCTAGAATCCAATAACAAACTGGACCCCACCCAGACTGAGTTCAGACCCCGTCATGGAACTGAAACTGCCCTGATTGCAGTGACGGAGGAGGCAAGAAGGATATTGGACGGTGGCGGTGCTACGGCCATAGTCCTACTTGACCTGAGTGCCGCCTTCGACACCGTAAATCATAGAATCCTACTTCATCGCCTCAGTATGATTGGTGTGTCAGGCATAGCTCTTACCTGGTTAGAATCATTTCTCTCAGACAGGTCCTTCCAGGTATTCGAAAAGGAATTCACCTCCTCTAGTAAACCTCTGAACTGTGGAGTACCTCAGGGCTCCTCCCTGAGTCCTACCCTTTTTAATGTTTACCTTGGCCCCCTAGCTGATGTCGTCCGCCCTTTCGGGGTAAAAATTGTCACCTACGCGGACGACACTCAGCTGGTGGTAGCCCTAGACCACCCTTCCCTCAACCCCAAACACAGCCTGCACAATTGCCTGAAAGCCGTGGCGTCCTGGATGTCGGCCTCCCACCTAAAACTTAATGGAGACAAAACAGAGGTGATGCTCCTTGGAAATAACATCCCGAAATCCATTGATACTATCTGGCCCCTCTGTCTAGGCAGCCCCGCACAACCTAAGGATCAAATTAAGAGCCTTGGGATCTGGCTCGACCACAATCTCACCTTCAACTACCAAGCCACCAAACTAGCTGGTATCTGCTTTGGTCTGATGAGATTGCTCCGCAAGATTCTCCCCCTTCTCCCGTTTCACTCCAGACGGAACATGGTCCAAGGACTAATCCTGTCACGCCTCGACTGCGGTAACGCCCTTTATCTGGGTGCCCCCCAGTCTACACTGTCCAAACTACAAGTCATTCAAAACTGTGCGGCAAGAATCCTCTTGAACCTTCCTCGCCGTTCCCCAGTTACAGCCAGATTGAAGGACCTTCACTGGCTTCCTGTGAAAGCCAGAATAGTATTCAAGAGCATGTGCGTTGCACACCGATCCTTCTGGGGAACAGGCCCCACCATAAATCACCGCTTGGTGGAAGCCTACTGTCCTTCCCGATCCCTCAGATCCGCGACCTCCTACCTAACCTCCGTACCCCGCATCAGAAGAGCCAGATGCGGAGGCCGCTCACTTGCCTACAATCTGGCCAGAATCTGGAACTCTCTTCCCCTCGCAATTAGGTCAGAACCCAATCTCCTCACCTTTCGAAAACTCTTAAAAACGTGGCTCTTCAATAAATCCCACACTTAACCCTTCCTCCGTCTCCCACACTCCCATCCCTATAGCACAACCCTCAGTCTGTCTACAGCGCTGGGACGCCTCCGGGTAGCCATCGCGCTTTACAAATCTTCATTCCATTCCATTCCAGAAAAGACTGTGCTTTGTTTGCACTTTTAGTAAAGGAAGGTGGACGTTTGAGGCTGCTTCACAAAGTCACATAAGCGTAATAAAGCAGATTCCTGTACCCAGAAAGGTTTTTTTTCAGTGAGCTCCTATACAAACTACGTACAAGTACATGCCGTATAAGAATGGCTCTTCTAATGATTCTCCACACCCTGAGGGACAAGCAGCACCCCCGCGCCTTGAGACTCTCACGGGTGAGTAGTTGTGCTTTACAAACCGCTGATTGATTGATTGAATGCGATTGATTACAAATGTATAAGAAAATAATCTTCTACTCTTTCCAGAAACCAGCACTCATTCTTTTACAAACTAAGCACTGCAGCAATATTGACCAGATGTTGGCTTGAACTCCTCAGTGAAAATAAACATACGTTGGTTTTCGAAGGACAAACGTTTTCAGTACAGGGCTAGGACCGGATCAAGGCCATTTTCTAAAGACATCCACACAGGATACATTTTCTTACAATGAGTTTAAATGGGACAGTTCACATACTGAAAATGTATGTGACACAACTAGTCCTCGTGTTGTCTTATTGGGCATTCTTGGTTGTTAGTGAGGAGTGTTCATTGATTTGAGTTTGGCAATATTGGTGCACGATGATGAATTCCCTGATAATATCATCACAGCCTTCCCCTGATTGGGTTCTGCATTTAGTACCTCCCCACACTGTGGTTTGAAGAGGGTTTATGTTCTCTCCTTTTTCTTTTACTCCTGTTCTCCTTCGCTTTGCTTTGTTTTATCATGTCACTTGCTCTCACAGTCCTCTTCTTAGATGCAGCACAGCAAACTGAGCTAGAAGTGTTTTAAAAAAAGATGCTCTTTCTTAGAATTATTACTGTTTTCCTTTTCAGTGCTTGCAGACACTTCCTCTTACCCAATGTTCACTGGTTGGTTTAGGTGAATGCTTCCCGTTTGTTATTCTTACAGTGTTTTTATTTCCATGTTTACTGTTACTTTTCTGTCGTTTCCAGATCATGTGTTTAGACCCATTACTATTTACCTGGGTAAGTTCTTTTCTGTTATTTACGTTTCACCCCTGAAATATGCTGTTTAGTTTTTCAAATTAATTTGTTGCAAATAGAAATTTCACGGGGAAGTTTTGCAAAACTGACAATCTTTGAAACTCCACTTGCAGATGCACAGGGAGAATGTACCTGCATAAAGAAGGCGTCAGTTTTTTGAATTTTTCCTGTAACCCTTGTGTTGCAAAGTCATCCTGTGCCCTGGGCACCCCCCAACTTTTTGCTGACTGGAACTGGTGGTAACTGACTCTGACTGACCCTGGGCTCTGTTTAACCAGGCCCAGGGCCAGTGCCAAGCCAAAAGGAACACATTAGAATACAGTTAAGACACCCAACATACACTAGGGTACACTAGGGTATGGTGGGGTACCCCTGTAATTGGCATGACCTACCCCTTAAGCCCCTAGTATGTAATAGGGCAGGGGATTAACACTACCTAAAAGTCTCCAGTATCCTGGGGCATGGCAGTTTAGAGGCCAGCAGATTTTCTGCACTTGCATGTGTGCACTGCTAAAGCCTGAGGTCAGTTTAAAAGCAGAACTGGTGGCCAGGACAGCTTTTAAACCTCAAATTGTACCCAAACTCGACTTTGGGGGTAGGGGCACTTAAAAATAAAAAACCTACCATGTTTTTGCATATTAGGGACCCCCAGGGTCACCCCTAGGTATCCCAGGGGTAGGGGGTCAGTTATCTATAAGGAGCGCCCTTATAAAATGAAGTTTTATATGCCTGGGTAAAGTGAAATTTTACATGTCACTCCCCACATTGTATTAAAGAGCTGCTCAAATTCGACTTTGATGCTAGAAGAATTGGGTATGGATGATCTGCTATATTTCTGCAGATTCAGAACCCCTTACGTCTCCCCTAGTTGCACAGGGGTTGGGGGTCCTGTAGAAATATGGGAAATACTTATTAAATATGGTTTTATAAGCCCTGGTTCTCGAAAAGTGGCCCAGGTCATTTTCCCTATTGCAAACCCCATGGCCCATAGGTTAACATGGTAGGAAGTGATTGATTAATAAATATTGATAGGAGAGGACTAGACGGACCATTCAAAGACTTCCCAGAATGGTCATAGTAAATCCAACAATATTATATTGTTAAATTTCTCCTAAAGCGTACATACAATAAGTTATGAGACCTTCTTGTTTGTAAGTCCAAATTCAGCCTTTCAGTGGTCTGCCCTGATTGGTCAGAGTTAAGAGGATTAGCCAGGTTGCTGGGAGGCCAGTGTGCTGTTCTATAGGAATGCGAGGCCAGGAGGTGGCGTCGTAAACTACGCTCTTCAAAGGCAAGAGGGGAGGCCTGGGTTTCACTCCACTATGACAGTCGTGACCCAGAGGCAGGGCTAGGCTAAAGAAAGGAATGTGCAGATGGTACGGGGATGGTCCATGGAAATTAGATATCCCAGGGGGTGTGTTTAGCCAGCTCTTACCTCCTTGCTGGAAAATCAGCCATTATGGATTTGCAAGGATGATGCACTCTGGAACAAACTAAAGCCACACTCCACAGGATGTGGTCATAACTATGAGGAGTTGCCCTGCTCTCATTGGTCAGCAGTGACCTGGTGCTTGACCCAGAGAATTTTGAGTAAGTATCTGAGAGGGACAGAACCCTCCAGATCTGCTGCTTGAAACTGAATGAAGCAAGAAGTGTCCTGCTGAAGATTTTGCTGTGTGCAAGGAACTCTAAGGCCTGACCTATGAAGACTGCACCATCTGAAACTACAGCCCTGTGGATTACCTTGCTGCCAAAAGACTCAAGAGTGGAAACTCCCTGCAAGCTACAGGTTAACAGAGCTCACCTGGACAGCCCCACAAAGAATTCAAAGCCTGGAGTACCAGTGGAGTACCAGTGGATTTGTAAGGGTTTTGTTCAAGTGGATTGCGGAATTGAAGTTTCACACTTTCAAGGACTCTCTTGGAGATTCCAGAACCTTGGATTGTGTGTTGGATACTTTGGGACCTGCAAGCAGAATGCCAGGAAGGTGTTCTAACTGGACCCCGCTTGCTGAAGAAGGCGGCCCACTACAGTGGTGAGAATTCTTCAGAACAATTTATAGAGGTGTGTCCCTGGCAGAGAAAACGAAATGTCTTAAAGGTGCGCTGTTGGTTTCTAAGCACTAGAAAGTGACTAATCTTTAAAAATTCATATATCTGGTTCCCTACAGTGGATTATTTTCGTTTTGGTGTCATTTAAAAGATAAAACTATTACCTATTTCTATAAATTGGTGTTGGATTTTTATTTTGTGTTGTGTCCTAATTATTTACTGAAATGGTGTTTTTGAATGCTTTACATACCTCTCTTTGAAGTTAAGCCTGTCTGCTCGCAGCCACGTTACCAAGGGTTGAGCAAAGGAATAATTTTCTAAGACCAATGCTGAGTCCCATCATGTGTTAGTGGCCTAATTGCCAGTGGCAGACCTACATTTGCCCCTACCAATAAGCCACTTTCCAACACCTTGTTTGTAAGACAATCTTTTGTTTTCTTTTTTAAAAGATTTGCATTATTTAGGATTGTTGATTATTTTTTAAATTGTCTTTCTGATACTGATAAAAGCTTTGTTTATAAACTTAGCACACCCCTTTTTTCGACTTTGCCATTACTGCCTCACACAAATGTCGGTACGAGGTGACATAACAGAGAGAAGTCAGGAACCAAGTGCCACATTTACTATATTTTGACTCACTGCCGTGCAGCAAGCCTTCCTACTGTGCTGTTGTGCGTCAATATAAAAGATACGGCTCATTACTGTCCTTCTCCTGTGCGCAAACACAGACACCATTGCGCCATGGTGCAAGGGTGCCTGTGTTGCATGGATGATTGTTTATGTGCAGGAAGGGGCACCTTCCTGCACTAAAACAATCATTAAAGGCAATTGAAGGTGTTTTCCTCTTTCTATGTGTGGTGCAGAATCCAGCACACACAATAAGCAAAAAACGAAGAGAAATAAAAGAATTTCTCCTCATTACACCACTCCTATACCTCCCTCTGCCTCCCGTGGGGAGGCGGCGGATACTGGCGCATTCCCAGGTTAATGACATTTTATAAACCTGGCAATGCGTCAGGTTACGTGGATGGTGCATGGGAACACCCACAGCAACACCCATGGAATGCCTCTTTCACACAGAGTATTGTGTGAAAGGGTCCCATGTTTACGAATCCATGAAAAGTCACACAGGATGACTGTATGTGGCCTTGTAAATATGGGCAGGCACACTGCGCTGCTGGTGCGTCCAAAAAAGTGACGCACCAGCTCCACAATGGGCTTGCAAATGAGGTCCCTAGTCATATATTATCCGAACTGACAAGCCATAAAAGTGTTATTTTGTGAAATTAGTAAAAGGTGGTACTTACATATAACAGTCAGGGTGATGCTCTTGGTAGTTTGTTTCTGCACAGCTGGAAAGAATGAGGTGCAGGACAGGCTTTTGTTGTTATGCTGCCTCGAAGCTGTGAAAGTGATAGTAGATTTATAGATCTTGGTACCATTCAGATTATCAATATTATCAAGTGACTGATTGTATTTAAATTGTGACTCGAAGTTCCAGGTTATCTTCGGGGCTGTGCCTGAGCACCTCCCGGGCGCCGTGCACTCCACAGTCACCGTTTCACCCTCCTTCACTCGATCGGGGAGCGAGATTGCTGGCGTGTCCTGAAGATCTAGGAGACAAAAATTAAAATGAACAACATTATTATCGTTGTTTTTAATAAAAGACACCATCTAGGGAGCAGCAGTTATAAAGAAGTCCGACGATGCCAACATGTCTGATTTATTTGATAAAGGTCAGTTTTGTTGTCATGGTTACATTGTAGGTTTACATGCTGCATGCAATGCCAACACACAATCAGAAAGCCTTGTATTTTATTTATTTATTTTTCAGGAGTTTTATATAGCGCTGTCTAGACCCGGAGGTATCAGAGCGCTTTACATGAGGGTCCACAAAAATTACATTACAAGATTATACATAGGTCATACACCCAGATGCCCCTACGCTCATAAAAGAAAGCACTCAGTCAAACATACCCACCCGACTGGATGGGTTAATGAATGAAAAATGTAGATGGCTGCGCGAGTTCTGTAATGAATGAATGAATGAAACAAGTTGTTAAGTGCAAACAGCTGCCCATATAGGAGTGCTGGCGCTAAGCAAAGATGAGCAAGACAAAGTAAATTCATCTTAAACTACAGAGAAGAGAACAAAACATGGTTTTAGCACTTCTGAATTTAGTGTCCCCATTTACCTTAAGCAGCGGTAAAGGGAAGATTGTTTGTGATTTACCACTGCTTTTTTCGCGCTTCCAGATGCAGATCTAAAAATGTCTACATAAAGCGCAGTATAGAAAAACCCATTCCTGTCATACTGAAAATTTGCTGGTGAAAGTAAAACGTATTGTTAAATGTCAACCCAAGATTGACATGGCAGGTCGGCGTTTGCTCTCCACTACGGCGTTTTGTTCTTAGCGCCGTCATCTGCTGCTTCTAACTGTCGCGTTTCAATAAGTTTCAAAAAGTCGAAGGGGAATCATTTAATCCGCTGCCAGCGGATTAAATGATTCCCCTTCGACTTTTGAAGCAAACAGGAAATTGATAACACAAAACACGCCAGCTCGCAGTCATGGCCCGAGCGTATTGAAACGCGACAGTTAGAAGCAGCAGATGACGGCGCTAAGAACAAAACGCCGTGGTAGAGAGCAAACGCCGACCAGCCACAAGCAAAACAAGGTCTTCATGTTTATTAGCACCAAGAGCAGCTGTACGACACACTAAAAGAAAGTACAGACAAACGTTTACATCAATGCAACTACAGGCTGCAGCTTAAAAAGAAAAAGGTGAACCCACAGTATTGGCCTCTAGAAAACAGACAAGAGTGAAAGTGCCCTGAAGAGAATCTGGGAACTTATCCCCCGGATTCGAAACGCGTCGGCTTAGAGAAGGAGAGAGTAGGAACATTGAGTGAAAACCGACCAATGCCTGATGATTAAATTGATCAATCTCCTCTCTTTCTTCAGATTGATTCTTACATTGTCCTTAATTGGCGTAATGTGTAGTGATTTTTTTGAAAAATCTTGCAAAAAACGGAGTGATTGTCTTTTTGCAATGTGTGGTTTAATGTAAAAATGTATATAGAATATGTTTAATTGTTTGTATAGTTTTTGTATGTATATATGTTAGTTTGTGTAGAACCTAATAGCTTCTTTCTCACATATGAAAAATTAAAAACATAAACATGAAGCTATAGAAAAAAAGTCAAAAGGGTTAAATAAAGGTACCCAAACAAACTAAGAATCATTATTTGTTTGTTTATAGTGACTGCAAGTAGAAGTGGAGTAGGCAGCTGTTGTTGTTTATAGATATTCATAGGGTCCAGCCTACCCCACGTCCCAGGACCTAGCTCCATAGCGTGACATATACACAGTATAAGCATCACATATATTCAATAAGCACTACAGACCAATGCTATGAATGTCCACTCACATTCATTATAAGACCGATACCATGTCATTACAAATCATTGAAGAACCCTTCTGCGCCTGGCTATCTATGAACAGATGCTGGGCTGGACACGAAAGTCGCACACTTGCAGTCTGAACACATGTACACTCTTGTGTACTCACATGTTTATGTGTAGCCAGGCCAGTGCCTCTTTCCATACCTATGCAACAGTGATCTTATCTTAAAATGAGTACCCTGGTAGTCAACATGCTCAGCCCAATTGCACAAGTGGTGAGACTCCCTCACTGCAAAAGTCCATAAACCGGGCAGTCGAAAGTGAAACATCCTGGGACACTAAATGGGTGGAAGAGTATGAGTGAAGAGCAACCCAAACCTATTCACATGTTTCTGTGTTTGATCATATTAGTGTTCCAATACTAACAGACATGTAAACCTCGAAGAAAGGCCACATGTTCTGTAAACAGCTGATACTATACAGTGGTGATCTTGTAAAGTGAATGTGTGAGGAGAATGTATTTGCAGAGTCAAGCGATGGAAAGTCTGGTGAGGTGTGGGAGATGGGATTATGTTTGTTATTGAGAAGTAATCTATTAATGCTACAAAGTCAGGCTATGATGAATTGGCAGGTGTATGGTTACTAGTAAGCTATGATATGGAAGTATAGTGTTTGTTGATGTAATGGTGCTGTAAAGTGGAACTGGGTTAAATAGATGAGGTGTGCTGGCAACTAAGATCACTGTAAAGAAAGGGTATCATGAAAATAACAATAGCCGTTATAGTGTCACATTGCAAAGTGATACAGTGATCAAAATCTGCTATTTCTGGAAAGAAGCTGAAGGCTATGATAAGCTACAGAGGTCTGTAAAATGTGGGTTTTGTGAACAGTAGGAATGTGGATGAATGTGAGTAATATACTGAACTGGAAATACTACGTGGTGAGGTTGTGAATAGCGCTGACAGCCTTCCCTATAGATGCATATATATAGATCTTCTAACATTGGGGGAGGGTGAGTGATATGAGGTTATTGAACCATGGTGGCTTGGCAAAACAAGAGTTTTGTGAGGAATCTCACCACATACTGTCAGTGGCCTAGTGTGGTGACCATGGGCTCTAATGCAAAATGTAGAATGGGCCCCACACCTCCACATATCACTGCCATTGGAGGAGACATCAATGATATAACATTGTTCAAGATGAAATATGCGTGATTTCAAAGACAGCACATAATCTCTCCCATGCTTTTAGTTTATTATGGCTCCAGTTAGTTCTACATTATGATACATTCTAGTCCCATTAGTAAGACATAATTACACTGTCTGAACATAGCACTGTATTAAGCAATGCATGTGCCATTATTATACAACTGTAATGCATGGCTCTCAAAGAAAGACTTACAAGACTGTATGTATTCTAAATCCAGTAAATCCACTATTAGCTTGGCACAAAAACAGTCACACTCAACTTAGAGACAATGTGTGAAGTCTTTATGCAGCAACCAAACAGTAATAAAGTGAAAATACAATGCAAGAAAAATTAAATCCCATACCAACAGGTCTAAACCCAAGCATCTCTGACTCGAGCTGTGATGTCAGGTTTCATGGCAATGCAGAGTCGGTATATCCTGGACCCCAGCCATTAGTGTCCGAGATGTCAAGTATAATTGCGTAGAAATC
Source organism: Lissotriton helveticus (assembly GCF_964261635.1). Taxonomy (NCBI): domain Eukaryota; kingdom Metazoa; phylum Chordata; class Amphibia; order Caudata; family Salamandridae; genus Lissotriton; species Lissotriton helveticus. Next base: position 1,757,686,797 of record NC_136068.1, on the reverse strand, counting down.
ATCCAGGGCCCAGGGGTAGGAGGGCATAAAGGAGTGCAGGGTAGTATCTAGTTGTTTTGAAAGCGGCTATCATCGACATGTGTCAGGACATGGCCATCAGGGAAAATATCACCCAAGATGCAGAGGTTCTGGAATTGGAGGGTGCATTGTTACAGCTTTTCACATATAAGTGGTAACCAGGAGTTGCCAGCTATAGGAAGGGCATGCGAGGAGTTCTGAATTATTAAATATAAAAGTGTAAAATAGCTTCTAAAACATCAAAGCCTAAACCATGGATTCTAGTCGAGGAGACTAGAGCAAAGTCAAAAGTTATGGCCTGATATGGTGCTCAGCACTACAGGTGCCACTTCCTCAGTGCACCACAGCTCATGGACACTTTTGTTTGCTTATTGGGTGACCTCTGAACTTGCTCAGGCTACCACCATGATGCTCCGCAGTTGTCTCTGTAATGCTGGTGTTTTCTGTTTCCATTTTAACAGTGTTCACTGTTGTAGTTGTTGCCAGCACCAACCACTCGTTGTGGGCTGGCTTACACTCACCCCACACACATCTAGCACAGATGTCACTGTACATGTGACACTGCCAATAAAGGGGCCGGGCGCACGTGCCTGTAGCCAGTCCCACAAACTATCTGCGTGTGTCCGTGTGGTCATAATGTATGCATGAGTGTGTTATATTCTATTCAGATGGTGGCTGGAATGCCACATCTCCATAATGCACTCTTTATTCTAACATGATGTCATCTTTCCGGCATCATTGACAGTTGACCCAGCTGTGTCTGGCAAGAGGATTGTTTGGTATATTTCTCTTGATCTTTCCACTAAAGAATAAATCAAGCTTTCATCTACGCTTCCTGTCTTCAGCTTCAGTTTTAATTACAACAATTTTGGCGACGAGGGTGGGATAGCAGTTACCATATGGCGGACTGAAAACAGTGTTATGCTGTCTAAAGTGTGGTAAAAAAGGACATTTGGCACGCATGTGAAAACAGCAAGTTGAAAAGGTCGGGTGTGTAGAGGATGTACAACCCACCTACAGGGTCGTTGTTGTTAATGATGACATTACTGTTGCAGATGTAGACGGTCTGGAAAAGAGGAGAACACGACCAAAAGCTGACTTTGAGATAAATGGAAATACTATTTCTTTGATGGTAGACACTGGATCGCTTTATATAATTATCCCACTGGATATCTATGAACGAACCTGGCACAATGGCGCATTATCAAGATCAGATGCTGTTCTTAAAGCATATCAAGGGAGTGATATTAGTGTCGTGGGGTACATTGAAGCCAAGATTGTGTTTGAAGGGAAAGAAATTCTTGGCAAGGTTTATGTAGCTGAAGAGGGGCCACCAATTCTGGGTTGGCTACAGCAGTATGACTTGAATATTAAGGTGGACCCCAGAGCGGAGATTCCTGTTATGAGTGTGGATGTATGCAATGTCCTGAGTTTGAGTGAATTGTTGGAGAAATTCAGTGCTGTGTTTGTACCTAGGTTGGGAAAATTAAAGAATTATCAACATGTCATCAAGTTGAAGAAACATTCTATTCCCATTAAGCATGGGGCAAGGAGAGTTCCAATAGCAGCCCGTGTAAAGGTAAAGGAGATCATTCACCAACTTCTAGAAGATAAGGTGATTGAACCCGTAGAGGCGGCTGAGTGGTTATCTCCGATCGTTATCACGAGTAAGGCTGATGGGTACCTTAGATTCTGTGTGGATTTGAGGAGTTTGAATGAAAGTGTTATAACTGACATATTTCCTCTACCAAATATCAATGAGCTAATTTTGATACTTAATGGTGCAAAAGTTTTCTCTAAACTTGACATGAGAAGTGCATATCACCAGGTTGAACTCAGTGCAGAGTCTAAGGGCTAGATGTAGGTAATAGCAAATTACCGAATGGTAAATACCAAATTTTACCGATTCGGTATTTACTAATCGGTAATTGCTATGTAGGAAAACAAATCAGTAAAAATACTGATTCGGTAAGATTTGGTAATTACCGATTCGGTAATTACAGAATCAGTATTTGCCATTGATTCCTATGGGCCTTGAAGCCCATAGGATTCAATAGCAAATACCGATTCCGAATCGGTAAAACTACCGATTTTACAAGGGGGACAGGGTGTCACTTTGACACCCTGTTGCACCCCTGTTTCTGGCTTGTGTGCATGGTAAATAACGAATCGGTAATGGCCTGTGGCACTGTTTTCAATGCCACCTACATCTGTATTTACCGATTCGGTAAATTTACCGATTCTGTATTTTACAGAATCGGTAAATTTACCGAATAGGTAAATATACAGATTCTGTAAATAAAATGCCCCCTACATCTCCATTTGCAAATACCGGTCGGTAACGGTCGAAATCGGCCGTTACCGACCGGTATTTGCCGACCTACATCTGGCCCTAAATCTCTTACTTTGTTTATCACTGGTGAGGGCACTTTTCAGTTTTGCAGGCTACCGTGTGCTGCGAGCGTTTTTCAGCGTCTAATGAACTCCATTCTTTCAGGTGTTGACAAGGCTGTGGTGTTTCAGGATGACATACTTGTATTTGGCGAGGATGATAGAGAACACAATCAAAATCTTGCTACGGTGTTGGACAGAATTGCAAAGGCTGGTTTAACTCTGAAGAGAGAGAAGTGTAAGTTCCTGACACAACAGGTGGAGCATTTGGGGCATTTGCTTATCAAGGAGGGGATAAGACCTAAAGAAAATCTTGTTAGTGCCATTGTGAATGCACGGGTCCCGCAGGACAGAGATTCTATGAGATCGTTTATGGGTCTTGTAGAATATTATTCAAAATTTGTGTTAGACTTTTCACACGAGACTGAACCTTTGAGAGAACTGTTGAGACGGGGGAAAAGATTTGTTTGGGAGAAATCGCAATAATCTGCCTTAGAACAAATTAAAGAAGAAATAGCTCATGCAGGTGTGTTAACTCCATTTCAAAGTGGTCTGGATTGCATTGTGACAGTCGATGCCAGCGCTGTAGGTATTGGGGCTGTTCTGGCACAACTGCAGGGCAGAGATGAAAAGACTGTGGCGTTTGCTTCACATTCATTGGCTGAGTCAGAGCGGAATTACTCAGTTATTGAGAGGGAAGCCCTAGCGGCGGCCTGGGCAACCAATCATTTCAGAGTGTTTTTGTGGGGTAGTTCTTTTAGGTTGCGTACGGACCATAAACCTTTGTCAAAAGTTTTGGGACCTGGTGGAATAAGAAATTGTTCTGGTAGATTAGCGAGACTTGCTGTGAGACTGCAAGAATTTGACTGCAAGCTAGAGTATGTTCCGGGTTGGGGAAATAGGGTTGCTGACTGTTTGTCAAGGCTTCCAGACAAAGAGGCTGTGGTGTCTGATTTCTCTACGGAAGAAGTTGTAGCTAATGTGGATGATGCGATGGAGGAATTTGCTGATGCCATTGCAAGGAAGACTTGGATTAGGGAGATGGACGTGGATGCAACGTTGGTGGGCGTTGTTAAGTTGATAAAAGGTAGTATTAGAAGAGAGAGTACCCTTCCAGAAGGAGTGAGACCTTATTTAAAGATTGTGGATCAACTATCTATCACTGCTGATGGATTGATTATGCGACAGGATAAGTTTGTACCGCCATCTGGTTTGCATGCCAGACTGATCAGTTTAGCGCACGAGGGACATTTGGGGCAAACTATGACTATGAAAAGATTGAGGGAAGGTTATTGGTGGCCTTCTATGGATCAGCAGGTAAAGGATTGGGTGGAGAGGTGTGTAGCTTTTAAGGAATTTGAGAAAAGGTTGAGGGTTCGTATTGGTACTTCAAGTGAACCTCAGCATGTTTCTCTGGCTGATAAAGTTTGGGAAAAGGTATGCTTAGACTTTATTGGTCCTTTTTATTTTCTAAGAGAGAGCGAACGGTATGCTGTGGTATTGGTGGATGCGAAGTCGTAGTGGGTTGAGGTTGCTTTCATGAGCAGCATTACTACATCTGCTACTATTGCTGTTTTGTCGGAAATTTTTAAGAGGGAAGGTTTTCCTTCCGTGCTGCTTACTGATAACGGTACGCAACTGACTTCAACCGAGATGAAGAATTTTTTGGACTCTGTGGGTGTTAAGCACTCTTTTTGCTCTTTGTACAATCCACAAGGAAATGGATTAGTTGAGCGTGTTAATCGAATGATTAAGGGCGCCATGCAGTTAGCACATGGTTCAGGTTTGTCTGTGCATGATTCTGTAGTGAAATGCTGTGGGCGTATCGCACAACTGCAAACACTGCGTCGGGAAAGAGTCTGTTTGCTTTGATGCGTGGGCGGGAAGCAGGTACCCAATTATTTCCCTCATGGATACGTGAGAAACCTGTTTTGGGAGGCTCGTGTCATGGCAAGTTGAGTGGTGAGAAGAGAAGTTTCATTGATGTGGGCGACTGGGTGAAAGTAAAACCTGGTTGTCATAGCAATTTTTTTAACAAATTCAGAGGACCGTTTAAAGTTAAGGCCCTGGGAGGGAATTGGGTCAAACTGACGAATGGCCAAACGTGGAATATGAAACGTGTTGCTATATATCAAAGGCGTGAGTGCAAGCATATTGAGAGTTTGGAGGATAGGTCTGATTCTGAGGATTGTTCGCCATGGATGTTGATGAAGGATGCTGAGTTTTCAGGAGAACAGCTTGCTGTTCCTCCCTCTTTTGATGGGGACACTGAGTCTGTTGAGGATGTGGTGGTTGCAAGGGAGGGAGATGGGTCTAGTGGGTTATCTCGCGTTTTGAGGGGAGCTGGAGAAAGAAGAGTTCCAGCGTATTTGAGTGATTATGTTTCCTGATCTCACTGTTTTCTCAATATGTGTCACCATATTTCTTTTTAATTTTTTTGTTGTTTTTGTTTTCACTTATACCTTGTATGTGTTATTTTCTTATTTCTCTGATCTTAGATGGTTTTCACTGGAAGGTGGGGAGATGTGTTATATTCTATTCAGATGGTGGCTGGAATGCCACATCTCCATGATGCACTCTTTATTCTAACATGATGTCATCATTGACAGTTGGCCCAGCTGTGTTTGGCAAGAGGATTGTTTGGTATCTTTCTCTTGATCTTTCCACTAAAGAATAAATCCAGCTTTCATCTACGCTTCCTGTCTTCAGCTTCAGTTTTAATTACAACAGTGGCCCCCAGGACCTACAACATTACATTGTGCTGTGTACAACGGACCAACCATGCCCCCGCTGGCAGCGGGTAAGACCTTGGACATGTAGCTTTGTCGTCACCCACTCAGTACGTAAGATAAGTGGACTGGGCTGTCGTACGGAGGTCCGATGTGGGTGTGTTAATGATAATTCCAGGCCTCTGGGCGTGGTTCCTTACAGGACATGTGCAAATACATGTGTCTCTGTCCCAGTGTTGGTCTCCTTTGTGGGGTGTAGGTGGTCCATGATGGGACTTAGACACCCACGTATGTAGTCCAGTTCGGCTTCCATGAGCTCTGACCACACCCGCACCTGTTCGGCCACCTCCTTTTGGCATTCTGACACCTCGCATTGGAGTGCGATGTGTGCCTCGGTGGAGTGTTGGGAGCCAGCCGTGGTGGTGGGTGCTTCCGACTGTGTGGTCTGTGCAGGGGCTGGGGTCTCCGCTATGTAGCTTGACTGCCCTGCTCCTGGGGGTGTGTTGCCTAAGATGTCCATGAGCTGTTGTAGGGCATCAGTGTCGGAGGCGTGGTGGTCTTCTCCAGCATCACTGATGAGTTGTCTCTGCTTCTCTACTGGAGGTGTTGTTTGTCCCTCTACAAAGTGAAGGGGAGATGCATGTTGACATTGTGTTGACATGTACGTTGGCGCATTGACAGTGGACATTTGGACTACATGACGGATGTGAGCTATATGTGTGTGCTGCAGTGTGCCACGGGGATCAGGGACATGATCCTGGGTCATTGTGGGTGTGCAGTGTGCTACACATCGTTGTGCATGTGTGCCATTGTGCCCATCTCCCCCGTCCCCGCAGTCCCTTGTCGTTGCTCACCCTGTTGATGTTGTGTCAGGTCCTATCGAGCTGTGTCCGTACTCCCGACTCCTTGCACCTTCTCCACACTGATGACTGTGGGCTCCATTTCTTCCAGTTCCTCCTGTGGCGCAGGACTCCCACCTCCTGACGCAGTTGCTGCCTTCCTGTTGGCAGCGGGGTTGTGCTTGGTTTGGCTATTCACTTCATGCCAGCGCCTCTTGGCCTCCTCCATTGACCTCCTCGACACTCCAACTGCATTCACGTTTGTCAAATTGGCGTTCAGTTGATGGTAGTGTTCTGTCACCTACGTGACGCTGGTCTGGTTTTCCTGCGGACTGCACCCCATCTTCCTCGTCTCCTTGGCCTTCCCCGACCCCGAGGTTCCTTGCTGGGGGTCTGTGGGGCTTGAGGGATTCTGATTGCCCTCTGCACTCGGTCCGGGTGCATCCAGGGTGCTACACAGTTTCTTTTTTTTGTCCCATTTTTTTTTGTTGCTTTTATAGTTTATTTTCCAGCATGACACGTGGGGATTGAAGGCCTGTGGCTCGTTTTCACTGATTTTTGTATCACGATTGGCGTCATCGCTACTATTAACGCATTTGTGTTTCGCGTTTTTGCAGGTTCGCGTTGATTTTAACGCGTTGATTTGATGCATTATCGTGGGTCTATCACATGGTACCTCCGTGTTGAGAATACCATCCTAACCCAGAGTTATTTTCCCATGATAGACTGCGATGTGAAGAGTTGCTTTAAGCTACTTTTGCGGTAGTTATCACACGTTCTTGAGACTTTCCCCTTTTGTTTGCATCTCTCCGAGTGATATTGGAATAGGGGGTCCTTTTCCGTCAGTCCCTACTAATACTGTCAGCAATACTGGTATGCCCCACCAATGTTGTTCCTGTAGAGAAGAAGAGCAGGGTCCTTTGCTGCCAACAGAGAACAAGCAAGGAAGGGAGAATCCAAAGTAAGCATCCTATCCTTTCCCCTTATTAAAGTGAAGGGGCTGGTTATACATTTTTGCGTAGAACTGAGGTATAAGTTCAAATGATCCTTAAAATCTACAGTGTAAGGATTCTGAATAGATTTCTATTCAACTCAGTAAAAACTAAGGGCCCAATTCACAGAATGAACTTAAGACTGAATCCTAAACTTACTACTATTTTGGTATTCACAGAATGAACTTACTACTTTTGGTATTCACAGAAGTTAGGATTTTGTCTTAAGTTTGTCTTAAGACAAACTTAAGACAGACTTAAGACAGACTTAAGACAGACTCAAGACAAACTTAAGACAGACTTAAGACAGACTTAAGACAGACTTAAGACAAAATCCTAACTTAAGTCTGTCTTAAGTTTGTCTTAAGACAAACTTAAGACAAAATGCTAACTTCTGTGAATACCAAAAGTAGTAAGTTAATTCTGTGAATGTCACTTTCCCTGCGCCTCCCTGAGAAACCCTTGCGCCACCATGAATGCGCTGTATTTACAATACGGCGCACCATGGGGCAAGGATTAACAGATGTGTCAGAAATTCTGATTGGCCTCTGCAGAATTTCTGACGCAGCTGTTGTCCCAAATGTCACGCATTGCTGGAGTTGTGTCGCAAGGACGACGCAACACCAGCAATGTATCTTGAGGCCTATACTTACTGTACGGCGTCACTCCTTACGCCTGCTTCAAGCAGGCGTAAGGTTTTGAAGCAGTGGCGTCCTAAAAGTGACGCAGTGAAATCTTGTAGATTTCACTGCGTCACTTTTACGAGGCCTCCCTGCGTGGGAACGCCCACCCTGCATACATTATATCTGGCGCAGGTATAATGTGACTCGGGGCTTTCCAACGTGACACATCGCCCTAGATGCGTCACATTGTAAATAGGCCGCATTGTTTGCATCGCCATTGAGTAAAAAAAAGTGACGCAATGGCGGCACAAGAAGGAGCAAAGGGCTTGTAAATCTGCCCCTAATTTTGTACCCCAATGCAGTTTTTCCAAGAGAGAATTGAATAAATTGCATTGGAGTTACAGGAGCTTCACTTAAAGGGAGCAATAACATCTTGTTTGCTATTCCCCAGAAGTTTCATATTTCTAGTGCAGTAAAAGAAGAGTTTCCAGTCAGTGATAAGCTTGTAATGTAATGTAACTTGAACTTACATAGCGCAAAAAGCTGTCACCCTACGGGTATCCTGGTGCTGAGACTTACCCTGTTGTCAATGTGCATAGAAATAGCCTGTTCGCATGTATTGAGTAGCTCGTATTACTATTCCCTTGGGAAGAGCCATGTCTTTAAGCTATTCCTAAATGGAAGCAAAGATTTGATTTGTCTGATATTCAAGGGAAGATCTTTCCAGAGTCGTGTCTGCTACACCGAATGCTCTGCCACCTGTCCTAGTCTTCTTGAATCTTGTGGTGGTTACCAGATTTGCGCTTGACGAACGGAGATTTCTCCCAGGAGTGTACTGAGTACATTTTTCCTTTATGGATATCGGGCCTAAACTATGTACTGCTCTGAACACAATACAGAGGGATTTGAAATGAATTCTCCCATTAATTGGTAACCAGTGAAGGGCCTTTAAAGCTAAAGTCGTTGAGGAACTGCGCTGCCTATTTAAAGCCAATTTGGCTGCTATAGACTGGATCCTCTGTAACTTCACTAGCACTGAGTTTGATGCTCTCAGATACAATGAGTTACAATAGTCCAGTCTGCTCAATATTATACTCCGCACTACTTGAGATCTGTTTATAGCAGGCAGTAACAGAAAGATCTGACGTAGGGCTCTTATCAAGGAGTAACACATACCAACTGTTTTATTAACTTGTGCCTCCAATTGAAGGTTATCATCCATTAAAACCCCCAGTTTACGCACTGTTCTAGCTGGTATCAGTGGTTTGTCCATGGGGGTGAGTCTGAAATCAGAGGGAAAGGGCCGCACAGTTTTGGCTGTGGAGCAATATACTATCTCCGTTTTGTTTCCATTGAATTGTAAGGAGTTTTTTCTGAGCCATTTAGAGGTATTATGCATGCACTCCTGGAATTAATTTAGGGAAACTGCCTGGGTTCCTTCCAAAGAGAACACCAGTTGTGCGTCATCTGCATAGTTGACTAAATTAATGCCAAAGGACTTGATAATAGGGATCAGAGGACGCAGATAGACATTAAATAGGATTGGGCTTATTGCTGATCCCTGTGGTACCCCGTGGCACACGGGGTTCTTAGGGGATGTAAACAGTGGAATTGTTATCGCCTGTTGCCTGCACGTCAAATATGATTGCAGCCACTTCAGTGCCAGTCCTTTCACTCCAATGTTCTCTAGTCTTTTCAACAAAATACTATGATTCACCGTGTCAAATGCGGCCAACATATCCAATAGTACTAATACGGTCGGATCACCATTGTCGGCTCGCATTCTTAGGTTATCAAGTACTGTCACGAGGGCCATTCCGTGCCCTGGTCGAAAACCAAATTGAGCCTTGTCTAACAGGTGTTTTTCTTCTAAATAGAGGGACAGGGATTTACTAACTGCCCGCTCCAGAATTTTACTGGGTACGGCAGAAGGGAGATATGTCTGAAGCTCGATGGACATTGAGGGTCAAGTGAGGGTTTCTAAGCAGCGGGGTCACCACTGCCTGCTTCCAGGCTTCTGGAACAGTTCCCTTTTCTAGTGATTGGCAGCAAATCTGCCGCAACCGAGGAAAAATTCTAACTGAAATTCTTTCCATATCTCCTGCGGAAGAGGATACAAAGGGGAACCAGCGGATACACTTTGAGCTAAGTTAATAAATAATTCCTTAGTGGGAATTTGAAAGCACTCTAAAGCTGGCGGCTGATAGCTGTTAAATGCCTCTTCCTGTTGCTCTATTGCTGTTATCGTTGGTGGTTCCTTTTCCACATCCAGACATCTATTATTGTTGGAATTGGGGCCACCAACAATCTTATTGATATTTTCATCAAAAGAGACAGCGATGTCATCGCAAAGTTTTTGTGACGCTTTAACCTTATTGTCCACACCTACTGGGTTGGATAGGTTCTTTATAATGGTAAAGAGTGTTTTCGGACTGTTAGGTGCCTGCAAGATGGTTTTGGCATAGTACTCTGCTTTTAACCTAGCAATTGCATCCTTATATGAGGCCTGCAGCAATTTCAGCTTTTTTTTTCTAGTTCATCATAGGACCTTCTCCATTTCCTTTCAGTCTGTTTGCGTTTCTTCCGCATCAGTTTCAGCTCTTCACTATACCAAGGGGCTGAGGGTTTCTTTCTATTCATTAGCCTTTTTACTGGAACAGTCTGATCTAAAGAACAGTTTATTTGATCACAGAAGATTTGATAGTTTTCTTCCACTGATTTACTGGGTGCAAATAGATTCTGTTCTAAGATTGTCGGTAATTGTCTATTTTTTAGTAGCTTAGCCCATTCTCTTCCCTTATGGAAGGTTACTGGTTGATTAAGATTATTGGTTAAACTGGGCAACGTTATCCTAAAATGAATTAAAAAATGATCGGTCCAGCACTGAGGTAGCACTTCAATCACCTCTGTTTCCCTATGGTTGGGAAATATTAGGTCTAGGGTGTGACCTCCTTGATAATTCGGCTGGTCTGCCAATTGGTGCAGATTGAAGGTCTTGCATGCTTGCCCCAGATCTTTGAGTGGGTGGCCAAGGTTCACGTTATCCCAAAGATTAAAGTCATCCAATATAATCATCCTTGAGTGTGTTAGAGATATGTTAGCAAAAGTGTCAATTAAAGCTTGATATTGGATGTTCTGTCCAGGAGGCCTATAGCATACTGTTCCTGACAGCACTTGTCCTCTCTCCTTTTTCAATGTGAAGCCTAATAATTCTATTCCCTCAACATCATCAATGTGTAAGGGGGTGAAATCCCACTTTTCTTTGCAGATCACCCCAGCCTCTCTCTAACGGCCTGGGTTTGTGGAAGATTTTATAACCTACTGGACATGCAAATCCTAGCTCTACAACAACAGAGTCGGCACAGGTCCAAGTTTCAGTTAAAAACAAAACGTCTAGTTCGAGACACTCCAGCATAGTTGATACCTCTTGGTAGTGTTTAACGAAAGATCTACTGTTAATCAGTCCACATTTCTATATGGAGTGTGATCAACTATGACGGTTTTACCATTGTTCACCATAACTTCTTGTATCCCCCTGGTGTCCCTCTCACCCTTGTGTATGAGTTGTTCCCTTGAATAACAGGCATGCCGAGGAAGCAAACTGGCAGCATGGCTGGCGCTGACTGCGGTCGGGGCGCGGACGGGTTCAGACGGGCTTGCCTCTGGCATGCCTCCGGCACGCAATTGGCGCGCCCGCTGCGTACTTGCATCACCCTTCCTAAATAGGGAGGCGTGTGCTGAGCAGGAGAACAACCAGCGCGCTGACCAAGATGACGTTGCCCCGGTGACCCGCTCTAACAGGCGGCAGTACACCAGCACATCTTGGTCAGTAAAGTGCGAGTGCCAGAAAGAGAACAATCTCAGCAGCAGGTAAGTAAAAACACAATTTCCCAGTTCCCAAATAGCAGCAGAATCAGAAGTTTAAAAATGAAAGTGCATTAAAACACATACGAGCGTTTAGCAGGTAGCGTTATTCTGGTAGTCTGTGATGTTCTAATACTTAAATCTTATAGAACTGTCAATAATTGGAATCTTATTTTGCAAAAATGTACAACTGTCAACTAGTCACTGACCGGCTCACTGTTTCCTCTGGTTGTTAATGCATGTTCTCTAACACAACCCCATTCTAATATGGCCGCCGTTACAACCAGTAGTCCCCTCTCACTTTCCACCTGCCTCATAACTCAACTGAGAACTTCAGGCTTCCATCCCACATCCGGATTCTCGGCGAGGGCGGATGTATTGGCCATTGAGCCCTCTGACCCTCGGTTCACTGCTCGACTCTGGAGCAACACTGATGCGCGAAATTAAAAGGTAAGCCCTCGACCCCCGACTAGCACTTTTATGGCATTATACACTTAATGTATTGCCCCCTGACGCTTTTTAAATCTTGCAGCGCGCTTCGTAACTTCAGCCAACGCTGATACCAGTTTACGGCTGGAGCACCGCTCTCCAACAAACTTCTTCGATTTCCTTGAATTACTCGAAGCCTGAGGTAAATATTAAAATCCATTCTAGGCACATCACCAGCACTAAACTGCATAATCTTGGTCCAATAACCAGTAACTCTATACTCCCACAGATAATTACCGTTAACTCAACCCCCACAACCCGGGCTGCGATTCCACGTATTAGGAACGGAATCCGACAGGTCAGCATTCTACTTTCCTATGGTTGCGCTCTTGACTATGGCGTCACGTCTCCGCCGGCTCCCACCCACATTAGGCACTGGCTCACTGTCGAAACTCCAACAGGCACCAATCTTGTTCGTTTCGCCTACATGCGAATTCCGAGGCGAGCATGCTCACGTTCAATTAATAAGCATTCACCATACAGAGTCTGAATCAACCGGAACCTCCATTAGCGATCCTTCAAGATTTGCATGCCTTGTCCAGTAATAGCACAGTTGGCACTTTAACTCCGTCCAATCTGGAATTCACCTACACCTATGTCGTTTGTGCACTGCACTAAAACTGCCAAACTTCTTTTAGAAACCAATTAAATACTTGCAGTTGTCTCACAGATAACGTGGTCTGTAGTAATATGGAGAAGTGTGTGCAACCTTATAACAATGCTCTGACAGACGTAGGACGTTGTTTTCATTTATAAATATGTCTTATATTTTCGCTTCTGTTTTCTCCCTTTATCCTCAATTTCTTCCAGGCGCTTCAATAGCAAAAACAGGCAACTTAAAATCAAGTCCTGATGATGATCCCGGTTCACTAGGAGCCAGGGGATCGAAACGTCGTCGACAGTATAACACAATTCTGCAGTATTGCCATTGTGACTATTCTATTGCAGTAATTGTTTGTCCAAACTTGCTTCACAGTTAATACAAATGCAAGGGACAGTTGGCTCCCACGTCTTTCTTGCCTGATATTGTATGTCTTTTCCTCCCTATTTCCATTCTTTTTTCTGGAATTGTCTGGCAGCTACTCTTGGATAGGTACAGGCTTGTACCCTATCAATTGGTGTATTTGACCCCCTCTGTGGTCTTCCTAATTTTTGTATTTCTTGAATAAAAATTCTCCAGGCCCGGCTGGGCACTGGAGCCACCAGATATATGGCTGACTCAAGTCTATATATTCCATCTTATATGTCATTACATTTATCCTAAGGCCCTTTGTTCTCTAGAATAGTTCTAAAACTTCAGAGATATCACCCAATATGTACTTTCCCATCATTTCAAAATGAGCCACTACCCATGCAAAATAGTGGTCTCAGTGCAATTCAGTAAATAGGAGTGTTAAAACCATACCAATTCATCACATAAAGATAATCTAAAACATGATTAAACAACTAAAATACCCCATTACGTCCCCTCCATTGTTTTTCTACTGTGAATAGCCAATTTAAGAAAGCAACAAACAGTTAAACAAACATCTGGACTATTCAGCATTTGAAGACCGGTTAGTGCAACTCTGCATTTCCAAATGGCTAATTTGCTCAGTATTGGTTTAAGACATGACTGTAAGAAAATCAGCAGTAAAATCCACAGAAAAACATAAAATGTAGTAAAGACTGTTCTGCCTTGCAGTTATAAGGACATGGGGGGGACATACACCATGCACCTTCCAAATTGTAAAAGCATAGTAGACTCCAAAGCGACCACAACCTAAATCTAACAAGCATTTGAAATGGATTTGTCTCGCCTTTGGGACCTTATATGTATTTAGCAATGCAGCATATTAGCCTGAGTGCTGAAACATGTACTGTTCTTAAATATGGAGTGAAAGTGAGCACCAAACTGCATGACACTCCAGGTATGGGAACACATGGAGAGAAATATTGACTTTTAGCAGGAATTGGTATAGTCCAACACTGTGTTTTTAATATAGAATCAGGGCCTTCTGTGGTCATATCACTCAAAATACAAGTGAAAAAAATATTATCTACGGGTGTGTATGGAAGACAATTTCTATGGATCAATCTCTGTGTGGGCAGAGGACATAGAGGAGGTAGGTAGTATGGGTGGCAGGCAGTGTGTGCAAAGCTGGACACAGGAGACCTTAATAGCATTTAGCATGAATTAATGTACCTCACGACAAGATCCTTTTTATTGGGTATTCATGTTTCTGCCATGGCTTTCTAGCTCACGCCGACTTGTAGACAGCCCCTGCTGCAGTTGGCAGCCATTGGAGAGTGGTCAGCATGGGGATAATGCTGTCTTTTCTCTCGGCCCTGCAGATGAACCTCGCTGCTGAGTGTAGAATCATTTGAAGGGGTGAGATGGGTTTTGGGGAGACCGGCCAGAAGAGAGTTACAATACTCTACTAGACCTGCTATCAAGCTCTGAGCTGTTCCACATGAACACACATCGGTAGCTCACTGTAATCCTCAAGATGATGCGCACAATGAATACAATGTATGAACATCACGAAGAGCGACCACAAAGCTAGCAGAAAAACAGAGCCGTATTAAGCAAGATGACAAGAAGTAGAAGATGTGAATAACCTGGCAAACACCTGCCGTGCTCTCCCTAAGAACTGAGCCTGTTAACTTATGTCACACAAAGCACTGCTGAAGGCGCCGTGAAATGGTATGGGTTCCAATCTGTAACTAGACGTCTAAACGTCAATCAGACAATCAAACAATTGTAGAGTGCACTACTTACCCGCAAGAGTCTCAAGTCGATAGTTCTACAATAGAGGCACTCGTCTGAGACAGGAGAGTTATACAACAGATGCACTACCAGCCGAGGCATCTTAGGGGCCTGAAAGTTGCATGGTGATCTTTACAGCAACTAGCAATACAACGTGCCCCGTCGTTGCAGTTGCCCGCAATCAGCGGTGCAGCTGGGACGATGAAGCATCAGCCCCACAATACCCACTGTGAGCCCCACCGACCAGGGCTCTTCGTTGCTGCTCTCTGCCTCCATTGATATCCTTCTTGGGACTCCTCCAAGGCAGGGGTAGCTCGGCGGAATCTCTCCTGGCAGGACACGGCTCGTGGGGCTCTAACTGGTACATGGGTGCCCCGCCTACAAGCAGGCATAAGCTTGCCTGACTTTGAGCCACCGCTTTGGCCTCACGCTGCTACTTGTGGAGACGTGTTAGGCTACTGCCCTCCTACAGGCTGACTCGGGCACCCTCAGTAATACTTCCTGGGGCTAGCTCAGCCCTTGGTCAGGCAGTCTGCCTGACTTCTGGTTTTCGCGGCGCTCGGCCACGGTTTCACCGGGGCATCGGCAATGTGGGATAGGCTCCCGCTGGATTCCTAACAGCATGCAAATATGGGGTAGGCCTTCACTGTACCAAGCAGGAACCAACATGCGGGATGGGCTCCCATCACGACTCCGGGCAATGTGGGGGAATCCAGGCATTGCGCGCATGTTAATACTCACTACTTTAAAAACAAGCATTTTTAATGCAATAGAACTCGCATTTATTCGAGTCCTATTGCAGTTTAAAAGGGAGTATGGGTGGGCAAAAAGGCACACATGGGGGTGCAGGAGGGGGTGGTGGTGTCCTGAGAAGTCATGGACTGGGAAAGAGGAGGGGTAAGCCACTGAACAAAATTGTGTTTACTGTAAAGGGGCCAATAGCCATGGAAGGACATAATTGAAAACATGGCCATCAGTAGAAGGGACTAACAAGCCTAAAACCAATGGGAATGGCTGCATTTAGGACCTAAGCCAATGCAAAGATGGGCGGAGAGTGGGACGGAGTTAAACGAAGCTTCCACACTAAAGTGTATACTGCATGTCTCAACGAGACAGCGCAAACGTTACCAAGGTGTGACCAAAAAAGGAGTGATCTCTCCCATCGTGTTAAGTCCAACATAAGATAAACGCAATATAGTCTGTAGCAAACATAGAATAATAAGGGCAGACAACACGCTTACTAGCAATCGCCGGTAACTGCAGAGAGGAAATGTGTTCTGCAAAGCTCTGCTTACCCACTTTTTTGGTGGATTTACTAATCAATCACTGAACAGTTATGGAAGGCCAATATCAACTAATGATATACAGATGTAACTCAACCAAGAAATAGAATGTCCCCCATCCATGTTAGGGCAGTCATCAATTTAATGGCTTATTAAAACAAGCCTCCTTATTACTCCAGACATTAACCCAGAGTTTTAGGGTGGCCAATCTGATGCTATCCTGTACGTATTCTAGATTGAATTCAGAGTACAGAATAAAATTTGCATTGGAGGGAGGTTCAGCTATCTCCTGCATATTCTATTTTCTTCCACCTAAACTATGGAAATTGTAGTCCTGACATCCCTTCTAGCTAAGTTAAAAAGCAAGGTTGCGCCCTCCCAAGTTTTTGCCACACAGTGTTTACTTGTGACTGCCATGAATTACAAAAACAATGGTCCTAGACCTATATTTTCAAACCGATATCTATCAAATTCACAGTAATAGGTCCAAAAAATGGGATGGTAGCCAAGAAGGAATCACAAGGCGAATTCATCAATTCCTGCCCTTAAACAGAATAGAAGGCTCCTTTC
Organism: Lissotriton helveticus; assembly: GCF_964261635.1. Taxonomy (NCBI): domain Eukaryota; kingdom Metazoa; phylum Chordata; class Amphibia; order Caudata; family Salamandridae; genus Lissotriton; species Lissotriton helveticus. The sequence continues at coordinate 1,757,670,250 of NC_136068.1, read as the reverse complement.
CCAGTGACTCATGTGCAGGGTGAGATAAATAGGTAGAGGATGGCAGTACTGATCTATGGACATATAGCTAAGAACAGAGGCTTTCTTAGATTCCATGCCAATCCTTTCTATGTTATATAGTGAATAGAGGGCATCTCTAGGCTCTTTATTTGTGCTGAGTTTCAGCTGTGCTAGGGTTTAGAAAAATGCATTCTTTGATAACACCAAGCAGGCTTAGGTACACTCCAGCCAACCAGGGGATATCCATCCCTTTCTCACAGTTAACACAGTCAGTAATGATCTCTCTAGTCAGGGAGGCAGCCTGGTTCTTCCAAATTGATAGCCAAAAAAGAGCTGGTCGGGCATGTATAACATTTGTTATATAATTTAGATTGAGTTCCCCGTGGCAGATATGTTGTGAGGTCGAAATTGGGGTACCCAACAGTTTCCTGCAAAACCTGTTTTCTTCTTGCAGGATGCAAGAACTGTTCGCAATACCCCAGATCTCTGCCCTGTACGTGGGTACTGGGACGCATTGCAATTAAAAAAAATTTGACTAGCTGAAATGGCGCTAGAGGTCTTCGGCGAGGAAGGGTGAGAATTGAATTGATGGCCTATGAGAACTTGTCCCTGGAGTGGGCAAGATGCTCATTCCAGGAGCTGTTCGCAGCAAAGACCAATCCAAGGTAGGGGAATGTGCGAGTGCTTGTCAGTTTCTGGCTGCCCGCAACAATAGAGCTTAGCTGACGTTTCCCTGAGCCACAGGACATTAAAAATGATTTTTTTAAATTAGCGCATAGGTCCAAACTATCCATGTGCTTGAAAAATGCCTGTACTAGGATACGCAGAGAATTCGGGGTACGGCCTATAAGAACTGCGCCATCTGCTTATAGTAGCACAGGATGAGGTTTCCCATTAATTATGGGAACATATTGGGTCATGGTTTTGAGTGATTTATTTAGCCCATTAATGTAAATAATGAAAAGGAAGGGGGGCCAAGAAATAACCCTGTCTGACCCCCCCTTCCTACCTTGATGGCTTCCGAGACCTCTCCACCCATGCCAATCCTCACCTGTGTCTGGAGATCTTTGTGGAGGTGCGCTAGGAAGTGTACCAAAGGCTCATCCAGCCCATAGGCCAGGACAATAGTCCAAGGTTTTGACCTATTGACAAGGTCAAACGCTGAGGACAAATCCATAAAGGCCAGATAGACTGGAGACTTCTGCGGAATGGTATATTTCCCAACACTAGATTTAGGTTTAAACATTGTATCTTCCTCTGACCATCCTAAAATCTTGTATAAAACTCTTCCCAGTATTTTTAGGGTATTGTCAATCTGTGAGATCGGCCTGTAGTTGCTAGGTTGAGACCGGTCGCCTTTTTTTAAAATTGGAACTATAATACTCTTGGCCCACGTATCTGCTAGCGAAGCGTGTATTAAATTATTAAAAACGTTCAAAAGGAGTGGGGCCCAAAATTCTGGCTTTCATTTTATCAAGTCTATTTGTCGCCCATCAGGGCCGGGGGCTTTATTCCCAATGCTCTGATGGATAGCCTCCTCTACTTCAGATATGGTTATCTGTATGTTGGTCAGAGGGCCAAATTCATACTGATCTGTCTCTGGTGAGGGGGTAGCATAAATATTTGAGAAATGGTTTTCCCAAGACTCTCTAGAGATAGTGCAGCTGATAGGGGTTAATAGCTGGCCCATAGATCGGAGGTCTCTTACGGCAGACCAAAACATTTTGCTCTTTTTAGCAGTGGCAGCCTGTGCTGGAGCTTCCCAACGTTCCTTTAGAAGAACTCCTTTCTGATTGTTGGTCACTCTAATATACTTCATTCTTGCCAATTGCACATCTAAAGCACACCTTGGGTTAGATGACAATACCCTTTGCAGGTTCCTATTGGCCTCTGAACACTCATGGTCGAACCATCTTGGACCTTTTCTTGCCAGGGAAACGGGTTTTTGACAGAAAGGTTTTGGTAGCCAAACAGAGTTTGGAAAAATCATGAACTACCTCAGAGTGTGGCATTTGGAATGACAGGCAGGAGTTAATAAGATGCATGTTGTCCTTCACTAGTGTCTTCAATAGTTCACCACTGTCGGCACCCCTCTATGTTAACCATAGGTTGTCGGCTGAAGGCATAAGGTTTTTAGACCCGCATTCTGAAGGAAACACAGGCCGGGGTGCCAGTCTCAATACTATTTTAATAGCGTTGTGGTCCCCGTGGTACGTAGCAATGACCTCTGTGCTTGTTAGTTGATCTTCAAGAAGGGGGGGAATAAAGATAAAATCCATGGTTGAGGAGCAGCCCCTCCCCCTATATGTTGGTAATTGGTGGTTGACAGCATTTATGGAGCCCACCAGATCCATAACATTAGCCAGGTTTTGTGAGCTCAAGAACGTGGTCAGCTCTACACCCCTACGGAAAGAGGGGCCTAAATTCCATGTCCCCACGTCATGTTCTATATCACTGAATTTCATATTAAAATCTCCACCCAAAAGAAATCCAATAGGCCCATCAGAGCTTTGCTGGCAATCTAAATTGGAAATAAAATCAAATAGCTCAATAAAATTCCTGCTGGGAATGGAGTGAAAATCATTGTTATACAAAGTTACCAAATAAAAAGAAACTCTCCTTTTATAAAATACTACTTGGTAGTTGCGGCTATTAGTTGGTACAACCTTAAAACTCCTTCCAGCAGCAATGCTAATCCTAATCAATAGGCCCCCCCCGGATGGTCGGCCCGATTTGGGACTGGAGGCTGCTATGGTAAAACAATGGAACCCTTCTATATGTAAGTCACGAGTAGACAGGGCTCCTGGAACATGAGTACATCTTGATCATTTATTAGGTGCAGCCAGTCCCGGTCGCCAAGCCTGGGCTGTAGCCCTGCTACATTCCAGCGTAGGATACTCAGGTCGGTCCCCACATTGGCCCTAGTTAAAGGTGGATTGTCATTATGAACTGTGGTTATAGTATCTGAGGAGGCCTCCACATGGTCCTGCAATTGGCCGTCAATTATCGTTGTCAGTCCTGGGCATCTAAACTGGAGAGTGCATGAAACCTATTGGTTACCAGAAGCGGTGCATAGGTATGAATGGTGGTTTGTAAAAATAACATAGAGGGAGTGGACAGATGCCAGTACTTTGTGTGAATGGTTGTTCATGAACACTGGCGGACCAATTGAGGTCTACAAAAATTAAGGACAATACAGTTGCCGCTTATGTTCTTATCTGAATGGCCAACCCACCCCACTCTTCTGGCCATAAGGATTTCATTCATATCAGAAGGGTGAAAACCTTTGTGTTTACATAACCAGTCTACGTATTTATTTCGGAGGTCTGCCCAGGACTCCCTCTGTCCCCCAGGAAGATTAGGCTCGCCGGCCAGTATTAATACATATGGACTTGAGGCCGGGGGTAGGTTCAGGTCATCGGTGCTTGGGCTTAGATGCGTGCCCCTAGGACAGTCCATAGTATCCCTGCTTGAAGCATTAGTAGTGGTGATGGGCTGTGGCTGAATATAGTGACTGCTACCTGTATCTAAGTTTATATTATTTGCACTATGCATTCGAAACATGTCTTGGCTATTCCTCTGTTCATGAGTGGGTTTCAACACAGGGAAATCATTTGGATTGCGACAAGTTGTGCGGAGGCTGATGTGGGGGGTATCCTTATGTAGAACGGTACTCACCAGTTGTGAATCAGGTCAATGTTTATTAGCCACAGGAATTGTGGGGCCCCCTACCCCCGGCATCATTGGCAATATAATTCACCTTGCTACCACTTAGGTTGTCCATTGCATAGTCCATTCGCTTTAACTTCCCCCAGAGTAAATAAAAATTTGTATCAATCATCTCCTTAATGTTGAACAATGAAGTTTCAAAAACTTTGACTGCAGAACCTGCACGGGCGGCGTCCCAAGCAATGTCTGTATTAATCTCATTGCACAAAAGTTCGGGAATGGCGTCTCTCTGAGTGGCTACAGAGTTGGTAATGATAATAGCCACATGGTCATTTTCAGTGCTGACAGATTGACAGCCTTTTGTGTTTTTAGTTTTGGTCTTAGATGTTCCAACATTTCTCTTCCTTTTGGTGGGTTGAGCATTTGTTATGTTAAGATAGTTTGTAAAGCGCACAACTGTCCCAGCAACGGGGCGTCCCGGTGCTGAGCAACAATAACACAAATACTGCAAAAGTATCCCAAACAGATACGAGAAACAAGGGGGCAGGGACGACAAAAGAGTAGAAAAGCAAAGCTTACTGCGAGAACAAATGGGTTTTTATCGCTTTCCGGAAGGTCAAATAATTATCCATATGAGATGGAGGGTCGTTCCAGAGCTTGGAAGCCAGTGGGCAAAACGAGTGACCACCAGCACGTGTGGTATAGAAACCAGGTGTTTACCAGCAGAGCGCAGATGACGCAGAGGAGTGAAGAACGAAAGCAGGCCAGATATTATGCCAGAGGAGGGAGATTTCAAGATCTTAAATGCAAAGCAAAGAGATTTAAACTCCACCTGTCTCTCCAATGGTAGACAATGTAGCCTCCGAATAGTACTAGAGGTGGAGCAGCGATTGGGCATGGCAAGAAGCGTTCTTACGGCGACATTCTGGACCATCTGAAGTCTCAAGATCTCGATCTTATTGACCCCTAGGTAGAGCACATTAGCATAATCCAGTCTAGAAAGAACAGATGCTTGCACGATGATCTGCCGAATAGAGGGATAAAAAAAAAACAGCATGGGTCTAAGGCAACGTAAAATGCCAAGAAAGGTCGCTGCCACCCTCTTAGTTTGGGTTTGAATGCTCAATGCTGAGTCAACCCAAACACCCAGGTTTTTCACCACCTTTTTCGGGATAGGAGGGGGTCCCAGGGAGGAGGGCCACTAGTGCCCGCTCCATAGCTCATGATCCTTTCCAAACAGCAAGACCTCGGTCTTGCTGGCATTAAGCTGTAGACAGTTGGCAGTCAGCCACTCTGCTACAGCCGCTAAGCCACTTTGAAACTTGACCGCATCGCCCTGACAGTCATTGGAGAGGGCGACTACAAGCTCGGTGTCATCAGCATATGACACGATCATCAGCCCTCTCATTTTGGCTAGCAAGGCCAGCAGCAAAACATACAAGTTAAAAAGTGTAGGGCTTAGGGCAGAGCCCTGGGGGACCCCCTGTTTGATGGGATACATCCTAGAAGAAAAAGGGGGAGCCGAAACTTGGAAAAACCTGTCTGAGAGAAAAGAAGAAAGCCAGGTCAGAGCAGTGCCCGTAATGCCAGCCTCCTTAAGCCTTTGAATCAGAATCTGATGTGAGACCGTATCGAAAGCGGCACTGAGATCCAACAGGATCAGTGCCGAGGACCGCCCCTCATTCAGAGCAGCTCTCAGATGTTCAGATACGGCTAAGAGGGCTGATTCAGTGCTGAGGTTGCGACGGAAGCCACACTGAGAGGAATCCAGGATGTGATTTTCCTCCAGATAGTTAGAGAGAATTGTATTAACATGTGCCTCTGTGATTTTAGACATCCAAGGTAGCAGAGAGATGGGACGAAAATTCTCCAACTTGGTCGGGTCAAGCGTGGGCTTCTTTAGGAGCGGCCTAACAATGGCCTGCTTCCAAGCCCTGGGGATAATGGCCCTGGCCAGAGGCAAGTTGATGACCTGGCCCAACAGTGTCAGAAGAACAGGCAGTATTCTCCTCACATGTTCCGGCTTCATGGGATCGGTAGGCGAGTCCTTCTTCAGTAATAGGACTAATTTAGTTTAGCATTCCTTTGGGACTTGGCAACCTGTGCCCTAGTGTTAATACAAGACGCACCTGGAGCAGTTATGTTAGATATGTCCAGACTCAACGGATTTGAGGAAACAGAACAAAACTTCGCTGGCGGTGTGCTCTGTGGGTTTGGCCACCTAGTGATAGACGGGACTGTAGTGTGGCAGGGTCCAAGGACAACCGTCTCTCGGTTAATTCAATTTCGTGCATTAGCAAGGACTCAGCACTCACAATAAATGCGTCTAAGGTCCTGGCTACTCCTTTAGGTTTGCTCATTTTGTGATGACAATTTCAAGTGGCCCAACTACAGGCCACAATACAGCACAATGGCGGGCAGGGAGTTACAAGAAGCTTCACGTTACCTTGAGGCTGGGTAGATAAGATGAAAGCCTGATGGTCAATGTCAGTGGGGTGGCCCAGCCCGTCCTCTACCGGCCCCTGACGGGCACAGACGGGCCTGCCCTTGGTCCGGGCTTTGTCCAGGGCGTGTCCCGCGCCACGGGGGGAGAGGCAGCACTATAAGCACGATGGCCATGCCTCCCCCTCAGTTGCCTCAGCTGCGATGTGGAGTGATGCACTCTGGGGGTTGCAGTCCTCCCCAGAGTGAAGATGGAGGTGCGGGCAGTGCGGGCAGAGCAGCGTGGCACCTGAAACCCTCGTCCCACCAGGGGTTCTTCCAAGTGGCAATTGCTGGTGTTCCGAGCATCCGGTGAGCAACAGGCAAGCAGCTAAGGTCTCCTGGGAAAAATCCTGTAAAGATGCAGTGGTCCCACATGAGTGGCTTGCTAATAAATCTTAGTTTGCAAGTACTGAGTAAAACAAAAGTGCCATCAAGTTAGCAGTTGAAGAGCTGAGTGAGTTCAAACACCATCTGATCATCCCAAGTTCTTAAAAAAGTTTTAAAAACAGGAGGGTGCTGAAATATGAACATCCGTGAACGGGCCTATGAAAATACGAATGGTTAAAAAGGAGGGGGGGCAGTGCTTTCCACAAACAATGCGTCATGAGGCCCCTGGAAATATACCTCACAGGACAAGCCTCTTCCAGTGAAGCACAAACCGACCAATATAACACAACCAACGCCTCGAGTCCCTGCGCCGTTGTGGCCCAGCACAAAATATCGGTGACAAAAATCTGACAAGTCCTTGCAAGGGGCGCACACTTGACTCGCGCGAGAGAGAGGCCATTATTAAGCAAGAAAATAACTAAATGCTCGCGAAGAAACAACTCTCCGATGGTATATCAACCGAGCTAAACATAGAGCATCCCACTTCCATTTAGAATTGGATCCTGTCACCTGCTGATCTCATTTTAGTCTCTAAACTATCTTGCTTATTACTGCATCTTTTACTAGTACTTTTTAATTCAATTGACATGCTCAGATTTACTGCCTTACAATGGGAATTCGACCCTTTACTTGGGCATGGCCCCTTATAACCGCAACTACCCTGCATGCTGCTAGATGTCTTGCTGCTAGTAATCTCAGCTCTCAATCCCACCAGTAACCCCACTCTACCTCACTTTGGACACATTAGCTTCCAACTCACGGACACCCACTGCCGCTTGGAATCACACCCATACCACTCCCCCTCAATTCAATCCTTTGGTCCTTTTGCCTTCCGTCCTTTTACAATAGTGAGAGAGCGCTAGACAGAAGAGAAAAATTGTAGGGGTGCATCATATGTACAAGTAGCCAGCACCCGCATATGTAAAGGGTATTAATCATGTTCAAATGCAATGTAGGGTTGAGAACTGAAGTATTTGATGATAGATATACTTGCAGAACAATTGTTAAGGGTTTTGAAATATTAGTGATGCTGTTTAATTAGAACACCTTTGTATGTTTAGGGTTGCTTTATTAAAATTCATATTTGCATTCTTTTATAAGTGATTAGCTGCTCGAAGTAGAAAATGTATTTGCTTTTAAAGTTGGAGGCCTAAAGAACAGAGAAATTATTCATGTAGAATGTGGGGCCTATGAAACGTGCAAAGGTCCAGTCCATGGAAATCGAATAGGCCTGAATGGAAATTTTTTCTTCGCATTAAATGGTAGAATTATTTTGTAAAAGCGGCCTTTGGCTAAATTTAATCAACGCTAAAGAATGTGTGAGCCGATTCTCATGTATTTCCTTGCAGGTGCATCACCAAGCAGACAGTAGAGTAGAAGGGCCCATTGTGTATGAGTGTTAGGATGCTAGACTCAGACATGGAGGAGTAGCTGAGGAATTTAAAGATACAACTTGAAGCGACGGAGAGTCTGGGACCTAAGGACGTTTTAGCAGACAAGGATGGACGAGTGCCATGATGGAAAATTCTGGAAACCTACACCTTCGAGAGGGGCGTACCTGAAGGCGTGTCACCAGTATTGAGGGGTTTTTGTATTAGGGACAGCACCCCGAGGGTGGAGGCAGAGCAGATGGCTGAGGAGCTAGAGAGAGCGGTTGGATAGGCAAAGAGTTTAGCTAGGATTGAGAATTACACCAGACTTAAGGGAAAGTGAGTGAACTTCTTTTCTGTTTCTGAGTAGGCATCTCTGTACACCAGTTTTGTAGGTGTTTCCTGTCAAGCCGAGGCTCCGCCCACGAAGCAACGCTGACTGAGACGCCACTGCTTTGCATGGCGGTTGCCGTTAGCGGCTGCTTTTGGTGAACTTTGATGACCGCTGCTAAGCCTCAACTTTTCGGATTATCAGCGAAGCGGGTGGCCGCAAGCTACCACAAATCCAAAATCCAAAACTAATTTGATAACGCCGACGGCAGCGCGGTCGGAGATCAGAGCGGCTGGATGGAGTGACAGAACGGAGGGCGTCTGAGCAAATCAGTGGAGGTACTGAGGGGGAGATTGTTGGGTTGCTTGGCGTGTCTGCCGCACCTGCCATGCATCGCCTCCTGGCTCTTTCCTCCTATCTTTAGGCGACCAGCAGCCTGAGCTGCCTGAGCAGTAAAAAGTAAATTTTGAATGCACCAGAGTGCCCCTGAAGCCTTGTTACCTGCCTCGTGGAGTCTGTCGCCCCTCGCCTAAGGCTGTTGATTGTGGGTGTTTGTTTTGTACAGGGCTGCGAGCGAGTTGCGGGCGCAGGACTCCTAGTCCCAGGAGCGCCCGCCAGACCCAATTGCTAGCACCTGGGCCGCTCTCCCTGCATGCTCCTACCCACCATCGTTCTTCAGAAACCTTTGCCTCTGGATGTTTGTTGGTACGCTTTTCCTAGTGCTCACGCAGGAATCCAGTGCTACTGAAACTTTCCCTGTTTTTTACCGCTGCTGCTCGCGGAACCGGCTTCGGGGGTCCCGCTTTGTGTGGGGGCTATAATCATCATCAATATCAGTGAAGCCTGCTCGTGGACTTTGTCGCCCCTCGCCTAAGGCTGTTGACTGTGGGTGTTTCTTTTGCACAGGGCTGCGAGCGAGTTGCGGGCGCAGGACTTCTAGTCCCAGGAGCGCCCGCCAGACCCAATTGCTAGCACCTGGGCCGCTCTCCCTGCATGCTCCTCCCCACCATCGTTCTTCAGAAACCTTTGCCTCTGGATGTTTGTTGGGATGCTTTTCCTAGTGCTCACGCAGGAATCCAGTGCTACTGAAACTTTTCCTATTTTTGCCGCTGTGGTTCGCGGAACCCGCTTTGCGGGTCCCGCTTTGTGTGGGGGCTATAATCATCATCAATATCAGCGAAGCCTGCTCGTGGAGTCTGTCATCCCTTGCCTAAGGCTGTTGACTGTGGGTGTTTGTTTTGCACAGGGCTGCGAGCAAGTTGCGGGCGCAAGACTCCAAGTCCCAGGGGCGCCCGCCAGACCCAATTGCTAGCACCTGGGCCGCTCTCCCTGCATGCTCTTCCCCTCTCTCACAGCACATATAAATATACCCACCTAGTCCCGCTGCGCGGGAGCAACCGGGAGAAGCCCGGGAGAAGGGCGGGATCGACTGAGGCCGACAGAAGCCGTTTGAGGCCGGGCTGCGCCATTCCCCTTTACTTCCCTTCATTTTGAGTTACTAGGTACTCTAGTCTACAGTTATTTGTCTGTGGGATTTACCGTCTGTATTCCCAGTCTATTCCATATTACTTTTTATCTTTCTTCTAGCTAATAATGACGACAAAAAAATTAAGATCAGGAAGAGTATTAGTTGGTAGAGCTTGCTCCAAGACTAAATCTAACCCCTTGCGGAATAAAGATGGGTCAGCTATACAATTAAAAATTAAATGTCAACTTTATTCCTTATGGGACAAGGGAAAGGATAAAATAGCGCGGGAGGGGCCCTTCGTGGAAGACATTGACAGCAAAGGGCAGGTGAGTGACCATGCTGTTTCTAAAGGTGTTAATACCTTATCGAGTATTGCTGACCCACCCCTAACCGAAGATCTATCTCTTAAGAACCAAGGGGGAGATTCTGTTTATGTGTCTGAAACCCAAGTGAAAGCAGGAAGTACCGCAGACATGGGTAACACCTCTGCCTCTCTTGCTGCGGCTGTAGTAGATAACTTTTCTTCTCCTTTTAAGGCAGACCAAAAAACTTCCCTAAATTTTCGGCCAGAGGATTTCACATTACCTGATATAAACTTAGAGTCTCAGAAGCGATTAACCAAAGCGCAGAACCCTATTAATACACAAGATACTGAAGCAACACCCAGGTTACTCCTTTTTATTAGCACTCCCTCAAAAAACTCTGAGTTCTCAATTTCTCAAGTGAACTCTTTTTCTAGTCCCGTTTACATACGAGATAAAGATCCCCCTAACTCCTACCCACATGATGATAACATAATATCTAAATCCTTATCCTCCCTTGAGCGACTCATTTCGTCTATTTTACAGCTTCTGGAAAAATTAGTTGGTGGGTCGGACAGTGTATTGGATACAGTAACTCTGATTTTAAAGGCGCTATTGAGCCATAAAGGATCAGAAGTTATCACATCTTCAAAAATAATTATTCCAACAAAAAATGCTAGTACGGAAGTAAATGAGGAAATGAGTGTTAAAACAAATTTTGAGGTATCCTCATCTGCCACAGTTTCTGACCCTTTAGTTAAAATAGCTAACTCTTCAAAAATACCCAGTAAGGAAGTAAATGAGGAAGTGAGCACTAAAACTAATCTTGAGGTACCCTTACTTGCCACAGCTTTAGTTCCTTTGGTTAAAATCAATGCTCACACGGAGGTTTCTGCTGAAAATAAAAATGTGAATCCAATTAATGGTAATTGTGTAGCATTGATTGACCAAAAGATTGAGGCTCTGACGACTTCAGTCGAGAATTCGACTAGGACTCTTCCTTCCATCTTTCCTATTTTTACTTCTCAAACAAATAAAGAACCTTTGACATCTTCTGTTTTTTCTAAACAAGGTTTCTCCAATAAAGGATGAAAAATCTGTTACAGCAGTACCAAAAAAACAAAAAGCTAAAAAAAGAAAACCATACCGTAGATTTTATAAAAAAAGGCATAGGAAAATCACCTTTGAAGGTGATGAAGAGCCCTCTCTGGAAAATTCTAACCTGGAGGTCTCTGAATCTAATCTGCTACATGATCCAGTGGAAATCACGAAGTTAGTCCCAACAGAGTCACACTGTGAACCTGTAATTCACTCAAACCAGCCATGTTCTGATGAGCAGATCAAAATCAAAATAGTGAATGATCTAAAATTAAAACCAATTCCTGATCCAAAATTAAAATTAATACTTAATCCTTTGGCTGTCCCCTTTTCAGATGTGGTCGCAACCGAATATGAATCCAAGAAGGTCCCTAAGAAAAGAGAAAATGTGGACACTCTTTTCTTGGATTTTATACCTCTCTTTGACCCAGATCTCATTTTAAATAGATCTGCATTGGTTAATTGTTTTCATGAAATAGAGAGCTTAAAACTAATCCAAACTGTGGATCTAGATGTAATAACACTAATAAACGTAGAGAGTGGAAAGATTGCACGGGTAAAATTTTACTCCAAATTGATAACAAATTACGTATTACAATGGGCCGAGGAATTTCAAATAAGGGGGGTGGATGTCGTTCCCTTTTTTCCGGCCAATATTGGAAGCCGAAGACCCCAAAAAACATCAAAATTTCAGGGAATAAATTCCAGTCCTTCAAATGGACCCTCTGGAGTGCCTGAGGAATTAAAAATACGTGTCTTAAATAATGAGCGATAGGTGATTATAAATACACCCCAGCCTATAAAACAAACTATGGTAAAGGACGCCGATCTGGAGTGGAGTTGGTTACCCTCTCTTCTCTCAAATAAATCTGGTTGTGCATCTAGAATGAATTCCCATTTTTAACGTTGATCTAAAAATAATATCTTGGAATATCGCCGGTTTATCTCAGAGTCCAGAAAAGATATCATTTTTGCAAACCTTAGAGGCAGATGTGATCTGTTTGCAGGAAACTTGGTTGGCGGGAAAATTTCCGGTGGGAAAAGATTTTTATATATTAGAAGGTAGTGCCACCCCTTCCACGAGAGGGCCTGCGAAGGGAGGATTAGCCTGTCTACTATCCAACAAAATTAATTGGAATTATTCCCATTATCTGGATCCGAATAAATTATTTCAGGCAATAACTTTGACGAATCTAGCTATGGACGTTCATCAGAATTCACTTGTATTAATAAATGCCTACATACCTCCAGATACAGGTTATAACACTGGTATAAAGACGATCTGTTCCTTTACAGAGAATCTTCAGGAATCTTTGTCTCCCCCTCACATTCTTTTACTAGGAGATTTAAATGGTAAAATATCCAATAGTGCCCTGGATTTATTCAGGAATAAGTTAAAGGAGGAAACTCTTCAGATACCTGAAGCCATATTTCCAGAGAACATTAAAACTAACAAAAGAGGGAAAATAATCTTGGAGTGTTTATCGGAAGTAGATTGCATTATAGTTAATGGTAGGCTTCCTTCGGATAGCCCTGCTCATTGTACTCATAAATCAAGGAATGGTGACTCGATCCTTGATTATGTGATAGTTGATAGCCCTTTTTTCAGTTCCCTGATGGATTTGTCCGTACTCTCCTCTGATCTTAGTGACCATAATGCTCTGTTTGTTAAATTAAATGTAACATCATTTCAAAGGGAAACATGGAATATCGGGGATGACTTATTGAATTTTAATATAATCCAAGGGAAATGTTATTGGAACCCAGGAGTTATTAAAAGGTTACTCAGCATATTGGAACATACAGTAGAGAATTTACATCTATGGGAAGGGAGTGAGCTACAGTGTTTTGCTTCCTTCTTACATACCTTACAATTAAAAGCAAAAAAGTCTACCCCTAGGAAGATAACCCCAAAAATCCCTTCTGACCTTTATTACTTAAATATAGTAATAAATAAACTGGTTAGGGCTCAGTATCTTCTCTCTATCCCTGAACGCAATCAAAGGATAGCTCTTTTGAGAAGAAGGAGAAATAGGATAAAGGCCAGATTAAAACGGGAGAAAGAAGACGCCCTATGGGTTAAACTCCAAGAGGCATCCAGAAGTGGGCAGGCTAAAACCTTCTGGTCATTAATCGGAGAAGGATGCGGGCAAAGATCTAGACCCTTACCGATATCGATTAACGAGCAGTCCTGGGTCGATTTCATTCAGCATTTATATAGTGGCAATGATGGGATGTTTGATTCCGGTAAGCTACAGGAGGATTTGTTACCTTATGGTCCCCCGTCTGAATTGGAAATTGTTTCCACCATTAAGGGCCTACGCACGTCCGGTGCAATGGGCCCAGATGAAGTTCCTATTTCTGTGCTAAAATCCCATTGTACTTTATGGGGAAAAATTTTATATCCAGTTTTTAAATTTTGCTTTACCAAAGGCATTGTCCCGTATTCCTGGAAAGGGAGTATATTGGTTCCTCTCTTTAAAAAGGGGGCAAGAGATTTACCTAAAAATTATCGACAAATTGCCCTCCTAGATGCCATTGGTAAGGTTTTTACTAAATGCCTACTAAATTATTTAAATGACTGGGTATCTTTGACAGAAATACTACCACTTGAGCAGACCGGCTTTAGGAAACAACATGGTACTCTAGACAATCTCACTGCTCTCCAGGTTTTGACAGAAAAATATGTCATAGTCCGTGGAGGAGGTATATACGGTGCATTTATCGACTTCTCCACGGCGTTTGATAAGGTGGACAGATTTTTGTTGTGGAGTAAATTATGTGATCTAGGGATGCCCTCAAGTTTATTAAGGCTAGTTATTGCCTTACATACAAATACTTGGTGCAGAGTATTAATGGGAGGTGAGAGAGGCTTATCTAGGGTTATTCCCTCGACTAATGGACTTAAACAGGGTTGCTTACTGGCTCCTCTGCTGTTCTCTTTATACATAGCTGATCTCCCCCAGGCTTTATTATCATCTAGCAACGGGATTGCTCCAGTTTTAGGGGGAACTTCAATAGTGTGCCTAATGTACGCGGATGATATCTTAATTTTGGACCTCACTCCAAAAGGTCTGAATGGTCGCCTTCACACCCTGCACACCTATGCCGAGGCCCATTATTTAAAAATAAATATTTCTAAAAGCAAAATAATATGTTTCCGGGAAAGGAAAAAATCAAAATATGACAACTACTGCTGGTCTGTTGGGGGCGAAAGGCTAGAAGTAGTCAAATCTTATCCCTTCCTCGGAAAGATTGTCACGAGTAGCCTAAGTGACATAGCTCATACTGAGAACAATAGCAGGAAAGCTCTTGTTCAAGGGAAGAGCCTTGTCTCTCTTTATAAGGCAACAGTTAGAAGGCATTTCTCTATATTGCTCGAGGTATTCCGAGTAAAAATCCCCGCATCCCTCATGTATGGTCTAGAAACAGTAGATATGTCAAGTTGGAAATTTTTGGATTCCACTGAAGGAAAAATACTACGTAACCTAACATCGGTAAGCACCGCAAATTCGACGTCCTCTCTGAGACAGGAATTCGGTTTGCGTAGTTCCTGGGCTCAGGCAGTTGCGAGTGTGGTGCGTTGGGTTTTCAATATAGCTAAAGGGATGCCGGGTACGCTGAGATATCTCATAAAAAATGAGCTGTTGGGTACTTTTAATGCTTTTTCCTCAATTGTAAAGAATTTTCGACAATCAGTTACATTATTACAGTTGGATGAATTAGGTCTTTTTTCACTATCCGCGGCCCAACTAAAGTCGGTTTTAAAGTCGGCTTCTTGGGAGCTGGGATACAGAGTAGATAATGGGGCATGTAAATTAAAGAGAGGAATCCCTTTTAGTAGTTTTTTCCAAATGAAAAAACCTCAGCCATACATATTATGGAATCTCCCTCACGGGGTTTGGCGATTTACCCTGTTGTTAAGGCATAATTTACTTCCTTTAAATTGTCTTTTGTCCAAATGGTATGGCCGTTCCGACATTTGTGATTTCTGTAATTCTAATTCCCAGGACGTGTATCATGTCATTTTTGTCTGTCCTGCACTTATGGCATATAGACGTAAATGGTTAAGACCAATATGTTTTCAAATGGGTATCCTCACAGCCTCTGATTTTATTGAAGCAATGTTTAACCCGCCAAATGAAATGTTTTGTTTTAAATTGTTTTATTATTTTAAATGTTTTCTGCCGTTGTATTGACAGATTGATACATGCATTTTCCTTTCCTTTTCTTTCGTTCTTATTATCTGTTTGTAATTATGTGGACCTCAATGGAGTTCCGTTATCATAAAATAAATAAACTTGAAACTTGAAACTTGAGTGAACTTCTTTGGAAGTCACCACGGCTGACACCTTTTGCTAGGATGGGCTACTGTTGAGTAGGGATGTCACTTAGTATAGGGTAGGGATAGATTAACTTGACTTTTCTTTCCAATGCATACTAGAACTCAAGTTACAGCAATTTTTGTTAGCCTGATGATTCTGGAATTGATTCTCGTATTATTCATAAGTCGCCTAAGACTTTTCCATAGGATTATGTTTGTATTAGTGCCTGTTTATATTCTGAACCTCGTGTTGAGGTGTTTGTACCTTCAGCTGTTTTCATTTCTGTAATAAATCTTCAAACTTGGTCCTTAGTCAGTGGTCCTTTGGGGAAGGTAATTGGCAATTGTTGCAAGTATTGATTATTGGTAAATAGGTTGCCTAATTTCACTCTATGACAGGTAAAAAGGTCCAGTCGACCTGTGACGGGATTTTGGAGAATGGTAAGCAGACTCTAGGAAGAAAAATCCCGCCTTTCCAGTAGTTCCCTGTATTCCAGTTATCTTGTCCAGCTTTGTTTTTTGGTCTACGTCTCCTCTATGGAATACAATGGCAGCAGCCGCTTGTAATAACTATCCTGTGTGTAGGCATGTTGATGGTTCCTCGTGTTTGCTCGAGTGTTCCGTGAGGCATTCTTTTCATGCGTTCCCTGTGTGGAACACGGAATTCCTGCGATTGGCAGTTGCTGCCGGGGAGCTGTTGAAGTCGGATGAAATAAAGATGACTTGAACTTACCCGGACCTTGTCATCTTTTCATTGGCGACGATTGCCGATTTCCAGCCTTCCCCTACTGCTACCGTGTGCTGTGGCTGTCATCCATGTTGCTCCTGCCAAGTCCAGTCGAAGGTGTCGTCTGGTTTGTCTGCAGCGTACTCCATAAGGATCTAGTGCTGTTCACCCTCTGCTTTGTCTGACGCCTTTCTCACAAAGTCCGGTGAGGTTTTTTTTTCTCCTCGTATTCCTGTTTGAGGGCATGTTTGCGTGGTGACGATCGGCGCGTGTGTCGGCGCGCGTCGCTTCATTGTGGACTTAGTTACCATAGCAACCTGCCATTGCCTTTGCGTTAAGGTTTCTAGGGGAAGTTTTTGGTGTGGCAACACACGGCATACCCGCGTGTGAATCACCTTTGTGAGCATCACTGTGCACGCATTAAATGAAACTATAAATGTTTTGTATGCCCAGAAAGTGTGCATCTGTGCTGAGCATTGGTTTCCGGTAGGCTATGAAGGAGCAGTAAATAAATCTAGTCTTTATACGACTATTGTACACCAAGGCACACTGTTACACAGTGAAATCTTGACAACAGTGCCATCTAGTGGATTTTGGAATAACTACAGAGTACAAGAAAATGTGTCAAACTTCCATAATAACCCAGTGAAGCCAGATTTTAAGTGGTATTCAAATGTTGATGCTGATTTTGAATCGGAAAGTTGCATCTTCTCACACAGTGAATAAAGACTGAGATTCAACAAGCTGACTCAGTGATGCGCACATTCCTGAATCTTGTTTTACGTATTACTTCAGTGATATGCACACTACCTTTGAATTCATAGACTGTACCTGAATCAACATCAGCATATTAGTAGTTTCTTTCTTAACAGTATTGTGCCGCTGGAACCTTTAATATCATATTCAAGTCAAATTCTTGTTTGTTGTGATCTTTTTGGCAGCAACTCACCCACGCAATGGATCACGTAGTGGCACCTCCTCCCTTTTTACAGTCACCGGGTACTCCCCCTGTCATTTGGCAGCAATGGAAGGAGACATTTGAAGCCTATCTTGAGGCAATTGATGGTGACACTTTTACTTCAAAGAAGAAGAAATCTCTACTCGTATACAATTTAGGCGCAGAAGGTAGGACCATATTAAACACTTTACCCTTGGAACTTGTTAGAACATGTATCAGCGGTGGAGATGATGGTGACTCCTTAGTTGTGGATGATTACGCCTCTCTTATTAAAACGTTGGATAAGAGATTCAATCCAAAGAGGAATATAGTATTGGAACGTCACAAATTTCTGCAATGTGCTCAGTTGCCTGGGGAATCTAGGAATCTAGTAGCTGCTCTCAAAACTCTAGCACTCACTTGCAATTATAGAGAATTCAGAGATGAAAATATTCGTGATCAGCTGATTGAACTCACGTGCAATAAAAAGATTCAGTGGAAACTATTAGCTTCTGAAGACCCTGATCTAGAAACTGCTCTCATTCCAGCCAGAGCTGTGGAGCACTCTCAGCATTGCACAAAAGAAATGAGTGGGTCTGCGTCATCCAACAAAGTTAAGTTAGTCAACACTAAACCTGCAACCAAACCTGCGAAGGGGGATGTCACAAATGTGCCTGGTGTTTCTTCTTCTGCATCCAGTTTACCTAAACCAAAATTGGAAAAAAATATAAAAGTTGAAAAATCTGATCTATCCGGTTACCGATGTGGAAGCAGATCTCATTTGGGAAATTCCAAGTTTTGTTTTGCCAATAATCAAACTTGTTTCAAATGTGGTAAAAAAAAAGGTAATTTGGCGCGGATGTGCAAAGCTCTTGTAGCTCATAAAGGGCAAACAAGATCTGTGAAAGCTATTGAAAGTGACAATGTAGACTATGGGGATGATGATACTAGTTATGAATTGTTAATGCTATCTTCTTCTTCTACTCAATTTGATGGTGATGTGGAAATTGCTTCCATTGTGGAACCGCACAAAAGGAAGTCCCCTGCTTGTGTCATAAATGTAAACGGGAGAGGTATAAAATTTCTTGCTGATTCTGGTTCTCCTTTTACCCTCATTAATGCAAAGGACTTTGAGGGATTGGGCAATATTCCTATTGTTTAGTCCAACATAACATTTTTTGCTTATGGGGGTAAAAGACAAGAGGTTCTTGGGAAGTTTGAAGGCAAGTTGGAATTAAAAGGAGAATCAACACAAGGGACTGTGTATATGGTAAAAGAAGGTGCAAATGTATTAGGTTGGGAAGAGCAGGGAGAACTGGGGATCATATTAGACCCTAATCATCCTGATATGGTTCTATCGAAACATGAAGCCAAGCAATATTACTCCAATCTTCCAGAGCTTACCCCTGTGCATAACGTCACTACTAAATCATTACCTAAAGATGATTGGGTTCGAAAGAACCCAGAGATCTTTAATGGTAATTTGGGCAAACTCAAGGGTTTTCAGCACCGTGTAACTTTGAAGGAAGGTGCAAAAGCTGTTGATCACAAAGTACGAAGGGTGCCTCTCAGAGTGCGTGGTGTACTCATACAAGAACTTGAACAATTGTGTTCCCTGGGCGTGATTGAGCCCATCGAGGGGTCTGAATGGTTATCTCCCATAGTTCTGGCGCCCAAGGCCGACAAGTCCCTTAGAATGTGTGTGGATATGCGCAATCTTAATTCTTGCATATGGATGGACCGGCAACCCCTGCCCAATATCAATGAGATGCTGTCTACTCTTGAGGGTGCAAAGTATTTTTCTTCCCTTGATATCTCTTCTGCTTACCATCAGGTAGAGTTATGCCATGACTCGAAGCATCTAACATCTTTTGTGACACCTGAAGGGGCATTTCGCTATGTACGTATACCATTCGGTCTGGCATCGGCTTCTACAGTGTTCCAGCGTCTCATGGGAAATTTGTTTACAAACACTGCACGAGTCGTATTTTTTCAGAATTACATTTTGATTCAGGTGAAACAGCGTTAGAACACAATTCTAGAGTTAAGGAGGTATTGGACATTCTTAAATCTAGTGGTCTAACACTAAGAAAAGACAAATGTAAGTTTTTCCAAGAAGGAGTTGATTATCTAGGGCACTATATTTCTGAGAAGGGGGTGGAACCCAAGGTAAAACTTCTGGATGCCATTCAGAATGCCCCTGAACCATATAATAAAGACCAGCTTTGTTCTTTTCTTGGGCTGGTGGAGTATTATGCAAAATGTGTGCCTAATTTTTCTGATAAGACTGTGCGTTTACGTGAGCTGTTAAGGAAGAATGTGAGGTATGTGTGGTCAGACAGTTGTGCTTGTGATTTTAGGCTATTAAAAGAAGCAATTGTGGAAGCACACCCACTAAAGTTATTTATTATAAATGATCGCTGCATTGTTACCACTGATGCGAGCAATGTGGGGCTGTTCTTATGCAGAAAAGATCTGATAACAAGGAGGAGACTATTGCTTTTGCCTCTAGAGCACTTCGTGGAGCAGAAGGCACCTATTCTATCATAGAAAAAGAAGCTCTAGCTCTATGGTGGGGTGTACAATATTTTCGCAATTTCTTTTGGGGAAATGAATTTGTTCTAAGTACAGATCATAAGCCATTAGTTGATCTTTTCACCACCAAGGGTGGTGGTAGGGCCACCCCACGCATTGCGAAGTGGCAGTACAGGTTGAACTAATTCAATTATCGCCTGGTGTATGTGGCGGGTGTGAAAAATCACATGGCTGACTGCTTGTCCAGATAACCTCTTACTGAGTCTGTTGATGAGTTTGTGGATGAGAATTTGGAAATGGTGTGTGCTGTTAGCGGAGTAGCAGACACTGGAGCTGCTTTGATTGAAGGTGATTGGATGCTGGCTTTGTCTGAAGATTATGAGATCAAAAAAGTAATCGATTTTGTAGTTCATGGCTGTCCCAATAACACTAATCTAGTTCCTGAACTGAATCCCTTAAAAAGAATTTGTGATGAATTATCCATTGTTGTCAGGATCCTACGTAGAGTTGGGTTGTTAGTCGTGCCCATGGCCATGCACAAGAACGTTTTCTACCTGGCCCATGAAGGTTATCCAGGGATTCGTGCCATGAATCGGAGGGTTCGGGAGGATTTCTGGTGGCCAGGTGTAGATAGGTCTATTGAGCACTGTGTTCGTGAGTGTGGCGTGTGCGTTTTGAGCGACAAAACTCAGGTAACTTATCCCTCTCCCATTGATCCAGTGTCAGTGAAAAATTCACCTTGGTGTAAGTTGGCTTTTGACATAGCTGGTCCTTTTGGTGGTATGGGTTTTTCGCCTAAATATGCTCTTGTGTTGATTGACTATATGTCCAAATGGCCAGAAGTTAGGTTTGTGGATTAGGTTTGTGGATGGCATAAATTCTGCAACGATCATTAATTTCTTCAAGGATGTTTTTCTTCGAGAGGGTTTTCCAGAGGAGTTGGTAACGGATAATGGGACTCAATTGGTGTCTGTGGAGATGCAGGAGTTTCTGAAAATGCATGGCATCAAGCATATTCTCACTTCTTTGTATCATCCCCGCAGCAATGGTTTAGTTGAACGACTTAATGGTGTAATCAAAGATCAATTACAACTTGCTTTTGTCAATGGGTTACACTGGAAGGAGGTCATTTGTAGCATGTTGTGGATTATGAGAATTACCCCTCATATGAGTACTGGCATGTCTCCGTTTACATTGCTAAGGGGCAGGATTGCAGATTCTAAGCTGAACAAGGATTGGATGTCAAGGAAGGTAGTGTATCAGCAGAAGCTGGGCATGGTAGCTGATGTCAGGGATGCCGTGCAGTCCAATTATGCATCGGAGTGTACCAAGGGGACTGGGTAAGGATTAAGAAACCTGTTTTTGTTCACAAGGGTTCTATGCGGTTTTCGGCTCCAGTTAGAGTGAGAGAAGTTAGAGAGCATGTGGTTGTTTTGGAGAATGGGAAAATCTGGAACAAGTGTACTATCTCAGTGGTGCCGAGGTCGAAAGTGGAGTTTGTGAAAGGAAAGTTTGGCACCTTGCATGTCCTCACCTTCCAGGGTTCCTGTTCCAATCAAAGAGGTGGTTCCTCAAGCTGCCTCTTCCAGGATGGGGGTTTCTGTTCCCATCAGGGAGGTTGTTCCCTGAACTACCTCTTCCAGGATGAAAGTTAGGTATTGATGTACTTGTTTTATTATTTAATTTCTGTTGTGCAGTTTATGAGATTCTGTTCTTTATGCTGTAAATATGTTTTATCATTCTTGTTTTTGTGAAAAAAGGGGGGGGTGATGTGTCCTCGTGTTTGCTCGAGTATTCCGTGAGGCATTCTTTTCATGCGTTCCCTGTGTGGAACACGGAATGCCTGTGATCAGCAGTTGCTGCCGGGGAGCTGTTGAAGTCGGATGAAATAAAGGTGACTTGAACTTACTCTGACCTTGTCATCTTTTCACATGTATTCAGCGATATGAAATTGTCGCAGTGGCAATCCACCACTCAGTAATAGAGTTCTGATTAAACCACTAGCTAATTGCTGCTTCTAAAAATTTACCCTGGCTGTGCTCACCACAGGGACACCCACACACATTCAAAATCTGCCATCTTAAACCACAGTGACTTGGCAAATATTCCTGTTCTGTGACTTCTATTCGTACTGCTGTGTTCACCACTGCACCAGCATGGTGTATTTTAGCAGTGTTCGATCAGAAGTGTGTGTGTTTGTTTTATTGTGCAGGTTATCATTTTAAACATCTCGTCTTTAACTGTTAGTACTCGTTATTCTCATACTTGGAGTATTTTCTTTTTCTCAGCACAGTAAAAAATGGAATGCAAATTAGGAGAGTTTGGAGGCTGTGCCCTGCATATTGCTCCCCAGATATCAACAGCGATCTAAGTATGTCCAATGTCATGCATCAGTAACTATGGGGCACATTAGGATGTCGGGCGGATTGCCACCGCCAGACTGGGGGTAGCCACCGCCGACCTGGCGGGGGCAATCCGCCCGACATCCTCTCCTGAATTCCCCCCCGCCATATTAGAATGGCGGGGGGGACCGCGGTGGACGGAAAGACCGTCTGCCGCTTTTCCGCCCTGGTCGCCTTGCAGCCGGGGTGGAAAAGGATTAATATGGTGGCGGTGTCTCATAGACACCACCAGCCATATTATGATGGGCCCAAAGAGATGCCTTTCCGTGGCGGCGATGCCGCCACGGAAAGGCATGCGGTCTTCACTCTGGGGGCCCCCTGCAGGCCCCCAGAGTGAAGGATAGGTGAGGTCTGCACACGCGGGGGTACCTGTGGTATCCCCCTGCATTTGCATGAACATAGCAGCAGGCACCGCGCGGTGCCTACCGCTTTGTTTATGCAAATGCATTGATGCATGTATAGCATTGTGGCGGGCGGTGCAGAGAGCACCGCCCGCCACAATGCTATAAATGCAGGATGTGCCTGCCACTGTGGCGGGCACATCCTAATACCGCGCCACGGGACTCCCGCCCAAATGGCGGGCGGTCCTGAATTCCGACAGGATGGCGGGCGGACAAAGTCCGCCCGTCATCCTAATGATCCCCTATGTTGTGATAAAAGAGTGCTTACATACCCGTTCATCCTTCAGGAGTTCTTCAGATGATGACTACTCTTGGAGAAAGAATGTCGCATTTAATTCACAGTGCTTCAAACATGCAAGCTATTGGCAGTGCTGTATATGTGCAGGGTGATTTCCATGTTTTTTCTTCCTTTCCCATGCCTCCAGGTCCAAGCTACTCTTCCCTTGGTGTGCTGCCGCCTCCTTTCTGGAAGGCACTCTTGCCATTGTTTTTGTCATTCTAAGTTCAACATCTGCTTCTTTGGGAGGATTCAGGGCACACTAAAAAAGCACCTATCACAGTCATCACAGTCAGTAACGTCAGAAAGCTTGTTGGCAGTGTGGAGAAAAGCATCGTCTCTCCCTTTTTTTACTTGTGAGAAGGTTGGGGAAGGGCCATACAAGAGTGCACGCTTTTATTCCTGCATAGTCTATTAGGTCGTATTGTTTTCTGGGCACTCCTCTTTCCTTCTTGTGCAGTTTTTGGATGCTTTAAGACCACCATTTAGAAGAAGTAGTGTTTCAGCAG
This sequence comes from Lissotriton helveticus, assembly GCF_964261635.1. Taxonomy (NCBI): domain Eukaryota; kingdom Metazoa; phylum Chordata; class Amphibia; order Caudata; family Salamandridae; genus Lissotriton; species Lissotriton helveticus. Next base: position 1,757,647,029 of record NC_136068.1, on the reverse strand, counting down.
TACTATTTTACAACTCACACACCTTCGTGCATCGTCTCCAAAATGTCGCTACTGGCAAAAGTGCAATGAGAGCAGACTCATTTCTATTTGCACTGTGTATATCAGGGTTCAATTGTTCCCATTTTAGAGGGATTGACGTTTTGATTCACAAAGGCATATATAAGTACCCGAAAATGTACTGCAGGGTGTTTTATCTTTTGTACTTCAAAATTCTTGTGACTGGGTTCCTTTATTTTTGGGGGCGGGGAGCAAAATTCAGAAATCATTTGCAATTCCTCTGACCTGTGTCAGGCAAAGTAGTACATAGCTAAATGTTGGTATTTATTTCTGCCTCATGAGCAGGGCGGCTCTTTTTATGCATTGAGGTGTAGGTGGAAATAGACTGAGCTCATGTCATCAGGCAGCATGGTTCAGAAGTTGTTTGATAGGTGTATGTTACTCAAGCAGAATACGGTATAGTGTGCGTCTTCTTTGTGATCTGACCAGCTTACAGGAATATATCTGGATTTCCTGAGTTGCATGCCATTTTACAGGACTATGTTAAGACTGATAGAGCGCTTACAGCACTCTAAATTGTATGGGTGTATAATGCTCATAGTTCAAATGTACTCACAAATCATTTTATCGTTTGCAGTGTCGTATGTTTATTAAATGCATTTATTCAATATCCTAAACATAGAAATGTGACATGCACATTTAAGTAGAATTTACATGTATTACAGACACTATTATTCCTGTTTGAATAATGTGCAGGATGACATTACATTCATATCAATATAATTGTGTGTTGTTTAAGTTGCCTGCATTGTAGGCCCAGAGATGCAAGTTGTTGACAGTTTAAAAATCCTTGGTTACTAAAGAAATAATTAAATGAATCTCTTCTGTGTGCCAGAACAGTATGCTATCATCCCACTGCAAGTACAAGAATTCGACCTCGTTATTCTCAGTTTAAGGATATAACCGGAATGTCTTTGAAGAGCCTGAGAAGCGGGAAGGGAGGATACCTTCTGTACATGGCCTATCTGAACCTCAAGGCCACTGGAAGACAATAAGAACTTAAAGAAACAACGGAAAGCTACTAGGAACCTTGCAAGTGAATCAATTCGTCATGTGATACATTTAGGGGGGGCTGGGGCTTGTCTTTTTGTATGATGTGCAGGGAAAGAAAAATCTGACTTCCACATATTCGGAGGAGAAGGAGCATCTTAAGAGCGAGCTTCATAGCCTTAAGCTATTTTGACCCATTTGACGTGAGTACTTCTTAGGAAGTCTACACGTGGTGAAACCTTTGGGAAAGAAGTTAGGGGACATAGCCAGGAACCCTAATGAGCATAGTGTAGGGAAAGATAACTTATGCTTTCCTTTCTAATGAAAAAGGAGTTAGACTCAGCCTCAATTTTGTGTTGTATGATGCTTTTGGAATTCATCACATTATGCCTTCTGTGCCGAATTAATTATATTCACTGGTTCAGCTCTGTATTGATTTTTATGTACCTGCATTCGCTGTTTCACAGATGTGTTTACATCCAATTATTTTTGGCCTTATAATAAAATACATAAACTGGAATTCGGAGTATGTGGTCTTTTGGGCATGGCTAAATTGTAAGTATAATTGTGTAGTGTTTACTCCCCATAACCACTTTCAGTAGGCAAATAAAAGACCATCAGTGCTAAATTTGGAAGGGAAGGCAAGGACTAAATTTAGAGTAATCAAGACAATACATTGACTCTACGGCTCCAACTCTATAACTGGTGTATGGCCTTCTCTATCCACTTTATTGACTCTGTTTCGGTTTTCTTAAGGGATTATTTGTCTGTGTGGGACAGTTTTCCATACCTGTGAGCATTTTCCAAGCAGTCATTGTTCAATTAATTCCTCTAATTTACATCTAATCTACATACTACTCTAATGAGTAGGGCAGGATTGCATTAGTGCACCAGCATTGCTAAAATTGCGAGCACTTTCATGCACTGTGCAACCCGCCCCCGTGAATCAGGGAAACACTCATTTAAAAAGGCATCACCTGTGCATCACCGGTGCATCGCTTGCTCTTCTCAAGCGGCTCCTGCTTTCTCAGCAGCCCACAACCCTAACATGCGCTCTCAACAACATATTTGTTTTACTCAACTTGTGCCAGAAAAGATAATCTTGCTATGACTATTGACAAACTACTGCATAACACTTAATAAGCTGTATCGAAAAACCTTTGCCAAGCTGGAGGATGGCAATGGTAATGGCGCTTGCAAGAAAGAAACCAATCAAGGTTTACAAAAAAACTTCATTTCCAGAAAACCATTCGTTCACAACTTTACTGGACTGGCTTTGTTTTGTCGAAGTCTCTGATAATCTGATTTATTACCCATGCTGCACAGGTCTTTTTTTGTATAAACAAAGATAAGAGAGGCACATGTACAGAGACAACTGAAGAACAATCCTTTGATTTAGTCCACAAAACAAGAAAGAATCACGATGACAGGGACGCATTTTTTCTAAATGCTGTAATGAATCCTTTTATTTGCAATTCGTGCAACACAGCCAACGCGTTTCACCCTTACGGGCTTCTTCAGGGAAAATAATTATTTGCCCTGAAGAAGCCTGCAAGGGTGAAACGCTTTGGCTGTGTTGCACAACTTACAAATAAACGGATTCATTACAGCATTTAGAAAAAATTAGGCCCTGTCATCATGATTCTTTCTTGTTTTGTGGACTAAATCCAAGCATTGTTCTTCAGTTGTTTCTGAACATGTGCTTAATTTGAGACTGCAGTTGCAGGCGAAGCCCACTAGCACTAATTTTTCCTTGCATGCTTTGATCCAGAGGAAGCTAAAGAAAAAACGCAAAAGGGGGTGGGAAACAACCACAGAAAAAGAATGACAAAGGGAGAAAGAACCGGTGAAAAAGAACATGCAGGAGTCGGTAAAGAGGTAGGGAGAGTCCGGTGATGGATTAAACAGAGGCGTGAGGGGGAATCTGGACTATGAAAACTTGGCATTTGGCACCTCGACCTTCAAAAGTGCCTGCCTATGGAAAACATTGGGCCCTGGAATTAATTCTTTTTACAAATTAAGCATTGGTTTTCGACTTGCTCAGCAGGTGGAACCGATAACTTTCCGTCTTATGCAACATGACCCAGATTTTATCAGTGTGTTGTGCTTTAGTGTAGATATCCTTAAAAGTTTTAACCTTGCCATGTTACCATGGCGTGCCATGGAGGGGATTGTGTTTCTGGTGCCTGATTTCATAATGGCGACTTTTGAGCAAGTTCATGGGTCACAATAATGCTTTGCTGGGTAACCACCCAAAATGCCTTCTGGTTCTTGGAACCTGCTCAGAATAGTGCAGCCGTAGGCCGACGCACCGCAAAAGCACCACCAGTGCAACTCACCATGCATTCTTTTTAGGAGCTGGCACCTTCTGTATACAACGAATGCGTTTACAATGCAGTCCACTGTTGAGGTGGCCTATGGGGTCAGGGAAGCACCTCAAATGATCTAGTACTGAATATGGTTTTCCAAGAAGATTCCACAGGGGACCCTGAAGAGGAAGTGAGTCAGGTGTCGTTTTGTGAAGGGATCCAAACTGCTGTTATAGCATTTAAGTGACATTTTAGGGTTCCCATGAGTGGGGACGTTTTATATAATAACAGAAAAATAAGTCAGAGTCATCAGCCTGGGATATTGACAAATAAATGGGGACTCGGAAACTTAGAAAAGCAGTCCTTCCTGAGTTTTTTGGTCAGACAGTACCCAGTATAGGACTCTGCGTATTAGTTCCCAGCTGCTGTAAAAGTTGATAATCTCAAGGCTGGGCTATCAGGGTAAGATACCTTACCATTGCATCCAATTGACAAAAAAAGATCCTATGCAGCCTCAAATCTGGTTGACTGGCTAATGTATGTGCTACTTATACAATCAAATCTCTCCAAAAAGATTGCTGGGCAAGAAATGTCCCTTGACTGGCGATGGACGTGCACTCCTGCCTTGAGTTCCATAGCTGCAATGATAGCTAGATCCTTGGTAGTGCGGGAACATAGATCATGCATGTGCACCAGAATCTTTGCCACAGTGCTACCCTCTTGGCAATAAAAGGCTCCTGCCATTATCAAAGAGTTTAGCAGTCTGACGTGGCAGTGGCAGCATACCGTGTTTTTGAAACAATGATCGGTAGCGTGAATAGGTCTTTATACCTGTGTCCCAGGGGTTGGGCCTACTCACCCACTTATATAAGGTTCTGCTGCTGTGTGGCTAATTTGCTCTAGGTCTACATCTTGCCAGCATGTAGAGCTGCGCAGCTCACATGATTGTGCGTGGTTGCTTCGATAAATGCATGCTGTACGTTGCACCCTTAGGCATGGAGGACTGTGGTTTTTAGGTCTCGCCTACGCAACGTGCAAGCGTTGCATAGGAGAGACCTGTAGCCATCGCCACAGCTTTGGGGGCAAAAACGTGCAAGCAATGCAACACGTGCACATCTTGGCGATTTCCTTTCGGGAGCACGCGGCGCCATATGGTGGCACCATATGGTCACGCTCCCACAAGGGAATCTTGCAGGCCCCCTCCCCCTGCTGCCGCGCGAGTTTTTTTTTATTGCAGATCTCGCTTTCACGGCTGCGCTGCTTTACTGCCGCGCGGCCAATGCTTGTTTCCTTAGTGCATGTTCGGTTGTGGATTGAGGAACAATATATCGTAACAGAAGCAGGAGCTATTTCAGAATAAACGGCTCCCATGCCGGTTGGCTTTAGTTTTTAACCCCGTGAGGGGCTTCCAAAACAAGGAGCTGTACGTTTTGTCGAAACCCGCAGACCTAAAGTGGCGCACAAGCAGCGCAACACCTCCTCCATCCGGTACACTGAGCAAGATCCTCGGCAGTGTACTGCACGGAGTCCTACACCGAAATTGAGGAAGCTGCCTGCTTTACATCTTAAGCCTTGTGCTGAGTTTTTGTAATTAATTACGGCTTTGTGTGGGCACAGTGCTCATCTCGGTAGGCTACATTTAGAATCCATCTGGAGACCATCCACCACAGTGAACGGCGCTCATCTGGGCCTTGTACTATTGTGGGTACAATAGAAAAATAATCCCAGTGATTATTTATTTTTTTGCCTCAATACTAGACTCAGTGCGTTGGGACGTTTTCACCGAAGAGTACTTGACTTTTCCTTAGGGTGACCACATTTTGAAAACCAAAAACCGGGACACGCCAGAAATAAAAGTAGTCCTACTTTTGTTTCTGGTATGTCCCGGTTTTTGCATAGCCTTGTAATTCTGTATATGTATAGACTTTTAAACATACACATACACACACTCATACACACACTCGTGCATACATTTACAGTGCCACATTTACTTAACATTATCTACAGCAGGACCTCTACCCCATGCCCTTCTCCACACCCCCAACTCCTCCTGTGTTGCCTGACGGAAACTGAATACATTTCTTCATTTTTTCATTTTTCTGAAGAGCCCGTCTAAGGAAAGCATGTGGTCCAATTCTCCTTAAAATAGCTTTTACCTGACATTTGCCCCAAAAGCCGGGACATTTATGCAAAATGAAGAAATGTCGGGACACCGGAACAGTCCATCGAAAACCGGGCCGGTCCGGGGAAAACCGGGATGTATGGTCACACTATCCTAATGCTCTATATATGGTGTAATGCAACACCATGTTCAATATGTTTATTACCCAAAGCTTTATCTTAGATGTTCCACTCTCTCAAATCTGTTTCACTATGTACCTTAAACTAATCCTAAAGGACGTAGGACAAGTAGTGTTAAAGCTGGAGACCTTGTAGTGGCTGTATGCCAATATTAAGTATGGTGTTCTTGATGGAGCTATATTGGCTGTCCGAATCCATATTTCTACTGAGCCATGCCATCTTGCCTCTTGCTTATATTTTCCATCAAATACAAAGTCTAGCATACCACCAGCCCAGAGTCATGGCACTCCATCACACTAAGGCCAGCCGGCACTGTCAACTTTGTATCAGCCGTCATATGCCCTACTATGGAGCTCTTAGCTCATATAAAGCCAGCAAGCACACCAACATCAAAGAGCTCCATCAAACCACAGTGATGGTACAGAACAGTTTAAGCCACCGTGCACTCTGCCATAGAGCACCATCAGATGTGTTTGCACGAGACTCCCACTGCTCTAGCAGCCAATACAGTAGGTTATGTTATAGGTTTTGTATAGCGCTTGATTACCCTAAAGTGTCTTGGTGCTATGTTGTCAAACATTTCTGAATTGAAAAAAGATTTTGTGACTTTTTAAGATCCAATGGAAGAGAGTTCCACAATTTGACAGTATCTATTGCAAAACTTTTTCCACTCCAACACGCCTTTCTGAATTTTAGTTATCAAACCACCCACAGTGATATTACTGAACAATGCCAGCCACAAGCCTTGTGTAATCACTACATCCCATGGGCAGACCTCGCCACTATGTCCTCGACTGTCAATAGAGCTCCATCTTTTATTGATTACACTGAGCCTCATGTACACTCTGCCGTAGAGGTCCCATCATGTGACAGTACTACTAAACATTTATTGACCCTACCTTATACCTCCTACGGAACGAGGCTGCCTAGTTGCGCAAGCAAGCCCCCCATGTGTACTGACACAGTGCTCCCATGAAACGCAGGGTGATAGCACTTATTAATGAGTGTACTGCTGCCCTCCCATCTCGGAACACTGAGGCAGTGCCTGCCCAGTACCAAGCCTCTCTGATGCCTAGGGCAAAACCAGCCTAATGCCATCATCTAAGATGTTCAGAATCTGACCAGTTCCCATGCGTATCCAAACCCAAGGATAGCTCAGCCTCCATGTCGTGCATCTCAAATCCCCAAGCCATTACCGGCCCCCCCAAATCCCCATGCCATGCAGCTACTGATCGAATGCTGTTTTGTGTAGAGTAGTTCCAGGTGTTGTAATGGCTATGAATCCACCTGATGTTGTTTTCCCCAGTGTAGTTTCCAGCAGAGAGCCATAAGCTGAGGGTTAATGGCAAGCACTTTTAACCACATTGTTTCCTTATATAGACTGCATCGGTCTCCACCCAGACGGGAGTGGTTGGTAACACTTGCATAAAGTCAAAGGATGTATAAGACATGGCTTCACTTAGGTATCGGGCTGGCTCAACAGAAGGGAATTGATTTAGTTGCCAATTTGCGCTAGACATAAGACAACATGCAAACCCACGAAGAGGTCAGTTTCTAGAGATCTCCTGAATTTGAAAATTATTTTCCAGTCCAAGTTGTAATGGTAGAGAGCTCCGCAGGGATAAGCTCTCTACCTGAAGGAATTTACCTCCAAATGTCTTGTATTTACTAGGTTGAGTAATCATTCGAATCGATTGGTGAACCATAGTCTTATGGCCTCTGAATTTTTTTTTTAAGTCACCCCCTTATCTGTAGCCAGGGCCACTGGATTCAATTTTGTCGAATTGTTTGCATAATTGTGGATTTGATGCATAACCAGTGCCCATTCGTTACTCACACTGTGATTGAGTACTATTTATTCTTTCGTCCCTTGTCTGTGTTGCTGGCCCCGCCTTATGCTCTCTTCCGTGCATCCCTTGTGTTGCCTCGCCCCTCCCTTTAAAACACAAGCATTGGCATAGCCAATAGGTCTCGCCTTTGGGACCTTATAAGTTTTTAGCCAAGCAACAGTTGATGTGGTTGCACAAAGGATATTGTGCTGCATAACTAAGTACTTAGAAGGTCGAAAAACGAGACCTATTGGCTATGCCAATGCTTGTTACATTTGAAACCAAGGGCCTTGGAAAGGCATACAAAGGTGAAAGAGCACCCATTCCGAGAGCTGGATGGGACACAAATCTGGGAAAGAGAGAGTCAGGCTAACTTGTGAATGTAAAAATGACCCTGGTTCTGGGTACATTTCAGGAAGAGGGCGGGTATTATATGAGAAAAACTGCAGAGACAGGGAAACATAAGGAGCAGGGCTGGGGCCTTTCAAGCAGTGAGGCTGACAGTCAGGTGTGACCCTCAAGGCACTCCCACGGCCTGTGCTGTGGGGCTATCAAGGTTGGAGTTGCTCCTGTTGTGATAGACTGCTTCCTGGATAAATGACAGGACAAATGAGTGGGCACTTCAAAGGAAACAACACCCACCCGACAAAGAGAAAGACACTAAGGGCCAGATTTAGAGTGTGTCTCAGAGGTTATTCCATCACAAACATAATGAATGTCCCATCTACCATATTACAGGTCCGATATATCATCTGGCACTTGTAATATGGTGGATAGGATATCCGTCACGTTTGTGATGGAGTAACCCATCTTCTAAACTCTAAAACAAGCCCTAAATCAGATCTAGCGGGCACATGCATCATTGAGACATTTTGCACTTCTTAATTTGCGAAAAATAACGAATTGCAAATTAAGAAATGCAAAATGCTATGCATCATTTTTTTCGGTATTCATTTGTGATTCGGTAAAAATCGCAATTTTTACCGAATCCCAAATAAATACCGAATTTTTAAGTGCCTTTTCGCAATTCCCATTGATTCCTATGGGCCAAAAGGCCCATAGGAGTCAATGGGAAGGCATTTACAAATTCGCAATTTGTTGATGCATTCCAAGGGTGCAGGTGGGGGTCCGAAGGACCCCCCTCTGCACCCCTGAAATGCATTTGTAAGTGCATGTTTCGCACACACATGTCCTAAGGACATGTGTGTCTGTAACATGACAGTTTCAAAAATGCATTTTTTTGCTTTTTGACAGATTTTCGCAAATTACCACGAGGGTCAACCTCGTGGTAATTTGCACTTCCAATTTCAAAATTCGCTATTTTTTACAAATTGATGCATTGCATTTAAGGAATCGCACAAATGTGATTCCTTAATTGCATTTGCATTTTTAAGAAATGCAAAAAATAGCGAATTGTTTCATGCATCCCAAAAACGTATTTAGGAAGTGCAAACGGCCGAATTTACCGATTCGCACCGTTTGCACTTCCTAAATAGGTTGATGCATGTGGGGGTAGATCTGGAAAATGAAGTGTTGTTAGAATTGGGGGTCTCTGGTTGGCACAGGTATGCACTTGTGACAAACAGGGACCCTCTCCTCTAGTCAGGGCAAGGGAACTACTCTTTACAATAACCCCTGCTCACCCTCTAGGTTGCGTGGCGCGAGCAAACAAGGCTAATCTTCAGGGCGCTAAGTTAGTTAAGCATTTATGACCACATACAGTAAACACACTGACTCCCCACAAATGGACAACAGGCGTGAGATTTGTGTAAAAAATACGCAGGCTTTCTATAAAAATGCTTAGTTATGCAGAGTTATCACAAGACCATATAACGATTAAAACTGAGGCCACAAGATGTAAACAAAATGGCAAGTGTTCTTTTAAAATTCTTAAGTAGTTTTAGGCTGCTTCCACACTCTTAAAGTACAAGTTCTGATCTGCTCCGGCAGTGCTTCTCACTGCGGGCGCTTCGTAGCCCTCTTGTACGCTGTACGCGAGGTTTACGATATCACCTTGCCAAAGCTCACGCGCCTCGTGGACTCGTTAGTACGAGGAGCGGCGCTTGGTACGAGGCGTACTTCACTTAGAGTATGCAAAGGCTTTGGAAGGGTACGCGCTTCGCATATTAAGCGTACAGCGTTGGAAGGTCGAGCTGTACAGTGCGTATGGGGAAAACAGAACGGTGCGGACCCCAAGTCCGTTGAAGACTCGTTGTCGAGTGAGTGCGGGACCGTACCTTGCGTCGTAGGCGTTCTAGACACGGCATCCGGATCCGCTTCGAGTCGCACTCAGCGAGTACCCACTGGGGGGGAAAGTGTACCTTGGGATCTCTGACGGCTGGCAGCTTCCAGTAGGCAGGCGCGGCACAGGGCCTCCAGTACGGACCGTACGGGGGGTCTTCTCTGAGTGCGGCGCGGCCTCTCTCAGGGGACTGGATGACAAAGCGGGATGGCCGGGTGCGATGCAGCGCACGGGCGGTCGTACGAGGCGTGGGATTGCGATCCAACCAGAATTCTGGCGGGAGGAGCGAGGGAGCACTCCACGCGCTCCAGTAGCAAGCGGGGTGGTAGAGGAGCAGGCGGCCCGGCCCAACGAGGAGAGAGCGACTCTGAAGGAGCGGGGCTCTCAGGGGGCAAAAGGCGGCTAAGCTCCCGAGTACCACAGCCCTAGGAGGGGACGAGGGGGCACAAGACTCACCGCTGGCGGGAAGGAAGCACACGGCTCGGTCAAAAGACGGGCGAAGGCACATGAACCCACTGGTCCTGGGCTTCAATTCAGGGGGCAAGCTCAGACCAAGCCCTTGGAGATAGTTTCAAGCACAATGAAGCAAAGTCCTTTCTGGGCTTTTCCTCTCCTTCCTCAGCAAGGCACCACTGTAGGCCAGTCCTTCAGCTTCTTCTTGGTCCTTCTAGTTGGGAAGAGGTTCGTCGTGGTAAAACAGGATCTAATTTCTTAGGAGCAGGCTCCTACATTTATACTCAGTTTCTTTTGTCTTTTCGGGCCAGGGGGCCTGGGCGTGGTTCAACCCAGTTTTGGAGCACTCTGTTTACAGGAAGCTGCCTTCTTCTATCAGGGTGCAGGGCAGGGACATCAGATGCTCCACAGGAGGTGGAGCCAGCATTGTGGTGGCAGAGCACAACCCTATTCAGAGTCAAGGGACACTCCTCCCACCTAGACTGGGGGTAATCCCTCCATTCACCACCTGGCAGTCCAGACTGTCCCCTGGAATTCCCGAGCCCTGTCACTCACACAAACCAGACAGCAGATACACATCCTGGCAGAGGCGGGCTGAAATGGTCAGGCAAGCAAATGCTAACTTTCTAAAAGTAGCATTTGCAAACACAGGATATTAAAATAAACTTTACTAAAATAAGTATTTGATTATTCTGAGCTCAGGCATACTAAAGTTTACTTTCTACCGTGTTCCCTGAGCCTGCTGGGATTATAGAGTGGAATAATTCCAGCAGCCCATTCTGGCCTATGAGAACAGGTAGCCTTACAATAGTGAAAAACGAAAATGGCTGCAATTCACTATTAGGACATGCCACACACATCAGGGCTTGTCCTACTATATGCTTACAATGCACCTTGCCCTAGGGCCTACCATAGGTGTGACTGATATGAAGTTAAGGGAAGGTTTAGGGACTGGCAAGTAGGGGTACTTGTGCAGTCAGAATGACAGTACCAGACAGGCCGCTTCTGTGGGTGGCACAACCAGCGCTGCAGGCCCACTAGCAGCATTTGTATTTACAAGCCCTGGCACTCCTGGTGCATTTTACTGGGGACTAACAGTAAACCAAATAAGCCAATCATGGAAACCAATTACATATATACTTTTCACAGGGAGAGCATATGCACTTTAGCACTGGTCAGCAGTGGTAAAGTGCCCAGAGTCATTAAACCAACAGAAACAGGTCAGAGAGAATATTGGAGGAAGGCAAAAAGTTCAGGGATGACCCTGCAGAAAGGGCAAAGTCTAACAAGTGTAAAAAGAAGAACTTCAGGTTCAAAAGTCAACTGTGGTTGTACATCGACGTGGCGAAGCGCAGCAAGACATCTGTGTTTTGTGACCAGGTCTGGGGACTATTATCTGCCAGCTTCATGCTGGGTGAGGGAAGGGGCCATAACGGAGGTGCCGCCCCTGGTAGTTGTGCAACTGAAAAGGATTGTGTGTGCAGAACTTTTTGACCGTTGTACATTTTTTAAAGAGTGTTTGTCAGAAATATGTAAAGATTGTGAAAACACTTTTAGTATAAATCCTCGCAAACTTTTTCACACACATTTGGTACATGTAAGGTGCTCATTTTCGTCATTTTGCCTATACAATCAGCATTGCATAAAGTCATGGTAAAGTGCCTATTTTAAAACCGAAGTAGCGTAGTTTATGCTCACCTCCTAGTAGAAGCTATTGGCAAAAAAGGTTCAAATGTAACTTTCTGCCATTTTAAAACTGCGACCGGTGTCTGAATTAGCTCAATAAACAGTGCCTTCTCCTGATGGTAGAGAGTGTTATATGTGGGTGTTGTAATGAACATTTGGCTGTTTAATACTACACAGTAATAACGCCATCTCTAACATTCTTACCAAACTAAATATTCAGGTATTTCCGTAAAATCTATCTTTGGGTGAGGAATAACCTGTGTAGGAAGTGGTTTTCTTTCCACAATTAAAAGGCCAGAACTAGCACCAGTTGTTTGTGGTAGTTTACACAGCGGACCGCGGTAAAATACGTTATCATCGCATTTATATTGCAGCGACACCACTTTACTTTCCGCGTGCGGTAATACAGTTATCATTAATACATTCTTTTGTGCCTGAATCCCGTCCTCTGTGTGGGTCATACACTGTCCTATGCAATGGACGGACTTTGTAATCAGTAAACAATTTACGTGAGCGAACGTGAGATGAGACTCACCTACAACCGTAACGTTCAGCAGATAAGTATAACGGACATAAGAATATTTCGTTGCTGTGTCCTCCTTGTGTTCATATCGGAAGTAGTAACTTCTTCCATCATATTTCCTGACGTCATCGATCCTGAGGGAACAGTCCCATTGCGTCACATCTCCCACCAGCTTGAAGCGTCCTCTGGTGTCCTCGCGGATCTCTTTCTTTCCACCGTTGGAAGCCACGACCGGGGCGGTCATGGCGTCACCTTCAATGAACCAGTATCCCCGGGGGCTCTCTGCTGCCTCCCTCGTCTCCTCGATGGTGAACTTGCAGGGAATGAGGATGCACAGGCCTTCCTGCGCCGTGACGTTCTTGGGCAGGGTCACTGTAAACAGTTTATCTCGGGCATCGTCGGTACCGAGGATTCCTGCGGAGACAAGAGCAGAGAGCCACAGGTTTTTTTTTTTATTTCAATTTTTTTTTATTGAAAATAAATTTTTACATATACAGAAAAAGAACAGTTGTCACAATTCTTGGCAGTTTAAACAATGTGTACCGTGTGGCTTACAGTGGAGCACGAGAGAGAAGAGAAGGAGAGAGAAAGAAAAGAAGGGGGGGGTTTCTGACTGCCTCAGATGGGCGTAGAGGGCTTCCCACATATCTCCTCTGGCTGAGTGGTTCGCCGCCTGGTGGTTGGCTGTGATGTTGTCTGCGCCCCGTAGGAATGTTACCCAGTTGAACCAGCGTTTGAAAGTGGCTTTGCTAGTGTTTTTCCAGTTCCCCAGGATTGTTTTACCGGCTGCTGTCAGCAGAACATCGACTAGTTCGCGGTTTTCCTTGGAATCAAGCTGGGGGGCCTGGAAGGCCATGGCTATGCCTGCTAGGCCACGTTGTGTTTGGCAACCTGTGATCGTGTCTATGAGGTTGTAGACTTTGTTCCAGAAGGTTTTGACTTTGGTGCAATTGTATAGCATGTGAGCTAGGTCTCCCCTTTCTTTGTGGCAGTTCCAGCAGGTGCCGCTTTCGCTCGCACCCACTGTTTCTAGCTTCGCTGGTGTCCAGTGTAGCCTGTGTAGTATCCAGTATTTTGTTTGTGCTAGTTGTGGGGTTATCTTGTTCTTGGATGCCGATGTCCATAGTCTGGCCCTCTACTCTTCGTTTAGTGGTCTCTGTGTTTCCCCTTCCCAGAAAGCTATTGTTTTGTTGTTTAGAGTAGTGGTGCGTGGTGTGATGAGTTTGTAAATCTGCGCTGTTTGGTGGCCTGTCTTGTTTAGATTCTGTGAGTACTGTATGATGGTGGGTTTGTGTTTCGAGAGGTTTGCTTTGGTGATGGCCGCTTTGATTCTGAGGAATTCATAGAATTCTTTGCTTGGTAATTTGTGCGTCTGCTGCAGTGCTTCGAAAGTGAGTGGGTTGCTTCCCACCTCTAGTTGGGCCGGCACCGTGATGCCTCTGCTGTACCACTCTTTGTTGTCTAGAGTCTTCTCTTTGTACGTTACTTTGGGGTTGTGCCATATTGATTCCCATTTGGAACCTTTGATGCTGACTTCTAGTTCTCTGTCTATTCTTAGAAGTGCCGTTTTTGTGTTACGGAGTATCGCGTTTTTTGCTTCTGGGTGTCTGTTGGCCGTTAGTGCCATGATCGGGTCTGACCCCCCCAGGATGCCCCTTTCCAGGTCGAGCCAGACCGGCACGTACTCTGGTGTAGGGGCGACCCAGTGTATTCCCTGTTTGGCAAGGCATGCCATTTGGAAGGCCTTGTAGTTCGTGAGGTTTAGTCCTCCTTGTTCTTTCTTTAGTCTGAGCTTTGCTAAGCTGATTCTGGCCTTTTTTCCACCCCAGAGGAATGTGTTGATTGCTTTATCTATATGCTTGTGAAAGTCTGCGGTTAGGGTGAGTGGCAGCATGCTCAGCAAGTAATTTAGCATCGGTGTGACTATCATCTTGACCGTCTCGATTCTGCCCCACCAGCTAATGAATTTGGGGCCCCATGTCTCTAGCTTGGTCTTGATCTTTTTCAGCATTGCCTCCTCGTTGTGGTCTAAGGTAGATCTGAGGTCCCTTCCGAAGAGGAGGCCCAGATATTTCAGGGGTTTTGTTTGCCATGCCAATCCAGACGTTCCTAGGACTGTCCTCATTGTATGGCAGTTCATAGGCTTGCATTCGGATTTGTCCCGGTTAAGTTTATATCCTGAGACATGTGCGTACTCCTCGATTGTTTGTACCAGGGCTTCTATTGATTCTTCTCGGTTGCAGGTGGTGATCAGGATGTCGTCGGCGTACGCCGCCAGCTTGAAGGCCTGTCCTTCTACTCGCACTCCTGTTATACGCGGGTTAATCCTGATCATGTGGAGGAGCAGCTCTAAGGCTAGCAGGAATAGTCCCGGTGATAGTGGACATCCCTGCCTAGTCCCTCTGCCTAGGGTGAATGTTTCTGACGTGGATGCGTTGACCACCACTCGTGCACAGGGGTTCTTGTATAGTGACATGATCATGCCTCTATATTTCTCCCCTAGCCCGAATTTGCGCATACATTGGTCGAGGAATGGCCACGAGACTCTGTCGAAGGCCTTTTCCGCGCCAAGCGCAATCATGACTGCCTTCTCCATGCTGTTTGCGGTGCGGTTTATTAGGTGACAGAGTAATCTGGTGTTATCTTGTGAGAGTCTGTTTTTCAGGTATCACACTTGCGATTTGTGTATGAGAAGGGGGAGATATGTGTTTAGCCTTGCAGCCATAACCTTAGGTTTAAAACAACATACATACCAACATTTTAGAAGGGGAAAGTGGGAGATTTTAAAAAAATAATCGGGAGAATGTCTTTCTCCTGTTGACTTCTATTGAGGCCTTAATCGGGTCAGTTATGTGCTGGGGCTAAGTGAAACCCCGAGTCACACCAGAAGAGTCCCATCTGCAGAACTCTGACTAGGAATCGGGTTCTTGCATTTAGGAATCGGTGTGCAGGAGGAGACTAGCCTTGGAATCGGTGTGCGGGAGACTAGCCTTGGAATCGGTGTGCGGGAGACTAGCCTTGGAATCAGTAGGCAGGAGACTAACCTTGGAATCGGTGTGCGGGAGACTAGCCTTGGAATCGGTAGGTGGGAGACTAGCCTTGGAATCGGTGTGCGGGAGACTAGCCTTGGAATCGGTGTGCGGGAGACTAGCCTTGGAATCGGTGTGCGGGAGACTAGCCTTGGAATCGGTGTGCGGGAGACTAGCCTTGGAATCAGTAGGCAGGAGACTAACCTTGGAATCGATGTGCGGGAGACTAGCCTTGGAATTCGTAGGTGGGAGACTAGCCTTGGAATCGGTGTGCGGGAGACTAGCCTTGGAATCGGTAGGTGGGAGACTAGCCTTGGAATCGGTGTGCGGGAGACTAG
Organism: Lissotriton helveticus; assembly: GCF_964261635.1. Taxonomy (NCBI): domain Eukaryota; kingdom Metazoa; phylum Chordata; class Amphibia; order Caudata; family Salamandridae; genus Lissotriton; species Lissotriton helveticus. Next base: position 1,757,631,272 of record NC_136068.1, on the reverse strand, counting down.
CCTTGGAATCGGTGTGCAGGAGACTAGCCTTGGAATCGGTATGCGGGAGACTAACCTTGGAAGTGGTAGGCGGGAGACTAGCTTTGGAATCGATAGGCTGGGGACTAGCCTTGAAATCAGTAGTCTCCTGCGTGAACCAGTAGAGTTTGCATGTATGTGACAATATGAACTAATGGCGGAAACTGAAGGGAAGAGGAGAAGCAAGAACCAGAGAGCGGCCGCAGTGGAAGTAGAGGGGCACGTGAGACACGAGGAACAAGCGTTTTCATCCATCATTACCAAGATTTTATAGTTAAAGCTATGTAATATAATTAAATATAGATATTTTTGTATTTTTCCAAACTTAACACGATATCACAGTGAAGCGGGGGGAGGTTTGTAAGCATTTGCAGGAAGCAACCATACAGAAGTTTTTTTCCGTTTGGAAGAAATCCATCACAAACAAAATTCTGTTTTCTTGTTTTCAGGGTGGTGCCCAGTGCATCAATCTTTGTTGGTGCCCTCCTCCCCGCCAAGGGTGACTCTTCCATTTGAGCGGAGGATGGTCGCCCAAGAGCTGAAAAATAAAACAGTAATAAAGTTTATTTATTACCGTTTTAGTTTTCAGCACACTATCCCAAACTAAGTATTAGGACTAACCCCCAGATTCATCGAAGTTCTGTTTCGCGAGTCCTTAATAGCGAATATTAAGGAATCGCTATTAAAGACTCGCAAAATGGAATGCATGTAGAAATCGCAATCATTTTTGCGATTTCTACTGCTTCCTTATTTGCGATTCGCTAATTGCTAATCGCAAATAAGGAATGGCTTTCCCATTCATTCCTATGGGCCTAAAGGCCCATAGGAATGAATGGGGAGTCATTCCTTATTTGCGATTAGCAATTAGCGAATCGCAAATAAGGAAGCGATTTCAAGGGTGCCAGCGTGTCCAAAAGACATCCTGTAGCACCCCTGAAATGCTAATGTACACTGGTGTTGCGCACACACATGTCCAAAGGACATGTGTGTGTGTAACATACAACTTAGAAAAATGCACTAAAGTGCATTTTTCTAAGTTTTCGCTATTTACCACGTACTTATACTTCGCGGTAAATAGCGGCCCCAGATTGTGAATTCGCAATTTTAAAATGGTACATGAATTGCATTTAAGGAATCTCAAATTAAAATTCCTTAAATGCAATTATTCGCAATTTAGCGATTTCTAGATTTGCGATTTTTGCATTTGGGATGATTAATCCCAAATGCACAAATAGCGCTCGCAAAGGACCAGATTCTCAGAATCTGGCCCTTTGCGAGACGATTTTGACTTGATGAATCTGGGCGCTAGTATGGGCAAATTTTTTCACGCGAAATCGCCAAAATAGATCCGCGAGTTCGCGAAAAAATTTGCGAACTCGCGGATTTGCCCAAAAAGCTGAGTAAAGTGCCAGAAGAGTTGTCTCCAGTGACCATGTGTGTGTTACTATGCCATCTCGCATAAGGGCGCAGGGGTCCCTTGAGTGAGCGGTCCATCGTAGTGGGTAAATGGCGGGAAGACGGGGCACACAGCTAGTATACTGTCACAGGATGTCTCGTATGCTGTTCTGTGGGGCGAGAAGGCACAGACTTAGAGTCACTTTGGCACAGAATAGAGCTGCACAAAATATGTGTTGTGTCACTGGGCTCGCCCAGCTCTGTCTACATCTCAGGAACAAATAATACATAAATAACATTTGCAGTAACTTACTTCCTGGAAAATGCAATGTAATGTTACCTCATGAAGCCATATTATCTTCTTCACGGCTGGTTTCATTTAATCATTTTTACATCTATTATAAGCGCATCATACAGTTTTTGTTTTCTGCACATTAAATTACTCCAGTCCTTCTTTAGATATCACTAACCTACCAAATGGTCGTGAATAGTAACTTCCACGCGCATCCCGTGTAAACAAACACCCTATGAAACACACAGCGCACCGAAGCCAATTCCAAAGAAGCCCGCCCAAGGGCCATGATGTAATCAGTAAAAATGCTTGATTTACAGCTACCCTAATGACACAAAGGCAACGTCTACTGGAAAACCTGTGAACCAAGTTGCTAAAAATAATATGTGTTCGCACATAGCAGCATCACATAGGTCATCCACATTCTTTAAACACTTGGAGGAAGCCATTCCTTAGGCCAGACAGAAGCATTCCTGACATGGACTGCATGCACCCGACCCAGTCCCAAGCCCGCTGTGATGCAGGATAGAGGCCTCTGCATCCTTCACTTTCACAAGCGCAATCCCTGTGCAGTGTCCAGGAGCTTCTTTCTCCTCATCTGCTGCTCTGATCGGTCTCTGACCTTTTTTACACACAAGAGGCATGTGAACTCGCATACACGCCTTGTATGCGAGTTCACATGCTTCCAGCTCCGTTCCCCCGACCTCTCCCTCGCCACAGTCCCCCGCATCCGAAGATCGACCTCCGGCGGAAGATTGTTCTCCCACCTCGCTGCCAAGACCTGGAACACCCTCACCACCCACCTACGGCAGACCCAAGACCTGCTGACCTTCAGAAGACTCCTCAAGACCTGGCTCTTCGAGCAGTAGCAACATTCCCCTCCCCCCAGCGCCTTGAGACCCTCACGGGTAAGCAGTGCGCTTTATAAATGCTATGATTGATTGAGAAAGCGCAGGCCTCCAAAGCTCTTATGAGTGCTGGGAGAGCCTTATCTAACCAATCCTGGAGATGCCTTACAGGCTGTAAAAGCCATGCCAAGATTGGGTAGTGCAGTTTTCTGCACCGGGAGCTTCCTGGAAGACACCAAAGGAGGATAAACTTGCACTGCAGAGGTAAGTGACATTATTTTATTTTTGTGCTCCCCTAGCCCGTCTCTTCACCCTCGGTACAAGCCAGCCGCCACTGCTCCTCACCAAAAAAAACCTCCTTGTAAACCATTTCCTTTGCTACCACGCTCCACCAGCGCCTCTCATCTCTCCATAGCCACTATCTCACATGCATTTCATTTGCTTTATAGCGTTACTCATATCAGTATAGGGTGTCAGAGCACTGTATATCACACATACGGGGCCAATTAATCATACATGTCTAAATCAGCCTATACAAAATATTACATAAGACAATGAAGAGTACAAGGTGCAGTAATCACCACTACTAGTAGGCAGCATATTTTTAGAGTGTTTAGTGTAGAAAAGAACAAACTCAGGATTTAAAACATATCACAGTGGTTGGCTTTACTAATAAGAATGTATTTCTACCCAAACAAACCATTTTTAGCAACATTAGGATAGAATTAGGGTAATAAAAGACTCAGTGGGTGGGGCATAATGTTATAACGTCTACTATGTGGTTTGCATGCAGCCCTTCGATGACGGTTCATAGCTCACAGTGCTATATTAGGGTTGGAACTAATGAAATGCAAGTAGCAAATGGATTTCTATGACAAAAGCATGAACCCACTGTTAGACCTGACAGCCTTAGGGTGGTCTTCCCAAACTTTTCGCCTGCCTCCCTCCTTCAATTTGTGGAACTTGTTTTTGCTGACTTTAGGGTGCTGCACACTTTACGACTGCTTACCAGTGCTAAAGTGTTTGGGTTCTTTTCCCTAAACATGGCAACATTGGCTTAACCCCAAATGGCATACCTAATTTGCCATAAGTCCCTATTAAAGTGCACTACATCTGCCCAGGGCCCGTATATTAAATTCTGCTAGTGAGACTGAAGCACTGATTATGTCTAACCATGGTTCAGGCCTGCCATATCAGAGTCTGTATGTAATAATAATAATAATACAGTATTTATAGAGCGCAGGAATAACTTAAACCCTGGAAGGGCATCAAGGCGCTAACCGATGGAAACAGCATAAGAAGTAATCGCTGGCAGAACATAAGAGCATGGCAGGAGTAAGTAAAACGGGGCTAGTAGGAAAGGGAGAACAGCCACGTTTTTATCAGTTTACGAAAGATTGACAAAGACGGCTATCTAGCAATTTCGGGCGGGAGCGAGTTCCAAAGTTTTGGAGCGAGTAGAGAAAAAGCTCTACCGCCCCATCTCGCCTTATTAACCCTCGGGACTGTAAGCAGGTTTTATGAGGCAGATCGAAGGGATCTATTGGGAGTATAGGGATTTGACCCCTTCTGGCCCAGATCCAAAGAAAACACCGTGGGCGAAACAAAGGATCTTAAATGAAATTCTCGCCTGAATGGGCAACTTTAAACTGAACTGCCACTTCGACCTGGCAAGGCAGCCTGCTTGCCAGGCCCAAATCTTCCCTTTTCATACATATTGTCACCCCTAAATTAGGCCCTGTCTACCCACAGGGCAGGATGCTTTGTATTTAAAAGGCAGGGCATGTACTTTTAAGTTTTAGTTTTACATGTCCTGGTGGTGAGAAACTCCTAATTTCGTTTTTCAGTACTGCAAGGCCTGTCTCTCCCATAGCATAACATTGGGATTACCTTAATATATCTTTTAAGCGTAAGTAATAATTGTGAAGAGTTTGACTTTTCTAGTTTACTGTCACTTAACTCACACTTTAAAATCACAACTTATGGTGAAGTTGGATTTTAAATTCCAGCTAAGCAAGTGCCAATTTTAGAAAGTTGGCCTTTACTTACTTTAGCCATTTGACACCTTCTTCCTGTCACTGAGATACACATCTGGGGTGGGTGACTGCTGGCTTCTGCATTTCCTCTAGACAGGCATACACAAAGGAAAGGTATGTGTGCTTGTGAGATGCAGATGGGGCCTACTGAGTAGGATGGGATGGTGGACCTGACACTTACCTCTGAAAAGGCTATTTCCAGTCCCCACACAAAGGATTGATTACACCCTGTAGTGTTTCTGGAGCCAGGTCAAGAAAGGAGAACCTCCATGCACTTCAAACATTTCTTTGAAGTCCCTACCAGCTTCAAAGGCATCTCTGGGTATAAGTACTGGACCTCTGACACCATGACTTCAGTACACTTCTGGACCCACTGCTCACTCTTTGCCTGGGCGAGAAGGAGTGGACCTGAATTACTTGAACCCAGAGTGATTCAAAGGACTTGCTGGCTTGCCTCCTGTTGCCTAAGTCTCAGGGACAAAAAATAAATAGAACCCACCTGTTGCAATACTTGGGCTCATCCGCTTGTGATTCTATCTTGCCAAGTGGTGCCAACCCAGTCCTAGAGCCTTGGAAGTGGACTTCAGGATTTTCTCCAGTGCAACTGACGCATCCTCTGCAGCAAACAGGATCGAGGTGCTTTTGCTCAGAGGGCCCTGCATGGGTCCTGTATCTGGGCCAGGTTCTATCGTGGTCGGCTTGAACTCTTGACTTTGTCCTGATACAGCGCGACAGATAAACTTTAAGCGCTACTTGCTTTTAGGCGTTAATCCTTAGGCGCTACTTGCTTCTAAGCCCCATTTTTGCATCTACTCTTTAAAAATTCATATGTTGACTTCTACACATTGAATGTTTGTCATTGTGCACTTGTTTTATTTATAAAATCATAATCTATTCTTCTAACCTGGTGTGGATTATTTTTGTGGTCTTTGTGTGATATTTTCACTATATTATTGTATGAAGTGTTGCACAAATACTTTACACATTGTCCCTTGAGCTAAGGCTGACTGGTCTGTGCCAAGCTACCAGAGGGTGAGCACAGGATAATTAAAGGTGTGTTGTGACTTATCCTGACTAGGATTGTGATCCTGCTTTGATAGGGTGCATACCTCTGTCAACCAGAAACCCAATTTCTGACAGGGTGCTTGCTCGGGTTGTATGACGGTACCGCGCATGCAATTACCATGCATGCTTTTTCAACGCCATCTTTAAAACGCATGGGTCACTACCACGCGTGCTCTTTCTACGAAAATGTTTTCCGCGCATATACCTTTACCACGCATGCCTTATTACGAAAATGTTATAGTAAAAGCATGGTTTGAAAAGGCATATACGACCTGTTTCGTAATGCCGAACGTGGCCTATGAGCACTCGTCACTGTGAAAGGACATTATTTGATTATGTCAAATTAATTCAGTGTCTGTTAATTTGTGTGAACATTTTTGGTTTCTTCTACAGTTTGAGGCAGCGTAGTTTACTGCTTCATCGGATTAATTCTGTGCCTATTTTTTTGTGGATACATTTGTGTGCTCATTCATTTTCATTTTGAGGCATTCCACTTTACCGCACAAGCCTTTATACTGCTAACGCTGCGTGCCAGTTTCTACTGATTCCCTGGTGCACATCATGCAACTACATTTCAGCCCAGCCCAGACGCACAGCTGCTAAATGTCATGCTGTCCGTTTTGGCAAAATTATCGCCCTCACCTTCGTGTGCGCGGAGGCGTGCTTTCCGGAAGTGTTTAATCAGCTTCCTGTCTCATTGGATTGCGTTAAGGGTTGTGGCTGGTCATGTGACTCAGTCAGTTCACTTCCATTTCATTCACTGAACTTGCTGATCATCTTGGAACTTTCTGACCGAGTTCTTCAAAAGTTAATGATGTGTGTGTACGTAAATTGCACTGCGTAAATTGGACTTGTACTTAACATGAAGCCATTATTTACCACAAAGTCATTCCCATGTATAAGCCATTATCATTCATAGTAAATGCATATGCATGTTAAAGGCATGCGTGGCAAAGCCATATGCGTGGTAATGGTTTCGTGGTAACAGTCATGCGTGGTGTGACTGCATTTTAATGGCTGTTTCCCGCTTGCTCCTCCAGCCCTCTATAAGCTCTGCAGTTGCACCAGATGCTCTTTGCATGCTAGGTGCTTACAGCCACTTTCAGTGCTTCACTTCTCAGCACAGGCACTGGATGATATATTAGGATGAAAGCTAGCAGGGGTGGTTCTGCAGTGTAGGGTCACATTGGAGGCAGAAGGTGTAGCCAGAGGGTGCATTTGCCCCCCTGGTCTCTACTTGACTCTGTGCCTGCAACAGCTGCTTCTTGCATGTTATGGAATTGAGCCATCTTCTGACTACGCTTTGGACAAACCCCAGCAGGGGCATGTTCTGCAGGTGAAGGGCACATCATGGTAAGAATGAGAAACCAGAGGAGGCACTTTCCCCCCGGTCCACTATTTCCTTCACACCTGCACTAGTTGCTTCCTGCATGTTCTGCAGCACAGGGTTCACCTCGTTACTTCCTCCTCGTTCCATTTGTGTCCTCCCATGTCATGTGTATCAATCAATCATTAAGGAGTTGTAGAGCTTGGCTGCTTAACCCGTGAGGGTCTTGAGGCTCTGTGCGATCGTGCTGCGTGACCATGCTGCTCATTCGTGTTGGTTGAACATTCAGGTCTTGAGTACCTCCCTGATCTGGTGGAGCGATTGTGAGTTTCTGAAGGTCAGGGGGAGGGAGTTCCAGGTCTTTGCTCCCAGGTGGGAAAAGGAGCGGCCTCCCTTGTTTTTCCGCTGGATGCGTTGGGTAGCTGCTAAGCAGAGTAATCCGTCTTCCTTACTTCTCTTCCCAGGACCTGAACTGGACTACAGATGAGGATAAAGCCCAGCAAGAGCACGTCCCACATGTATAGAAACCAGAGTGAACCACTGCCCTTCTTCCACCCTATTGGCTCCACACCTGCACCAGCTGATCCTTGATTGTCATGTGCGCATACAGCCACCTTCAGCACTTCACTCCTGAACACTTAAATTGGAGTACATAGGAGGATGGAACCTAACAAAGGCATGTTCTGCAGGTGCAGGGGTACGTCGGAGTCTGAAAAGGAAGCCAGAGGAGGCACTTGCCCTTCTGTCGTGTATTTCTATAGGTTCTGAATCAGTCCCCCTATTCCTGACCCTATTCTGGTTAAACTAACTATCAAGTTAACTAACAGTCAGCCCATGAGGCAAGAAAACCCCCATGATGCAGATACCGTTATCTGACGCAGTCACACTCCGGCACAGGAACGTGTTATCTGATTAGGTCATAACGCTTGAGATCTAATTAGACAAGCGACATTCCTCCAGCCCCTGATAAGGCATACGACGTTCTCATAACAAATCAAACCTATGACAACCTGGAAAATCCGTGCGGCCATTGTTTTGATTTCACAGAGAACTTTAGTAAAGAATGTGCTAACGAGCAAGTCGTATGACATCTTTATTGACGTATCTATGTCCATCCTTACGTCAATCTCGGCACCTTTAAGGTATAAATATTGCCGGCCTTGCCCTATGCAAACACACGCGTAGTGACAAGACGGAGCAGCCATACTTGCCGAAGCCGAGAGCAGAAGCAGACCCCGCTGGCAGCAGCCCCGCCTTCCTGACGCGCTGAGAGACGCGCTGCTATCTCAAGCCGAGAGACCCAGCACCGGCGCTTCTGGGCAGCCCTCGCAGGCAGCCTGGAATATCGAGAGCAGAGAAAGAGATACCATTCCTCATTCATCCTAACTTCCAGGTACAGAACTGAATAACCCCTCACAGAGAATTCCTTAGTTATTCACTTGGCAAAAACAAACTTAACTTAAACTGTAACTTTCTATTCCCGCCCACGCATTAGACTTAGGTCAGGTACACGGGGTAGGCGTATTTAGAAACACCAGTTGAGTACGTTTAGTCAAATGTATATGTGTATGTAAATATATTTTAATCATTTTAAACATCATATGGCTCAGAAACCATATCAATGTTTTTACAGTATTATTTTATACTATTGCTTTTAATGTATGCACTTTACTTAACTATAAGTATTGCAATAATATCGATCCATTTCTCTTGTACGAGAAAAGAGACTGATCAATAAATAACACCTTTTTAATGAACACGCCCGTCTCTTCCTTTTCTCTACATTCTGATGAGACTAAGAATGCACGTACTGACTGAGTAAAATAATTGCCTTGTGCTCACACGACTCTCGAGATTGACTCTTGATTAGGGGAGAGCAAAGTTGTCATGTTCTATGGTTGTCAGAAACTAAATCCCTTCTTGTCTAATCAGGGAAGTTAATCCTTCCTTGAACATTCGAGAAAGTTTCTAGCGAACTCTGAGCTTAGCTGGCAAACCCAAAAATTAAGTCTAGTATCGACAGTAGTAAACCTAGTTAACGTCTGGCCTAGGCCTTTACTGCTGTAGGTACTATTCCAATGCGCAGAGCCTATTGGGAAAATAGGAGCTACACTACATGGCGCCCAACGTGTTTGAAAAGGGCGATAAAACTAACGTAAGACATTTAGAGTAACTCAGTCGTGCTTTCTCACTCAGACCCCTTTTCCCATTATACTCCAAAGACGTCTGGAGTGGGTGAAAGGTTATATCCTCCAAAACCTCGCAGGAGGGAACTCCTATGTAAGGTTCTTGGTATAGTCAACGTTGAAGGATAAACAGTTCCAAAATATTGTGCATCTAATCTCTGTTTCCATAAAGAAACCTGATCTGCAAACAAACATAATACCATCCTGTCTGTAAAATGGCAGAGAGTGATGATGAAAGAGAGGCAGTTAGATTAGCAACTGAACTCGCAGATGCTGATGCTACCATGCAAGCAGCAGACCCGAATATAACACTCATTCCGGTCATTAAAAGGAGATCTATAACCTTAAAACTTATAGAAAATGGACTGACACCTAGAGGTGGCACAGTCATATTCGTAATCGAGGCACACGAATATCGGCAGACAGAGGTATACTATTCATGGATACATTTTCCGGCAGCAAATGCTGTAACAAAGTACTTCCACTATTACAAAGTAGAGGAACCTCCTGAAACGTACACTCCTTTCGAGGAGGTGGAAGTACCACTCAAATTCCAAGAGCATTTGCTCTTATTTGATGGCGCCCTAAAACATAATAATCACATTACAAGGCTCGGTCCTTTAGGAAGACCAGGAGAAACGTGGCCGGTCTTAGCCGGATACACACCACATCCAGACATCGAAAGAATGCCTGCAGCAGAGCTATTAATACAGCTAAAACAACTACTAAAAATTCATAGACAATTAGTTCAGTATGTAATGCGGACTTCAACAATTCAGCCAGCGATTAAACTTCCACAGCTGACCCCTCACCAGGGGAACACAAATAAAATTACACCACAGAACATCCAATCCTGCCTAGGTAAAGTTCCAGCTAAACGGGAACAAATACCATTCTGGTTGGCACAGAAAATCACCCAAATAGAGGCGGTGTTTCCTGACACCACCCCGCTGGAAAAACACAGGATTCTCACTATATGTCTCCCAATGGGAATCGCACCACACATTGAGGACTGTGACACTTGGGGTACAGTCTTTGCTTCCATCTACACAAAAACGCACGGTGTTCCATCCATTTCGGTAATACCAGATGTGCTAAAACAAATTCAAGATGAATACGGTCCAGAACCTGCTTTAACTCTTGGTATGAAATTACTAAAAGACTTCAAGCAGGTCTCGGCTATATTATTAGCCAACATAAAAGGTGAAGCAGCAAACGTGGCGATCCGCCAGAGGTTAAAAGAGACAGATATAGCAGACCAACCAGCTGAAATTGCCAGAATCATAGAAAAATCCTATGAAGAACTAGGCAGAGATAGTCTAGGTGGAATACCAGTAAAACCGCAACTGACTACAAGTCCAGAAAAAATATTTTTTAATAATAATAATTCACCAAAAAAGAACTGGGATGGAAATAAACAATCCAATCCTAAAGAAAAGAAATTCCAGTCCAGAGGAAGGTCTCCGAGGCGAAGAGAGAAATCTCCAAACCAAAGACAGAGGTCACCACAGAGTGACCCCTCTGGGAATAGATATAACCTTAGAAATAGGGATAATATTAAAAAACCTGATAGATATCAAGACATTGATACACGTCCCGCTCAATCTTTTCAGAATTCCTCGCAGAAATCGGAAAGAAGAGGACGATCAGAAGAGCACGCCAAGTCCAAAGACAAGGAACCTGCTCAGCTAAAAAAGAAATTACAATTTCCAAAAAAGAAGGTAGCCAGTATCAAGGTAGTTAACAATGCCGAGAATACTGAGGACACAACTGAAAAACGGAGAGTGGGCTCAGACAATGCTAGACAGCGCAGCAGAGGTGAGCATAGCTCGCAAAGTCCTTATGAATCATCTGGAGACAGTGGACACGAATGAATACCTTCAAGTGGAAACTGCAGACACCAGAGTTAGCAAGCCCCACAAGATATACGAGATAACATTACGTATAGAGGGAGATAGGACTAGGAAAATAAGGGGACTATTTTGGGATAACCTCTCCAAAGGCTATGACATCCTTCTAGCTGAAAAAGACTGGCCACCAGAGTTTGTCAGGGAGTGCCCTCATGGCGAAGAAGTAATTATGCCTGCCTTCTCGAATCAAATACCGATTCATAAAAAATACACATTTGCTAGAAAGTGGGCAGTGGCCTTAGCACCTGCTTTATATAAAAATCATGTAGGATGGGATGAGGATTCTCCTCCTCACAAAATCCAGTTAAAATCACAACCAACTGCACAAAGGCAGTACCCAATTAAGCAAGAAGCTAAAAAACAAGTAAATGAAATACTAGATCAGCTAGAATACCAGGGGGTGATTGAAACTTGCACCTCACAAATGAACAATCCTTTGTTTCCGGTCTCCAAACCAGACAATTCGTACCGTCTAGTTTTGGATTACCGACACCTTAACACATGTTGCAAAACCTTTGCAGTGCAAAACTCACACAGTGCTGCACTAATGAATAACATAGTGCGCAAAAAATACAAAACAACCCTGGACATCTCCAATGGATTCTTTTGTCAAAACATAGCACCGGAGAGCAGATTTTAAACTGCATTCTCAGTAAATGGCACTCAAAAACAATTCTGTCGGTTAGCCCAGGGGTACAAGAACAGCCCGGGGGTATTCTCAGCCAGAGTAACAGAATTACTACAACTATATGATGATGAAGCATTATCTTATGTTGATGACATTTACCTAACAGATGATGACTTGGAGACTCACTTGAAAAGAGTGAACACCATAATACTTGGGTTCGCTGCAGAGGGTTACAAATTCAACTTCAAAAAGTCCAGAATTGCCCATCTGACGGTCCTATTCTTAGGATATGAGTTATCAAGTGAAGGTAAAAGCCTGGCAGACAAATTCCTAGAGAAATGTGCCGTAATCCAAGCTCCTAAAACACTAAAAAACCTACAGTCAATTCTAGGCTTCCTAAATTTCGGAAGAACATACATTGCAAATTACGCAGAAAGGGTCAAACCCCTTTATGATCTAATTAAACCAGACTTTAAAAGATCCAGTTGGACTCAAACACACACAGAAATTTTGAGATCCTTACAAACAGACATGCTAATTAAAACAAAATTAGAAACACGTGATAACACACGCAATCTTGTGATCCGAGTCATCCCAGGGAGATGCGGATTCACATACCTGACTTCTAATGAAGGAGAAAAGGTACCAATTGCATTCAAATCACACTTGTACACAGAAGCTGAACAGAAATTCAGTAATACAGAAAAAATCATTCGTGCAGTTCAAACCGCAATAGCTAGAGAAAAAGACATAGCTGACGGTAGACATATCACAGTCAGAACAGCAGAATCAGCCTTTGAGGCACTAACAGCACCGTGTAATTTACCAACAACAACATTGAATCCGGAATGGATACAATGGGTGAATTCAATCACAATGGACAAAGTATACTACTTCTTTGATCCAGAACTAGAAGAATTAAAAAATCTAAAATATGAAAAGACGTATCCTCTGCCAATCGACATTCTTCCTCTACGACATTACGCCTGTGTAATCTATACAGACGGACATGCTCAACCCTCCGTTTGGGGAGAACATGCATACAACCCCACATGTGAGATTACAAAAGAAGTGTGGCGCGGAGGTATATTAAAACCTCTATTAACAAAATCACACTCAGTAGAAACAAATTCAGAACTACAAACTGAAATAATAGCTTTGAAAATGGCGCTAGATAATGCGGATCGCGAATTCCCGACACTTATAGTGTCAGATTCATATTACTGCGTCAAAGCATATAACAAGGATTTGCAGACATGGATTCAGAACGGTTACAAAGATGACACAGATGCACCAATAAAGCAGAGACTGCTCTGGGAACAAGTAGCTCTTTTGAAAAAAGAACTACCAAAGACTCACGTGACTCACTCACTGAGTCATCAACGTGATGGCGTTCACGTTGTAGGGAATTCATTGGCTGAAACAGCCGCAGCGGCAGCCACTAAATCGGCTTCCGTAGATCGAAAAAAGCGTACATTAAAATACATTGACGGTGAAACAATGCTGGCGGTGAAAACGTCATCAAAAGGCGACTGCTCAGTGTTACCGATCAACTATCCACTCAATTATACATACATAATTGATGCAAACTCCGTCCCTTTTGCTCGAATCCCTGGAGTGGGGGATAGAGTGATTCCAAACATGGACAGGAGAAACTTGTTAATCGCAGACGCACACATGGGCGAGGGTCACAGACACCTTAAATTAAAAGATTCTCTGGAAGAATTACAATCACGGTACTGGTGGCCAGGCATGAGCCTGCACTACACCATGTTTGTAAAAAACTGCCCAAACTGCAACAGAGATCGCAGTGGGGAGAGAAGCAGTTTAATACCTCGTCGTATCAAGGCAGATAATATTACCAGCAAAAAGAATGGCTTGCGATTAACATATACAGGCTAGTTTCCACTTATAATGTAGATCACCAGCACTCGGCTGACGTCCGGACTATTATACAAGATTTGCGAGTCTAAATGGCATATACGCTAAGAGCATGCTACGTTCGACCATTGTTTTCACTCACGCAATCCAGCCTGGGGGGGAAACATGGCCAAATGAGCACAGCCCAGCGGGAATCTTCTCACTTCCTTCCTGAGGGTACGGGATGGTGTAAAGAAAAAACCAAGGCAGAAAGCAATCTATAATGGAAAGGATATTAGGTTCGGGAGCTGGGGGGGTCAAACATCTAATAAGTGTCCAACGTAGTCTAAATAACTTGCCAAGAAATTCTCTGAAGGGATTCAGTCCGTACGAATTATTATTCGGAACTAGGATGTTGATCTCTGACCTTGATAGTCAGACTTCAGTGGTAATAGAAAAAAGCTTTGATGTCAAAGACCGTTTGGCTATTTTGCAGGACTTAAACAAAACAAGAAAAGACCTGAGCAACATACAGTTGAAACAACAGCCAACAACCACTGAAGAATCACCACCTGTCCCAGCAAGACCTGTCTGGATTCCAAAAGTCGGGGATCTAGTCAGGGAGATGATCGCGGTAAAGAAGGAATTTGGGCCTTCTTACAGAAAAGCAGTTCCTGTCTTGTCTGTCAACGGGACAAGATCAGTTGTACTACCGCCACTTGCTGGAAAAAAGGAGAACCGAGTTGTATCCATCGACCTGGTAAAACCACAACATGTGGCCGATAACAAACAGTAGGCCAAGTGGACTCCCAATAAGTAGCAGAACACCAAGGTTTGCTACCAGCACAGAGGTCCTATCAAAAAGGCTCATCACATTCGAAACGCCTGCAGAAGAACAAGAAGGACTATGCAACAATGCAATAGAACTAAGACCTCTGAAAACCCAAATAGAGACATTTAGCAGAGACACACCAATCTATACTGAAGTACCAAGTGAAAATGCAAGGAACAAAAATCCTGAAGCAATTGGAACAATTGACAGAACTGCATCCGGGTACTTCATCAACTTCGATGATTCCTCTGACGGCTTCAGTGAATCAAAGACACAGCCATCATCAAAATCCTTTAAAGACAAAGCTAAGGAACTTTTGAAACATCTGAAAGAAACATATCTGGTTTCTCCATGGATTGAATTTTGGGTGGGTTTTGGTGCATTTATCCTCATACTTTGGCTCATCATGGTATTTACTTTGGTACGCTTCATTGAGGGAAAATATGCTAAAATGGACACAGCAAGTCAGAACATCAACTTGGTCCTCAAACCACACACATCTTCACACGTCGAGAAAAGAGAACTTTCTTCAGAACTTTCTTCAGCCAACTTCACAGCCAATCCTATACCTGGTGGGGTAGCCTGGGACAACACTGACTATGAAATTTATGGTCCGGTCGAGATCCTGAAATATCCACACCAAATCAAGATCTCTTTGAGTGACTTTGCAAAACCAAACTCATTTGCTGATGATTGGGACTTCGAGAGTATTAACAACATGATGTCTGACTTAGTAATGTCTGCTAAATTTACAAAACATGATTATTTGCAAGGTTCTACAAATTATGATAGTATGTATTGCTATAACCATTATGGTAACCATTTTTTGCATAAATCTGCACAACCTAGAAATGTTTTAAATTATAATCAATGGGAACATTGCGCTACACCTCCAAAAGGGAGCTCTAGAACCGTGTATGACAAATATTCATATTTTTCAGGTTTTAACATAAGTAATGCTGAAACATTTTATTTTAAATTGTCAAACAAGACAGGGATGAAAACCATGATAACCAACACAAAATTGATATATTCAGATTCATTCTTTGAAAAAATGAATACTTTTGGATTTGATTATTGGGACAAAAATGTTGATTTGAAAAGTGTTTGGGGTACAAAAGAATGGCAAGTACAGGGTTTAGAAGCTTTGTTTAGAGCCTGCATGATCCCAGAACAAATGATATTTTTAAATGACACTGTTCAACAAACCACCTGTCTTGGCTTAGCCAAAATCAAAGATTTAAATAATCCGTCTATTCCAAAGCCAACAATGTTTAGCAATAACTCTGATACAGATGAAGAGATAGACGTAAACCATATATTAAACAAAAACAGAACACATCCTGATTGGAAACAGTGGTTGATCTGGCCCACAGATACAAATAACTGTCAAGATAGATTCCTGAATAAAACACAGGGTTTTAAAATGACCAGGCCAGACCCTAGATATCCCCAAAGACATCACCCAGGGATAATAACAACCTACAGTGTGGGCAAATTATGCCTTCAATGGCTACAGACTTCCACACTGCCTGAAATTAAGCAACACCTAACTTTACTTACTGATGGTGCTGACTTGCGTGATTTCATAATGGGACCACGCAAACAGCGTCAAAAGCGTTTCATAGCAGCCTCTGTATATGCAGCATACAATGAGGCCTGGAAGGTTACTCAAATTGAGACAGCAGAAAGAATACGGGAAATTGACCGTATCAATTTGGAAAAATCACTTTCTGTAGTGGACAATGGGTTAATGACTCTGTCCTCCAGAATTTTTTCATTGGACAGCATTGTGTCTTCAGCAATCGATATATTATCGCAAGACTTACTGTTATTACAACATGGTCAGTCACAATTGCGTTCCATTGTACAGCTTGGCTGGACGTTACAAAATCTGCGTTCAGGCTATGTGCCTTGGCGTTTAATCAACACAACGTCACTATTCCAAATCTTTAACCTTACTGATAGACAAATCGGTATGGCGCAAAAGGGTGCTGATTATACAATCTTGAGCATTGAAAAACTAGAAAGATTACCAATGACAATGTCAGAACGACCTGTCAGTGAATGGATAATACACGGAATCATAAATATTCCAATCTCAACCTTCAGGTTTCAATACTGCCAAAAATATATACAGGCTGGCATGTACGAGAAATTGGGAAAGGGGTACCTTAAAACAACTTGGAACCTGCCCTATTCACATGCATGTGTCAGTAATAAAGGACAGAAAGTGTTTCTTAGTGGCAACAATTGTGCTATGTCACTAAGCGGCACGCTTCTGTGTAACGGAATTAGTTTGCATGGAGCCTGTGAAGGGAATTCATACAACCTTTCATGTCACCAGCAAGGCGCACCTGCAACTGAAATAGAACCATTCTTTCAAAGACTCTATAATGGGAGTTACATTCTTATTGTAGACCGCAGATGTTGCAGTCTTATGCCCGGGACTCCTTATCTAGTAACTACAACGGCGAAGGTCAAGTGCTGTGGACGCTCTTTATTCCCCAGCTCCTTTCCAGACAGGGAGGCAAGGGCATGGCCCAGTTTGAAAATTACTTCTATTCGAATAGACACTTTAAGCAGAATGAAAACAGTGCTTCTTCAGACGCCTACAAGGCTCACGTCATCAAAAGAAACGTATGATCTACAAGTCGCAAGGACGACTGCAGAGATACATACATTATTATCAACTAATTCCCCCGTACATTCGGCGGAAATCCTAAGCGAAATCTTAAATATTTCTGATACCACTGGGGTCTCAAAGGTATTTAAGACAGTATTTTCGATGGCATTAACACCATTCAAAGCCATACTGGGTATTTTTCCAGATTTCGTCCATTCGATTTTTGGCGGACTTCCCCTGATCCTGGGACTAATTGCAGGAATCCTATTCCTAGTCCTTATTTTTCGTTATGGCAACCCATGTCACAGATCAAACTCTCGCGACAATGGAAGATACGATCCTAGCCATTGGATACCGGGACCGGATATCAAAAATCCTGGGACTCTCCCGGCTTAGAGACCTGAACATGACTTGGTTTCTATCATTTCGACCAATGTGGCAAAGGTGTGTTTTACCTGTACTAAGGTGTCTGCTATGCGGAGAAGAATGCGTGTTAGACACCTGTCTGACGCTACAATCGGATGCGCCGGTGGATGCAGATACACTGTTGGTTCCTACCAAGGTTCACGCTTTGTGCTGCCCTCAAAGGCTGCCAATCCTGATGACGGCATTCCTGGAATCTTCACCACTGCGATTGAAGAGTAGTGAAGTTCAAGATGAAAGCAGCATCGAACAGGTACGACCTTCTGTCAGCAATGCGAATCAGAATGTCAATGGAGACAATCATGCGCACGAATGCATGGTTACACCTATTTCCGACTTAGTGGAACTTTCCCATGAAGCTGTTGACAGTTTTTTCGAAAGCCTGAATGATATGATGTTCTCTCCAGAACAGAAATAGAGACTTTTGAGTAAACTCGCACACGGCGTTCCCTGAATTCGGCCTTCAACTTTAAAAATAAAGTCACATGAACAATTTCACTCCAGTTCACGGACAGCAATTTTTTCAGCATGCCCCTTAAAATATTTTTCTACATATTTTTTCCCGGGACACTGATCTTCTGCTTAAAGTAAGAAACTATTCCTAGAGAACTAAAATTTCTATTTTTAGATACTTTATAGACTTTAGCTGCCCGCTGGTAGGTTCACAAATATTTTATTATGTGATGAAATGGTCTCGGACTTCCTTTCTGTATAGCCATATTAAGAGCCATTTCATGTGTATTTCTCATATACCGATAAGCAATAATGCATAAAAATGCGTGTTTACTTTTGCATTTAATTCATAGCTTAAGTGCATACAATATATAGGACTGCAATTTTTCAGTATATTTGAAAATTTCGAAATGCATTTATGTATTTTGGGGTGGTAAGGTATACACTATACTCTATAGTATGTTGTACTATGTTATACTATGCATAGATTAGTAGATATGACCATAGTTAGCGTGGAGTGGGTGTCGTGTATTTCTATAGGTTCTGAATCAGTCCCCCTATTCCTGACCCTATTCTGGTTAAACTAACTATCAAGTTAACTAACAGTCAGCCCATGAGGCAAGAAAACCCCCATGATGCAGATACCGTTATCTGACGCAGTCACACTCCGGCACAGGAACGTGTTATCTGATTAGGTCATAACGCTTGAGATCTAATTAGACAAGCGACATTCCTCCAGCCCCTGATAAGGCATACGACGTTCTCATAACAAATCAAACCTATGACAACCTGGAAAATCCGTGCGGCCATTGTTTTGATTTCACAGAGAACTTTAGTAAAGAATGTGCTAACGAGCAAGTCGTATGACATCTTTATTGACGTATCTATGTCCATCCTTACGTCAATCTCGGCACCTTTAAGGTATAAATATTGCCGACCTTGCCCTATGCAAACACACGCGTGGTGACAAGACGGAGCAGCCATACTTGCCGAAGCCGAGAGCAGAAGCAGACCCCGCTGGCAGCAGCCCCGCCTTCCTGAAGCGCTGAGAGACGCGCTGCTATCTCAAGCCGAGAGACCCAGCACCGGCGCTTCTGGGCAGCCCTCGCAGGCAGCCTGGAATATCGAGAGCAGAGAAAGAGATACCATTCCTCATTCATCCTAACTTCCAGGTACAGAACTGAATAACCCCTCACAGAGAATTCCTTAGTTATTCACTTGGCAAAAACAAACTTAACTTAAACTGTAACTTTCTATTCCCGCCCACGCATTAGACTTAGGTCAGGTACACGGGGTAGGCGTATTTAGAAACACCAGTTGAGTACGTTTAGTCAAATGTATATGTGTATGTAAATATATTTTAATCATTTTAAACATCATATGGCTCAGAAACCATATCAATGTTTTTACAGTATTATTTTATACTATTGCTTTTAATGTATGCACTTTACTTAACTATAAGTATTGCAATAATATCGATCCATTTCTCTTGTACGAGAAAAGAGACTGATCAATAAATAACACCTTTTTATTGAACACGCCCGTCTCTTCCTTTTCTCTACATTCTGATGAGACTAAGAATGCACGTACTGACTGAGTAAAATAATTGCCTTGTGCTCACACGACCCTCGAGATTGACTCTTGATTAGGGGAGAGCAAAGTTGTCATGTTCTATGGTTGTCAGAAACTAAATCCCTTCTTGTCTAATCAGGGAAGTTAATCCTTCCTTGAACATTCGAGAAAGTTTCTAGCGAACTCTGAGCTTAGCTGGCAAACCCAAACATTAAGTCTAGTATCGACAGTAGTAGACCTAGTTAACGTCTGGCCTAGGCCTTTACTGCTGTAGGTACTATTCCAATGCGCAGAGCCTATTGGGAAAATAGGAGCTACACTACACTTCTGTAGACATATTGGTTCCACACCTGCACCAGATGCTCCTTGCATATCATGTGTGTCAGCCACCTTCTTGCCTTCACTTCTTAGCACTTGAACTGGACTATATATGAGGATGAAGCTCAGCAGTGGCATGTCCTACAGACAGGGTCAGACTAGCCTATATGGTAATCAGCCGGTGCCCAATGGGCTGGTCTAACAGATCACTGTGTGAGGCAGTTTTAGATCAAAGCTGGTCTGATTTGCAAATGGACACTTTCCAGCTATCTGGGCTGGTATTGTGTCCCACTTTTCTTTTAGTGCCTGAGCAGATTCTTTGTCCCCATCTGACGCTGCCTGCAGGTTCTAGGGGTGCGCTGACCAAGAAAACAAAGTCAGAGAGTGCAGCCACTCCACTGACCCCCAGTGGTTCCACACCTGCACAAATTGCACATGCTCCTTGCATGCCATTTGGATCAAGCCATGTGTGTCACTTCTTAGGATGGGGAAGAAGAGATTAAACGATGATCTATGCCTGTCTATGGCCAGTATATTTCCCCCTGCATGCACACATGCGCTGGCGTGAAACCGACTGCCTGAGGCAGAAATAATACTTTTTGGTCTTTGTCATACATCGGGCCAAGGTGCAGACGTGAGCTGAAGGATTGTTCAGGGGCGGCTGGTGACATTTGAAAGTGGTGTGGCGTAAACTGATTTGCATACTGCACCGTAGCGAGCGAGCGCAGATTTCTCCTCAATCACTTTTTCTCTTAAATCCAGATCAAAGTGCTTAAAATAGTACAGTTCAAGTCATTACTGTAGCAGGAACACTCGTGGTCCTGTACAGAGAGCTGTTTGGTGCCAGGAGACTAGTTGAGGGAAACAATACCACCCAGGAGGTAATGATAGCACGTTCCTGGCCCATAGCTAGATAGCACATTGTACAGTGCATGTTATTTATGTTATGCAGGCTGTACATGTTAACATCCCACAAAGCAGTGATCTGCGCTGGCTCCCCCGTCCACGTTGTGGCACTCCACTTTTCTGCTGCTCAGCCCGGCCTGGCACTAGGCAGGGCCACAATGAGGAAGAAACTGAGGCAAAGCAAAGGCTGTGCACGGTACTAATGAGTGAGTGACTGACTAGTAGTGACTGCAGTAAAAATTATTTTTATGAGCCACTGTCTGACCCCGCCCGATATACAGTAGTAGTAGTTACAAATGAAAATACCCGATCAAGTGAATAAATAGTGACTAGTTATTCACTTGATCAGGTATTTTCATTTGTAACTACTACTACTGTATATCGGGCGGGGTCAGTGGTTAGTGATCATCAGCAAGCTTGAATCTTCAATCTCTGGGACTCGGACTGTATGGCCGGGCCCACGGCGGGTCGAGACTCGATTACCGTTACCGAAGCCCCGTATTCCCATGCCGGGGAGAAAAGCCGTGCATTGAGTCACCATACCATAAAATTAATCGGGCAGCACTCGAAGGCCGAAAACAAAAACGCGCTCATACTGTGCGTCCTCTGGGCTGTGCAGAGACGTTTTTGAGGCTGAGCGAGGGAGAATGGATCTTGTATTAAATGATGAGGGGTGCTTCTTTGAAAGGAGCCATGGCCCATGCTAATTGAAGGTAAAGGTAAGTCGATCTATTCTGACCTTCCCCCGCCAAAACTCCCCCGTTACAGTAGTAGTAGTTACAAATGGAAATGAAAATACCTGATCAGCTTGAATCTTCAATCTGGGACTCAGAGACTGTACGGCCGGGCCCTTGACTCGAGAGAAAGGGCACAGGCTGGCTCATGCGCACCCACCACGGACACTGTCACGGTCCACACGACGTGACGACAACGAGGCGAGTAGAGAGAGAGAATGTGATCACTGGTGATTTGAGTGACGTCAGCAGCGCCGCGAAATGGCCAATCACTGCATGACTACATGAAGTCACACACAGTGATTGGCCATTACGCAGTGTGTGTGCCACCACCCACGCGCGGCATCCAATAATGGATTGCCCTGCCCTGCTGAGCGGTGACCGGCCAATCCTGGCGCTGCATGCAGCGCCAGGATTGGCTAGGGGGGCTCACTGACTGCTCGCCCTGTGTCGCCTTTCTAAAGCCAGGGGCTGCGGCCCGGTTAAACACGCACCCCCCCTGGTCACTCTCTATGGGGGAACACTGATGCGCATGCTCGAGCTAGTTTGTGCCCCAAGCTTCACTTGATGGATCAAGCCCTGATCTGTTGACTGGGTAGGAGTGTTCTGCTTAATTCAGATACTCTGTCCATCACCACCCCCTTTTCTGAATCGTTTTTGGCCACTACAGGTGTGGCAGGGTATGCTCAGACATGAGTCCCTTGCTCACTGCACCACCAGGATTCAAGCAAGCCGGGCCGACGACGGCTGAAATGCCAGAAACCGGTCCCCGGAAGCTTGTTTCCTTTCCAGTAAAGAATTGGCTTGGTAGTTTGGTCTGCCCTGTTCCCATGATGCACTGGACCAGGGACAGTCTAATTTGCATGTAGCCAGGTTCTGAACTGGGTTGGTGCAGTGAGCTAAAAAACGGTGATGGATCAAGCCCTGATCTGTTGACTGGGTAGGAGTGTTCTGCTTAATTCAGATACTCTGTCCATCACCACCCCCTTTTCTGAATCGTTTTTGGCCACTACAGGTGTGGCAGGGTATGCTCAGACATGAGTCCCTTGCTCACTGCACCACCAGGATTCAAGCAAGCCGGGCCGACGACGGCTGAAATGCCAGAAACCGGTCCCCGGAAGCTTGTTTCCTTTCCAGTAAAGAATTGGCTTGGTAGTTTGGTCTGCCCTGTTCCCATGATGCACTGGGCCAGGGACAGACTAATTTGCATGTAGCCAGGTTCTGAACTGGGATGGTGCAGTGAGCTAAAAAACGGTGATGGATCAAGCCCTGATCTGTTGACTGGGTAGGAGTGTTCTGCTTAATTCAGATACTCTGTCCATCACCACCCCCTTTTCTGAATCGTTTTTGGCCACTACAGGTGTGGCAGGGTATGCTCAGACATGAGTCCCTTGCTCACTGCACCACCAGGATTCAAGCAAGCCGGGCCGACAACGGCTGAAATGCCAGAAACCGGTCCCCGGAAGCTTGTTTCCTTTCCAGTAAAGAATTGGCTTGGTAGTTTGGTCTGCCCTGTTCCCATGATGCACTGGGCCAGGGACAGACTAATTTGCATGTAGCCAGGTTCTGAACTGGGATGGTGCAGTGAGCTAAAAAACGGTGATGGATCAAGCCCTGATCTGTTGACTGGGTAGGAGTGTTTTGCTTAATTCAGATACTCTGTCCATCACCACCCCCTTTTGTGAATCGTTTTTGGCCACTACAGGTGTGGCAGGGTATGCTCAGACATGAGTCCCTTGTTCACTGCACCACCAGGATTCAAGCAAGCCGGGCCGACGACGGCTGAAATGCCAGAAACCGGTCCCCGGAAGCTTGTTTCCTTTCCAGTAAAGAATTGGCTTGGTAGTTTGGTCTGCCCTGTTCCCATGATGCACTGGGCCAGGGACAGACTAATTTGCATGTAGCCAGGTTCTGAACTGGGATGGTGCAGTGAGCTAAAAAACGGTGAAGGATCAAGCCCTGATCTGTTGACTGGGTAGGAGTGTTCTGCTTAATTCAGATACTCTGTCAATCACCACCCCCTTTTCTGAACCACCCATGCGCGGCATCCAATAATGGATTGCCCTGCCCTGCTGAGCGGTGACCGGCCAATCCTGGCGCTGCATGCAGTGCCAGGATTGGCTAGGGGGGCTCACTGACTACTCGCCCTGTGTCGCCTTTCTAAAGCCAGGGGCTGCAGCCCGGTTAAACACGCACCCCCCCTGGTCACTCTCTATGGGGGAACACTGATGCGCATGCTCGAGCTAGTTTGTGCCCCAAGCTTCACTTGCGCGCTAGATACGGTACCTTGGCTGGCTGTCTGCTGCTGCAGCTGAGTGAGTGCGTCACGTGGACTGTCACTCAAGCTGCGCAGCAGTCCAGACCAGCCCCCTGTGCAGCGCCCTTCTGGATAACTCGGGTGCTTCGCGGATTCCCGGCGGCGCTCGATCCCGGCGCTTACTAAATTATTCATTAAAGTCAGTGTGTTTATTTGCTAGCCGCAGCGGGTCCATGGGGCTAGTGGGGCTACGCCCCTACGCCCCAATGGACGCACCGTGGCTGCGATTGTTGCCAAGATTTTGGTAGGCACATGGAGGCACTTGAGTCCTCATCATGCACCAGGTCCTCAGCCTACCATTGACGGCCTAAACCTACAGCAAAGGGGAGCCCTGCTGCACTTACTTCCATGCCCCCATCAGTCAAAACGAGCAGCAGTTGCCAGGGCAATCGCAGCTTCCCAGCCTTCAGCATGAGCAGAGCAGGGCAGAAACAAGTGCAACCTATGGGCATGAATTAAACTATTTACAGTGCTAATAGCAATATATAAACATCAGTTATTCATTGTTACAATGACTACATATTCAGATGCTAAAAGTTCAAAAAAAATACTAATAATCTGAAATAGACATGACATTAGGCTCATGTTAATGCATTGAAAATATTGTTACCTAGATTCACCCCCTGCTCATACTATTGCATACTTCCTGTGTAGCATTGGCACAGGAGTGTCCCATTACCTGCTCTGTCTCTCTACAGTCAGTAGTTGTCATGATATTTATTAGAAAACACGCCTGTCATTTTCTGCACCAGTCTCGTCCTGTCAGCAGTGCTCAGCTGATTGCAGGTGCGATCCAGGCCCAGCATTACGGATCGCTGTTGTGCAAAGGAAAATCTACAGTCCTCCAGGCTGCCTCCTGGCGACTGTGGTCTCCAGACATAATCACGCAGCTTTTGGTATGGTTTCAGGTTTCAGTGTAGGCAACACCGGCTCCGTTACGCCCTGGGTGTAGAGCTGGTTGCATTGTTAGAAGCTTAGGTTCTGGGGACCTGGTGGGAACATCAGATATGCTAGTCCATCTAGAAAGAGTTTTTACCAGGGCCTGGGTCAGTCCATTCATACCACTCGCTCATTGCTACATCTGATGCCTTAGTTGTTTTTTATTCTTTTCTATTGCATACTGATCAACTCATTGGGGCTTAAGTATAACAAATTGGCATAGGGCAGCACCACAAGTCATTTTGCTGTGCTGCTTTACGCCAATTCAAAAGGGCAGAAATGCACCGTATTTACAAGTTTCTGGTTCGGCGACCTTAATGCCCGCCTAAAACTGCAGCTCCATGTCGACCCTGCACACCGCAGCACAGAACGGCTTTCAAAAATGCTCAAAACCCCCAAGCAAAGAAAATAGCACAACCGGAATACCTGGAGATGCCTGCAGATCACAGATCTTGCTGAACAGGGGCCATCTGGAGTTGAAAACGTCGGCCTCGTACCCAGTAACCCGTAACACAAGATGGCAGCCAAATCACAGGGACGGAGTCAGAAGAATGCTACAATCAGCTGGACCAGTCTCTGATGCTGGGAGAATGCCGAGCGCAGGCTGCACGAGTGACACTGAGGATTTGCAGTGAGGGCGGCTCTTAAATAATTCCTCACACGCCGCGGCGAGAAGTTGGTGGTGGGCGGAGGAGCCTGATCACGCTGCACCGCCTGGAAGAGCCGCGGCCTTTCTGGGGCCGGCCTGACGTACACTGGCTGGGCGGCAGCTGCCGTGGTCGTTGTGCGGTCTCTGGGCGACAGACTCACCAATTTACATCTGCAGCGGCTGAGCAATTTTACTGGTTAGAGTGCTGCGCATGGGGAACAGCATTAGGGAACAGCCCAGAGTGATGCAGAACCACCAGCAGGGTGTCAATTCCCCTTGAGCCTTCCAATCCATCAGAAATGAACAGGCTACAAGGTTCCCTCAGAGCACTTATGCATTTGTGCTACAGAGGTCTGGCAGACGCAGATTGAAGCCCATTCCAGAGACATCTTGCAGTGCAACATACCGTCCCCCCTGCAGAAGGGAGATCATTGCATAAGACAGGATTAGGGCATCGTGAAACCCGCAACATGCAGAGCAAACCCATGGGGGACACCAACAGCACTACCTCAGACAGTTTTCCCCGCAAAAGCTCCCAGGTCCTGGTGAAAGAGAAAGGGCCCATGGTGAGGAGCCTGAAGTGCCGCCCAGTTTGCCAACCCGCACCCTGGCCAGCAACCCCTGCCTTTCCCTGTGGCAAACTTAGAGCAAGGTCGGCGGTGCCACCAAGCACACAACCACAGCACTCAACCTACCTCCACAGAAGACTTGCAGCCTCGCATCATGCCCAAGCTCGCATTGTCGTGGCATGGATCCCTGGGCTAAGCAAGGTGATAGACCCACCTACAGTCGTCGTGACTCTTGTTATGGCGTTGGCTTGTTGGTACAATCTGCCCCAGCGGCTTTGCCCATGATTACCGCAATGGGAGTCGAGTGCTTCGGCTTCCGATGTGCTGCTGGATGAGCCCGCACCTGATGGAGATCGCTGAGTGGCTCCGGTCCGGTGGGGCTGGCTCATCGAACTCCAAATTCGGCGGGATGAAGAGCCCCCGAATAACCCCTACAGAGCCCAATTCCGGTGAGTACCTGAGCAACGAGTACAAAAGATTCTACTCACTGGAACCTGAGATTTGGTGAAATATCTCACTGGACACGTATTCCCAGTAACGGGAGACGTGAGGCCTGTTACCGCCTGACCCTAATATGGCGCCATCTGACCCCAATCTATTTTCCTCCTACCAAACTTCCTTAAACCATTTCCACCTTTGCCAGACTTCTACTCGTCTCCGAACCAGACAACAACTTAGCCTAGTCGCGCTGGCCTCAGAAACAGGAGGCGCAGCACTCCCCATCACACCACCATTACCAGATTAGCACTGACTCGCACAACATCCTCATTGTAGAGAGAGAGATTGACCCTACTAGGAGGTCCTTATACATTAATTTTTACAACGCAGGGAACAGGGATAATAGCGGTAGCAACATTGCTACGTTAGATGCTATATTAAGGTCAGGGAGTCAGAACACTCAGCTTGACATAGAGTATATTTTACTAGGTGATTTTAACATCCATCCCTGCAGGTTAGCATGCAGTTTAAATGACAAGGATTGGGGCGAAGGACCCGAGGTACCTCACTTCGAACATACCACAGAAGGAGAGGAGCTAGAAGATCTTTTGGCAAATTTCAACCTGTACGAACCAGAGGGTGGCCCAAGAATATCTACTTTTACGGGCACTAATCGCGGAACCATAATTGATTACATCTTTACCACACAAGGTATCTTAAACCGGGTGAATTCCTACTGTACTGTGCCATCGCACCACAGTGACCACAACCCTGTTTTACTTGAAGTGGCTTGGGGAGAACACATGGGGCCAAATCCGGGTAAAGTGAGGCCGGACCATACTTTGCGTACCTCTGACCAGGGTAGGAGAGTTAAGTGGGCTAAAGTGGCCCCGGAAGACTTCTATGCGGAGGTTTTCCCAAAAATCAAGGAACCGGTTGAGGTTTGCCAGAATCCTAGTGCCCCGGGTTATGAAACTATAGGGGCCTTTGAGTTGATCTGTGGGCAGGTGTCGCAGGATCTCCTGGCCAAGCCAAAGAAAGGAGCACCGAATAAGAAGCGCTGGTTCGACACCGCATGTTCAAATGCACATAGATCTTTGATGGTAGCTCTGAAAAAAACACCTAGGGTAAGGGCTGAGATTGTTAGACTGAGGAAATCCTATAAATCAGCTATAAAAACCAGACAAGAAAGTATTAAACGGGAAGCTTGGGAAAATCTCCTTTCCGTGGCTGTCCTGAAGGACAGCCGGAAATTCTGGGAAATAATCAAACAGCCATTTTTCTCTGACCAAAATAACGAGGCCATGGACTGTGTCATCCCAGATGACAAGTGGTTGACTCATTTCAAAAATGTGTATGGAGATAATGATCGGGCAACCCAAGATGTGTTGTTGGCCACTCTGGACGCGACTCCAATACATTTTTTTAGTACAGAAGTAGAGAAAGCAATCTTGGCCACAACCAAGCATAAGGCCCCGGGCCGGGATGGGGTGCCAGCAGATTTCTTCATACATTCCCCAAAATTGTGGGCAGAGGTACTGGCCAACGTATTTACTGCCGTTAATAGTAACCCTACACCATCCTCCTGGGACATTTCCACCATTGTCCCGATTTTTAAAAAGGGCCAGCGGGACGACCCTGGGTGTTATAGGCCCATATCCCTATTGGACTCGTCGGTGAAGATCTTAGGCAGAGTCCTTTTGTCCAGGTTGAGGGATAATGTTGAGAGTTGTGGAGGGTTGTCAGAGATCCAGTATGGGTTTAGAGAAAGGAAAGGTACAATCGAACAATGCTTCAACCTACACCTGCTCATATCTAAGTACACGGTGGCCAAGGAGGGGTCCCTGTTTCTAGAATTCATGGACCTCTCCTCGGCATTCAATTTGGTAAACAGGGCGAAGTTATGGAGGATCTTGCTGGAGATGGGGATTGACGAGGCTTTACTAAGATTCATGGCTTCCCTACATCAGGAGCTTTTTGCGGCCGTACGGGTCACAAATGAGGGTAGGTGTACGTCTCTTTTCAAATCCCTGAAGGGGGTAAGGCAGGGCTGTATATTGGCCCCCCTGCTCTTTACCATCTATATTAACGGTTTGGGTGCACATCTGGAGGAGAATGAAGTCGACGTTCCGCGTGCAGGAGCAGTTAAGATCCCAGCGCTCCTGTACGCGGACGACGCCGTGCTAATTGCGCGCACGGGTGTCGGCCTTCAACGCCTCTTAAATGCTTTTGGCACATTCATGGAACAGCTTGATTTAAAAATAAATGCCAGTAAGTCGCATACCATGGTGGTGGGCCGAGAAAGCAGCAAGAGGAGAACAAAAACCTTCACGTGTAGAGGGGATATGGTTTCTAGAGTTCCCACTTTTCTCTACTTGGGGGTCCTTTTTGACCAGAGAGGAACTTGGGGTCCTCAAGTGAGGGCAAAAAGGCTGGCGGTTACCAGATCACCGTCTGCCCTCATGGGCTTTGCGGGTAGGTTAGGTGCCAGGCCCATGAAAGCGTTGTTAAAAATTTATAAGAGTAAACCTGTTGCTCTTGCGTCATATGGTTCACCACTCTGGGGCTACGTAAATGTGGAACCAATCCAGAGAGCGGAGAACAGATTCATACGGACACTTCTCTCTGTGCCGCAGTCAACACCAACTTACTCTATACACATGGAGGTGGGCCTAGATTTCCTCACTGATGGGTTGAACATGGCCCCCTTGATCTTTTGGTTAAAGACGTGGCTCAATGAAGACCTCCCACTGAACCATAAGATCATGTCCGACGTCCTATCCTTAGACCATTTTAAAAAGATCCCTTGGCTGGCCTATCTGCTGAAGGCATTCTCAGATCTGGGACGACCAGAGCTCTTTACTTCCCCCCAAGATATCAAGGTCCAAGATATTGATCTTGTTAAAAAGCACTTTATGGGGAGGGCAAGAGCATCCCGTGAGGAAAGGGAATTAGTGAAACCATCAGTAAGAGGTCATTACTTACTTGTCAATTCATTTTCTTTAGCACCTTACCTTGGTTTTGTTACAATCCCATTTCATAGGTTTCTTTTAACTAAGTTTAGGTTTAATTTGTTACATTTTTATTTAGGCACTTCTAAAACATGGGAAAAACCGGAATTAGCTTTACCCTGCAGCTGTGATCATTCCTCATTCCAAGACACTATGCATTTTGTTATGTTTTGTGGGTTTTATGTAGAGCCAAGGAAAAAATATCTGGTACCAGTTTTGAAGGAGGCTGGCATTACACAAGTGAGACCGGCTCTGCTCTTTTAACAATCATTGACCAACATACGCACTACTTTTGGTATAGCTAATTTCTTGGTAGCTGCAGCGAGGATGAAAAAACATATTCATTAGATCCATTGTACCCCCTGTATGCCTTGATTTGTTTTAATATAAATGGTTTTATTGTCATAGCTTAACATGTATGAAATGTCCCTAAAACTCTTTGTATGAAATGTTTTTAATTTCTTTGTATGACTTTTAATTGAGTCGAATAAAGATATTTTGACTGACTGACTGACTGACTGACACATCACCATTACCGGGGGCCCTGCTAACAATGTTGTTCTCCCTCCAACTTCTTTGACTTAGAGCAGGGTGAAGGTTATGGGGTCTTGGCATATGTGCCAACATTTTAGAGCAGTAAAGTGGGAGATTCTGCAAAACAAATTTTCCCTATGGATGGCTAATAAAGAGGAGGACATTTCAGGCGGGAGACAGCCAAAACAAGGCTCCATAAATCAGGAGTCTCCCACCTAAAGGGGTCTATTAACACACATGTATTGGCTGGAAAGATAGGGCACTGTATGGTATCAGTCGCTAACCAGCCATATTTCAGAGAAGCCACAAGTCGTGCAGTGAGTTTTATTGCGATTTATTAGTAGGAAACTGTGCATTGCTGGTATCATGTTGCCTTCTTGTTTGACGCAAATCCTGATTGTTTTGCTTAGAGTCTGCCTCATCGGTAAACCTGGGTGAAATTGCAGGCACGCTGGCATAAAATCTAATTTTGTATTATGCTTGTTCTGTGAAATTTCCTAAGTAATGCTATTGAGCCACATCACGCATGGTTAATAGCAAAAATTTGCAACGTGCAGGAACAACTCGAACAACCAAAACACTAGTGGCTGTCATTTGAGCTGCTTGTGTTTTTTCGCACTAATTGTTTTGTGGGAAATGCATTCTTGCAACACCAATGGATGCAAGAATGCATTTCACGCTAAAATATAGCACCAAATGCAAATTGTGTATTTTGAGTGATTACGTATAATTTCTCCAAAATTCACATATTTCAAATACAAAATATGCAAATTTAGACCAACCCCAATCATCCGCTCTATGTTATAATTCACTTCAGGCCTCCAGGGGGTGACCTTTCACTGGTGTGCGAAAGGTCTACACACATTGTTGGAACCTCATCCCTTGAAAGGGTGGGCCAATGTCCGTTTTGATGACAATGGGGACTTTGAAGGGTCCATGATCTTTTTATGCATCAGGTGTTACGTGTTCAAATGCAGTCAGTAGTATAATTCTACAAATGGTGACCTAGTGTAGGCATTAATTACAACCAGCCTGTGTTCCCCATTCAAGAGGGGTCTGAGGCTTCAACTAACCACCTGCCACGGTTCTGTGCACCGTCTTTCTTTATTATGGGAGCAGAGTGGTTCTGCGTACTTGGCAACATCAGCATTCCATGGCAACCTGATCCACCATAGTGTTCATGCCTTTTAACTAGGCCTTGGCTTGTGTCTGGACCGTAGACTTCATGGACCCTTTGTATCCTTGATGTGCTAACTGCCTCAGGTGGTGTGGGAGTGATGGGGTACCCTGATGTAGGCACCCCAAGGCAGGAAACCTCATTCACTCATGGCGATGCAAACCCTACAGAACAACACGATGTATAGCTTTCTTGTATTGTTTTTCTGTGGAGAGTCTGCATGGAACAGATTCCATGAAGTTATTGCTACTGCTATTCAAGACTTTTGAAGACCCTCAACTTGGTCGTGCTCTGCTTGAGTCTACTTAGCAACAGTTCCTTTGGAGATGTACTCTCTGCAGTGTGATGATGTGATCCCCCGCTCTTGTTGCATGCTCTGCTTAATGAGGTGTCACCTGTCATGGGTGCCACAACATATAGTTAGAAAGATTGTTTCAATCTAACCTGTATGTTGTTATGAACTGGTATTTTTTCTATAACTTTAGTGGTCATTTCTCAATCCAAAAAGAAGGGTACAGTACTGTGCCAGCAAAAACCAATAGTAGGGTTTTGTGATATGTGATTGTATAGAAGTGGCTGATGTACAAGTGGAAGTGGCTGCATCCCCACTAAATGACCTTATTTCTCAATTTGTGAGTATATTTGCTTAGTGTTCACATGTACTGTTTCATTCACGCTAACAGCCAGTCTCCAAACTTTAAAAACAAGCGTCACAGTCCCTTTCGTCTACCTTATATTATGTATGTATGATCTCAAATATCCCATCTCTGTTTTGAAACCATCCAGGAAAACCTTCACAAAATCAAAACAATCACCATCCACAATGTGAACTTCTCTGGTAGGGCTTTTGGATCCAAGAACACCTCTTTGTTCTTGGATCCCAAGAACAACAAGCATTTGCAATGCAATAGGTCTCGCATTAGAAAAGTTTGAGCTATTGGTATTGTAAATGACAAATTTTGTATTTATGTGTTGGTTTTGAAAACAGCTAAATTAATAGCTTTGTCCTTTACAATGCCAATAGTTATAACTTTCGCAAATGTGACACCTATAGCATTTGTAATGCAATATGTGTTGTATTTACTTGACTTGGATGTATTGATATTACAAATACAATGGCTTTTAATTTTTTAAAATAATTAATACTTAAATAAAAGTTATTGTAATTTATAATGGCAATAGCTTAAACTTTTGTAAATAACTTTTGTGAAGATTATGTTCAGTGTATTTTATTGTGACAAAAATCCAAGAACAGAAGTGAAATATTAACATCTTTTTGTGACATTTGTAATAAAGCTTGAAACATTGAGACAACATATTTGAACCAGTTGTTGTTGAATAGTTGCACAGATTGATGCTGTGGTGGCGCTGAGTGATGCTGTGGTGGTGCTGAGTGATGCTGTGGTGATGCGATAGATAGAGTGAGTGTGATAGATGGAGTGAGGGCGATAGATAGAGGGAGGGTGATAGATAGAGGGAGGGCGATAGATAAATAGAGTGAGGGCGATAGATAGACATATAGATAGAGTGAGGGTGATAGATAGATAGAGAGATAGATAGAGTGAGTGTGATAGATAGATAAATATATAGATAGATGGATGGATGGATAAATAGATAGATAGTTGTGTGTGTGGTTGTGTGTCGTTGTGTGTGTGGATGTGATTGTGGATGTGATTGTGTGTGTGGTTGTGTGTGTGGGGTTGTGTGTGGTTGTGTTTGTTGTGTTTGGGGTTGTGTGTGTGGTTATGTGTGTTGTGTTTTTGGTTGTGTGTGGTTGTGGGGCTGTGTGTGTGGTTGTGTGGTTGAGTGCGGTTGTGTGTGCTTGTGGTTGTTTGTGTGTGTGTGTAGTTGTGTGTGTGGGGGGGGTTGTGTGCGTGGGGGGTTGTGTGTGTGGGGGGTTGTGTGTGTGGGGTTGTGTGTATGGGGTTGTGTGTATGGGGTTGTGTGTATGGGGTTGTTGTGTGTGTGGGGTTGTGTGAGTGTGGGGCTGTGTGTGTGTAGGGTTGTGTGTATGTGGTTATGTGTGTGTGGGGGGGTTGTGTGTGGGATTGTGTGTGTGGGGTTGTGTGTGTGGGGGGTTGTGTGTGTGTGGGGTTGTGTGTGTGGGGTTGTGTGTGGGTTGTGTGTGTGAATGGGGTTGTGTGTGTGGGTGTGGGGGGTGTGTGTGTGTGGGTTGTGTGGGTGGGGGGGTCCAGTGAGTAAGTCATTTGAATCATGATCCCATGCTGAAGGCTCTGTGCAGCAAATGGATGACTGTGCGACATCGGGTCACCTGAATGGTCACCGGCGACGCTAGTATGGTTGTGGCACCAACTAAACTGGCGGGCGAACACAGGCAGTCAAGCGGGCACGGCGGGAAACTAAAGAAACATAACTGCCCACCTTATTCAGATACACTGACTTTCTGCCAACAGGCTGTCAGCAATTGGACACAAGAGTCTTTCATTATTGTTGCGCAGTCACGTGATGCCACATAAATGATACTGTGGCCGGCCCGGGAGTCTCTGCAGCAACTGTGTAAATGAGCCCCAGGTCGGCTTGACCCACTCGCCTGGCATATAATTCTGCTATGAACTACTGTCTTCTCCAAGTGTACAGGGCAGCACTGTACACTCGCGAGACAGCCAAAATAATGCCATTTCAGCTTTAAACCAGTCAAGCCCAAGAGACCGTGCCCTTACATGTGGTTTACTCCGGAATCCTATCCATTTTGTCATATACATTTCTGCCTGATATTCCATCCTTAGTGCTTTTAACAAATGTATTGCTCTGCAGTGCATTTATGTTATGTCTGGCCTCTGTGTACCTCTCAGCTGGTTCTTAGACCTCAGATACCTCTTTATGATCCCATGATCCAGCGCTTTGAAGCCCTTAAGGCCTGGGCCTACAGTGGTCAAAATGGGGTTACAGGGCATTTTATTAATGCTTCAACATGATAAATATGCGAACTTCTGTGGTGCGAGTATATCTTCAGCAGGTGCATTAACCTACTGAGGTATCTTTCCAGCTTGACGAGTCTTCATTGAGATGGCTAAGGCATTACTCGACTAGCAACAGAAAGGGAGAGCAGAGAGGAAAGTGTAACCTCGCCATCACTCAAGACACAGTGCCCAATTTGATGCACCACATGACTATATGGCGCCCCCATCTGGCGGCGCCGAAGAGGTTTAGTCAGGGCGCCCATTCTTGCTAGCAACTGATATTGTTTCACGTTTGCTGTTCTGGATCGAAAACTTTGGCACAGAGGGCCCTTCGACTCTAAAAACTCATTAGCGTCTGCCAGATACAAAGTGATCTCACGTTTAGACATGTGCTCGTGGCAGCTGGTTACAAAGGAGCACCTTGAAGGCATGCTGCCTGACAGGACCTGAATTATTTAGCCGCCCTAATGTAAAACCTCTGAAAGGGCTCAATTCACCAGGCCCGGCCCGGTTTGTTTTTGGGAGCCGGCAGCTGGGTATACACAAAGGCCCTGCTCCTGGCCAATCAGCTCCACATTCTTCGGCAGCCCTTGTTGTTGTCTTTGAGAGCAGTCACGTGACTTTCGAGGACGAGCACTGCACTCGTGGAAGTAGCCTGCACGTGCCTTTGTGTCAACAGCAGGGCCTTTATACCCCAATGAAACAGCGTTGACCGTTTCTGTGGTACGCTCAAACGCGCGCAGTCACCTGGAGCATGCTGATGAGTGTATAGTAATATAGCCCCAGCTGTTATCCTGTAATGGTCCCTGCTACATGAACTGTTTCTTCCATGTTTTCCTGGTGCTAATAGATTGTTTTATAATGTTTGTTTTACCAGAACTTACTTCATGTTCTGTGACGAGACCTGGAAGGGCGGGGGCTGCCCGCGCATGCGCGGCATTTCTAACTTTCATTCTGAGAGCCCCGGTTAGAAATGCCGCGCATGCGCGGGCAGACCCCGCTTTACCAGGTCCGGCAGCTGAAGTCCCGTCGTGAAGAACCTCGGAAAGGGGCGAACATGCCTAAGGGGAGAGGAGTCCGGTGAGTAGGGGTGAGGGTGGAGGTGTACGCGCGTGTGTCTGCGTGTGTCTGTTCGAGTGTGTCTGTGCGTGCGTCTGTGTGCGCGTGTGTCTGTTTAAGGGGGAGTGCGTGTGTGTATGCAGTGTGTGTGTGCCTGTGTATGGCTGTGTATGTGCGCATGCGTGAGTGTCTTTGCGCATGGGAATGTGAGGCACGAGAGGGGCAAGGCGCCGTGCGCGCCCACGAGGTGAAATCTGCGCTCTGCGCTCGTGCACCCTCTCGTGTCCACATTCCCAAATACGGGCAGCAAAAGGTCTTTCGCTGACGCGATACCTAAAAAGGCCATTTGATGAGGCCATTCAATAATATTATAGCCCTAGAGAGATATAGACACATTTCTTCTATAATTATGTTGTAAAAATCTACATTAAAATTTTAATTGATCCTCATTTTGATAGTTTTCCCACCAAAACCTCCTGGCATGATGGTTGATTTGATTAATAAGGCGATTTTTATTAAATACTTCATCTGAAATAATAGAGCAAGAATCCAGCATAACCATAGGGGCATGGTTGAAGCGACCCAGGATTGAGAGTGCTATTTAATATGGTTCCCTGACCTCCTCCATAATCAACCACAATCCTTGTATTATTGCTTACAGTAACTGTGCAATAAACCCCTCTCAGGGCTACATACTTGCTGAAGCTCACCTGACATTCTGGTGCGGCACAGAGGGGGGAGCAGACGACCATGCTGGCGGGCAACATGCGCCCGACTGAAGATGCTGATGGGGCCTAGCTGCACCATCTCCTGGAATGGGAGGACTGTGCCAATTCATCTAGGGGAGACCACTGACATGTCCCGCTCACGGACAGCTCTTTGGCTATGCTTGGTGCCTGATTGAGCGGTGCATGCGGGCTCCCGACTAAGCCGGACACTCAGGTGAGGAGTGGCATGGCTCGTGGTGTGCCCGGTGCGTCGGGCTTCTATGGCCATAGACTGACAGCTTACCCTTTCTCACTGACCTCCAGACATTGCTGGCCACATGGAAGTTCCTGGGCCCCACTTGAACCTGCTGGGATTGCTGGTGTGGGTGAAACAGGCCTCTTGGCTGCTTGAGCTGTCCTCTGTAATCATGCTAGTGGATGGGACATGGAGCAGATCATGCTGCCCAGCCTTCTAGGCCTACCGCACACCCTGACTGCTGATGGGCCCACCAAAGTAAAATTACATACACAGCCTTGCCTGGGGCCTCGGGTGCTCCTGCATGGGTGCAGAGGGTGAGCATACCAGGTGGAAGCTGACTATACTCCTCCAACCTACAGGGTCGGCCTCCCAAAACAGGCCCCTGTCTGCTCATGCTGCCTCTGAAGACCCAGAGGCAAGCAGGCTGGGGTTAAGCCTCCTGATCATTCAGTAACCTCCGGACATTGTCCTGGTTGATTCCATGGGGCCCCATACAGAGGACTGAGCCGTCAGCGCACTCATTCGGCACTGACGTGTCATACCCCCCCACACCAAAGGATCAACTTCCAAACCTAACCTCTGGATGCTCATGTTGCATTTAAGAATCCTGGGGCAAGTGGGCTGGGGTAAAGCCCACAGTCTGAATGATCCCTCAGCACCCTTCCCTTCAAGACAAGGCGTGACTTAATCAGTAGATGCTTTCATGCTTTTGAATAGAGCTTGGTGGCTATCTCTCCCTGTTGTCAATATCAGTGTCTTTCCATTCACTGTTTGCTGTAGCTATGGGGAAAGATAAGGGCCCATCACCGGGTGCCCAACTGAAGATTAAAAAATGTTACCACTTTCCCTCTGGAGGCAGCTAAACCGCAGGCGGTTTGCCCCCTTGGCCACCAGAGACGTGGCCCAAAGTTTGAAAGTCATCCAAACTTCCCATGAACTGCTTGAAATAAAGATTGGTGAGGTAAGGGTGGAGACATTGCCCATCTACATCAAGATATCTTTAACATGGTCTGGAGTGTCACTAAGATGGACGGAAGAGTCTCTACCCGTTGAAGAAGATGCCAGCAACCTCAAGGCAAGGGTGACTGCACTGACCTCTACCACCCGCATACGAGAAGCAAGGGTGGAAATTGCCGAAAGCCACTCTGGGCATAATAATCTTTGCCTTGGGTCAAAGACGTCGAGTCTCCCTGCCAGAACTCTTTATAGAGCTTTGGGTGAAGTTCTGAATTTTCGGTCTGGGTTCTTTTCTAATGGTTCATGGTAGAACAAGAACACGGGGCCCTGGCTCAGAGAATCCTGACAGGTGCTCCTCTGCATCCTATCATTGTAAGAATTGTAAACTACAGAGTCAGAAACGTCATCCTGCACCATGCGCACACCCAAGCAAAGCTCACTCTTCAATCGTCCCCCATTATGATCCTTCCTAATTACAAAAGGGCAACCTAGAAACAACCTAAATCATTCTAGGCAGTGAGATTAAAACTGAAAGCAATGGTCCTGCAATATATGTTGCACTCCTCAGTGAAACTGAAAGGAATCTACCAGTCCTGTGTCTTTTTCTTTTGATTCACGGGAGAAGGCCTTGGAATGGGCGGTGGTGAAAAGGACACTTGAAGAACTCAAATATCATGATCCTCGATATATGGCTTCCAGGGGTGGCCTGAGACTGCCTATCGTCACCCCCGTGCCGCTCCTACTGCGCTGGCGAACCACATCTAGGCGGGTACGGAGTTCCCACAAATGTTCACCCAAATCCTCAGACATTGAGCTTCAGGATTCCCAGCTAAGGTGGGAGCAGTCCTGCAATTCAGTGAGGGTCTAGACTCTGCACATGCAGAAGCCTCTGGCAATGAAAGGTCCCCGGAGAGATGTGAGCAGCAAACGTGAGATGTTTCAAAACTAGTCTCACATCTGGTTATTGGCCCTGGGCTTAGGGTGCTCGGCAAATGTTGACACATGATCTTGGTTCTGATGAGATACCCCTAGAATATCCTGCACTGTATTCTATGCTCGTTTTTGGGGACGTCACAGTGACAAATTCTTCTTGAGTGGAAGTGTAGGGTGGAGGTTTGTTATTGGTTGTGGGATGAAATTGTTTCCAGTTTGTATTAGTTTTCACTTGTAAGATCACTCTGCACTTGCGCACACCTGGGAACACTTGCCTCACTTGACAACACTTGGCCACTAAACACTAATCACGTCCCCCTTTAGCCCATACGGGTAACTTTCACCTTCTTTCTTGGAACTTCAATGGCCTTCTCAATCGCATCAAATGCATGGCAGTTCTTTGCTTCTTCAAGAGGCCTCTGCCAAGCGTTGCCTTGTTACAGGAGACACACCTCTTGAGCTCCAAATGCCCCTTTGTTGCTCAGATTCGGCTATGACTCTGTTTCTCATGCTAGATTTAATAAAGGCTCCAGAGGAGTAGCTATATTGTTTTAAAGGCATATCCCCTTTGTGGTCACACAGGTTATCCATGTCTCTCAGGGCTGCTATATAGGAGTGGCTGGGACTATAGAGGGGAAGCCTTAAAAAGTTCTTAGTATCCTCATACCACCACAACAACAGAAATAGACCCGTGCTGAGCTCACAGCGGTGCTAGCTAACCTTCTGCAAGGGGTGGTGATCCTTGAAGGCGACTCCAACGTTACTATGAATCCTGACCTGGATGTCTCTGAACCCCCTTTGAGGCACCGCCAGGAGCTGTCCCGGGTGTCCATTTCTTGGAGAGGCTCCCTACGCCTCTGTGATGACTGGCGGGTGTGGCACCCGACGACATGATCATATACGCATACATCTGCAGCTACCAATACCCTATCACATATTGATCTCTTACTCCTTTCTGGTACATATGTGACATGCACAAAAGATGCAGCATTCTTATCCATGGGATCTCACATCATTCACCACTTATGCTCCTCATGGGGACCCCTACGCCATGCAAGAGACCCCTCCGGTGCTTGAAAGCCTGGTTCCTTGCAAAATATCGGTTTGTGGAGCATAGAGATTCCGAACATCACTCATACTTCGAGAAAAAATAATGGATCAGTCGACAAAGTGGTTACTGTCTGGGTGGTTGGGAAAGCTGCGATTCGAGGTGTGGCTTAAACATGCTGAATGGGACAAATTTCACCATATCACTGAACTTGAAAACCCACATATTACACGTGGAGACTAAAATAGCCATGGACATGTCCAAATCACTGTGCCCCCATTGATGCTTGACCGGATATCCCTAAGACAGCTAGCATTCAATGAAGCTCAACAGTGCTGGTGAGCATCTATTCGCTGTGTGTACGGTAACATGGTGATAAAAGCGGTAAACTCCTATATTAGCCTCCTACCAGAGCTCCAAACTGATGCCCTACATTAGAGACCCCCTGGGCCACCCTTTACATACCCCAATTGCCACATCGACCTAGGTGAGCTGTCTCCCATCGGAGCTCAACTTAGCCACTATACTGGTCATTAATAAAGGGCTGAGTGTAGTACCATCCAGAGTGCTGCACCTCAAACTGTCTCATCTCCCTGAAAACCGGCAACAACAATATGTTGGCTAAAGCGCTGGCTACTAGACTGCAACGGGTTCTATGTTTCCTGGTGCACCCAGAACAATGTGGCGCTATGCCCCATTGTAGAATCTGGCACTGTATCAGGTGCGTTCACAAGGGTCCACACTTATGAAATACCTAACTCCACAGTGCATCTGCTCATAGACTTCGAAAAGGCCTTTCACTCGGTTGACTGGACCTATCTGGATCTGCTCCTTCAAAACCTGGGTTTTGGCCCCTCTTTTCGTAAATACTTAAGGGTCCTCTACAGGGTGACCCATTACAAGTCCTCATCATTGGAATTCTGTTTTATACCTTCCCAATTACAAGATGGACCAGGCAAGGGTACCCTCTCTCCCCACTCCTTTCTGCTCTGACCAAAGAACCTTTGGCCAGAGTTATCCGCTGTGATGCCGGAGTAAAGGGCTGGGGCTGGGGCTGGAGTGGGGCACAGGAAGACAGGATTGCACTATACGTGGCTGATGTTCTCCTTTTTTGCAGACCCCCAACACTCCAACCTTAGGGTATTAGACATTCTTAAGGTATTTGAAGGGGCCGCAGGCTGCCACATGAACCAAAACAAAGCACTCCTGGTGTTAGTACACTGCAAAAACCACACAGTTTCCTGGCAATCTGACATCCTGGTTCATCATCTTATCTTTAAATACTTGGGCGTACATATTGCTATGGTACTGGAACTTACCCACACTTTAATTCTTACTCCTCTACTGACTACTATCAAAACCCACCTACACACCTGGAGAAATCTCGCCCTGAACATTCTGAGACGGGTTTTCACACATAAAAATGATGATACTCCCATGCTTCCTATACTCATGCAGAATTTCCCACTCCACATTTCTGATCCCTGGTATACTGAGGTCGCAACACTCCTGTGCTCATTTCTTTGGAGAGGTCAGCCCCCTTGTATAGTTTTATTGAATGTCACAGGTCAGTTTATGATAAGGGGTGGCTGTCTGTATTGTCACACATTACACAATTCCTTATCTTCCACTCTATAGCCAAGTCCAATCCAGGCCACTAGTATAATGCTTTCATTCTACCTTTAGTCTTGATCCCCCCAAGATGACCTTCAGGGCATTTATTTGACAATTTTTGCATAACACAAAATGGTGGCACCAATTTATCAATTCTCATAAAATTCCTTTGTTCCACAGAGATATTCTTCAATTTCTTAAAGACATGTAGATTCTTCTCTAACACTTCCTTACCTGGCCATTTGTTTGCAACACAGCATTTCTCTACAACATCAACTGATGTACTTTTCATGGGAAGTGGTAAACAAATTAAAATCTCTTTTCATGGGAAGTGGTAAATGACTTAAACAATTTGCCACTTTATTAATTACACCTGGTGTGTACGTGCCTTAATAAGTGTAGTCTAACAAATCTAACCAACATCCTGGCCAAACATGGAGACACATCATAAAATGTCTTAATTTATTCATTGCTAGATCTTAGCCAACGTTTTATGATCACTACACTGTACCGCGTGAGATCCCCAAATGATTTGTTTGAAATATTGTATCCCCCATACACAAGCCAACGCTTCTTGCTCTTTAACTGAATACTTCTCCTCTGTTAGAGTGAGGGTAAGTGAGGCAAAGGCAATAACAGATTCTTCATTGAACTCATTCACCTGCATTTACACTGCAACTATATCCTTGGCACTGGCATCTGTAGTAATTACACTTTACCGGCCGAGTCCCGGGATGCTACCGAGCCACCCCGAGATGCACCCACGGACACTTCAGCTGCCACGCCTGCAAGTTCACCTGCATCCGGACCTGCCTCGCACCAGCACCCGCCAAGCCGAACACCAGCAGCAACCACCTCAAGTGCATCCTGCTCAACACCCGCTCCGTCCACAGACACGCCATCGAACTCTGGAACCTCCTCGACACCACAGCTCCTGACGTTGCCTTCCTCACGGAAACCTGGATGAACGACTCCTCAGTGCCGACATTGCCATCGCCATCCCAGAGGGATACAAGATCACCCGGAGAGATCGCGTCAACCAGACTGGAGGAGGCATCGCCATCATCCACAGGGACACCATCCACATCACAACCAACACCGACGACACCCTGACTACCGCCGAACACCTACACTTCCAGATCCACACCGACCCGAAGACCACCCTCAGAGGCACCCTGATCTACCGACCCCCGGGACCACGCACACAATTCAGCGAGGACATCGCCGACTTCGTCAGCCCGCATGCCCTCCCCTCCGCTGACTACATCCTCCTGGGGGACATCAACTTCCAGCTGGAGAACAACAATGACCGCAACACCATCACCCTGCTCGACAACCTCGCCAACCTCGGACTCAAGCAGCTGGTGTCCACCCCCACCCACCTCGCCGGACACACGCTCGACGCCATCTTCTCATCCAGCAAAGACATCGCCTTCAGCCACGCCACTGGACTCCACTGGACAGACCACAGCTGCGTCCACTTCACCTTCAGAAGAACGACGATCCACCACCACCAGCAACAGGTTGCTCGTTGAAGCTGGAACAAGATCACAGCCGACCAGCTCACCGCTTCCCTGAGCCAGCACCCTCCCGCCAGCTCAGCGAACCCAAGCCAGGCCGCCGACAACCTCACGAAGTGGATCAGCAACTGCACGGACGAACTCGCCCCACTGAGGACCCCGCCCAGCAGACCCGGCAGCAAGAAGGCCCCATGGTTCACTGACGAACTCAAGAGCTCCAAGAAGAACTGCCGAGCCCTCGAGAAAGCCTGGAGAAGGGAACCAACACCGGACAACATGACCACCCTCAAGCTTGCCACCCGGAAGCACCACCAACTAATCCGCGCCACCAAGAAAACTGCATTCAAGGACCGGCTGGACAACAACGCGCACAACTGCAAGGAACTCTTCAACATCGTGAAAGAGCTCTCCAACCCCAACGCCGGAAACAACGACATCACCCCATCGCAAGACCTCTGCAACTCCCTCTCCTCCTACTTCCACAACAAGATCGCGGACATACACAACAGCTTCAGCACTCAACCAACGCACGCCACGACCGAACCACCGCCCCCCACCACCACCCTCCGCGCCTGTACCCCGATCAGCACCGAAGACACCGTCCGCATGATGAACTCCATCCACTCCGGATCTCCGACCGACCCCTGCCCTCACCACGTCTTCAACAAGGCCGACGCTGTCATCGCACCCCACCTACGGGACATCATCAACACCTCCTTCAACACCGCCACATTCCCGGAGAGCTGGAAGCACGCCGAACTCAGCGCCCTACTAAAGAAACCTACAGCGGACCCCACCGAACTCAAGAATTACCGCCCCATCTCGCTCCTCCCGTTTCCAGCCAAAGTCATCGAGAAGACCGTCAACAAACAGCTGGCCGCCTTCCTCGAGACGAATGGATCCCTCGACCCCTCACAGTCTGGCTTCCGAGCCAACCACAGCACCGAGACCGCCCTCATCGCTGCCACCGATGACATCCGAGCCCTGATGGACAACGGAGAAACAGCGGCCCTCATCCTCCTAGACCTCTCCGCGGCATTCGACACTGTCTGCCACTGCACCCTAGTGCAGCGCCTCAGCAACGTCGGAATCCAGGAGAAGGCACTGGAATGGATCATCTCCTTCCTAGACGGAAGAACACAGAGAGTCCGTCTACCACCGTACAAGTCAGAGGCCACCAAAGTCATCTGCGGCGTCCCTCAAGGATCCTCGCTGAGCCCCACCCTCTTCAA
This sequence comes from Lissotriton helveticus, assembly GCF_964261635.1. Lineage (NCBI taxonomy): Eukaryota > Metazoa > Chordata > Amphibia > Caudata > Salamandridae > Lissotriton > Lissotriton helveticus. The sequence continues at coordinate 1,757,587,959 of NC_136068.1, read as the reverse complement.
CGTCTACATGAGCCCCCTCGCGGCCATCGCACGCCAACACAACCTCAACATCATCTCCTACGCTGACGACACCCAGCTGATCCTCTCCCTGACCAACGACCCCGCCGCCGCCAGAGCCAACCTTCACGAAGGGATGAAAGACGTAGCCGAGTGGATGACGACCAGCCGCCTGAAACTGAACTCAGACAAGACGGAAGTCCTCATCCTGGGCTCCTCGCCCTCCGCCTGGGACGACTCCTGGTGGCCCCCCGCCCTGGGCACCGCACCCAAACCAACAGACCACGCACGCAACCTGGGCTTCATACTGGACTCCTCCCTCTCCATGACCAGACAAGTCAACGCCGTCTCCTCGTCATGCTTCAACATCCTGCGCATGCTACGGAAGATCTTCCGGTGGATCCCCACCGAGACCAGGAAGATGGTCACCCAAGCCCTCGTCACCAGCCGACTGGACTACGGCAACGCCCTCTACGCCGGAACCACCGCCAAGCTCCAGAAGAGACTCCAGCGGATCCAGAACACCGCAGCCAGACTCATCCTCGACATCCCACGACACAGCCACATCTCCGGACATCTGAGAGACCTGCATTGGCTCCCCGTCAACAAAAGAATCACCTTCCGTCTCCTCACCCACGCACACAAAGCCCTACACGATCAAGGCCCGAGCTACCTCTACAACCGCATCAACTTCTACGCTCCCAAACGCCATCTCCGATCAGCCAGACACGCCCTCGCCGCCGTCCCCCGCATCCGAAGAACGACAACAGGAGGAAGGTCCTTCTCCTACCTGGCCGCCAAGACCTGGAACTCCCTCCCGACCGACCTGCGCCTGACCCAAGACCACCTCTCCTTCAGGAAGAAGCTCAAGACCTGGCTGTTCGAGCAGTAGCAGCACCCCCCCCCCAAGCGCCTTGAGACCCTCCGGGTAAGTAGTGCGCTCTATAAATGTCTTTGATTGATTGATTGATTTGTGGCTTGGAATTAAATCCTGGTAATGGTAAAGCAGAACAAATAATATACTTCACTTCTTGGAATGCTGACTGATGCTCTTTAGATCATTCAAATGTGTCTTAGTTTCAAAATGTGAAGAACTGGATATGTTTTGCACAACAAATAGAGGTAGATGTTCATGAGGCGGAAAGCCGGTAACTAGAGGATAGCAGCCTGTGTGTGCCCTATTGCTTATTTTAGAAACTTGGCGAAACGCTCGTTCTGCACAGAATCGCTTTTTATGCTTGGCATGCAATTTTATTAAAAATTATATATTCCGCCTTACCTACTCCACTTGCTCTCCCCGAGGGTCAAGCACTCCCAGGCAGCCGATTTTGGGCCTACCTGGATGCGGGATCCCTCTCAAGGGCACCCTTCCACGGTCGCCATCTTAGGTGAGGGAGGTCGGCGGGCTAGTGTTGCGCCGGACGCTCGCCTCACCCTTAAAAGGACCTGAAAACAGAGCGCCCCCTGATAGAGGTAGATGTTCCTGAGGCGGAAAGCCGGGAACTAGAGGATAGCAGCCTGTGTGTGACATATTGCTTATTTTAGAAACTTGGCGAAACGCTCGCTCTGCACAGAATCGCTTGTTATGCTTGGCATGCAATTTTATTAAAAGTTATATACTCCACCCTACCTACCCCACTTGCTCTCCCCGAGGGTCAAGCACTCACAGGCAGCCGATTTTGGGCTTACCTGGATGTGGGATCCCTCTCACGGGCGCCCTTCCACGGTCGCCATCTTAGGTGAGGGAGGTCGACGGGCTAGTATTGCGCCGGACGCTCGCCTCACCCTTCAAATGAACCACTCCACCCGTACGCGCAGCGGACGAGGGTAGCGGGCACGCCGATGACGCGCCGGAGGCGCGCCGGAGGCAAGCCCGTCTGCGCCCGTCCGCGCCAGACAAAGCCCTTGCCCTGGCATTACCGCCACCAATACCTCCCAACCTCGTTTCTACACTAGGGATTCTCTTATGCAACTTAGGCAGATTTCTCACTCACTCTTAACATGATTGATCCCCCCACTCGTTGACCCAGCTGCCTCTTTCAATTTGTAGGACATGTTACCCCTGTCCCACTTAACATGGCCTTGCTTAATTGTCGCTCCCTGCCCAAACATGCCCTTGAAATTAACATGCTTTTACAAGATGGCTACCTGGAGATCTTGTTCCTCGCTGAAACCTGGCTGACACCTAATTCCAACTATTATATTGTGCAAGCCCTGCCATCTGGCTATCAGATCCAACGTCTGGACAGATCCTCAGTGAAGGGAGGAGGTATCGCAATAATACACAAAGATCACCTGTCCTGCAGACTCACCGAGAGCCCGATCTCCGATTGCGAAAACATCCTGTTCCTTATTCAAATCTCCCCCTTGAAATCTTTATCAGGGTTTCTTGTCTATCGTCCCCCGGGCCCCTTAGGGAAATTTTGTAGCTCTCTCTTAGAAGCCTCATTTGCTATGGCCAGCATTTCCCCCAACTTCACCATATTAGGTGACCTAAACCTTCACTTTGACAACCCTGAGATTAAAGGGGTGTCTGAGTTGCTACTTGACCTTGCAGCATATCAACTTCATCTGATTAATGACTAGCCTACACATATCAAGGGTCATCTCCTCGACCCCCTCTTCTCAAATATCCTGGATTTGAAGGTGCAAAACTCTGTCCCCCTTCCCTGACAGACCATGCCCTAATTCCTTTTAGTTGGCACATCCCAGCGTCCTATCGGCCCAAATTGTGCCCTAACATCCTTGAACGCCGCTGGTCGAAACTGGCTATAGAAGAGTGCAGGCAGCTTTTGGAATGCACTCTTCCACCTCACGATCCCTGTACCCATGCAGCAGACACTAAGTTCTCTGCTTGGATTGAGGATTCTCTAGACTTAATTCTCCCCAAGACACCGGCTCATTCCCCCTGCGGGAAGCCTAAGTCTCCCTGGTTTAATAATGACCTCCGCTTGCTAAACAAACTCTGCAAAAAAAATGAAAGAGCCTGTAGGAAAGAATTTGCCCCCCCAAAAAAGAGAGAATATAGCCAATCAATTCTATCCTATAAAAAGGCCCTTAAAACAGCTCAAGCTGTTTTCTTCGAGGAAAAAATCAGAACCTCTGCTTGTTCATCCAAGGAAATTTTCCGGATAGTAAATAAGCTTATGAAAACTCCAGATCCTTCCCCGCCGGCTGACCTTATCGGCGACCGCTGCAACAACTTCGCTGAATTTTTCAATGCAAAAATCCAAACCATCCTAAATTCCCTCCCTCTTCTCACAGGAGAAACCCCTTCAGATCCCCTCATTTATACACAGCAACAAAACAGTCCAGGCCTAAACTCCTTTTCCCCCACTACACTGGAGTCTCTCCTTCCCATCTTCCTTTCCATCAAAAGTGGCACCTCACTCGACCCAGCACCACCTTTAAAGTCAGTTGCCCCTACCATTCTCTCCCCACTGGTCAAACTTATTAACACCTCTCTACGACAAGGCATTGTGCCTCCTGGTTGGAAAAGGGCCATAGTAAAGCCCCTCCTAAAGAAACCGAATCTCAACCCGGCAGATTTGGGTAATTACCGCCCCATCTCATTGCTGCCCATAGTCAGCAAAATTGCTGAAAAACTGGTCAATCAGCAGCTTTCAGCCCACGTGGAATCCAATGGACTCCTGTATCCGTCTCAGATGGGTTTCCGCCCGGGTCAGGGTACGGAAACAGCCATGATTGCGGTTGTTGAGGAGGCTAGAAAGATCCTTGATGCAGGAGGATCAGTGGCAGTGATCCTCCTGGATTTGAGCGCAGCCTTTGACACAGTGAATTATACCACTGGCTTGGTTGAAATCCTTCCTCTATGACCGCTCCTTTCAAATCCTCGAGGGAACTTCTAAATCTCGTGCCACCCCTGTACATTGTGGGGTTCGTCAGGGCTCGTCCCTGAGCCCCACTCTTTTTAATGTGTACATGGCCCCCCTGGAGAAAATAGTCACCCCCCCATGGGGTCAAACTTGTGACGTACGCTGACGACACTCAACTTGTCGTCTCTTTTAGCCATGTCAACCAGCCCCCTGATAACCTTCACTCCTGCCTCCAAGACATATCACACTCGATGAACGGTTCCCATCTTAAACTTAACAGTGACAAAACAGAGGTACTGGTACTAGGCAACCAATCCCATTTCATCCCAAAGACTCTGTGGCCGTCTTGCATGGGGCCTGCCCCGGTCCCAAAACAAGCCATTAAAAGGCTGGGTATGTGGCTCAACCAGGACCTCTCGTGTACTACCCAAGCCAGGAAGTCGGCAGGGGTCTGCTATGGCATTCTCAGATCTATTCGGAAAATTCTCCCTCTGCTTCCCCAAGACTCCAGGAAGATTCTTGTCCAGAGCCTTTTATTATCTAGACTGGACTATGGCAACGCTTTGTATCTTGGTGCCCCTAAGAATGTCATCGCCAAACTCCAGGTGGTGCAAAACTCTGCAGCCAGACTCTGGTACTAAGAGTCGGAGTTCGGCAAAACCGGCCCTCAGACTGCTCCATTGGCTGCCCATCCAGGAGCGAATACACTTTAAATCCCTCTGCACAACCCATAGGATCCTCCATGGAAAGGGACCTCAGATCCTGAAAAATCTGGTAAGACGCCATGAAACATCCAGAAACCTCCGCTCAGCACACCTACATCTGGCACACATACCCAGGATTAAAAAGGCTCGCACAGGGGGCCGTCTCTTTTCCTATAATGCCCCCAAACTGTGGAATGCGCTACCTGTGAGAAGTTGGCCTGATATATAATGTTCACTATTCTAGTGAACACTTTGTATCAGTCCAAACAACCCTTATTGATGTTTGGTTGTAAGTCAACCTGATAGACCAGCTATCCTAGTAGCATGGACACGTGCAGTCTTTAGGCTAAACTCTAGAGGGCGTGTTAAGCCAGCTGTTTTACCATCACATTTACCCCTTGAACACCAAGTGAAAGGACACCACACAAGTTGTTATGAAAAATAAAGTATATTTATTTATAACAAGACTACCCTGGCTCTTTATGAGACAGGGAGCTAAGCACACAACAAAACTCTTAAAGATATACTTAAAGTCGCACAATTTACACAAATGCCCGAGGGGCACGAAAAACCATATACTACAAAAGTGGAATGCGAATTACTAGCAGGTAAGTAACTATTCTCATAGGCTTTAGGATCGCTAGGACTGGACTACTGAACCTTTAGATTACGAGCAGGAGGCCTAGGGACATCGTGTGCAGAGTGGGAACTCTCACGCGTAAGGCGGGAAAAAGTCTATGGAGGCTAGTAAAAGCAAAGTTAGTGTTCTCGGGCGAACCCGACTAGGTAGAGCTGAAACGACAAAGGATCCTGACACTTAGATAGTTAAGCTATGCTGGAGCACCGAAATGCTTAGGTTACCTAGCCCAGGGGCTGCGGCTGCATAGGTCTGAAAAGACGTCGGGAATCCTCGTTGCAGTCTATGGAGCCTGAAAGAAGAAGTTGCTGGCAGGCGACCAGTGAAGAAGTTTGTGGTGATCCAAGCCTGGATCGATGAAGAAGGAGACCTGTAAGCAGAGGGGACCAAGTTCTGAATCACTAGCCAGTGATTAGGTGGGCACCAGAGTGGCACCGGACGAAGTCACCTCGACCAGGTGAGTGGGCGACGCTGGACTCTGCAGTCTCTCGGACCAGGAGGCGTTGTCGGCAACCAGGATGGAGGTGCGAGCTGTCCCACGGAGGTATCTGCTGTCGACGTCGCTGGACCCAGGATTGGGGCAACAACTCTTAGCAAATGCAAGCCCACGCGGTGGACTCAAGATGGCGTCTGGAGTGGACCAGGAGGGTCCAGGGTGCTCCTCTGTTGGAGGGGAGCAAGGGCCAGTCTGGAGCAACCAGACCAGCGGTGTTGTCGTCGTAGTTCGTCGTCAAAAGGGCCACTAGCTAACGGGTAAGTGACCTGGACAACGCGGTGAGCAGCAAAGAGCAGAAGGGCCCCACGCAGATCTCGTGGATGCAAGGGGGCTGTACTTCGGTGCTGGAGCTGCTCAGGGTTGGGGCTTCTCGGACCCCAAAGCACTTAGGCGAGGGTCACTCGGTGGTCGTGCTGGGCAAGCGTCGTGCAGTCTTGAAGATGGCCGGTCCCTCGAGGTCTCGTCACACCCACGAATCTCAGCTAGGCTGATGATGCAGGTAGAGGTCAGAGGTGCCAGGGAAGTCGGTTCTCATCGAGCTGGGCAGTCTTGATCCGGAGGAAAGACTTACAGCAAACCGCGATGCTTGGATGGTGCCTGCGGGTGCAGGGTGACTACTCCTTAGTCACAAGGGAGAAATCTTAGGAAGAAGTCTTGAGTTCCTTTCGTAGAAAGTAGTTTCAGGATTCAAAGATGATCTGATTTGGAAGGGGGCCTGCTCCTACCTATATCCTGGAAAAGGGGGCTGGCACGCGACTAAGTCCTGCCCTATGGGTGGGACTAGGAGGGGGTGGTTACACCCCTCTCCTTTGCCGGGCTTTTCCCCAGATCAGGGCTGGAGTGCCCCTGGAACTGGTTCAAGCCGGCCTATGCACAGTGAGCACCGGGGTGCCACTTGCAGTCACCTTCCTCTAAAGCCCTGCCTACCTGGGATACACAAAATCCTGTCTGGGATGGTGCTGGCACCACCCCTGACAGGAAACCCTTTGTCCAGGCCTCCGTTGCTGGAAGGACTCCCAGCAGCAGGAGGGCAGACTTGTGTCTGTGGTGGCAGCATCCATTTTGTGATGCTGAGGCTTGAGTTAACTTTAACCAGGGTTCACAGTTACATACATGTTGTGTCCCTCTAGAAGGGTGGAATGCTAACCCCGTCGCCAGAATTGGCGAGGGGTTAGTATTCCAATTCGTATGACACCTTACTCGACATGTTTTGATAATGTTATACCAAAGTTAGCATTTGACCGCGAGGTACATAATGCACTTAAGAGTATATGGTATAGCGTTATCATGGAACAGCTATTAGGACTTGGTTCCGCAAGCTGCAAACGGGCTCAGCTCATGCCAGAGCACCATTTCACATTATTCCAAGCACTCTGCCTTCAGGATTGATAAGGCCTGCCATAGGAGTGACTGATAGGAATATATGTGTCCATTTTAGGGTTAGATTTAGGAATACTATATCTAAAGCAAAGGGTGTGTACACCACCTTGCCCCAGCTGTCAAGCAGCCAGTTGTGTCTGTTTTAGTTAGTCAGCCCAGGGGTGGCATAATACATGCTGCAGCCCCTGGGAGACCTCTGGGTACACCTCTGCCCTGGTTGCAGGGACACAAGAGAGGGCCCAGTGCCAATTCAGTACCTGGGTACAATTTGGAATAGAGAGAACAGCTTGGCTGTGGGTCTGATTAGCAGGCCCACAGCCAGGGAAAGTCGTAAACCAGTGAAGCAAAAAGCAAAAATCTGGGTGATCATAGGATTGCAGACCCTACTCTCCTACATGACCCCCCCCAAACTTTGGGACAATAAGCTAACCTTGACCAGGTGAGTCTTCTTGCTCTAAGTGGAAATACCTGGAGAGCCCATCAGCATTGCCATGATCAGTACCAGGTCTATGCTCCACTGTAAAATCCATCCCCTGTAGGGAAATGGACCACCTAAGTAGTTTGGGGTTTTCACCCTTCATCTGATTTAGCCATAAGAGGGGCTTATGGTCGGTCTGAATCTTGAAGTGAGTGCCAAACAAGTATGACCTCAACTTCTTCAGAGCCCAAACCACAGCAAAGGCCTCCCTCTCAATAGCTGACCATTTTTTCTCTCTGGGGGTCAGCCTTCTGCTAATAAAAGCAATGGGCTGGTCGTTACCATCAAAATTCAGCTGAGATAGAACAGCTCCCACACCCAACTCAGAAGCATCTGTTTGGACAATAAATGTTTTGGAGTAGTCTGGACTCTTTAGGATAGGTGCTGTGCACATGGCCTGCTTTAGGTCATCAAATGCTTTCTGACAGCTTGCTGTCCACTGAACTTTCTTTGGCATCTTTTTACTTGTCAGGTCATTAAGTGGAGTCACAATGGACCCATAATTCTTGACAAATTTTCCATAGTAACCAGTCAGGCCCAAGAAAGCTCGAACCTGAGTCTGGGTGGTTGGAGGAGCCCAGTCCTGGATGGCCTGTATCTTGCTCTCCAATGGCTGAACCTGGCCTCCACCTACAAGGTGGCCCAGGTATACAACCTGTGTCTGCCCTATCTGGCCCTTAGTGGCCTTGATAGTGAGACCTGCCTTTTGCAGTGCCTCTAACACTTTCCTCAGGTGGACCAGGTGATCCTCCCAGGTGGAACTAAAGACAGCTATATCATCAAGATATGCTGCACAGAAGTCATCCAACCCAGTGAGAACTTGATTCACCAGCCTTTGGAAGGTGGCAGGTGCATTTTTCAAACCAAAGGGCATTACCACAAATTTGATAATGCCCACCAGGGGTAGAAAATGCTGTCTTGGGCTTGGCCTCCTCAGCTAACCTGATTTGCCAATACCCAGCTGTCAGGTCAAATGTACTTAAGTAGTTGGCAGAAACCAATCTATCTATAAGTTCATCTGCTCTTGGTATTGGGTGGGCATCAGTCTTAGTGACTGCATTGAGTCCTCTGTAGTCTACGCAAAACCTCATCTCTTTCTTACCACCCTGGGTGTGAGGTTTTGGCACTAGAACTACTGGGCTAGCCCAAGGGCTATCTGAGGGCTCAATGACTCCCAGCTCCAACATTTTCTGCACTTCTGTCTTGATGCAGTCTCTGACATGATCAGGCTGTCTGTAGATTTTACTCTTGACAGGCAGACTGTCTCCAGTGTCAACTTCATGGGTACACCAATCAGTTTGACTGGATGTCAGAGAGAACATATGTCTAAAGGATTGCAGAACCTGTCTACAATCCTGTTGCTGATGTTCAGAGAGGCTGCCACAAAAGACAACACCATCTACTGATCCATCATCAGGATTCTGAGTGAGCAGGTCTGGGAGAGGGTCACTCTCTTCCTCCTGTCCCTCATCTGTGGCCATGAGCAAGCCCATGTCCTTCCTGTCGACATATGCATTGAGCCTGTTTACATGGAGCACCCTGAGGGGGCTCCTGGGAGTTCCAAGGTCCACCAGGTAGATGACCTCTCCCTTTTGCTCAATGATTGTGTGGGGCCCAGACCATTTGTCTTTGAGTGCTGCTGGGGCCACTGGCTCCAGCACCCACACCTTCTGTCCAGGCTTGTACACAGTCAGGACAGCCTTTTGGTCATGCCAAGCTTTTTGGAGTTCTTGGCTTGCCTCAAGGTTTTTAGATGCCTTTTCCATATACTCAGCCATCCTGGAGCGGAGACCAAGTACATAGTCCACAATGTTTGTTCCAGGCTTTTTGAGAGGTCTCTCCCATCCTTCCTTTACCAAACAAAGGGGTCCTCTTACAGGATGCCCAAACAGAAGCTCAAAAGGGCTGTAGCCAACCCCCTTCTGTGGGACCTCTCTGTAAGCAAACAAGAGGCAGGGTATCAGGACATCCCATCTTCTCCTGAGAGGTTCAGGTAGTCCATGAATCATCCCTTTAAGGGTCCTGTTGAATCTCTCAACAAGCCCATTGCACTGTGGGTGATAGGGTGTGGTGAACTTATAGTTGACACCACATTCCTTCCACATTGCAGTCAGATATCCTGACATGAAGTTTGCACCTCTGTCAGAGACAACCTCCTTAGGGAAGCCCACTCTGGAGAACACTCCAATTAGGGCTCTTGCCACTACAGGTGCTGTAGTGGTCCTAAGGGGAATAGCTTCAGGATACCTGGTGGCATGATCCACTACCACCAGTATAAACTTGTGCCCTGATGCTGTCTGGGGTTCCATTGGACCAACAATGTCAATCCCCACTCTTTCAAAGGGTACCCCCACCACAGGTAGTGGTATGAGGGGGGCCTTTGTTGGGCTACCTGACTTACCACTGGCTTGGCAAGTGACACAGGAGCGACAAAACTCCTTGGTATCTTCATTCATGTGGGGCCAGTGAAAGTGTGTGACAAGCCTGTCCCACGTCTTGTTCTGGCCTAAGTGACCTGCAAGGGGAATTTCATGGGCCGAGGTAAGAAGGAAACCTCTCTGAGACAAGGGGATGACCAGCCTCCTGGTTGCACCAGGCTTGGGGTCTCTTGACTCAGAGTACAGGAGTCCATCATCCCAGTATACCTTGTGGGTACCTGTGGCATTCCCTGCAGCCTCAGCAGCAGCCTGCTGTCTGAGGGGTTCAAGTGAGGGGCAGTCTAACTGTGCCTTCCCCAGGTCTGCTCTGGAGGGTCCCCCTGAGCCCAGAAACTCAACCTGATCAGGTTCAAGCTCTTTAGGCTCCGTTTCCCTCAGTTCCTTGAGATCAGCCTCCTCAGAGACTTGATCCACAACCTGGGGCAAGGGGGAAGGCAATGCCTTAACCCTACTGCTCTTCTTCTTGGGAGGTGTCTGGTCCATTGTTCCAGGATCCAGCACCTGTTCAGTGGGGCATCTTTTGGCCTGTGACCTAGTCACAGCAAGGACATGTGCTGGCAAGCCTAACATTTCCATGTGAGTCCTCTGCTCCACTTCTGACCATAGGGATGTTTCCAAATCATTGCCCAACAGACATTCTACTGGGAGGTCTGAACTAACCACAACCTTCTTTGGGCCACTTACCCCTCCCCAGGAGAAATCAACAATTGCCATACTGTGATTGGTAGTGACATTGCTGGCATTGGTCACCAGGTAATCTGCACCTGGCATGATCTGTCCAGGGAACACAAAGTTAGGTGTCACCATTGTGACACTGGCACAAGTGTCCCTGTAGACCTGAGCCATCTTTCCATTAATTAAAGGTGTCTGCCTGTATTTGCCCAAAGTATTGGGACTTGCATCAGCGGATATATCTACATCCCCTGTACAGACAAGGACAGCCTGAGTGAGTGTGCCAACTAAGTTGTCAGACCCCTCAGTTCCCAAGGTTAACCCAACTATTCCCTTGGGAGGTGCACTACCACTACTGACTGTACTAGGGGGTGCAGTTGCCTTACGGGCTGTAGTGGTAGGAGTTTGCCCTCCTCTTTTGGTGCACTCACTAAACCAGTGAGACTTACTTTTACAGTATTGGCACCACCTTTTTGACTGGCCTTCTTGAGTCTTCTTTTTCTGCTGTGAAGCCTGACCCCCACCCTCTTTGGTTTGTTGGAGACCTGTTGAAGACTTCTGGTCATTTTGTTCACTCTTGTTACTACCCTTTTGGTCTGCTTTCTTCTGACCACCCTGGTTCTGAGTCTGGTTCTGCTTGACCCTTGTTCTGACCCATCTGTCTGCCTTCTTTCCCAATTCTTGGGGAGAGGTCAGATCTGAGTCAACAAGTTGCTGATGCAACAACTGGTTCTGACAGTTATTTAAAATCTGCTCTCTCATGATCAGATTGTACAACCCTGTATAATCAGTAACCTTACTGCCCAGCAACCAGCCTTCTAAAGCCTTAGTGGCACAATCCACAAAGTCAGACCAATCCTGAGACTGAGTTTTCTGGGTGTCCCTGAACAGCAACCTGTACTGCTCATTGGTTAGGCCAAACCCATCAACCAGTGTATTTTTCAGGACTTGGTAATTGTTAGCATCCTCAACTCTAGTAGTGAGGAGCTTATCTCTACCTTTGCCTTCAAAGGAGAGCCACAGTATAGCTGCCCACTGACTCTGGGGGATGCACTGGACAGTGCAGGCCCTCTCCAGAGCAGCCATCCATTTGTGGATGTCATCCCCTTGTTTAAAGGGGGGCACTATCTTACTCAGGTGTTTAGTATCTAAACTCCTTTCCTTATCTCTAGGGAGATTGCTGCCACCAGTGGGTGCTAACCCACTCATCTGCTGCTCTCTAGCAAAGGCAAGCTTCTCTTTGGCCAGGGCAAGTTCTTCCCTTTCAATCCTTAGATTAGCCTGTTTCATCCTAGCTTCATGTTCTCTTCTCTGAGGGGAAGTAAATCTCCTCTGGGGAGAAATCCTTCTCCTCTGAGAAGAGGCATTAGAGTGCAGAGATCTATTGGAGTCCCTAGAATGAGATCTATCTCTTCTAACTCCAAGGTTAGGCCTTATTAGGGTCAGTACTGGGGGTCCCCCAGATCCTTCCCTAAGTAGGTCTAAGTTGGCCCTAGTAAGTCTGCTGACTAACTCAGACCTGTTGTCTGCCTCATCCCCAGAGAGTTCCTCTTCTTCCTCCTCCTCAACTGCATTTTCTGTGTCAAGGAGGTCTGGATCACCAATGGTACCCTCTAAGGCTGGCATATTCCCATCTATATGAGAAGCTTTCTTAGCATCATATGTCTCTAAGAGACCTATTAGAAAGGAAATGGTGGGGTTAGACCCCTGTTTCAGTTTCCTGGAGGTACACACTTGTCTCATCTCCTGGAAACTGAGAGCTGCATATCTTGATTTGACCTGTGGAGGGTCATCAACCACTAGGGGAGTCTCTGAAGACTCTCCATGGTTAGACATGCTTTTCTAGTGAGGTGTAAGTGGTGCACTTACCTACACTATTTGTTTGCCTACTGATCCCTTGCTAAGAGTTGTAGTTTAGGGTGTGCTAAGCCCTAGGAGCTACAACAGCTGGTTCAGTAGAACTCAGAGTATTCTAAGCTAAGTTATATGTACCTTAGTACTCATGTGATCTTTCAAATGATATTCCTAGGATACGTGTGGTAAAACAACAGCAAGCTCAAATCCCAACCGCTGCTCACCAATGTGAGAAGTTGGCCTGATATATAATGTTCACTATTCTTGTGAACACTTTGTATCAGTCCAAACAACCCTTATTGATGTTTGGTTGTAAGTCAACCTGATAGACCAGCTATCCTAGTAGCATGGACACGTGCAGTCTTTAGGCTAAACTCTAGAGGGCGTGTTAAGCCAGCTGTTTTACCATCACATTTACCCCTTGAACACCAAGTGAAAGGACACCACACAAGTTGTTATGAAAAATAAAGTATATTTATTTATAACAAGACTACCCTGGCTCTTTATGAGACAGGGAGCTAAGCACACAACAAAACTCTTAAAGATATACTTAAAGTCGCACAATTTACAAAAATGCCCGAGGGGCACGAAAAACCATATACTACAAAAGTGGAATGCGAATTACTAGCAGGTAAGTAACTATTCTCATAGGCTTTAGGATCGCTAGGACTGGACTACTGAACCTTTAGATTACGAGCAGGAGGCCTAGGGACGTCGTGTGCAGAGTGGGAACTCTCACGCGTAAGGCGGGAAAAAGTATATGGAGGCTAGTAAAAGCAAAGTTAGTGTTCTCGGGCGAACCCGACTAGGTAGAGCTGAAACGACAAAGGATCCTGACACTTAGATAGTTAAGCTATGCTGGAGCACCGAAATGCTTAGGTTACCTAGCCCAGGGGCTGCGGCTGCATAGGTCTGAAAAGACGTCGGGAATCCTCGTTGCAGTCTATGGAGCCTGAAAGAAGAAGTTGCTGGCAGGCGACCAGTGAAGAAGTTCGTGGTGATCCAAGCCTGGATCGATGAAGAAGGAGACCTGTAAGCAGAGGGGACCAAGTTCTGAATCACTAGCCAGTGATTAGTTGGGCACCAGAGTGGCACCGGACGAAGTGACCTCGACCAGGTGAGTGGGCGACGCTGGACTCTGCAGTCTCTCGGACCAGGAGGCGTTGTCGGCGACCAGGATGGAGGTGCGAGCTGTCCCACGGAGGTATCTGCTGTCGACGTTGCTGGACCCAGGATTGGGGCAACAACTCTTGGCAAATGCAAGCCCACGCGGTGGACTCAAGATGGCGTCTGGAGTGGACCAGGAGGGTCCGGGGTGCTCCTCTGTTGGAGGGGAGCAAGGGCCTGTCTGGAGCAACCAGACCAGCGGTGTTGTCGTCGTAGTACGTCGTCAAAAGGGCCACTAGCCAACGGGCAAGTGACCTGGACAACGCGGTGAGCAGCAAAGAGCAGAAGGGCCCCACGCAGATCTCGTGGATGCAAGGGGGCTGTACTTCGGTGCTGGAGCTGCTCAGGGTTGGGGCTTCTCGGACCCCAAAGCACTTAGGCGAGGGTCACTCGGTGGTCGTGCTGGGCAAGCGTCGTGCAGTCTTGAAGATGGCCGGTCCCTCGAGGTCTCGTCACACCCACGAATCTCAGCTAGGCTGATGATGCAGGTAGAGGTCAGAGGTGCCAGGGAAGCCGGTTCTCGTCGAGCTGGGCAGTCTTGATCCGGAGGAGAGACTTACAGCAAACCACGATGCTTGGATGGTGCCTGCGGGTGCAGGGTGACTACTCCTTAGTCACAAGGGAGAAATCTTAGGAAGAAGTCTTGAGTTCCTTTCGTAGAAAGTAGTTTCAGGATTCAAAGATGATCTGATTTGGAAGGGGGCCTGCTCCTACCTTTATCCTGGAAAGGGGGGCTGGCACGCTACTAAGTCCTGCCCTGTGGGTGGGACTAGGAGGGGGGTGGTTACACCCCTCTCCTTTGCCGGGCTTTTCCCCAGATCAGGGGCTGGAGTGCCCCTGGAACTGGTTCAAGCCGGCCTATGCACAGTGAGCACCGGGGTGCCACTTGCAGTCACCTTCCTCTAGAGCCCTGCCTACCTGGGATACACAAAATCCTGTCTGGAATGGTGCTGGCACCGCCCCTGACAGGAAACCCTTTGTCCAGGCCTCCGTTGCTGGAAGGACTCCCAGCAGCAGGAGGGCAGACTTGTGTCTGTGGTGGCAGCATCCATTTTGTGATGCTGAGGCTTGAGTTAACTTTAACCGGGGTTCACAGTTACATACATGTCGTGTCCCTCTAGAAGGGTGGAATGCTAACCCCGTCGCCAGAATTGGCGAGGGGTTAGTATTCCAATTCGTATGACACCTTACTCGACATGTTTTGATAATGTTATACCAAAGTTAGCATTTGACCGCGAGGTACATAATGCACTTAAGAGTATATGGTATAGCGTTATCATGGAACAGCTATTAGGACTTGGTTCCGCAAGCTGCAAACGGGCTCAGCTCATGCCAGAGCACCATTTCACATTATTCCAAGCACTCTGCCTTCAGGATTGATAAGGCCTGCCATAGGAGTGACTGATAGGAATATATGTGTCCATTTTAGGGTTAGATATAGGAATACTATATCTAAAGCAAAGGGTGTGTACACCACCTTGCCCCAGCTGTCAAGCAGCCAGTTGTGTCTGTTTTAGTTAGTCAGCCCAGGGGTGGCATAATACATGCTGCGGGGAACATCCTTTTCAACGCGGATGTTACCCCGCAGTGCTTTTACGACGCGTCCTTTACAACGCAAGTCGTAACCACGACTTGCGCTGGAGGGCGCTAAAGGATAAAGAATAGTATATTTACTATTCCAACACCTTCCCTACTATCCACGGGGACTGGTGTTAGAATAGTAAATTATACTATTCACTATCCGCGCCAAACAACGCAAGTCGTTGTAACGACTTGCGTTTTTAAAGACTCGTTGTAAAGGCACGCGTTGAAACGGTACGCGTTGTACCGTCATACATCCCATGCTGCAGCCCCTGGGAGACCTCTGGGTACACCTCTGCCCTGGTTACAGGGACACAAGAGAGGGCCGAGTGCCAATTCAGTACCTGGGTACAATTTGGAATAGAGAGAACAGCTAGGCTGTGGGTCTGATTAGCAGGCCCACAGCCAGGGAAAGTCGTAAACCAGTGAAGCAAAAAGCAAAAATCTGGGTGATCATAGGATTGCAGACCCTACTCTCCTACATGACCCCCCCAAACTTTGGGACAATAAGCTAACCTTGACCAGGTGAGTCTTCTTGCTCTAAGTGGAAATACCTGGAGAGCCCATCAGCATTGCCATGATCAGTACCAGGTCTATGCTCCACTGTAAAATCCATCCCCTGTAGGGAAATGGACCACCTAAGTAGTTTGGGGTTTTCACCCTTCATCTGATTTAGCCATAAGAGGGGCTTATGGTCGGTCTGAATCTTGAAGTGAGTGCCAAACAAGTATGACCTCAACTTCTTCAGGGCCCAAACCACAGCAAAGGCCTCCCTCTCAATAGCTGACCAATTTTTCTCTCTGGGGTCAGCCTTCTGCTAATAAAAGCAATGGGCTGGTCGTTACCATCAAAATTCAGCTGAGATAGAACAGCTCCCACACCCAACTCAGAAGCATCTGTTTGGACAATAAATGTTTTGGAGTAGTCTGGACTCTTTAGGATAGGTGCTGTGCACATGGCCTGCTTTAGGTCATCAAATGCTTTCTGACAGCTTGCTGTCCACTGAACTTTCTTTGGCATCTTTTTACTTGTCAGGTCATTAAGTGGAGTCACAATGGACCCATCATTCTTGACAAATTTTCCATAGTAACCAGTCAGGCCCAAGAAAGCTCGAACCTGAGTCTGGGTGGTTGGAGGAGCCCAGTCCTGGATGGCCTGTATCTTGCTCTCCAATGGCTGAACCTGGCCTCCACCTACAAGGTGGCCCAGGTATACAACCTGTGTCTGCCCTATCTGGCACTTAGTGGCCTTGATAGTGAGACCTGCCTTTTGCAGTGCCTCTAACACTTTCCTCAGGTGGACCAGGTGATCCTCCCAGGTGGAACTAAAGACAGCTGTATCATCAAGATATGCTGCACAGAAGTCATCCAACCCAGTGAGAACTTGATTCACCAGCCTTTGGAAGGTGGCAGGTGCATTTTTCAAACCAAAGGGCATTACCACAAATTTGATAATGCCCACCAGGGGTAGAAAATGCTGTCTTGGGCTTGGCCTCCTCAGCTAACCTGATTTGCCAATACCCAGCTGTCAGGTCAAATGTACTTAAGTAGTTGGCAGAAGCCAATCTATCTATAAGTTCATCTGCTCTTGGTATTGGGTGGGCATCAGTCTTAGTGACTGCATTGAGTCCTCTGTAGTCTACGCAAAACCTCATCTCTTTCTTACCACCCTGGGTGTGAGGTTTTGGCCCTAGAACTACTGGGCTAGCCCAAGGGCTATCTGTGGGCTCAATGACTCCCAGCTCCAACATTTTCTGCACTTCTGTCTTGATGCAGTCTCTGACATGAGCAGGCTGTCTGTAGATTTTACTCTTGACAGGCAGACTGTCTCCAGTGTCAACTTCATGGGTACACCAATCAGTTTGACTGGGTGTCAGAGAGAACATATGTCTAAAGGATTGCAGAACCTGTCTACAATCCTGTTGCTGATGTTCAGAGAGGCTGCCACAAAAGACAACACCATCTACTGATCCATCATCAGGATTCTGAGTGAGCAGGTCTGGGAGAGGGTCACTCTCTTCCTCCTGTCCCTCATCTGTGGCCATGAGCAAGCCCATGTCCTTCCTGTCGACATATGCATTGAGCCTGTTTACATGGAGCACCCTGAGGGGGCTCCTGGGAGTTCCAAGGTCCACCAGGTAGGTGACCTCTCCCTTTTGCTCAATGATTGTGTGGGGCCCAGACCATTTGTCTTTGAGTGCTGCTGGGGCCACTGGCTCCAGCACCCACACCTTCTGTCCAGGCTTGTACACAGTCAGGACAGCCTTTTGGTCATGCCAAGCTTTTTGGAGTTCTTGGCTTGCCTCAAGGTTTTTAGATGCCTTTTCCATATACTCAGCCATCCTGGAGCGGAGACCAAGTACATAGTCCACAATGTTTGTTCCAGGCTTTTTGAGAGGTCTCTCCCATCCTTCCTTTACCAAACAAAGGGGTCCTCTTACAGGATGCCCAAACAGAAGCTCAAAAGGGCTGTAGCCAACCCCCTTCTGTGGGACCTCTCTGTAAGCAAACAAGAGGCAGGGTATCAGGACATCCCATCTTCTCCTGAGAGGTTCAGGTAGTCCATGAATCATCCCTTTAAGGGTCCTGTTGAATCTCTAAACAAGCCCATTGCACTGTGGGTGATAGGGTGTGGTGAACTTATAGTTGACACCACATTCCTTCCACATTGCAGTCAGATATCCTGACATGAAGTTTGCACCTCTGTCAGAGACAACCTCCTTAGGGAAGCCCACTCTGGAGAACACTCCAATTAGGGCTCTTGCCACTACAGGTGCTGTAGTGGTCCTAAGGGGAATAGCTTCAGGATACCTGGTGGCATGATGCACTACCACCAGTATAAACTTGTGCCCTGATGCTGTCTGGGGTTCCATTGGACCAACAATGTCAATCCCCACTCTTTCAAAGGGTACCCCCACCACAGGTAGTGGTATGAGGGGGGCCTTTGTTGGGCCACCTGACTTACCACTGGCTTGGCAAGTGACACAGGAGCGACAAAACTCCTTGGTATCTTCATTCATGTGGGGCCAGTGAAAGTGTGTGACAAGCCTGTCCCACGTCTTGTTCTGGCCTAAGTGACCTGCAAGGGGAATTTCATGGGCCGAGGTAAGAAGGAAACCTCTCTGAGACAAGGGGATGACCAGCCTCCTGGTTGCACCAGGCTTGGGGTCTCTTGACTCAGAGTACAGGAGTCCATCATCCCAGTATACCTTGTGGGTACCTGTGGCATTCCCTGCAGCCTCAGCAGCAGCCTGCTGTCTGAGGGGTTCAAGTGAGGGGCAGTCTAACTGTGCCTTCCCCAGGTCTGCTCTGGAGGGTCCCCCTGAGCCCAGAAACTCAACCTGATCAGGTTCAAGCTCTTTAGGCTCAGTTTCCCTCAGTTCCTTGAGATCAGCCTCCTCAGAGACTTGATCCACAACCTGGGGCAAGGGGGAAGGCAATGCCTTAACCCTACTGCTCTTCTTCTTGGGAGGTGTCTGGTCCATTGTTCCAGGATCCAGCACCTGTTCAGTGGGGCATCTTTTGGCCTGTGACCTAGTCACAGCAAGGACATGTGCTGGCAAGCCTAACATTTCCATGTGAGTCCTCTGCTCCACTTCTGACCATAGGGATGTTTCCAAATCATTGCCCAACAGACATTCTACTGGGAGGTCTGAACTAACCACAACCTTCTTTGGGCCACTTACCCCTCCCCAGGAGAAATCAACAATTGCCATACTGTGATTGGTAGTGACATTGCTGGCATTGGTCACCAGGTAATCTGCACCTGGCATGATCTGTCCAGGGAACACAAAGTTAGGTGTCACCATTGTGACACTGGCACAAGTGTCCCTGTAGGCCTGAGCCATCTTTCCATTAATTAAAGGTGTCTGCATGTATTTGCCCAAAGTATTGGGACTTGCATCAGCGGATATATCTACATCCCCTGTACAGACAAGGACAGCCTGAGTGAGTGTGCCAACAAGGTTGTCAGACCCCTCAGTTCCCAAGGTTAACCCAATTATTCCCTTGGGAGGTGCACTACCACTACTGACTGTACTAGGGGGTGCAGTTGCCTTAGGGGCTGTAGTGGTAGGAGTTTGCCCTCCTCTTTTGGTGCACTCACTAAACCAGTGAGACTTACTTTTACAGTATTGGCACCACCTTTTTGACTGACCTTCTTGAGTCTTCTTTTTCTGCTGTGACCCCCACCCTCTTTGGTTTGTTGGGGACCTGTTGAAGACTTCTGGTCATTTTGTTCACTCTTGTTACTACCCTTTTGGTCTGCTTTCTTCTGACCACCCTGGTTCTGAGTCTGGTTCTGCTTGACCCTTGTTCTGACCCATCTGTCTGCCTTCTTTCCCAATTCTTGGGGAGAGGTCAGATCTGAGTCAACAAGGTGCTGATGCAACAACTGGTTCTGACAGTTATTTAAAATCTGCTCTCTCATGATCAGATTGTACAACCCTGTATAATCAGTAACCTTACTGCCCAGCAACCAGCCTTCTAAAGCCTTAGTGGCACAATCCACAAAGTCAGACCAATCCTGAGACTGAGTTTTCTGGGTGTCCCTGAACAGCAACCTGTACTGCTCATTGGTTAGGCCAAACCCATCAACCAGTGTATTTTTCAGGACTTGGTAATTGTTAGCATCCTCAACTCTAGTAGTGAGGAGCATATCTCTACCTTTGCCTTCAAAGGAGAGCCACAGTATAGCTGCCCACTGACTCTGGGGGATGCACTGGACAGTGCAGGCCCTCTCCAGAGCAGCCATCCATTTGTGGATGTCATCCCCTTGTTTAAAGGGGGGCACTATCTTACTCAGGTGTTTAGTATCTAAACTCCTTTCCTTATCTCTAGGGAGATTGCTGCCACCAGTGGGTGCTAACCCACTCATCTGCTGCTCTCTAGCAAAGGCAAGCTTCTCTTTGGCCAGGGCAAGTTCTTCCCTTTCAATCCTTAGATTAGCCTGTTTCATCCTAGCTTCATGTTCTCTTCTCTGAGGGGAAGTAAATCTCCTCTGGGGAGAAATCCTTCTCCTCTGAGAAGAGGCATTAGAGTGCAGAGATCTATTGGAGTCCCTAGAATGAGATCTATCTCTTCTAACTCCAAGGTTAGGCCTTATTAGGGTCAGTACTGGGGGTCCCCCAGATCCTTCCCTAAGTAGGTCTAAGTTGGCCCTAGTAAGTCTGCTGACTAACTCAGACCTGTTGTCTGCCTCATCCCCAGAGAGTTCCTCTTCTTCCTCCTCCTCAACTGCATTTTCTGTGTCAAGGAGGTCTGGATCACCAATGGTACCCTCTAAGGCTGGCATATTCCCATCTATATGAGAAGCTTTCTTAGCATCATATGTCTCTAAGAGACCTATTAGAAAGGGAATGGTGGGGTTAGACCCCTGTTTCAGTTTCCTGGAGGTACACACTTGTCTCATCTCCTGGAAAACTGAGAGCTGCATATCTTGATTTGACCTGTGGAGGGTCATCAACCACTAGGGGAGTCTCTGAAGACTCTCCAAGGTTAGACATGCTTTTCTAGTGAGGTGTAAGTGGTGCACTTACCTACACTATTTGTTTGCCTACTGATCCCTTGCTAAGAGTTGTAGTTTAGGGTGTGCTAAGCCCTAGGAGCTACAACAGCTGGTTCAGTAGAACTCAGAGTATTCTAAGCTAAGTTATATGTACCTTAGTACTCATGTGATCTTTCAAATGATATTCCTAGGATACGTGTGGTAAAACAACAGCAAGCTCAAATCCCAACCGCTGCTCACCAATGTGAGAAGTTGGCCTGATATATAATGTTCACTATTCTAGTGAACACTTTGTATCAGTCCAAACAACCCTTATTGATGTTTGGTTGTAAGTCAACCTGATAGACCAGCTATCCTAGTAGCATGGACACGTGCAGTCTTTAGGCTAAACTCTAGAGGGCGTGTTAAGCCAGCTGTTTTACCATCACATTTACCCCTTGAACACCAAGTGAAAGGACACCACACAAGTTGTTATGAAAAATAAAGTATATTTATTTATAACAAGACTACCCTGGCTCTTTATGAGACAGGGAGCTAAGCACACAACAAAACTCTTAAAGATATACTTAAAGTCGCACAATTTACACAAATGCCCGAGGGGCACGAAAAACCATATACTACAAAAGTGGAATGCGAATTACTAGCAGGTAAGTAACTATTCTCATAGGCTTTAGGATCGCTAGGACTGGACTACTGAACCTTTAGATTACGAGCAGGAGGCCTAGGGACGTCGTGTGCAGAGTGGGAACTCTCACGCGTAAGGCGGGAAAAAGTCTATGGAGGCTAGTAAAAGCAAAGTTAGTGTTCTCGGGCGAACCCGACTAGGTAGAGCTGAAACGACAAAGGATCCTGACACTTAGATAGTTAAGCTATGCTGGAGCACCGAAATGCTTAGGTTACCTAGCCTAGGGGCTGCGGCTGCATAGGTCTGAAAAGACGTCGGGAATCCTCGTTGCAGTCTATGGAGCCTGAAAGAAGAAGTTGCTGGCAGGCGACCAGTGAAGAAGTTCGTGGTGATCCAAGCCTGGATCGATGAAGAAGGAGACCTGTAAGCAGAGGGGACCAAGTTCTGAATCACTAGCCAGTGATTAGGTGGGCACCAGAGTGGCACCGGACGAAGTCACCTCGACCAGGTGAGTGGGCGACGCTGGACTCTGCAGTCTCTCGGACCAGGAGGCGTTGTCGGCGACCAGGATGGAGGTGCGAGCTGTCCCACGGAGGTATCTGCTGTCGACGTTGCTGGACCCAGGATTGGGGCAACAACTCTTGGCAAATGCAAGCCCACGCGGTGGACTCAAGATGGCGTCTGGAGTGGACCAGGAGGGTCCGGGGTGCTCCTCTGTTGGAGGGGAGCAAGGGCCAGTCTGGAGCAACCAGACCAGCGGTGTTGTCGTCGTAGTTCGTCTTCAAAAGGGCCACTAGCCAACGGGCAAGTGACCTGGACAACGCGGTGAGCAGCAAAGAGCAGAAGGGCCCCACGCAGATCTCGTGGATGCAAGGGGGCTGTACTACGGTGCTGGAGCTGCTCAGGGTGGGGGCTTCTCGGACCCCAAAGCACTTAGGCGAGGGTCACTCGGTGGTCGTGCTGGGCAAGCGTCGTGCAGTCTTGAAGATGGCCGGTCCCTCGAGGTCTCGTCACACCCACGAATCTCAGCTAGGCTGATGATGCAGGTAGAGGTCAGAGGTGCCAGGGAAGCCGGTTCTCGTCGAGCTGGGCAGTCTTGATCCGGAGGAGAGACTTACAGCAAACCACGATGCTTGGATGGTGCCTGCGGGTGCAGGGTGACTACTCCTTAGTCACAAGGGAGAAATCTTAGGAAGAAGTCTTGAGTTCCTTTCGTAGAAAGTAGTTTCAGGATTCAAAGATGATCTGATTTGGAAGGGGGCCTGCTCCTACCTTTATCCTGAAAAAGGGGGCTGGCACGCGACTAAGTCCTGCCCTATGGGTGGGACTAGGAGGGGGGTGGTTACACCCCTCTCCTTTGCCGGGCTTTTCCCCAGATCAGGGGCTGGAGTGCCCCTGGAACTGGTTCAAGCCGGCCTATGCACAGTGAGCACCGGGGTGCCACTTGCAGTCACCTTCCTCTAGAGCCCTGCCTACCTGGGATACGCAAAATCCTGTCTGGGATGGTGCTGGCACCGCCCCTGACAGGAAACCCTTTGTCCAGGCCTCCATTGCTGGAAGGACTCCCAGCAGCAGGAGGGCAGACTTGTGTCTGTGGTGGCAGCATCGATTTTGTGATGCTGAGGCTTGAGTTAACTTTAACCGGGGTTCACAGTTACATACATGTCGTGTCCCTCAAGAAGGGTGGAATGCTAACCCCGTCGCCAGAATTGGCGAGGGGTTAGTATTCCAATTCGTATGACACCTTACTCGACATGTTTTGATAATGTTATACCAAAGTTAGCATTTGACCGCGAGGTACATAATGCACTTAAGAGTATATGGTATAGCGTTATCATGGAACAGCTATTAGGACTTGGTTCCGCAAGCTGCAAACGGGCTCAGATCATGCCAGAGCACCATTTCACATTATTCCAAGCACTCTGCCTTCAAGATTGATAAGGCCTGCCATAGGAGTGACTGATAGGAATATATGTGTCCATTTTAGGGTTAGATATAGGAATACTATATCTAAAGCAAAGGGTGTGTACACCACCTTGCCCCAGCTGTCAAGCAGCTAGTTGTGTCTGTTTTAGTTAGTCAGCCCAGGGGTGGCATAATACATGCTGCAGCCCCTGGGAGACCTCTGGGTACACCTCTGCCCTGGTTACAGGGACACAAGAGAGGGCCCAGTGCCAATTCAGTACCTGGGTACAATTTGGAATAGAGAGAACAGCTAGGCTGTGGGTCTGATTAGCAGGCCCACAGCCAGGGAAAGTCGTAAACCAGTGAAGCAAAAAGCAAAAATCTGGGTGATCATAGGATTGCAGACCCTACTCTCCTACATGACCCCCCCAAACTTTGGGACAATAAGCTAACCTTGACCAGGTGAGTCTTCTTGC
The DNA here is from genome assembly GCF_964261635.1 of Lissotriton helveticus. Taxonomy (NCBI): domain Eukaryota; kingdom Metazoa; phylum Chordata; class Amphibia; order Caudata; family Salamandridae; genus Lissotriton; species Lissotriton helveticus. The sequence goes on along the minus strand of NC_136068.1, from coordinate 1,757,564,208 downwards.
TCTAAGTGGAAATACCTGGAGAGCCCATCAGCATTGCCATGATCAGTACCAGGTCTATGCTCCACTGTAAAATCCATCCCCTGTAGGGAAATGGACCACCTAATTAGTTTGGGGTTTTCACCCTTCATCTGATTTAGCCATAAGAGGGGCTTATGGTCGGTCTGAATCTTGAAGTGAGTGCCAAACAAGTATGACCTCAACTTCTTCAGGGCCCAAACCACAGCAAAGGCCTCCCTCTCAATAGCTGACCAATTTTTCTCTCTGGGGGTCAGCCTTCTGCTAATAAAAGCAATGGGCTGGTCGTTACCATCAAAATTCAGCTGAGATAGAACAGCTCCCACACCCAACTCAGAAGCATCTGTTTGGACAATAAATGTTTTGGAGTAGTCTGGACTCTTTAGGATAGGTGCTGTGCACATGGCCTGCTTTAGGTCATCAAATGCTTTCTGACAGCTTGCTGTCCACTGAACTTTCTTTGGCATCTTTTACTTGTCAGGTCATTAAGTGGAGTCACAATGGACCCATAATTCTTGACAAATTTTCCATAGTAACCAGTCAGGCCCAAGAAAGCTCGAACCTGAGTCTGGGTGGTTGGAGGAGCCCAGTCCTGGATGGCCTGTATCTTGCTCTCCAATGGCCTCCACCTACAAGGTGGCCCAGGTATACAACCTGTGTCTGCCCTATCTGGCACTTAGTGGCCTTGATAGTGAGACCTGCCTTTTGCAGTGCCTCTAACACTTTCCTCAGGTAGACCAGGTGATCCTCCCAGGTGGAACTAAAGACAGCTATATCATCAAGATATGCTGCACAGAAGTCATCCAACCCAGTGAGAACTTGATTCACCAGCCTTTGGAAGGTGGCAGGTGCATTTTTCAAACCAAAGGGCATTACCACAAATTTGATAATGCCCACCAGGGGTAGAAAATGCTGTCTTGGGCTTGGCCTCCTCAGCTAACCTGATTTGCCAATACCCAGCTGTCAGGTCAAATGTACTTAAGTAGTTGGCAGAAGCCAATCTATCTATAAGTTCATCTGCTCTTGGTATTGGGTGGGCATCAGTCTTAGTGACTGCATTGAGTCCTCTGTAGTCTACGCAAAACCTCATCTCTTTCTTACCACCCTGGGTGTGAGGTTTTGGCCCTAGAACTACTGGGCTAGCCCAAGGGCTATCTGAGGGCTCAATGACTCCCAGCTCCAACATTTTCTGCACTTCTGTCTTGATGCAGTCTCTGACATGAGCAGGCTGTCTGTAGATTTTACTCTTGACAGGCAGACTGTCTCCAGTGTCAACTTCATGGGTACACCAATCAGTTTGACTGGGTGTCAGAGAGAACATATGTCTAAAGGATTGCAGAACCTGTCTACAATCCTGTTGCTGATGTTCAGAGAGGCTGCCACAAAAGACAACACCATCTACTGATCCATCATCAGGATTCTGAGTGAGCAGGTCTGGGAGAGGGTCACTCTCTTCCTCCTGTCCCTCATCTGTGGCCATGAGCAAGCCCATGTCCTTCCTGTCGACATATGCATTGAGCCTGTTTACATGGAGCACCCTGAGGGGGCTCCTGGGAGTACCAAGGTCCACCAGGTAGGTGACCTCTCCCTTTTGCTCAATGATTGTGTGGGGCCCAGACCATTTGTCTTTGAGTGCTGCTGGGGCCACTGGCTCCAGCACCCACACCTTCTGTCCAGGCTTGTACACAGTCAGGACAGCCTTTTGGTCATGCCAAGCTTTTTGGAGTTCTTGGCTTGCCTCAAGGTTTTTAGATGCCTTTTCCATATACTCAGCCATCCTGGAGCGGAGACCAAGTACATAGTCCACAATGTTTGTTCCAGGCTTTTTGAGAGGTCTCTCCCATCCTTCCTTTACCAAACAAAGGGGTCCTCTTACAGGATGCCCAAACAGAAGCTCAAAAGGGCTGTAGCCAACCCCCTTCTGTGGGACCTCTCTGTAAGCAAACAAGAGGCAGGGTATCAGGACATCCCATCTTCTCCTGAGAGGTTCAGGTAGTCCATGAATCATCCCTTTAAGGGTCCTGTTGAATCTCTAAACAAGCCCATTGCACTGTGGGTGATAGGGTGTGGTGAACTTATAGTTGACACCACATTCCTTCCACATTGCAGTCAGATATCCTGACATGAAGTTTGCACCTCTGTCAGAGACAACCTCCTTAGGGAAGCCCACTCTGGAGAACACTCCAATTAGGGCTCTTGCCACTACAGGTGCTGTAGTGGTACTAAGGGGAATAGCTTCAGGATACCTGGTGGCATGATGCACTACCACCAGTATAAACTTGTGCCCTGATGCTGTCTGGGGTTCCATTGGACCAACAATGTCAATCCCCACTCTTTCAAAGGGTACCCCCACCACAGGTAGTGGTATGAGGGGGGCCTTTGTTGGGCCACCTGACTTACCACTGGCTTGGCAAGTGACACAGGAGCGACAAAACTCCTTGGTATCTTCATTCATGTGGGGCCAGTGAAAGTGTGTGACAAGCCTGTCCCACGTCTTGTTCTGGCCTAAGTGACCTGCAAGGGGAATTTCATGGGCCGAGGTAAGAAGGAAACCTCTCTGAGACAAGGGGATGACCAGCCTCCTGGTTGCACCAGGCTTGGGGTCTCTTGACTCAGAGTACAGGAGTCCATCATCCCAGTATACCTTGTGGGTACCTGTGGCATTCCCTGCAGCCTCAGCAGCAGCCTGCTGTCTGAGGGGTTCAAGTGAGGGGCAGTCTAACTGTGCCTTCCCCAGGTCTGCTCTGGAGGGTCCCCCTGAGCCCAGAAACTCAACCTGATCAGGTTCAAGCTCTTTAGGCTCAGTTTCCCTCAGTTCCTTGAGATCAGCCTCCTCAGAGACTTGATCCACAACCTGGGGCAAGGGGGAAGGCAATGCCTTAACCCTACTGCTCTTCTTCTTGGGAGGTGTCTGGTCCATTGTTCCAGGATCCAGCACCTGTTCAGTGGGGCATCTTTTGGCCTGTGACCTAGTCACAGCAAGGACATGTGCTGGCAAGCCTAACATTTCCATGTGAGTCCTCTGCTCCACTTCTGACCATAGGGATGTTTCCAAATCATTGCCCAACAGACATTCTACTGGGAGGTCTGAACTAACCACAACCTTCTTTGGGCCACTTACCCCTCCCCAGGAGAAATCAACAATTGCCATACTGTGATTGGTAGTGACATTGCTGGCATTGGTCACCAGGTAATCTGCACCTGACATGATCTGTCCAGGGAACACAAAGTTAGGTGTCACCATTGTGACACTGGCACAAGTGTCCCTGTAGGCCTGAGCCATCTTTCCATTAATTAAAGGTGTCTGCCTGTATTTGCCCAAAGTATTGGGACTTGCATCAGCGGATATATCTACATCCCCTGTACAGACAAGGACAGCCTGAGTGAGTGTGCCAACTAAGTTGTCAGACCCCTCAGTTCCCAAGGTTAACCCAACTATTCCCTTGGGAGGTGCACTACCACTACTGACTGTACTAGGCGGTGCAGTTGCCTTAGGGGCTGTAGTGGTAGGAGTTTGCCCTCCTCTTTTGGTGCACTCACTAAACCAGTGAGACTTACTTTTACAGTATTGGCACCACCTTTTTGACTGGCCTTCTTGAGTCTTCTTTTTCTGCTGTGAAGCCTGACCCCCACCCTCTTTGGTTTGTTGGGGACCTGTTGAAGACTTCTGGTCATTTTGTTCACTCTTGTTACTACCCTTTTGGTCTGCTTTCTTCTGACCACCCTGGTTCTGAGTCTGGTTCTGCTTGACCCTTGTTCTGACCCATCTGTCTGCCTTCTTTCCCAATTCTTGGGGAGAGGTCAGCTCTGAGTCAACAAGTTGCTGATGCAACAACTGGTTCTGACAGTTATTTAAAATCTGCTCTCTCATGATCAGATTGTACAACCCTGTATAATCAGTAACCTTACTGCCCAGCAACCAGCCTTCTAAAGCCTTAGTGGCACAATCCACAAAGTCAGACCAATCCTGAGACTGAGTTTTCTGGGTGTCCCTGAACAGCAACCTGTACTGCTCATTGGTTAGGCCAAACCCATCAACCAGTGTATATTTCAGGACTTGGTAATTGTTAGCATCCTCAACTCTAGTAGTGAGGAGCTTATCTCTACCTTTGCCTTCAAAGGAGAGCCACAGTATAGCTGCCCACTGACTCTGGGGGATGCACTGGACAGTGCAGGCCCTCTCCAGAGCAGCCATCCATTTGTGGATGTCATCCCCTTGTTTAAAGGGGGGCACTATCTTACTCAGGTGTTTAGTATCTAAACTCCTTTCCTTATCTCTAGGGAGATTGCTGCCACCAGTGGGTGCTAACCCACTCATCTGCTGCTCTCTAGCAAAGGCAAGCTTCTCTTTGGCCAGGGCAAGTTCTTCCCTTTCAATCCTTAGATTAGCCTGTTTCATCCTAGCTTCATGTTCTCTTCTCTGAGGGGAAGTAAATCTCCTCTGGGGAGAAATCCTTCTCCTCTGAGAAGAGGCATTAGAGTGCAGAGATCTATTGGAGTCCCTAGAATGAGATCTATCTCTTCTAACTCCAAGGTTAGGCCTTATTAGGGTCAGTACTGGGGGTCCCCCAGATCCTTCCCTAAGTAGGTCTAAGTTGGCCCTAGTAAGTCTGCTGACTAACTCAGACCTGTTGTCTGCCTCATCCCCAGAGAGTTCCTCTTCTTCCTCCTCCTCAACTGCATTTTCTGTGTCAAGGAGGTCTGGATCACCAATGGTACCCTCTAAGGCTGGCATATTCCCATCTATATGAGAAGCTTTCTTAGCATCATATGTCTCTAAGAGACCTATTAGAAAGGGAATGGTGGGGTTAGACCCCTGTTTCAGTTTCCTGGAGGTACACACTTGTCTCATCTCCTGGAAACTGAGAGCTGCATATCTTGATTTGACCTGTGGAGGGTCATCAACCACTAGGGGAGTCTCTGAAGACTCTCCATGGTTAGACATGCTTTTCTAGTGAGGTGTAAGTGGTGCACTTACCTACACTATTTGTTTGCCTACTGATCCCTTGCTAAGAGTTGTAGTTTAGGGTGTGCTGAGCCCTAGGAGCTACAACAGCTGGTTCAGTAGAACTCAGAGTATTCTAAGCTAAGTTATATGTACCTTAGTACTCATGTGATCTTTCAAATGATATTCCTAGGATACGTGTGGTAAAACAACAGCAAGCTCAAATCCCAACCGCTGCTCACCAATGTGAGAAGTTGGCCTGATATATAATGTTCACTTTTCTAGTGAACACTTTGTATCAGTCCAAACAACCCTTATTGATGTTTGGTTGTAAGTCAACCTGATAGACCAGCTATCCTAGTAGCATGGACACGTGCAGTCTTTAGGCTAAACTCTAGAGGGCGTGTTAAGCCAGCTGTTTTACCATCACATTTACCCCTTGAACACCAAGTGAAAGGACACAACACAAGTTGTTATGAAAAATAAAGTATATTTATTTATAACAAGACTACCCTGGCTCTTTATGAGACAGGGAGCTAAGCACACAACAAAACTCTTAAAGATATACTTAAAGTCGCACAATTTACACAAATGCCCGAGGGGCACGAAAAACCATATACTACAAAAGTGGAATGCGAATTACTAGCAGGTAAGTAACTATTCTCATAGGCTTTAGGATCGCTAGGACTGGACTACTGAACCTTTAGATTACGAGCAGGAGGCCTAGGGACGTTGTGTGCAGAGTGGGAACTCTCACGCGTAAGGCGGGAAAAAGTCTATGGAGACTAGTAAAAGCAAAGTTAGTGTTCTCGGGCGAACCCGACTAGGTAGAGCTGAAACGACAAAGGATCCTGACACTTAGATAGTTAAGCTATGCTGGAGCACCGAAATGCTTAGGTTACCTAGCCCAGGGGCTGCGGCTGCATAGGTCTGAAAAGACGTCGGGAATCCTCGTTGCAGTCTATGGAGCCTGAAAGAAGAAGTTGCTGGCAGGCGACCAGTGAAGAAGTTCGTGGTGATCCAAACCTGGATCGATGAAGAAGGAGACCTGTAAGCAGAGGGGACCAAGTTCTGAATCACTAGCCAGTGATTAGGTGGGCACCAGAGTGGCACCGGACGAAGTCACCTCGACCAGGTGAGTGGGCGACGCTGGACTCTGCAGTCTCTCGGACCAGGAGGCGTTGTCGGCGACCAGGATGGAGGTGCGAGCTTTCCCACGGAGGTATCTGCTGTCGACGTTGCTGGACCCAGGATTGGGGCAACAACTCTTGGCAAATGCAAGCCCACGCGGTGGACTCAAGATGGCATCTGGAGTGGACCAGGAGGGTCCGGGGTGCTCCTCTGTTGGAGGGGAGCAAGGGCCAGTCTGTAGCAACCAGACCAGCGGTGTTGTCGTCGTAGTTCGTCGTCAAAGGGCCACTAGCCAACGGGCAAGTGACCTGGACAACGCGGTGAGCAGCAAAGAGCAGAAGGGCCCCACGCAGATCTCGTGGATGCAAGGGGGCTGTACTTCAGTGCTGGAGCTGCTCAGGGTTGGGGCTTCTCGGACCCCAAAGCACTTAGGCGAGGGTCACTCGGTGGTCGTGCTGGGCAAGCGTCGTGCAGTCTTGAAGATGGCCGGTCCCTCGAGGTCTCATCACACCCACGAATCTCAGCTAGGCTGATGATGCAGGTAGAGGTCAGAGGTGCCAGGGAAGCCGGTTCTCGTCGAGCTGGGCAGTCTTGATCCGGAGGAGAGACTTACAGCAAACCACGATGCTTGGATGGTGCCTGCGGGTGCAGGGTGACTACTCCTTAGTCACAAGGGAGAAATCTTAGGAAGAAGTCTTGAGTTCCTTTCGTAGAAAGTAGTTTCAGGATTCAAAGATGATCTGATTTGGAAGGGGGCCTGCTCCTACCTTTATCCTGGAAAAGGGGGCTGGCACGCGACTAAGTCCTGCCCTATGGGTGGGACTAGGAGGGGGGTGGTTACACCCCTCTCCTTTGCCGGGCTTTTCCCCAGATCAGGGGCTGGAGTGCCCCTGGAACTGGTTCAAGCCGGCCTATGCACAGTGAGCACCGGGGTGCCACTTGCAGTCACCTTCCTCTAGAGCCCTGCCTACCTGGGATATGCAAAATCCTGTCTGGGATGGTGCTGGCACCGCCCCTGACAGGAAACCCTTTGTCCAGGCCTCCGTTGCTGGAAGGACTCCCAGCAGCAGGAGAGCAGACTTGTGTCTGTGGTGGCAGCATCCATTTTGTGATGCTGAGGCTTGAGTTAACTTTAACCGGGGTTCACAGTTACATACATGTCGTGTCCCTCTAGAAGGGTGGAATGCTAACCCCGTCGCCAGAATTGGCGAGGGGTTAGTATTCCAATTCGTATGACACCTTACTCGACATGTTTTGATAATGTTATACCAAAGTTAGCATTTGACCGCGAGGTACATGATGCACTTAAGAGTATATGGTATAGCGTTATCATGGAACAGCTATTAGGACTTGGTTCCGCAAGCTGCAAACGGGCTCAGCTCATGCCAGAGCACCATTTCACATTATTCCAAGCACTCTGCCTTCAGGATTGATAAGGCCTGCCATAGGAGTGACTGATAGGAATATATGTGTCCATTTTAGGGTTAGATATAGGAATACTATATCTAAAGCAAAGGGTGTGTACACCACCTTGTCCCAGCTGTTAAGCAGCCAGTTGTGTCTGTTTTAGTTAGTCAGCCCAGGGGTGGCATAATACATGCTGCAGCCCCTGGGAGACCTCTGGGTACACCTCTGCCCTGGTTACAGGGACACAAGAGAGGGCCCAGTGCCAATTCAGTACCTGGGTACAATTTGGAATAGAGAGAACAGCTAGGCTGTGGGTCTGATTAGCAGGCCCACAGCCAGGGAAAGTCGTAAACCAGTGAAGCAAAAAGCAGAAATCTGGGTGATCATAGGATTGCAGACCCTACTCTCCTACACTACCCCCCACACTGTGTGCCGAACCTAACCTTTCCACCTTTCGCAAGCTTCTGAAAACATGGTTGTTCCCACAACCTCCTCCTTTCCTCCCCTACCTCTCTCACCAGCGCTGGGACACTTACGGGTAGCCATGCGCTTTATCAATCCCATTTTCATTTCAGTTGAAGCAAATTTGGAATACAATTCTGCCTTCACATCACCTTTGTTTTAAGGAACAGGAGCATCCTTAATGACCTCTATTAACTCTCTCTTAGGGTTTATACCTTCCCCACTGACATCATGACCTAGGTACATTATACTGCATCTTGCAAATGTATATTTAGAGTATTCTACAGTAAGGCCTTTGTTTTCCAAAATATCTGACACCTGTGATATTTCCATCATGCTCTTCCTTCGTCGTCCCTATAATCAATATGTCATCCTAGAAAAACATCAAGTCTTCTGCATATTTTAAACAATTTAAACATCACAATTAGAAACATAGCAGCAGCGGATATCAAATCAAAAGGTACCCTGATGAACCTAAAACAGATGAACGTTGTGCAAAGGTAGTAAGGCTCCTAATTTCAGGATGTAAAAGTACCTGATGGTATGCCGCAGTGAAATCTATAGTCGTAAACCATACAATCCCTGTGGACAAAAGGCCTATTTTGTGAAGTGGCAATTGATCACCCATTCCATCCAAATCTACACACAGACTCAATTTGATATTTGTACTTCTCACACCAACTTTTGAGCAACCTATTACGAAGATTCTACAGTTTTATAATACCTGCAGACTGTAATATTTCAAGTTCTTTTTGGACTTCATCTCTTATGGTCATTAGAATGTTTCTTGACTTATGTACACATGGTATTGCATCTGGTTTAAAATCAATTTTATGGTGGAAACTCCCCATTTTTCCAATCTTCTCTGAAAAAGGCTAATATTTCAATATAGCAGGACACAAAACCTCTTCAGACTACACCGATAATACTGGTTCAGGGTTATTCGGGTCCAGCAGCATACCCAATTCCCCCTGATGTTTCCAACACATAACTGAGGGTCCAGAAAGAGGAACATACAGTTTGTACTCTGCCTTCCTACCTTTGAACTTCTATTCTATTCACTGAGATTAATATAGTGCATTGCTATCCAATGGGCCTCCAAGTACTGAAGATCAATTTCTTATAATACACCATCTCAACATCCTCACCCATTAAATCTTTTGCAGAAATATCTGGAGGAAATCATTCTTACCTCGAAATGTGGCACAAAAGACTTCTGCCACACATCATTATTAACAATTGTATGGGTGATCCTGAGCCCACAGTATTTTAATATCTACTCCTCCTATGGTCATGTAAATGTATACTTGTAAAGCGCACTGTTACTCTATCTCAGAGTGTCCTGGCACTGTATACCGCTGGGGAACCCGTCCTGGCTTTCCCACAGAGATGGTCCCTCCTGGGTACCCCCAAGGTGAAGCCAGGCATCCCTCGCGCTGATAGGGCCGTTGTGGAGATTAAGCACCCATGGTTAGCTTAGGCACCTAGGCGAGAATTATCAAGTCCGTGGACATAGACCCAAGACCCTGCCGCGACGGGAATTGAATCCTGGTCCCGGGCCGACCTCTGCTTCAGGGTCTGCCGCTTCTAACCAGTGAGCCACACTTCTCCACATCTGGCACATATGTTTTTTCATAGCAGTAACAACATATGATACTTAATCATCGTTAGAATTGGGGGTCTCTAGTTGGCACAGGTAGGTACTTGTGACAAATAGGGACCATCTCCTCTAGTCAGGATAAGGGGTAGCGTTGCAAGTTAATCATTTGTGACCCCTTACAGTAACCCAGTGACAAGACTACAAATAGACACCACACAAGGCTTTATATAACAAATAAGTATATTTTATATAGAGTTACCACAAGATCAATAAATGACAAAAAGAATTCACAGTACTATTAGATTTCAAGAGTTCTTGTAAAAAAGCTTAAATCAAGGTTCTGTGCGATTCGGTAGCCTGGTCCGGATACAGCTCTGTTGAAAATAACACAGAGTCTAGCAAATCCAGCGGACAGCGTCGGTACGGACCCACTCAAATGTCGACAGACTCAGTCACAGTACCTTTTACTTGAGGCGGCCGGCACGGATGTGCGAGCCGGTTCCGGGGTTCGTCGCGGTGCAGAAAGGAAGTGTTGCAGGACGCGTTGTCCCTCAATGCGGTGCAGGCAGCGGCCCGTTGACTGAGTCGGTAGATCCAAGGCTTACGTTGCAGGGCGAGAAGGTGCTTCGATGCGGTGCTTTCAGCTTTCGGTGCGGCGACAGAGCCGGAGTTCGGGAGCTAGCGTCGATCAGTCCAGACAGCGTTGCGAGTCGGGCGTTGCGTCATGAAGCGTGCGAGGCGGTGCCCAACTCCGGTGCGGCCACAGGACTCAGAGTCAGCAGCAGGGACCACTTTGGTCAGACCAGTGCGAGTCGGTGTAGCGAGGCGTTGCACGTTGCGGTGTCCACCAGTCGCGGTGCAGGCTATGGCTCGGTGAGGGCGTCAGGACGGAGTTGGTGAGCTCAGAGCTTGCGTTGTTTGAGGCGGACGTTGCTTGATTCGGTGCCTAGAGGACACCGGGCCGTTCGTGAGGGCCTGGGACTTCGGTCAGGGGGCAAGCTCTCTTCCAAGCCCTTTGAGATCTTTTGCACAAGTTGAAAGTAAAGTCCACAAAGTTCTTTCTCCTTTCTTTGGCAGTCAGGCAACCACTGCAGGCCAATCCCCCAAGCAGCACTTCAGCTTGGGAATAGTCTCTCCTCAGTTTTTTCAGGTTCCTTCTCCGTCCTCAGCAGAGGTTTTGTCTTGTAGGTCCAGAAGTGATCTAACTTCATGGGATCAGGGTCTCAATATTTATACCCCAAAATCCTTTGTTCTCTGAGGGCAGAGGGACCTGTGCCCAGTCCAAACCAGTTCTGAAGCACTCTGTTTACCAGACTTCTACTTTCCTTTCACAGTCCAGGGCAGCACCATCAGACGCCCCACAGGAGGTGGAGCCAGCATTGTGGAAGGCAAGTACAGTCCTGGAGCACTTTGTTGACAGTCTTCCTTCTCTTCTTTCAGTGTGCAGGGCACAGACATCGGACACACCACAGGGGGTGGAGCCGGCATTGTAGAGGGAAGGCCCAGCCCTATTCAGGCCCCAGGTGCAACTCCTTCCTCCCATCTAGATGCAGGTCTCTCTATTCACCACTGGGCTGCCCCAGCCTGTCTCTTGGAATCCCCCAGCCCTGTCACTCACTAAACCAGACAAAGGAATACACAACCTCGCAGAGGCAGGCTTTGGACAGTTAGGCAAGCAAATACCTACTTTCGAAAAGTGGTATTTGCAAACCCAGAATGTTAAAACCCACTTTACTAAAATATGTATTTTATCATTCTGAGTCTAGGCATACTAAACTCGAATTTGAACCATGTTCTCTGAGTCAGTTAGGATTATAAAAATGTAATGATTCTAACAGCCCATTCTGGCCTATGGAGAACAGGTAGCCTTGCAATAGTGAAGCACGAAAATGGCTGTAATTCACTATTAGGACATGCCACACACATCAGGGCTTGTCCTACCTTATACTCACAATGCACCCTGCCCGTGGGCCTACTATAGGGGTGTCTGATATGAAGAAAAGGGAAGGTTTAGGGACTGGCAAGTGGGTGCACTTGCCCAGTCAGCATTACAGTACCAGACTGCACGCAGGCTCTGCAATGGCAGACCTTAGACACATTTTACAAGGCCGCTTCTGTGGGTGGCACAACCAGTGCTGCATGCCCACTAGCAGCATTTGGATTTACACGCCCTGGCACACTCAGTGCACTGTACTAGGGTCTGACAAGTAAACCAAATAGTCAATCATGGAATCACCAATTAATACATCAATTTAGAATAGGGAGAGCATATGCACTTTAGCAGTGATCAGCAGTGGTAATATGCCCAAAGTCAATAAATAGCCAGCAACAGGTCAGAGAAAATATAGGAGGAAGGCAAAAAGTTCAGGGATGACTCTGCAAAAAGGACCAAGTCCAACAATCATCCACACTCAAACCACAACATTTGGCATTGGATTCCTCCGAATACTCATATTCCGAGGAAGACTTTTCCTGTAAAATCTTAACCACTTTATCTTTCCTTCTCCTGCAAACTTTGTAAAAATGTCCAATTACACCACACTCAGAACACTTTTGCTTCCTTGCTGGACATTTGTTTAGCTAATTGCTCATCATTTCCACACCTATAACAACTGCCACTGAATTTATTATGATTAAGGCTCCCATTTTTCCCTTTTTACTGATTTTATAGATAAGCCCAGACAGAAAACAATGTATTTCCTATCTGTATTTATTTTTAAAAGTGGAAAAAACCCGAAAATTGTGTTTCTTGTGAGTGACTCACCCTGCTGTCCTTCATGAATTCTAGGCCAATGGCTGAGCAGATAGACAGCATAGGGAGTTAAAAAACAGAATGTGATTACCTTAACTACAGGTATATGGTAACATATATTTGTATATTATGCAACTATTCACCTGTGGGTGTAGTGTTTTATTATATGTGGCTACCTGACTGTCTAAAACATGACAGGCATCCAAGTATAAGTGCAGGTTTATCAGTTGAGTGAATGTGGAAATATAATATTTTACAACTCCATTTATTTTCGAAACTCAAAATAAATATGGATAAATACCAATAAGATGGGCAAAAAATAAATATGTGTAAATACAGTCGGAAATCATAAAAAAATAAATACTATAAAACTGGGTGTCCTAATTATAATCTGACTTTCTCTTCATTAATTTGCCATTAAATGCATTCTGAGATTTCTTGGATGCAACTGTAAGTTGTTTATTTTGTGTGTATTGAATGGGTTTTATCCCAGCAATCGTTTCTTGGTCTTTTTCTTTCTGTTCTGTGAAAACAGCTATCGCACTTCTTCCACTCAGTTCTGCTCTCTTCACGACATCAATAATATCCTGTAAGTCTGAGTCTCCTTCGCCCAAAGATTTTTCCATAGACATTTATCAGATAAATGACTGAATGTACAAATCAGGGCAAGATTTTTCAAAGCCACAACATCATTTTCTATGGATTCGGTCTTAGCTGGTTTCCTGTGGAAAGATTTGTACCTGTCTAGATAGAGCAAAGTACGAGTCTAAATCTTGTTGAAATACGTTGCCCTGATCAGGTAACCATTGTTTTTTCTCAATACGATTGTGTATTTTCAGTCCACCAGTCCCCAGGCAATGTAAACTTATTTTTTCTTCCATTCTGGAATGAGTTCTTCCTCATCAAATGAGAAATGTAATTTGCAAACTATTCCTTCTACTCTTCCCACGTCATTGATTTGAGGATAAACACATTGCCAGTAGCCAGAAGTTATCTAAGTACACACTCATGTCAGTGCTCATCCACAAATAATGGATATAAATTCAAAATCGTCATAATAAAACAAGAAAGCACCTCATACAGCAAGGGAAAATAATGACTGCTACTAGTCTTTTACGCTCGGTGTATCAGAATGCGTAGTGTGTGTGCTCTTATTGTAGAAACACAGAAAAAGCGTTGGATATGGCAGCAAGCAACACCCAGCAAATAGTATGTTGCTAGTGTTGTTAGCAGCAATGCGATTAGCAGTCATTACAAATATGGCGGAAAGAGGAACGCCGTGTTCGAAGCGTAATGTGCATATCACCTGTCTACTTATTGACGTGGGCAAAGCAAGAATGCGCTTACCAATTTTGCGTGAATGGATTCTGCGAATAAAATTGCGAATTCGCAAGCTGCGTCCCAATATTTGTGAAAATCGCTAATACCGTCACGCAAAATGCGAATTCGCAATTTGCTATGTAGGTAAAAATCGCAAATAGCGATTCAATGAAATTCGCAATTTTGAACTTCTCTAATACCACCAACTCAGACCAGGTGGTAATCAGGTGCAACCTATTTAAACAGGCCCATAATGCAAAGGTGGTTTCTCACAATGGCTGGGCTTTATGTAATAGCCAGGAAGCTGCGTATCCGAGAGGCTGAAGAGAGAAGGAGACGCCAGGAGAGGATCTACAGGACACCCATCACCCTCTTCCAACGCACTGAGGAGGACATCCATGTGCACTACAGGCTGCATCCAGAAAGTATCCTGGAGCTGATAGAGGAGCTGACACCCATGCTGGAGCACCCCACATACAGGGCCCACACCATTCTCACACACATACAGGTATTGTGCTCACTGAATCTCCTAGTCTCAGGGAGTTTTCAGGGGGGTAATACCCGCTGTAGGAGCCGTGTCCCAGAGTGCACTTTCACACTTTTTCCACGCTTTCCTCAATGCTATGATGCAGAGGATGCATCACCACATCAAATTCCCAGACACACAGCAGGAACTGGACCAACCAAATCAAGATTATTACCAAATTGCTCAATTCCCCCACGTGATTGGCTGCGTAGACGGAACACAAGTCACACTGTCCCCCCACCACACAATGAGTATGTTTTTAGAAACAAAAAATTATACAATTTTTTAAACATCCAGGTAGTCTGCAATGCCAAACATGTAATCACAGATATAGTAGCAAAATTTCCAGGAAGCACTCATGATTCCTTCATTTTTAGACACTGTGGTTTACATCGCAGACTCACAAATGGCGAGTTCGGAGAGGGATACCTGCTAGGTAATTGTATGGCGCACACAAACAGTAGTATGAAATGTCTGAACTTGCAGTATCTCACTAAACATCAATATACTTTATCCCTGCAGGAGACAGTGCATATGCTGTGCAGGACTACATCCTCACGCCCTACCTCAATCCAACCACAGCTGCTGAGCAGAGGTACAACACTGCCCACAGAGCCACAAGAGCCACCATTGAGAGGACCTTTGGAATCCTCAAAAGCCATTTCCGGTGCCTCCATAAGAGTGGAGGTACCCTACAGTACAGCCCGGAGACGTGTTGCAAGATGGTGGTGGCCTGCGCAATGCTACACAACATCGCTACCAAAAAGGGCACCCCAGTGGATCTGACACATTCAGACACATCAGATGAGGAGGATCCAGCTCCCCAATGCTGACGTGCAGGTGGAGCCGGGGCAGCTGCTGGACGCCTGAGACGTGATGACATCACACAGAACTACTTCTAGGTGAGAAAATAGACCACAATGACCAATGTTGATGAAAAGAAAATAGGTTTATTCCCTTAACTGCAGGATGTGAAAAGTCACACAGTGTGACTGTAACTTTGTTGTCAGCACATGTTATTGTCCTCACAGTGCCATCATGTTAGTGAGTTAGGTAGTCCTCATGGCATGTGTTGCCTCACAAAATGCCATTGATGCATGCCACCCCTCCACCTCCGTCGTGCATGCCCTGATGCACGTCCTTCAGCCTGTGCACTTGCCTCGCTGTTGTCATCCACAGCTCTGCCCTGACGCCCACTCCTACGCCTTTCAGCAGGAATAGGTGGAGTCGGTGTGCTGCTGCTGGATTGTCCATCTGTGTCTAGGCTCCCTGGCGTAACAATTACCCCAGTGACAACAGCCCGCAGTTGGTCTAGTGCATGTGTCAACTGCAACAGGCCCCTGGCAACGTCCTGGCAGCAGTGTGCCATCTCATGTTGCATGCTTATTGTTCTCCGTGCTAGCTTGGTTATTGCTGTGGATTGCCGGCTGACAGCCCTTGTGAACTGGTCCAGGCGGGTGTGTAGCCGATGTTGTTCCCTGCGCCGGGCCTGCCTATCCCTTCTGTTTTCCCTCAAATTTGCCTCTGAAGCTTGTGCAATTGCTGTCACCCCAAGTCTCAGCTCCGACATGTGGCGGTTGTGTTGTGCTAGCTGGCGCTGGATTGACATGATCCCTTGACTTTGCAGGTGCTGCACACGCAACATGTTACCCTCCAGCCCTGCGAAGACGGAGTCTGTACCTGAGGAGGCATTGCTGGTGTTTGCCCGTGCCCTCTGTCTTCCACCACTGCCAGTTGTGTTTGGTGCGCAGGATTGGGTTGTGCCCTGCCTTGGGTTTTGTGTTGCTGCAGCCTGTGTGTCCTCTTCAGCATCCGTAGACTCGGATGCCATTAGTATTAGTGCAGGAACAATTCTGCGCCGTTTGGTTTGCGCTGATGGTGTGTCCCGTGTGGCACCCTGCCTCTCCTGCCCTGCCTGGTCCTCATCTGTTGTTATCTCCCTCACTGCAGCCACAGTGTACTGTGTTGTCGGTCCAGCTGCAAAAAAATAGCACACATGAGTTGTGTGTCATTTTTTTTTCATGACAATAAAGCTCTTGATACTACAAATGACATGCATACTTGTCTATTTTGCACATTGCTAGTATGACTGTTCCCTATGTACCCTTTGTATGTGTCACAGGACCAACGTTCAGTGCATGGGACTACATTTCCCATAATGCAATATTGGGTGACCCTCAAAACATGGACCGGATTCCAATTCATGCATGGGTATTTTGTGGTATGAGTGGGATGGGTATGTTTTGGGGATATTGGCATGCATCTTACATTCTCTGGTGTCTCTGGTGTCGGAGCTGTCAAGATCAGCCACGCCCGTCACTGCCTCAGGAATGAGTGTGCCCTCCTCCAACTCCTCCAGGGGCGTCGGATCTGGTGCAGTGGAGGTCCCACCTCCACTTGCCTTTGCCTCAGCCAATCTGGTGGCCACCCTCTCCTTCGATCTCTGCCTCATGTCGTACCACCTCTTTCTTAAGTCCTCGTTGGTACGGTGGGTTACGCCTTTGGCATTTACCTTTTCTTGGATGTCAGTCCATATTTTCTCTTCCTGGCCTCAGGAACACGGAGTGAGGCTTTCCCAAACAGGAGGTCATGTTGCCTCACTACCTCCTGAGTCAATACCTCAAGCTTCCCCTCTGAGAACTTTTGTTTTCTCTTCCTGCTGTGTTCCTCAGCCTGCTTGTCCCCACCCTGGGACTCCATTTCAGCTACTATTAGTTTCAGAGGCAAAACCACACTCCCTCCTCATTGTCTCTCAGGCAGCAACTGACTCAGGAACAGGTGCAGGCAATCAGGTGCAGCATGGGCAGTCACACATACCTGGTTGTGATATCATCATTCTGCACCTGAATTGCTTTTTCCGGGTTTTGCGATTCTTTATTAGCGAATTCGCTAATAAAGAATCGCTATTTGGGTAATCGCACAATGATTCTGCGATTTTTTTATCTACTTCCCGATTTGCGATTCCGAAAGTGTGATTCGCTGAAAATCGCATTTTCCGAATCGCAAAAATGGATTTACCTACATATGCTCCAATATTTTTTACCTAGCCATCTTACAGGGTACAGTACCCAGGGGACTACATTTGGCCACATATGGTACTGCACCCTGCAGAAGATATGGTAAATCCACCCTACCAATAATGCATTACATGCAATATATTGTACCACTAGTAGCTTTGAAATGTGACATAATAAGTATTATATTAATTCCAGATTAGGTTGTACTCTGTGTGGAGCTGATGAAGGGAAATTTATAGACAGTCTCATATAAATGTGAGATGTTCTCCTGAGTGAAGTAACCACTGCCAGCTTAGGTTAGGACCAAGTGTGTCTCCTGCCTGTAGTCTTTTAAGAAAATAGTGGTTTGAGGCTGTGAATACTGCCTAGTGAGTAACAATACATGTAACATGGGGTGTCCTCATGAGAGGCTACAAGAAGAGACAGGGTGGTACTAAGGAAGTACTACTACGCCTATTGACCAATGAAAAGCCACCATTTAAAAAGGACAGGGACAGGAGCCAATTAAAAAGATGGGCAGAAAGTGGGCGAAGCTTTATGCACATATCCTGAATACAGCATGCCTCGAAGAGACCGCGCAATCGCTGCCTAGGCGAGACCTAAAAAAATCTGATGTTCTCTGATCTCCTTTCTATGTATGCCACGTATCATGTATCCGTTTTCTGTATCGGGTGGCTTGTGTCCTGTGAAGATGTAGAAATTGATGGGTCTGCGTATCAGGGCAAGCTTATTGCTAAATGTTGTAAGTTGTAAGAATGCTTTCAGCTAATAAGTGGTAGAATACTTTATTCTGTAGGTAAAAACCCTGGTACAGAATGGGCAGACGTGTGGCTGCTATTTGCCCGACCGGCAGCTTCCCACTCCTCTCTACAATGTTTTCAAAAGAATCCTCATTGACCATAGTCTGCAGCACTGATTGTGCCACCCACACAAGTAGCCTTTCAAATGTGTCTCAAGTCTGCCAAAGCAGGTTCTGTGTGAGCAGTTTACTGCCACTTCGACTTGCCGTTTATAACCCTTTGCAAAGCCTTAAACTCCCCCTTTATTACACATAGGCCACCGCTAAAGAAGGCCCTAGGTCGTCCATAGGGCAAGGTGTTGTGTAAGTGAAAGGTAGGATATGCACTTTTAAGTTTTACATGACCTGTGGTGACACACAGATAAATGTGTTTTTCACTACTGTGAAGCCTACTCCTCTGATAGGTTACCATTTATTTATTTATTTATTTATTTTTGCAACTTGTAAAGCGCGGCGTATACCCGTAGGTGTCTTGGCGCTGTAACTCATCTTGTTGTCTCTGTCAGAACCTTGTCAGTTTTAAAGGAGCATGCTGAGGAAGTAGATCATTGGTCAAACAACCAGGTCTTCACAAGTTTTCTAAATTGCCACAGTGATGATGTCGAC
The DNA here is from genome assembly GCF_964261635.1 of Lissotriton helveticus. Lineage (NCBI taxonomy): Eukaryota > Metazoa > Chordata > Amphibia > Caudata > Salamandridae > Lissotriton > Lissotriton helveticus. Next base: position 1,757,545,628 of record NC_136068.1, on the reverse strand, counting down.
CTTATCACCTTCGGCAGAGTGTTCCAAAGTTTGGCCGCGGTGTTGGTGAAACATCTGTCTCCCCAGGTGACTGTCCTCGTCCGAGCCACTGTGAGTTGGTACAGGTGTTCAGATCTTAAGGATCTCGTAGGATGATACAAGGTGAGCCTCTGTCTCAGAAACATCGGTCCAAGACCTTGTAATGCCTTATAAGTAAGGCATAAGGTTTTGAATTTGATCCGGTTACTCACTGTGAGCCAGTGGTAATTCCTTATTACATGCTTGACGGATGTGAATTTTGGGGTGCCTGACAGCAGCCTTGCTGCTGCGTTCTGAATATGTTGTAGTTTGGACACCACCTTAGATTGAGCATTCACAAATAAACCGTTGCAGTAATCCAGTGATGATAATATCAAGGCACTGACCACAGTTTTCTTCGCACTCTCTGGGAGAAATGGTATAATTTTTCTAAGGAGTCTAAGTTTATAAAATGCCACCGCTGTTACCTGATTAGCATGATTGGTGAAGTTCAGCTTTTCGTCGAAAATTATCCCTAGGTTTCTAACCTGATGAACCGGGATTGGCATGGTTCCTAATGACGAAGGCCACCAAACGGAAGACCATATCGGAGATAATTTTCCAAAGATAATTACCTCGGTCTTCTCAGAGTTTAAACGTAGGCAGTTATCTGCCATCCACTCCTTGATTGCCAGCATGCCTTTCTGGAATCGAACTGCCACTTCTTCCCCATCGTTCTTAATGGCCAATACCAACTGAGTGTCATCGGCATATGTGGTGAGGCTCATCTGGTAGCTTTTAATAACCCTAGCTAAGTCCGACACATATATATTGAAAAGTGTCGGACTTAGAGATGAGCCTTGGGGAACGCCACATGGAAGAGCAAGATCCCTAGATTTAAAGGGCCCTAATGTTACTGTCTGTGATCTACCTGACAGGAATGAGGCCAGCAAGGCCTTTGCCCTGGCATGAACTCCCAGTTCTTCGACACGGCCAATCAAAATAGAATGATTGACCGTGTCGAATGCCGCAGAAAGATCAAGCAGGACCAGCAGCGCTGTCCCTCCCTGGTCCCTAATAGTCCTGATGTCGTCTGCAGCCTTGATGAGTGCAGTCTCTGTCCCGTGCATTTTACGAAACCCAAACTGTGAATCGTCGAGTAAGGTGTTTTGTTCAATGAATAGGGACAGCTGCTTGTTCATCGCTTTCTCTACGACTTTAGCTATGAACGGCAGACCTGCAATAGGTCTATAATTTTTTAGCATGGTTTTATCAAGCCCCGCTTTTTTAAGAAGTGGCTTCAATAAGGTGTTTTTCAATCTATCCGGGAAAACCCCTGAAATGAACATCTTATTACAGACCTGTGTTGTCACTCCACTTATAAGATCGACTATTGGGGGAAAAATTTTAGGTGGACATGGATCTAAAGCTGACCCTGTTTTTATCATCCCGATGATATCAGCTGTCTCCTCATCTTGCATCTCTTTAAATTGGGAGAACGAACATGTGTAGTTTTTGGCTGCAGCTATGCAATTCGATTTTGTTATTGAAAACTCAGCATAAATATCGTGAACCTTGGAAAAGAAGAAACTGGCCAAGGCATCACAGAATTCCTGCGAGGGTGGTGGAGCTAGGTCCTCCGACTTCCCCGCCAGTGTTTTAACCACCTGATATAGTTGCCTAGATGAATTTTTAGAATTCTCAATTTGTTCCTCAAAATATTTCTTTTTCCCTTCGTGAATCATTCTTTTATAGACAGCTAGTGTTTCTTTATATTTAAGTTTGGCATCGCTATCATAGGTCTTTCGCCACCTTCTTTCTTGGTTTCTGCAACACTGCTTTTGCTTTCTCAAGCCTTCAGTGAACCATGGGGCTGAAGGCACCGTTCTGTTTTTTGAGATGATTTTAACAGGAACATGGACTTCAACCGCATTGTCCAACCAAGTGCAGTATTGATCCACTGCAATATTAGGATCTTCTGATATAACAGGACAGGTTTTAATCAAGGTGTTCCTAAAAACCTCGTAGTCAATATCCTTCCAAACTTTAAATGATTCCTGTATTAAGGTTTTTTTTGGACTAAAGGTCTTGGTAGTAGGAATATGAAATATAATTGCATAGTGGTCAGACCACGTAAGGGGTAGTACATCTTGAATTACTAACTCCTTAATGTTAGAGAATAGACCATCCAGGATGTGCCCAGCCTCATGGGTGGGCTCGGTAACAAACTGATTTAAGCCCAGCGATTCACAATCAGCCAATAGTGCTGCTGTTTCCGGGTCCTCCGTTTTATCTAAATGGAAATTTAGGTCTCCCAAAGCTATAAAAGTGTCATTAAGGACCAATGGTTCCAAGAGAGCCATGAATGAGGACAGGAAATCTGATCGTGTCCCCGGCGGTCTGTAAATGAGGACTCCTTTAAGATTAAATTTGTGAGACAACTGGATAGTATAATGTAAAGCCTCACATGTCAGGGATGATATAGGAAGCGTTCTAACCGGAAAACTATCCCGAGAAATAATTGCCAGACCTCCTCCTTTTTTCCCTTGTCTATCAAACCGATGTACCGTATAATTCGGTGGTACTGCCACCAGTAGATCCGGACCTGATGCTTTATCCATCCAAGTCTCTGTAATAAAAAGGATATCTATTTTCATATCCAGGATTAAATCCGCTATCTCCTGCCTGTGACTGGCCAGAGATCGGGCATTAATAAGTGATATAATTACTTTTTCAGAGTTAACTTTATGTGTGTTTAATGTCCTTCCTTTAGATGTAATTAGTGGGATAATCCGCTTACAATTGGGACAAATCTTCGTTCTTTCATCGGTGGAATCAAGATTATATTGTAAACAGGCCTTATCAACTACTGGCTTTAACTGCATAATCTCGCTTGGAGTATATACAATCCTCCGTGTGGTCCCTGACCCAGGGGGTATGGCGCTGGGCGCGGATCCGGCGCGGACGGGCGCAGACGGGCTTGCCTTTGGCGCGCCTTTGGCGCGCCGCCGGCGCGCCCACTGCGCCCGCCCGCTGCGCGGACGGAATGACCATCCCCTTTTATCCAGTGCTAATGAGGGTGGGTGTCGGCCAGCTACTGGTACGCTACCCTTCTTACCCCCAATATGGCGCCCACTCCACCTGTACTCCCGGCGTCAGCAAGTATTCTGCAGCGCTAAGAGCAGCGTGTGATGCGGCGTTTGTACCAGGCAAGATCTTTTTAAAATAGGCAGCTAAGTTGCAAATAATACACAAAACATAAAATAATGCACACGTTTAAAACTGACAGCGAGCCCCCGGCTACTTTGCCTCAGGGGAGAGACCTGCAATTAGTCAGCGCGTCCGTGCTACATCAATGTTTTTATAGGCACTGAGGGCGGGTGGCGGCCAGCTACTGGTACGCTACCCTTCTTACCCCCAATATGGCGCCCACTCCACCTGTACTCCCGGCGTCAGCAAGTATTCTGCAGCGCTAAGAGCAGCGTGTGATGCGGCGTTTGTACCAGGCAAGATCTTTTTAAAATAGGCAGCTAAGTTGCAAATAATACACAAAACATAAAATAATGCACACGTTTAAAACTGACAGCGAGCCCCCGGCTACTTTGCCTCAGGGGAGAGACCTGCAATTAGTCAGCGCGTCCGTGCTACATCAATGTTTTTATAGGCACTGAGGGCGGGTGGCGGCCAGCTACTGGTACGCTACCCTTCTTACCCCCAATATGGCGCCCACTCCACCTGTACTCCCGGCGTCAGCAAGTATTCTGCAGCGCTAAGAGCAGCGTGTGATGCGGCGTTTGTACCAGGCAAGATCTTTTTAAAATAGGCAGCTAAGTTGCAAATAATACACAAAACATAAAATAATGCACACGTTTAAAACTGACAGCGAGCCCCCGGCTACTTTGCCTCAGGGGAGAGACCTGCAATTAGTCAGCGCGTCCGTGCTACATCAATGTTTTTATAGGCACTGAGGGCGGGTGGCGGCCAGCTACTGGTACGCTACCCTTCTTACCCCCAATATGGCGCCCACTCCACCTGTACTCCCGGCGTCAGCAAGTATTCTGCAGCGCTAAGAGCAGCGTGTGATGCGGCGTTTGTACCAGGCAAGATCTTTTTAAAATAGGCAGCTAAGTTGCAAATAATACACAAAACATAAAATAATGCACACGTTTAAAACTGACAGCGAGCCCCCGGCTACTTTGCCTCAGGGGAGAGACCTGCAATTAGTCAGCGCGTCCGTGCTACATCAATGTTTTTATAGGCACTGAGGGCGGGTGGCGGCCAGCTACTGGTACGCTACCCTTCTTACCCCCAATATGGCGCCCACTCCACCTGTACTCCCGGCGTCAGCAAGTATTCTGCAGCGCTAAGAGCAGCGTGTGATGCGGCGTTTGTACCAGGCAAGATCTTTTTAAAATAGGCAGCTAAGTTGCAAATAATACACAAAACATAAAATAATGCACACGTTTAAAACTGACAGCGAGCCCCCGGCTACTTTGCCTCAGGGGAGAGACCTGCAATTAGTCAGCGCGTCCGTGCTACATCAATGTTTTTATAGGCACTGAGGGCGGGTGGCGGCCAGCTACTGGTACGCTACCCTTCTTACCCCCAATATGGCGCCCACTCCACCTGTACTCCCGGCGTCAGCAAGTATTCTGCAGCGCTAAGAGCAGCGTGTGATGCGGCGTTTGTACCAGGCAAGATCTTTTTAAAATAGGCAGCTAAGTTGCAAATAATACACAAAACATAAAATAATGCACACGTTTAAAACTGACAGCGAGCCCCCGGCTACTTTGCCTCAGGGGAGAGACCTGCAATTGGTAATTCCTTAACACACTTTCAAGCTGTAATTCCTGATCAGAAAGCAGTGGCTGCTTCATGTTTTATATCTTTGGAATGGTAATGATAAATCCTCTTTATTGGTAAAGCTGGATTTAACATTACTATTTTAGGCCTGACACTTTTTGAAAGTGGGCATTTCTGTGCTCTTACTGCTCTGTGTCCCTGCAGCCTGTCCCTAATGTACATCTTGAATCGATGACAGCTAGACTTTGTGCACTCACAAAAAAGGTAGGTGTGACAGAGAACTATCTGCATTCTCACAACTCTTCCTGGGCAGGAAGAGAAAGGGAGACAATACTTACACCCCTATTGGTAGTATACTGTTTCCTACAAAAATGGCTGAATACTGCCTACTGATAGTCTGGAGCCAGGGCTGGAAAGAAGAGACCTATGTGCACTTGAAAAACCCTTCTTTGAAGTCACCCCAACTTCTAAAGCACAACTGGGTATACATACTGGGTCTCTGACCCTACGAATACAGTACATTTCTGGGCCTCTGAAGAACTCTGATAAGAACAAGGACTGCTCTACTGCTACAAGGATCTCCACTCTGTGGGACTGCTGCACTGGAAGAACTGCTTTTCTGCTCTGATATGCTGCATGTTCCCTGCTACTTGCTACCCTCTTCTCTGCTGAGGAAATGTACTGAACACATCTCACTTGAACCCAGACTGATCCAAAGGCTTGCTCCCTGTTCTGAAGTCTCGGGGACATCAAAGTCTTCCTACAGCCCAGCAACAGCACCTGCACTCTGCCATCTGTGAGTACTTTTAGGAGGATTAAACATACTTGCCAAGTGGTGCCAATCCTGTCCTGGACCCTTGGAAGTACCTTTGCCTGTGCAAATCCAGCAGAACCCACAAATCAACAACTTTGCACCAATCGAAACCCATGCATCTCCAATGCTGATTGAATACATCGTTTAGACAGATTGTGCTGCAATGACAACAGACAGTGCGGCTTGGTGAAGCATCTCCTGCATCATAAAGAGATTTGTCATCAAACACTTCATCGACTGCTCGGATAGGAATCGACGCATAGCCTGCATCCACAGGATTGAAGATGACTCCTCGCATCCTCTGCTCCTTGCATTGACGCTTCCTCTATCCAAGGTACTTTTTCAGTGTGACCTGTGTGAGTCCTGTAGTCAATCTGCCCTCAATTGCGATGGGTCTGTACTGAGCACGGGACTCACAGTTTGATCGCTGGCGGCAGCTCAGCATCATGTGACTCTGGGCAATAGCTCAATTAATCTCCCTGAAGGCCCCCAGCGTATGGATACCCTTAGGAATGATAAGTTGCTCTTTACAAATCTGGAATTATTATTATTATAGAGCATATTTTCAAAACTTATGTTTCAAGATGTCATTTCTGATCTCATGTAATTCACTGATTTGCTTGCAGTGTTTTACACCGCGTACTGTGTATTGCCATCGTATTTTGTATGATAGTACTTTGGCTTTAGGTAGGTCTATGTCGACCAGATATCCTAGTTCGGCGCTTTACGGCTCTAAGCACTATATTTTGATTTAAGCTTTAAAAATTCATAACTCCGGTTCTACTCATTAGATGTTTATCATTGTGGTCCTTTTTGTGCTCATACAAGTAATATGTATTTTACTAAACTGTGTGGAGCATTGTTGTGGTGTTTTCATTGTGTTACTGTGTGTGTGTGTGTTGCACGAATACTTTATATATTGCCTCTTTAGATAAGCCTGACTGCTCTGTGGCACGGTACCAGAGGGTGAGCACAGGTTATCTTTTAGTGTGTATCTAGCTTACCCTGACTAGAGCAGTGGTTCCTGCTATGACAGGGTGCATATCACTGCCAACCAGAAATCCCATTTCTAACACAGATTATGTCATGCAACAAACAGGGATGTTTGGCAAAGTAGAATGATATCTTAAAAGCCAGTCAGTCAATAAAGCTTTATTTCGGCAGTTTTCAGCCATAAAAGCAGAGTACAAAACACAATATAAAATCTACAAAAATTTGAAAACTATTAATCCAAATAGGCAATATAAAGCTTTACATAAGACCAGAATAAAACTACGAGGGAAATCGAAGTACAAATATGACTTATTGTAAAATATTAAAATGACAATAAAAGTAGTTGATGTACAACAATCTAACTACACAGACTTTCTATAGCCTTAATCCTAGCTCTGCGAGTGCAGAAACCTTGAGGTGGCAAAGGCAATCAGTGGGGTAGAATCGTATTTCAGGATCCTATATACTGCTAAATAGTTCCTGAAACCCAAGTTGTTGCATGGTTGCCGAATCCACCTTACTCTGGCTTTTTTATAAAGGGGGCAGAATGACACAACATGGAGGTCCGATTCCTCCTTTTCTGTGCAGCCCGGACAGCCCAAAGGAGTGGTTAGAACACCTGTCCATTTGTTAGTTAGAGCCCTTAATGGGAGTGTTTCATGCCTGAATTGCAGGTAAAGTTTATTTGCCATAAGGGGCTGGATGTTGTCCAGAATCTGCTCAAATTTATAAACGTATTTGACCTCCAAAAAGCTATTGGTTAGAACACCCAGTAGGCTATTCTTTGTTAGACACAGCAAATTATATTCCTTTAATGCCAGGGAGAGTGATTTCTTGGAAATAAGGGGACATGAATCCTCCGGTGAATTCCAGAGGTTAGGTCTCCCAATTTTAAAGCAAAGGTGTCTGATGTGCTGAAGCCATGGTAGCTTCCCCGCTCCCAAAGTGGACAAGACATTCTTTAGTTCCTCCCTGTAAATGACAAGTTCGGGGGTGCTCCAGAGTCGTCGCCAAAAAAGGAGAGGACGATTGGCGATTATATCCCTTATGGGGTCAACTCCCAGGTCGAGCCTCAAAGGGACAAGTGGTGTACCCTTCGGGAGCCCCAAGAGACATCTAAGAAAATATTTCTCTGTCACAACCAGTGAATTTTCCAAGCAGTGGTCCCACAGTTCGACCCCGTAAAGGGCTCCCCCCCCTGGCTTGAGTCTTATAGATTTCCCCGGGGGGCCCACCATTTTCCAACTACATTTATTATGGACCTTAAGAATACCACCGGAGGATTGTAACAATTTAAGATTTGCTTTTGTTACTTGAGGCCCCCAGTCCATTTGGTCATTAAGACTGACCCCCAAGTATTCAAAAGTGGACGGGGGCAATTGAGAGTCTTTGCGTGGAAAACCATATATTTTGTCTTAGAGAGATTAATCTCAAGGTTTCTATTTTTAAAGTTGAAAAACTCTATCAAAGTCCTTTGGAATCCCATAGGGGACTTGGAGAGTAAGAGTGTGTCGTCCGCAAACATGAGTGCTGGACTCTTACGATTCGCCAGCCTGGGGGAATCTAAGTCTTTTATGGCCAACAGATCGGCAATCAAGCCATTGAGGAAGAGAGAAAAGAGTGTGGGGGCCAAGACACAACCCTGCCTGACCCCCTTTTCCACCGGAAAGGGGGCTGTTAATTCCCCTTTTTTCCCAAAGCGTGCCCTTGCGAATGTATCTTTATGCAGGCGTTCGATCTGGTGGCATAGGTATGGTGGCACACCCATGACTCTCATTATGGCCCAGAGCTTGACGCGCCGGACCATGTAGAACGCAAATCTTAAATCAACGAATGTAGGGTACAGACTACCCCCTTCCGTAATAACAGTCTTCCAGTGAATCAGTTGCAGTCTGAATACCTGGTCAATGGTAGAGACCTTAGACCGGAATCCAGCTTGCAAAGGTGTTAGGATCTGATATTTTTCCATCCAAGACTGCAATCTCGCCAATAAAAAGCGTGCATATAATTTCTGGGAGACATCTATTAAGCTAATTGGGCGATAATTCGCCGGATCTAAGGGAGAGCCCTTTTTAAATATGGGCACAATTTCTGCTCTCAGCCAGGTTGGAGGTAACTTCATGCCTTGGAGGAGGGCATTGAAGAGTAACGTAACAAAAAAGGGGGGGTTACGAGGGTGGGATCAAAAGTTGACCCTTAGGCTCAATTTACCATTCCGAGGAAGTAGAATGGAAGGTCCAACCTGAGTCAGAGCCCAGAATACAATGCCTAGCAAAAAGGGGGACTCAGTTGTTCCTAAGAAAAGAGTGCTACGGTCAAGGGAGGAAAAGGTAGAAAAGAGGGTAGTGCTCAGTGGAGGACAACCCTGGGCATCCCATTAGTTGGAATGAATGGCCTCACACACTCTTGCAAGTGTCATGCTTCATCATCGGCCGTTGCTCCTCGTTGGACAGGTGGTGCAATGTCCAACGGGCTCACCTCTAGGAGGGGCTCTTTACCGGAGATCTTTTTTCCAACAGCCTGTGGGTGAAGTGCAAGTGAGGGGCCAGGTAAGACGTGAATAGTGCAGGTGGGTGTGTTAAAATATAGCAAGGGATACCGGAGAGCAATTTATTCTGGTGGTTCCCATGCTATAAGTAAAACCAGTGGGTAGCCTATGATCGCCAGAAATTAGGTTCTGTATCACGATCTAGGTCTACAGGGCGTTCTGTGAGGTCAACATGTTTCTCGCTCTGCAATTCTGCTGCGATTCTTCAGGACCTAATTGAATTAATAATACATCTATCACATGGAAAGACCTCTAAGAGTGTCAATCTCTAAACATCATTGTTAGTTAATGTTGTACTACCTGGTTGATACTGCTCTTGCCTAGAGGAGACAAAAGGAAGAGTTACCAAAATACAAGGACAACAGTTTCCCATTCTTGACCGTGAGCACACAGTGGTTGTGTGAAGAGAAGTGACTCAGTGGCTGTGATATTCCGTGAGCAGTGACCGCTAAATATCAACTCCATTCACATGTACCACACCTCACCTCTAACTTATTTACAACTAGTAAAAATTAAAATGAAATAAAATTAAAATGAAAATAAAAATAAAAAAGGTAAACCATGATTGCAGCAGTTTATCCAAGGTGTCTGTTTAGTAAAACCCACTGGGGTTTCTTTAATACTCACCTACAGGTCAAAGAGTACAGATGTCAACAGTACCCGGTAGGTGTGACTTCAAGGGAGAGAGCCAATAGGGGTTTAATGGCTAGGGGAAGATAGAAGCGTGGATATTCAAAACCTCTCATGGGCCCCTATATATTAAAGTGTTAGATCATTCAGAGATGGAACGCTAAATATTTCACACTGTTGGAACATGCCCTTCAATGTAGAGGTTCCGCTTTACCCACTCATCCTGCTAATATTAGTATGTAGGATGAAGGGTCTATGTACAGTCTCATGGCACAACAATGTCTCAGAATATTAAAGACCATTTCGAAATTCGTATTTAAGCAATCTAAATGAGAATGTTTAGTGTGCAGAGTGAGCACACAAGGTTCCGCTCGTATGCCCTGCTGACCGATTGTTATGGTTGCGGTCTTACCCCATCCTCGGTGTCGAGTAATCAGCCACACTCGTGTCAGCCGCCCACCTTGCCTGCAGCAGCGCCCAACGCTCTCGCGCTGTACAGGATGTCAGATGAGACTACAACCACCTCGCTGCGCTCCCTGGGGCTGCTATTTCTAATGCGCCACGCACTTACTTCTCAGAGCCTTGGTCCAAGCTCTTGTGCCTACCCATCACTACCGGGATCCGGATAGTGCCGGGTTCCCGGTGCTGTGGTGTTTTGTTAACGTTGTGGGGCGTCACCCGCGCGACTCGTATGTCACGTGGTTGGCTGTGTTCGTGTGGGCGCCATCTTGGAGCGGGGTACTATTAGCGCATCCACACTTGAAATTCGAAGATTTGGGCGTGCAGTAGGGTATTAATATCCTACCCCTGTGATGGTACATGTCACACGGAGGCCTATTAACCGCAGGGTCGGTCAGCACGTTCTCTTTCATTTTAAGTAAGGCACTTCATGTATCATGTTTTACACGGATGCTACTACGGGCGACATCTTTGAATGGTGCTAAACCGGGCTTATCTAGATTACTGCCCTAGTCGCTCCATATGTGTTATCTCCAGATTTAATATCGATGTAGATTGCAATGACACAAGAAATACTAGTATGGGGAGGCACCCCAGTGAATGCAGTGTCACATGGTTTGATGGACCTGGATCGTCGCCATCTTGGAGCAGGCAATACGATCGCGTCCACAATTCAAATTATGTGGGGTGGCATTACAGTAGAGTGTTAGTATCACCACACACTAGCGGTGGGGGTCCCCTATATTGCCCATGTTGGTCAATGCTCTTATGTTAAATAGCGTTTAAGCAAGGCACCTCATGTCTCGTGTGTAGCAGGACACTTAGGTGCCACACGGAAGCTTAAACCTTTCCTACTAGAGCTCGCTATGTACTATACACTATACAAAGGTTAGGCAAGGTAACTGGGAAGATATGGCGTGGCTGTGTCCAGAAAGCTTGTAATTCAGACAAAAAGGGATAAATAGGGTTTAATATGTACCCTGTCTGTGTCGTATTCCATCCATGAAATCATAGACTACCCCACGGAATATCTTCGTTGAGTCCCCGCTTGTCGGAGGATAACCTATGAACCCAACGTTGCTCTTTGTGGAATAGGTCCTGTTTGGACCTGCTGTTGGGTGTTTCAAGAATGACCCACCTGATGGAGTCGGCAGTGTGGTTGTGTTCCAGGAAGTGGCGGCACATCTTGGTATTGGTCTTTTTGCATCGTATATTGCTACGATGTTCCGATATACGAATTTTGACCGGTCTGGTGGTCATGCCCACATATTGTAATTCACAGGGGCACATGATGAGATAAACACAATTGGAGGAGTTACAATTGGTATGGTTGCGGATTTCCCAAGTGAATGTCTCTGTCAAGTTAATAGACTTAGTGACCTTGGTAAAGGGGCAGACGCTGCAGGAACCACACGGGTAGTGTCCCTTGACTGGAGGGAGTTGCCAGAGTGTGTTCTGTCTGCGGACTGTACTCTGTTTAGGTCTGGTGTGAACCAAGACATCTTTTATGTTACTTGACCTTTTAAACGCAAACCTGGGGATCTCCAGAGTCAATTCTCCTGTATTAAGTATTTGCCAATGTTTCTTGACAATTCTTTTAATGTCATTAGAGATAGGCGTAAAGGTAGTAACACAAGTCAGAGGCATGGTCTCTTGTGAGGCTCTGGTGTTAACCTCCAGGAGTGCCTCTCTGTTGTTGTTCTGCGCCCGCTTTCGTGCTTTGTAAATTTCCCTAGTGGGGTAACCTCTGTCTTTCAAATTTCGTGAAAGAATACTAGACTCATTCCTGTAGTCAGTGAGGTAGGTGCAATTGCGCCTAACCCGCAGGAATTGCCCGAAAGGGAGGTTCAGTCTCAAGGCTCTTGGATGGTGGCTGGTGAAGAGTAATAGGCTATTCCTGTCCGTGGGTTTCCGATACATCGTAGTATTGATCTTGCCCCTTTCCAATCTGATGGTAAGGTCCAGGAATGCTATCCTGGAATCTGAGGCCGTGATTGTGAAGGTCAGGAAGTTATTCAGGCCATTCAGCCACGCGAAAAACTCCAGGTACTGGTGTGTAGTCCCTGCCCATAGTATGAGGATGTCATCAATGAACCTCCTCCATAGTATAATGTTAGAATGGTAGGGGTTCATTGGTCCATTGATGTACTGTTCCTCAAAATCTGCCATGTAGAGGCACGCCACCGAAGGAGCAAAGGTGCTGCCCATGGATGTGCCCTGGGTCTGTTGGTAATACTGTCCTTTGAATTCGAAGAAATTCTTCGTCAGGGCCAGTTCGGCACACTCCATGATGAAACAAGGTGGAGTTGCCGATGTCCATTCTTCCATATTGAGAGTCCTCTCTATTACCCCGAGTGTGGCCCTCTGTGGGATATTTGTATAAAGGGCCTCCACATCAAGGGTAATGAGGTAGTCAATGTGGATGCCCTCCTGCAGGTTGTCAAGGAGGCATAGGACATCCTTGGTGTCTTGAACATAGGACGGGATTCTCTTCACTAGTGGTTGCAGGAAGTAGTCACAAAATTGTGATAGAGGCTCCAAGATCGAGCCTATCCCTGACACAATCGGGCGTCCAGGTACGGGTGTTGTCTCCTTATGAATTTTCGGGAGGGTATAAAAGTATGGTACTTTTGGATCCTTTTTTACAAGGAATTCCGCCTCTTTCTTGGTAATCCATTCCTGGCATTCTGCAGATTCCACCAATCCAGTGATGGTGATTTTGAGACGAGCAGTGGGGTCACTCGGGATAGGGGTGTAGTAGCGTCTATCCCCTAGCTGTCTTAGGCACTCGACTTCATAGTCTTTAGTGTCCATTAAGACTGTGGCACCACCCTTGTCAGCCTGTTTGATCGTGATGGTTTCGTCATTGCCCAGAGAATTGAGTATTTGTTTCTCTGTATTGGACAGATTCTGGTATTTCTTACATGGTCTCAGGGCCCCGATGTCCTTGAGCACAGCTTGCTCATATGTTAAGACTTCGTTGGGTATCATGCCACTATGAGGTGTAAAAGTGGATGGATTGTGAAGACCCGAATCAGAGCGTGTCTCAACGGGTTTGCCATCAAAGAAAGCTCTCAATCTGACTTTCCGGAAAAATTTCTGAATCTCGCAAGTCAGTTCAAAATTGTCCATTTTGGGGGTGGGTACAAACCCCAATCCTTTTTGGAGGACCTTTTCTTCTGGTATTGTGAGCTGGCGTGATGAAAGATTAACCACAAGACTCACTTCCTCCCTGTCCTGCTCCTCGTTTCCACCCCTGTGGTTGGTGTGTCCTCCCACTGGACCCTCTTGTCCTGTGCGTTTCCTCGCCTTCGCCCGCGCCCTCTGCCCCAACCTCTGTCTAAAAAAGGTTGCTGGTTCAGGTGTTGTGGGGCAAACTGAGGCGGGTATGCCGGTCCAAACGGGGTCATGGGGTGTTGAAACTGTGGAAATTGCCACATTGGAGGGCCTTGGTAGGGGGGTTGGTAGAAGGGTTGTCCCCGTCTCCCTCCTCTATTGCCTCGCCGGGGTCTAGGTTGCCACTCATCTCCACTAGAGTTATCCTCGTTGTTAGAACCTCGTTTTGAAGAGGAGGCACTTGAGTCTGAGAGATACCCTGTCCCTGTGGGGACAAAGTCGTCTTTGAGATAAGGATAGACTTTCTCTTTGGAGAATCGGTCAATATCCTTTTGTAATTTTGCCACTTTTTGTTTCATTAAGAAATCTTTGTGTTCAGTGATTTCTTTATTGAGCTCTGTTAACTTAGTTTTAAAACCGGTGTTCTGACCAGAGTTTTTAAGGGCGCTCTCTGCTGCCTGGATTTTAGTCAGGAGCTCATCAGCCAAGCGTTTGGCTGTGTTCACCAGCAGAATCAGTAGATCATGTGTACATTTCCAAGAAATGAGGGACCATTCTACTTTAAATTGGCCGTCCTCCCAGAAAATTCGGGGGAAGTTCTTGACTATGAGGCCGTTAGGTGCTATTTTAGCCTTAAAGTATTCAGCCATTAATGCGCCATGTAGGGTGATTCTGACCCACTCTCTTTTCAAATCAGAGAGTGTTTTCCAGTCTGCGGAGTTGCTCCCTGTAGCGATTTCTAAGTCCATACCTAGCATAGATGGAAGCCTATGGATTGCTGCTGCATCATCATCACCAAAACTAAGACCTTGGCCGTCCATAATGGGATGGTGCGGAGTTTAGTGGTGAGAATGAAAGAGAGGTCGAAAAGGGGGATGATATTCAATAGTATATCAGCCCGGTCCGTGATATATTGATCAGGGACTCTAAGGGAGGGGAGGGGGATAGAAGAATACTTACCCACCAGACAATATATACCCACGGTGGTTAGCCGTGCAAGATATGTAACAAAAAAGGGGGGGTTACGAGGGTGGGATCAAAAGTTGACCCTTAGGCTCAATTTACCATTCCGAGGAAGTAGAATGGAAGGTCCAACCTGAGTCAGAGCCCAGAATACAATGCCTAGCAAAAAGGGGGACTCAGTTGTTCCTAAGAAAAGAGTGCTACGGTCAAGGGAGGAAAAGGTAGAAAAGAGGGTAGTGCTCAGTGGAGGACAACCCTGGGCATCCCATTAGTTGGAATGAATGGCCTCACACACTCTTGCAAGTGTCATGCTTCATCATCGGCCGTTGCTCCTCGTTGGACAGGCGGTGCAATGTCCAACGGGCTCACCTCTAGGAGGGGCTCTTTACCGGAGATCTTTTTTCCAACAGCCTGTGGGTGAAGTGCAAGTGAGGGGCCAGGTAAGACGTGAATAGTGCAGGTGGGTGTGTTAAAATATAGCAAGGGATACCGGAGAGCAATTTATTCTGGTGGTTCCCATGCTATAAGTAAAACCAGTGGGTAGCCTATGATTGCCAGAAATTAGGTTCTGTATCACGATCTAGGTCTACAGGGCGTTCTGTGAGGTCAACATGTTTCTCGCTTCTGCAATTCTGCTGCGATTCTTCAGGACCTAATTGAATTAATAATACATCTATCACATGGAAAGACCTCTAAGAGTGTCAATCTCTAAACATCATTGTTAGTTAATGTTGTACTACCTGGTTGATACTGCTCTTGCCTAGAGGAGACAAAAGGAAGAGTTACCAAAATACAAGGACAACAGTTTCCCATTCTTGACCGTGAGCACACAGTGGTTGTGTGAAGAGAAGTGACTCAGTGGCTGTGATATTCCGTGAGCAGTGACCGCTAAATATCAACTCCATTCACATGTACCACATCTCACCTCTAACTTATTTACAACTAGTAAAAATTAAAATGAAATAAAATTAAAATGAAAATAAAAATAAAAAAGGTAAACCATGATTGCAGCAGTTTATCCAAGGTGTCTGTTTAGTAAAACCCACTGGGGTTTCTTTAATACTCACCTACAGGTCAAAGAGTACAGATGTCAACAGTACCCGGTAGGTGTGACTTCAAGGGAGAGAGCCAATAGGGGTTTAATGGCTAGGGGAAGATAGAAGCGTGGATATTCAAAACCTCTCATGGGCCCCTATATATTAAAGTGTTAGATCATTCAGAGATGGAACGCTAAATATTTCACACTGTTGGAACATGCCCTTCAATGTAGAGGTTCCGCTTTACCCACTCATCCTGCTAATATTAGTATGTAGGATGAAGGGTCTATGTACAGTCTCATGGCACAACAATGTCTCAGAATATTAAAGACCATTTCGAAATTCGTATTTAAGCAATCTAAATGAGAATGTTTAGTGTGCAGAGTGAGCACACAAGGTTCCGCTCGTATGCCCTGCTGACCGATTGTTATGGTTGCGGTCTTACCCCATCCTCGGTGTCGAGTAATCAGCCACACTCGTGTCAGCCGCCCACCTTGCCTGCAGCAGCGCCCAACGCTCTCGCGCTGTACAGGATGTCAGATGAGACTACAACCACCTCGCTGCGCTCCCTGGGGCTGCTATTTCTAATGCGCCACGCACTTACTTCTCAGAGCCTTGGTCCAAGCTCTTGTGCCTACCCATCACTACCGGGATCCGGATAGTGCCGGGTTCCCGGTGCTGTGGTGTTTTGTTAACGTTGTGGGGCGTCACCCGCGCGACTCGTATGTCACGTGGTTGGCTGTGTTCGTGTGGGCGCCATCTTGGAGCGGGGTACTATTAGCGCATCCACACTTGAAATTCGAAGATTTCGGCGTGCAGTAGGGTATTAATATCCTACCCCTGTGATGGTACATGTCACACGGAGGCCTATTAACCGCAGGGTCGGTCAGCACGTTCTCTTTCATTTTAAGTAAGGCACTTCATGTATCATGTTTTACACGGATGCTACTACGGGCGACATCTTTGAATGGTGCTAAACCGGGCTTATCTAGATTACTGCCCTAGTCGCTCCATATGTGTTATCTCCAGATTTAATATCGATGTAGATTGCATTGACACAAGAAATACTAGTATGGGGAGGCACCCCAGTGAATGCAGTGTCACATGGTTTGATGGACCTGGATCGTCGCCATCTTGGAGCAGGCAATACGATCGCGTCCACAATTCAAATTATGTGGGGTGGCATTACAGTAGAGTGTTAGTATCACCACACACTAGCGGTGGGGGTCCCCTATATTGCCCATGTTGGTCAATGCTCTTATGTTAAATAGCGTTTAAGCAAGGCACCTCATGTCTCGTGTGTAGCAGGACACTTAGGTGCCACACGGAAGCTTAAACCTTTCCTACTAGAGCTCGCTATGTACTATACACTATACAAAGGTTAGGCAAGGTAACTGGGAAGATATGGCGTGGCTGTGTCCAGAAAGCTTGTAATTCAGACAAAAAGGGATAAATAGGGTTTAATATGTACCCTGTCTGTGTCGTATTCCATCCATGAAATCATAGACTACCCCACGGAATATCTTCGTTGAGTCCCCGCTTGTCGGAGGATAACCTATGAACCCAACGTTGCTCTTTGTGGAATAGGTCCTGTTTGGACCTGCTGTTGGGTGTTTCAAGAATGACCCACCTGATGGAGTCGGCAGTGTGGTTGTGTTCCAGGAAGTGGCGGCACATCTTGGTATTGGTCTTTTTGCATCGTATATTGCTACGATGTTCCGATATACGAATTTTGACCGGTCTGGTGGTCATGCCCACATATTGTAATTCACAGGGGCACATGATGAGATAAACACAATTGGAGGAGTTACAATTGGTATGGTTGCGGATTTCCCAAGTGAATGTCTCTGTCAAGTTAATAGACTTAGTGACCTTGGTAAAGGGGCAGACGCTGCAGGAACCACACGGGTAGTGTCCCTTGACTGCTGCTGCAGGCAAGGTGGGCGGCTGACACGAGTGTGGCTGATTACTCGACACCGAGGATGGGGTAAGACCGCAACCATAACAATCGGTCAGCAGGGCATACGAGCGGAACCTTGTGTGCTCACTCTGCACACTAAACATTCTCATTTAGATTGCTTAAATACGAATTTCGAAATGGTCTTTAATATTCTGAGACATTGTTGTGCCATGAGACTGTACATAGACCCTTCATCCTACATACTAATATTAGCAGGATGAGTGGGTAAAGCGGAACCTCTACATTGAAGGGCATGTTCCAACAGTGTGAAATATTTAGCGTTCCATCTCTGAATGATCTAACACTTTAATATATAGGGGCCCATGAGAGGTTTTGAATATCCACGCTTCTATCTTCCCCTAGCCATTAAACCCCTATTGGCTCTCTCCCTTGAAGTCACACCTACCGGGTACTGTTGACATCTGTACTCTTTGACCTGTAGGTGAGTATTAAAGAAACCCCAGTGGGTTTTACTAAACAGACACCTTGGATAAACTGCTGCAATCATGGTTTACCTTTTTTATTTTTATTTTCATTTTAATTTTATTTCATTTTAATTTTTACTAGTTGTAAATAAGTTAGAGGTGAGATGTGGTACATGTGAATGGAGTTGATATTTAGCGGTCACTGCTCACGGAATATCACAGCCACTGAGTCACTTCTCTTCACACAACCACTGTGTGCTCACGGTCAAGAATGGGAAACTGTTGTCCTTGTATTTTGGTAACTCTTCCTTTTGTCTCCTCTAGGCAAGAGCAGTATCAACCAGGTAGTAAAACATTAACTAACAATGATGTTTAGAGATTGACACTCTTAGAGGTCTTTCCATGTGATAGATGTATTATTAATTCAATTAGGTCCTGAAGAATCGCAGCAGAATTGCAGAAGCGAGAAACATGTTGACCTCACAGAACGCCCTGTAGACCTAGATCGTGATACAGAACCTAATTTCTGGCGATCATAGGCTACCCACTGGTTTTACTTATAGCATGGGAACCACCAGAATAAATTGCTCTCCGGTATCCCTTGCTATATTTTAACACACCCACCTGCACTATTCACGTCTTACCTGGCCCCTCACTTGCACTTCACCCACAGGCTGTTGGAAAAAAGATCTCCGGTAAAGAGCCCCTCCTAGAGGTGAGCCCGTTGGACATTGCACCGCCTGTCCAACGAGGAGCAACGGCCGATGATGAAGCATGACACTTGCAAGAGTGTGTGAGGCCATTCATTCCAACTAATGGGATGCCCAGGGTTGTCCTCCACTGAGCACTACCCTCTTTTCTACCTTTTCCTCCCTTGACCGTAGCACTCTTTTCTTAGGAACAACTGAGTCCCCCTTTTTGCTAGGCATTGAAGAGTACCCATAGATAGGGGGCCCAGACCATACGTTCACTGCTTTACAAGTTGCCAGGGATTTTATCCAGGCCCGAGGCCTTCGCTGGCAATAAAGAATCCAGAGCCACCTCGACTTCTTGCATAGTACATGGAGGGATACTATTGTCTATACTACTAGGATCTAGTGTACCACTGGGGGTCGCGGGAGCGGCTGAAGAGTCAAAAGAAGTATCTTCCATGCTTATAGAATATACATTTTTAAAATGGAGACTCCAAACTGCTTCACTAACATTGGGCTCGATTCCTGGTGTTCCCTCAATCTTGCCAGATTTGACAAGATTCCAAAAAGTCCTTAAGTCACGATTGTTGAGGGCAGATTTAATATTCTCCCATCTGTCCGCCTCCCATTTCCGCTTTGCCTCAGCGATAATTTTCTTATAGTGGACCCTAGCAGCTCTTATACTCGGGCTGTTCCTCTTTTAATTTCCACAAGTAAGGCGCATTTGGCTAAACCGCATAATTTGTTGTGCCATTGACTATTACTCTGAGCTCGTGCCTTAAAATCAGCGGTACTATAAAAAAACGCTAATTTACCACATAATTCTTGGTGGATGTTCTGGAAAGAAGAAAGGTAGGCCTGGCTAAAGCTGTCATTAGATAGGCTAAAAGCATTCTCTAGAGAGGGAATGGCAAGGTGGTATAATGCAGCAACCTTATCCTCTGCCTGTACAAATTTGCTCCATCTAACTCTTCTCCCTCCATTAACAGCTGTTAAATTAGAATAAGGGGCAAGCTCCTCAGAATGATGTTTTTTACTGTGTCTTACGAGAGATTGCAATTCCAAGACCAGTGAGTTGTGATCACTGTCGGGCCTAGAGCTTACCCGCTTACCCTAAAAAAATGTATGCAGCTCCATAATTCAACATTGACCATTATGTAATCTATGGTGGAACTGCTTCCAGGCCTGTTGTAAGTAAAATTACCAGGAGTATCCAAAGGAAATCTGCCATTACATGCTCTAAGTGAGTGGGAAACTGTAAGCTTATAGAGCTGCTCCCCTGGGGGGTCCAACCACGAGTGGGATACATATTACATTCTGGGATGGACCATACCAAATCTTCATCGTGGGTAATAGAATTAATGCCAGGCAGTGGTTCATAATGGCAATTAAAATCTCCCCCTATAATTTTATATACAGAGGCAGAAAGAGAAGAAAGCAGGGTGTCAAGCAAGGTCAGAGTATGCGATGTCTGTGAAATTGATATAGGACGGGAATACACATTAATGACAGCTACCTTGGGACCATCCACAAAAGATAAAAGGATACTCAAAATACCTGGAGATTGCATGTCAATCAAATTCACAAAGCAACCCAAATGGGTACCCACTCAAATGCAGAGACCCCCAAACAGTCTCCCCCTAGCGCCCTGAGAAGCGGGGTTTGAAAATGTGGTGAATCCCGCTCTATGGGGGTTGTCAAGGCCCAAATTTCCTAGAATAGACACAGGTCAAACGTGTCTATATATTCCCCACAGTCAGGGATATCCAAGTGTGAACTGATTCCTGCGATATTCCAGGATATAATCCTAGTATTAGGGAACTCGACTAATGAGGTGCTAGGAGCAGGGGGGGAGCTCAGTGCTAGCTTAGCTCGGATAGAGGAATACCCATTGGTTTCTATATTTCCTGGAAGTAATTGTGAAATAGGAGAAACACTCAATACCTTCCTCCCAATGCATCTATCATCGTTATTGGTCACCTCTTGACAAATGCCATGGGAGTATGAATAAGTGTGTGTGTTACTAACGGGAGTGGCAGTCAATCAACTAGTTCAAGAGAACTAAATCTATTATCAACAGGGACACTAAAGTTCCCGACATGCACCCGAGATAGAGATTGGTAAACCCTGTGGCCCCTGGGTGTATAAATATCCCTTGTCATATAGTCAGTTCGTCTCATAAAGATCATCGCATCAGATTGGTAAAAATAACCCAGTGGGAGTGCCTGTATAGTACCAGCTATGTTCCCACACCCCCACTCAAGTATATGATTGACCACACCTCGGTCCCTGAAGTTAATCACTACACAGTTCCCCGAGACATCTGCGCCTCGACCCGAACCAACTAACCCTGCGGGCAAACAATATTTCTCCCTGCTCAGGTCCATTAAGTGGTCTATTCCTATTCAACCAGTAGGTTATCTTGTTTTTTAATTCAGGATAAGATTCTGGATGATCTGGTTTTAAAATCGGGATTCCAGCTAGAATAACTACATAGGGAGATGCCGCTGGTGGCAAATTCAAACAGTGTAGATGACTGTTAATATCATTAGAGTGTGATTTTAATTTTTAAACCAGTAGGTGCTAGTGTCAATTGTTCGTGCCTTTGTCTTACAACCTGGATGTAAGTTGATGGATTTAGGACATTGCCCTCATTTGTGCATTCTTTAGACATACTAGCTGTTGTTTTGGGCTTCAAAGTAGAGGGCATTTCAAAAGGAAACCCCACTACAGAGGAGCTTTTAGTAGGTGCATGGGCTACTGGGGGCAAACTGTTCTCTCGGTTACCAGAATTTATGGTAGTAATATTCTTCTCAATTGCTGCTGCACAGGTGTTCTCACCCACACAACGTCCCTTGGTGTTTAACAGGGTGACAACTTTGTCAATCCGGCTTAGCACAGTTTTAAACTCTGATTTGATAGAGTTCTCTATGTGCATTTGTAGATCTGCCAGTAGATGACACGCCAATCCTGGAGGGATTTGTGAGTGCTGGACTGTGTCAGTACCCTCCTGGGCTCCCACAGTCTCCTCATTGCCAACTATATGCGATTTTTTAGCTATGTTACCTCTCCGCACTTTCGTTTGTCTCAGACTAACTTTTTTTGTTATTTTTGAGACCCTTGGGGCGTCCAGACGTTGTTGTTGAGGTTTCCAAAGTTAGAGGTTGCGCACATGATATCTCTGCGATAGGAGATTCAATCATAGTAGTACAAGTATTAGAGGTGTGAGAAACCTCTAACCCTTGGTTCGGTGGTTCAGGTACAATCAGGGGGGTTAGCCACAGGCGCCTCTCTGTGCTTTCGATAGCACCAGATACGGCACCAATAGCTTTTCGGAGCATTTTATCAATCGCAGTGGGATGGGTGACCAGGCCAGGTAATTTAGATTTCTGCCTTATCACGGGTCAAGCATTTAACCGCTTCCGTGCGGCGCCGATTCCGCCCCTGTGCTGGACATTCCAGAACAGGGTGCGGTCGTGACGGAACCGTTCCGTCATCAGCACAGCGCAGCCGTGACTGATGACAGAACGGTTCCGTCACAAGCATCGAAGGGGTTAAAGGTGAGAATGTACCCATTCGTAAACAAAGACTGTGCTACTATTAAAAACTAATGTACTCTGACGTATGTGATAGGCAGCCTTAAAGAAGATACCACTTAACTAAAGTCATGCAAGCCCCAGGAATAACTCCCAGAACAAGCCCAACAGCTATGTCCCACAGCAATAACAGTACAAGCAGAAGTATAGTCTGTTACCAAAGTCAAATGGGGGGCCCAGTCCAGTTTCTCCCAGACACGGACAGGCACAGACAGGCACAGACAGGCCCGCCCTTTGTCCGGGCTTCGTCCCGGTCATCGTCCCGCGCCGCAGAGGGAGAGGCAGCGCTTTTGAGCGCGATGGCAACGCCTCCCGCTCACTCACGGCAGGTGAGTGGGTCCCGGTGCAGCCTGGAAACTGGAGTCCTTGCCCCAAATGCGGATGGTAATCCAGCTGGTCTTCAAGCACGAAGGGAACCCACCTTCTCCAGGAGCCTCCAACAATTTCGCAACACAAACAGCAAAGTCGCCCCTTCCCTTATCTTAAAAGCATTTAAAACCCTTTTAAAAGAGCCCCATTACATCGGTTTCAGCTTTTACCCTTTATAATACAAGTAACAGGACTGTTGTGAAAAATCTTATTGTCACTAACACAGTCTGCTCCTGGTCTGTTTGTGGGGTATGAAGATGGTGGAGGAAGGAAGGACGCAGCAAAATAGGGGAGTACGAGAATTACACTGTGTTCACTGAAGTGAAGTGAAGTGAAGTGGAGGAGTGTGGCTCACTGATTAGAGCAGCAGACCCTGATGCAGAGGTCTGGCCCGGGACCAGGGTTCAATTCCTGACGCGGCTGGGTCCTGAGCCCAAAATGTCCACAGACTCGATAATTCTCGCCTCGGTGCCTATTCTAATCATGGGGTCCCACGCTGTAACTCTGGGCAATAGTTGCTTAATCTCCACTACAGCGGCCCACCCGCTGCGGGATGCCTGGCTTTTACCCTGGGGATATCCAGTAGGGGTTATCTCACAGGGAAAAAGCCAGGACGGGTTCCCAAGGCAAGCGCCTTGATGCCTTCGGGTGATACGTGCGCTATATAAGTTGCAATACATGTACAAGGCAAAACTTCAACCACGTGAAGATCTCTGACTGACTTTGCTGCTCACCTGGCTTTTCCTGTGTCCCAACACAGTAGCAGAACCTTGGATTTCTTGCCTTACCTGTAGTCCAAGACAATATTTGTTGTGTATTTTGCATTTTTTTAGCACTCACCCGAAATTAAATACATCAAGCTGACCGGTATCCTTACCTGGGGGAACAGTGTGTATGCTGTCAGCCAGGATATGAGCGCAGGCTACTTGTGCAGAGGGCTTCTGGCATGAGACATTCACTGGTGGGTAGAATAATTCTTAGATATGGCAAGGTGAGACACCCAGAGCCACACTCTAGCCTCTAACGGACTAAATACCATTGCATTCCAGGCAGCCTCCTTTAGGTTGCCCCAGTGCTTGTTTTAATTTATTTCTCAATGTTCTTTCATCCAGTCTTGTCTCTGCCTATAACCTCATAAAAATCAGATATAAATCGGTAGCTGTAAAGTGGCTGCAGAATCGCTAACCTACTGCCTTAATCTGCCATCTCCTTGCACCCTTTTCCCAAAATGATACCTTTCAAGAATTGGTCTCACTTGTGGTAAATAATGCATGTCTATTTTATGTATGCTGTGTTCTATATGACTAAGTGCTGCTTCTTGTCTGTACCTACATGGTCACAACAAATCCTTTCATAGTTCTGGAACGCCATCTTCAATTGACTCCACTTGCAGGTGGATCACCAAGAAAGAACGGAGGGGGGGTCAGGTTCTGCATATTTTCTTCCAGTCCGATGGAGGACACTTTAGCGTGAACACTTAAGGACTCGTTTCGGAAGTACTTCAGATCGAAGGTTTGCCAATCACCAACCACGGTTGACTCTATTTGCCTCATCGGAGTGTGCCTATCACCATCTTCTTTCTAGTACATTGAGCATGAATGATAGACTACAGATTCCACAGAATATAAACACCAGAATCACAATGGCTAACAATTTGCAACGCCCCAAGAGACAGGGAGAAGGATGAGGAAAAGTAAACATTCTAATCACCAGAATGTGATAACTGCTGGTGCGTCACCATTTTCACTCATTAATACAAGCAGCAGCTTGCATTCATCCCAATTCTGTTCTGTCTTTGGCAGGGAAATACCTGGTTCCACTGGCCACTTAGGCGGGACCCTCATTACTGTGAGCTCTCAGTCACAGGCACTAACTGCTCCTTCCTCCACATGCTCCGTGCACCATCTTCTCACCTGCAGTCAAACGTCATCTTCCTGACATTTTTCCGACTCAGCACTATCCTATAAAAAGCCTAAGGAAGCTGCTGTGTACATAAGCGTTGTTGCAACATATGCACGCTAGTTTTGTTCTTTTGCCACAATTGCTAAGATGTCTGCTACCTCCGAAGATGAGGATGCTGCCTGTACCCTTATCACTATGTTACTTTGCAAGCCAGACTCTTCTGAAAAGCTTGAGATAGTGCACTTCATCAGCCAACTCTCCTGTTAGACAGTACTTTGGAGCAACCTTCCTGGTGAAGCTTCATTGGGTAGTTCACCAATTGCATTCACTCAGGTGCCGCACACCACTTCGATCTTCGCTTTACAGACACTACCACTACCTGTAGAATATCCAGAGACTCGGGCGTCCTCCAAGTCTGTGTAAGGTAGAAGTGTTCAGGTGCACCCATTCCAAACTCACTTGCAGTGTGAAAACAAGGCAGAATCATCAGAAAAAGGGAAACAGGTAAGCTTTATTCAAGACAGACCTCCCACCAACATATCCCAGCTCTATCAGTCTCACAACCCTCAGCAATGATACACCCTCTACTATTCTACAATAGAATGCCCTCTAAGGCCTTAGTTAGGGTGCTACAATCTCCAATTCTGATCTCAATGACCTACCTCTGCTTCACGGCAAGAAGTATCTATGTGCTAGTTTCTCCTACCTACAAGGCGCTCTTCTCTCTTATCTAGCCCAGAAACTAGCTAGTTTTAGTGCCAGTGCCAGCTCCAGTTTAAAAGGCCAGCTTTCAAAAAGAAACAAGCATTTGCAATGCAATCGGCTGCATGGTTCACCGAAGACCTCCGGACCTCCAAGTGCACCTGCCGAAAGCTGGAGAAGAGCTGGCTCCACGACCGAACACTAGACAGCTACACAGCCCACAAGAACGCCACCCGCAGACACCACCAACTCATGAGGACCACCAAGAGGATCGCCTTCAAGGACCGCCTAGACAGCAACGTACACAACAGCAAAGAGCTCTTCAACATAGTGAAAAAACTCTCCAACCCCAGCTCCAACACCAACGACGTTCCACCATCACAAGACCTGTGCGATTCACTGGCCACCTTCTTTCACCGCAAGATCGCCGACATCCACGACAGCTTCAACACCACCACCCCCACATCCACCGCAGAGACCACCACCCCTGCGACCACCACCCGCACTAGTCGCCTGACCGCCTGGTCCAACGTCAGCAACGAAGACACCATCAAGACCTTGAACTCCATCCACTCCGGATCCCCATCTGACCCATGCCCTCACCACGTCTTCAACAAAGCCAGCACAGCCATCGCACCCCATCTCTGGAAAACAATCAACATCTCCTTCGAGACAGCAACCTTCCCAGAAAGCTGAAAGCATGCTGAGATTAACGCCCTACTGAAGAAACCCAAGGCGGACCCCAAGGACCTCAAGAACTTCCGGCTCATATCCCTGCTGCCTTTCCCGGCGAAAGTCACGAAGAAGATCGTCAACAGACAGCTGACCCGCTACCTCGAAGACAACAGCATCCTGGACCCATCCCAGTCCGGCTTCCTCAGCAACCATAGCACCGAGACCGCCCTCATCGCCGCCACCGACGACATCAGGATCCTTTTGGACAAAGGAGAAACAGCCCCCCTCATCCTTCTGGCAGCCTTCGACACGGTATGCCACCACACCCTAACAGCACGCCTCCATGGAACCCAAGAGAAGGCCCTGGCCTGGACCACGTCCTTCCTCTCCGGCAGAACCCAGAGCATCCGCATCCCACCCTTCAGCTCCAAGACCACCGAGATCATCTGCGGCGTTCCACAGGGATCATCCCTCAGCTCCACGCTGTTCAATATCTACATTGCACCACTTGCCCACGTCGCACGACAACATAGCCTCAACATCATCTCCTACGCTGACGACACCCAGCGGATCATATCCCTCACCGAAGACCCCCACACCGCCTAAGCCAACCTCCACAGAGGAATGAAGGCCGTCGCCGAATGGATGAGGAATAGCAGGCTGAAGCTGAACTCTGACAAGACAGAGGTCCTCATCCGCGGCCCCACCCCCTCAGCCTGGGACGACTCCTGATGGCCAACATTGCTAGGAACAGCCCCAGAACCCACCAACCACGCACGCAACCTGGGGGTCATCCTCGACTCCGCCCTCGCCATGACCAAGTAGGTCAACGCCATCTCTGCTTCCTGCTTCAACACCCTCCGAATGCTCCTCAGGATCTTCAAATAGATACCGTCCGACACAAAGAAAACCGTCACCCAGGCCCTCGTCACCAGCTGACTGGACTACGGGAACGCCCTCTACGCAGGAACAACAACCAAGCTCCTGAGACGGCTGCAACGCATCCAGAACGCATCAGCACGACTGATCCTCGACGTCCCCCGACGCAGCCCCATCACAGCCCACCTGAGAGGCCTGCACTGGCTCCCCGTCAACAAGAGGATCACCTTCAAACTCCTCATCCACACACGCAAAGCCCTACACAACGCCGGACCAGCAAACCTCAACGACCGACTCAGCTTCTACACCCGCAGCCTCCGCTCTGCCAACCTCGCCCTCGCCACAGTTCCACGCATCCGGAAAACCACCGCTGGCGGCAGATCCTTCTCCTACCTCGCCGCCAAGACCTGGAACACTCTCCCTACCGGCCTACGACAGACCCAGGACCGAATGGCCTTCAGAAGACTTCTCAAGACCTGGCTTTACGATCAGTAGCAGCTCCCCCCTCCCCCCCAGCGCCTTGAATCCCTCACGGGTATGTAGCGTGCTTTACAAATGTATGATTGATTGATTGATTGATTGGCTTCGTCTTTGGGACCTCATAAGTATTTATACATGCAGCAAGAGTGAGAAAAATAGGTAAACTTATCCACAGTTGCAGTTATAAAACGCCAGGGACATGCAATACGTGCCCCGGCCCACACAGTGTCTGTAGCAGATTTAAGAACTTACCGCTATATGTATCAACAAACCATTTTGCATTTCCTAAATAGCGAATTTTAAGGAATCGCTATTTAGGAAATGCAAAACGGTATGTATGTACAAAATCGCTTTCCAATAGCGATTCCTTAGCATTCCTAATTTGAGATTAGCAAATTGTTAATCGCAAATTACCCCTTCATTTCCATGGGCCAGGAGGCCCATAGGAATGAAAGTGCAATTTGCAATTAGCAATTTGCTGATCGCAAATTAGGGATTTTTCCAAGGGTGCAGGGGTGTCTCAAGAACACCCTGCTGCACCCCTGAAAAAGACATTTGGGGGCATATGGCGCACATACATGCCCTAAGGGCATGTATGGGCGTCATATGGCACCTTTGGTTTTTTTCAAAAAAGCTTTTTGATAAGAATTCGCAAATTACCACCAACTAGAAGTTGGTGGTAATTTGCTAATCCTTAATGGCATTTTTTGCATATTATTTGTTTGATACATTGCATTTAAGGGATCGCAAAATTTGCAATTCCTTAAGTGCAATCGCAAAATAAGGATTAGCAAATTTTGCTATTCCTTATTTTGCATCAAACTTGTTTGATACATACCATTTGTCTAATTAGCATTCGCAAAGGCCGAAATTCGCAGAATTTCGGCCTTTGCGAATGCTAAATAGCTTGATACATATAGCGGTATATCATGAGAGACGGATGTGGGGTACCGGCAAGCAGTTAGGACAGGGCAGCAATCATCAACAGGCTTTCTCATCTAATGGCCCCGCGGCTCATGCAAAAAAAAGAAAAAACTGAATGTTATTGATGCTCTTGTAAAGCGCTCGAGTTAAGTTATAACACTGCTAACAAGCACTGAATAGACGATAGGAGACCACCGGAGAGTCTTTCCTAAAACTGAAGGAGTGATCTCAAAGTGAAGTCTATGAATACGGGGGTGTGTCAGTGGGCATATTCTGTGTAATGAAAACGAAGCCGACACAAGGAACAATTACTTGTCTGTCTACTTCCAAAAGTCACAAAAGATTAAGCATTCGATCACAGGCTGTAGGTGTAAACACTTAAAAAACAAAAGAAATAAACAGCCTCTTTCCCGCACTGATGCAAAATAGAACATTTCCCAGATGGCAACGAAGTTATGCAAAAAGCACTTGATGCCCCAGGGCTTGTAGGGGGCAAAGGGCAGCTGTAGGACGAAGGGGGGTTAAAAGGGCTGTAGATGGGCCCTGGGGCTGGGGGTGGGGGAGACAACGGAACACAGAAGCTACAGGAGGGCTGCAAGGGGCTTGGATTGCAGGTGAGGCCAGCAGAGAAGCACAGAAGCTGCAGAGAGGCTCGTAAGAAAGCTGATGCTGGAAAAGGGTCAACGGACCTCAGTACCTGCAGGCGGTATCCGGACGACTGAGGCTGGGGAAGGGTTTAAAAGCAGCAATGAGGCTGGGTGAGTCCATGGAGCACTGTGAGGATGCGGCAGCAAGGAGGTGGCAGGTGGTGCAGTTACAGGGGCACTGTGGCTGTATGGAGGTCGGACTCTGGTGCTGTCGGTTCATACTAGGGCTACTAAAAAAGCCGAAAGGAAGCACAAGCCCGATAATTTGTCTGTAAAAGGTTTTAAAAGAAGGATATGCGATGAACACCCATTTACTTTTTCGTTGAAGACAGCGCATCGTCCGGCGGACTCAGGCAGGTTCGTACAGGGGTGGAGGACTGGGTGTGATGTCCACAAGAAGGCCCGTGCACAGAAAGAGGTGCCATGTGTGAAGAAATCGGTTGGGGTCTGATGAGCCTCGCTGGGGATGAGGAAGGCTCACGTTGGAAGAGCACCGTTAAAAAAAACCAAGAAAAAAAGTCCACAGACGAAGACATCAACACATAAGGTGTAACAATATAGTACTTAGGCATGCTGCATCTAGCCAAAATGGAAACGAAAAGGAGGGACCTAAAGGGAGGATAACCCATGGGCAAACAAGTTTTTGTGAAGGACAGTAACACAGCCAAGAGCGACGATGGATTGAACCAATGGGAAGGCAGTAGGCGAGATATAAGTCCTTTTCAAAATTTTTTCCCCTACTACATGTCATCCTGACAGCGCATGCGCTGTCTAGGCTCGACCTAAAAAGATTTTACCTATTTCTTTGCTCCCTAGATTTAAACTTTCTTTGTATACATCTGGATGTAAAACGTCTGCAGGAAGTTTTTGGTTCTTATGTTTAGGGTTATCTTTTTATAGGCTAGACACCACAGATCACACTTAATGGGAGCAAAGCTAGTTTGCACATACTCTTCTCACATTTTTTTGTACAAAACCACTATTTGGGTGCACAAACACCCCTATATGCCACAGTAAGTATAATTTGTGAGGGTATTTCTTTTGCACCCATTAATACCCTGCTGGCATAAATTAAGCTGTTAAGATACCATGCAGTAGCCGGACCTGCTGGACTACTGAAACTAATACAAGAAATCAAAACCGAATGCAAAAATTCCAAGATGGGAATGGGCAGGCACAATGTTGGGAAAACAAAACAGGATCTGAGCTCCAAGTTGCTAGAGCCCAGCTCCTTGCTGATCCTTGGGCCCAATTACAAGTCATATGGTACTGATGCAGTGGAAACTTTGCACCTGTAAACTCTGGTACCTTGCTTTAAAACCTCGCCAGTACCATGTAATTACAAATGAAACCAAATAGAATGAGGAATAACTGCATGTAACCTGATTTATCAGCCTGAATACAACACAGAATTTATAATACTGAGGTGCTAAATGCACATCTTTATCACCTAACTGTGTGTTGAGAGACCGGTACAACATGGGGGATGGGGTGGAAGAGGAGAATGCAAGGGGAAGCATTACATGCTCCCCAGTATCGTGGGGTGGTGGTGGTGCTGGTGCTAAATAATGGGTCCGGGCTACAAGACAGCCCTTCCCAGTGTAAATGTATCTGCTTGATTTTCCAGTAAGTAAAACTGGGCTCGGTATTTCTGCACCTTGAAAAATCTGAGAATGGAAACATTGTCAATTTATGACTCAGTAGAGAGAAATTCCAAGCAAGAATTCTGGTCAACTTTTAACCAGCGTGTTAATGTGATCATACCTTACATGGTTGATCGATATTTCTGATTAGTTATGTTCCAGAAATAATATGAGATAGTGTGGATGATTGTCAAATCTGCGTGACAGAGATATAGCTTTACTGTCTGAGACTTAAGCCTTGTAAGGTCTGTGTAACTAGAGTGATAGCTCTGTTGTCCAAAGTAAATATGTTCCTTGGTAATGGTGGATTGCACTGCTGCTGAAGCTAGAGCCTGTAAGGTTTGTAAAACGATGTATAATTTTGCTGTCTAAAGCTGCCACCTCTGAGGTATAGCTCTGCTTTTTAAACCGTATGTGTTAGACCTGGCATCTTTGGCGTGGTTCCCCCTGACTTGTTGCCTCTACCTCCTGTATTTTTGACACTGTGCTGGATTTCGTTTTTGCTGGTTTAGATGATTTGGGAACTTTGCCACTGCTGATCAGTGTCAAAGTGCAAGTGCTCCCTGAGTAAATTGTAATTGTGATTGGTTATCCATGATTGGCATATTTGTATTACCAGGAAGTCCCTAGTAAAGTGCACTGAGTGTGCCAAGGCAGGTGATACAAATGCTACTAGTGGGCCTGCAAAAAACACAGTTGATGGACAGAATGTAGAACAATGTCATACATTCACCCCAGTACAAGGATCTGGGCCTAAATCCATCGTTTTTTTCACTCCACACCACCCTGGGTTAGACACTGGCTATATGCAAATCAGCTCTGACCCTTTGCCTCATGGGAAAAGTCCAGGCCGAACTACCAAGCCATGTCTTTCCAAGACCGGAATCAAGCATCCAAGGACCGGTTTCTGGCTATCAGCCTTCATTCAGCCTGGATAGCTTGACTCCAGTGGTGTGGAGAGCCTGGGACTCACGTCTGAGCATACCCAGCCCACTCGGGGTGAAAATTACAAAAAACACAGTTGATGGACAGAATGTAGAACAATGTCATACATTCACCCCAGTACAAGGATCTGGGCCTAAATCCATCGTTTTTTTCACTCCACATCACCCTGGGTTAGACACTGGCTATATGCAAATCAGCTCTGACCCTTTGCCTCATGGGAAAAGTCCAGGCCGAACTACCAAGCCATGTCTTTCCCAGACCGGAATCAAGCATCCAAGGACCGGTTTCTGGCTATCAGCCTTCATTCAGCCTGGATAGCTTGACTCCAGTGGTGTGGAGAGCCTGGGACTCACGTCTGAGCATACCCAGCCCACTCGGGGTGAAAATTGCAATTACGGTCCTCGGATGCTTGTTTCCGTTCTGGGAAGGACATGGCTTTTGTAGTTCGGACTGGACTGTTCCCATGGGGCACAGGGTCAGCGCTGATTTGCATATCGCCATTGTCTAACCCAGGGTGGTGTGGAGTGGAAAAACGATGGATTTGGGCCCAGATCTTTGGACTGGGGTGAATGTGTGACATTGATCCACATTCTGTCCATCACTGTTGTGTTTGCAATTACCGCTCTAAGTGTACTGGGGATGCTCAGACGTGAGTCCCAGGCACTCCACACCACTGGAATCAAGCTAGCCGGGCTGATGAGAGGTGTTACCTCGAAACCGGGCCGGTCCTCGGATGCTTGTTTCCGTTCTGGGAAGGACATGGCTTTTGTAGTTCGGACTGGACTGTTCCCATGGGGCACAGGGTCAGCGCTGATTTGCATATCGCCATTGTCTAACCCAGGGTGGTGTGGAGTGGAAAAACGATGGATTTGGGCCCAGATCTTTGGACTGGGGTGAATGTGTGACATTGATCCACATTCTGTCCATCACTGTTGTGTTTGCAATTACCGCTCTAAGTGTACTGGGGATGCTCAGACGTGAGTCCCAGGCACTCCACACCACTGGAATCAAGCTAGCCGGGCTGATGAGAGGTGTTACCTCGAAACCGGGCCGGTCCTCGGATGCTTGTTTCCGTTCTGGGAAGGACATGGCTTTTGTAGTTCGGACTGGACTGTTCCCATGGGGCACAGGGTCAGCGCTGATTTGCATATCGCCATTGTCTAACCCAGGGTGGTGTGGAGTGGAAAAACGATGGATTTGGGCCCAGATCTTTGGACTGGGGTGAATGTGTGACATTGATCCACATTCTGTCCATCACTGTTGTGTTTGCAATTACCGCTCTAAGTGTACTGGGGATGCTCAGACGTGAGTCCCAGGCACTCCACACCACTGGAATCAAGCTAGCCGGGCTGATGAGAGGTGTTACCTCGAAACCGGGCCGGTCCTCGGATGCTTGTTTCCGTTCTGGGAAGGACATGGCTTTTGTAGTTCGGACTGGACTGTTCCCATGGGGCACAGGGTCAGCGCTGATTTGCATATCGCCATTGTCTAACCCAGGGTGGTGTGGAGTGGAAAAACGATGGATTTGGGCCCAGATCTTTGGACTGGGGTGAATGTGTGACATTGATCCACATTCTGTCCATCACTGTTGTGTTTGCAATTACCGCTCTAAGTGTACTGGGGATGCTCAGACGTGAGTCCCAGGCACTCCACACCACTGGAATCAAGCTAGCCGGGCTGATGAGAGGTGTTACCTCGAAACCGGGCCGGTCCTCGGATGCTTGTTTCCGTTCTGGGAAGGACATGGCTTTTGTAGTTCGGACTGGACTGTTCCCATGGGGCACAGGGTCAGCGCTGATTTGCATATCGCCATTGTCTAACCCAGGGTGGTGTGGAGTGGAAAAACGATGGATTTGGGCCCAGATCTTTGGACTGGGGTGAATGTGTGACATTGATCCACATTCTGTCCAGCACTGTTGTGTTTGCAATTACCGCTCTAAGTGTACTGGGGATGCTCAGACGTGAGTCCCAGGCACTCCACACCACTGGAATCAAGCTAGCCGGGCTGATGAGAGGTGTTACCTCGAAACCGGGCCGGTCCTCGGATGCTTGTTTCCGTTCTGGGAAGGACATGGCTTTTGTAGTTCGGACTGGACTGTTCCCATGGGGCACAGGGTCAGCGCTGATTTGCATATCGCCATTGTCTAACCCAGGGTGGTGTGGAGTGGAAAAACAATGGATTTGGGCCCAGATCTTTGGACTGGGGTGAATGTGTGACATTGATCCACATTCTGTCCATCACTGTTGTGTTTGCAATTACCGCTCTAAGTGTACTGGGGATGCTCAGACGTGAGTCCCAGGCACTCCACACCACTGGAATCAAGCTAGCCGGGCTGATGAGAGGTGTTACCTCGAAACCGGGCCGGTCCTCGGATGCTTGTTTCCGTTCTGGGAAGGACATGGCTTTTGTAGTTCGGACTGGACTGTTCCCATGGGGCACAGGGTCAGCGCTGGTTTGCATATCGCCATTGTCTAACCCAGGGTGGTGTGGAGTGGAAAAACGATGGATTTGGGCCCAGATCTTTGGACTGGGGTGAATGTGTGACATTGATCCACATTCTGTCCATCACTGTTGTGTTTGCAATTACCGCTCTAAGTGTACTGGGGATGCTCAGACGTGAGTCCCAGGCACTCCACACCACTGGAATCAAGCTAGCCGGGCTGATGAGAGGTGTTACCTCGAAACCGGGCCGGTCCTCGGATGCTTGTTTCCGTTCTGGGAAGGACATGGCTTTTGTAGTTCGGACTGGACTGTTCCCATGGGGCACAGGGTCAGCGCTGATTTGCATATCGCCATTGTCTAACCCAGGGTGGTGTGGAGTGGAAAAACGATGGATTTGGGCCCAGATCTTTGGACTGGGGTGAATGTGTGACATTGATCCACATTCTGTCCATCACTGTTGTGTTTGCAATTACCGCTCTAAGTGTACTGGGGATGCTCAGACGTGAGTCCCAGGCACTCCACACCACTGGAATCAAGCTAGCCGGGCTGATGAGAGGTGTTACCTCGAAACCGGGCCGGTCCTCGGATGCTTGTTTCCGTTCTGGGAAGGACATGGCTTTTGTAGTTCGGACTGGACTGTTCCCATGGGGCACAGGGTCAGCGCTGATTTGCATATCGCCATTGTCTAACCCAGGGTGGTGTGGAGTGGAAAAACGATGGATTTGGGCCCAGATCTTCGGACTGGGGTGAATGTGTGACATTGATCCACATTCTGTCCATCACTGTTGTGTTTGCAATTACCGCTCTAAGTGTACTGGGGATGCTCAGACGTGAGTCCCAGGCACTCCACACCACTGGAATCAAGCTAGCCGGGCTGATGAGAGGTGTTACATCGAAACCGGGCCGGTCCTCGGATGCTTGTTTCCGTTCTGGGAAGGACATGGCTTTTGTAGTTCGGACTGGACTGTTCCCATGGGGCACAGGGTCAGCGCTGATTTGCATATCGCCATTGTCTAACCCAGGGTGGTGTGGAGTGGAAAAACGATGGATTTGGGCCCAGATCTTTGGACTGGGGTGAATGTGTGACATTGATCCACATTCTGTCCATCACTGTTGTGTTTGCAATTACCGCTCTAAGTGTACTGGGGATGCTCAGACGTGAGTCCCAGGCACTCCACACCACTGGAATCAAGCTAGCCGGGCTGATGAGAGGTGTTACCTCGAAACCGGGCCGGTCCTCGGATGCTTGTTTCTGTTCTGGGAAGGACATGGCTTTTGTAGTTCGGACTGGACTGTTCCCATGGGGCACAGGGTCAGCGCTGATTTGCATATCGCCATTGTCTAACCCAGGGTGGTGTGGAGTGGAAAAACGATGGATTTGGGCCCAGATCTTTGGACTGGGGTGAATGTGTGACATTGATCCACATTCTGTCCATCACTGTTGTGTTTGCAATTACCGCTCTAAGTGTACTGGGGATGCTCAGACGTGAGTCCCAGGCACTCCACACCACTGGAATCAAGCTAGCCGGGCTGATGAGAGGTGTTACCTCGAAACCGGGCCGGTCCTCGGATGCTTGTTTCCGTTCTGGGAAGGACATGGCTTTTGTAGTTCGGACTGGACTGTTCCCATGGGGCACAGGGTCAGCGCTGATTTGCATATCGCCATTGTCTAACCCAGGGTGGTGTGGAGTGGAAAAACGATGGATTTGGGCCCAGATCTTTGGACTGGGGTGAATGTGTGACATTGATCCACATTCTGTCCATCACTGTTGTGTTTGCAATTACCGCTCTAAGTGTACTGGGGATGCTCAGACGTGAGTCCCAGGCACTCCACACCACTGGAATCAAGCTAGCCGGGCTGATGAGAGGTGTTACCTCGAAACCGGGCCGGTCCTCGGATGCTTGTTTCCGTTCTGGGAAGGACATGGCTTTTGTAGTTCGGACTGGACTGTTCCCATGGGGCACAGGGTCAGCGCTGATTTGCATATCGCCATTGTCTAACCCAGGGTGGTGTGGAGTGGAAAAACGATGGATTTGGGCCCAGATCTTTGGACTGGGGTGAATGTGTGACATTGATCCACATTCTGTCCATCACTGTTGTGTTTGCAATTACCGCTCTAAGTGTACTGGGGATGCTCAGACGTGAGTCCCAGGCACTCCACACCACTGGAATCAAGCTAGCCGGGCTGATGAGAGGTGTTACCTCGAAACCGGGCCGGTCCTCGGATGCTTGTTTCCGTTCTGGGAAGGACATGGCTTTTGTAGTTCGGACTGGACTGTTCCCATGGGGCACAGGGTCAGCGCTGATTTGCATATCGCCATTGTCTAACCCAGGGTGGTGTGGAGTGGAAAAACGATGGATTTGGGCCCAGATCTTTGGACTGGGGTGAATGTGTGACATTGATCCACATTCTGTCCATCACTGTTGTGTTTGCAATTACCGCTCTAAGTGTACTGGGGATGCTCAGACGTGAGTCCCAGGCACTCCACACCACTGGAATCAAGCTAGCCGGGCTGATGAGAGGTGTTACCTCGAAACCGGGCCGGTCCTCGGATGCTTGTTTCCGTTCTGGGAAGGACATGGCTTTTGTAGTTCGGACTGGACTGTTCCCATGGGGCACAGGGTCAGCGCTGATTTGCATATCGCCATTGTCTAACCCAGGGTGGTGTGGAGTGGAAAAACGATGGATTTGGGCCCAGATCTTTGGACTGGGGTGAATGTGTGACATTGATCCACATTCTGTCCAGCACTGTTGTGTTTGCAATTACCGCTCTAAGTGTACTGGGGATGCTCAGACGTGAGTCCCAGGCACTCCACACCACTGGAATCAAGCTAGCCGGGCTGATGAGAGGTGTTACCTCGAAACCGGGCCGGTCCTCGGATGCTTGTTTCCGTTCTGGGAAGGACATGGCTTTTGTAGTTCGGACTGGACTGTTCCCATGGGGCACAGGGTCAGCGCTGATTTGCATATCGCCATTGTCTAACCCAGGGTGGTGTGGAGTGGAAAAACAATGGATTTGGGCCCAGATCTTTGGACTGGGGTGAATGTGTGACATTGATCCACATTCTGTCCATCACTGTTGTGTTTGCAATTACCGCTCTAAGTGTACTGGGGATGCTCAGACGTGAGTCCCAGGCACTCCACACCACTGGAATCAAGCTAGCCGGGCTGATGAGAGGTGTTACCTCGAAACCGGGCCGGTCCTCGGATGCTTGTTTCCGTTCTGGGAAGGACATGGCTTTTGTAGTTCGGACTGGACTGTTCCCATGGGGCACAGGGTCAGCGCTGGTTTGCATATCGCCATTGTCTAACCCAGGGTGGTGTGGAGTGGAAAAACGATGGATTTGGGCCCAGATCTTTGGACTGGGGTGAATGTGTGACATTGATCCACATTCTGTCCATCACTGTTGTGTTTGCAATTACCGCTCTAAGTGTACTGGGGATGCTCAGACGTGAGTCCCAGGCACTCCACACCACTGGAATCAAGCTAGCCGGGCTGATGAGAGGTGTTACCTCGAAACCGGGCCGGTCCTCGGATGCTTGTTTCCGTTCTGGGAAGGACATGGCTTTTGTAGTTCGGACTGGACTGTTCCCATGGGGCACAGGGTCAGCGCTGATTTGCATATCGCCATTGTCTAACCCAGGGTGGTGTGGAGTGGAAAAACGATGGATTTGGGCCCAGATCTTTGGACTGGGGTGAATGTGTGACATTGATCCACATTCTGTCCATCACTGTTGTGTTTGCAATTACCGCTCTAAGTGTACTGGGGATGCTCAGACGTGAGTCCCAGGCACTCCACACCACTGGAATCAAGCTAGCCGGGCTGATGAGAGGTGTTACCTCGAAACCGGGCCGGTCCTCGGATGCTTGTTTCCGTTCTGGGAAGGACATGGCTTTTGTAGTTCGGACTGGACTGTTCCCATGGGGCACAGGGTCAGCGCTGATTTGCATATCGCCATTGTCTAACCCAGGGTGGTGTGGAGTGGAAAAACGATGGATTTGGGCCCAGATCTTCGGACTGGGGTGAATGTGTGACATTGATCCACATTCTGTCCATCACTGTTGTGTTTGCAATTACCGCTCTAAGTGTACTGGGGATGCTCAGACGTGAGTCCCAGGCACTCCACACCACTGGAATCAAGCTAGCCGGGCTGATGAGAGGTGTTACCTCGAAACCGGGCCGGTCCTCGGATGCTTGTTTCCGTTCTGGGAAGGACATGGCTTTTGTAGTTCGGACTGGACTGTTCCCATGGGGCACAGGGTCAGCGCTGATTTGCATATCGCCATTGTCTAACCCAGGGTGGTGTGGAGTGGAAAAACGATGGATTTGGGCCCAGATCTTTGGACTGGGGTGAATGTGTGACATTGATCCACATTCTGTCCATCACTGTTGTGTTTGCAATTACCGCTCTAAGTGTACTGGGGATGCTCAGACGTGAGTCCCAGGCACTCCACACCACTGGAATCAAGCTAGCCGGGCTGATGAGAGGTGTTACCTCGAAACCGGGCCGGTCCTCGGATGCTTGTTTCTGTTCTGGGAAGGACATGGCTTTTGTAGTTCGGACTGGACTGTTCCCATGGGGCACAGGGTCAGCGCTGATTTGCATATCGCCATTGTCTAACCCAGGGTGGTGTGGAGTGGAAAAACGATGGATTTGGGCCCAGATCTTTGGACTGGGGTGAATGTGTGACATTGATCCACATTCTGTCCATCACTGTTGTGTTTGCAATTACCGCTCTAAGTGTACTGGGGATGCTCAGACGTGAGTCCCAGGCACTCCACACCACTGGAATCAAGCTAGCCGGGCTGATGAGAGGTGTTACCTCGAAACCGGGCCGGTCCTCGGATGCTTGTTTCCGTTCTGGGAAGGACATGGCTTTTGTAGTTCGGACTGGACTGTTCCCATGGGGCACAGGGTCAGCGCTGATTTGCATATCGCCATTGTCTAACCCAGGGTGGTGTGGAGTGGAAAAACGATGGATTTGGGCCCAGATCTTTGGACTGGGGTGAATGTGTGACATTGATCCACATTCTGTCCATCACTGTTGTGTTTGCAATTACCGCTCTAAGTGTACTGGGGATGCTCAGACGTGAGTCCCAGGCACTCCACACCACTGGAATCAAGCTAGCCGGGCTGATGAGAGGTGTTACCTCGAAACCGGGCCGGTCCTCGGATGCTTGTTTCCGTTCTGGGAAGGACATGGCTTTTGTAGTTCGGACTGGACTGTTCCCATGGGGCACAGGGTCAGCGTTGATTTGCATATCGCCATTGTCTAACCCAGGGTGGTGTGGAGTGGAAAAACGATGGATTTGGGCCCAGATCTTTGGACTGGGGTGAATGTGTGACATTGATCCACATTCTGTCCATCACTGTTGTGTTTGCAATTACCGCTCTAAGTGTACTGGGGATGCTCAGACGTGAGTCCCAGGCACTCCACACCACTGGAATCAAGCTAGCCGGGCTGATGAGAGGTGTTACCTCGAAACCGGGCCGGTCCTCGGATGCTTGTTTCCGTTCTGGGAAGGACATGGCTTTTGTAGTTCGGACTGGACTGTTCCCATGGGGCACAGGGTCAGCGCTGATTTGCATATCGCCATTGTCTAACCCAGGGTGGTGTGGAGTGGAAAAACGATGGATTTGGGCCCAGATCTTTGGACTGGGGTGAATGTGTGACATTGATCCACATTCTGTCCATCACTGTTGTGTTTGCAATTACCGCTCTAAGTGTACTGGGGATGCTCAGACGTGAGTCCCAGGCACTCCACACCACTGGAATCAAGCTAGCCGGGCTGATGAGAGGTGTTACCTCGAAACCGGGCCGGTCCTCGGATGCTTG
Source organism: Lissotriton helveticus (assembly GCF_964261635.1). NCBI lineage: Eukaryota > Metazoa > Chordata > Amphibia > Caudata > Salamandridae > Lissotriton > Lissotriton helveticus. The sequence continues at coordinate 1,757,505,925 of NC_136068.1, read as the reverse complement.
TTTCCGTTCTGGGAAGGACATGGCTTTTGTAGTTCGGACTGGACTGTTCCCATGGGGCACAGGGTCAGCGCTGATTTGCATATCGCCATTGTCTAACCCAGGGTGGTGTGGAGTGGAAAAACGATGGATTTGGGCCCAGATCTTTGGACTGGGGTGAATGTGTGACATTGATCCACATTCTGTCCATCACTGTTGTGTTTGCAATTACCGCTACTAGTGGGCCTGCAGCACTGATTGTGCCACCTGCATGAGTAGCCCTAAAATGGTGCCTCAGGCCTGCCACCGCGGTGCCTGGGCGCAGTGGCTAACTGCCATACTACCCTGACCAGTGTCCACACAGGCCAGACCTAACCCTTCCCTTTCTGTACACATTGGACACCCCTATAGCAGGCCCTAGGTACCCCCCTGGGCAGGTGCAGTGTATATGAAAGGTAGAGCATGTACTAGTGTGTCTGACATGCTCCGGTAATGCTGTGTATAATGTTTACCTGCATATCTTCCATACTAGCAAGATAGAAAATTAAAGTCTTGTATCCCTGAACTCAGAATTTAATAACACATCTTTTAGGAAAGATGTTTTTTAAATCCTGTGTTTGAGAACAGCACTTTTAGAAAGTGGCTGTTCTCTTGTCTGACCTTTCTGTGTGCCTTGGCCTGTTTTTGAATTGACTGTCTGGTTTGTGAGTGACAGGGGTTGGGGAGCCCCCAGGAGGCTGGATGAGTCAGCCCTAGGCTGAATGACTGTATCTGCATCTTGAGTGGTGGGAGGGGATAGCACTTGGGCCTGAATAGGGCTGTGCCTGCCTTCCACAATGCTGGCTCCACCTCCTGCTGGGCGGCTGACGACCCTGCCCCTCTCTCTGAAAGGAAAGAAGAAGACAGAAAAACAAAGTACTCAGGAACTGACCTGACCTGGTTCTGGCCTAGCCAAGGCCTCTCTGCCTTCAGAGAACAAAGGAAAGACTGGTATAAAAAGGGCTACCCAGACTACAGAAAATAAGATCATCCTGGAATCAAGAAGGAACCTCTGCCAAGGAGAAAGCTGGAAGACTGAAGAAGAAGGACTGAACTGCTGTAAGGCTGACCTACAGTTGCTTTGCTGCCAAGGAGAGGGGAAGGACTCTTCTGTGGCTTTTTCCCCTTGCTTGAAGAGATCTCCAAGGGCCTGAGAAGAGCTGGCTCCCTGTTAACAAGTTCCAGGAACAAAAGGACTTCACCCCCAGCTTCCACCTGAACTCTGCTGTATGAGGTCTGCCCTTCTTAGAGTGCTTTATCCAATTGTGGGGCCTCTGGAAGTTGTGCCTGCTGTTTGGGGAGCTGGACAAGGAGAAACAAAGACAATCTGCAACTTTCCCGCATCGCTCGCTTGCGGAGCGCCTTTCCGACATTGCGAGGAAATTCCGGCTACCGCGAAGATCGAGATCATCGCAGCGCCTGTTGCCACTGCAAGAACTGACGCTTCGTTCACTTCCGGAACGCATCGCTCCGGTGCGGGAAGATTACTGTATCGTCGCAGAGCCTGCCGTTGCTGGGTGAGATCGCCACACCGCTTGCCTGCGGATTGCATCACGTCGCTGCGAACATCGTCGCAGAGACATGGCATCGAGGGGCCACATGAGGAGAAGATCGACGCTGCGCTGCGAATCGCTGCCGCACCTGAGATCGTCGCCGTCCCGAAGATTGCCGCATCGTGCCTGTGCGAGACTCTTCCTACCGAACCTGCGCACCGGAATCCATACAAGGTATCGCATGCCTCCCCATGCAGACCGGATTCATCGCAACACGCCCGCTGCATCCAGCGGGGCTGTCGCATCGCCTCCCCAGGGTCTCAGGAGTGACGCATTGCTTGTTTTTCAATTCTGCAGCTTCCCTTTGGAACGTTTGTCGCATATACAGGTACTTTGGGCCAAACGTGACGCAACTGTGGATTATTTTGACACAAACCCTAGAACTCTTTTAAAATCATATTCTTGAACTGTGTATACTGGATTTTTGTTGTTTTGGTCTTGTGTAGTTTAGATTAAATAACTTTAGCTCCCCCATGACCTATGCTTCTGTTAATTTTCTGGTGTTCTGGGTTGGAAGTGATATATTCAATCCAGGACCTGTCACTTTTGGTTTGGATCTTTGAAATTACTATGGTGTTTCTATTCTTATTTGTGACTATTCACCCACTGTTACCTTCAGGCCTTATTTAGGTATTCTTATTCTGTTTCCTCCTTCTCCGTTGGACCCACTGGCATTAGGGTATTCTGCTTTCCTAATGTGGTGTACAATTATGTGAGACCTTTAAATGTTATGTGTTCTGTGGTAAAGTTAGTGCCGGCTGGGATGGTTCAATCTCATTTAGATTCCTATGAACATTGATTCTCATGTGTATCAACGATGAATTGTTTACTTTTTAACTTTATTGCGTCCTGAGTCTGTCTTCGCTGTGAGTTCTTTTTTCCTGCTTTTTGGCAGGTAATGCTGCCCCTGACTGTTTATGTATGAACTGTCTTCTTCTTGTTGGAAGTATATGTTTTTATATTGTATATTTATTTGTTTGTATCTGACAGCCCTGAAGAAGTCCTGTATAAGGACAAAATGCGTCTGCTGTTCTTTCTGTTGAACGCAGTTTTTTTTAATCTGAAATAAAATAAGAAGAAAGAAAGAAGAAAAAAAGAAAATTATTGAAGACTTTTCTTTCTGGACATTGACAACTGATTGAGTTGTGATGAACAATTATCCTGGGTGGTGCACCTTTGCTTCTTGTGTAAACCTTATTTTTCTAAACTGGTTTGGAGTCCATTTGTGGTGTTTTCACTGTGGTACTGTGAGTGTTGGTGCAAATACTTTACACATTGCCTTTGATAAGCCTGTTTGCTCGTGCCAAGCTACCAAGGGGGTGAGCAGGGGTTATCTAAAGAGTGTATCCCCCCTATTTGGACATTGGTACCTACCTCTGCCAACTAGAGACCCCCAGATCTAACAATATGCTTATAGAAGCTTTGTAGCCTGAAGGAGAGCTCTTATGTATGATGCATGAGTCTGTGAATTCTGACTTGCCTGAGAATAGCTCTCGGGAGTGGAGAGTGGGCAGGCAACGCAGGAGCATGCACTAAAAATGACAAGGTTCCATCTTGATGACGCTTGGTGTGGTCCTGTTATGTTTGATCAGTCATATAATGGAGTATTGTAATGTTAAGGATTAGCTTCCTGTCCAAGTCCACAGACTGTTACATTAGGTGGTGACTAGAGGGATAGCTTTGCTATTTCAGTCCTGAAACTTCATGTTCAGTGTAACCTGATGGTTGGCTCTGCAGTCTAAAGAAAACATCTGTAAATCCTGTTTAGCTTGAGAACTGGCATTGTTATCTAAAGCCAAAACCAAAGCAGAAGAATTACAAAACATGATGAATGGAATGCTTGAATTAATCTTAAACTCAGGTAATTACCCTGTTCTGTCTGAAGCTAAAGTATGTTTGTTTTGTATAACACAATATGCACTTCTCATGTATGTGTCCTGATCTTGTGACTTCTGTGTCTCCTGGAGAATAGCGCTGTTGCCGAAAGTCAGATCCTGTTAGCCTGTGTATCCTCATATATTGCCCTACACGCAATATTCTTTGGTGTAAGGTTTGTCGAAGCTATGTGATGGAACGGCTCACAGTGGCTCTGATGTATGCGCTCTGAGTTGCTTGTTACACATCAGCTGTTATCTCTAGCCTGAACTCTAAATTCTGAATAGCCAGAAATGTCCTCCCATTTAAATCTTATTTAGCCATATCTGTGTGTATTAAAGATTGTTCTGCAGCCAGAAGACCAGAGTGGTAAAGTGAAATCACTATTTCCTGTATTCACTGGCTATGGTTCTGCGAGTACGAGGTATTTTTTTGGAAAAGCACTTTCTTGAAAATATTTAAAATAACCAAAGATGGTATTAAATGGCTCCAGTTTACTAACTCTACCCATTTTAGTTTAAACGCATTAAGGGCGAAAACGTGAGCCAATGTTACGCATTTTCACAGCTAGAGTGGTGGTGTTATAAAAGGCTTTAGTTGAGAACCTTTTTTTACAAAAATGAACTTTCGAAAGTGCCTAACCATTAGTGCAAGGATGAGAATGTGTTTGGCTGGTCAGTTCTAAAGGAAATATTTGGTTAAAAAAAAAGGCAAAATGACAATAATAATGCAAGAAAACCAGCAGGCAAAATCAAAGTAATAAGAATGGAAGAAAAGCCGCATTTAAGTTATGACCTCAAAAGGTTGGGCAAAAGCCGAAGGCCGTATATGTACTTGTTAAGGGTTGTAATAAAAAATAAAAAAAATAGCTCCCTTGGTGTGTCTTGTTTCTATTTTCACAATTTGTGTTGCGGGTTAAAATGCATATCTCATTTATCGAGAAAAAATGTCTGAGTGGTTAGTCAGAGAAATTTAAAACAATAGAACACACAGTGTACATTGAAAATAAGTCATGCGGATAAAAAACAATACTAGGTATTTGAGTTCTGTGCGCAGAAAGCTACACTAAGGAGACCAGATGGAGTTGCAAAGTGTCATAATTGAAATATAGTTGTAGTAAGATATTTCTATTTTCTTCTGTATCTCATTTGGAGTTTGCATCATTTGTTTGGTGGATTTCAAAGGATACTCTCTCACAAAGTAAATATGGGAGTCTAGCAATTCACTCTCCGAACAATGGTATGTCTTGAGTCAAACTGATTTGAACAGCTATTTTAATGAATTTATCTGTGACTAGAATAGACCTGTGAATATGTTGGTGATCGCTTAGTGGTCTCTTCCTCCGCTGGTATGCTTAACAACCACTTTACTGATAACTCATATTTGTACCAAACATCTTCATGGTGGCGATTCTTAGGGCCACATGCATCAAGCATTTTTGCGAATAGCAAAATTCGGCCGTTTGCGAATGCAAAAACCTTTTTTGGGATGCATCATTTTTTTTCCATTTTTCGCAATTTAAGAAATCACAATTTTTTGCGATTTCTGGAATTGCGATAGCATTTAAGAAATCGCAAATTTTGCGATTTCTTAAATGCTATGCATGATTTTTTTTAAATTGCGAATTCGCAATTATGAAGGGAAAAATTACCATGTAGTAAACCTTCATGGTAATTTGCGAAAAGTTTCAAAAATGCACAAAAGTGCATTTTTGAAACTTATATTTTACACACACACATGCCCTTGGGACATGTGTGTGAGTAAAATGTACTTACGTGACATTTCAGGTGTGCAGGGGGGGATCCTTTGGACCCCCCCTGCACCCTTGAAATTGCATTCTCATTTTGCGATTCCTTAATTGCAAATTCGCAAAATGAAAATGCCTTTCCATTGATCCTAGAGGAATCAATGTAAAGCGATTCCTTAATTGAGATTCGCAATTAAGGAATGGGAAATAAGGGAAATTAAGAAATCGCAAAAACTTTTGCGATTTCTTGATGCATAGGAATTTGCAATTCCTAAATTGTGATTCCTTAATTTTCGCAATTTAGGAATCGCAAATTCTTACAATGATGCATGTGGGCCTTAGTGATTAGTGAACTGGATAGGGATATCGTGAAAACAGGTCTTGTAGCTGTAACCTTAGACTTACTGGTTCGAGAAAACTGAGAACACAGACAAATATGACAATGTCAGGAATGCAAGAAAAGGCCTGATCTGCAAAAACATATCAGACTTTCAAAGGGCACCAACTATTACCAGGTCTCATTGCGTCCCTTTTGCTCTGCCGAAGTTCAAATGCATGCCACAGGAGTATTTTAAATTTGCCTGACAGTCACATTGAACAATAAACGCGTGTGTAAAGCAATTTAAGCACAATTGTTCAGGACTGATTATAAGGAAATGTTCCTTTTCTGTGTGGTCACTTTGTGTTTTTCGGTTTTTGCTGGACCTTATGTTTTTTCTGGCTTTAGAACTCTGAGCACTTTAATCTTGCTAACCAGTGATAAAGCACCTGTGCCTCCCCCTTTTTAAACATGATTGATTTGACATATTAGTAGTTGGTATATTTAACACATATAAGACCTTAGTTTATGGCAAGATATACCCAGGGCCTGCCAGAGAGTTATATAAGTGTACCAGTTGTGGGATAACTTCAGCCCCATACGCATGTACATTTTAGGGAGGCATCCAAGTTATTTTTACAGTTTTAGACCTGATATTTCGGGCAAGCTGAGCCCTCATTAAGAACAAGAGCCCTGCACTGGAAACAGATACCTTCAGAGCACCAGCCCATGCTCCAAACCCTCCCAGAAGTGCACATAAGTGTAAACAGCCTTGTTAAAGGCACCCGTAGTGGAAGGTATAAAAATAAATAGTACAAGCACGGACGTTTTATAAAACTAGGCCGATAGGCCATCTGGATCCGGTGATTTATGTGGCTTTAGATTAGCTATACCCAAAGAAAAGGAACCCATTTCAGTTCCATCAGGCTGCACAGCCCCAACAGAATTTGAATCAAATGAATCAATTTCATATATTTTCTCCGCTATTTTCTTCTTTGTTTTGCCAAATTTTTAATCCATTTTCTCTTCACTTGTATTCAATTCATTTTATCCAAATCACTCTTGTCATCAAATGTTCACAAAAACACAGGAGCATGGGGTGGGTTTCACACACCATGGGCCTTATTTATGAAGGCCTTGCGCCACCGGTGCGTCACTTTTAAAATGGGAAAAAGTGACGCACCGGCGGCGCAAGGCCTTCTTAAATAAGGCCCCATGACTTTAATCCTATCACCCAATGCATTTCGGGAAATACATTTCCCTTCGTCAGGGGCATCTACAAATAAAAATACATATTTTGTAATTTGACTTGCTTCATTAACCTAATAAAACATTTATACACTGAAGAACATTCCCCAAAGTTTAAAAAACGAAGTTCATCAATCCTGAATTATGAACATATTTACTGAAGCATATTATAAACTCTTTTGCCTCGTACCCGGAACCACTAAGATATTGCATCCTCTCTTAATTATAGAAATGTAACCAAACGCATGATGTCCCAATTCTTTCACTCGCTTACTATGACACGAAAATGGTCAAACATTTCTCCATGAATATAAATGCTGCTTTTGCTCGAATGCACTCGCCATGGTCTACTGTATCATTTCTTAAAATAATTCCGTTGTTCTTTTCAATACCAGCGTGCAAAGACGCTGAAAACCTCCTTCTTGTGCAAGCTAAACATGCGAGCTGGAATCACCGTTTAATTGCTTACACGTGGGGACACCAAAACTCTGCACTACTCATCACACTGGGCTGGCTGCGTTTAAACAGTCGTTTCAACATAATCTTACTACATCTCCCAGGATGCCATGTTTCCTTGGCCTTGTTAAAGGCACCCGTAGTGGAAGGTATAAAAATAAATAGTACAAGCACGGACGTTTTATAACACTAGGCCGATAGGCCATCTGGATCCGGTGATTTATGTGGCTTTAGATTAGCTATAGGCTGCTCACTTCCTCAGATGTTATCGGTGCTCCCAGTTGAAGCGCTCGCCGGGCCCCCTCATACCTGGCGTGCTAGTGTCCTTGTGGGCCCCCTTCATGGTGTCCCTGCTTTCCATCTACCTTCAGACACTCCCTGCTCCTGCACTGGACGCACTTAATGCTGCCCAGCCTCTCTGCTGTTATTTTGGGTGCCTGGATGATCCCCCCTTTTCATGCTGTTCCTCATTGTCCCCCACCTTTCCACAGCCCCCCAGTTCCAACAAAGCCGCCTCCGCCATGCTTTCACCGTTGGTGTCTGTGTTAGTGTTGTGTAAAGGATGGTTGCAGGGAGACCTGTTTGTGAGAGTGCATGGATTGGTGTCTGTCTGTGAGCATATAGAGTGAGTTGTGCCTATTCGAATATAGCATGAGTGGTCAGCAATGTGAGTGTATGGAGTGCCTATGTGGTGGGCATGAAAGTGAAGAGAGGATGGTGTGTCTGAGTTTATGCAGGGTTGCAGCACATTAAAGCCAGACCTATTGACTCTGCCAATGCATGCATCATCACGGAAAATATGTAATACTGGGTCTTTTCCCCGGAACCATACAATCAAATGGAACACAGACCTGCCTCACAGACGGTTAACCATATGAGCTATCCCATTTGGCTGTACTTCTTATACCTTGCATCATCCTGTCACACAGATGCCCGCTGTAGAAATACATTGGGAGTTGCTTTTTCTCTCTTCGTTTCCCTTTCTCTCCTCATTCTGCTTCCTATATATTTGTATTCTTTCTTTTTCAGTCTCTGCCGTCACTCTTCATCACTTATTTCTTGTTCTGTCTAACTTGCTCATCTCCTTTCATTACCTTGCATCTATTTCTTAAAGCTTCCTCGCCCCTCTGTCCTCCTATTTTTCTTTCTATCATTTCTCACTCAGTTTGCACTCCCTGTCCTCTACCGCCTTCTTTTCTCTCCCCTATGGTTCCAACTTTCTCCCCTTTCAGGCTTTGCCTTGGACTGTTGCACCAGTGCAGCATCACCTCAGCACCAGCGCAGCACTAACTCTGCATCACTCAGCACCATTTGAGCTCCAGCACAGCACCGTCACCTCAGCATCAGACAGCAGCACCTCAGCATCAGTACACCACCACCACAGTGCCATACTAGCATCAGCTCAGCACCGTCTCAGCATCAACACAGCACCTCAGTACAACACCTCTGCACCATTGCATCACCAGTGCAGCATGACCTCAGCACCATCGCTGCACCACCTCAACACCAGCATTGCACCATCGCAGCATCAGCATAGCCCCACCTCAGCACCAGCGCAGCTCCACCTCATTAGCAACTCAGCACAATGCAGCATCATTACTGCATCAGCGTAGCATCACCTCGCAACAGCACGACCTGAACACCACCTCACAAGCACCACTTTAGCATCACCCGGCACCACCACAACATCACCCGGCACCACTACAACATCACTCGGCACCACCTCAGCATCACCTGGTACCACCTGAGCACCAGCACAGATCCATAACGTCAGTCTGACTCAGCACCACCACAGCATCACTCAACGCACCTCACCATCAGCACAGCACCACCTCAGCACAGCACCATTTTAGGTTCAGCACAGCACCACCTTCTCATCAGTGCGTGTAAGAGTAACATGAGGGGACCCATAGACCAGGTTGGGATGGGTATATAATGTAAAAAGAAACAATTCCCAACAGGTATTATTTAAGAGACAATTTTCAAAATGTATGCAATAAGCATTACCAGTAATAACCAACAAGGAGTCACTTGAGTTCTTTGAAAACGGTATTATTCACCAATAATAAACAAGGAAGTATTTTCGGGGTAATACAGTTAAACAGCACTGTACAGAAGGAATCATGTGACAACCCAGTGGCACTTGGTAAGTGGTGATATATACAATAGATAACTGTGAAGGTGCAAGTGCTAAAGTGAGCAGCGTGATCGGCGCATAGTGACAGATAATAAAACAGTGGTTGCTCCAAAGTAAGATCAAGTTGTAATCACTTAAAACATAATTCGAAACAATTTAACAGGAGCACCAAGCTTGATATGCGTCTTAAGATTATGCTGTAAGGTCGACGGCGTTTCGATCCCTCTGAGTTGGGATCATCATCAGGACGGGGTTGTCGATGTGAGCAGTGCTGTGGGGGGGAGAAAGGGCAAATGAGAGGGGCGCAGGGGAGGGGCGCAGGGGAAGGCGGGGGATCAGAGGGACGGGCCAGTGTTGGTGTGGCGCTACTAATTAACTTGCAGGCTGGAGGTGATATTAAAGTGAATGGAGCCTAGCCATGAAAAATGGCTAGGTGGTGGTTGCTGCGCAAGTGCAGTGAAGGCGTGAGCGCATATGTCGTCAGCCAAGGAAGTATCCTGGTGATGATTAAGGTAATAGTCAGAGAGGTGTTGGAGTGCTAAGTTTTCCATTAATGTGACTAAGGACTAGCCGGGGATATAATACTGGTGTCGCTAGGTCCAGCGGCGGTTAATGGATGAGTATGGTGGGTGAAGTGCGCGAGGGCAGAAGCGCAGGATGTTAAAACTTACAGCGTCAGCCCGGTGGGGAACTCGTGGGCTTGGCGGCTTGGCGAAGGCTCAGGGATGGCTTGCTGCAAGGGAGTACAGAGTTATATATGTTTTTAGTTATAATTGTATGCACAGAGTGGGATGAAACCGTCTTAGTGCCGCCAAGATCATAGTCGTAGCGAAAAAGTTACCTGATTGTACAATGAGTCGAATCAGAGCAGCGGGGGTTTGATGGGGCTCCTGCGGAAAAATCAATAAAGTAGCGAGGGTCAAAGAACCGGCAGTGGCGGGAGATATAACAATATGGATCGCGGAGAGAGCGCCCGGCGTGGGCGAGACTCTAGCATACCTGTATGAATCGAGGCAGCACAGGGCGATGAGGGCTCTGTTGTATTAAGTCAGGCTGGCAGTGAATGCCAGAGCTATCAGGGGCTCGGTGTCCTCAGTCGGCAGTTATGGGAGCCGAGTGAGCGCGAGGCGCGGGGCGTGGTTAGGGTGGAAGGGCGGGATCGGGGCGTGCCTGGGTGGTTGCGTGGCAACCATTGCAAACAGGAAGTATCCTGGGTGAGGCGGTGCAGCGCTCGGCGGCGCGACCGACGGGCTGGAACTAAGCGCGACATCCTCAACCTTACAGGGCCACGTATCAACAACACTCTCCTCATAACCGTATTGAGGTTCAAGTGGCATGACAAATATTGGATTACAGAAGGAGTATCTGAAGCAGACAATACATTGTTTAAATTGATTGTAAAATGTCAATTCAGTACTTGTAACAGCATAACAGTTAATGCAGGGTGAATATACATTCGCTTATAATCAACTGTTCTAGCATACGGTTAAGGGCTGTTTCACATGAGATTAGTGTCCAGCTAGGTATATGGTATGAAACCGCTAGGTATATGGTATGAAACCATACTCATCCATTAACCGCCGCTGGACCTAGCGACACCAGTATTATATCCCCGGCTAGTCCTTAGTCACATTAATGGAAAACTTAGCACTCCAACACCTCTCTGACTATTACCTTAATCATCACCAGGATACTTCCTTGGCTGACGACATATGCGCTCACGCCTTCACTGCACTTGCGCAGCAACCACCACCTAGCCATTTTTCATGGCTAGGCTCCATTCACTTTAATATCACCTCCAGCCTGCAAGTTAATTAGTAGCGCCACACCAACACTGGCCCGTCCCTTTGATCCCTGCCTTCCCCTGCGCCCCTCCCCTGCGCCCCTCTCATTTGCCCTTTCTCCCCCCCACAGCACTGCTCACATCGACAACCCCGTCCTGATGATGATCCAAACTCAGAGGGATCGAAACGCCGTCGACCTTACAGCATAATCTTAAGACGCATATCAAGCTTGGTGCTCCTGTTAAATTGTTTCGAATTATGTTTTAAGTGATTACAACTTGATCTTACTTTGGAGCAACCACTGTTTTATTATCTGTCACTATGCGCCGATCACGCTGCTCACTTTAGCACTTGCACCTTCACAGTTATCTATTGTATATATCACCACGTACCAAGTGCCACTGGGTTGTCACATGATTCCTTCTGTACAGTGCTGTTTAACTGTATTACCCCGAAAATACTTCCTTGTTTATTATTGGTGAATAATACCGTTTTCAAAGAACTCAAGTGACTCCTTGTTGGTTATTACTGGTAATGCTTATTGCATACATTTTGAAAATTGTCTCTTAAATAATACCTGTTGGGAATTGTTTCTTTTTACACCCCACCAGTGCAGCACATCCTCAGGAGTATTGCAGGACACCATTAGCACTAGTGCAGCACCACCTCAACATGAGCACAGCACCACTTCAACATGAGCACAGAACCATCTTGGCATCAGCACAGCTCCACCTCAGCACCAATGCAGCACCACTTCAGCATCAGCGGAGTACCATCTCAGCATTGCTCAGACCTCCTGAGCACCAGATCTGCACCACCTCAGCTTGACTCAGCTCCACAGCATAACTGAGCACCACCTGCATCACCTCAGTATCAGTAAGCATCACCTTCTCACTGCACACCACCACCACCTCAGCATCACACATAACCACCTGAGTATCATTCAGCACCACCTGAGCATCATCTCCGCATCACCACACCACCACCTCGGCATTACTCGGCATCTCGTCAGTCTGCCTCCAGAATCTGGCATCTGTTGTGTCTTTCCTAGTTTCCATCCGCTGCTATTGTTGTAATTCAGGTACTATTTCCCAGCCTCCACCATCCCATTTTTTATGTCCCTAACCCACAAAAACAAACTATGACAAACCAGCATTAGAACAGGCATGAAGAAGTTGCAACGCGTTGTGAGGACAAAGAACTGCTAGATATTTTTATTTTAATAATTTAATAGGGTCATTCAGTTATACAAAATCAAATCAAAAGCTTTATTCGATTTGTAACACAAATCATACAAGCAGAACACATACAAATATAACAATCAGGACATGTCAATTAAAACAATCAGAAGAGAACCATCAAATGCATAGTAAGCGGGAAATTCTAGGAGCACAATAAGACCAAACTTGAATATATACAGTACAAAAGCTGATTGGCCAGATTTAAAAAGAACATATAATATTCATTGTTCATACGATAGTTATACATAAATAAATAAATAAGTAAATAGGTATACAGACAGGAAACCTAATAGGACAAAACGCAATCCGTGATATCGTAAAACTATGGTTATCCTGGCAGCTGTATATCTAATAAAATGTACAGACAGGGAGCCATAATGGAACGGGACATAATCCGGGATGTCATAAAACTCATAAAATTATGGCTTTCCTGGCAGCTGTACATTTTAATATATATGTCGCTACAAAGAAGCAAATATCCAGGTTCTCTAGGGAGCTAAGCAAATGTAAAGCATTCTTTGTAGAGCGAACTTTGAATCTTAAAAAGATGGGTTTTAGATATGTAACCCTAAAAAAGTAATAAAATTTACAAAACAATAAGAAATGACAACAGCTCAGGCGAGAGACATTGTCACAGGGGCATGCTAAAGCGGATCTAGAATTCATTGTAGGGAATGCAACAAGGTGGTGAACGATACCCAATCGTAGGCGAGTTAAAACAAACCGGTGGGAATTACGAGTGACATCAGAAAGATAAGGTTGGAAACCAATAGGTAAATTAAGATCCCGATAAAACATCACAGTTTGCAGCTTTCCAGACACCTTTGCACAACCTTCTTTTTTATAGCTTAGAAACCTTTGTTTGATGACCTTTTTTGGGATTAATACCACGGATTTGGGGTCAAGAAAAGTGTCGAACTGAAAGAGGAGAAGAAACCAATGATATATATACTTAAGCCAGGATATTCGTCTAATATGATCCAGTCTGAGGCAGTCAAGGATTATCTCCTGGGTGAATCCGGTTTCCGGCTTGGCCCAAATAGAACGCCAGAGCAGCAAAGGACATAATGCTGCCAGAGCCGAAATAAATTCTATTCCCACTTCTTCATGGATCAGATCCACTGATGCTGAGGGTGGTACACATAACAATTTCCTAAGGAATTTATTTTCATCTTTCTGTACATTTGGTCCAACACAATGACCCCAAACCCCCGCTCCATATAGGGCTGGGGACACACATTTTACATTATAGATGGTCATCATATCTTTAATGCTCCTCACCCCAAGTTTGCATGAGAATCTAAAGATGCTGTTAGAGGATCTTTTCGTTTTTAGACTGATATTATCAAACTCGGGTTGCCATGACCCGTTATTGGCAAAGGTGATTCCTAAATAGCAAAACGTTTTAACTATTGACATTTTGTCCTTATCAATAAAGAAGGTGGGATTAGGTTTCTTGGCTTTCATCCCGCAGGACATTGCAAAAGTTTTAGATTTATTTACAAGTAGCTTCCTACTCTCTATAAATGTCATAAATCTATCAATGAGGCGCTGTAGGCCAATCTGTGTGCGGGATAGTAATACGGCGTCATCCGCATACAATAAAATTGGCACCGGTTTGCCTCCAATCAATGGTGCATTGGCAGGGGTCTGACACAATATAAAATCAATTTGGTTGATAAAAAGAGAAAATAAAAGGGGTGCCAGAACACAACCCTGTCGGATGCCTCTTGAAACTTTGAAGAAAGGGGTACATTCACCTAGGGATCCATAGCGCACCTTACATGACAGTCTCTCGTATAGCCTGGCCAAAAAATGTACAATCTCCTCTGGAGCTCCAGCATCTATCAGGACCTGCCATAGTATACTATGATCAACTAGGTCGAACGCACTACTCAAGTCCGCAAAACATAAAAACAGGTTCCCTTCTTTAACTTTAGTGTATTTATTAATTAAGAGATCTAAGTTTACACACTGTTCTAGTGTCCCCATGCCTTTCCTAAAACCATATTGGACCCTAGTTAAAATTTCTTTTTCAGTTGCCCAGGTTTCCAGCCTCTGCAGCATAATTCGGCTCATCACCTTTACTGAGGCATCAAGTAAGGAGATGGGGCGATAATTACCTGCCTCCGATTTACTGCCTTTCTTAAATATAGGAATGATGACCGACTGGCCCCAAGATGGTGGTGGACATCCCTCAGCTGCAGCATTAAAGACCCTGACCAGAATGGGTGCCCACAAATTCATTTCAGATTTAAGAAGATCTATAGGGACTCCATCGGGGCCAGGGGCTTTACCTCCTTTACTATTGGACAGGCCTTCGTAAACCTCCTCCAGGTTGATTCCCAGTGGTAGAGGCAACCAGGCTGAGACCTCCAGGTCCGAGGTTTCTAGGGGCTTTCCTTTCGGGTTAAAAATATTAGAAAAATGATCAATCCAGGCATTGCATGCTACATACGATGTCAATTCCGGAGTCCCATCAGTATTTAAAAAAGGACTATTTATGGTCTCCCAATAAAGTTTACTGTTTTGGGATTCCGCTGCTCGGTGAAGATTGGCCCAGGCTTCTTCTTGCAGAGCCTTTTTCCTTTTGGAAAGGGCCTCCTTATATTTGACACGCAGAGTTTTGATATTATTAGGGTCGCGTGGTTTAAGACACAGAGCCTTTTTGAGTTCACGTAAGGACAGTGTGCATGATTTATCAAACCATCCCAGCCTAGCTACTCTGGTTTTAGACTGCTTCTTAGTGAAGACAGCTTCTATAGCTAGGTTTATCGTCGTGTAGCTTGTCAACAAGGTAGCTGGGTTAGTAGCTTCTTCCAGGCAATAGGAAATCTCGTTCCTACATTTTACCACGACCTCCTTAAGTTTTAACACAGGGTCAATTCCGGCCCATTTGATTCTTGGTCCGTTCGGTCTCGTGGGGGCAATATCAGTAGAACAGAATTCTATATTGGATGGTTTAAATCCCCAACCCAGTAGCGTTAAAAAGATGCTATTATGGTCACTAAGGGGTTCTTCCCTAACCGTCAAGTTGTTGAATTCGCTGGAATTTGACAATAAAATGTGATCAATGTTAGAATTAGCATGCCTGCCTGTAAAAGTAGGGCAAGTATGGTTAAACTTATTTTTATTGCAACTAAGCAAATCTAAATCGAATTTGACCAACATATTATTTAAAAGATTACCATAGTTGCAATGTGGGAAATGAAGAGATTCTACTCTGTCTGCTGCCCCATTAACGCCCGACTCTCTCCCAAAACCACATGGGTTACCTGGTGCAAGAGGGCATGGCTGGGTGTTAAAATCGCCTGCCCACAGAATGGTCGCCACTCTACGCGAAGATGCCAATACATCTTCGAGATCGGCCTCCAGGGGAAATAAAATATTTCCCCTGGAAGCATCAAAGATGTTATTATAAAAGTTAATGATGATTAGATCTCTGAATTTACTGGCCTCTAACCGTAGCACCTGACTATGTGGTTCAATTAGAGAGTAACTTTTGATATTAAAGTTAGTCAACTTATTAGAAATTAGCATCAGTAGGCCGCCCTTGGCTCGACCTGATGGGGAATTTGATGCAGTAAGGCAGTAGGAAGTATAGCCCTCAACGTGGATAGGATCTTGGCACCACGTCTCTTGAAGACAGATTATGTCGTACCCGGCCCCAATAAATTCCTCCCAAAATGGGGTGTTCAATTTACCTGTAATACCTGCTATATTCCAGGTAACAAAATGTATCCCCGTCGGTACGGCTACTGTATAAGCAGCCCTATCTTGGGGTGGGGCGGACGGTATATCAGAGACAAGCGGCTTATCACCCATAGGCACTTCAGATAGCTCCTGATGAGGTACTATAAGAGTTACTTCTACATCATTAGTTCTGCTTGGAATTTGGGTACCTACTAGGTTTGAAGTAGGATTTGTGTCAATATGTAAAACTGGGGAAATACAAATTACTTGATTGGGGACAAAAATACTGTCAATCATTACATCTGTCCCCCGATCCCCCTGGGCAAGATTATCCCTATCAGAGGTGGCCAAAGGTCAATCGACCATTTCCAGACAATCAAATCTGTTACTAACAGGGATACCCCGCCAGCCCCCCGCAGAAGGATGGTCACTATTAGAGTGCCATGGCCGCTGAGCCCACTCTCTACTCCTATTTTTCTGTGGGTACCAAGAACCTATGTTGTTCCACATACGCTCAGATGGATGCGTCCAGTTGGGTACTGGCGGGTTTTGGCGCACGGGAGGTTGCACCCAGTTTGGGGCTAGAGGGGGCTGACGCTCATGTGGTTGCGCCCAGTTTGGAACTGTCGAGTGCTGGCGCTCAAATGATTGGACCCAGGTTGGAACTATCGGGGGCGGACGCTCAGGAAGTTGTGCCCAGTTTGGTATAGTCGATTGCTGACGCTCAGGGGGATGAACCCAATTGGATACTGGCGTATTCTGCTGGCTACGTTCATACGGGTAAAAAGAGGAGAGGCGATATGTATCAATCCCCCCCTTCTTGGCCAATGCGGGCCAGGAACAAATATAATCCACCATGTCTGGATTATCACAAGTCACTATAATACAGTCTCCCTGTATATTTTTTGGTTCATCCCCAATCCACGGGACTCGTCGTACTGCTGAAATACGACTATTATAGGGAGGATGGAGGGACCTGTTCATTGTGAGCCACTGTAAGACCTTGTTCCAAAGAGACCAGGGTGGCTCCTCTTTATTTGTAGATAACTCAGGAACCCCTGTGAGAATGATGGTAAAGGGGGACATTTCTGGGGGTAAGTGAATTGGGCGCTTAGGTCTGGGACCCCTCTTACCCTCCTCAGGTCGAGTCAGTGATGATTGCTGGGGCAACAATGGGGTAATAGGCCTTTTATTGGAGATATGAGAGAGACCCTTGTTGGTGGCAGGCTGGTTGGGCTGAGTAACAGTGGGCTGGGAGGAGGGAATCGACTGGGCAACAGTAGACTGAGAAGAAGGGGTCGCCGTAGTTTTAGTCAAGCGCACACTCCCAGGGGCGGTTGACGATGAAGTTTCTGGCTTTTTACACTTGGTTAGGGTGGGCTGAGTAATAGATGACATGGAACCCAGTGCTCCACTAGCCAGGTGCACCCCTAGGGCACCTGGTCCAGAGGGGATAGGTATACCCGCCCCAGGTTTCGCTTGGGCCAGGCTGAGCTGAGTCGATGGCTTCTGAGTAAGGATGGCAAGTTGTTTTTCTATCGCCATGATACTCAGTTCTAAGGGTTTCAACACATGGTGGAGTAAATCCCTAATATTTGCTAAGAGCAGGGAATTATTATCACTCAAAGTACAAACACCCCCTACTTTAGCCATAGGCGCTAAATTAGTTATGTGTTCCAATAAGTTAGTAGATGACACGTTGGTCTCAGTCGGGGCGACCTGTGATGGAATAATGTTTGCCCCCTTATTATTAGTATTAACAGATTGGTAAATCATAGAATTGCCTTTCTTTAAGTCGGTGACCTGTTTGGGGACCGCTCCTTCCTTAGCCCCCGTTGACTGGATCTTAGGGCAAGGATCTTGGGATATCAATAACTCTAGATCTGGGGAGTTCTCGAGATTTCCCGTGGAATCGAAGTCAGAGATGATGTTCGTAGCTGACAGGTCGACCATATTTGGGATAGAATGGATCTCAGCGATAGCATTAGGTTGCAAAAGGACCGGGATCGATGTAGTCAACTGAAGTGGCGATTGTACTTGTGCTAGGGGGCCCAGAGAGGATCTCCTAGCAATGGCCAGATCCTGTGATACCCTCCATTCCAATAAAGAGATACTTAGATTAATGGCCTCATTAGTTCTGGTAATAAACTGGTCAAGGGGCCCAGTTAGTAAAGCAGTCTTCTTGGCCGTCTTGCTTCTAGATCCCCTGGTCATAATGGGGAGGGATGGTTGACTTCAAGTCTCGTAAACAATAAGGTGACAATGAAAAGATAGCAAAAGTACCTTGGATGGTATGCGTGTAGACAAGATCTCAGGACCAAGGGGGGTGGCCCAGCCCGGCCTCGCTCGGTCTCGAACGGGCTAAAACGGGCCCACCCTTGGCCCGGCGTCCCGCGAGACGGGGCTGATGCGCTTTAAATGCGCCGCCTGGCGCTCCCCGGTGACACGGACCCCAGCAAGGGCTTCTGGGGGATGTAGTACGCCCCTCGCCGGTCTCCTCTCAGCAGCCCCGCTCTAGCTGGAATCAGAGCGGTTAGGCTGCGGGAGACGTTATACATAATGTCTTCTTGGTTATATATAAGGTAACAAAATTGCTTATAACACTTTTTTATTATAACTTTTCAACATTCTGCACAGCAGCTGCACTGCTCTACAACATAGCTAATACACATTGGGAGAGACAATAGCTATGGCTAAACACTTATAAGGTCCCAAAGGCGAGACCATTTTGGCTATGCCAATGCTTGTTTTACTTGCCATTGACCCCCCACTACTAATGATTAATGAATCGCAAAATGTTACAGGCATTACATTCGGCGACACCCATATACAACAGCCACATACGGGGATAATATTCTGTTTTGTTTACCAAATCCCGTATCAAAATCTGTAAATCCCATCTCACATCTCTGTGGTGCAAGAAACTATATATCTCTTACTCTCCAACCATTGGCCTGAATTGGGCATCAAAAGATATTACAATGATATCTGGCCTCTTCGATAATAATAAACCGCTCTCCTTTGCCTTCCTCCAACATAACAATAGCCTCTCCAATAAGGACTTCTATGACTTTCTCAGTATCAAAGCGAAAATCGCCAAACTGGGCCCTATTCATATCTCTCCCCTATCACAGACACTTCAACAAATTCAATCGAAAGAACACACTGCCTCATACCTCTACAAAACCCTCACCACCTCAAAACCCATGAGCCACACACCGCAAACACGGAAATGGATCTCTTACTTCTCATCTAAGGAGATGATCCCTCCGAACACAGGCACCTGGAGTAAGACAGTATCACACTCACTACAACACAAACTGATCCCTTCTCTAACCAAGACCAAGGGACATATTATCAAGGCCCGTCATTAAAATTATCGCTGTTTTATCGGCAGGAAACTGCAGATAAAACAGCGATAATGGGCTTGATATTACGCCCTTGTTAATTCCCATAGAAGCCCATGTTAACACCAGAACATGGGCTTCTATGGGAATTAACAAGGGCGTATTATCAAGCCCATTATCAAGCCCATTATCGCCGTTTTATCGGCAGTTTCCTGCCGATAAAACGGCGATAATTTTAACACCGGTCCTTGATAATATGCCCCCAAGTTCTTTACTGCACATTTCCTTTTCTGGACGGTTGCGAAACTATTCTGCCTAAAACATAAGGATGCCAACAAGTGCTGGGTTTGTGACTCATCCCCTGAAGAGGAAGAACATAAGTTTTGCTCCTGCCTAAGCATGGGCGGATTTTGCGGATCCACGATTCACGGATTTGCGTATTCACGGATCGTGGATCCGCAAAATCCGCGTATTTGCGGATTGACGGGTTTGCAGATTTGGGGCGTGGCTTCCATGCGAGTGCACATGCCTCTTGTGTGTAGAAAAGGTCAGAGACCGATCAGAGCAGCGGATGAAGATACAGAAGCTCCTGGCCACAGGAACAGCACGAGGATTGCGCTTGTGAAAGTCAAGGATGCAAAGACATCTGTCCAGCATCACAGCTGATTAGCGATGGTATATTTGGGAAGAGGGCACAGCTGCCCAGCCTTGACAACGCTCACGATTGTTTTTTGGGCCGATGAATGAGTCACTGAATTTAAGCTTCAACCAGGGCACATGCTTCAATGATATCTGTAAGTGCCTCCGGTTGAGGTTTCTTTTTTGTGCCAGGACCATCGTGCCAGAATGAACCCTGCCCTTCATATTTATTCAAGAAGACGCCACCGTTTTGTGCCATACCTCGTTGGGTAAATGTACAGTGCTTTCACTACACTACAGCTGCCTAAAGTGCCAGAGAGTTGTCTACAGCGACCAGGTGTGTGTTACTATGCAATCGCGCCGAAGGGCGCAGGGGTCCCTTGAGTGAGCTATAAAAGCTCCTGGCCACAGGAACAGCACGAGGATTGCGCTCGTGAAAGTCAAGGATGCAAAGGCCTCTGTCCAGCATCACAGCCGATTTTCGATGGTATATTTGGGAAGAGGGCACAGCTGCCTGGCCTGTTAACTATTTTACGATGGCGCCGGCAAGCTGCCAGCGCCATCCTAAAATAGTTACTAAATTAGCTTCAACAGGAAGCTCGAATAGATAAAATAAAGCAGATGCACGAGCGCCTGCTTGATTTTATCTATTAGTGAGTCCTGTTGAAGCTAATTTGGTAACTATTTTACGATGGCGCTGGCAGCTTGCCAGCGCCATCGTAAATTAGTTACAACAACAGGCCAGGAAGGTTTGAACTTTTGGCCTCGGAATCCGCCGCTCGCGGATTGCGAATTTTCTGTAAATTCGGTAATACTCCTGCCCACACTTTCATTCATACTGGCAAGATATCGCCAAACAATTACAAAAAATATTCAATTTTTTTTCCACAGTCCTTTCAATTCATTGTACAAGGACCATACCTGGCAGATCCACAAATAGATTAAAGAGGCAGCGTTTATAACCTCGAACCTCACCCATGGGTAAAATATTTCAAAGGCATACTCTGCATATGCAGCTATTTTTAATGTAACTGCCTCCTCCGCTTTGGGGACCTCTATTCTTGAGATTTTGTGACCTGAAGTTAATTAACTCCTATCAAAACTGGAACCACCATTTTAATTGAACGGATTACAAAAACATGAGACTCAAAAACACAGAAAACCACAGATAGGGAATAACTTTTCAAGAGTCAAGGTGACAAACCTACGGTAATAGGTGTTTACTTATTCCTTGTAGGAGGTAACCGTGAATACTATGGACTTCTCAATGCATTTGTAATGATATTTTTCGTGTGTGCATATTCAAAGACATATTCAAAGACTACTCAAAGGTCCAAAAAATCAAAATGCTGGTTTTGAGTGCCTTCAGATCTGACTGTCTTGGCATGGTCGTCCCCCAACTATTTACCGTTCAGCCTGCTGTTTTGCTGACTTCGTTTCTGATGACTTTCGGACTCTGCACTCTTTACCACTACTAATCAGTTCCAAAGTGCCTGTGCTCTGTTCTTTAAACTAGGGTTGGACTGTATATCCTGCTCCTCCTGTGGAGTTCACAGAGTTTTGCCCACTCCATGCTCCAAGCTTGGAGCATGGTGTTCAGAAAAACTCTACCAACTGCTGGATGGCGTTGTTTTTTCTCATGCATGGCTTGCTAACATTAAGTTGGCAAGCACGAGTGAGAAAATCAAGCACTATACTGCCTCCCAATGAGATTTGTTGATGCGGGCAGTCATGGCAGGTCACTACCACTTGTTTTGAGAAAGCTGCTGCTCGCTTGCACCCCCTCCACATCCCCCTTCAATGCGGCCACGGCAAAAGCAAGGATTGCCACAGGCAGCCGAAGGGCTAGCTAAGCCATCAGATGCCCTCTTTAATGTTCAGATTTTTGTCACAATTCTTAAACTGCCAGTTTTAGAAAGTTGGTATTTGCGTGACCTAATCATTTGGTGACTGCAGCCTATTCCAGGTCACATATCTAGGTGTAGCTGGCAGTTAAGATAAAGATAAGATAAAATAGGTTTATAAAGTGCTCGATTGCCATGGCGTCTTGGTGCTGGAGTGTGTGAGGAGGGGCTGCTCTATTAGTTCCTACAACCTAGTTGGAAGGGAACAACCAGGTTTAAAGCGATTTCCTAAAATGATACCTGTTTGGCTGTAGCTTCATAGCAATTGGTATCTTGTTCCACAGTGTAGCTGCACAGTGGGATAGACTCCCACCTCCCCATCTTGCTCTGCGGATTTTGGAGATTTGTACGAGCCAAGTGCTTGTGGATGTAAGATTTCTTGTGGGCGATTACCATAAGAACAATTTTTGGCTGTCACCAGCACCTCCTCCATATAGTGCTTTATGAACCAGACAGAGGGCCTTGAATTCCACTCGCTACTGGATGGGGAGCCAATGTAATGATCTTTTACAAGCAGAGGTAGAATGGCCTTTAGGGATGTTTAATAGCAATCGAGCAGCTGCATTTTGTAGGGACTGCAATTTATTCATCTGGGTCTTGTCAATGCCCAGAAAGAGTGCATTGCATTAGTCTATTTTAGAGACGATAAGTGCTACTACCACAGTTTTCCTGAGTTCCTGGGGAATAATGGGGAAAATCGTATGTAGGATTTTCACTAGCAAAAAGCAAGAGGACCTTAGGTGGTTTATCTGGCCTGCAAAATTTAGTTGGTTATCAAAGATCACTCCTAGATTTGTGACTTTAGTTGTCGGGTGGGGACACTCACCAGCCTCTGTTGGCCACCATGTTTGATTCCACGGGGTAAGGTCCTTGCCAAATTCAATAGCCTCAGTTTTCTTGTTGTTAATTTTAAGAAAGCTTTGGCTCCTTCAGCCCATGATTTCAGTCAGACAGGTATGGAAGCTGATGGCAGTAGCCTTTGGATGTTTAGATACAGATATAATAAGCTGAGTGTCATCCGCATATGAGACCAAAGTGAAACCATGCTCTCTGATTATTCTGGCCTCTGGCCAGCTGGTCTTTGTGTATTGCTCCCAGACAGTGAGACAAAAGAAAGCTTAATTGAGTTGATGAGGGGGTAGAGCTGTCAATTACCAAACCTGCACATTACAGAGGCTTTACCTGAGCACTCTCATAAATTGTTTGACACTGGTCTTTTCAGATCCCAGACATGTTGGATCGATGGTAGGGAGAAACAGTACGCCTGACACCTCAGGCCGGTGAAAACCTCTAAAAACTTCTTCTACCAGGTATGAATATTGGACCTTTAGACCCAGCTCTTCAGTACACATTTGGAGCTGTGCTGCTTTACAAGAAGGACTGCCACTTTGCTGCCCTACTGCCTGAGTGAAGGACTGGACATGTTTCATCAAACCAAGACCACCAGAGTGACTCCAAGGGCTAGTTGGCTGTACTCTTGACTAGAGCCTCAGGGACAGAAGACCCAAACCACTATGAACCCAGTACCTAGTCCCTTGCTGCTATGAGTCCTACCCTCCCAACTGGTGCATCCCTGGTGCTGAACCCTTGGAGGCGGTCCTTCATGTGTGTTGCTATTCCAACTGGGATCCCAGCAGAACCGACTTTTTGGAGCTGCAGCGCGATGCATCGCCAACCAGAAACTCTGCATTGGCGTCACTGCATGATGGATCGTCTCTCCAGACTCTGGATAGGTACTGCTGATTGGTTTGTCTCAATTGCAGGACTTCACATCGCCACCTGCAGCTTTCCGGGAACCTCAGCTGTTCGACGCATCCTCGATGCAGGTCTTTGCTTCACAAGCCCCTCATCACCAGCATCCACGATGACGACACAGGACTCCACATCACGCGCCCAGCAGCTTCTTCAGAACCAGACGGTACACAAGGCATCTCGACACAGCTCTACACATAGCAAACCCTTCGCCAACAGTATCCTGGAAGATGGCACACAACCTCGCATTGCAGCTCCTAGGAATCACCACTGCATGATGCATCCTCAGCGTGGGTCTCTGCATGCTCCTCAACCAGGATTGTAGGTACTCTATTTCAGCGGGCTTAACTGTGTCCCTGTTGCTGAAGCTCCATCGTGGTCAGCCTGAAACTGTGACTTTGCACCGCTTTTTGGAGATTATTTCACTTAAATATTTATAATTGAATAGCTCTCGTTTTACTGATTGGATTTGTGTCATTTTGGTCTTAAATTATTTATGAATATTTTCTTGTATTGTGTGTCACTTTATTACTGTTTCAAATGCTGCAGAAATACTTTAAACCTTTCCTGACTGCTCTGTGCCAAGTTACCTGAGGGATGAACACAGGTTTATTTAGGGTTTATTTATGACTTCACCCGGACAAAGATTTTGTTTGCTACCCCTCAACTAGTAACCCAATTTCTTAAAGGTACCATGCTGCATTGACTAGGGCTCTGGCCTAGTTCTACATGGTTTGGCTTTCCCACCTGCGGATGCCTGAACTTTATTCAGTCTCATGTCTCGTCATGAACCACACCACGCCTTAGAATTTCACTAAATGATTTTTTATTTTATCAAATGAAAAGATTTTTACTTTATATATTTCATTTTCAATTTCAAACACATTTGTATATACATATATTCTTTATATATACACAAGAAAAGCCCTTCGTTTCTAAATTAGGATGTTTCACTGAAAAAATAAACAAGACATTCCTATAGAGATCTAACAGACTTATGTGAGGGAACAACAGGTATATATTATTCAAACCCAGTATCTTTTTAAATCCCCCAACAAATTATTTAAATTAATCAAGTTTTTTTTAATCTGGTGTCTCTTTAAAGTCGACGCGTTTCAGCCAATCAATTCTGGCCTCTTCAGGACTAGGGCTATTCGTAATCCATCTCTACAAGTAAGAAAGAATTAATTGCGTGAACTTGATGATTTGCAGTCCAAAAAAACTTTTTATAATGCCAATTGCAGTAAAATGGAAAAAATAGCACTAAAAAACCTATCACAAAATGCGGCTTTAATTATAAAGGAGGTGGAATTGTGTTGTGGGATGTGGCTAAATATGACCAAGAAGTAAATAGACAGTTGTCTAATCAGACACATTATAGAAAATTAGAGACCAATCCTACAGTAGAGCTAAAAGAAAAAATCTTTGATATCACCAAAGAGGGCCTAGATCAAGGTTGGTTGTGCAAAAAAGAATTCGACTTCTTAAATACAGAAGATAATAAAACACCTAACATTTATGTACTGCCAAAGGTGCACAAGTCAACAATAAACCCCCCGGGAAGACCTATAGTGTCGGCCTGTGGGTCTTTATTAGAACCCGTGGCCAAATATACAGATTTTTTTCTGATTCCAATTGTCAAACAAACAAAATCATACATAAGAGACACTATGGACTTCATATCTAAAATTGAAAAATTACCGTTCAACGAAGAGATCCAATTGTTAGTGTCATTTGACATAGAATCGCTGTATACAAATATACCGCAAGATGAAGCAATAGCGGTGATGGCAAGTGTACTAAATGCAAGAGAGAGACCACATCAAGTCCCTTCAGAATTTATTGTAGCTTTGGCCACTATCTGTTTAAAAAATATTTTTTTTAATTTCAAAGGTCAACTCTATTTACAAACATCAGGAGTGGCGATGGGATGCCGCTTTTCACCGGAAATAGCAAACCTGGTGATGGCCGAATTTGAAAATAAATTAATCTATAGTGACACCAATCCTTTCAAAAGCTGTATAAAAACATGGTGTCGCTTTATAGACGATATTTTCTTAATTTGGGAGGGAAATGTCGCCAGATTACAGGACTTTCACAATTGGCTCAATTCCCGAACATTGGAATTTAACTTCACTATGGCATATCACCAAAAGAAATTGAACTTTCTAGATGTTTATGTACAGGCTAATGATGGAGAACTAGAAGTTAGTCTGTACACGAAACCGACAGACCGCAATACGTTGCTACATTTCTCCAGCTGTCATCCCAGAACCTTAAAAGAAAATTTGCCGTACGGGCAATTCCTGAGGATAAAAAGAAATTCCAGTAGGAAAGAAGACTATTTCGCAAGTGCAGAACTCCTGAAAGAAAAATTGGTTAACAGAGGTTATCCACGGAGGTTAGTAAAAAATGCTCTAAAAAGAGCGTGGTTTACCCCGAGAGAAAATCTATTAACACCAAAGATAACAGAAAAAGAATCACCCTTAACATGCGTTTTGACATTTGATCCCAAAGCTCACAAAATAAAAAAGATTATCCAGAAACACTGGAAAATCATAGAACATCTAGGAATCCAAAAACCACTATTTGCTTTTAAAAAAGGCAAAAATATAAGACAAATGCTTGTGAGAGCAGAGAGAAAAGAGGACAAAAAAGTTACTGATTTGAGAGGAATGTTGAAACTACCCCCTATAATTGGCCACTATAGGTGTTTAAATTGCGTGGCATGTACTCTGACATCGGATTCGAAAGAAATTGAGATTAATGGGTCTATTCATCATCAGAGAAGCTATTCCAATTGTAATACAAGAAACACAATTTATTGTATTACTTGTCCCTGCAAAAAGACATATATTGGGCAAACCACCCAGTTGGTCAAAAAACGCATCCTGCAACACAAGTCACGAATCAAGTGTAAAACTTCAGGGGCTCCTTTAGTCCAGCATTTTGAAACCCATCGACATTCAGAGGATGACATAATCTGGTCAGTACTTTGTGTACTTGAGAAAACAAGACCAGAAGAGATTGAATCCAAATTAAATAGATTAGAAGCAAGATTGATTGAAAAATACAAAACAGCGGTTACAGGGTTAAATGAAAAAGATGAAATTTGGTCTTTATTATAATGATGTGATGAATTGGAAATGTAATGCACTGTAGTTCTGTTCCTTGATGTAACATGCAATGATACTACTAAGATAGAAAAATGAATGTATTATTTAGATTGTGAGGAGCGACTGACTATTGAAGACTGCAAATATGTAATTACAAGGGTTTGGAACTGTTTACACCAAGGGTAAAACACCACTAATAATAAGCACCATTTTAAGGAGGACAACATTTGACAAGACATAGTCCCTCCTTTGTGTCGATACCTTCAGCTAGGAAGTACATGGAACATAGAGTCCTTTTTCAATGTTAGCTTAAGCATCCCGGAAAGGGTAGTCCTTTGTTAATGTCTCTAAAATATAGAGGCGGGGAGCGTATAAACACAGCAGCCAGAACGACGATTACATCGCTTGTGAAGGAAGAGACACACATGTAAAGCAGAAAAACGTAAGTGTCCTTTAAGCCACCGTTTATTTATTCGGCAGCATTTGCCTCCAAGCTGTGAAGCTGACGAGCGCGGGGTGTGTTGTTGTATTTTTACAGACTCCGGGGATAAAGCAAGGCCACACCAGCTGGGTCGAGTGCACGGTTGAATATAAGAGTTGAGTTAAAAAACGAAGAGGCGGTCAGCTAAAAGCAAAGTAAGTTTGTCCCCTTATTGCTTAGAGCGCGAGATATGAACTCCGGACTATTTAGATATCCGTTCGGGAATTCACATAGCAGGCTGACTGAGGCGTTGTTTATGCCCTCTTTTTCAGACGCTGTCGGGGAGAGATTTATATCATCCAAGCACCGGCAGCGCATTAGCAAAATTCACGAACTTGGTAAGGACAAGATCAGCTAAGACTGTGATTGTTTGCAAGTATTAAACATGGAACTAGTTCCCTGAAATAACAATAAATTAAAACATACACTCTTTGCATAGATAAAAACAAAGATTAGTGAAAGAGAGGAAACCTGAATTAACACGAAGATGACTCCCGGCCCCAGATGACCTTTAACCCGGTAATTATGATGCTAATGAGATAACTTAAACTGGATATATAAAAAAGATATAGAAATAATGGAAAGAGTTGGTGGTAACAACTAGAGTGCAGAGTATTAGGAAGGTAGAAACGGGTTATCCTTGTGAGAAGATGATTTCCTCATGTCCTTGTTTAACAATTATTGGGCACAATGGTCAGTCTGCTCACAGGAGTAATGTACAAAAAAAGTGTGTACATACAAAATGTTGATATGTAGATATGTAGATAGGTACCTGTGTTATTAATTTGTGGGATCCATAAATGATGTCTGTCCCCCTTTTTTAATTAATTCTTTCTTACTTGTAGAGATGGATTACGAATAGCCCTAGTCCTGAAGAGGCCAGAATTGATTGGCTGAAACGCGTCGACTTTAAAGAGACACCAGATAAAAAAAACTTGATTAATTTAAATAATTTGTTGGGGGATTTAAAAAGATACTGGGTTTGAATAATATATACCTGTTGTTCCCTCACATAAGTCTGTTAGATCTCTATAGGAATGTCTTGTTTATTTTTTCAGTGAGACATCCTAATTTAGAAACGAAGGGCTTTTCTTGTGTATATATAAAGAATATATGTATATACAAATGTGTTTGAAATTGAAAATGAAATATATAAAGTAAAAATCTTTTCATTTGATAAAATAAATAATCATTTAGTGAAATTCTAAGGCGTGGTGTGGTTCATGACGAGACATGAGATTGTATGAAAAAAATATAAATTGTGGTCATAGTAATATGAATACTAAATAGGGGATACTTTTTCTTTATTTCCTATTGCTACAACTAAGAATATAAACCATAGAACCAGGGTACCAGTTCTTTATAATTTTAGTCTTCTTTACCCAGGTACCTTTTGGGTTAATGGGTTCCCCCTGTCATTCATAATGAACTTTATTCAGGGCACCAATGCTTGAAAGTGAAAGTCTGGTTCTTGTATCCTCACTTGACATACTTGATGGTGTCGTGTCCATTCTGTCTGGGTGACTAACAGAGGTCAGAGACCCAGTGGTAATTCAAACCCAATTTCACTCTTTATATTATAACACACAAGTACCTCACTAAGAAAAAGACATTGGGGGATATTCTGAAGAATGTGTGATAAATACCTCAATATTAGCTTAACGCAACTCTCCACATTACAGTCTATCGCAGGAAAATAACGCTGTGTTAATGTTGTATTCTCAACACGGCGGTACCATGCAAAAGGCTCACAATAACACGTCAAATGTCCATGATAAAGTCAACGTAACGGCGCAAAAATGCAACACACGAATGCAAAAAAAGTTGCGATGAGGCCAATCACATAACAAAAATCTGCGAAAACCAGCGACAGGTCTGCAAATCACACACATCAGGCTGGAAAAATCCCCATAGAAGTAGAAAAAAACATACAAACAAAAGCCAAACAACAGCGAAGCACAATGGATGTTGCCGGAGCAAGTACAGAGGACTACAAGAACCCCACAAGTCCACCAGGGAACCAGACTGGGACATTAGGGTCATGTAAGGGCAAGGACAAGAAGAGTAGGAAGTAGCAGTTCAGTCCGCAGGAAAACAGGACACCATCAAATACTGTTCTTCACCTCCACTGTGTCATTGGCTACAAAAAATGGAATATGGCAGTCCATCGTGGACAAGGTGAATGCAGTCGGAGGGCTGAAGAGGGCAATGGAAGAGGTCAAGAGGCGCTGGAATGATGTGAAGCGCAAAACCAAGCAGAAACTCGCAAACAACCAGAAGGCAGCAATGAAGACTGGAGGTCGGAGTCCTGCGCCACAGGAGGAACTGGACGATATGGAGTAAATGGTGTCCACTGTCATCAGTGGGGAGACGATGGCAGGATTTACAGGACTGGACACTGCTCAACATGACCTGACAGCACCAGGATGAGTAACGACCTGGGACTGTGGGGACGGGGGAGATGGGCACAATGCCACACATGCACAAGTAAGTAGACAAACCATGCCCCAGACCCCCATCTCCCACCAAGAGACCAATGAAATCAAAGACACACTACGTGAAAGGGAGAAGGGGCAGCAAAATCAGAGCTGCAGGGGTGACTCACCCAAAATGCGGCACACACACATAACATGCAGAGCACATCAACATTGACAACAATGTGGCACAAACCGCAACACATCCACAACAGAACAGAGGGCACAACTGGTGCCGCATGTGTATAGAAACTGGCCAATCACATTTGGCATTGCAGGGAAATGTGAGTTGACAATGTACAAGTACAAACACACATCCGTGATGTTGTCGAAATGTCTACTGCCCCACATCAAATAGCCAGCTCCTCCCAAACAGCCACAATGCACACTGTCATGCAGTCTGTATGTAAACATGTACAATGCGACAACATACATGTGAACACAATGTTAAACTGCATCTCCCCTTCACATTGCAGAGGGAAAACCAACACCTCCTGCAGAGCAGACCAAACCTATCTTCTCTGATGACAAAGAGGATCACGACACCTATGACACCAACGCTTTTCAAGAGTTAATTGTCTGCCTCCGCACCACACCTCCAGAAGCAGGGCAGCCCAGGCTGCATTGAGGAGACTCCGCCCCCTGCACAGACCACACAGCAGGCAGCACCCACCACCACAGCTGCCTCCCAGGACCACCATGAAGAACACATGGCATTCCAACTTTGTGTTTTGGGGTGCCAGGAGAAGCTGGCTGAACAGGTGTGGTGGGGTTTGATTGGTTCAGATGCTCCGTCCATCACCACCCCCTTTTGTACCGCTCAGGGGTCTGATTGAATGCCAGCCAAACTAGATGCCTTACATGGGTGTCTAAGTCTCATCAGGAACCACTCACAGTCCCTAACGGACACCCACAGTCCGCTCCATTCTCTCCAATGGACCATGGCTGACATCACTGAAGTTCTGACTCAGAGACTGTCCAGTCAGAGTGGCTCTAGCGATGTCACTCAGGTGTTGGGACACATGCAGAGGATAATGGAGATCATGGAGTGGATGCAGGCAGAATGAGCAGCTGCTATGGCTGCTCACCAGCGAGAGGAAGCTGGGTTCCTCAACGACCTCAAGACCATCCTCATGGAATTGCTGCCACAAGGCCTGGTACTGATGCAATCTCCTTCTGCTGCTACCACTACATCCACATCCCAGCCCCCTGAAGTGTCAGTGCCACACAGTGAGGCAGACATTCCAATTCCGGCTCCTGAGGTGTCACTGCCACACAGTGCTGGAGCCAGAACACCACCGCCCACATGTGAGGCACATGAAACAGCAGTGGATGAAGATGCGGATGAACCTGCCTTTGTGGCAGTAACAAAGTTGCTTTGCATGGCCTCATAAATATGACTTTATGGTGTGTGCCGCCAGTGCATCACAAAAGGTAATGCTGCGGCAGTACCAGGGGCTCGAAAATATGCTCCTATATATTTAAAAGTGTTTATTTCAACAGACTCGTCCTTTTGCTGAGTACATGGGTATTAGCCACACAGAATATATTTAAAACAGGATTAATGCATATCACTAACAGCTAGAATAATATGAACATTTTTAACATGCGTAGAATATTTCTGGCAACCTAACACGCCAATGACTACTCTAATGTGCTATTCTATAGGAGCATGGAGTATTTAACTTTTCTCTTGAGGTTCTTGGGATTCAATGCACTGTATACAATTGAGTGAGAGTGTTCCCTCGAAAAGAAAACACACATCAGCTAGGCTGAGCTCCTCTCCTCAGTATTTGCCTGTGGTCAGCTCTGAGCATAGGAATGAATGCTGCAGCAGACAGGAGTCTTGTGGGACTGCTTGCTATAACCTGGGATGAAGACCTCCCTGATTCAGTGGTTACTTCATGTTTTTTTTTTATGATTGACCACGGACGTTTACCGTACATTAGGGGACTTTCCACTTAGTCCAGGACATAGGCATGCTCACATGAATCTGTACCTCTGTACAGAAGTCATGTGAGCACAACTAACCTTTATAGATTTGGTCAGGAAAGAAATGCCTGATCAGCAACACAACTGTCACAAAAGTCAAACCTAACAACTGCCTCATTCGTGGCTTTACATAGCAGAATGTCTGTCCAAAAATATTTAACATCACAACTATTCAATACAAGCAACACATCACCTCTAAGGCTTCTTCACCTCTGACAGAAGGACTCCATTTCAATTCAATCAATTCATCTGTGTTGTATATGGTCAATTAAAACCTTCTCAATGTGTTGTTTGTGATAGTGTAGGTGTGCAGCTGATTAAGCAAATGTTGCAAACCTACCCTCGTAAGACTGAGTAGGGCAAAGTCATCAGCATACAGTAGATTGCTGATCTGAGCTTCACCAATCCTTGGGGGATGGCAGTTGACCGTGTCAAGTATTTATGAGAGATCCCCAATAAAAAGACTAAAAAGAAGGGGGGCTAGCCCATATCTCTGTTTGACTCCCTGAGATGTTGGGACTTTTCTTGACAGGTGTAAGCCGTCCCCCAGTTTGACTGGAATCCAGGTGTTGGTGTGCCACAGGATTATTGGGTCAAAGAGGTTTGGGGGGATTCCTCTTAGTTTTGCCCAGAGTTCCACTTTCAGCACACAATCGATAGCTGCACTCGAAACTGGTATTTAACATCCATAAAATCTCCATTCCAGAACAAAAATTCGGGACATTTATATCTGCAGTAGAACAGACGCATCATTTTTAGCATCTTAGTACCAACACAGTCACTCTTGCACCATGGCGTAAGGGGGACTGTGTTGCATACATTATTGTTTTTGTGCAAAAATGGAAGGAAGATATCTGCACAAAAACAATCCTGAAAGGCATCTTCCACTTTCCATGTGTTACACCTCTCCTGGTAAAAGGTGTATCTTTTTGGCATCTTCCAACATCTACCAGTTGTCATAAATCTGGGAATGTGTAAAAAAAACCTTGGAGTTGCATGAGAACACCCACGAAACGTCCATGGAACCCCTAATTAGAGCAGAGTAAGGCAAAGCAGTGAGCTTACTCCAGATTTATGAAGCAACGCAGGGCCACGCAAAGTGGCCTTGCGTGGCTTAATAAATCTTACTTAAGGTTTGCGTTGTGCATGTGCGACTTTATTTACACCTAATTGCTGTCCAGGTGTTCTAGGCTGCAAATTATTCAATTATGAAGCTCAACAGAGTACGATCATGATGACCCTAGCATCAGTGTTTAAAGAAGCAGCAGCTGTGACCCTTGGTCAACCATAAATAAGGCCTGTCTACCTTAGAGATCCACCCACACAGGAGCACAAAATGCCCAAAATGACCCCTTTACTGAACACCAGGAATGCATGGGCAGGTAAAAATGATTGCAGTCTTTGATGTCTCACAGGCAAGCAGAAGGGTCTCACCTGCAGTCATGTTTTGCTCCTTTGATAATGTCCTACGGTCATCATCTTCCAAGTTTTGCTTTGATTCCTTCTGCTCAAGTAAGGTTTCTACTAACACTTCATGCACTATACTACCTGTTTTATAGTACAAGGTTGTTGGTATACTGTAGGCTCAACCCAAAGGTTGTCATTGTTATTGTAGACATACGGAAAGCTGCAAAGACAGGCCAGGGGCGTTACGCGGGCCACTAAGGTGCCGCTCAACCATTCAGGAGTTGCTCCCTACAGCCCAAGACCTATGTTTATGTAAAACATAGGAGTCAAAGAGCCTCTCTTTACAATCTGCAGGGGAGCCCATCATTTTCCGTTAAGCCCCTGGGTCAGTCAGGTCTGCTGTGGAACTCTCAGATTGGATGAGATAGACTTGAGAAAAAGGTAGATACTGAATTAAAAGTATGGATTCTATTTCATCAACCAGCATTACTGTTGTCCTGTACTGTTTTCTGTTTTATAGAAAGTTTAAGGAATTCTTGGCGCGTTTCCTTGTCACACCGTGCCAGTGGTGTCTTAAATAATGTTGTCAACATGTGATTAACTATCACTGTAAGGCGCGCTGGATATACATGAAACCAACTGGTTTCTAAGCCATCTTGAAAATTATTAAATAAATCAATTCACTTCATTCTTGTATCCATCTTAAGAATATATTTATTCCTTTAAAGGGATTTCTTCAAAATCAAAGGTGATTCATTTCATTCATGAATATTTTTACTTCTTTACTTTGTGTTAATTCATACATTATTTCCTTCCTGCCCAATGCATTTCGGTGTAAACCTTCATCAGGGGCCTATAAAATGAAAGCATACAGGACCTTAGTATTCAGTTACCGAACTTACAGAGTCATAACAATTTATCATTGCATATGGTGGATTTAGATACAAATAAACATGCATGGTAAACATTCTAAAGATTTTGCACAAGTAAATAATATCATCAGAGATGAAAATAGAACTCAAACTTAAAAAACTTGCTCCTAATGTGCACGTAGCATCAAATTAATTCTGGTTAATGATTAGCGCTCTAAACGTGTAGGTCGCGAATGGCAATGCTCGTGAACTTACCCGGAAAATAATGCGCGGCGTTCTCGTGGTTCAAAACACGGAAGTGTCCGAGTAAAACAGGGAGCCAATGAGGTTCTGTGATATAGGCGGGTGACGAAGTCACGTGATCTTGCAGACAGAAACTAACGATCGATAATATTCATTGGCACCAGATGATAGGTGTAAATATATCCGGCGTACTCGAGTATTTTCGCTAGGTTATCAAGACTGCAGTCTTTACTATTTAACAATTTAACAACTCGCGGTCATCATGGGACCGGGTAGTGATTAAAACGGGCTATCTGATAGGATGTGAAGTAGTCACGTGGTGCCGTTGCTAGGGGAGACAGGCTGTGTAGCGATTGGGAGGCGCTATCTGATAGGATGTAGGTTAGTCACGAGGTACGTAATGCGATGGTCAACAGACCTTCGGAAAATAATACGCGCTATAGACATAAAGAAAGTCTATTATATACAATAAAAATGTAAATATCAAAACATATGTGTGTAAATCATAACACTAAAATGGTTCACTTTCAAACTTAAATGATAAACATGATAAACATTGCAAAGCCCAATATGAACAGTATACTATAACTCTGATCTACATCTTCCTCATAGAGAAGCAAAGAGTCTCTCATTATGTCCAATGAAGTGTACTATTTACAAAAAACATGAATATTCAATTCTGTCATTAATCCCTGTGGGTTGTAGGGAATTCAATTTTTTAGTCCAATAAAATTCTGCCTGTAGGCGTTGTTTCAGTGGGTCTTTGTCATGTCGTTGTGGGAGTATCTCCAGTATGGTAAATTTCAACTGTGCAATTTGATGACTGTGTTCTAGCCAATGCTGGGCTACGGCTGATTTTGTCTGCTTTGTCCTGATGTTACTTTTATGCTCCGAAATTCTAGTTTTGATTTTCCTTTCTGTTTGTCCGACATATGTCTTGCCACAGGGGCATTTGATTGCATATATTACATTTTTAGTGTCACAATTACCCGTGTATTGCAAATTGATTTTGTTACCTTTGGTTGGATGCATGAATGTATTACCGGGTATTACATTGTTGCAATGTATGCAATTAAAACATTTAGACATTCCTTTATGTAGGATTTTTGTCGATTTAGTAGATGTTAGCATTTCTTTTAAATTTCTTGATCTTTTAAAGGCAAAAGTCAGTCGATCTGTATAAAGATTGGTTAAATCTGGTTCATCTTTAATCAGTGCCCAGTGCTGGTTGATGATTTTTTTGATTTTCGTCGCTGCAGTTGAAAATTTTAAAACACATACAGTCTTTTGTTCAGTTGACTTTGATTCTGGTTTTAACAAATTCTCTCTAGACAGAGTTGCTACTTTGTTGATTGACTGCTCTAAGATATCTCTGGGATATCCACGATCCAGATATTGTTGTTGTTGATCTTTGATTGTTTTTTCTAGTATCTGTTGATCGGATGTGATTCTTTTTTGTCTTATGAATTGCGATGTAGGTAGATGTTTTTTCAATGTTTCTGGATGGAAGCTCTGAAACAATAAGCTTGAGTTACGGTCTGTGCTTTTTTTATATACTTCAGTGTGTATATCTTGATTCAAAATGGTTATTCGTACATCTAAAAAGGATATGGTGTCTTTTTGTATGCTGTTTGTGAATTGTATTCTGGGATTCACTTGATTGAGTTCCATAATATTGAGTAGCAGTTTTTCTTTCTCCTCGTGACTAACCTACATCCTATCAGATAGCGCCTCCCAATCGCTACACAGCCTGTCTCCCCTAGCAACGGCACCACGTGACCACTTCACATCCTATCAGATAGCCCGTTTTAATCACTACCCGGTCCCATGATGACCGCGAGTTGTTAAATTGTTAAATAGTAAAGACTGCAGTCTTGATAACCTAGCGAAAATACTCGAGTACGCCGGATATATTTACACCTATCATCTGGTGCCAATGAATATTATCGATCGTTAGTTTCTGTCTGCAAGATCACGTGACTTCGTCACCCGCCTATATCACAGAACCTCATTGGCTCCCTGTTTTACTCGGACACTTCCGTGTTTTGAACCACGAGAACGCCGCGCATTATTTTCCGGGTAAGTTCACGAGCATTGCCATTCGCGACCTACACGTTTAGAGCGCTAATCATTAACCAGAATTAATTTGATGCTACGTGCACATTAGGAGCAAGTTTTTTAAGTTTGAGTTCTATTTTCATCTCTGATGATATTATTTACTTGTGCAAAATCTTTAGATTGTTTACCATGCATGTTTATTTGTATCTAAATCCACCATATGCAATGATAAATTGTTATGACTCTGTAAGTTCGGTAACTGAATACTAAGGTCCTGTATGCTTTCATTTTATAGGCCCCTGATGAAGGTTTACACCGAAATGCATTGGGCAGGAAGGAAATAATGTATGAATTAACACAAAGTAAAGAAGTAAAAATATTCATGAATGAAATGAATCACCTTTGATTTTGAAGAAATCCCTTTAAAGGAATAAATATATTCTTAAGATGGATACAAGAATGAAGTGAATTGATTTATTTAATAATTTTCAAGATGGCTTAGAAACCAGTTGGTTTCATGTATATCCAGCGCGCCTTACAGTGATAGTTAATCACATGTTGACAACATTATTTAAGACACCACTGGCACGGTGTGACAAGGAAACGCGCCAAGAATTCCTTAAACTTTCTATAAAACATCAAGTGTGCACGGAGATCCATTAATTTCATTATTGAACTTTTGCCTCCAGTATCCCCCAGTGCACCTACAAAGTTCGAAAAAATGCAATTAGATGAGATTGCCCAGATGACCTCTAAACAAGCAGAACTCTTAGCCTTTACTCCAGAGGCAGCAGAGGAAATATATGGACTCATACAGGAGACCAGAGCCTTCAGTCCGAACGTGTCAACTACAGCACAACTGATCAGACAATTTGAATTCCTCAGCAAAAAGGAAATTAATCAAAGATTACATGCTACCACTCTGATTCACTATCATAAGAACAAGAGGATACCCAGAGGGCTAAGAATCGCTCTAAAACCAATGTTGTGTAAGAATAGCAAACAATTCGTTGATAAATGGTATCAAATTCTCAACAAATGTTCGCTGGATTTGATTTTGCTTATCATACAAGAATTATCCAAAGTACTTAAATAAATCGAGACAGATCTCAACAATATGAAGAAAGAACTTGATAAATTTCCGGATCTACAAACTACCCTTGAAGATGTGAATAAGAAATTAGATAAATATGCAAAGGAAGTAAACGATAGAAAAGTGAGAAAGTACAAAAGAGATACTATCGACTACAAATATGACGAAGTATATACCTGGGCAGAAATATATAATCAAAGAAAATGGCAACAACCTAAAACTAAACCCACAACCAATTCTTCACAAGAAAGTTTAGTTTCTGAATCAGATATTTCACAAATGAGACAACCTATGGATAAAACTCAGCAACCCAGTACATCCACTAAAAAACAGTCTTTTTTAGACATCAGCCCAGCAGCCAATGCCCCCCCCGGAGGCGCAACAGGAGAGGTAGAAGAATCACCAGAAGAAATAGCCAAACGAACAAGGAGCCAGAAAGCTCAAAAAACGACTTAGTGATCAATATATCATCTAAAGAATTGACGCCGGCACAGATGGCAGTGCTTAATAAAGGAACATCATTTGTACCAACTTATAAAACGAATTTGGCTGAGACAGAAATAGCACTGTTTAAATTTTTCAGGACACTCAAACTGAAATATTTCTTCAAAGATGCCATTTCCACTCCAGGAACCTCTACTAAAACATTCAAACCTAAGAGTACTTTTTGTGCACCATACTCTCACAAAACGATAGAAATATGCGAAAGACTCATTCTAACAGACATTCAGAAAATCAATTTTAATAAAACTACCAAAAGCAATTTGTCTAAAGCTGAACTAAGTACCATCATAGGTTTATCAAGAGACACTGAACTCACCTTCCAAAGAGCGGATAAAGGGGGAGCCCTTGTTATAATGGATACGGATTTTTATCAAGATAATGTCAACAGACACGTAAATGATACTAATACATATATCCCACTGGATATTGATCCAACTGAAGAGTATCAAAAAACTCTTAAACTGATTTTGGACCATGCACTAGAAATGAAATGGATCGATGAAAGAACACAAAAATTTTTGGATACTAAATACCCTCGGAGACCCAAAATATACATGCTACCAAAAATTCATAAAGATTTGAAGAAACCACCATTTAGACCTATAGTGTCCGCTTGTGGGTCCATATCAGACAGTATAGGTAAATATCTAGATTGTTTTTTGCAACCAATTGTTCAAAGAGGACATACTTACATCAAAGACACGACTGCATTTTTGAATCTACTGAGAAGCATTGAATTAGAACCTGATTCTGAATATTGGCTATGTACAATCGATGTAGTATCATTATACACATCCATACCACACAATGAAGGCTTAGAAGCCTTTGAATGGAACTTGTTACAAGACCAAGAATGTGAAGCTAATAAGATTTTCTTAACTGAGCTAATGCATTTCGCATTATATCACAGTTACTTTGAATGGAACAACAAGTTTTTTAATCAGTGTAATGGAACCTCGATGGGCTTTGGGGGGGCGCCCTCATATGCTAATATGTATATGTCTAAATTTGAACATGACCACATCCTGAACAACACCAACTGGACAGACCATCTCATAATATTCAAAAGATTCATCGACGATCTGTTTATGATCTGGAAAGGAGAGAAAGAAAAACTGCTACTCAATATTATGGAACTCAATCAAGTGAATCCCAGAATACAATTCACAAACAGCATACAAAAAGACACCATATCCTTTTTAGATGTACGAATAACCATTTTGAATCAAGATATACACACTGAAGTATATAAAAAAGCACAGACCGTAACTCAAGCTTATTGTTTCAGAGCTTCCATCCAGAAACATTGAAAAAACATCTACCTACATCGCAATTCATAAGACAAAAAAGAATCACATCCGATCAACAGATACTAGAAAAAACAATCAAAGATCAACAACAACAATATCTGGATCGTGGATATCCCAGAGATATCTTAGAGCAGTCAATCAACAAAGTAGCAACTCTGTCTAGAGAGAATTTGTTAAAACCAGAATCAAAGTCAACTGAACAAAAGACTGTATGTGTTTTAAAATTTTCAACTGCAGCGACGAAAATCAAAAAAATCATCAACCAGCACTGGGCACTGATTAAAGATGAACCAGATTTAACCAATCTTTATACAGATCGACTGACTTTTGCCTTTAAAAGATCAAGAAATTTAAAAGAAATGCTAACATCTACTAAATCGACAAAAATCCTACATAAAGGAATGTCTAAATGTTTTAATTGCATACATTGCAACAACGTAATACCCGGTAATACATTCATGCATCCAACCAAAGGTAACAAAATCAATTTGCAATACACGGGTAATTGTGACACTAAAAATGTAATATATGCAATCAAATGCCCCTGTGGCAAGACATATGTCGGACAAACAGAAAGGAAAATCAAAACTAGAATTTCAGAGCATAAAAGTAACATCAGGACAAAGCAGACAAAATCAGCCGTAGCCCAGTATTGGCTAGAACACAGTCATCAAATTGCACAGTTGAAATTTACCATACTGGAGATACTCCCACAACGACATGACACAGACCCACTGAAACAACGCCTACAGGCAGAATTTTATTGGATTAAAAAATTGAATTCCCTACAACCCACAGGGATTAATGACAGAATTGAATATTCATGTTTTTTGTAAATAGTACACTTCATTGGACATAATGAGAGACTCTTTGCTTCTCTATGAGGAAGATGTAGATCAGAGTTATAGTATACTGTTCATATTGGGCTTTGCAATGTTTATCATGTTTATCATTTAAGTTTGAAAGTGAACCATTTTAGTGTTATGATTTACACACATATGTTTTGATATTTACATTTTTATTGTATATAATAGACTTTCTTTATGTCTATAGCGCGTATTATTTTCCGAAGGTCTGTTGACCATCGCATTACGTACCTCGTGACTAACCTACATCCTATCAGATAGCGCCTCCCAATCGCTACACAGCCTGTCTCCCCTAGCAACGGCACCACGTGACTACTTCACATCCTATCAGATAGCCCGTTTTAATCACTACCCGGTCCCATGATGACCGCGAGTTGTTAAATTGTTAAATAGTAAAGACTGCAGTCTTGATAACCTAGCGAAAATACTCGAGTACGCCGGATATATTTACACCTATCATCTGGTGCCAATGAATATTATCGATCGTTAGTTTCTGTCTGCAAGATCACGTGACTTCGTCACCCGCCTATATCACAGAACCTCATTGGCTCCCTGTTTTACTCGGACACTTCCGTGTTTTGAACCACGAGAACGCCGCGCATTATTTTCCGGGTAAGTTCACGAGCATTGCCATTCGCGACCTACACGTTTAGAGCGCTAATCATTAACCAGAATTAATTTGATGCTACGTGCACATTAGGAGCACGTTTTTTAAGTTTGAGTTCTATTTTCATCTCTGATGATATTATTTACTTGTGCAAAATCTTTAGATTGTTTACCATGCATGTTTATTTGTATCTAAATCCACCATATGCAATGATAAATTGTTATGACTCTGTAAGTTCGGTAACTGAATACTAAGGTCCTGTATGCTTTCATTTTATAGGCCCCTGATGAAGGTTTACACCGAAATGCATTGGGCAGGAAGGAAATAATGTATGAATTAACACAAAGTAAAGAAGTAAAAATATTCATGAATGAAATGAATCACCTTTGATTTTGAAGAAATCCCTTTAAAGGAATAAATATATTCTTAAGATGGATACAAGAATGAAGTGAATTGATGTATTTAATAATTTTCAAGATGGCTTAGAAACCAGTTGGTTTCATGTATATCCAGCGCTCCTTACAGTGATAGTTAATCACATGTTGACAACGTCCTGTACTGTTTTCTCATTTCTCTGGCCTCATTTATTGGGTACTTAATGTGAAACAAACATTTTTGGAAGTATGCAGGGGAGTAACTGGGTATAACCTCCTTCTAATTGAAAGTGCATTCCACAGGAGTCAATAGGTTAAGACTGGATATCTATGTTGACAAACTTGTGTTAGCTTTTGGTCACTTTTGAATAAGAAGATGCTTTTTTGAGGTGGCGGAAGATGGAGATGGACATCTTATGCTCCTATGTTGAGTTGTATAATGAAGGAAAATTAAAAATCAAAACAAGTTTTGAGGAGTTTCTGAATTATGAGTGACTAAAGGATGTCTGAGGGCCATTTGAAGACAGAAAGACTGTCCCAGAAGTTACAATAAATATAATTTGGTTGTGGCTCCATTCATAGAAGGGGAGCTCTAGTTCCTTCACTGGAGATCATTGTATAGGTACAAAGTGATGTTAGTAGTGCTTTTTGTCTATTGTCCAACCAAATGAGATCTGTATCTCATCTGCATACAAAAGAAATTCACATTCAATGTTGTTCACAGTACAACATTGCAATAGGCATTTGCATAACTCGACTCTTTTTATACTGTTTTTTTGCCTGGAGCTGGTGAGAAAAGGTTGTATCCGGAACAGGCCAGGTCTAGTTATAGCGACTCATTGTTTTTGCTGTTATTGAAGTATTGTGTAATTGACTGCAAAGAGAAAGAACAATACGGCTTTTCTTCATTCACAAAGAGTCTCCCCACTCTTTGGAGAGGCCCAGCAGTTGTGGGGGCGTCTCAACACTCGGGGCAGAATCTCCACATTTGGTATTCTCATTGCAGAGATTCCGCCCAGTGTGCGGAGATGCCCACAACGCCCTCTGGCACTTGATGGTCGAACTCTGGTTCAATGATCACAAGGGATATGATTTATTGTATTGTATTGTATTGATGATTTATATAACGCAGACTGTCACCCTACGGGTATCCTGGCGCTTAGACTTAAGAGTAGACGTCACGTGAGCAGAGCTAAAATAGCAGTAGGAGTGTCTAGTTTTCCGCCCTTGGGAACAACCAGATTTTCAGATTCTTTCTGAAACAGGTCAAAGAGTTGGCCTGTCTAATATTCTGGGGCAACTCATTCCATAGGCGTGCGGCGGCCACACTAAAGGCTCTGCCCCCATCCTGATTTTCTTGAATCTGATAGTCATTATCAGATTTGCATTGGAAGAGCAAAGCTGCCTCTTAGGGTTATACCAGATACACCTCTCCTGCAATGGGACTGGGCCCAGGTCATGCGCTGCTCTGTACACGATACAGAGAGATTTAAAACAAATTCTCTCCTTGATAGGCAACCAGTGTAGATCTCGCAGGGCCAGGGTCATAGAAGACCTGCGCTGCCTATTCAGTGCCACCTTTGCTGCCATAGACTGGACTCTCTGCAACCCCTGCAAAATATATTGTGGTGCTCCCAGATACAGGGCATTGCAGTAGTCCAGTCTGCATAGAATTAGAATTACACTCCTTACTACGAGAGAGTGGTTATCCTTGGGCAGCAACAGGAGGATCTGCCGTAGCATACGCAGCAGGGAAAAG
Organism: Lissotriton helveticus; assembly: GCF_964261635.1. Taxonomy (NCBI): domain Eukaryota; kingdom Metazoa; phylum Chordata; class Amphibia; order Caudata; family Salamandridae; genus Lissotriton; species Lissotriton helveticus. The sequence continues at coordinate 1,757,463,059 of NC_136068.1, read as the reverse complement.
CAGACGCATGGCAGTTTTGTTGGCCTGGGACTCCATTTGGAGGTTATCATCTACCAGGACCCCCAAATTACGCACCGTTTTAGCGGGGGCCAGGGGAACATCCTCTGGAGTGAGCTTAAACTCCAGCGGAGGATGTTGGGACAGGCTGGTGGGCGAGCACAATACCACCTTGGTTTTTCCCCCATGAAATTGTAGGGAATTTTCCCTGAGCCATCCCACAGTCTGGCGCATACATTCCTGGAACGTATCCATAGACACCGCTTGTTTCCCTTCCAGGGAGAACACCAATTGTGTGTCGTCCGCATGGTTGACCAGGTCCATTCCATAGGATTTAATTATGGGGAGCAGGGGGCGCAAGTAGATATTAAAAAGAATGGGGTTTATCGCAGACCCCTGCGGTACCCCGTGGTGTACTGGAGTCTTACTGGACGTGAATGGCATCATGGTCACAGCCTGTTGTCCACCTGATAAATAGGATTGTAACCACTGCAAGGCCCGTCCTTTCACCCCCATATTTTTCAGTCTTCTCACCAGTACTGTGTATCTCACCGTATCGAATGCAGCCGACATGTCCAGTAACACTAGGACAGTAGAATCTCCTTTGTCGGCACGCATTCGTAGGTTGTCCATTACGGTTGCCAGGGCAGTCTCACTACTGTGGCCTGGACGGAAGCCAAATTGATCCCTATTTAGCAGATGGTTATCCTCCAAGTTGCATGACAGAGTCTTGCTAACTACTTTTTCTAAGATTTTAATCGGATATGGCAAGAGAGAGACGGGCCTGAAATTTGCCGGGATTGTGGGGTCAAAGGATTTTTTAAACAGTGGGGTCACTGCTGCCTGCTTCCAAGGACTTAGAAACCAAAAGGAGTTAGGTCCTTAGCGGGATGAGGGCGGGCTGGACCATTCATGAATAAACGCAACAACACAATGCCTGCACCCCTCTTATTTAGTAAAACATGATCATTTAAATATAGACCACACCAATAATTATTTTTGGTCGATCCGGTACCTCAATTTGTACCCTTTACTTTTTATTTTTGAAAGAATTTCATACGTGTATTCAAGCACAGATAAACAGATACACTGACATACCTAACTTACTCAATAGATGTATATACATATTTCATACAAAAAACTAAATTATATTCATTACATAAACAACACACATCTTAACAACAACATTACGACAACATTTCACATTTCCATCATTGTTTTCACTTAATGATTTTTTGAACTTAATGATTCATCAAATGCCCAGGAACATTAGCAAGTTGTTCACAAAGTCCTATGTATATCTAATATGCTAGTATGTTCCTGTTGATAAGCCGACGCGTTTCGAGTTGGGGCCACCAAGGTTCCCAAACTCTCATCAGGGCCTTATGATTAATCTGTGTAAGAAGTAAAATAATAAACACTATTTAGTAAAATCATACTATTCGTACAGCTCTTATGCCATTTCTCAGTCATTGCCTAAAGTGTACCTGTAATTCGATTCGCTGTGGGAACGGTTCCTGACCTCAGGCGGGATCGGACGTTTGTGCGCTGGCTAAGGTGAAACTAAGAGGTAAGCTGCACCCGTTGAATGTCCGCGCATTAGAATCAGAGTTACAATCAGGCACAATACGCGAGTCTGTCTCTCTTAACTTTGCCCGTATCGCTGTACCGATGCACCGCTGTTTATAGAAGAGGGAGATGATGAATGAGCCTACCGTTGTACAACTACTAGATATAAACAATGATCTGTGCTACAAATCATTATTCAAACGGCATCCTACCTTGTCTTGAGTTCTCAACTACTCGTGAGGGATTAATTGTGTAGGTGACGTCTTGCGTGTATTCTCCACCTACTCAATAGAAACACGTGTTAGACTATGCGCGGCCCGGTGAGCACTCTCAAACGTTATGTGGCGACTATGTATTAAATTACGTTCCCCACGATTCATACCTTTGCACGGGTGTGCCTTCCCAGCCGCTTTATTTCTTTCTTATGGCATTCATTGCTTGAGGGTCGGGAAACAGTACTTGTCCCAATGGCGTCTCTGTGGGATGAATAGAGCCGGTGAAGACTCGCGTATTGTGCCTGATTGTAACTCTGATTCTAATGCGCGGACATTCAACGGGTGCAGCTTACCTCTTAGTTTCACCTTAGCCAGCGCACCAACGTCCGATCCCGCCTGAGGTCAGGAACCGTTCCCACAGCGAATCAAATTACAGGTACACTTTAAGCAATGACTGAGAAATGGCATAAGAGCTGTACGAATAGTATGATTTTACTAAATAGTGTTTAATATTTTACTTCTTACACAGATTAATCATAAGGCCCTGATGAGAGTTTGGGAACCTTGGTGGCCACAACTCGAAACGCGTCGGCTTATCAACAGGAACATACTAGCATATTAGATATACATAGGACTTTGTGAACAACTTGCTAATGTTCCTGGGCATTTGATGAATCATTAAGTTCAAAAAATCATTAAGTGAAAACAATGATGGAAATGTGAAATGTTGTCGTAATGTTGTTGTTAAGATGTGTGTTGTTTATGTAATGAATATAATTTTGTTTTTTTTATGAAATATGTATATACATCTATTGAGTAAGTTAGGTATGTCAGTGTATCTGTTTATCTGTGCTTGAATACACGTATGAAATTCTTTCAAAAATAAAAAGTAAAGGGTACAAATTGAGGTACCGGATCGACCAAAAATAATTATTGGTGTGGTCTATATTTAAATGATCATGTTTTACTAAATAAGAGGGGCGCAGGCATTGTGTTGTTGCGTTGCTTCCAAGGACTGGCAGCAAATTTGCCGCAGCCAAGGGAGGGTTTCTTGCCCAAATTCTTTCCAGATTCTGTGTGGAAGAGGGTCCAGAGGAGAGCCCGAAGTGACACTTTGGGCTAGGTTGTTAAAGGAGTCCTCTGTGGGAGCATGAAAATATTCCAGAGAAGTATCTACCCTGGGCTCCTCCCCTGACTTCCCAGGCGAGTCATCTTGATCACTGATATTATTGGGATGAAGATCCCCGACAATTTTAGTGATTTTTTCTTCAATATGTGAAGCAATCTCATCACAAAGTTTCTGTGATGCAACCACCTTGCTGCTTGTGCAAGCTAGGCGAGAGAGATCCTTAACGATATAAAAAAAAGTGCTTTCATGCTGTTCAGGGCATGTAGACTAGATTTAGCAAAGAAGTCTGCTTTTGACCTGGCAATAGAGTCATTATATCTGGCCTGTGCTAGTTTCAATTCCTTCCTATCCGGCTCCAAGTAGACCCTCCTCCATTTTCTCTCAGCCTTCTTACAGATTGATCGCAATGATTTCAGCTCCTCATTATACCAAGGAGCTGGTGCTTTGTTTCTGTTTTTGAGTCTTTTTACTGGAACTAGATTGTCCAAGGAACTGACTATATGATTGCAATATATTTGATAGTTTTCCCCAACGGAATCAGAAGGGACAAAAAGGTTCTGATTCGGGAGTGTCAGGAGTATCTTATTTTTTACTAACTTAGCCCACTCTCTTCCCTTTCGGTAGCTTGTCGAGTGATTGTTATTATCCTTTAGCCGGGGTATTGAGATATTGAAGTGGATTAGAGAGTGATCAGGCCAGATTTGAGGCAGTATATCGACTATCTTGGTCTCAGCCTGGTTGGCAAATAAGAGATCTAGGATATGCCCTTCTTGATGGGTTGGATTTTGTACCAATTGGTGTAGGTTGAGATTCTCACAGGTTTGCTTTAAGTCTGTCAAATGGTTATCTAAAATCCCATTGTCCCATAGATTGAAGTACCCTAATAGGATCATTCTAGAATGGGTTAGGGTCAGATTGGTGAAGGTGTCAAGTAAGGCTTGATAATGGGTATCTGATCCTGGAGGTCTATAGCAGACCATTCCCGTAATGAGCCTCCCTTTGGCCTCCTGCAGTGAAAAACCCAGTAGTTCGACCCCTATAAACTCCTCTATCTGCAGGGGTGCAAATTCCCACCTTTTCTTAAACATCACCCCAACCCCTCCTTCTTTTCCAACAGCCCTCGGTTTATGCAATATTGTATAGCCTTCTGGGCAAGCAAAGCCCAATTCTACAAGGGAGTCAGTACAAGTCCACATATTCTTGTCTTGCTAACTCCCTTTTAAATATTTTACTGAACAATGAGAAGCTTGAGTTGGGTTGATAGATTGTCAAAATCTCAAGGTCTCCAGGGCCCATATCACAAATAGGCTCACTGTCCTGCTCTGTCCAATGGCACACCATTAACTCGCTGCACTCTGTCACAATGAATGTGCTGTACTGTGCCGGTGGAAACACAAGGAGGAAACAGAGATCCTCTACAGGTATGTGAGTGACTGCACCTGCCTGCAAGTGGGCGGGGCACATCTGGGGGTTCCATAGGACTCTTCCTTCCTTCCACTAAGCGCCCTTAGGCACTGACTGAGCACACCTCCGTCTCTGTGGGCACCTGGCAGCTTCTTCGCCTCTGTAGGCATTTTCACTTTAGGGCATAGGCCTATAGGCAAGTGTGCAGGTAAGGAAGCGCCACCTCAGATTGGACTGGGGTGATCTGTATTACAGAGGGTCCACACAAACATCTGTGCCCCTTCTATAAGAACAAAGTGCCCCAGCGGCACAAAAAAGGTGGAACACGTCTGTTGTGCCTTCCACAGACACATTTGTTTTATTACATGCATAGGGTAATAATGACATACTTAAAAATTCCAACTCTGGAGGTATTTATCATATTTGAATGGTCCATTGTAAAAGTTTCTAATGCAAATGTGAATGCCATTTCTAACAGGTGGCAACATTAACTGATTAGCCAACTGTTCTAGAATGTTGAAGATTAAGCCATTGATTTTAGGAATTGTAGATTCAACAAAACCCAGTTAAGTCTCCGCAGTGCAATTTAGATGTATGTGGGATGGTTTTTAAAGCAAAGTATTAAACTATTGATGTGGATGTCCAAGAATCCTTTTGTACAGCTGGGGCCCACACTGCTTCTTTTTTAGTGAGGTAGATTTTCCTGTGTGTCTTTTAGACGGTTTTGTCAAGTTTCGCTTTGACTAGTCCAACCCATACTAGGTTAGGGTTAGCATGTTTCAGTTCAGCAATTTCTCCTATGGGTGACTGATTGGCTGCTTTGATTGCTTGCTTGGGTTCATTTTTGACAAGGGTTAGGATGTCTAGGGCAGATGATGAATTGTGGCAAAGGTGCCAACTAAAATGCAATAGTTCCAAACGGTGTATGTAGATTGCATGTACATTTGCGTTCTAAGAATGTAATAATTTTCAAACCTTGAGCCTTGTTCACGAAGGTAACTTACACTTTTGAATAGGTTTACACTTTGGAGTAAGTTCATTACTTTTGAAATTCACAAAGTCCAAGTGTAAACTTACTACACAGTGTGAGTTAAATGTTTCCACCTCCTGAATATTGCAATTGGCCCACTATTGGATGGACATGTGACGTCCCACCTAAACCCCTTTCTACCATCCTTAAACACCTGTTACGCCTCCTTAATCCCATCCACTTTGCATTGTCAGATCATTCTGTAAGCCACTCCCCTGTGCCCCCACACATTTACTACTGACAGCCATACCTCTGTGCGTCCAGACTCCACAGTCAGGGCGGGGAACTCTGAACACATAATTATAGGTAATGCGAAGTTTATGAATTGCAATTTGTAGTACATTTTCTAGTACTACAATATCTACTACAAAGAACAGTTTGTGAACCAGGCCCATTGTATGTAAGTATGCAAGTCCTCTGGGTTAATATCTTTAAAGTGGCAAAATGGAATGGGATTGGTGTAGTAAAATAAAAGTGAAACAGTGAAGGAATATGCAGCTACAGGATAATATATTTATGTGTGTGGAAAGAGACTGATAGTGTCTGGCATAATCCTCAATACAACATTCCCAAGGAAATCAGTTTAAATGACAAATATGTTTCGTAAATGTTTTTGAAGTTTGTTTTAGATTGGCATGTCACACTCACCTTTCCAAAGAAAGGACATCACAAGCAGTCTAACAAAGCCCATGGTTGTTCCAGCAGAGATAAGTGACATATTTCCAAATCTGCGAATTCCAAGAGGGCAGTAGTGTCTGTGCAAAGCACAGAACTGCTAGGAAAGATGAAGGGGCATGACTTGTTTTTGATGCAGCAAATCCAATTAATCCTCTCGATCTAAGGAGGGAAATATTAAAATATTAATTATGTATAATCTTCATGTACAGCAATACATGTAGCAATATAGTAAATGCATAACAGTACTTTTGATCAGATCATTTTTTGACAGAAGAATTATGGCAAGTAGTATGATGCCGTTGGATGAAGAACCAAGGTCAAGTAAACTGCAGCCAATGATGTTGGTCCTCTCCTAAACAAATAGTGGAATTGCCTTTGGACCTGTGCCCAGGCATCCTCACATCAACTGAACACAGCCAGTCATCAATCACAACCGCTGTCAGTATCTGTGACAAGGAAAGCAATTACAGTTTCTGGAGGGAGAGATTGTTCCAGGTCTAAAGATCTAGGGGCATATGTATCAAATACCGTTATTGCGGATCTCAAATAGTGATTTTTAGAGAATCGCTATTTGAGAATCGCAAAACGGGATGTAATAAAACATTTGCAAATATTTTTTCGATTCCTTGGCATTCCTTAATTGCGATTCGCAAATTGCGAATCGCAATTCAGGAATACATTCCCATTCATTCCTATGGGCTTAGAGGCCCAAAGTTATGAATGGAAAGACATTTGCAATTTGCGAGTACGCATTAGGTACTTGCAAGTTGCGAATGCAATTTCAAGGGTGCAAAGGTGTCATAAGGACACCCTGTTGCACCCCTGAAATGAGCATGTGTGCACATGCGGCGCACATAAGCGCCACATGGCACTGTGAAAAATGCCAAAAAGTGAATTTTTCTAACAAATCGCAAATTACCACCAACTTCAAGTTGGTGGTAATTTGCGATTTCTTAAGGAGAAATCACACAACTTGGGTGCTTTCTACATCCCATTTGAATTTGCTATTCTTTAAATGCATTCACAAAATAGGGCATCACAAATTTTGCGATTCCCTATTTTGCGAGGGCCTTTGGGATGATACATCCCAAAAGGCTTTTTCCCTTTCGCAAACGGGACGATTCTGAGAATCGTCCCGTTTGCGAACGGGAAATGCGCTTCATACATATGCCCCTGCAGTCCACCTCCACTTTCTGTCTCCACAAGCAGCAGGATTAGAAGCCCTTCTCCACTTGAGACCACATACTTGTTCTCTTTTCCATGACAGAATGTGCCTGTGACCCTCTGCCTGAAGTTATGGCGATACTTCTTGAAGTAATGGTCTTGGCATAGATGATTCATTTGTAGGACGAAACTAAAATTACCAGGATTTGTTTAAAATCATTCAAAAAATTGAGCCCCGTGAAAATTGCTACAGCAATTGTTTGTGTGCTACAAAAGTGAGTTTTTGAAAACCGTAGATGGGGAGAACTTTAGCACCTTCCCAATAGAAGTGAAGCACTCACCAATGTAGACAAGATGTTAATTGTAGAAAGTATAGTCAACATTGGGTATGTAACTACCTTGTTAGAAATTAAATATTCATACTGTACATATTACAAGATATTGCCTTTTCCAACCTATGAAATATTTCACAGGGTCTTCAGTAGAAGACATCTTAATTTAGCAGTTTCTCAAATTACATATTAAAGAGTATTGATAATTCTTGAAAACAGGGAAGACAGGCCGACCTGCTGAGACAGCACCTTGAATAAGGAACATAAACAGAAAGGCTAAAAAAACAAGGAAGGAAGAAGAAACTAACCAGTTGGCCATCATCTTAGTCACTCACACTGTATTTCAGAATCTCTTTCTCAGCTTTGTGCTTTGGTGCAACACTCTGAAAATACCAAAAAGTGATGGGCTGAATGCTTGAATTTATCTCAGCCAGTGGTAATTACTCAGGCCGTATCCCAGTCCATGTCATTTTGCACACCATGCCACCTCAGTTTAGATCCTGTCATATGCAAATCAGCTTTGATCCTGCTCCAATAGGAACAGTTCAGCCTTAACTGCCAACTCAAGATCAGTCTAGTACATCACTTTTCTGAATTGTCATTGTGACACTTTCAGTGTGATGCATATGCCCAGACATGGGTCCCATGCTCACTGTGCCACTGGAACTAAGCTACAACGGACTGTTCCAATTCGGGGAGAGAAACTGATGGGCCAGACTGTTCTTACCGTTATAGAAAGAAAAATTACCAACTACACACTTCTCTAGATCCTCAAATTTAAGGAAAAAACAACCCAGTGATACTTCTAGGTTTGTTGGGTATATTTCATTCGTACCCTTTTATTCTATTGTTTTAAATTTTTTTCATTGTTTCATGTGTGAAAAAGGACACTGAATATTTTGACAATTTGCACATAAATACAGTACATTTCTACAACATATATAATATACAACATTTATATATACACAAATAATTCATATTCATACAGCGTGTTTGCTACTCACACTCCCTTTAAGACGAAATCACGTTTGGACTAAAGGTTTAAATAAACAACACCTAAATATGAAAAGAGTTTTTCCAGATAGACCATAAATCAATTCCTTGGTCTATTGAGCAATTGATGTGTATTCCCTTTATGTGCCGACGCGTTTCCAACCCGATGATATCACTTCTCAGGTTCTCCTCAGGGCTCTGTCTTTAAAGTTTGTCTAAAAGTGTATATAAAACAAAAAGGGTTTTTGTTTATAATTGACTACATTTCATTCGTTCTCCTCCATTAGGTCCAATTGTCACTATTTTTACCTGTTTTCCAGCTGTCGCCGGTCCGCAAGTATTAGTTTTGCACTCGACTGATTATCTTGGTCTTTGTACCTATAACCAAGGTGGGACATATTGTCATTCTCGATTACCCCTGACAGTCAATCAATCAATCAGGAGTTTGTTAAAGCGCGACTACTCACCCGTAAGGGTCTCAAGGCGCTAGGGGTGGGGGTGGGGGTGCAGGTTCCATTCCATCAAGGAGGGGGTCTGTCCAAGAGCCAGGTTTTGAGGTTTCTTTCAAAGATGGGGAGCGATGTTGTCTGTCTGAGGTGGAGCGGATGGGCGTTCCATGCTTTGGCCGCGATGAAGGAGAAGGAGCGGCCTCCCGATCTGGTCTTTCTGGTGTGGGGGACCACGGCATAGGAGAGCTGGGCTGATCGTAGGGTCCTTTGGAGTGCGTGGAATTTGAGCCGGCTGTTCAGGTATGCTGGTCCGGTGCCGTGGAGGGCCTTGTGTGCGTGGGTGAGCATCTTAAAGGTGATTCTTGCCTCGACGGGGAGCCAGTGGAGTGTGCACAGGTGCTGGGAGATGTGGCAGTGTTTTGGCAGGTTGAGGACCAGTCTTGCGGCGGCGTTCTGGATGTTCTGTAGCTTGCGGATGAGGTTTTTGTTTATTCCGGCGTAGAGTGCGTTGCCGTAGTCGAGTCTGCTGGTGACCAGGGCATGAATGACTGTCTTTCGGTGTTCGAGGGGGATCCATTTGAAGGTCTTACGAAGGAGGCGGAGGGTGTGGAAGCAGGAAGATGAGACAGAGTTGATCTGGCGGTCCATTTTGAGCTCGGAGTCCAGGATGATTCCCAGGTTGCGTGCGTGGTCTCTGGGGGTTGGCGGGTTTCCGAGGGCGGTGCGCCACCAGGTGTCGCTCCAGGCGTCGGTGTTTGGGCCCATGATGAGTACTTCTGTTTTGTTGGTGTTTAGTTGTAGGCAGCTGTTTTTCATCCATTTGGCGGCGGCTTCCATGCCTTCTCGAAAGTTGCGTCTGGCGGTGTTGGGCTCGTTGGATAGGGAGAGAATGAGCTGGGTGTCGTCTGCGTATGACACGATGTTGAGTCCGTAGGTTCTGACGATGGGGGCAAGTGGAGCCATGTAGACGTTGAAGAGCGTTGGGCTGAGGGAGGAGCCCTGGGGGACCCCGCAGGTGGTAGGTGTGGGGTCTGAGAGGAAAGGGGGGAGTCTGACCCATTGCCTCCTGCCGGAGATGAAGGAGCAGATCCAGTCGAGGGCCTTGTCCTGGATTCCTACGTCGTAGAGTCTGCTTATTAGGGTGCGGTGGGAGACTGTGTCGAACGCCGCTGATAGGTCTAGGAGGATGAGGGCTACTGTTTCTCCTTTGTCCAGTAGGGTGCGGATTTCGTCTGTTGCGGCGAGGAGGGCGGTTTCCGTACTGTGGTTTTTACTGAAGCCGGATTGGGAGGAGTCGAGGATGTTGTGTTCTTCAATGAATGTGGCGAGTTGGCTGTTGATGGCTTTCTTGATGACTTTCGCTTGGAAAGGGAGCAGGGAGATGGGTCTGTAGTTTTTGAGGTCGGTGGGGTCCGCTGAGGGTTTCTTTAGGAGGGGGTTGACCTCTGCGTGTTTCCAGTCGTCGGGGAACGAGGCGGTTGCCAGGGAGCGGTTGATGGTGTGGCGGAGCATGGGTGCGATGGTGTCGGCGGCTCTGTTGAAGATGTGGTGGGGGCAGGGGTTCGTGGGGGCTCCCGAGTAGATTGACTTCATTGTCTTCAGTGTGTCTTCGGTGGTGAGGGCTGTCCAGTCATCAATCGCTGTATTGCGGGTGTCGGGGGTGGTTGGTGAGGGTTCAGTGTGTTGGTTGTCTTCGTCGAAGTTGTCGTAGATGCTCTTGATTTTGTGGTTGAGTTTGTCGCAGAGGTCTTGTGAGGGAGGGATGTCGGTAGACTCGCTGGTGGGTTGGGCGAACTCCTTGATGATGCTAAAGAGTTCCTTGCTGTTGTGTGCGTGGGTGGAGATTCTGTCTTCAATCGCTTTTTTCCTCGTTTCTCTGATGAGTTGATGGTGGGCGTTGGTGGCGGCTCTGAAGTTGTTGTGGGCTTCTGTGGATTTGGTGTTTCTACAGGCCTTTTCGAGGCGGCGGCATGTGCGCCTGGACTCTCGAAGTTCGGTGGTAAACCATCTGCCTTTCTTGGCACGGGTATTGTTGTTTTTCTTGAGGGGGGCTATGGTGTTGGTGCTGTCCGAGATCCATCTATGCAGGGTTCGTGCTGCGGTGTTGGGGTCGTCGTTTTCCGCGATGGTTGGGGTGGAGTTGTTGAGTGAGGAGGTGAGCTGGTCGTCGGTGATTTTGGTCCAGTTTCTTTGTGGAAGCAGGTGCTGGTGTCTGTGAATGGTGGGTGTTCTGAAGGTGAAGTGGACGCAACGATGGTCGGTCCATGGGAGTTCGGTGGTGTGGCTGAAGGTGATGGAGTTTCCTGTAGTGAAGAGGGGGTCGAGGGTGTGTCCTGCTGAGTGCGTGGGCTCGGTCACGATCTGGCAGAGTCCAATGTTGTGGAAGTTGTCCAGGAGGCATGTGGTGTTGGGGTCCAGTTGATTGTCGAGGTGGAAGTTGAGGTCTCCCAGCAGGGTGTAGTTGGTGGATGCGATGGCCTGTGGGGAGATAATGTCCGTGATGGAGTTGGCGAAGGGTCCGCGGGGTCCAGGGGATTGGTAGATGAGGGTTCCTCGGAGGGCGGCGGTGGGGCTGGCCAATATCTTGAAGTGAAGGTGTTCCATCAGTTCTGTGGACTCGTCAGGGAGTGTGCTCAGGCTGGATTTGTGGACGATGGCGATTCCTCCTCCTGGGTGGGTGGGGCGGTCCTTCCTGGAGATCTTGTATCCTTGGGGGATGGCGATGGCGATGTCCGGTCCCGAGGTGGTGTTGGTCCAGGTTTCGGTGAAGAACGCTACGTCCGGGGTGGTGCTGTCGAGGAGGTCCCCAATTTCTGTGGCGTGTTTGTGGAGGGATCGGACGTTGAGGAGGATGCATTGCAGGGTCTTCGGTTCGGTTGTGTTCTTGTGGGCGGGTTGTGCTGGATCCGTGTTCTTGGCGGTGCTGCAGGTGTGCCGGCAGCGGTGACAGCTGAAGGGTCCATGGGTGTCGGCTGGTGATGCTAGCTTGCAGTTGTTGTTACAGCCTGGGTTGAGTGCGCGGAGTGCTGCTGGGTCGTAGCGTTGGCGGGGCGGAGGTCCAGGGTTCCTGGTGCTGGTCGCGGACGGGTGCAGATGTGCTTGCCTTTGACGCGCCTTTGGTGCACCAGCGGCGCGCCCGCAGTGCCCGCCATTAAGTAGGGGTCGGGGAGGGCTGGACAGCTGGGAGGCGGGAGCGGGGAGGGGAGCTGGATTGGGCCGGTCACGCTGGGGGGGGGAGGGGCCGCGGGGGCAGCAGCGGTGGGGAAAGATAAAGGGAGGAAAGAAGGGATAAAGAAAAAGGGAAAATAAGCAGAAATAAGGCACAAAAGAGCAGAGATGCAGAAAAGAGCAGAAACGTGAAAGATAGAAAGGGTAGAAAAATGAGTGAAAACGAGTGAAGGAGCAGAGGGAGAGAAAGGGAAAATGGGCAGAAAAAAGGCACAAAAGAGCAGAGGTGCAGAAAGGTGAAAGATAGAAAGGGTAGAGAAACGAGTGAAAAACAAGTGAAGGAGCAGAGGGAGAGAAAGGGAAAATTGGCAGAAATAAGGCACAAAAGAGCAGAGATGCAGAAAGGTGCAGAAAGGTGAAAGATAGAAAGGGTAGAAAAACGAGTGAAGGAGCAGAGTGAGAGAAAGGAGACAGAGGTCCACTGGACCACCAGGGATGAGGCGCAGGGAAACCTGCGGGTGGAGGAGGGCCTCGATCACCAACACTCAAGAGTGCAGGGGCAGGGGCAGGGGCACCTCACTTAATGGTGGAGCTGCGAGGGTGGGAGAGCAATTTGACTGACAATGAGTCAGTGGTCTTGCTCGCCTGTCCCCGCAGTGCCCGCCATTAAGTAGGGGTCGGGGAGGGCTGGACAGCTGGGAGGCTGGAGCGGGGAGGGGAGCTGGATTAGGCCGGTCGCGCTGGGGGGGGGGGGGGCGCGGGGGCAGCAGCGGCGGGGAAAGGTAAAGGGAGGAAAGAAGGGATAAAGAAAAAAGGGAAAATAAGCAGAAATAAGGCACAAAAGAGCAGAGATGCAGAAAGGTGCAGAAAGGTGAAAGATAGAAAGGGTAGAAAAACGAGTGAAGGAGCAGAGTAAGAGAAAGGAGACAGAGGTCCACTGGACCACCAGGGATGAGGCGCAGGGAAACCTGCGGGTGGAAGAGGGCCTCGATCAAGGGCACCTCACATAATGGTGGAGCTGCGAGGGTGGGAGAGCAATTTCACTGACAATGAGTCAGTGGTCTTGCTCTGACAGTCAGACAGCATCTATGCGCAAGCTGCATCTGGACATACCTGGGTGTGTCTGTTTATTGTTCTGACACTCTTCACTTTTTATCATGTTTTTTCTAAGAATAGTACTCGTCCTTGCATGTTGTTCACAATCTGGAAATGACAAAACGCTCATGTAATTCTCGAGTGTGTTTATCTCTAACTTATTTTCTGAAGTTCACTATGCTTGAGGCATACCTGTAAAATTCTGATTCTCCCTCGTGTGCTGCAACAAATATGCCTTTCTGTCCACGAGCGGCTGTTTGCACTTCAAACCGTTTAGCAGTTTACCTGTGTACAGAAGATCGTTTTTAGTTTGAATGTATTTAAGATGTGGGATTATACATGGAAGTCTACCCGCTTTTTCCGCGTCCTACCTGCTTCCGCGGCGATCCGGTGACTGCTGCATCAATCTGTGGATGTCGCAGCCATCGTGAGATGTGTGTTTTAACATGGCCGCGCGTCGCTCTCACCTACGCGATCTGTGGCGGACATCTTTTAGTGGATAGGGAAGGAGGTTTCTTCTAGGTTAAATTAAGCAGTTTTTCAGGATTTAGCCCTAATGATTTTGTGGTTCTCCTTTCTAAATTCATTTGGTGGAAAAGCAATTTAACGCAAAATGATTCTCAAACTTACTGTGTGTGGTCAATCACTCTGGGACTTAGGTGGCCATCTTTTAGTGTGTTGCTGGTACCTGATGTAAATCCTCTCTCTGGTTTGATGTGTATAATTCTAGTTTGTGTAGTTTACAACCTTGATATTTCAGATAACGAATTTAAACCAGTAAGCGCACTGTTGAATTTTAATATCAAGTACGCCTCTTTCTGTAACAGGGTCTTGTCGGGGTACACCATAGTTCTTGATTGTTGTAGACTAAACAAGATCGACCACTTAAAGTCATTTTCGTTGTGGTTGTTTTCCACAAAATGTTCGACCATGGGGGCAGTTAGAACTTTGTTCTTTATCCGTGATTTGTGTTGTGTTGTGTTGAGTTATGCGTATATTGGCTTGCTGAGTTGTTTTGCCAATATACATTTTGGAGCATGGACAGACAATCACAAATTCGTTATCTGAAATATCAAGGTTGTAAAACTACACAAACTAGAATTATACACATCAAACCAGAGAGAGGATTTACATCAGGTACTAGCAAACACACTAAAAGATGGCCACCTAAGTCCCAGAGGGATTGACCACACACAGTAAGTTTGAGAATCACTTTGGGTTAAATTGCTTTTCCACCAAATGAATTTAGAATGGAGAACCACAAAATCATTAGGGCTAAATCCTGAAAAACGGCTTAATCTAACATAGAAGAAACCTCCTTTCCTATCCACTAAAAGATGGCCGCCACAGATCGCGTAGGTGAGAGCGATGCGCGGCCATGTTAAAACACACATCTCACGATGGCTGCAACATCCACAGATTGATGCAGCAGTCACTGGATCGCCGCGGAAGCAGGTAGGACGCGAAAAAAGCGGGTAGACTTCCATGTATAATCCCACATCTTAAATACATTCAAACTAAAAATGATCTTCTGTACACAGGTAAACTGATAAACGGTTTGAAGTGCAAACAGCCGCTCGAGGACAGAAAGGCATAGTTGTTGCAGCACACGAGGGAGAATCAGAATTTTACAGGTATGCCTCAAGCATAGTGAACGTCAGAAAATAAGTTAGAGATAAACACACTCGAGAATTACATGAGCGTTTTGTCATTTCCAGATTTAGAACAACATGCAAAGACGTGTACTATTCTTAGAAAAAACATGATAAAAAGTGAAGAGTGTCAGAACAATAAACAGACGCACCCAGGTATGTCCAGATGCAGCTTGCGCATAGATGCTGTCTGACTGTCAGGGGTAATCGAGAATGACAATATGTCCCACCTTGGTTATAGGTACAAAGACCAAGATAATCAGTCGAGTGCAAAACTAATACTTGCGGACCGGCGACAGCTGGAAAACAGGTAAAAATAGTGACAATTGGACCTAATGGAGGAGAACGAATGAAATGTAGTCAATTATAAACAAAAACTCTTTTTGACTTATATACACTTTTAGACAAACTTTAAAGACAGAGCCCTGAGGAGAACCTGAGAAGTGATATCATCGGGTTTGAAACGCGTCGGCACATAAAGGGAATAGACATCAATTGCTCAATAGACCAAGGAATTGATTTATGGTCTATTTGGAAAAACTCTTTTCATATTTAGTTGTTGTTTATTTAAACCTTTAGTCCAAACGTGATTTTGCCTTGAAGGGAGTGTGAGTAGCATACACGCTGTATGAATATGAAATATTTGTGTATATATAAATGTTGTATATTATATATGTTGTAGAAATGTACTGTATTTATGTGTAAATTGTCAAAATGTTCAGGGTCCTTTTTCACACATGAAACAATGAAAAAAAATTAAAACAATAGATTAAAAGGGTACGAATGAAATATACCCAACAAACCTAGAAGTATCACTGGGTTGTTTTTTCCTTAAATTTGAGGATCTAGAGAAGTGTGTAGTTGGTAATTTTTCTTTCTATAACGGTTACCCACGGTCCAACCAACTACATGTCCCAGGACCTGACTCCTTGTTTTTTCAAGACTGTTCTTACAGCAGAACCAAGGCTGGTTTGAATACAGCTAGGTTTAATTTGAGGTGGCATAGTGAGCAAAAAGCAATGGATTGGGGTGTGGCCCGAGTAATTACCAACGAGTAAGAGTAAATCAAGAATTCCACCCTTAACTTTTTTTGTATTTTCAAGGTGTTGCATCACTGCACAAAACTGTAAAAGCAGTGTCTTGTGTGGAATTTGTACTTGAGGCACTCCCACCAGTACACATTTCTATGGACTGCTGTAGGGAGCTGGCTCTTATACAGTGGACCAAAAAGAGGTACCTTGTTTAAGGGACCAGACAAACCCCAAAAGAATTACAGAGGCACAAATGACACCTCAAATGGTCTCTTTTGTGGTTGTGTGGGCGAGCAGATAGGCATGTCAAAGGGTAGTGCTAAGCATTTATTGCGCACACCAAGGCATTAAGGGAGACACAATCTCAATACAGAAATCCAATAACAATTTGTAAAAATAACTCATACTTTTATGTGAATTTAGATACGGTAAGGTAAGTACTTTTCGGGTGACGCATTTTTACAGTTTTTAAAAGTTGACACTGCAGTTTTTGGGAGCGGTAATGTTATCCAATGGCTGGGAACGCATTGCATTCAGACAATTGACAGCAACTTAAGGGACTGTTCTCCAGGACTTAAGGTGAGTATTGGGCAAGGTCCAAGGTCACACCAACAGATCACCTCGGGAGGCTCTAGGGCATCCATTTGAAGAGTTGTGCTACAGCATCTGGTGTACCATTCTCTTCGATAGGGAACGGACCAGTTAGAAAGAGACTGAAGTCCTGGGAAACCCATAGGGGTGCTCGACCCTTGAGATGCTCGGGCAAGTAGGGACACCGCTGGTCCACTACTCCACGGGCTGTGGGGCTTGGGTGCAGTGGTGAAGGCATTATGTAGACCAAAAAGCAACGGGCCTATGAGGGCAGTGGAACCGATCCTTGAACGGTGCATTACAAGGAGACTGCTCATACTTCAGGTCCAACTGGCTTCTGGGTCAGCATCCCCAGGCAGACGAGCCCAGCCCCACTGTAGTCTGTGTCATCTCCATAGCATGGCAGCAGCTTCAGGACCAAAAGCCACATCCCGCACTGCCACCCTGCAGGCCACAGGTAGGACATGTATTCCCCTATGCCCCTTTGTACTAGCCTGCAACAAGGCAGAACAATCTGGCCAACAGAACGGATCAGCTCTGCTTGAGCGACACCACACAACAGGCCTGACAAGGCCCCAGCTCCCCCACATTTTCAAAATGAGTAGGCAGATGATTCTTGAAGGTATTTTCTGGGTCTGGCACACCATCTCACAATGTAAATGCTAGGAAACAGCGGCTCCTCAGCAATGCAAATTGGTGGAGGTTAAATGTGGCAGATTATGGAGCTAGAGAGTGCTTATCTGCCTCACCTTGGACGATGCACTCTAGAACCCCTCCCCGCTTATTCCTTCAACATAGACATTGGTATTTAGTTTTGTTTCTCTGACTGCAACATTAGAAGCTTTGTATTCTGAAATCTGTGATAATCTCGCTTGGAAGAACTGTAAGATGTAGTTTTCTATAGCCAAATTACATACATGTAAATACACTGTACAAATGTTGAAAGTATATATCAGTTGTTATGAAAGCATAAATAAAGCAATTTTTTGGAATTTATTCTGTGTGATCGAAACAAACAATTTAATTGGATGAAAACGAATTAAGACATTTTACATGGTGATAAGCCAATAATAAATATTTACTAAACCCCAATTTCCATACATTATCTTTTGTGTGCTCTATAGTTTTATTAGTAAAATTGTATGTCTGTACACATTCCATGGAAAATGTGCTGTCTGTAAATAGCAGTATGCTATCATGCCATGCTTTAGCAATATATTGGAGACAGTGTGCTCTAACATGCACAGCTACCTACCACATCCTTACCATTCGCCTGCTGAATGGGTGTGGCGCACTTGATATACTAAATCTATGTGTGAGGTTGGATGCTTGACAGTCCCTATGTATTCAATAATGTAACATTGATAACAGCACAACGACTATGAAAACTGTTTCAGCCCCACTTCTAAAAGTAATGGTTATGTCAGTGCTTGTATCTCTTGCTCGTTGTAGCCCAATCCTGTAATTTTACCTCGGATGTTCTTCTTTTTGAATTGTAGAAACTAAGCATTAATCATTTTACAAGGAAAGTTTGACTCTCTTCTCTTGAAATACCAGTTTCCCTAACCCTTGAGGCAGAAACACCCACTGATGCTACTTCGAGGAAGTGATTCACCCAGCTCCAGTGTAATATCAGCGCAATCCTTGTGACATCACGTTTAGCTTGAATCATTTAGCCTTTACGGAATCATCACATCCATTTGCCTCAGAGAAATTTAAGTTAGGACTAAGGCTGGTTGGTTGTAACATGAGATTAAAGGAAAGAATATGTTTTCTTTAACATAATGTTCTTGTTAACTTTTATCAGAGTCTTCCTATAGAAGCTGGCTCATGAAATTCCCTTTGCAGAACATCAGAGGAGGGACAAGGCTTTTGGACACCTGCTCGCCCACTTTTAATGTCCCTAGATGTGGTCAAAGTAGATACATTCTGCCTTTCCTGTATGACCTGTGAGGTCAGGGGTAAGTCAGGAGGAAAGGGCAGGTCACCCAATCATAATTTCTCCGTAATAGGGACCCCCTTTGAGACGGTAGGGTAGGTATTGTCTGGGTCCTGTACACTAATTCAGTCCTGGAGCACAGGTTTATCCTGGTTCTGATTGGTCATGCCGCCTGGTGCCCTGAGGCCATACTCCTCAGAACAGTGACAACAATGCTGTGGCCAGGGTACTGATGAGACTCTTTACCCTGTGGGTTTTCCCAAGGAGCTGGTGCCGGATAGTTGGACTAACTTCACATTCTGTACATGAAGTCCATATGGGATGAGTATGGAGATACCTACATGTTCTGCACACCCTACCATCTTCAGACTTATAGACTGGGTGAAAAGTTAATCCAGAACCACAAAGACATGATCATGGGCCTCTCTGAGCCTTTGAGATGAAAGTGGGCCGTCTTACTCATGTGCCTACTGTTACCTATAGGAACATCCTTCAGAAGAGCGTGTGCGTTATCCCATTTCAGCTCCTATTTGGCCATGTTGTGAGAGGACCTCTCAGTTATGTGTAGAAAGGGTGAGAGAAGGTGCCCAGGAAGACCTCACAGGCTGTAATTGACTACATGACAGTCTTCATGTCCTAATTTGGGAATGAAAGAGGCCATTCTGAATCTAGTAGCCAGTCAGGAAGCAATCAAGCAATGGTACAACCTGAAGGCCACTCTGCTAGAATGTGTGGCTCATGAACGTTATGGAACTCTGGGCCCTCCAGGACCGGTGGAGAGAAACCTATGCAGTGAAAGTAAAGAAAAGTAAGGTCACCAATCTCGTGGGCCTACAGATTCTCAGGAACAATTTTGAGGGTCTTCCATATTAATAGATGCAAGTCACAGTTTGAGATGTTTGAAATCACAATGTGTAGTATCCTGATGTTATGGATTGCCTCTCCCATGTTTCCCTGTCCCTAGCTGCTCAGCCTGTGTGAGTGTTCTGAATGGAATGTTTGGTGTGTGGACTATGGGTGGAATGCTTGGGTGACTGAATGAGGAAAGACAGTTGATGGATCGGGCTGAGCAGCTAGCAGGCTGCTCCCGGCGGGGCTGCTGTGGCATTATACTTGGATTTGTTCTAGCTCTTTACCTTCCTACCTGCTACCTGAATAAACCTATGTTGACTTCATCTCTCCAGTGTGGTCCCTCTTTACTACACAATGCTCATAGTGACATGATGTTCTCCTTTCACAAAAAGCAAGGTGGCTCAGTGGAAGGTGTGGTACTCTCTCCCACTCTGATAGAGAAGCAACAAGTGGTCTGTCACCAGCTGCTGAAGCATTTTACTTCACTCTTCCTACTGACCCTAGGTTTAACAAAATGGTGTACCCATGACTTTAGCAGAGGAGACAGTATGCCTGTCAAAAGTAAAACTTACAGGCTCTCAAATAAACTAAGTGCTAGCATTAAGGACTTGCAGCCAGATTCATGAAGCAAAATTGCGATCGCAATAGCTGCAAATTAGCTATTGCGATCGCAATTTACAGGAGAGCAATTCATCATCTCAAAAACACTGATTTTGCGAATTCGCAAAAATAAATTTGTGATTTCACAAAAAAAAACGCAGAATCTAGGGGGAACCCCAATAGCGATTCGGAATTTGCGAGAATCCATGGATTCTGCGATTTGTTTTGCGAAGTCGCTTAATAATCGCAAACGCCATTCATGAAAACTTGCAATTAGCGAAAAAGCAGAAAATCGCTATTTGCGAGGCGCAATTTAAAGAGAACCAAAATCAGGTGGTAACCATTAAGGAGAAAAAAATAAAAATAAATTACTAACGAGCCACAGGTGCAGTCTTGAACAAACAAACTTAAGGAAACACAGTAGTAGCATGAGGACTCTCACAATGCCAGGACTCTACATGGTGGTCAGGCGGCGCAGGCTCCAGGCTGCAGCACGGAACAGACGCAGGATCCAGGAGAGAATATTCCGCTTGCGGGTCACCCTGCTGGGCCAAACAGCGGAGCAAATTTACTCAAAGTACCGCCTGAATGGGCCAATGATCCTAAAGCTGATCCGGGACCTAGACCCCCTGATGCAGCACCCAACAAGGAGGACCAATGCCATGCCCACACATGTCCAGGTCTTGTGATGCCTGCACCTACTGGCCTCCGGAACCTTCCAGGGGATAGTCGCTGTTGCAGGGGGCACCATGTCCTGCTGCCTAAAGAGTTTCCTGAAGGCAATGCTGAGCCGGCTTCACCACTACATCTCATTCCTGACCACCCAACAGGACTTGAATGAGACCAAACTACATTTCTACAATGTTGCCCAATTCCCACATGTCATCGGATGCATTGACTGTACCCTCATCCACATCTGCCCACCAGCACAAACGGAGTACATGTACCGCAACCACAAAAACTACCACTCCCTCAATATCCAGATGGTGTGTAACGCAAAGACTTACATCACGGACATTGTGGCACAATACCAGGGGAGCACACATGACTCCTTCATATTCCGGCACAGCGACATTCACACACGACTGGCCAGGGGAGACTTTGGCGAAGGACACCTACTAGGTAAGTCCACTTGCCCCCATATAATACACTGTGATCATGTAGCTGCGCAGAACAGGCACTCACCCTCTGCTCCTTTCATTCAGGTGACAGCGCCTATGGTCTCCGTGAGTACCTCCTCACCCCTTACCTCAACCCTGCAACACCACAGCAACGGCGTTACAATGCAGCACACATCCGCACTAGGAATTGCATTGAGAGGACATTTGGGCTTTTGAAGAGCCGCTTCCGCATACTGCATAAGACTGGTGGGGCCCTCAAATACGAGCCTGAGGTCTGCTGCCGCATTGTTGCCGTGTGTGCAATACTCCACAACATTGCTACCAAGCGCAGGATACCTGTTGAGATATCTGGTAGTGAGTCGGAAGGGGACAACCACCCACATCCACATGCGCGTCATGCACGCGGGGAAAATCCAGCTGAAGGACACAGACGCCGCAACCAAATCACAAATAACTGTTTCTAGTCCACCCACTCCCCTCACCCAACACTTCACTCATGCATGACAATTGAAATAATGACATTAGTCTGATGTACTGTTAATGAATAAATATTATTGTTGTATTCACAATAATATTGCATTATTTTCAAAAGATACATTTGAGGTGTATTGCGTCATACATCTCCTGATTTGTTAGAGGGCATGCTTTTCTCATCAGCATGTCCCTGCATGATGAGCAAAAATGTCAATGGTGCCTCCGATTCTCCTCTCCACATCTTCATCCGGATTCGCCCGTGATGCCGCAGTGGGCCTGCTGCTGCGGCGGGGAACTCTAACCGGTGGCAAAGACAGGCTGCTGTGGCTAGATGTTCCCTTACTAGCGTCCTCCCCTCCTGCCTGGCTGTGGCCAGTTGCCTGCAGAGCCTGAACTGCAGTGGCTGCCTGCTCAAGTGCCCGTGCCACGTCCTGGCAGCATTGGACCATCTGGATTTGCATGGCCAATGATCTTCGGGACATCTGGGATGTTGCGTTCCCAATTATATAATTGGAGCGCGTGTACGCCGAGAGGCGTGTTAGGAGCTGGCGGTGGCGGCGCCGGGTGAGGTTCCGCTGGGTCAGCATGGCCTCAGTGTTTGCCTCCACTGCTGTGGTCATTCGCTCCATCCGGTCGGACAGCTGGCCAACATTCCTGGCTGTATTGTGCAGCTGCAGATGTATTGCTGCAAGGTGTCGTGCCTGTTGTTGGTGGACGAGCAGCATGCGGCGCTCTATTGAAAGACGCGGCACACGCACAGTCACACCCCTCCTGCCGGCGCATGGTGTAGTTTGGTGCCGCTCCCTGACCTGTCCGCTGGACTGGGTGGGAACAGTAGGTGTGCGTTGTGTTGGTGGCCTGGCGGCTGATGGTGTTGCCGATGCCACTGGCATGGGTCTCACAGTTGGCGGTTTGGTGCGCCTGTTGTCGCTGGCGTTGCAGGTGATGGTAAGGCTGCTGGCGCTGGTGCTCGCCCTGATGGCCCTGGTTTTGTGGATGGATGTGCATCACCCTCAGAATCCTTAGGATTCTCGTCAATTTGCAGCCCCTCACTGTCGCTGCTGGTATCTTCAGGGCCACCTGTGATGTAAAGTGGACGTTGATTAATAACATGTATCTTGCACATGGAAGGTTGCTACATGCATGCAGGCTAGCATTCCCTGACTGGCTGTTGGATTGAATCTATTAGGACATATCTGGCTGTATGGCGCTGAATGTAAATTGTGGTCAGACTACATGTCCCACAATGCAATAGGGATTTTCTGGTGTGCATGGGCTGCATGACTGAGGTTTCTAATGGGTAGCTCTAGGGTCATGGCCATTGTTAGGGGACAGGGTCGCAGTCGCATGGCACTTACCTTGGCTGTCTTGGGTGGGTCGGGAGGAGTCCAGCCGGGTTACCCCCACGAATGCCTCAGGTTGCAATGTGTCCCCAACGAGGTCCTCCAATGGGGTGTTGGCAGGGACTTTTGGATCTCCCCCTCCTGTTGCAACACGCTCACCCAGCCTCTCGTTTGTCGGCCTCTGGCACCCTCCTGGAGTCCTTCCCGAACAGTCTGTCATGATCTCTACTGACTCCCTCAATCAGATGTTCAAGCTCCTGTTCGGAGAATTTAATTTTTCTCTTTCTCCCTGTGGAACTGGTCTCTGCTGCTTCCTGTGACATTGCTGCAGTGAGGTGTATCCTGATTCAAAGCTGGAGGTGGTTTAGAGTGGAGCTCTGGGCAGTGCTGCTTCCAAATCAGCCTCAGTATTCAGAATGAGGGAGGGTACTGCCTGCTTCCTTGTTGTGATGTCATCACTGTGCTCGAAATGCGACTTCCCGTTTTTGCGTTCACGCTATTAGCGAGATCGCAATTTGCGATCTCCCTAATAGCGAGATCGCAGTTTCAACACGGAAATTTAGCGATTATTCTGCGATTTAGGGAAAATCGCAATCGGCTTTTGTGGCCGAATGCCAATCGCTATTTTTTTCGCATAATTTCATGAATCCCATTATGCGAATTCTAAATTGCGATTCGGTATTTCTCGCAATTTAGAATTCGCAGAAAATGGGTTTCATGAATCTGGGGGATAGTTCCAAAAATGTTGGGCCTGTGGGTGATTGAGCCCATCAATCGCCCCTGGTCCAGGCCAGTGGTCCTGATGCCGAAGGCTACCCCATCAGGTTGAATTCCAGGACCGAGGTTCTGTGTAACCTGCCACGACTAAATTCAGTCACCAAGACTGATGCACACCCCATACTTTGACCTGAAGAGCTCCTTATCCAGTTAGTTTATTTGATCTGATGTCAGGGTACCGACAGATTGCCATAACAGACAATGAAAATGGGAGGGGGGCGTGGCTTTCAAGCCAACATGGCTGATACGTTTTGAAGGAACTCTGTGCCCAGGGCCTGATTATCTGGCACAACCATCAGTCTCCAGTCAGCATTTCCCTCAGCAACAGTGCTCATAGTGCAGTGGGTGGCAGTGTGCACCTCGTGAGTGGTCGACTATGAAGCTGATTATGGCCCAGGTCCCGCAGGCTGCCAAGGCTGGTGGCACAGCAGAAGCTACTGGTGGCCATTGTGTGGTTGCTTGTAAAGCCGCTGGCTTGGCTGTGCTGGTACCCCTGTCCGAACAGAGACACTCCGATAGCTGCAGGGAATCGGCAGCAACAGGGCAGCGGTGAACGAAAGAAAACTACCAAGAGGTACAAGTCGAGCAGGGGGAAGTGCGCAATACTTGCCCGTACCTGCATCTTGAGCCTCCCTCCTGCTGCAGGACTGCACACAGTTGGAGGTGTCCCGAGCAACTGGGCAACTGTGGTGAGCTAAGGCCTGGGGCAGGAGATGCAGACACTAAAACTGACGCGGCCTTAGTGGGGCCCAGGGCAGTATTGAGCCCAGACCCACTCTCCAGCGGTGCGTTCAGGAGACAGGTGGGCAGGGGAGGGCAAGTGTGCAAACACACGCATCAAAGGGTCGGCACGCCCACAAGCCCTGGGACGGCCATGGCCTAGCCAGGCAAGCGCGGCCGCCATGTCAGTGGGAGGATTGGAAGGTACCCAGAGGAGGTGGACACAACAGCAGTTTGCGCAATGGTCGGCTGCCCCCGGAGGCATACAGCAGACATGAGGGAACCCCGAGAGGAGCCCTGAGAGGAGCGGCCTAGTGACTGAGCAAGTGGAGGTGGATGAGCACCGTACTGGGCCCAGGGAGAGCCCGGACCTTGTTGCGAGAGGTGCGTGGGCTGCGCCTTATGGGTGCAGTGTGTAAGAAGGTGGAATCTGACTTAATGGTTACCCCACTTTTTGCCTGGTGTTTTGATGGTTTTCGACTTAGTTGGACTCGGACCCTGTTATTCAGGGCCCCAGTCTATCTGCTTTCTCTCTAAAATGGATACCATGTACTTTAGGTACATACCAGATTGGTTACTTGGATACCTTTGTGAGTCCCTGTACATGGTATCCTAGGTACCCAGGGCATAGGTACCCCAGAGGCCTACCAGGGGCTGAAGCATGTGTTATGCCACCCCTGGGAAGCCTTCCAAAATGGCACCACAGGTCTGCACTTGCAGCCTGGGTAAGGTGGTGTAAGCACCCCTTACTTAGATATAGTATACCTATATCTACCTTTACATATAGACACATAGTAACCTATAAGTCACTCCTATGGCAGGCCTTGACAATCCTGAAGGCAGAGTGCTTGGTTTTGTTTGAGAGGGTGCCCCTTCATGAGCTGAGCTCCGGCAGGGGAGGCCTGGACAATAGGTTTCCTGGCACCTCCCCAGATAGGCTTTAATGTATTGGGGCAGGGGGGGTTGCACTCGTGAATGCTTTTCAGACACTGCCTGGATCACACAAGGTGCACTCAGCCCCAGCTCTGGTGTGAAACTGGACAAAGGGGAAGGGGTGTAACCACCCCCTCCCCAGGTCCTCCCTAGAGTTAGTCCAACCCCTAAACTTACTATAGGAATAGGAGCCCAGTCCCTAGGACTTTAGATGACCCTGGACGAAACTCTGCAACATATATCTTGGACCTTCGACATTCCATATCGACGGAAGAAATCTCCCTTGTGGTCAAGGAGCGACCACCCCGTTCAAACAGACGCCAAAAGCATCTTTTCCAGTCTGCATTTTCGAGGCTCCCGCCGGATCCCGAAGAATCTGCCATACAGGACATGGACTTCCAGACATCTCTGAAGCTGACCCGAGATCCTAGCAAAGCTGAGACCCGTAGATGACACAAGAGACGTGAGGCCGGAACTCCTGGAAATCCTGCATTTTTGCAACTGCACCTACTTCTTGAGGTATCCCGAAGTTGTACGTTGGAGTATTTGAAGCCCCTGCCCGAGCACCTTTTGCACTGAAGCTTAGAGGCCTAAATTCCACAAGTGTTCCGGGGCCAGCTTTGTGCATTTCCGCTCAAGGCTCCTTCACGGTTCCTAGCCCGTTGGCAGTGAGCCCCCACGAAGGCCAATCCTTTGTTTCTTGAGCTTTCCTGGTTGCTCCAGATGTGCTCTGACTCCCCTGACCTTGCTGGTCTTAACCAAAGCCAATCTTGTCATCTTGCGTGGGTTGCTGTTGCCGGAGCTTGTTGGGTCCAATCCGAATTCCAATGCTGCAGCACTCGACATCCTTTGTGGCACAGCTCAAATCCAGCTCCTGGTCATCGTCAACGTGGCTTAAGAGTCAAGCTTCACCTATTTCACCTGAAATCACCCGACATCGGCTGGCATTTTCACCTTGCCATCCTGGTCACTGGCTAGAGACCCAGACTCTGTCCTCTCTGCTTTCAGGTTCTTCACATCCACCCTTGGATCCACCCGGACACTTTTCCTCTGGTCGCCTGCAGCATTTCTTCTCAGCTCTCCATTGGAATCGATGACCAAACCCGACACCAAAAGACACCTATGCACCCGGCTTCCCTGGGTAACACGAGTACTCCGGAGCTCCTGAGGGGCTCAAAGTGTCCTAGTCTAAAAGGGTTCCATTGTAATCCACCTCTAGGTGCCCTTAGTCTTTAAAATTGTAACTTGTTCGTTCTCCATAAAAAGTCAATGGTGATCTGTTACGGTTTTTTCCTCATGTGTGTTCTTGTCTAAACATTTTCTTTCTGCAGCTACAATTGGCAAAATAATCCATAGCGTGAAACTCATAGGCAACACAGTTGCAGAGTAGTTACAATCGGTAACCAATTTGGCGTTCACTATTTATTTGCAGCAAGACTTGCATTGTCATAAAACTGTGCTCATCTCTTCCTAGTGATTTTTGTTATTGTTGGCATCGCATTTTTCTTTTTTTCCCCTACATGACGAAGCTTTGGTGAAACAAATAACTGTCTTCTGTTTCGTCCACTGTTCTAGTTAATTCCTGTTGTCAGTCTGTCCTTAAATTTGTGAAGTGGGTTCATGCTTTAATTGTTAAAATGAAATGCATACACAATTGTATCCTGTTTTGACTTTGCCAAGGTGCCATGGGATATTGAAATAACACACAGAATTAGAGAAATAAAGCTGATTCAAACGAAAAAAAAAAAAAAAAGTCAATGGTGATCCGATGCTGTGTTTAGACACTGCACGCATCCCCCGTGGGCCTCCTGTGTCCCTACCTTGGGTGGTTCCTGGTAGCCCCAGGGGTTCTACAGGCCCTAGTGGTTCTAATACCACTATTTTAGTATATGGTTTGGGAGGCCCCCCAGGGCAAAATGTATACTGTGCAACTTATCTTGTGCTAATTAAGTTCCTTGTATTGTACTTTTACCTCTGACCTCATAAAGAGTCCAGAGGGATGGTTGTGTTTAGAATAAATACATATATATTTGATATATACCTTGTGTGGTGTGCTTTTATTTGATCATTCAAGAGATTATAACTGGTAAAACAACTTGCTTAACTCGCCTCTAAGTCTTAGCCTGAAGACTGCTCTCCACAGCTACCATTAGGATAGCTTTCTATAAGGTTGACTTTACAACCTACCATCAATAAGGGTCGTTTGGACTGGTGCAAGGTGCCCACTGGAATACTGGACATCATATGCCAGGCCAACTTCTCACACAGTGCTCATATTTGGACATTGGCCAGGGCCCCGTGGCCAGTGCCTGGAAAGCAGCAGAGAAACTGACTGACGGTTGTGTCGAGCGAGCAAGCATGCTTGAAGCTGCCTCTACAGGTCAAGGCCTTTAGTCCCATAGCACGGTGCACCCCAAAGACATGAGGGCAGGAACTTGTGCATCGCTTGACCGTCGCTGGGGTTCAGGACCCGTAGTGTACCGTGGGCGGTCTTTGGGGCAAGGCCTATATCGGAGCTGACCGGAGTTAACAGGCCTCTGGCTGAGTTCGGAGGCTGTGTCAAGCCTGGGCTTGGCTACAAGAGGTGAGCAGACTGTGCCTGGAAAATGCAGATCATATTCCCTGGTGCTGCAGAACAATACACAGCAGGCAAGCAAAGGAATAGGCAGACAATGTGCTGGGATGGGCACGGCAGCCACGCAGCTGGTGGGGGTCACCAAGCAATCCATCCCTGACCAGGAGGGGGCAGATCCACTGGTCCCTTCACATTAGAATCCAAAATTGACTCAGTACTCAGGGCGGTTGACCAGATTGGGACTTTGCTGTCACAGAGTTGCTCATTATTGGAGAGCTGCATCGACAAGATCACGCCTAACTTCACGCTGCTGCACGTGGACCACCGCAAGTTAGCGGGGAGATTAGCTGAAGTAGAGGCAGAAATTGAGGAGGCCCTTAAAACCACGTCTGCTGAAGCACGGGACGTTACAGAGCAGCTGCGTGCACTGGAACGCAGAATGGATGATTCAGAGGGGCGCTTTGATTGCAACAATGTTCATGTTGTTGGCCTGCCGGATGGCACTGAGGGCCAGATGCAGTGGCATGCACTGAACAATGGCTGAGAGCTCTGCTGCTGGCGGATGCGCTGTCCCCTTTCTTTGCAGTAGAAAGTGCTCACAGGGTGCACTTGGGCTGCCTGCCGCCCGGCACCGGTCCGTGGCCCTCATGAACTGCTTTCTCAATTTTAGGGATCGAGTCACAGTGCTCCGGGAAGTGTGCAAATTGGAGACAGTCAAAGTGGATAATGCATTAGTCCTCTTCTTCCCGGACTACGCCCTTGGAGTGCAGAAGAAATGAAGTACATTCCTGGCAGTGAAGAGACGGATGCGAGAGCTCAATATTCGCTATTCTTTTCTTTTCCCTATATGCCTGCAGGAGATCGCGGAAGGTTCTACTCACTTTTTTAGCAATGCTGACGAAGCCTGGAACTGGCTGGAAGCAGTGGGACATCGAATGTCATCGAGAAGATGCAATGACATTCACAAGACAGCTCCTAGCAACAGGGGCAGCCAAAGACTGAATCGCAGGAGAGCCAGAAAATCGCTTGCACACTTGCACCCAGTCCCAGACCTGGAGCAGATGATGCAGGAGAGGCATGAGGCCCTGCGGATGGCGGCCACCATACAGAGCTCTGGGGCCGCTGGGGAATCGGATGCCTCCTCGGTGCACTCCTTAAGTGAGGACAGCTCATCTGTAGTGTGGCTGCTTGGGGGAAACTCACAGAAACTACCAACAGTGACTCCTCAGACTGCTGATGAACCAATGTGAATCCCACTGAATGCTCCTGCGCCTTTTCAAACTTGGTCATATAAACTCAGACACCACCAACACGCACATGCAATAGGTGTGCGTGAGCCAGGTGGATGCCTGAGTCATTGTCCTTAGCTGGCCATGGCTATAGGTCTGGGTCGCAATTGTAGAGCATGTATCGCATCAAAACATGCTTGCCTTAAAGCAGACACATCCACATGTTGAGACAGGACCTAGGCAATTGAAGAACCTGCCTCCCCTCAACAGCCTCAACTCACCCCCCATAACAGGAAACACGGCACGCACAACCGTTACTCGCCATTTGGCACAGTTCACAGTTTGGGCAGACACACGTTGTCCCTCTGCTCGTGTTTGGTTGTGAAACTAAATATTCTACCCCCTGTTAGTTGACTCACATAATGTCTCTGTATCACAGAAGCGACCAAAGTAGCATCTCCTAACTGAAAAATATGTACGCCACCCATGGCCTAACCCTCGTCTGCTGCGCTTCCCACGCTCCCTTCTGCCCTTAGTTAGTATTCCATACTGCCTTCCACCTTAGTTACCTGGAACGTTGGAGGTATGCACAAGCCAGCGCGCAGACATGAAACATATGCCTACATAAACGTCATGCCGCCCACATAGCACTGCTTCAAGAAACGCACTTAGCGCAGCCTGAGATCCGTAGGGGCTGCATGTAGCCAGGCTGCTGTGCAGCAGTTTCCACAAAGTGTACACCACTGATCCAGCGAGCCCCCCACTGTAGCTGTGAGGCCAAGTAATAGTGTACCATGTTGGGTACGGCTAAACCGCCACTGGCAGCAGGCACGTAGAATTTCGCCAACGCTACTCTATTACGCGTGCCATGCCATATAAATGGCCTCAGATCTTGCTCTAGAGCGTGAAAAAAGGAGGGACTGATGTATATTGGCAGGTTTGTTAAGTGGTAGAGCAGCCGCAAGAGCACCACCAATTTCAGGAGCACTATACGCCCCATTGCAGGGTAGTCTCTTTTGTTAGCATTAGGCTTTGGCGATAGCACTTGTAAGGGACCAATGCCATGAGTTGGTATTTAAAAGTTGAACACTTAGGGGTTATTTTGACAGGTCTACATGGCAGGTTTTAGGTTGCTGCAGCCCGGCTATACAGGATAGGTATAAGTCATGTTTTCACTGTAACTGAAGTGGATAGCACAATCAGTCCTGCAGTCCACAAATGAGATTTAACTTTCCATGCCATGGGTTCATTTCTACATCATATACTATGGCGTTATAGAAAGATAAATGTGCCACTTATGATTAGTCACAGGCACTTTCCTCCTAGTTAGCAGTTATAAATCCAGCAAAATGGAGTAGGCAAAAATGGGGGAGGAATCATTACAAAAATTTGCCATTTCCAGAATCATATCTACTTAGTGGAGCTATAAACTTGACTGACTACTGACAACAAATTCCTTTGCAAACTCTTCAGCATCACTAATTTGAATCATTATGCAGTGAAAGGCTTACTAATGTTTATTGGTCCACTCCTTCTTCCCACAACAATAGTTCCTCTGATCCTCACCTGAAGTGTATGGAAAATTATGAATCCCAGATCAGAAATTACAACTTGAACATTTGAAGTTGTTTGCTGATTTACATTTCTCGTGTTCCCAGTGCTCTATGATTCTGGTCTGGTTTGTAGCAGCAGGTCCGGGTAACAAACAATACCGGGCATATATTTTTTCCCAGCTACCTACATTAAGTGCAGATTCCTTACCATGTATTCTATTATACGCTTCTTGAAAAGTTATACAAGGTTCTCAATCCCAATAGAGAATGTTCTGATTGGAGAGAGTGACTGCTTGATGGTTGTTAGTGAGGTTACAGTCAAATTGTATGTTATTTATTGATTTCTGTATGATAGTTTGCTTTTTTCTTTAGGAAAAACCTTTATGCAGATTATGTTATTTTCGCATTTGTGAAATACTATATGTTGTTTATCTTTTTTATAAAAAAGAATGTGAATTAAATGTACAATTTCGTCCAAACTGAATTGGTATGAACAAAAAATTTATATAAAAATAGTAAAAAAATTATTGAAAAATATCTTGTACTAAATATAAAGAAATTTACTTTTGAATAATTGGCTGTTAAGCTTTGTGCTGTGGATTTGCCCTGAGTATGAGCCTACAGGAGGCCACCTGTAAAGAGATATATGTCAGACAAGAGTTTTTCTCGATAGTCACTGCGTATGGTTTTAACACTCCAGCTATTCCACTATTTAAGATGCTAGTCATTCCAATCTTGTGGTACAGAAACCAGGACTTAAATTAGCACTTCCAGTGTCCACCATATGTTTTATGTCTCTAGGACTTCATCTAACAGGATAAATAAAATCATTACTTTTTTCACACAATGATCAGGGACAAAGCATTCAAAAACCCATGAACCTAGAATGGAGCAGAGACTGTACTTATAGCTTTATCTGTGAGACAATAGCTACAGCACTGAACATCTCATGGAATTTGATACATCATGGGCCTTATCCCTAGATTTTTTGGATCCTTCACTAATGTTATGAACCTCATTCTGTTTGTGATAGAATCACACTGGGCAGACATGCCGTGAGAGTTTGGGCATTTAAAAATGCTAGGTTTTCCCAGCTGTACAAAAGGGGGGTGGTGATGGACGGAGCATCTGAACCAATCAAACACTCACAACCAGTCAAAAGATCTGGGTTAAATCCATCACCGTTCTTTAGCCCACTCTGCCACCCCAGTTCAGACATGGCTATATGCAAATCAGTCTGACCCTGTGCCTCATGGGAACAGTCCAGCCCGAACTGCCAAGCCATGCCTTCCCTGGACCGGAAACAAGCTTTCCCAGCTGACATACACAGATAAGCATAGCTACAGCAATTAGTGGTTTGCCATTGAAACACTCACCCACTCTTGATGTCAAGTCAAGTCAAGTCATAAAATTTGTATAGCGCACTACATACCCAGAGGGTTTCAAGGCGCTTAGGAAGGGGAGGAGGATTACTTGTCAAATATCCACGTTTTAAGCTGCTTTCTGAACGCTAGGTGGTTCTGGGTGAGGCGAAGGTAAACGGGGAGTGAGTTCCATGTTTTAGCAGCCAGGTATGAAAAGGATCTGCCTCCCATGGTGGTCTTGTTGATGCGAGGTACAGTGGCGAGGGCTTGGTTGGAAGAACGTAGTTGGCGGGAGGGGGTGTAGAAGGACAATCGTGAGTTGAGGCAATCTGGTCCGATGTCGTAGAGTGATTTGTGTGCGTGGGTAAGCAGTCGGAAAGTGATCCTCTTATTGACGGGTAGCCAGTGGAGGTCTTTAAGGTGACCAGAGATGTGTTCGTTGCGTGGGATGTCTAATATGAGCCTGGCTGAGGCGTTTTGGATTCGTTGGAGTTTCTTCTGGAGTTTTGCGGTAGTGCCCGCGTAGAGGGTGTTTCCGTAGTCCAGTCGGCTCGTGACCAGAGCGTGGGTGACTGTTTTCCTTGTTTCGGAGGGGATCCAGCGAAATGTTTTTCTGAGCATGCGAAGAATGTTGAAGCAGGAAGAGGATACGGCGCTGACTTGTCTGTTCATTGAGAGTGAGGAATCCAGGATGACGCCCAGGTTCCGTGCGTGGTCTGTCGGGATGGGTGCTTTTCCGAGGGCTTCTGGCCACCAAGAGTCGTCCCATGCGGAGGGGGAGGTACCTAGGATGAGGACTTCTGTTTTATCTGAGTTCAGTTTCAGACGGCTGTGTTTCATCCATTCAGCAACTTCTTTCATTCCTTCGTGTAGGTTAGTTTTGGCGGTGCTGGGGTCATTGGTGAGAGAAAGGATCAGTTGAGTGTCGTCCGCGTAAGAGATGATGTTGAGGTTGTGTTGGCGTGCGATGGCCGTGAGGGGGCTCATGTATACGTTGAAGAGGGTGGGACTGAGTGATGATCCTTGAGGTACGCCGCAGATGACTTCAGAGGCCTCGGACTTGAATGGAGGAAGGCGGACTCTCTGGGTTCTTCCGGTGAGGAACGAGGTGATCCATTCAAGTGCTTTTCCTTGGATTCCGATGTTATTGAGGCGTTGTAGAAGGGTGTTGTGGCAGACTGTGTCGAATGCTGCAGAGAGGTCGAGGAGGATGAGGGCGACTGTGTCTCCATTGTCCAGTAGAGTTCGAATGTCGTCTGTTGCTGCGATGAGGGCGGTCTCAGTGCTGTGTTTTGCTCGGAAGCCAGATTGTGAGGGGTCGAGGGATTTGTTGGCTTCGAGGAAGGCGGCGAGCTGGTTGTTGACGGCTTTCTCGATGACTTTGGCTGGGAATGGAAGAAGCGAGATGGGGCGGTAATTTTTGAGTTCGGTGGGGTCCGCTGTTGGTTTTTTCAGAAGGGCGGTGAGTTCAGCGTGTTTCCAGTCTTCTGGGAAGGTGGCGAAGTTGAAGGAGCAGTTGATGACGTCTCGGAGGTGCGGTGCTATGACGGAGTCTGCTTTGTTGAAGATGTGGTGAGGGCATGGGTCTGTGGGGGATCCTGAGTGGATGGAATTCATCAGGCGGATGGTGTCCTCAGTGGAGATTGGGTTCCAGGCGTTAAGGGTGTTCACGGGGGGAAGATGGTCAGCAGATGGTAGGGTGGGTTGGTTTCCGGGTTGGTTGTCAAAGCTGTTGTGGATGTCTGCAATCTTGTTGTGGAAGAAAGAGGCTAGGGAGTCGCAGAGGGTTTGAGAGGGGGTGATGTCGTTGGAGTTGGCCGAGGGATTGGAAAATTCCTTGACGATGTTGAAAAGTTCCTTGCTGTTGTGGGCGTTGTTGTCAAGTCGATCCTTGAATGCTGTTTTCTTGGCTTTTCGGATCAGTTGGTGGTGAGTGCGGGTGGCGTTTTTGAAGGCGTCCTTGGTGCTGGTGGTTGGGTCTTTTTTCCAGGCCTTTTCAAGGGAGCGGCAGAGTTTCTTGGACTTCTTGAGATCATCGCTGAACCATGAGGCTTTCTTGCTGCCAGGTTTGCTTTGACGTTTTTTCAGTGGAGCTAGGGTGTCAGCGGTGTTGGATAACCATAGGGTGAGGTTGGCGGCGGCTTCGTTGGCGTTAGAAGAGAGGGCTGGGGAGTTTCAAAGGAGCGATGCGGAGATTTGGTCCGTGGTGATTTTGTTCCAGTTTCTTTGCAGGGTAGGTTGGGAGTGGTTGATGGGTTTCGGCTTGTTGTAGGTGAAGTGAACGCAGCTGTGGTCAGTCCAGAGGAGATCCGTAGTGTGGCTGAAGGAGACATGATTGCTGGATGTGAAGATGGGGTCGAGTGTGTGACCTGCGATGTGGGTGGGGGAAGTGACTAGTTGTTTAAGTCCGAGGTTGGCGAGGTTGTCCAAGAGGGTGGTGGTGTTGCGGTCGTTGTTCTTTTCAAGGTGAAAGTTGAGGTCTCCCAGAAGGATGTAGTCTTTGGAGGGGAGCGCGTGTGGAGTGATGAAGTCCGTGATGTCTTCACTGAATTTTGCGCGGGGTCCTGGTGGTCTGTAGAGGAGAGTGCCTCTGAGTGTGGTTTTGGGGTCGATGTGGATCTGGAAGTGAAGGTGTTCGGAGTTGGCGAGGTTGGCGTCGGAGCTGGTTGAGATGCGGATAGATTTCTTATGGACGATAGCGATTCCTCCTCCTGTGTGGCTGGTGCGGTCTTTGCGGGTGATCTTATAGTCTTCAGGGATGGCAATGGTGATGTCTGGTGCGGAGGAAGCATTCATCCATGTTTCCGTAAGGAAGGCGATGTCCGGAGAAATGGTGTCTAGTAGATTCCATAGGTCAATGGCGTGTCTGTGGACTGATCGGGTGTTGAGAAGGATGCATTGTAGGTGATTGGGGTCGGGGATCTGTGGTGTGGTCGTAGCGGAGATGTTGACGGTGCCGATGAATTTGCAGGAGTAGCAAGAGAAAGGTCCATGGGTGTGTCCAGGAGCGGCTTGGACGCAGCTGGGGGCGCGACCGGGGTCAAGGGCTAGGAGGGTGGCGGCATCGTAGGTAATGCGGGAGGGCTGGGCAGTGCGAGGGACAGGGGGTCTGGCACTGGGCGCGGTCCAGGCGCGGACGGGCGTAGACGGGCTTACCTTTGGCGCACCTTCGGCGTGTCCGTAGCGCGTGGACGCTGCGCGTGGGGACATTGGCCATAAATGGATGTTGGAGGGGGCGGAGCGTGGGAGGGGCAGCAGCTGGGAGGCGGTAGCGGGGAGGAGGGGCGGGTCAGGAAACTGCAACCAACAAAATGGAGGGTGAAAGTGTAAGTGAGGCAGGGGCAGCAAATGGACCAGCAGGTCGGAAAACAAACACAGCGTCAGTATTGGAAGTTAAAGGGCAACCGAGTGCAGCGTAAGCATACAGGTACAGCGCTATTTAAAATCGGGCGCTTAAGGGCTAATAATACAGTATAAGCACACAGGCACAGCGCAAAGCACAAAGCACAAAGTAAACACAGCGTCTGCACAGCGCAAAGCACAAAGCACAGATTAAACACAGCGTCTGCACAAAGTACAGCGCTAGTCACCCAAATTCGAGCTGCGGCGCCCACAGTGCGTGAGACCAGCGAGGGAGGGAGGGAGGGAGGGAGCGACCGTTCAGGAGCAGGTCCAGGCGGTCATTGATAGACTCTTCCAATGGACACCTACCAGAAAGCTCAATCTAAGATGCCAGGCAAGATAGGATTCCATCTCTGGCAGAGGAAAATATGAGATAGCAAAAAAGAATAAATGCCTTTGCTAATGTACTTGTAATGACTACCCATATATGTCCATGAACTATGTATGTTTCAATGATGCTCTCCAGTCTGAGTGAGCAAGGGTAAGCGATTTTGCTTTGTTGTCATAAAAATTACTTAATGGAAGGGAAGTGTTAGTATTAAGTTTGACTATGAGGTCTCCTTTTCTTGCTGTGAGGTCATTCAAGAACCCATTGTTTGTTGGTGCTCTCACTTGTGAGAGTGTGTCATCTGTGCATATACACTGTACATCATGTTTTTGGTCCTTGGGCTTTCACTTAACAAATCAGAACTACTGCTGTGCTGTATTCCTTGTTTGGTAGAACTGACCAATAGCACTTAATAGCAATGTACAGGAAAAAATCATGGCAGGATAAAAAATGGGGGCAATGCATGTAAGTATTTGTAGTTTGTTATTCTGCTGTTCTACTGTTACACATAGTCATGAATGCAATTCACATAGATGTGTGTGGCGCACAACTACGCCTGTCCTATCACTTATGGCAGAGTGCTCTGTAAAATGTTTGAAGAACTGCACAAATCCAGTTTTATGTTTTAGGTATAAATATGGGAGTAGCAGTAAGGTTCTTGAAAAATGGGGAGTCTACTACAAAGTTAGAGGAGAAATGAGAACATTAAGGTGGTAGAGAGAGAAGGACGTGTAAATACTTTCTGAAATTGACTTCATTACGTTTTGATAAAATCCGTTGCGAGATAATCACTGTGAATCCATGTGTAGACTAGGTGGCTGTCTTAATATTGATTTTCTGTAATCACAAGAAAATACATTACAAGATGGCTGCCATGCTTGCAAATACATTGGCAAATCCAACCGCTTTTTGCTCAAATGTAAAGGCGAGAGGTTTGGGTTTTAACAAAGTGTGTTTAATTATAGGTTTATTTATAATGCCATGCCATGATCCCGGTACCAACCAAGAAGCTGTTATCAACTGAAACAAAGGACTCAGGAGACTGCCCACGAGGCACATTTCTGATTAGTTATAACACTGGAATATTGTCTAGATCTGTTCTGCTAAATTCAATGATTTTGTCACATATTCCTTAGTTTATTGGTTACTATTTCGAGACTACTATCATCAGCTCTATGCACATTAGGTCTATCAATAGTGGGCTGCTCATATAGATCTGTTGCATATTTAAACCTTACATACATGCCAATTCTCCAATTCAGACCGGAGACTACAGATTTCAAGGCTAGTCTCCAGCCTCCCAATTCCTACATGTGGAAACCTGACTAAGATTGCTGAATCATGATATGCTGGAAAGAAGGCAAAGTGAAATATTGATGTCTGTCACACACCCTCCTATCCGCCCTCCAGAAATATCCTTGGACATCAAAGGTTAATGCTTTGTAATTATTTTTTGGAGGGGGAGATTACAGTATGTGATAGACCTCGACATTTTATTTTTGGCAGTTTTATATAGTGCATACAAAAAAAGAGTTTAGAATTTCTTTTTGTTTATGCTATGTTATTAAATTGCCAAAAATGAAACACTGATTCTTTCTCATCATACATGCCAATAGACTGATTGCCTTTGCTTCAATTTAAATCAATAGGGAAAATACATTCTTTTGACTAATTTTATTTTTAATCTCCCTCTTACCTGCTCTAAAATTTTGGCATGTATGCCCTTATGAGTTCCAGGATTACTATCTAGCGTGCATGTCTTTTAGTGAGCGTCAAAACCCTCTATGGTGCCCTTTCTACATATTTTTCTATTTCACAATTTAAACGATTGATTATGTACTTGATCATTCCTGCATATCACAAGGGAAAGAAAAGATTTGACTATAGTGAGATGAACTGACATCATAATTAAACTTCGAACTTTCTGAATGTGAAATATTATTGAGATGCCCTACATGCGATGGGCAGGCCAAGTTGTGGGCCTTGACCTCACTGCGCTTTGGGACTCTGGCTATACCCTTCTATAAAACTAAAATAGGTTGTAATTGATCTAGGGTGATTGTAAAGGCCTGGCCTGGCATTTTGGCCGGGTCTGTTCCAATGGGAGCAGGACCAAGATTTGCATATGGCTGGCCTCTGTCTGACATGCCACCGTGGGCAAAAGAATGTTGTCCTGGAATGAAGCTCTGACAATTACAAGTACCTGAGATTAATTTAAGCATTAAACTCATCACTTATTTGGATTACCTAAGTAGGTAGAATATCCTTTAATCGTTAATTCTTCATGGCTCGGTAGCTCTTTCACCTACAAAATCAATATTTTACATTTTAGATTTAGTCATCCAGTTAATTATTTGTCTTTAATCTGCCTAGTTGCTAACACAAATAACTTTAAATCTCTATTGGATATATTTTTAAGGGAGGGATCTGACCAAAGTTCGAGAAAATTTTCGTTTTATTGTTTTTTAATCTTTAGACCTTGCCTAGTGCTGTAACGATACAAAGCATAAGGACAATTTAAGTTAATGATTCTGAGCTTAAAACCTTCGTCTCTGATCTTTCCACCACTCAAATCACCCTAACATTGGTTCACATCTTGGTCATTTTTAGGTCGAGCCCGGGCAGCGCATACACTGCTCTGCAAGCCATGTTGTATCGGAGTATGTACTTGAATCCCCGCCCACTCTCCGCCCAGATTTGTCATTGGCTTGTGTCATTGTCCTTTGTAAATGCTGTTGTCTGAATCGTTATTAGGTTTGTTAGTCCCTCCTTCGTACCGCTTTGTCTTCCTTTGTAACCTCCCATGAGGACTGGCCCTTTTACTTTGGTTGTTACACAGTACGTCTTCTTTAGTCTGTAAGCACTATTTTCTTTAATGAGTTCCTTTTACTGCAGGAGGGTCTCTTGTGCGCAGTTGTTTGTTGCCACAGGCTTGTTTATTTAACTGGCAGCAAACAGGGAGCTTTTCAGGGGCCATGGGAGACAGCAGGGAGCAACTCAGTGATGCCTTCCAGCATTTAGAATGCAATGGGTCTCTCATTTGCAAGAGTTTAAGCTATTGGCATTGTAAATGCCTTTTATTTATGTTTTAAAAACAAAAACACAAATAAAAGGCATTGTCATTTACAATGCCAATAGCTCAAACTTGCGTAATTGTTAGACATATTGCATTGCAGATATTTGTTTTGCCAGTAAAGGGGTGATTGATTCGTGCAGCTATCGAGGTACACACAATCACTATTTGTTAATGTTTCTAAATTTGAAACCACCCTCTTTGGTTTCCCAGTGCTGAAACCGTTCCGAGTTACTGCTGAGTTGTTCTCTGTTTTACTATTTACTTTTTCACTTAGTTCAAGCATTAAGCGCCTTTGTTTGGGTTAGTTTACTGGAAAGTTTGAAACATCTACTTTTTAAGTAGTTTAACAAACTAAAACTCAATTTCTGTTATGTTGCCATCTAACTCAGAGTTTCTCAATCCTCGAAGGTTGGTGTGGTAGAGAAAGCGCGGAAGTACTGTTAATTCTGAGTTATTTGTGTGGGTGTTTGTTCCTCTTTTCTCCTAACTTCTTTATGTTCCTCTCTGTTCGTGATCCGAATTTTTAAATGTGACCGATTCTTGTTTTATGGATGACTGATAGCTCTGTTGGTTGTTACTTCCCAGGATGGCTTGTAAAATGCATTGTAATGATGGCTCATCCGCAGCATCATAGCCATTAAAGAGGCTCCAAGAAGAAAAAGGCCTTACTAGTCATATTATAACTCGTTGATCGGGATTAAATGGGGAGGGTGTTTTATATATTTGAAACCATGATTTGATATTCGTTCATCAACTCACCCTCTTTGATGATTTCTATTTCCTATAAAACCTAGATTTAAGTATTGCTTTAAACGAGGGGAGAGGGGAGGGGGGGGTGAAAACCGTCCATTTGCATCACCATCCTCCTCCTGTGGCCCCTGCAGCCCGAGTCAGGTGGTTCTATGTTATTAATTGGCGATGGCCAGCCCGGGAACTGCCGGTTTCATCATCACTCCCAAACACATCTTTCTCTCTATCTTCATATGTTTTTGTTTACAGAATGCTTTATTAAGAACCTTGTTAGGTTTTTCCTTTCATGTTAGGAACACCTTGCATTTCTTCACCATTTCATTTTCTAGCCACTTAATTTAAATTTTCTTTAAAGTGGCCTGAACATCCACTCCTGGTATCTTCCCAATCTTATTAAAGTTTTCTCAAAAATAAAAAATATTTTTACCCTACCTGATAATTGTCACCACTGGGAGAAAAAGTTGGCTAACTTGGATTTCGACACGGATCTGGTCTTTGTCCCTCAGTCAGTCGACCCGATGGGCCAGTCTTTACGAGCTGACACAAAGGAGAAGCTTCAGCAATCCTGTCACAGCCTGCACCCGGAGTGACACACGCACGCACTCATGCACGCGCGCGGGCACACACACCTCGGAGAACTGGATAGCTGGTGTCACAAGGAGCCCAGGAATGCAGCTACCACTCTCTGGTTACCGGCTACACCTGGAGTGACACACGGAGTCACGCACGCACTCACGCACGGGTTCGCACACTTCTGAGCACTGATGAGCTGGAGTTACAAGGAGCCCGGGGATGCATCTGACACTCTTTGGTTACCGGCTGCAGCTGGAGTGACACACGCACTCACGCAAGCACTCACGCACGGGTTCGCACACCCCTGTAGACCGGTGGGCTGGAGTCACAAGGAGCCCAGGGATGCAGCTGCCACTCTCTGGTTACCGGCTAAACCTGGAGTGACACACTGAGTCACACATGCACTCACGCACGGATTTGCACACCTCTGAGCACTGATGAGCTGGAGTCACAAGCAGCCCAGGGACGCAGCTGCCACTCTCTGGTTACTGGCTGCACCTGGAATGACACACGGAGTCACGCACGCACTCACGCACGGGCACACACCTCTGAGCACTGGTGCGCTGGAGTTACAAGGAGCCCGGGGATGCAGCTGCCACTCTCTGGTTACCAGCTACACCTGGAGTGACACACGGAGTCACGCACCCATTAACGCACGGGTTCGCACACCCCTGAGGACTGGTGAGCTGGAGTTACAAGGAGCCAGGGGCTGCAGCTGCCACTCTGGTTACTGGCTGCACCTGGAGTGACACACGGAGTCACGCATGCACTCAGGCATGGGTTCACACACCTCTGAGCGCAGGTAGGCCGGAGTCACAAGGAGCCAATGGGCACAGCTGCCACTCTCTGGTTACTCGCTAAACCTGGAGTGACACACGGAGCCACGTACCCACTCACGCACGGGCATACATCTATGAACACTGGTGAGCTGCAGTTACAAGGAGCCAGGGGATGCCGCTGCCACTCTTTGGTTACCGGCTGCAGCTGGAGTGACACATGCATTCACGCAAGCACTCATGCACGGGTTCGCACACCCCTGAGGACCGGCGGGCTGGAGTCACAAGGAGCCCAGGGATGCAGCTGTCACTCTCTGGTTACTGGCTGCACCTGGAATGACACACAGAGTCATGCACGCACTCCCACACGGGCACACACCTCTGAGCACTGGTGTGCTGGAGTTACAAGGAGCCAGGGGATGCAGCTGCCACTCTCTGGTTACTGGCTACACCTGGAGTGACACACGGAGTCACACACGCACTCACGCACGGGTTCGCACACCCCTGAGGACCGGTGGGCTGGAGTCACAAGGAGCCCGGGATGCAGCTGCCAATCTCTGGTTACTGGCTGCACCTGGAGTGACACATGGAGATACAAAAGGGGATGATTGACGGAGCGTTTGAGCAAATCAAACACTCACCCCCAGTCAACTGATCTGGGTTTAATCCATCACCATTCTTTAGCCCACTCAGCCTCCCCATTTCAGACATGGCCATATGCAAATCAGTCTGACCCTGTGCCTCATGGGAACAGTCCAGCCCGAACTGCCAAGCCATGTTTTCCATGGACCGGAAACAAGCATCCTGGGACCGGTTCCGGATTCATAATCCTCATCAGCCAGGCTATCTTGAATCCAGTGGCCAAGTGAGCAAGGGACTCACGTCTGAGCATACCCTGCCACACTTAGGGCGAACAAAGCGATACAAAAGGGGATGATGGACGGAGCGTTTGAGCAAATCAAACACTCACCCCCAGTCAACTGATCTGGGTTTAATCCATCACCATTCTTTAGCCCACTCAGCCACCCCATTTCAGACATGGCCATATGCAAATCAGTCTGACCCTGTGCCTCATGGGAACAGTCCAGCCCAAACTGCCAAGCCATGTCTTCCATGGACCGGAAACAAGCATCCTGGGACCGGTTTTGGATTCATAATCCTCATCAGCCAGGCTATCTTGAATCCAGTGGCCAAGTGAACAAGGGACTCACGTCTGAGCATACCCTGCCACACTTAGGGCGAACAAAGCGATAGAAAAGGGGATGATGGACGGAGCGTTTGAGCAAATCAAAACATGGAGTCACGCACGCAATCAAGCACAGGTTCGCACACCTCTGAGCACTGATGATCTGGAGATACAAGGAGCCCGGGGATGCAGCTGCCACTCTCTGGTTACTGGCTGCGCCTGGAGTGACACACGGAGTCACGCACGCACTCACGCACAGGTTTGCACACCCCTGAAGAGCGGTGGGCTGGAGTCACAAGGAGCCAGGGGTTGCAGCTGCCACTCTCTGGTTACCGGCTACACCTGGAGTGACACACGGAGTCATGCACACACTCACGCACGGGTTCGCACACCACTGAGCACTGATGAGCTAGAGTTACAAGGAGCCCGGGGATGCAGCTGTCACTCTCTGGTTACTGGCTGCACCTGGAGTGACACATGGAGTCACGCACGCACTCACGCACAGGTTCGCACGCCTTTGAGCACTGATGAGCTGGAGTTACAGGGAGCCAGGGGCTGCAGGTGCCACTTTCTGGTTACTGGCTGCACCTGGAGTGACACACGGAGTCACGCATACACTCAGGTACGGGTTCACACACCTCTGAGTGCTGGTAGGCCGTAGTCACAAGGAGCCAGGGGCTGCAGCTACCCCTCTCTGGTTACTGGCTGCACCTGGAGTGACACACGGAGTCACGCATGCACTTAGGCACAGGTTTACACACCTCTGAGCGCAGGTGGGCTGGAGTCACAAGGAGTCTGGGGATGCAGCTATCTGGTATCCGGCTGCACCTGGAGTGACACACACACATGAACTCACGCGGGCTCATACACCTCTGAGCACAGGTAGGCTGGAGTCACAAAGAGCCAGGGGATGCAGCTAACACTCTCTGGTTACGGCCTGCACCTAGAGTGACACACACTCTCTCACGCACACACTCACGCACGCACTGGGGATCCAAACCTCTTAGCTCAGGTAGGCTGGAGTCAGAACTAGCCAGGTTATGGAGCTGCCCCTCTCTGGTTACCGACTGCACCTGGATTCGCTAATGACTCTTACCATCTCCCTACTGCACCCCTAGATCTTAAAGCTCACAGTACATGTAAGAATGAAACAGCAGCACAGTGGTACCAGTCTGCGGTGCCAAAATCCACAGTGAGCCGGATGGGCATGAGTGAGGAGAGGGCAGGAGAATTGTCACCTAACCCCTCTTGAGTCACACCCAGGCCCCATCCCCTGAACACCTGTTCACAGTACCACTACATATTAAAGTTCAGAATACTTTAACAAACTCAATAACAGCAGCAGAAGCAATTAATTGCTCTAAAGTTCACTCTCTGTAATTGCAGCACGTGAAGGACAGAGCTGTGGAAGAGAACACAGATGTGCCCTGTCAATCACTTAATCACACTGCTCTTCCCTGTAAATCCAGGCCATGCACAGGGGGACATATGTGCAGTCTACATCCTCACTACAGAGAGATAAACAAAGAAAATAATGCAGTCTTCTGTCACAATCTTTCTAAAAGTAGTAAAGATTTCCAGAGAACAAGTGAAGCAGATGTGTCTGGTGACACTAGATGAGCAATGACACAACAGGAGCTGTTGCAACAAATGCAACATCCTGACTCTAAGATAAGTCTGAAAGAAAAATGTCTGTTGGGCAGGCATGATATTTATCATGGTGTCAGAACGCTGATATGTAAATGTAACTATTTGTATAGCCCGTATTAGACCTGACATCCTTGGCGCGGTTTCTCCTGACTTTTTGCCTTCTGACCTCCCGTTTTTCTAACTTCATTTATTGCTAGCTTTAGGATTCTGGGCACTTTCCACTTCTAAACAGTGTTATAATGCATAAGCACCGTACTTTAAACATAATAACATTGGCTTATCCACAATTGACATATTTAATTTACTTATAGGTGCCTAGTAAAGTGCACCGCATGTGCCAAGGGCCTGTAAATTAAATGCTACTAGTGGGCCTGCAGCACTGATTGTCCCCCCGCTTTAGTAGCTCTTCAAAATGTCTTAGGCCTGACACTTCAAAGCCTGTGTAGGCAGTTTAACCCCTTCGCTGCTAGCCCTCACCCCTCCCCCTCCCAAAAGCCTGTTTTTGGCTATTTGGGGTAGTTTGCGCTTAGGTCCCTGTAACATTTTGATCGCAAAAAGTATCCATGCCAAATTTGCATCCTTCTCTTCCAACATCATGGGAATTGTAAAGGTACCCAGGGTTTGTGGATTCTGCTGGAGCGGACCGAGAAATTAGTCAAAAAACAGCAAAAGTGGTTTTTTTTTAGGGGGGGATGGAAAAAAGGGCTACAGATGAAAGTGTCTGGCT
Organism: Lissotriton helveticus; assembly: GCF_964261635.1. Classification (NCBI taxonomy): domain Eukaryota; kingdom Metazoa; phylum Chordata; class Amphibia; order Caudata; family Salamandridae; genus Lissotriton; species Lissotriton helveticus. The sequence goes on along the minus strand of NC_136068.1, from coordinate 1,757,418,614 downwards.
TTTGCCTGCAATGGTATCAAAAAAGGGGTTGCAGTGCTGAAATCATAATTTTCCCAGCTTTGAGGGACCAAACACATTTTCCTCAGATTTCTGTGGTGGAAAATTCTTGAATCTGTGTGAATTCACAAAATTCCATGCACCGCACGTTCCCCACAGTCATCTGAGAAAAATGGTACGTCACTTGTGTGGGTAGGCCTAGTGCCCGTGACAGGAAATGGCCAAAAACGCAACAAGGACACACCACATTTCATAGTGAAAAATGACAATTTTTTTGCAAACTGCCTAGCTGTAGTTTTTTAGCCCTAGCTTTGCCGTCACCTAGGGAAACCTAGCAAACCTATACATTTTTTTAAAACTAGACACCCAGGGAAATCCAGGATGGGGTGACTTGACTAGCTCTCACCAGGTTCTGTTACCCAGAATCCCTTGCAAACCTAAAAAACTTGTCAAAAAAACTAATTTTCCTCACATTTCTGTGGTGGAAAGTTCTGAAATCTGTGTTGATCCACACAATTCCATCCACCCCACGTTTCCCAAAGTCTTTCAAGAAAAATGGTACCTCACTTGTGTGGCTGGGTCAAGTACCCGAGACAGGCAAGGGCCCAAAACGTATTGAGGAGACATAAAAATTACCTCTCACAAAACAACCTGGTTTTGCAAAGAGGGGTCATCTGGGTTTTTGGCCCCGGGCTCGGCGGCCATCTTGGGAAACTACCAAACCCAAACATTTCTAAAAACTAGACAGCCAGGGGAGTCCAGCGAGGTATGACTTGTGTGGGTCCCCCGACGTTTTCCTACCTAGAATCCCCTGCAAACCTCAAATTTAGCTGAACAAAATCACTTTTTTTCTCAAATTTCTGTCTGGGAAAGTTCTGGAATCTACCTGGATCCACAAATTTCCTACCACCCAGTGATCCCCCAGGTCTCCCGATAAAAATGATACTTCACTCGCGTGGGTGGGTCAAGTACCCACGACAGACAAGGGCCCAAAACCTATTGAGGCGACATCAAAATTACCTATTGAAAACCAACCTGGTTTGCAAGGGCGGTCCTCCCGGTGGAGAGCCTTAAACTCAGGTTGGGCCCAAGTCTCCAGGTAAAGGCCCTAGCTGGTTAATTGTTAGAGGGGTGGGAGATTTCCATCTGCACTTAATTTTTGGCTTGGTCAGTAGGAGTGCCAGCTCTATAAAGCGTGTGGATGCTCTAGCCTTCCTAGGGCAACGTAGCAAGCCCAAAAAGCACAACTCCCATGTGTGTATGGTGTCATATCCAATGTAGCGAGACATTTTGGTCATGATATCTCTCCGATAGTGGGCAAGAGAGGGGCAGAGTCAAAACATGTGTAATAGGTTTGCATCAAGGTTAGATGGTGGTAGTGGTACAATGAAAATAGCAATTAATCTTATGAGGAGTAAGGTACACTCTGTGGAGCACATAATATTGTATAAATCTGAAACAGGTATTGCTGGATATCCGAGTGCGCATTGCCATTCCTTGTCAGTGAGGGGTCTGCCAAGGTCCACGTCTCAATATGGTTGACACTGACTGAGAGGTGTAGCGGATGTGGGAGCTCAGGAAGCTGGCTATCCACCTAATCAGGTGTCGGCCATCCGCCATATGAATGAACTGCATTGTGTAGTGCAGTTTGGCTGCCTGTTGGATGTCACTCCGGTGAACTCTCATTGAGCGCATGATGGAGATGTATAGTAGGAACTATCCCTGGGGGATATCAGATTCAGCAATAAGCTCTTCCATGGTGAGGAGTACCCTATCTTGGTAGAGCTCTCCCAGTGTGTGTAATCCCTGTTCATGCCAGCGACTCAACTCCTGCTTCAATTTCACCTTCGCACCACATGGCATACCACGAAGTCGCATAGCCAGAGCGTAGGGAGGAGTAGGTCTAATCAGGAACCGACTCCTCTTAAAGAAGGGATGGGCTACCCATAGCATGAGTGAGTGGGGTGCCGATGACTTTGTGTGGGGGTGGAACAGATGGAGCAATCAGGGCAGAGACCATGCAGGCCAAGCAGCAGCTGTGTCCTCCAGTTGGAAGGCTACCAAATTTCTGGCAACCCATAGCTACTGGGAATGTCACGTAATATTGCGCCAAATTCAGGGCCACCAGGCATCCCTGATCAGTTGACAGATAAAGTTTAATGATGGAACCCTACGCAGCACGGCACATGCCATATGATTTCCCATTGAGTTGCTTGATAGATCGGAAAAAGGGTCTGGTGATATGAAGGGGCAGGATGGTGAAATAATATAGGAGGTGTGGCAGGCCACCATTTTGTTAATTGATATGTGGTCAGCCACTGAAAGTGCCAGGTGTTAGAACTGGGATTTCTGGTTGGCTAAGGCTTGTGTCAAAGCCAGGCGGAAACCACCACTCTAGTCAGGGCAAGGGAGTTACCCGCCAAAGATAACCCCTGCTCACCCCCTTGGTAGCTTTACAAGAGCAGTCAGGCTTATTCTGAAGGCAATGTGTAAAGCATTTGCGCACGCACACAGCAACAACATCCCAGGCACACTACAAAAGGAACTCCACACAAGGTTATATAAAAATAACTTTTGTATTCTCATAATACATCAGATAGTAATCACACAATATACATTGTGCAAACTGGCACGGGCAATATTCACAAGGGATTATTTACACAGTACAGGGCCACATGGGCCACTGTCAGGATCAACACTTAGCAGAATTTGGTACAAGTAAAAATAGATCATAAACCTAAAACCAGTAACTACTGGTAGTCACTGTAGTCACTGTACTCCAGCTCAACCTGTAACATAAACTACATTATGTACAGTCACATCAGGCGCAAATTACATCCTGCACCAACCTCACCTACATAAACACATTATGCAATCTCCTCACTAGTCTAAAAACATTAGACCCTACCTCCTAAGTATAATTCACAGTAGGGGCGTAAAGCACAGAGTGAAGTACAATCTCACTAACACAAACCTACATAGGTTAAACAACCTCATAATCATAAACCACAGTTTTAGAGGTTATCGGATACAGGGTGCGCAAAACATACTATACACACACATTTCCTACCACCACAATCATGAGCAAATTATCACATTAGGGCCTTGCGCCCTATCCACATACCAGCCCCCTGGCCAACTGGCAATCTCAAGAAGGGGCTCCAATGCCCTGTGTCCAGAATGTCAGGGTGCGCTGCTAAGGCAGCGCCAGTCAGGGGTGAGCCGTCTGCCCCAACCTAAACGTTGCAGCTGCCCACTATTTGCTGGGCAGCTGAGAACATCACATGGGGCCTAAACGCTGCAGCTGGCACTAAGTGCTGCTCAGCTGTAGAACGCCTGGCACCTCTGTGCCACTTCTGTCCCTCTCAGGGGCTCTCACTGGAACTACGCCTAAACGGTGCAGCTGCCCACTACTTGATGGGCAGCTGTAAATGATAAGAACTGCGGCATGAGCTCTCAGTAGCCCTTGAAAACAAAACTGCGCCCAGACGTTGGAGCCACCTTGGCTCTGAAAGACACACATGGCCCCTGGAGCACTCTGGCTCCTTGACTAGTTATGCACCAGCAAAAGTGGAGAAGAACGGGCCCCCCAAACATGGTGGGAGCCATCTGGGTCTGGGAAACTCAGGAGCCAATCGGTGGAGCCCGCAGGCTCTACAAATAACTAGGCCCCCAGAGAGCGCACTAGCTCCCGAAACAAAACAAGCCCCACTCTGGAAGAACTTGCCACCACTAAGTGAAGCGCACTGGCATTGGGGATAAACTTGCCCATGAAGTTGGAGCGGCCCGCTGCCATCTGGGGCCGCTCTAAATGCCATAACCCTACTGTGCCTCGATCAGGCACCGACCACAAAGAGCCCCCACTCACCGGGTCTCTTGTAGGCACTTCTCTGCTCTCCTGGACGGCGGCTGCTCTGTGCTTCCCCCGGTCCCTCTCTTGGGACCGGGACTTCATAGTGGGGCATGGAGGCTCCATTCATCCTCTCTCCTGCGCTGGAGGGACTTGCAGCATGCACTGGAGAGCCCCCACTCATTGGGGACTCTCGTGCTCTTGATGCATGGCAAGGGCAGCCTTTTCTTCACCCGGGCCCCCTCTTGGGACTCGGGGCTCCTATTGTGCCCTCACAATGCGGGGCTCTCTCTCCAACACGAGAGCCCGGCAGACCGGCCTCACATCCTCACCTGGGCCCCCTTCTGGGACCCGGGACACAGTCAGCACTTCTCCCGGGCATGGCACAGGCTTTCTGAGGCGACGGCAGTGGCGTGCGCGGGACTGAAACCAGAAGTCACGCCCGCCGCCAGGCACAATGCTGCCGGACTTCCAGGTTTTGCCGGAATCCTCCTTCCCGGTGCCGCGGCGGTGGGACACGGGGTGGGCACCCGCTTTTGTTTTAAATATAAACATGGACCAAGTCACAGGGTGGGCACCCGCGTGCCTAAATAATTAAATAAGCGGGGTGACACCCGCGTTTAGTATAAAAAAAAAACACAAGGCATGGTGGGCACCTGCACAATCCCAGCAATATCGAGGGGATCCCTATGCAGGGGATTCCCTCAGGGCTGCCACGCTCCAGGCTCCTCTGGGAGCCAAATTTCAGCGCTCCCAGGGTGCAAAAAGGCAGCATTTGGTCTGGGCAAAGGAGAAAGCAAGGCAAAGGGTCCAAAAGGTCCTGGAGCATCAAGGATGGAGCAAGACAGCTCCCAGCAAAGAAAAGCCCTCCAGGAATCCTGGGGCAGGGCAGGGCCCAGGGAGGCAAGCCTTTCCCTGGGCCCCAGCAGCCGCATGCCCCTGGTAGTTTCAAGTTGAACACAAGAACATTTTCATGGGGTCAGAGCCACTCTTTTATACACACAAATCCTTTGTTTCCAAAGGTGCAGGCAAGGGGCGAACCAGATGCCACTGGCTCTTGAGCACTTTGTTTTGCTCAGCCCCTCTGCCTATTCACAGGATGGGTCAGGGACATCAGACATACCACAGGGGGTGGAGCCAGCATTGCGGAGGGAAGGCCCAGCCCTATTCAGGTCCCAGGTGCATTCCTCCCTGCCATCAACATGCAGATCTCCCCATTCACCATCGGGCAGACCCATCCTGACTCCTGGAGCCAAGCACACCAGCCAGCTCCTGTCAATCACAAGCCAGACAGTCAATTCACATTCACTGCACAGACATGCTAACTTCTAAAAGTGGCACTTCTCCACTAGACACATTAAATCTGCACACACCATCGCGCAGCATTTAATCTCACGAGTTCGCACATACCAAACTCGACCCTGCACTCCCCACAAATCAGGAACTACCATGGACACACATATTCCCCATGCATTCCTATGGGAGGGCAGGCCACTCTCACCACACATACACAGAGAGCGCGCACACTTTACACTGGACCACAGTGAAAAAGTGCGCAGAGGCCTAAAATCACCAACACCAGGTTACAGAAACAGGCTAGGAAAATGCAAAAAGTTTCGGGGTGAACCTGCCAAAAGGGCCAAGTCCAACACCAGGGATCGGCAAAACACCATCTGCATGCGAACAGAAGTCACGGCACAGGTCAGGTTGCCATCCATTAAGTGAGCCGAGATGTGGTATATAAGTATGCCCAAATAGCAGTGTGTCAGGTTGCCATCGCAAGGCAGCACTGCAAATCTGTAGGGCAGGATACGGGGTGATTACCAAAAACAGGAAGAGACAGGTATTGGCCCAAATGACCTTCAGGCCAAAGGCTAACACAAACCTGTTCTGCACATGTGCTATGGCTGCTGGGAGATTGCTAATGTCGCGGAGATATAAAAGCATGTCATCTGCTTACAGTGATACCACATGTGCTCCGTTGCCTAAGGGAATCCCCAATTGGCAGCCCTGTTCATGTAGCACATGTGCCAATGGCTCGATTATCAGGGATGAGACAACAACAGGGAGAGCAGGCAGCCCTGACAAGTGCCCTTGTGAATAGGGAATGGATCGATATGAGCCGCCAGGTCTTGACCCTGGCCTTGGGATCGGTGCATAAAAGCTTGAACAGGAGGAGGAAACGAGAGCCTAAGTCACAGCGGGTGAGCACCTCGTACAGGTAGGGCCACTCAGGGACTCTCACTGGAACTACGCCTAAATGGTGCAGCTGCCCACTACTTGATGGGCAGCTGTAAATGATAGGAACTGCGGCATGAGCTCTCAGTAGCCCTTGAGAACAAAACTGCGCCCAAACGTTGGAGCCACCTAGGCTCTGAAAGACACACATGGAGCACTCTGGCTCCTTAACTAGTTATGCACCAGCAAAAGTGGAGAAGAATGGGCCCCCCAAACATGGTGGGAGCCATCTGGGTCTGGGCAACTCAGGAGCCAATCGGTGGAGCCCACAAGAAAGAAAGAAAGAAAGAATGAAAGAAAGAAAGAAAGAAGGAAAGACAGAAAGAAAGAAGTTGTTTCAGAGCGATATATGAGATTTGTGGGCATAAATATGAATTTCCTGTGAAACTACTTTTCTAAATCACCCTTTGTCATATTTTAGAATACGGAAAGGGCACCAGCGGCAACCAAATGTATTAATGGCTTAACTGGTGTAGTTTATTCCTCCTAGGACACGCCAAATGCCAGGGATAGCAAAATTATGCTTATATCGGTTTTGTGTGAAAGGTAAGAGAATATTTATTTGTTTCCTAACCTTTTGCTTCTCAATAGCCTGGTGTTGCTGAGATGATGTGGAAGGTAAAGAGGTGGAAACTAAAGAAAATAGTTAGGACTCTTGTAAGACTCTTTTAAGATACCAAGGGAGCAGGCGTTGATACTGGGCATGACAGGGCATGACAGGGGTATCAGCCTCAGGCCCAAGTACCCACTGTAGCGCTGGGAAGGCCCATTGTTGGGGCAGTGATGCACTTTATAAATCCTTATAACATAACATAAATAACCTCTTATTGAGGTCCATTGTGCATTTGCTAAGGAAACCTTGAAAATCACAGCATTACTCACTTTTTTCATCTCGATAACCAATAACCGGAACTCAAACTTACTTAAGTTGAACGGTTAAGTTCATGATAGTTTTGGATGCGGTGCCAGAAGCATTTGTCATAATTGTGCGGGCTCAGTGTGACGTTTTTTGTTATCTTGCATTAGTCTAATCTAAAGTCCAATGTTCTAAAATGGAGCATTATTTATGCAGAATGGTACATAACTGAAAAATCTCTTCAGATTAGGGCCACTCCTCAAAAAGGTGGAAGAACGGTAACCTACATTTCCCCCCAAAAATATTGTTAATGGTTCCACACCCTCTCAACCCCATCCTTCCCCTGTGCTCAAATGATTGGCAGTTATGCTTGAGGGAGACACCTAATATAGCTCACGGTTTAAACAATAAGGCTTATAAAGGCAATGTTTATAATTAAATGTGCTTAATCTTGAACTGCTGTGGCAGAAACACTTCTCCTTTGTCAATTCACCTGGCCTTCAAACGGCAACCTCTGTCAGACACCCATACTACCAGACTTCACCACCTTGGTGTAAAATCTCAGCCTGATCTATTTTCCATACTTGATTCTCCAAACCCTTCACCTTCTCCCTATAGACGTTTCCCCTCCCATAAAGCAAAGACACTCACCCTATATTCATCTGTCCTGCTCTGCCTCACTATACTCTTTAATGACACCTTATCTCCAGCACATACCCAGGACACTTCTCACCTGGCGATGTCTTACCCTATTGAAGACCAAGAACCAACTTCCCCAACATTATTGACAGTTTAGATCTAACCTGCTGATCCAACTGCAATCAGAATTCTACCATTTCCACTCACAAGCAGTTAACACGTGTCACTAAGCTACTTAGGTAGTACGCTTTAGGTTGAGAAAACTCTTTACTTTTGCATAGGGAATATTATGTGGGCAAAAGCAATTTTATTTCCATGACACGTGTAGTGAGCCACCTGGCCACAACGTCATGACTCTGAATTGAATGTACAGGTTCCCCCTAATGGGGGGGTTTCAACACTCGCCTTCGCAGGTTGGCCAGCATCTGCACAGCAGACGACCAGCTGAAAGAAGTCCGGGCACAGATCGTTCAAGGATGCAGATCCAATCCACTCCTCTTTCTGATCCTGAAACCACCCAAAATCAGTCTGGATGACATCCTTGTGTTAGCACAATGACATGACATTTCAGCAGCAAAGGCAGCCAAAATGGCCATGACACTGACACACAAACAGAGTGGCGGCAAGTTGCCTAATGCCAAGATGGAAACAGTGGATGCAATCACCTCAAATCAAGAACCACCAGGGTGAAGAAGGTGACACCCATGTCCATGGTATAGTGCAGGAATTGTGGAAGGGATGTTCACCCACTGGTGAACTGTCCAGTCCAAGGTAAAATTAGCTCAATCACTTTGCCAAGGAGTGCAGAAGAGGCCTGCAGAGCAGAGGAATCATGGGGTGTACACCTTTAACTAAAGGCAGTTCAGCAGCTAGCCATGACAGAAGCTGTAAATCAGGGCTCTACTACACAATGCAAGTGGCTGAGTGATTCCCAGGAAGATTTGACCTCTAAAGAAGTACGGCATTTTTTGAGATCATTCACAGATTACCTCAAGAAGCACTGTTGGCCACTATGTGCACACTGGATGTAGCAATGTACTTTCATCAGTACCCCTGCCTCAGGACCATGCCAATATTTGTGCACTTATCAACCAATATACTGTATAAAAAGAAGTTACCTCTGACACCATAAATTAAACAAACGTATTTCTTCCCATACGATTTTTTTAATTAACGTTGGGATATATCCATTATATTCATCTCATTTGCCTTATTTAATTTGCAAAACAATCATGCCTGTCACTAGGCAAGCTAGACCAACACTTTCTCGTCTTCTCAATATGTACACCTAAACAGTGAAAATTTGTTTCCAAAAAACAATGTGTCCAACAATTTTATACAGTGCGAAAAATAAACATACAGTGCTTTATACAATAAAACGTGCATCAAAAAAATGCTAAATCTTCAAAGGTACATATACAAAAATGAACTTTACGTCCAGTGCAAGGAACAGTCCTATTAACTTCTGTCGTTTATGGACAAAGGCATGGGCAGATTGCTACATTATCCTGTCTTCAAGCTTTTCTGCTTTTCTCGCCAAGGGAGAGAAACCATCAACCAATATCAACCAATATCTACACCTATAGGGAGCAGACACCCCTGTCACTGAGAGGGTCCCTGGATATATGGGTGTGGTCCAATGGCAAGGAGTCCCTGGTAAAGATCCATGTGATTAAAGGAGAAGCCAGGACCCTCAGTGGGTTCCACATGGCAGAGGGTCTTGGGTTGGTAGACTTTGCCAGGAATGTCCAACAGTTCAAAGGGGATGAACTAATCAACCAATTCACCAGTCTATTTCAAGGGTTAGGATGCCTCTCTGCACCCCGAGAACACTGCACATAGATCAGTCCATCAGTCAGTGGCCCTAAAACACACAAGGTTTCCTTTTCACCTGTGACCCACAGTCCAGCAGGAGTTGGAAATACTGGAAACACTGGATGTCATTGAAAAGGTATCTGGCTACACGGTGTCTCCCATGATCATTGCAGAGAAACCCAAGCATCCTGGAAAAATCGGCATCTGTGTTGATTGTACCTCCCGAACAATGTTATGTTATGTTATAAATGCTTATATAGTGCTCTATTGCCGAGGCGTCTTGGCGCTGGGGTGTGCAGTTAAGCCATAGTCAAGAAACCTAATCATTTAGCCAGCATTGAAAAGATAAGTTTTAAGCTCTTTCCCGAAGTGAGTATGACTAAGCTGTAATCTTAGGTGGACCGGCAACTTGTTCCATAGTAGAGCTGCCTGGTAGGTTAGCCATCGTCCACCCCATCTCGCTAGCCTAAACTTTGGGACACATATGAAACCAAGCCTAGAAGATCTAAGTTCACATGGTGGAGCATATGACAGGAACAGTTTCTGGCTATCAACTGAGCCACCACCATACAAGGCTTTATGCACTAAGCAGTGGGCCTCGAATTCGATCCTTTCTTGGACAGGAAGCCAATGGAGTGCTCGCCTGCCCGTTGTGGTGGGATGACTGTAAGGTAGCTTAACAACCGTTCGTATGGCTGCATTTTGTAAAGACTGGAGCTTTTTCAGCTGGTACTTGTCAATGCCTAGAAGCAGGGCATTACAATAGTCCAGTCTGGACAGAAAGAGGGCGGCCATTACTGTCTTTTGGAAGTGTCACTGGAATGAAAGGGAAAATCTTCCTTAGAGTTTTCAAAAGGAAGAAACTGGTTGATGCTAGACGATTCACCTGTGTTCCCATGGTAAGCTTTTCATCCAGGAAGAAACCAACGTTTTTTACCTTTTTTACTGGCTGTGGGCATTCTCCAGCTTCTCTTGGCCACCAGTTGTTATTCCAAGCAGGTAGATCCTTTCCAAATTCCATGACCTCCGTTTTTTCAGCGTTGATCTTGAGAAAGTTCTGACTCATCCAGACCATGATTTCTTTAAGGCACCCGCAGAAGTTCTGTGCCGTCTGTTCTGCACTATCTCCTACTGATACCACTAGCTGGGAGTCGTCCGCGTAGGAAATGAAAGTAAACCCATGCTTCCTGACTAACCCAGCTAGTGGCAGCATGTATATATTGAACAGGGTCGGTGAAAGTGCCGATCCCTGGGGAACCCCACAAGGTAGAACAAAGCTGCCAGACAACAGCCCATCCCAATCGATGTACTGTTTTCTGTTCTTCAGAAAAGAAGTAAAGAAAGCCAACGCTGTGCCTTTTACACCGATCTCAAGAAGTCGCTGCTCCAACACCGTGTGATTCACGGTGTCGATAGCAGCGGACAGATCGAGCAGGATAAGCACAGCCCTGCCTCCCTTGTCCACAATAGTCCGAATCCCCTCGACCGCAGCGATCAACGCTGTCTCCGTGGAGTGCTTTGTCCAGAAGCCATGTTGTGATGGGTCTAGTAAGGAATTGTTATCTAGATAGTCCATCAAAATTTTATTTGTTACCTTTTCTGTGATTTTCGCGGCCAGGGGTAAACCGGCTATGGGGCGGTAGTTTTTACACACTGAGGGGGTCTAACGATGGTTTCTTTAGTAGTGGCCTCACGTTGGCTACTTTCCACCTCAGTGGAAATTCTCCGGATGTCAGTACTTGATTTACCAAACTGGTTAAGGTACCTTTTATGTCATCTGCTGCCAGGTGCATGATGTTTGGCGGGCATGGGTCCGTGCGGGGCCCAGATTTTATAGTCATTAGTCAAGTCAAGTCAAAGATCTTTTTACGGATATGAAAAAACATCCATAAAAGTACATACACATCACAACAATTCATCAATAAAACAATTATTTAAAAAATGGAATAAGATTGCTAGTGCAAATGTACAATATGTAAACTATTGAACAATAGTACAAACTGCAAAGATGTAACAGTAAATCAGACCATGTTCATTGAAGCACGGGAGCGAATTGCAGACTGAAGAAAACAACTTACTCTAAGGATTACATCATCAGAGCCTAGCATCAATAGATTTCTAAATGCTAAGGTAAAGTCCATCAGAGTGTGTTATCTGAAATACGGGATTAAATAAAGTTTGGTATATTTTGCATAAAAACCACAAAAAAACATAAAGTGTAAAAGGCTTTGTTTACAACCTAAATTACAAGGACAGTGCAAATTCCCCAGATTTTTGTTAAAGCCTAATGGAAAGCAGAGTAGGTGTTTCATGCTTCCGTCCCTAAAACGAAACAGCACGCTCCTATCCCATATGCCCAGTTTTTTCCGAAGATAACCCTGAGGCGTGTTATTGGGCCTGCCACATGGTTCCAATAGGGGCATATATTTTATAATAGATGGCTTAAGATGCTCAGTCCTTTCTCTATCTTTTCGGTATAGGTCATACAAAGCCCTTTTTACTGAGTTCTTGTGGGTACAATCGATGGTTAGGGGCAAAGAAAATAAATATCCCTTTTCCACACTTACTAAACTTCTCTCTACTGCCCTAAGCCAGGGTATATGGTTAGCCCGCTCACATTTTAAACAGTCCGTGATGATGTCTCGGGTCAAAGAGGCCGCAGGGTTCCGCCATATTTTCAGCCAAAATAGGGCGGGCCTGGATCTTATGAAATCCTCTGTATATGGAAGATTCAATTCCCTATGACAAATGTAAGTTGGGGCTGAGATAACCGCCCCCAAAGCCTTCCTGCAAAATCTGTTCTCTTCGATCTTTCTATTAGTACTATTTGAGTATCCCCAAACCTCTGCGCCATAAGTTCCAGTTGGCAAACATTGAGTTCTATAGATTTGTAACAATGGCATTATTACCTCGGCGCGTTTGGGTTGACGGAGACTAATTATAGAATTAATGGCTTTACCCATTTTATTCCTTCCCTGGGCCACATGGGGCTGCCAAGATCCAGAATCGGAGAGCAACAAACCTAAATAAGGAAAAGTGCTGGTGCTTTTTAAAACATTATTCCCTGACGCAATTTGACGGATGTTATGCTTTTTAGGACCACAAGACATTATGAAGGATTTATTAAAATTAGTACATAACCCCAAGTCAGCCATATATGAAACAAAACCTGTTATTAAAATACGCAGTGCATTGGGTGTGCGGCCCATAAGGACCGCATCGTCTGCGTAAAGGAGTGCGGGAAGTAATTTACCATTAATATTGGGGACATCACCTCTTAATTTACATAAGGAATTACCTAATTCATTTTTATACAAGATAAAAAGCAGGGGGGCCAAGACACAGCCTTGTCTGACCCCCCTGCCAATTAAAATGTCCCCTGAGACTTCACCGTCATTATTTATTCTCACGCGTGCTTTCAAGTCCCTGTGTAAGTGGGCCAAAAAGTAAACAAGTGACTTGTCTAACCCATAATTTAACAAAACTGTCCATAAACGGGAACGATTAACGAAATCAAAAGCCGAACTTAAATCCATAAACCCCAAATACAATGGTTTTTTTTGGGCAATGGTGTATTTGGCCAATATTAAATTTAGATTCAAGCATTGCTCCACAGTTCCCACATTGCTTCTAAAACCAAGCTGGCACGGATGTAAGATCATATTTTCCTCTGCCCAGATCCTGATCTTGTTAAAAATGACTCTTCCTAGAATCCTCAGAGTGTTATCTATTAAAGATATAGGGCGATAACAGCTAGGTTGGAGTCTATCGCCTTTCTTAAAGATTGGCACAATTATACTATTAGACCAGGTGACTGGGGCCGGGGTGTGGGATAAATTATTAAAAATGTTACACAATAAAGGTGACCAGAAATCAGGCTCAGATTTAATTTGTTCGATGGATAGTCCATCGGGTCCTGGAGCTTTATTGCCCGCACTTTGGGAGATTGCATCTTCCACCTCCGTTATTGAGATGTTAATTGCCATAGAGGGGTACGAAGTCTCAGTTGTTAGATGCGGCGCAGCATAAATATTTGAAAAATGGTTCACCCACATATCCCCCGTTATATTACAGTTTATGGGGGTAATGTTGGATCCTATTGATCTCAAATTATTTACCTCGCCCCAGAACCCGGCAACATCTCCCAATGCAGCCCTACGCGCAAGGGATTCCCACTGATCTTTTAATAACTCTTCTGTTCGTGTTTTTAGGGTGCGTTTGTAACTTAACCTCAATCTCTTAACCAGAGACTGGTCCCGTGGTTCCACTACAAAAGCAGCCCGTAGTTCACGGTTTGCTTTGGAACAGAAAGTGTCAAACCATATGGGATTTTTATTGTTGTGGCCCAAGGGTGGTTTAGAAATTTCCTTTTTAATGGCCAAACATTACCCTGTGAAAGCCTCAATAATGTTGTGTCTAGGGTTGTCACTAGATAGACAGGTGGACACAAGCGAAGCGTTCATTTTAATGGCACGTGCTAAAACCCCCTTATTATCTATCCCCTTCCAGACTACCTTAAGGTTGTCTGTTGACACCACCAGATTTTTTGCCCCAATTTCTTTCCGGTTAGCCGCTTTTCTATTAGATTTGAAAGAGGACAGGATTAGAGTGTGGTCACTGTATACGGTACTAACCACGTCGGCCTCTAATAAACAGTCCCCAAGCAAGGAGGATATAAATACATAATCTATTGTGGTGGAACATCCACGCCCAAACATAGGTGGCCAATGGTCCTTTGTCCGTGAAGATGTTTGCCTTCTCCATCACATTGACTAAATCCTGTGTAGCTAAATGATCGAGCAATTCTTCCCCTCTTTTACAGGGCGGTGTTCTAGAATAAATGTGAGCATTAAAATCACCTCCTAAACAAATACCATCAAGTTTACCATACTTTTGACCATCCATAATTCCATCAATAAAATCAAACAATCTTATAAAATTTGTATTTGGATGTGATGTGAAGTCATTATTATAAAAATGTATTAAACATAGCTTTAACCTGCTAGTGTAAATTAAGGCCTGGAAATTCATATCGTTGGTCTTCAGGGTTTCAATTTTGGTTCCTGCAGCGATCTTTACCCAGATAGATAAACCCCCACTCGGTCGACCCGCAGCCGGGATAGGTACAATGTGATTTTCACAACTATAACCCTCGCGGAGCAGAGAACTAATACACCATGTTTCTTGGAACATTAGGATATCAAAGTTACTGACCCAATCGGTCCAGGCCCTGGATTCCATTTTTGGTTTTAAACCAGCAATGTTCCAGCTCAAGATTGTTAGTTTATCAGATGATATAGGGGTGGCGGTTGCATGAACAGTTATCTTAGGGTCAGGTCGCAGTACGGCCTCAGTGTTAACAATCAACACCTCTTTAAGGGACCAGTTATCAATGCTTCCAAAGGATCATTTATGTTCAGGTAATCACTATCTGCAGTATCCGAAAGGATGGCTGATGGTCAGCCCTGGCTCTCCAACTCGGATAGTGCGCTGTACCTATTATACAGCGGGTAGGGTGGGGGGGCAGACCTAAATGGTCTCTGTGGGGGTCTGTAGAAGTATCCCAACGATAATGGGGTTACAACAGTTGAGGGGCTGAAATGGCTGTTGTTACTATTTAGTACAAATTTTACAGTTGAGGGGTTGCCTAAAGTTAATTACAATGCAATCTCCATTGATATTCTTAAAAGAGGGACCAACCCAACTCACTCGACGTACCGTCAGCATTTCACTCGAAATTTTTGGCCCAACCCCTTTATGCTTGGTCAGCCAATCAATACACTTGTTATTCAGCTGTACCCAGGACTCACCCTGTCCCTCCTAAAGTGGTGGTACACCTGCTAAAATTAAAACGTAAGGACAGGCATCGGGGGGCAAGTGAAGAACTGGCCCTAACTGTTTTTTAGGCCTTGTGGCAGCAGCTTGACCGTTCTCTGCACCAGTACTAACTGGTTTCTCTAGCTTCATGGTGGCTGGGCCAGGACTGCCCTCTGATGGGCCCATAATCACAGTGGTGGGACAGGGCGGTCCAGCTGCTACAGGCAGAGTAGGCTGCAACAATGTAACAGGTTGGGTATTTCCTGCGATAACATCCTTAGGTGCAACGTTGGTTCCTGATGTACTACTAATAATATTGGGCCTGCCCTCCATAATACACTTATTAGCAGCCTCCATATCTTTCAAGAGTCTTTCTCCCCTCAACTGGTCAAGACTAATCACCCCTTTCCTTTTTACATCTTCCTTTTTTATCAGATTTTCCAGTCTATCTAGTCTTTTAAAAATTAATTTAAACTGTTTATCCATTTGACTTTTTACTTGTTTAAAAATGGTGTCAACAATAGTCTCAATAAAATTCCCATTCCGCTTGTCTTGAGTGACGCTCTCAGTTATGGGCTCAGTCTGTGTACAAGCCGAGTTTTGTCCTTCTTTAGGGGGGACTATAACAATGTTGCCCTCAGCTAAATGCAGAGATTCATTATCAGTTCCGCCTGCAGATGATGTTTTCCCTCTAGTCTACATTCTCTGAGGAGTGGGTTGACCCTTATTGCGTGGGGGTTGTTTACTCTTATTTAATGTTTGTTTCAAGGGGCCTCTTTTCCTTTTCTCTCCAACGGTCTTGTTACTCGGAGTCGATGAAGGGGTAGCAGCTAGAACAACGGGATCTTGCTGTGAATCAATGATGATAATAGAGCTACTGCCCCCAGATTGAACTACAGGTAAATTGGCCAACGAAGTGGGTTTTATAATTGTCACCACAGGGGAAAGCGGCAAGGCATTGTTTAAAGTAACTTCTCCTTTCAGTATTGGCGATTTCAGTAGTAACCAAATTGAAGGCATTTTCCAACATACTTTCGAAGGTGGGCGGGAGGACAGTAGGACCTTCGGAGGCCTGAGTAATAGTGCTAGTATTTCGTTTCCCCATAATGTATTTTGGGCTCACCTTATTGACAACAGCAGTTTAGAGGGGTGGCCCGCCCGACCACTGTTGACCACAGAGGACCACAGAGGGCCCGCCCTTTGCCCGGGCTTCGCCCGCGCACGTCCCGCAACGCGGACGAAGCCTTCTCCCTTTGAAGCGCCTCCGGGCGCGCTGGCAGGCGGAAGTGCTCGCCGAGCACTCTGGGAGCTGTAGTCTCCCCGCAGCGTCCACAGGCTACACTGGACCACTGCGGCGGGAGAGAACTGCAGCGTGGGGTCCCCAGAGGCGGCGAGTTGCTGGTGGAGATGTCCGCTGGCCCCGAGGTAGGTATGGAGCTCTCACTCCTGCTCCGGCTCCATTGGAAATGCCTATAGTCATTAGTATGCTAATGATCATTTCCTTTGATTGAGGGTCGAAATTGATAAGTGTACTGGAGGTGCTATAGTGTCTAGGGTTAGAGAGAGGAACATTAGATGAATGATTGGTCTTTTTAGCCAGTTCTTCATATGTAGTCGTTACTTTACTATGGAAGAACATGGCTAATTCATCACAGAAATTCTGGTCGGGCTTGAAGTCATTTCCCTGCTGTGGTTTACTTAGGTAGGAAACTGACTTAAATAATTCCTTTTTGGATTTACCTGACTCGTGGATCTTAGTGGTAAAAAATTGGACCTATGTTGCTCGAATGGCTTCCTTATATAATTTCAAAGCTTTCTTATAGGCGTCTTTGCTGGAATCTCCATAGTCCAGTCTCCAAAGTCTTTCGTACCTTCGACAGGTCACTTTAAGTTGTTTGAGTTCTGGGCCGTACCATGGGTTCTTTGGTGGCCGTCTGTTGGCAGTGACCTTTTGCTCGGGGGTGACCTTGTCAATGGCCACACCAATCCAATCATTAAATTGCGCCACTGCCACATTGTTATCCTTACTTAAGGTGGGTACATCCTTGCTAAGGTCCTTCCCCATGTCCTCTTTACTGATTTTATTCCACCGGCGAAAGGTCAGCTGTCTTGGCTTAAAAGGGGAGCCTCCACCAATCTGATCATTGGGAATTTGAAAAAAGATGGCTTTGTGATCTGTCCATGGCAAGGCAATGATTTTGTTCACTTTAATATCCTTGTCATTAGAAAATACCCCATCTAAAGTATGCCCCCCAGAGTGAACAAGGGGAGATGCCTGTGTCACCAATGATGGACAATATCATGGTAGACCTCAATGGAGCAAGGTGGCTTCTTAAGCTCGATTTGAACTCCAGTTACCACCTACCACATCTTTATCAAGGTGGCAGATACATCACAACCTTCTAGACACACCTCGAGCTGCAAAGGTGCAAGCACCTTAGCTTTGGGATATCATCCGCGACTAAGGGATTCTAAAACTCCATCTGTGGGATCTTATCTGGCCTTCCAAGGTAATGAAAATCAGTGATGACATTCTCATGTACTCGACCATGGTTGAAGAGCACCAACATTGACTAAAGGCTACCCTGAAATGGTTTACGAGAGGGGTTTCTCTGTGGATCTGGGGGGCCATGGAAGAGGACTCATTCCAATGGGTCAAGTCTGCGATTCTCAGAGAGACAAGTTTAATTTGACCGCAAGCATCAGACAGAGCTCCTTGTCGAAGCCAGCCCAGTAGGGCTGGGAGTAGTCCTAACGTAGGAGACAGGCTGATGGGTGCCTCTGGCATTTGCCAGATGGGCACCTACACCAGTGGAGTTCAGGTACGTTCAGATAGAGCAAGAAGCACTGCCCATCAAATGGGCATGTGGACACTTTCATCTATATCTCTGTGGATGGCACTTCCGTGAAATAATAGACTACCAACCGTTGATCCAGCTTTTCAAAGGCACTGCATCTCACCTACTTTTCAGAATTGAAAGGTGGGTGATACAACTACAACAGTATCACTTTGAAGTAGTTTACAGGCAGGGATCCCGCAACCCAGCTGACATCTTTTCAAAACACCTGCCAGCAGAAGAGAATTCAATAACCCAAGATGGGGGGTGAGGGGGCTGCCAATAAGTACCTAAGGTTTGTGATGCAAGGGGCATGCTCGAAAGCATTGACTAACCAATAAATAATTAGTCAGGCAACTAATATGGATGCTGTGCTGCGGAAAGCCAAATAAACTCTATAAGGAGGGACTTGGAATATGTTTCTGCATGATGCAAATCAGGGGCGCAGCCCATTCATGGAACGGCAGATGTAATTGTGAAGCGTAAGCAATGAGTTGTGCTCCACCCCAGAGGGCCTCATGCTGAGAGGCTACAGTACATTTGTCCCTGTAAAGGTAGTACACCACATGGCAGAGCTGCCTCATGGAGGGCACCAAGCAGCCACCAAGAGCCGCCTTCGAGATGAAGTGTGGGTACCAGGATTGAAACAGTAGTGGATGAGCTGGTCCATAAGTGAGAGACGTGTTAGGTGACCAGCTACCCTGAAGCACCAGCACCGGTGATCACGGAAAAGAGAAGTGACACTCCATGAAAGAAGGTTAGTCTTGACTTTGGCAGTTCTCCTGATAGTGGCATAACCATGGTAACCATGGATAACCATTCCAAATGTCCTATAGTGGAACTAATTGAGTCAATTTCATTCTACAATGTGAATCCTGCTGTAGAAATGGTACTGGTGCTGTTTGGGCTTCCAGAGGAGATAAAGGCAAATGATGGCCTGCCATTTTAAGGATCCAAGTTCTGACAGCTCCTGCGACATCTCAGTATAAGACTTTGATGCATTACTCCCTGGCGGTCACATGTGAATGAAGATGTACAGCTTTTCATGTGGACCCTCAATAAGATGATGCGATTGCTGTTATTGAAGGAGCAAACCCAGAGATTGCCTCCTATTGGTTCTTGAGATGGTACCAGAGAACTCCTCACTGCACTTAAAGATGCTCTCCATGGGCCTTGATGAAGTAGGAACACCAGTAGGACACCATTCCCATACACCCAGAATCGTCACTTTCTGACTATGACCCCGACGGTATGCAAGCTAAGAGGAGGCAAAATAATGAAAGAGCGAGTTGACAGCAGGAAGCCCATTTGCCTGGTTTTGCACCCGAGGATCTCCTGCTTCTGAGGGATCATCGACCAGGCTGGAAGTTCTGCACTTTTTATGAACCAGGCATGTGGAAGGTGAAGACTGTGGAGGTCATGACGTTGGCGGGACTCTGAGGGGAGGAAACAATGACCAGATTTGTCTTGTGGTTCATCAAAGAAGAAGCTCCCACCAGAAGTGTCAGTGAGGATAGCAGTGATCAAAGTAAATGCAAAGGAATGGATGAAGATATTTAGAATCCTTACATTTCACCAGGGACTGAGCAGATGGTCGTTCAGGAAGCAGATGGAAATCAGCCAATGAACAACCATGGTGATGTGATGCAGGAAGTGCCTGTCGATGTACCCATAACCCAGTATTATAATCTACATCCAAATCCTCAACCAAGTCAAAGACTGAAGAACTGTGTGTGTAAGCTGAGGTCCGGAATCTCAGAGTAAAGTGAGAAGGAGATGCAGACAGTGAGCCACCCCAACCATTACGTCATGGCCCTGACCCTGACTCTGTTATTCAACATGTAACCCTTGGGGCTGGACCCTGAGGCTATTAATAAATGAGGGAAAGACTGCTTGTGGTCTTCACCTGCACAGCAGTTACAGGTGTCCTGTGTCCATCAGTGTAGTGGGATTAACGGCATTCTCCCAGCACTCACCCGCACAACCACATGTACTATTTGCAAAGCAAAATTAATTTCAGTAGATTTAATGAAAGCTGCCTCATGCATATTAGTGTTGTAGGATTCAATGGCGGAAAGCATGGCCCACTGGCCCCCCGGTGCAGGGGACCACAGTGGTACTGGCCACGTCGCCTCAACCACCGATCTACAGTTAATGGAATAGGGCAAAAGAAAGAACAGAAATTGCTGCCCCATGACTACTGTGGACCCCATGAGATGTGTTAACTGCTGGGCAAAGTTGCAAAATTTTTTGATTTATTGTTGCAAAAGAGAAAGGCCTTGAGGGAAAAAGTGTCCCTGTGTCTCTGTCTACCACTGAACATGTGAGGGGGAGAAAGAACAGAACACAATTGGAGGGAAAGAAAGATGACACTACGAATAATCCATAAAGAGGAAGAATAGAGATGGTGTGCCAGACTGATGTAGGTAATAACGAGTTTGTAAAGTCAGTAAGAGTCAGCTGAATGAGAGAGGAGAAAAAGAGAGATGAATGTGAGAACAAGAGGGATTAGAGATAAAGAGGGAGAAACACTGAAGAGAAAAGGGGACAACAGAGAGGTGAAAAAGACAGAGCTAGAGAGAGAGAGAGAGAGAGAGAAAGAAGATTTAAAGCACAATTGAGTAAGAAACCCCTGACTGAGAGATACAGAGAGAAAAAGAGGAAGAATGAAAGTGAATGAGAAAGCAAAACAAGTGCTGAGGGAGAAAGGAAAGAGGTGACCAGTGGAACAAAGGGCAAAAGATAATGAGAGGACACCAGATGTATGCTTGAGAATTTTCAAACAGATAACGAAGTATGGGTGTGGGTTTAAAGGAATGAGAGAGAGAAATTCAGCAGAAGCAAAAGTGACTGACATACAAGTAGGGATAGCTAACAAGCAAACTCAGAGCAATGTAGCACTCCAAAGTGACGGATGAGATGGATAGTGGTGGAAGAGAGAGATAATATGGGGAGAGAGGGAGATATATGTTGATGAGACAGAGATAGATGAGAAAGAGTCTGCAGAGGCACAGATATACAGTCAAAAGAAAAAGAAAATGGGGAGATGAAAGATAGTCAGAGATAGTACTCAGGCAGGGGAAGAAAGTAGCAAGAGGGAAAAAGTAAGAAAAAGGAGAGGTGATAAAAAAAGACTGTTGGTATTAGCCCTTTTTGCACAGTTATCCTGAAAATGTTTGCTTCTTCCTCCTATTTTTCCTGACCTATTTTTCATTGGTTTTAGTACTCTGGGCACTTTACCACTGCTGATCAGTGCTAAAATGCAAAATGCTTTAATTATGATTATAATTGGTTATCCATGATTGCCATATTTGTAAATCCTCAGGAGTAGCCCTGTAAATGTGTCTCAGACCTACCACTGTAGTGTCTGCAGGTGCAGTTTGTTACTGCCATAGTCACCTGGCAAGGTGCACCAACTTGCCAGGCTCTAACCTTACCCTTTCTTACATGTAAATCACACCTATGGTAGGCTTGAGGTACCCCATGGGCAGGGTGCAGTGTATGTGAAAGGTAGGACATGTACTGGTGTGTTTTAGATGTCTGATAGTGAAATACTGCCAATTTCGTTTTTCAATATTCAAAGGCTGTCTATCCCATATGATAGCATGGGAGCTCCAATGGAACATCTTACAAGTGTAACTTTCCATTGGGACAAGATATAGCGATAGAGTTTAGGCTCTCCGAACTCAGAATTTAATAACACATTTTTTAGTAAAGCTGGTTTTTAATTTGTGTGTTTAAAAATGCCACTTTTAGAAAGCGGGCTTGTTCTTTTTTAATCATTCTGTGTGCCCCTGCCTGTTTGTGTAATCACTGTCTGGTTTTGGAGTGACAGGAGCTGGAGATGTGCAATCAATGTAGACAGTCCCACAATGGGGGGGGGGGGTGGAGGGGGGAGGGGTTGATGTGTGCCCTGCCGTTCCTGGGTGACTCATATTGGGTTGACTAGACCTGTGCCTTATTGAGAGTTGTGGGATGAGTTTAACTAACATCTGAATAGGCTGTGGATCCTCTGCACAATGCTGTCTCCACCTCCTGCAGGGAAGCTGGACCAGAGAGGACAGTACTGGATGGACTGGTCTCAGAGACCCTTGCCACAAAGAAAAAAATGAAAAAATGGGATATAAGTATTGGACCTTAAACCCCAGAAAATTAGATGACTTTTGGACTCAAGAAGAACCTCTGCTAAGGAAAAGAGCTGGAGAGCTGTAAGGAGGAGTACTGTCCTCTTGCTATGTGTGCTTTACTGGGGTGGTCTGAAGTTGCTGCTTCTGCCAAGGAGAGGACAAAGACTGGAACTTTGCTGTGCACCTGCTTGAAGAAGAATCCCCAAGGGCTTGTGTGTGCTTGCCTCCGGGTCTGAAGTCTCGGTGACCAAATACATCACCTGCACCCACTAACTAGCACCTGGACACCTCTATGAACTCCTATATTTGAAGGGGCACCAATTCCAGTTCTTGGGCTCTGAGAATTGTGTGATTAGTGCTGCAAAGCAAGGAGAACAACTCCGATGCCTCAGCAATGCCGCCTGTGATGCTGCAACCCGCACGGAGGCCAAGGGCACCGCTCGTGAAGTGCACGACGCATCACCTCACCTGCATCGCAGCTCCAACGCCCTTCCACTTCTGCCGATGCCTGCAGTTATCAGCCTGTCTGACTCCATTGGTCATACCGACGCCATCACCGCCAGCATAACATTATCATGGAGCAGATAACCAATGAGGGTGACTTCACAAACCCTTCGACGCTGCTTCGCCTCACGAGAACTGATGTCTCATCGCCGCCACCACCTAACTTTCCCTGTCCTGGATTCGATGCCTCACCTTCTCACGGACTCAATACTTAGCCTCCCCCTGGCTGAAGGGAACCCACATCGCCTCTGTACTGATGCCTCACCTCCACAAAACTGGGCATTATCTGTTGACTTTGTTTCCAAGGTACTGTTATTTGGGGGTCCGTGTGAATCCTTGTCACGCCCGCGTGCCTTGCTGTCAGCGCCGTGCTGTGGATTTGTACCTGTCACAACATCGTAATAGCCCCAGATGGAAATATTTTTGGCTACAGTTCTATTTTTTAAATACCTTTTAAAAAAATGATAACTTGATACATGAATGTTGGATGTTTGTTGTTTTGGTCCTGTTTGGTTTAGATAAAGATATTTTATTTTTTTAAACTGGTTTGGTGTCCATTTGTGGTGGTTTCACTGAGTTACTGTGTGTTTGGGTACAAATACTTTGCACATTGCCTTTGGAATAAGCCTGTTTGCTCCTGCCAATCTTTCTTTACATTCCTGCTGGCAACCCTGCATGATGCACTATTGTGATCGTTGCTGCCAATCTTGCATTGCATGGCCAGTAATTTATTCTTTTTGATGTGGTCAATATTACATCACTAATATAAGCAGCGCAGGATGATTCTCATTGCACATAAGTAGTTCCTATTGAAGAAATGGTTGGAGACCCCAATTCTACATTTTTATGGGGTTTTCAGCCTACTATCCATATTAGTGCTTAATAGCCCATTACTATTTGTGAATTCGCTCAAGACAACAGACAGCAGCTCAGATACAGGCCAGTTTTGAAAGCAGGGAGAGCTTTAAACATGCCTAGTCCCTGAGTCTGTGGGTCTTTGGTCCAATATCAGGGTTGATTTCCTCAAGGATGCCCACATTTCAGTGATTTATAATTGCAGCTGTGTTGGACTATCCAGGAAATGGGGTAAAGTAGTAAGGAGTATTGCATCGTAGCTCGAAAATATAAATATTGTGCTTTTCCTGAGTGGTAGGAGTGATTCCAAGGACAAATTTCTTTTGTTTTTGTTTGTTACGGCAATAATTCCGAAAAGGTTGCTATTTATATGTACAGTTACATTAATAGCCAATAAATAAAATCACTTGGAAAACACATGGACAACTAATAGTACATTATATCAATCAAAAAGTGACTTTATCTGAAAAATATACTGTATGTTATGTACTGACAATGAGGGTGCACAAATCAGATCTCTGTGTGAATGTCATTCTTTGTTGTAAATGATCCAAACACACACAGATAATTCAATTAATATAAAATAAATGTGTATTATTTCACAGCAGTTACATTTCACTCCATAAGCAGTATATCACTGTAGGGTGCTCAGGGTGCAGCGTAGAAGTGCTCGTGCTGACAGTGAGTGTGCATGTAAAGATATATACAGTGTAGATTAAATAATGAACAGTTTCTCAAGTCTGTCCATCTCTAAGCTTGTTGTCTAGGCAGGCTTGTGATAGTCCTAAAATGAGTTAACAGTGAACTTAATGGTACATGACACTAATGCGTCGACATTTCAAGTCCCACGCTGAAACGTGAAATGTATTTATCGAAGGAGGTGATGATTAAATCTATTACAGATGGAGGACTATCTGAGGGAACCTAAGCAACAATGACTATGCTTTCCTGAATAAACAACATCCACATATGCCAACAACCTATATGTTACACAAAAACTAGATAATCCTACTGGGTGACCAAAACAACTAAATAATCCTACAGGTGGACCAATTCTATCTGGATATGGGTTTCTGCCATATCCTTCATGCAAGTACATCAATATATTTATAAAAACCCTGGAGCATATTATCAAGCTCAACATCGCCACTTTAGCGGTTGTTTTCGGCCAACAAACGGCGATATATTTATCTCCATATCATCAATACGTCGCTAACATGCATTAGCGCATGTTAGCAGCAGTTTTACTAACGCCTCCCCTTGCATCGCTAATTGGATGTAAAGTAGGCGTTCCTTCACAAAACAACAGCAAAATAGTCGCAAAGACAACATCGCATATTAACAAGCCGGACCCGGACACGCGATGCAATAAAAATGGCATCGCTAACCGCGGTTATCGCAAGAATCTAACGTCAGGTAAAATCCTGACTTAGCTATTATTTTAATGGGAGGTGGATTGACAGATTAAGTCCACACTCCCATATTTACAAGCTTTTCATTAGCGCTGTGAAATCATTGCTTGATTTCACACCCTGATGATCATTATCGCCGTCTATCGCTGGTTTGAACATTGCCTGTTAGCAAAGCATTGCTAATACGCTGCTAACACGGCGATGTAATTCTGGGATAGATGGCGAAAGACAAAAACGCGCTAAGCGCGCTTTGCGATTATTATCACAATTATTTGATAACATGGCCCCCTGTGTTTCATCCAACTTTTCGCCCTTGGATCTGGTGGCCGACAGAAACCGGGCTCCGAATGACAGAATCTATTGGCGTTAAGTCGTCTTTGACAATGGCCTGAAGCCTTACCCTGCAGAGAAAATTCGAGCTCCAGGATAGTTTCTAAGTACAACCATCAAAAATCCCTCTAGGTGAAGAGGCTGCTGAAGGAATCCGATTAACATCAAGGGCCTCCTGGGCACAGAACTTAAACACTTCTTGCTCAGATCTTTTATTCCCTAATTTGATGGCCTCACTGAGACATCTATCTCCAGACGCCAGGGCCCATCATTGTTAAGCCATCTTCAGCTAAAGCCTGCTGCCTGGTCCCATGAAAGACTTTCATTGTCTGTAAAAGTTTGTAAGTGCAAAGCTAAAACATTTGACCAGGGCAAACTTGGTCTTTATATGCGACCCGCTCTCCATCGCAGACAGCCTTAACAATCATCGTAGTACTGGTCAAATGCAGCCAGATAGCCTTAGTTTTCGCGTAACACTTTTTGGTACTATTTTTAATTCCAATTATTTAATTAATAATAATTATTGTTTAATGTATTTTTTAATTTTTGATTTAAACTTTAAATCTTAACTTTCATAGATTTGTTAGAGATTTTTCTTGGGTTGTGTTCTGACTTTATTGAGTACTGCAGACATTCTTCAAACAAAGCCTGCATGCTCTGTGTGAAGCTACCAGGGGGTTGAGCTCAAGTTTATTTAGTAACTTTAGTGGTTCACTCTGACTAGGATTGTGATAATTACTTCAGGTGTGTACTTACCTCCATCAACTAATGACTCAGTCTCATAGAGGATGCCTATATAAAACTGGAGGACACTCACACTAATTTAAAAGAGAGATGACAAAAGGGATCAAGACTGAATACGTGACTGTCCCGGAAGGCTCAGTGTGTATTCAGTCTTTAAATTCACATTAGGTGCAGCTCTGTAGTAGTCTAAATCCAGTGCATATGATCTGTATAATGGGTGTGATAGCACAGCTCTGTGAGGACATTTGAAGATATGGAAATAGTAAAGAAGACAGGATGGAACATGAAGAGCCAGACCCCTTTTCATAGCTTGCAGCAGAGGCATGTAATGTTTTGTTATAGCATTGATAGGATTTGCTTTGCGTATCCCCCTCAAAGGGCTGCAAACACAGTTTTGAAAGCTTGTGAGGACAAGTGTTCTGTATCACGTTATCTGACTGTACGAAATGCCAAAAGGATAGTGGCATATTACCAAGCAATAGCGATAATTATCGCTATTGCTTGGTTAGAGACAAAATTTTACCGCTGAGCTGCGGCGATTTTTATCGCAGATAAACCTTGGTATTACCATGGTTTATCGCAAATGCGATAAAAAACGGCCGCAATGCATGAATATCGCTGAAAAGTCAGCGATATTCATGCATTACCGAGCTGATGCTCCTAGCCATGTTATCCACCTCCCATAGGATAACATGGCTAAGAACTGCTCAGGGCATGTGTTAGCTTTTGGAGATATTCGCGCTTAGCGCGAATATCTCCGAAAGTTGGTAATAGGAGATAGCGATGTTAGCGACTGTTTCCAGTCGCTAACATCTTGGCACGCCCACTTTGCATGTCATTAGTGATAAATATCACTGACAAGCAAAGTGGGGCCCAAGATGGTCGCTATCTCCTACTAGCTGTCGCTAACTGGTGGTAGCGACAGCTAGGTAATAGGGAGATAATTTTATCTCTGCTTTCTTGGCTTTTAAAGCCAAAAAAGCGGAGATAAACCCCCTAGATAATATGCCCCTGTGTCCTTAAAAGACAGCCTGATTTTTTTTCCTGCCATGATGAGGTTAGCATTCTCCTTTTTGGTCCTTCGAAGTTCATGACCTCATTTCACAGAGAGGAAACTGTCCCTAACAGGCAGCTTCAATATAGGGACACATTAAAACTACCCATTTACGTGTGTCGGTTTACTACTAATTACTTGGAAGCAAAATAGTTATTGCAACCCTTTGTACATCTCATTGGAAGTCAACAGAATGTGGTAACACTCAGTTTATTGTCCATGACACTTACTTGTACATTGTGAGTCACAAACACATTTGTAACTCACAGTGTACATTTAGTACATTGCAACTCTAGGTTTTGCAGCTGCGAAACTCTTCTATGCTGCTACACTAACTCTGCTGCACACCATTACCACACGACTCATATTCTCATTCTGCTAGACCTTTTGAAACTACCCTCCCCCACCCCCTCGACCATGCCCCTATATCTGGCCTCACTTGCCAAGTTGGACAAATTCCTTGCTAAGATCTCCTCCTTCTTATCTAACTGCTCTTTTCAAGTCTACTGGTGTTCTACAGTCTTGATGACAACACCTCTGTCTTTTGGCCTTCTGGAAAGATCAGTACTGGGTTCCCTCCTGTTTTTAGTCTAAACCGCCTGAATAGGGAGCTTACTTGCTCCATCAGTTTCTCATATCATCATTTCATTGTTAATATGTGTTTCTCAGTCAGTCAGTCAGTCAAAAATCTTTATTTCGGCCACTAGGGCCATAAAAGCACATACCAACAATATATTATATACAATTTATAGCAGCTTCTTTTGGGTTATCTATAACTAGATAGCTCTTTTTGGATAGATATGCAGGTCTATCAAAGATCTTGAATTACAAAAGACATCTCTTCTAGACGTCCTCAGACAAAGGGGTGTGCAATATACCTGCAATACATTGCCACTGCGTTTGCTGATAGTAGTACAGGACAATAAAGTGCATGTGTACAATCAAGAAACCAAAAAGATAATTTCATTCAGGCATGATAACTCAGAGAAGCACATAAGTAATACATTATATAGCAAAAATGTCCAAGTTTGGAGAAATAGGAATTTCATTTAAAAAAACAGTAACAATGTCAGATAAAATGTAAAAGCAAAAATCTTTTAAAGTTTGTTTTAAAACTGGAAGATCTAGTGATGAATAAGGGGGTCGCATTCTAGCTTCACTATGTTTATGACGCGGCCGGCCCATACTGGGTTGTAGGCGGCTTGCTGTGTATAATCTTGACTCCACATGATGTGGCCTTTGTTTGGTACCTTCCCTTTACACTGATTTTCCTGTCGGTCATCGGGCTGACCCGTGACCCTCATTCAGCTTTACTGTAATTCTGTCTCGTTGCAAATGCTCAATAAAAACATTTCATACTAAAGGTTGTTTTAAGAGGCTCATAAACAAACTGATTATATACAGAGTGTTGGTATACCGGAGAAGCAATGTTTGGACATATTCAGTTTGAAAGAAGAGAGTACAAATTCATGAAGGCATAATAACTAATGCTGGGCTTGAATTTTCCTATATACTCCTCTTTAGAATGGCTCCACGAGAGTACCACATAGAATACAAGAAACATGAGATGGAAAACACAGTGGGCATTTCAGTGTCATACTTGTGTAACCTTAAAATCTCGGAGCAGTGTCTGAACCCCAGGTTCTTGCACAGCTGTACCAGCCAGCAGCACCTTGGCATCCCATAAGCAGGGCCGAAGAAAAGTACATACATTTCAGTGTCCTCTAAGTTCTCGCACACAGGACAATCCAGACTGGGGTCACCCGAACACTTGATGGTACAAGATCGGAGCGGAAGTACCCCGTGTCTGAATTGGAGGAATAGATTCTTTGCAAGAAGCGGCTGGATGTCGTCTTGCGCAGATTCTAGCCTGTATTGCATTTTTTCTTCCATGAACTTTAGGGACAGGCACCCAGGCAAATTCCCACACAGCTGGACCAGTTTAATTCTCTATAGGTCTCAAGGAGTACCTTTCTGGGGTTCACAAGGCATGTTTCTTCAGCAGAGCTCTACAAAATTGCCTTCCCCAAGGCCTGGCAGATGTTTCTAATATATGCCAACCATGGGAGTTTTCCCGCATCTTGTAGGCTCATAACTTCTATCAACTCATCCCTATATGAGGCTAGCTTGGGAGTGCTCCAGAGGCATCGCCAGAATAAGAGGGGTCTTAGCTCTACTTCATCAGTGATAGGGCTAATCCCAAGGTCAATTCTAAGGGGAATTAAAGGGTAACTAGAGGGGAGACACAAAAATTGTCAGGAGTTCTCTGTAAGCAATAAGGGGGTGGTTGTGCAATGAACCCATAATTCTGCTCCGTAGCACCCCTTGCCTGTACCTTGTAGAGTTCAACCACAGGCCCCATCACTTTATGTGTGCACTTATTATACACCTTTGAGATAGCCCCCCGAGGACTGAGCCAGTTTTAGGCTAGCTTTCTTTTTTTGGGCCCCCCATTCCATTTGATCCATTAGTGTGATCCCCGAGTACCCTAAAATAGACACCCCTCTCTAGAGCCCTACCATCTAGACAGGGTTTGGGCGAGTGCTGTTGTTAGTGTTAATGGCCATATACTTAGTTTTCTGGAGCTTGATCTCCAGACCCCTGTTTTTACAAAAGACACTAAATGCATCAAGAACCCTGTGCATGCCCATGGGAGATTTTGAAAGTAAGAGGGTGTCACCTGTGAACATCAGGGCAGGTATACTGTGGTTTGTTAACCTAGGAGCATCACTATCTTTTCCAGCCAACAATGACTCTATTAAGCCATTTATAAAAATGCAATAGGTCTCACATTAGGAAAGTTTGAGCTATTGGCATTGTAAATGTCAAATTTTGTATTTATGTGTTGGTTTTGAAAATAGATACATTAATAGTGGAGAAATGTGGAGAAGCGTGGCTCAGTGGTTAGAGGCGGCAGACCCGGATGCTGAGATCGGCCGTGGACCAGGGTTCGATTCCCTGCCTCGGCGGGTCTCGGGCTCAAAAATTCCATGGACTTGACAATTCTCGCTCCGGTGCCTACTCAACTCACGGGGTCACACTCTGCGACTCTGGGCAATAGCTTGCTTAATCTCCACTACGGCCCCTCGTGGCGGGATGCCTGGCTTTCACCTTGTGGATACCCTGCCGGGGTATCTCACAGGGGAATACCAGGACGGGTTCCCTAAGCAAGCGCCTTGATACCTTCGGGTGATACGTGCGCTATATAAGTCGCAATACAATACAATAGCATTGTCATTTACAATGCCAATAGTTTAAACTTTCGCAAATGTGACACCTATTGCATTTGTAATCCAATATGTGTTGAGAGTGAGTGTGTTTTTTGTATTTTGTTATGCTATGCTATGTGTTGTTGTGTTTTGTTATGCTATGCTATGTTTTGTTTTGTTATGCTATGCTATGTATTATGTTATGCTTTGTTTTGTTATGCTGTGCTTTGTCATGCTATGCAATGCTGTTTTATTTTGCTATGCTATGTTTTGTTATGCTGTTTCGTTGTGTTTTGTTATGCTATGCTATGTTTTGTTATGCTATGCTCTGTTTTGTTGTGTTATGCTTTGCTTTGCTTTATTTTGTTATGCTATGCAATGTTTTGTTATGTTATGCTATGTTTTGCTATGCTATGCTATGTTTTGTTGTATTTTGTTATGATTTTCCATGCTATGCTTTGTTTTGTTATGCTAGGTTTTGTTTTGTTATGCTATGTTTTGTTGTATTTTGTTATGCTATGCTATGTTTTGTTATGCTATGCTTTGTTTTGCTATGCTATGTTTTGTTGTGCTATGCTATGTTTTGTTGCGATATGATATGCTTTGTTATGCTATGCTATGTTTTGGTATGCTATGTTTTGTTGTGTTTTGTTATGATATGCCCTGCTATGCTTTGTTTTGTTATGCTATGTTTTGTTTTGTTATGCTGTACTTTGTTATGCTATGCTATGTTTGGTTTTGTTATGCTACGCTATGTTTTATGTTATGCTATGTTTTGTTTTGTTATGCTGTGCTTTGTTATGCTATGCTTAAAACTCGAAGTGCGTCAAAAAGAGAGGAAGTGGAGGACCAGGTATCTGTCACAAGATAGAGCCAATTATTGTCTGGCTCGAACAATTTACCAAAAATCTATTTTAAAACTGAAAACTGACTATTTCTCAGGAAAAATACTGAACTCACAGAACAAGACAAAAGATATGTTCGACATTGTGAACGATCTTTGTAACAGTGACAGAACAACCCCTTTGATCATTCCCACACAGGAGCTTTGCCACTCTCTGAATGTCTTTTTCTTAAATAAAATCATCACTTAAAAACAGAGTATCTCGGAGGAGGAGCTTAGCGCGCACCCAAGATGGTCGCGTGAGCTCAGAGCTCCCGGACCTTCACCACCTCCATCGACTATCCTGCAACTAATCCTGATCTGGACGACGGGCTTTTGTGGTCGAGAACCTGCTGATCACTTATCCGTTTGCGAACTTCGATTTGGTCTCCGGGAACCGAAGATATGGCTTTTTGAATATTGGCGGCCTGCTCCATGGCACTGCCCCGGGCTTGCCTATTCTGCCAGCCGGGTAGTAATTGAATAACAACGGCCTGCGCTACCCTCCCTTGCCCGGTCTTCTACTTTCGGTTTCGATTCTGACGACCCTACGTCATTGACCTTGCCTTGGTCGCCCTGGTTGCTTGCTTCACTCAACTATTCGCAACATTGCTTGGAGATCCGGACTTTCTTGCTCATTGCCTAGTGTTTGGTCCTCACTTTATTCTCTGAGTTTTTGCGGGCACATCGAGTGTAGCCATTTTCACTAGGTCTCAGACTACCCTCCGGGGCGCACGACCTAAGATGGCCACCAAGCCTGAAGCAGAGAGGCGCAAGACCAGACCGGCAGCTCGAGGAGGTTCTGTCCAATCCAACGTCATGGACCGATACACCCTCACTAAGAGTTCTCCGAGCGGAATGGCTAAACCCTCGGCCGGCCTTGTGGACGAATCCCTGCTGGGTGATGACCCGTCGTTGAAAGACGTCATGTGCGCCATTGCTGGGATGCAGGCCGCGATGGGACAACAGTATGAGGCCCTAACCCACAAACTGGACACTGTTGCCATAGACGTCAATCTGATCAGGGCGGATCTTGCAAAAACCAACGAAAAGGTAAAGTCTCTCGACCTGAAGACTACTAGTCTTATCACCGACGTCTCTGACATCCAGACGGAGGTCGGTAATCTGAGATCCGCCCGTGACTATCTCTCCCGTCGCTTGGACGATTTTGAGGGCCGAGCACGACGGAACAACGTCCGACTGGTCGGTGTCCCGGAGAAGACGGACTCGTCAGCTGTGGACCTACTGGTGGAGGACCTTGTCCTAAATCATTTAGCGCCCAAGGGCCTGAGCAAGTTTTTTGCAGTAGAACGGGCCCACCGTGTCCCGGGTGGCCCACCCAAGCTGGGTGCCTCTCCGCGCCCCATCATTGCGCGGATTTTCAACTTTCGTGACAGAGATGTGATACTGCAGGCTTCCCGCACGTCAGGCCCCACGGAATATGAGAACGCTACGGTCAGCTTTTACCCGGACTTCATTCAACAAGTCCAGAAACAGCGGCTGGGATTTCAAGGAGTGAAGAAGAGACTGAGAGACAGGGACATGAAATATGCCATGCTTTTCCCGGCTCGATTGCGTATCGTCCATAAAGATAGAACATTTTTCTTTGACCATCCTGCAGCGGCTAATGACTGGTTGGACTCGCTGCCTACGGGACGAGGGCGATTTGAACAATCGGAACCTTCCGGTGGAGCGGAGGGCGGCCCGACGGAGCAGGAATAGGGAGCGACATGGCCCCCGGCCCAACGTTTTGACTTTCGGCAATGGTTCGCTGCTATATTGATAATGTTTGCTACTCCGTTGTCTTACTGGGGTGTGGGTGAGGGGTGGGTGAGACTTCCTCCTCTGGGGTTCTTTTCGTAGATTAGTTGTATGTTAGGGCGACAGGCACGCTGCGAGTTGGGGTGGCTTTTGAGTCTAACGCAGGGGTGCGGGGTGGGGGGTATGATGTTGTTCTGGGGGGTTGGGAAGTTCAGGGGTTTGTTTCTTTGTTTTTTTCAAGGCATAATACTGATGATCTTCTGTGTTGTGGTGTCTCGGATGGTGTGGGGCGGGACTTGGGGTGGACTTTGGGATGGGGGTAGGGGACTACGGATACTGTGTTGGAATGTAAATGGTCTGGGAGACAGAATTAAACGGGGAGTGGTCTTGCAGTTACTGAGACGCTTGTCCCCTGATGTGGTTTTGCTTCAGGAGACGCACTTGCTGGGTAATACGTGCCACGCCATGAATAGGCGTGGCTATCGTCTCATTGCACACTCAGGTTTCACTTCTGGCTCCAGAGGGGTGGGCATTTTAATCCGGACCTCCCTCCCCCTCGCTGTTGACGACATTATACTTGACGATAGAGGGCGGTACGCCGCCATTGTGGGGCGTTGGGAGGGTAGGGTGGTTACATTATTTTCTGTCTATGTACCCCCAGGTCTTCAATCTACGACCTATGCAGATCTGGGAAGAGTGATTCTGGGAGTCCCCGAGGGTTTGCTTGTGGTCGGGGGAGACTTTAATTCAGTAGTGTCTGGGATGTGTGATCGTTACCCTCCCCGAGTCCTCGCTAAGTCCCAATCCTGGCTTGGGGACTTCATGGAGGCGCTGGGGCTGACCGATTGTTGGCGCTTACATCATCCTGGACAACAACAGTATACCTTTCACTCTGGGGCCCACGGCAGCCTTTCGAGATTGGATTACGTTTTGATGCCCTCCTCCCAGACTTCCTGTATAGGAGAGGTGAAACATCTTGCCAGGGGTATTTCGGACCATTCCCCACTGTGGTTGGTTGTGAACGTGCATGGGGGATCGGAGGGTCGCGTGGCCCCGATCAACCCATGGTACCTCCGTGATCCTAAGATTAGAGCGGAACTACTTAAGATAATTGATCAATACTTTGCCGACAATGTGGGGTCAGTCTCCTCTTCTGTCTCCTTATGGGAGGCGTATAAAACTGTAATTCGGGGGCAGGCCCTCTCTTCGATTGGCAATGTTAAGAGATGTAGACGAGAGGAGATTGTTTGTCTTTAGACTGAAATTACCGTTCTTGAGGGAGAGTTTGATGCTGGGGTCTCCCCTGAGAGGCTTCATCTGTTGGACCTAAAACAACATGAGTACAGAGCCCTGGTGACTGATGCAGTGAAGGAGATGAGTCGTGAACAGCAGGGACGTCTGTATGATGTGGGTGATAAGGCTGGGAAGTTGCTTGCTTGGTTGGATAGGAGAGAATGCGCGAGTCGAGTGGTTCCTGTTATAGTTGACGCGAATGGTGCCGATATCACGGACCCTGCTGGGATTGTTGAGAGGTTTGCCGATTATTTTCGGGTGGTGTACTCCCCTGTGTCCGATAGATCAGAGCAGGACTCTCACATGCTTTTACGCGATATTTCGCTACCATGCTTGTCTGCTTCTGAGAGGGACCTACTGGAAGCTCCGCCCACGGCGGATGAGGTTGCGACCGCTATCCGTTCGATCCGCTCCGGGAAGGCCTCTGGCCCTAACGGACTCCCTATTGAACTTTACAAGCTCCGTCCGGATGTGTTGGCACCATATATGCGATCTATGCTTCTGGAATCACTGGCGGAAGGGTTTCTTCCCCCTGACCAGAGATTGGCTTCCATAGTGGTTATTCATAAAGAGGGTAAGCCACGTGACCGCTGTGAATCATACAGGCCTATTTCCCTAATAAATGCTGAACCCAAGATCCTGGCCAAAGTTCTTGCTAATCGTCTGGTGGCTGTTATAGGCGATCTGGTCCATCCGGACCAGTCCGGATTTATACCACATCGCAATACGGCACTTAATCTTCGGCGCTTGCATGGAGTCCTCGCGCGAGCGGGGACATTGAGAGAGTCGGCCATCTTGGCGTCTTTGGACGCCACCATGGCGTTTGACACGATTGAATGGCCCTATCTTTGGGCGGTCCTCTCCAAATTCGGGTTTGGGCCCACCTTTATCCGTTGGGTACGATTGCTTTATGCTGATCCCTTAGCCCAGGTAGTGGTGAATGGACGTGTCTCGGCCTCCTTTGCTCTCGGTAGGGGTACGCGCCAGGGCTGTCCGCTGTCCCCACTCTTGTTTGCCCTTGCTTTAGAGCCACTGGCGGCTTGGCTGCGGTGGGAACCGTCCATGAAAGGCATTCGATGGTCTCCGGAATTTGAAGACCGTATATCTCTGTATGCAGACGACATCCTTTTGTACCTCACATCGCCCCAAAAGTCGTTAATCGTCCTTTTTGACGTTTTGACTTCTTTCCGTAAAAATTCCGGCTTAGTTATAAATTGGTCTAAATCTTGTGTTTATGTTCTCTCCAGTGATATTCCTCTCCTGCCCCGTGATTGTCCTATTCCGGTGGTGTCAGATGGTTTCAAATATTTGGGAATCTTTGTCTCCTTGGACCCCACACTTCGGTATGAGTGCAATCTGCTGCCCCCTCTCAGACGCCTTTGGGCGGATGTCGGAACTTGGAGCAGACTCCCCCTTTCTCCCTTGGGACGAGCTGCGTTGTTTAAGATGATGTCGCTCCCCCGATTCCTTTATGTGCTTCAAAACACGCTTGATGTAGTGCCAGCGGATTCTTTTCGTGAGATTGAGAGTCTACAGCGGCAATTGTTATGGGGGGGCCGTCCTCGCATCGCCCTCTCGAAGCTTACACTCCCTTGGTACGATGGTGGCATCGCTCTCCCGGACATTCGTCGCTATTATTGGGCCTCTCACTTGGGGGCCATCAACCATGGCACCTACACTTCCCCACTAAACCCGGCTTTTGCGATGGACAGATGGTTGCTACCCGGTGGGGACTACAATAGGGCTCTATATGCGAAATCAGCTGGCGAGCCTCTTACGGGCCCCACCAAAACTGCAGTGCAGGTGTGGCGTAGAGCTACGGCGGCCACGGGATGGGCTGACAGGCCGACCCGGGCTACCCCACTCTATGCTTCGGATAAACTGGGCTCCCTTTGGCAATCGAAGGGATTTGATCGGTGGGACATGATCGGGATCAGTAGGGTAGATGACGTATGGATCAAGGGCAGGGTCAAGACGTTTGAGGAATTGAAAGTTGAGTATGGGCTGAATGATAAGGAATTTTTCAGATATGCGCAAGTCCGGCATGCAGTCTTGTCTGTTTTTCCGCTGGGCTCGGTTGTGCCGGAGGCATCCCCGCTCGAGGATCGGGTTCTGGATGGCCACGTTCCTGATAGCACGATTTCGCTAATTTATAAAAAGTTGATCAATACCAGGACTGATCTACTAGACAGTCTTCGAGGGTTGTGGACCAGAGATGGTCTAGAACTCGATGATGAGGACTGGCAGTCTGCTATTTCTTCCCCGAAGGAAGTGGCTATCCCGGCACGTCTTCGGTTCGTTCAACTAAAAATTTTGCATAGGGTGTATGTGACTGGCCCACGTCTGGTTCGAATGGGATTTTCGATGGATGGATTGTGCAGGCGCGGATGCGGTATGGTGGCTACGTTCCTTCATATTATCTGGGAATGCCCTGCTGTGCTACGCTATTGGCACTGCGTGCATGAAGTGATGAGTGAGGTCACGGGAGTGCGATTAATGCCTGAAGCGCGAAGATGTTTGTTGAACGTCTGGGAGCCGAATGATTACAATCAAGCGCAGCTCCATTGGGCAGCCTTGGGCAACATGGTAGCCAAGCGTGATATTGCCCAATTGTGGGGCGCTCAGGGGCCTCCGACACTTCTGGGGTGGACACAGAACATGGATTGGTGCATGTTTCGAGAAAAAACTGTGTATGTTTCCCGTGGTAGACCAGGCAAGTGGGGGAAAGTGTGGACCCAATGGAACGCATACCGTGGAGATATATGTACTCCCCCAATGTCGGTATTTGATGATGATTTGTGTTCCTCCCAACCTGACGTTTCCTCCGCAGGAATATAGTTGTTTTGTATATATTTTGGTCTCCTTTCCCCCCCCCCTTTCCCCCCCCAATTATTGATTACACTACCGCTTGATTCTCTATGTACCCCCCCCACAGACCACGTGATGACCCGTTTTACTGTATTGCCTTGTTTTGTATTGTTCTTTTGTTTTGTTGTTTTAAAATCAATAAAAAGTAAAAAAAAAAAAAAAAAAAACAGAGTATCTCTAACTCTTTGTCCCCTACTCCTCTGGATGATGTCTACTATAACCCTTTTATTTTGGAAACTTTTCATCCCATCGAGGTTAAAGCCTTGTACGATCTCTTCACACGCGTCAAGTCGGGATCACCTGATGACATCTGTCCTCCATATATTTTCAGAGAGGTGGGGTTGGCTATCCCACATGGCGTTCTCTCGATGCTTAATGAATCCCTTCTGCAAGGCAAAGTGCCAAGCAGCTTTAAGAAAGCTCTGCTCATCCCTCTGATTAAAAAGTTAGGAGAAGATCCACATGACCTAACAAATTACAGGCCAATATCTCTTTTACCTTATGCATCAAAAATGTTGGAAGCCCATGTCTCCTCGTGTATGTCCAAATTTATTGAAGAATCTGAATACCTAGAACCTAACCAGGCAGGCTTCCGTCCCTGTCATTCGACGGAAGCCGTGAGCTTAGCTGTCCAAAACACTCTAAGACACAATGCTGATAGAGGCATCCACCAGGCCCTCGTGCTCCTTGATCTGTCGGCAGCGTTCGACACGGTTGATTATTCCATTCTTATCAACCGTGGCGAACAAGCCGGCCTCAGGGGCCCTGCATTAAGCTGGATCACTTCTTTTATCACAGGACGTTCGCAATCGGTGAGACTTGGCACTTTCACAGCTTCTAGAACTCCCATTACATGTGGGGTACCTCAAGGTTCATCATTATCACCTCTACTGTTCAATCTTTACCTTCGCCCACTATTACATTCTTTAAGGAACGCCAAAGTTACCATTTACAACTATGCAGATGATCTCCATCTTGTCTTTCCTCTAAACAATACAGACTCCGTGATGGAATTCCAGAACACCATGACACACATACAGAGGTGGATGAATCTCAACCACTTAAAGATAAACCCAGGCAAGACAGAATTAATCTTGCCTGGGAAAAGTGAATTAAGTTGGAATCCATCTTTTTGGCCACCTAGTATGGGAGTCCCACCAATGAATTCCTTCTCGGTTAAAAGTCTGGGAGTCACACTCAGTGCTGATCTTTTCCTGAAAGGACAAGTTGGTACAGTGGTCTCCGCTAGTTTTTTTCAACTCAGGAAAATAAAAAAAATAGTTAAGTTCAAAGTCGGTGGAGCACAGCTTTTTAGATTTGTTTGTGAAACTGGTTTAAGTTTAAATTTAGGATGGTTGGGTGCTCCACCAGGTGACGTGTCCGTCCTAGGCATGTCTATTCAGCGAGTATAAGTGATGTGTCACCATGAGTCCATGGTGTCATCCCTGTGTGTTGGGCACTCCTTCGGTTCTTGTAAAAGCAAGACTCCTAATATCATTTGACGAATTGTTTATTCATTCATCTGCATCATCTTAGTGGCATTTGTACAAAATCAAATCAAGCTTTTCGCGACATGAATACAGCCGATTATTTCACTGCTCCAATGCATTTCGGGCAAGATATGCCCTTCTTCGGGGAGCTTCTGCAATAAAACGAAAAGACATAGCACTAAGGGTGGGCGTCCCTCATGCAGTTTCAGTGAAGTTATCTAATAAACGATGTGCAAGGTCAGGGTGTTTGTGTTGGGTATAACCTAGGTGAAGGGAGGGTGAGAAAAAGAAGAAAAATAATACTGGTGAAAGAAACATTCTGTGTAACATATCTCCAGGTTTTTTAGTGGCATGCTTCCAAGTCAATAAAAGTTGTGAAAATCACCCGAAGGAGGAAAAAGATGTTCGGTGTCCGTTAACTTCGAGCGTACGTTAATGTGACATGCAGCTACTAACTGTGGGTCTTCGGTGTGGATAAGCTATATGACTAGCATGCAGTGGATCTAATAGTTACGCTAAAAATCGGTGGTCTATTGGCGTGTAGAAACTTACTCAGTGTGTTGTGTTCGGCGGCTGCGGTCGTCGGTTTCACGATATCCATGCAAAAACGTTCCGTGCAGGAAGTGCTGTGTGTTAGTTAGATAAGTAAACATAGAAGCCGGACTAA
This sequence comes from Lissotriton helveticus, assembly GCF_964261635.1. NCBI lineage: Eukaryota > Metazoa > Chordata > Amphibia > Caudata > Salamandridae > Lissotriton > Lissotriton helveticus. Next base: position 1,757,379,368 of record NC_136068.1, on the reverse strand, counting down.
AAAGCCGGACTAAAATCTACTCGCGGTGCGGCCATCTTGAAAGAGGAACAAACGTGAATGTGCTGGTGTAAAAGCGGTGTTGATTAACATAACTATACTGATGTATAAGACACAATCGCATATTGAGGGAACAATGTAAACACTTAGATAAAACATGAAAATTCTAAACGATCATTGAGGCCCATGGGCTTCATGGACTGCATGCAATAGATCCAAGCCATCTCTCTCTGTAGTAGGTGTTTGTGATTGTCCATACCCTCAATCTTCTGTACCTGTTCTAAGATCAAAAACTTGAGTTGGGACACATTATGTCTGTTCTCATTAAAATGCATTGCTACATTGGATTTCGGGTTTTTTAGTCTGATGTTGGATTTGTGCTCGTTGATACGAGTCTTGATTTTTCTCTCTGTTTTTCCAATGTAGCATTTACCACAAGGACATTTGATTAGGTATACGACATTAGAGGTGTCGCATGTAGCGTTAACATGTAGTTTCACGGGAGTTCCTTTCATGGGATGATTCACTTTGGTTCCAGTAATGATGTTATTGCAGTTTCCACAGTTTCTGCATGGTCTAGTGCCCTTAGCAGGCAATCTCTCATGAGGTTTTTTACTCAAAATTTCTTTTACATTTGAACTGCGGGTGTAGGCAAATAGAGGTGGACGTCCGCTCATTGTACACATCAATCCCCCACGCTGGGGGTATTGAAGCAATGGAAAAGTCAATCCTAGAAAGCAATCTTGAACCTGACATGTAACAATTCCTTATGGAATTAACCATGTTCACACTATACCAAAGCTATTTCCAGATGGACAACGACTGGTATCTACAGCTGTCCGGGACCTCAATGGGGAATTGTGCCGCGCCCACTTATGCCAACATCTACACGAAACACTTTGAACAGGCAAATATCTACGAGAACTCCAACTGGGCAAGCAACATGAAAATGTACGCGAGGTACATAGACGATGTGTTTATCGTGTGGAAGAACACTGAAGAATCTTTATCACAAGCCTTGACCTCACTGAACCTAGCTGATGAACGTATCCAATTTACCTGGGAGATCAACAAAAAAACCATCACCTTCCTTGATGTCAAGATCACAACCACCACCACAGGTTTTGAAACGGATTTATTCCGCAAGAAAACTGATCGAAACAATGCATTACATTTCTATAGCCACCACCAAGGATCCTTAAAAACTCATTTACCCATATCACAAATGTTAAGAGACAGAAGAATCACATCTGACCTCACCAAGCTCAAATCAGAATACAAGAAATGGGAGAAAGGTTTCAGGCAAGAGGATATCCAACATCTCTTATAAAATGTGCAAAAAAGAAAGCCCTTGACACCCCAAGAGAGACATTACTTTCTAAAACATCACGGGAACAAAGCAACAGGATGGTGCTAGTCTCTAAATTTTTGAATATGAGCACTTCATATAAACGAATAATCTTAAAACACTGGCCGATCTTGAGCATTGAACCAGATTTTGGCACCACATTTAAGGAACCACCTCTATTTGCCTACACCCGCAGTTCAAATGTAAAAGAAATTTTGAGTAAAAAACCTCATGAGAGATTGCCTGCTAAGGGCACTAGACCATGAAGAAACTGTGGAAACTGCAATAACATCATTACTGGAACCGTAGTGAATCATCCCATGAAAGGAACTCCCGTGAAACTACATGTTAACGCCACATGCGACACCTCTAATGTCGTATACCTAATCAAATGTCCTTGTGGTAAATGCTACATTGGAAAAACAGAGAGAAAAATCAAGACTCGTATCAACGAGCACAAATCCAACATCAGACTAAAAAACCCGAAATCCAATGTAGCAATGCATTTTAATGAGAACAGACATAATGTGTCCCAACTCAAGTTTTTGATCTTAGAACAGGTACAAAAGATTGAGGGTATGGACAATCACAAACACCTACTACAGAGAGAGATGGCTTGGATCTATTGCATGCAGTCCATGAAGCCCATGGGCCTCAATGATCGTTTAGAATTTTCATGTTTTATCTAAGTGTTTACATTGTTCCCTCAATATGCGATTGTGTCTTATACATCAATATAGTTATGTTAATCAGCACCGCTTTTACACCAGCACATTCACGTTTGTTCCTCTTTCAAGATGGCCGCACCGCAAGTAGATTTTAGTCCGGCTTTTTAGTCCGGCTTCTATGTTTACTTATCTAACTAACACACAGCACTTCCTGCACGGAACGTTTTTGCATGGATATCGTGAAACCGACGACCGCAGCCGCCGAACACAACACACTGAGTAAGTTTCTACACGCCAATAGACCACTGATTTTTAGCGTAACTATTAGATCCACCGCATGCTAGTCATATAGCTTATCCACACCGAAGACCCACAGTTAGTAGCTGCATGTCACATTAACGTACGCTCGAAGTTAACGGACACCGAACATCTTTTTCCTCCTTCGGGTGATTTTCACAACTTTTATTGCATTGGAAGCATGCCACTAAAAAACCTGGAGATATGTTATCAGAATGTTTCTTTCACCAGTATTATTTTTCTTCTTTTTCTCACCCTCCCTTCACCTAGGTTATACCCAACACAAACACCCTGACCTTGCACATCGTTTATTAGATAACTTCACTGAAACTGTATGAGGGACGCCCATCCTTAGTGCTATGTCTTTTCGTTTTATTGCAGAAGCTCCCCGAAGAAGGGCATATCTTGCCCGAAATGCATTGGAGCAGTGAAATAATCGGCTGTATTCATGTCGCGAAAAGCTTGATTTGATTTTGTACAAATGCCACTAAGATGATGCAGATGAATGAATAAACAATTCGTCAAATGATATTAGGAGTCTTGCTTTTACAAGAACCGAAGGAGTGCCCAACACACAGGGATGACACCATGGGCTCATGGTGACACATCACTTATACTCACTAAATAAAAAAAATAGCCCAGTTTCTGACATTACCTGCACTTAATCAGGTTATTATTGCCCTTGTTCTGTCCCGACTGGACTTTTCAAACAGTCTTTACCTCGGACTTCCAGCGGGCCTGTTAAAAAGACTCCAACTTGTTCAGAATCAAGCTGCCAGGCTTATTCTGCAACAACCAAAATGGCAATCTATCAGACCAGGTCTGAAACAACTTCATTGGCTGCCTGTGAAGCAGAGGATTGCTTTTAAAACAGGATGTATTATCTTTAAAACTCTACAAAACACAGGTCCAAAATTCATAAAAAACCTTGTCTCTAGATACAACCCTTCTTTGAATCTTCGCTCTGCCCACAAAGCTTTATTGGTTGTTCCGACCTTTAAGAAAAAACGTCTTGGCGGCTGCTGCTTTGACCATCTTGCAGCCACCTTTTGGAACTCTCTACCACCTCCTTTGAGAATGAGCCCAGACCTTCTTACCTTTAGACATTCTCTTAAAACTTGGCTTTTCCATCAGGCTTACCTCTGAGTATTTGTGTGTTATGTTCCTCTCGATAGCGCCATGAAGCCTACGGGCGTACGTGCGCTTAATAAATAAATTATTAACATAACATAACATATGCTGTTTTGTTTTGCTATGCTATGGTTTGTTATGCTATGCTATCTTTTGTTGTGTTATGCTATGCTTTGCTTTATTTTGTTATGCTATGTTTTGTTATGCTGTGCTATGATATGTTTTGTTGTGTTTTGTTATGATATGCCATGCAATGCTTTGTTTTGTTATGCTAGGTTGTGTTTTGTTTTGCTATGTTTTGTTGTGTTTTGGTATGCTATGTTTTGTTTTGTTATGCTATGCTTTGTTTTGCTATGTTATGCTATGTTGTGTTGTGCTAAGTTTTGTTGTGTTTTGTTATGCTATGCTATGCTCTGTTTAGTTGCGATATGCTATGCTTTGATATGCTATGCTATGTTTTGTTATGCTATGTTTTGTTATGATATGCCATGCTGTGCTTTGTCCTGCTATGCTATGTTTTCTTTTGTTATGCTATGTTTTGTTGTGCTATGTTTTGTTGTGTTTTTTATGCTATGTTCTGTTTTGTTGTGTTTTGTAATGCTATGTTTTGTTATTCTATGCTATGTTTTGTTGTGTTTTGTTAAGCTATGCTTTGTTATGCTAGGTTTTGTTTTGTTATGCTATGTTATGCTATGTTTTGTTATGCTATGCTTTGTTTTGTTATGCTATGCTATGTTTTGTTTTGCTATGTTTTGTTATGCTATGCAATGTTTTGTTGTGTTTTGTTATGCTATGCTATGTTTTGTTATGCTATGCTTTGTTTTGCTATGCTATCTTATGCTATGCTATGTTTTGTTGTGCTATGTTTTGTTGTGTTTTGTTATGCTATGCTACGCTCTGTTTTGTTGTGATATGCTATGCTATGCTTTGTTATTCTATGCTATGTTTTGTTATGCTATGTTTTGTTGTGTTTTGTTAAGCTATGCTTTGTTATGCTAGGTTTTGTTTTTTATGCTATGTTATGCTATGTTTTGTTGTGTTTTGTTATGATATATTTTGTTATGCTATGCTATGCTATGCTATGCTATGTTTTGTTGTGTTTTGTTATGATATGCCATGCAATGCTTTGTTTTGTTATGCTATGTTTTGTTGTGTTTTGTTATGCTACACTATGTTTTGTTGTGCTATGCTTTGTTTTGCTATGTTATGCTATGTTATGCTATATTGTTTTGTTATGATATGCCATGCTGTGCTTTGTTTTGTTATGCTGTGCTATGTTTTCTTTTGTTATGCTATGTTATATTGTGTTTTGTTATGCTATGCTATGTTTTGTTATGCTATGCTTTGTTTTGCTATGCTATGCTTTGTTTTGCTAGGCTATGTTATGCTATGCAATGTTTTGTTGTGCTATATTTTATTGTGTTTTTTATGCTATGTTCTATTTTGTTGTGTTTTGCTATGCTATGCTTTGTTATTCTATGAGATGTTTTGTTGTGTTTTGTTAAGCTATGCTTTGTTATGCTAGGTTTTGTTTTGTTATGCTATGCTATGCTTTCTTTTGTAATGCTATGCTATGTTATGCTATGTTTTGTTATGCTATGCTATGTTTTGTTGTGTTTTGTTATGCTATGCTATGTTTTGTTATGCTATGCTTTGTTTTGCTATGCTATGTTATGCTATGCTGTGTTTTGTTGTGCTATATTTTGTTGTGTTTTGTTATGCTCTGCTACGCTCTGTTTTGTTGCGATATGCTATGCTATGCTTTGTTATTCTATGCTTTCTTTTGTTGTGTTTTGGTGAGCTATGCTTTGTTATGCTAGGTTTTGTTTTGTTATGCTATGTTTTGTTATGCTATGCTATGCTTTATTTTGTTATGCTATGCGATGTTATGCTATGCTATGTTATGCTATGTTTTGTTATGCTATGTTTTGTTATGCTATGTTTTGTTTTGTTGTGTTTTGTTATGCTATGCTTTGCTTTGCTATGCTATGTGTTGTGCTATGTTTGTTGTGTTTTGTTATGCTATGTTTTATTGTGTTTTGTTATGATATGCTATGTGCTGTTATGATATGCTTTGTTTTGCTATGCTATGCTTTTTTTTGCTAGGCTATGTTATGCTATGCTATGTTTTGTTGTGCTATTTTTGTTGTGTTTTCATGCTATGTTCTGTTTTGTTGTGTTTTGCTATGCTTTGTTATTCTATGCTATGTTTTGTTTTGCTATGTTTTGTTGTGTTTTGTTAAGCTATGATTTGTTATGCTAGGTTTTGTTTTGTTATGATATGTTATGCTATGTTTTGTTATGCCATGCTATGCTTTGTTTTGTTATGTTATGCTATGTTTTGTTATGCTTTACATTGTTTTGTGATGCTATGCTATGTTTTGTGATGCTATGCTATGTTTTATTGTGTTTTGTGATGCTATGCTATGTTTTGTTGTGTTTTGTTATGCTATGCTATGTTTTGTTATGCTATGCTATGTTTTGTTGTGTTTTGTTATGCTATGTTTTGTTGTGTTTTGTTATGCTATGTTTTATTGTTTTTTGTTATGCTATACTATGTTTTGTTCTGCTATGCTATGTTTTGTTTTGCTATGCTATGTTTTGTTTTGCTACGCTATGTTTTGCTATCCTGGTGTGTGGTTGTGTGTGTTTGTTGTTGTGTGTGTGGGGTTGTATGCGTGTGGGGTTGTGTGTGTGTGGGGTTGTGTGTGTGTGTGGTTGTGCGTGTGGGCGTGGGATGTGTGTGTGGTTGTGTATGTGTGTGGTTGTGTGTGTGTGGTTGTGTGTGTGGGGGGTTTTGTGTGTGGGGTTATGTGTGTGGGCGGTTGTGTGTGTGGGGAGTGTTGTGTGTGTGGGGGCGTGTGTGTGTGGGGTTGTGTGTGGGGGGGTTTGCGTGTGTGTGGTTGTGTGTGTGGGGGGGTTGTGTGTGTGGGGGCGTTGGAGGGTTGTGTGTGGGGTTGTGTGTGGGGGTTGTAGTTGTGTGTGTGTGTTGGGGGTTGTGTGTGTGGGGTTGTGGTTGCATGTGGGGGGTTGTGTGGTGTGTGGTTGTGTATATGTGGTTGTGTGTGTGTGAGGTTGTGTGTGTAGGGTTGTGTGTGTGTGGGGTGTTGTGTGTGTGTGGTTGTAGATATGTGTGTGTGTGTCGGTGTGTGTGAGTATGTGTGTTTGGTTGCGTGTGTGTGTGTGGTTGTGTGTGTGGGTTTGTGTGAGTGTGGTTGTGTGTGTGGTTGTGTGTGTGGTTAGGTGTTTGTGGGGTTTTGTGTGGGGGTTGTGTGTGTGTGTGGGGTTGTGTTTGTGTTTTTTTTGCTTGTGTGTGGTTGGGTGTTTGTGTGTGTGGGGGGTGTTTGTGTGTGTGGGGGTGTTTATGTGTGTGTGTGTGTGGTTGTATGTGTGTGTGGCTTTGTGTGTGGGGTTGTGTGTAGGTGGATGAGTTTTGTGTGTGGGGGGTTGTGTGTGTGTGTTTGTGGGTGTGTGTGTGTGTGTGTCGGGTGGTTGTGTGTGTGTGGAGTTGTGGTGGTGTGTGTGGGGGGTTGTGTGGTGTGAGGTTGTGGTTGTGGTTGTGGTTGTGTTTGTGTGGGTGTGTGTGGTAGTTGTGTGTGTGTGGGGTTGAGTATGTGTGTGGGGTTGTGTGTGTGTTTGGGGTTGTGTGTGTGTGGGGTTGTGTGGGGGGTTGTGTGTGGAGTTGTGTGTGGGGGGGTTTACATGTCTGTGGTTGTGCGTTTGTGTGTGGGGGTTGTGTGTGGGGGGGTTAGGGTATGTGTGTGTGGGGTTGTGGTTGTGTCTGTGTTGGGGGTGTGTGGGGTTGTGGTTGCATGTGGGGGGTTGTGTGGTTGTGTGTGTGGGGGGTTGTGTGTGTGGGGTTGTGTGTGTTTGGTTGTGTGTGTGGGGTTGTGTGTGTGTGGGGTGTTGTGTGTGTGTGGTTGTGCATGTGTGTGTGTGTGTGTATGTGTGGTTGTGGTTGTGTGTGTGTGTGTGTTTGTGTGTTTGTGTGTGTGTGGATGTGTGTTTGTGGGGTTGTGTGTGGGGTTGTGTGTGTGGGGTAATTGTGTGTGTGTTGGGGGGTTGTGTGTGTGGGGGGGTTTGCGTGTGTGTGGTTGGGTGTTTGTGTGTGGGGGGTTTGTGTGTGTGTGTGTGTGGTTGTGTGTGTGTGTGGGGGGGTTGTGTGTGTGGGGGGGGTTGTGTGTGTGGGGGGGTTGCGTGTCTGTGGTTATGTGTTTGTGTGTGGGGGGTTGTGTGTGTTTGGAGTTGTGGTGGTGTGTGTGGGGGGTTATGTGGTGTGGGTTTGTGTTTGTGTGGGTGTGTGTGGGGTTGTGTGTGTGTGGGGTTGGGTATGTGTGTGGGGTTATGTGTGTGTTTGGGGTTGTGTGTGTGGGGTTGTGGTTGTGTGTGTTTTATGTCCCCCCCCTCCCGAATGAACAATGTCAGTTTCTAGCAGCGCTCCCTGTCAGGACATAATTTTGACAAAAGTATCCCCCCACATGCTTCTGCTGTGCTCGGCATGTGTTAATGTACTCCAGTGTTGCTACAGGTGTCCAAAGACTGTTTTTAGATGAGCATCAGGGGCTGGAACATATCCATTGTTCTGGCATGAGAATACCCACTGGAATTGAAAACCAGATTTCCCCCACCCTATTTCAGAAGTGCCTTTGGTTCCTCCTGCCAATGTTTGTTTGGCCTGTGTTTTGCTCTCAGAATTTGAATTGTGAAGACTGTCCTTGCACAAGGCGTAACTTTGCACTGGAGGGCATCAACATCATTACTTTATTGTTGTTTTAGATAGTCTTTGATTATCATAATTGAAATGTTTTGTACAAAGAAGTATTAATTGTGAAGCATTTATATAATGGATGCAACGGGATTCACTAGGAATGTGAATCTTTAAGTCTTGTTAATCAATTTCAGCTGCAAATACCCCTTTAAGAAATGTTTTAAAAAATGGTGTAAAAAAGAGCAAAAAGGTAACCGCTCTTTGTTGTGAGAAAGGGTGCATGGGCAGCCGAAACGCGTTAGCTGAACATGCCACAATAAAATCCGTCTTGTGAATGCGCGTGTGCTGGCGCCTATTTCTGATGAATGGTACAGGCATTGGAGTATAGTTGTTCAAATTGCTGGCACTGGAATCCGGCACGCTCTCTCGATTAGGTGGAGAAGTGTGGCTCACTGGTTAGAAGCGGCAGGCCCTGAAGCAGAGGTCGGCCCGGGACCAGGGTTCAATTCCCGACGCGGCAGGGTCTTGGGTCAATGTCCGCGGACTCGATAATTCTCGCCTAGGTGCCTACGCTAACCATGGGTCCCACTCTGCAACTCTGGGCAATAGCTTGCTTAATCTCCACAACGGCCCTATCAGCGCCGGGGATGCCTAGCTTCATCTTGGGGGTGCCCAGGAGGGACCATCTCACAGGGAAAGCCAGGACAGGTTCCCCAGCGGTATACAGCACCAGGACGCCCCGAGATGGGGTAACAGTGCGCTTTACAAGTATACATACGGTCACTGGCATTTGAGAAGTGTACAGAGTTACATGTCACGGAGCCCACCCTAGCAAAAATCACGAAGATCGGCTGAGCCGCCGTCATCTGGATGTCGGAGAGCGCTCAGAATTATGGTAAGCCGTGCTGCATTAGTGGGGAGAGAGGAGAGCAGAAATTTCCTGCAGATCGGGACACGGCGAACGCTTGAGGTGTTGTGGCAACAAAGATTCAATAGTCTACGAAGACAACCTTAAAAACAAGTAGTTCTCACGCAATTCTTTCTGTGCCAAGGAGCCTGCTCAGAGTGCCCGGCAGGTGGCAGCACATCACTTTAATGTCGAGGACTGAGGCACAGATTTCCGCTGCGATCTTCAGCAGCAGTGAAAAACATGTATTTGGGCCGTCTGTTGTGCCTCAGCTGATGGATCATATCGGAAGGAACCCTGCCGAGTTCCCAACAAATTGACAGTTCTGCTGCCTGGAAAAACAAGCTCTCGGTATTGCGTGGTGGAGGCGGGGAGCCGCATTGCATGGTGGGGGCGGGTAGCAGCTTCCTTTGAAGCTCTCGGCATTGCGTGGCGGTGAGGCAGGGGAGCGGACTCCTTTGACGTCTGATGCGGGGGCGGGGGAGCGGATTCCTTTGCTTTGAAGTCTGATGCAAAGGCTCTGTGCTATGTGCATGCGCCCGGGTCACATGAACTGTACCCGATCCGCAGTTAGGGTAGACTTTTGAAAGCCTTACTATAATCTCGGCAAACAAGCATTGCTAAAGCAATGCTGTAGTCGAGACCTAAAAAGGGGAAAAAAGAGTCAGAGCCACGACGCAGCCTTGGCGTACACTTTTCTCTACTGGGAAGGGAGCTGAAAGTTCTCCGTTTTTGCCATACCTTATTTGAGCGAAATTGACTTGATGAAGGCATTTCATCTCATGGCAGAGGTAATCTGGAGCTCCCATATCCAATAATATTCTCCAAAATGTATACCTCAGAACTAGATCGAAAGCAGATTTAAGGTCCACAAATAGAAGATAGAGGCTGCCACCCTCTATAGTCACAGTTTTGCAACATAGGAGCTGTAATCTAAAAATGTGATCAAAAGTGGAGATTTTACCCCTAAATCCAGCTTAGACGGGTGTGAGAACATTACACTCTTCTGTCCACGACTGGAGTTGCCCCAAAAGTGCATGTGCATATATTTTCTGGCTTACGTCTAAGAGGCTAATGGAGCGATAATTGGCAGGACTAAGCAGTGAACCCTTTTTAAATATTGGAATGATTTCCGCCACAGCCCAAGTAGTGGGAATCACCATACCCTGTAGGATGGTGTTGAACAGAGACAACAAGTAGGGAGCCCAAACAGAAGGCTTGGAACGGAAAAGGTTGCCAGGAATCTTGTCCAACCATGGCGCCTTTGCTGGTAACATCTTACCTAATGCTTCCGTGATCTCCTTTAAGGAGAAAAGGGGCGTGTCTCAGTGGGTTGCCTCTAGATAAGGGGAGGCCGTTGCCACCAATCCGACTTCCTCCTCTGACATTGCATATAGAGATTTAAAGTGGGTTCTCCAAACGTCCTCCCCTATATTGCTGATATCGCCGATTTACTTTCAGTCGATCCTGTGTTAATCAGGTTGCAGAATGCCCGCATACCCTGGTTATCCAGCGCAGTTCTAAGTGTATCCCATTTTCCACATTCCCAGCTGCTTTTTGCCTTGGCTATGGCTGTTTTATAGATTGTCCTGGTTTCCTTAATTTGAGGCCTATCATTTGTTTTAATGGTGGCTAAGAGGGCTGACTTGGCTGCCCCTACAATTTTCACTGTACCAGGTATGTCGTGATTTTCTGATCAGCCTAGTCTTTCTACTAGTATTGTGAAAGGATGCCAAGATAGAAAGCAAGTCTTGATGGTTGTTAGACAGTTTTATTTGGGAGGTTGCAGTACCACTAGTCGCAGAATGTTGATATGCTACAGCAAGAAAGGGAATACTTTGTTGGTGTAAGGAGGCCAGCTTATCCTTTGATTGAGAAAATTCCCCCCAGCATACTCTCTTCCCTTCATTGGCCAATATTAGACGGGAATCAGGTTGTGATGGTATACTGAGAAAACCTCTGACATGTGGTGGCGTTAAATCTAGTACGAGGGCATTATGAGCACTCTCCTGATGAGGGATGATATTAAAATCAAGGACCCTATGCCATGATTTGGTGTCAACTAAGATGTAGTCTATAAGCAATGCCTGCCCTGGTCTATTAAAGGTGTGCTTCCAGGGGCTATGCCAGGTGACCATTACATGCCCTTAGTGAGAAACTCAGTGTAAGTGCATGCATCTGAGGAGCCAGCAGAGTCCAAGCTTGTATGGGCAGAATGTTAGGATGTGCAATAGCCCAAACTGAATCCTCCTCACTTGAAATACTTGTGGCCAGACCATTCAAAGGTTCAAACTGACACCGGAATTGTTAAAAGAAAAGTAGTCAATTGATCAAGGGTGGGGGAAGTTTGGCCATGACAGACCGGCAGTGAGTAGACGTTAAACAGGGCAATTCTGACTTTTGTTGTGCAGGATAAAAAGATGCAAAGAATGTCTTGTGATGCCGTCTCTATCTGTTTAACTTCACAGCCAAGGTGCACGCTAACCCAAATGCATAGTCCCCCAAATGGTCGGCCCCTACCCGTTGGGCGGCTGGAATACTATATGACACATAGCACACTCTGTGTGTTACTGCCCTTGCCCAGTTTTTCTGGAACATGCATAACTCATGTGGGTCTATGAATAGGCCCCAATCTGGAATATCTAGTTTGGAGGTGAGTCCTGCTATGTTCCAAGATAAAATCGCAGGCCTGGTGGGCCCATTTAGTTGGCTGTAGTGGTTAAAAGAGGGGAACAGGTCCTTGGATTGACCTGTTGTACGTCATTGGTCCCCACCTGCACCATCAGACTTTGATCCTTACCCAAATTACGATTGCTAACTGAGGCAGGAGGATGCTTGCAATGAATAATAAGATGGTATTATTTGCCTCTAAATTCTGTTGAAATTGATGGGATGGTAAGTGACCCAGGGGGTATTCTCCTGATTTGTACTAGTTACATCTCTTACTCTGTCCCCAAACACCTTCTTCAGATCTCCTATCGGCTTCATACAGCATCCCTGATATACGAGGTCATACCGGTGCGATAATCCCACTCTGGTCTCATTTTGGCAGCTGGGCCTTAAATATAAAGTTCCAATGTGTGGTAGTCAATCAATTGCATCTAGTGGGCTGTATCTATTTGTGACGGGATGTTATGAAGGAGCGGTATAGGGAGGTCCTGATTCAGTCTAAAAAGTAGCCTATTCGGATTCCTCATCCCCTATCAGTACCTACTCTTCTCAGTTTATGTGGGTTAGTCCCTGGGGGGAAGAAGTATCCCAAGGGGAGGTAAACTATACCCCCAATCTCCCTCTGGTAGCCACAATCTAAAGGGGTTTGCACAACCCGTGGATCACTACTATGCAATACCCAGGGTTTCTATCCAACCCAACCCAGCTTAACTTACACATGAAAATGACTTCATTTGCGTCTTTATAGGAGAATTGCCTATGGTTGGCTAACCAGAAAATTCATTTGTTTTTAAGCTCAAAATGAGATTCCCTACACCCGTTATTCAGTACTGGTACACCAGTTAACACAATAACATATGGAGATGCGTCCGAGGGAAAATTAATACATGGCAGTCCCTACTCCATGGGGTTCTTCACAGGGTGCTGACCTTTCCATATCCCCATAGGTTGGGCCTTGTGGACGGAAAACTGGTACTTGTGGTCTTACCAGAGGGGACCTAGAGATAATTTCTGTTAGTAGCCCTTGAGAGGTCCCCTGAAGATGGTTTCTTGGGTCTGATCTCTGGGGCAGTGGGGTTCTCGGGCAAGGATCTACAGCCTCCTGATTAATTGCATTAGGCCTAGTGGGACTAGTCAGGGGATTAAGAGCTGGGGAAACTTGCTAGGTAGAGTGGGGTGCTATTTTACAGGACTAGAGTTTTAGTTGTAACGACCCCCTTAAGAATTGACTCTGCCTTGCCCACCCAATTGTCAACCAATGTTGTCAATTTATCAACCTGGTCCATTAAAATATTAAGTTCATCCTTTACAATGGACCTGAATTGTGCTTGGAGGTCCAACACCGGGTTAGTCATCCAGGGTGGTTGCACGGGGTCAACCTGTTGTACACCCCCTGATCCAGCTGCCCACATATCACTGTTCATTACTTTGTTCACTGTTTGCTTCATCCGCTTGGGACCAAAGATTGTAGCAGTTTTACGTTTCCTTTTTTTTTGCCGGCACACTCCGAAGGCAACTTAGTAATGTGTGCTGCGCAAGCCTTTGCGTGTGTCCTTGGAATTCTGGTGGTAAGTCCAGCGTTGGGGTTAAAGGCAAAGAGGGACTGCCAGAATCCTCCGTAATATTGCACGGGGTTATGAATAGAGTTATTGAAAGGCACCTTTCCGTCTGCTCAATTTCCGTATCAACTGTTCCAATTGCCATTTGTAACATTTTATCTATTGAAGTTGGTTGTGCGGGAGGTGCAGGTTGCAGGGCGGCAGTATTTCTCATTTTACCCATAGCTGCTAATGACAATGGTTCAAAACGTATTATTAAAAAAAGAAGAAAAAAAGAAATGTGGCCTAAATACTGTTTTCCAGTAGTTTATGTTGGGATGTTGCCCAGGGATTAACTTATTTGTTTGAACTATGACTGTAACTGGCAGGCGGAATGCTGGCCACAAAAAGGATTTTTTTCCCCTAGAACAACTGAGGGTGGCAAACACACATTAATTAGTGGTAGCACTAAACTTGTGTGACCAGTCCATTGTGGTTGATAGCCCTGGTAAATCCACTGTCTGAGCCAAGAGGGGTGACCATTGCCCAGTCTCTTCTGGGCTCTGACAGCTCCTCACACAACTCCTAAAAAAACTTGTTTCTAACCGTAGATTGGTTAACTAGATAGCCAATGTTACTTCGCTTTTTTATGGTTAACCCCACTAAGACTAAAATGATCTACGTCCCTATTTTGACCCTACTGCACTTCCCTACCCTATGTTGCCATATAATATCTTAATTCTGATCCGAATACCCATGAGCCGTAGGTTATTATTTGTGTAATCGAGGGGGCTTGACTCATTCTAAAAAAAACTGTATCAGATTGCAGGTAGGTGATGACAGGAAACCTCAACAATACATGTATCACCCATCCTGCCATGTGCCAAGGTTCTGATCAATGCACTGATGTTAGGAAAGATGGACTATTGCTACAATTTACCAGCGGGACTACACAGTTATTTTTTTTCTGTTTGAGAAGAGTAAATTATTGCACAAAGATTCACTATACACAGGATGTCTCTCTGCTGATCACAAGGACAAGTGCTCCAGCATTGCAATAGGTTATAAGCAACACTCTATCATTCGCTCTCACTGTACACAATGAAATGAAATTAAAATTAAATGTTTTTTAAATTTGCGGGCTCATTAATAATATTATATATGAGATATTTCCTCGAATAATCTCAGACCATAATCCGGTGCTGATAGAGGTTAAAACAGATGCCGGGCATACATCCGAAGTAAGATCATGGTCATTTGAGCGGAAATTGTTAGCAGATCCATCATATATAGAATACATGGGTAAGTGGATCAGGGAATTTTTTGAGTTTAACAGAGGAAGTGCTTCTGTTCAAAATGTGTGGGATTCTTTTAAAGCCGGAGTACGCGGGGAGACGCTAGCGTATTCTATTAACAAGCAAAAAAATATCCGGAATAAACTTGCTATATATTATAAGGCGGTACAGGAATGGGAGGAAAAATTTGTTACTGCTATCAATATGTCACAAGATTCAGAACATATTCAAACTACCCTTGCCATACACAAATCAAGGTTGTATGAGATATTTGCGACCAAACTGGCGGAGCAGGTGGCAATCTTTAGATCACACATATATGAAATGGGGGAAAACTCGGGTAGGATTTTGGCAAAAAAGATAAGACAAAAAGAGGTACTCAACTCTATGAATTCCATACAGGATGAGACAGGCCAGATTCATAATAACTCTGAGGAAATTATGGAGGTTTTTCTTCAGTTCTATACCAAGCTGTATGAGCAGGATACCTTAGTGTGCTCCAGCGATTCTATTCTGAACTTTACTACTTTTGACAACATCTCGAAATTAACCACCGCCCAGACTGAGTCTCTGGATGCTGATATCACATGGGAGGAAATTGAGGCGGCTTTACTCTCTCTTGCTTTTGGCAAAGCCATGGGACCGGATGGTATCCCTCTGGAGTTTTTTAGGATATTTAGGCATGTACTAAAACAAGATCTGCTGGTTACCTTTCTGGAAGCACAGAAAGGGACTGCTCCAGCTTCTTGGAGACAATCGACTATAATGGCGTTTCTTAAAAAAGATAAACCTCCCCTTAACCCGGCCTCGTATAGGCTGATGTCGCTAATTAATGCTGATAGCAAGGTCTTTTCAAACATTTTAGCCTCTTGAATGTCAGGTGTAATTTCTTGAATGGTGTCTCGTTGGCAACACAGGTTTATTCCCAACCGGGACACGGCGGATCATGTCCGGAGGGTTATTGCTCTAATGGACTGG
Source organism: Lissotriton helveticus (assembly GCF_964261635.1). Taxonomy (NCBI): domain Eukaryota; kingdom Metazoa; phylum Chordata; class Amphibia; order Caudata; family Salamandridae; genus Lissotriton; species Lissotriton helveticus. The sequence goes on along the minus strand of NC_136068.1, from coordinate 1,757,363,831 downwards.
GCGCAGGGGACTAACACGGCCATAGGGATCACCCTGTTGGATGCAGAGAAGGCATTCGACAGGGTGGCCTGGCCCTACCTCTGGGATCTGCTTCTCCTGAAAGAGTTTTGGTCCACAGATAATTGCTGCATTAAAAGCTCTGTATGAGTCACCAGTCTCTTGTATTAAACGTGGGGTAAACAAATCTGGCTTGTTTCCCATTTATCAAGGTACAAGACAAGGTTTTCCGTCCTCATCGCTTCTTTTTGCCATCTACAGAGATATTTTTCTTAACAAATTGAATCAAGCGGAGGATATAGCCCCCGTAGAAGTTGCAAATACCAGATATAGAGCACTCGCATATGCGGATGATGTGGTGGTGACCACCACAGATATCGCAAAGGCAATACCAAATATCGAAGAGCTTGCTACTCAGTTCGGCGCTTTTTCGGGCTATAAATTGAACATGTCCAAAACACAAACATTATTTGTGGGCCAGAACCCTCCTGCACATCTTAACACTGTCTCTGCTGCGACATACTTGGGTACTAAGATTACATCCCCAGTGTCCGTCATTCCAGAACTTAATTTTAATTTAGTTCTTAAAAAAGCTAACTCCACATTGGAGCGTATTGATCATTTGCATCTTTTTTTATATGGGAGGAATAACGTAAAATGCTGATACTCCCGAAACTGTTATATTTATTTAGAACAGTGTCTCTTGAATTTCCTCTAAGTTGTTTTAAACAACTAGAGAGGATGGCAACTAGATTTCTGTGGGGCTATAAACGCCAGCGCAGAGGGTATAAGAAGATTATTCTTCCAAAGGCAAGGGGTGGGTGGGTATTCCACATTTCATGTTTTATTATTTTGCCTCGGTATTACAGTTTATTACTCCCTTAATAATAGGTGCAAAGGCGCGAATTTTAGATTCTCATGCCCCATCAATATATGAGTTTGCATTGGGGGTCGAGTCTCGTGGGTGCCTGATAAAAAATGTAGAACCTAGCTACTACAAAAAAACAAAATTTAAGATTCTGAAAGCGGCGTTCAGTGTATGGAAGTCAATCAGGCGTCACGTTGGGATCCCAAAAATTCTGAGATATACCCCTTTGATGTCACCATATATCTTTCCTCCTATCTTTAGAGATCACATTATGACGAGATGGCGCAATTGTGATGTTCACTGTCTTGATGACTTATGGCAGAATAATCATATGATGTCTTTTTCAGACCTTCAACTCAAGTTCAATCTTACAAATAGTGACTATTTTAAATATCTGCAGCTGCATAGCTTTCCTAATACTTTAACTTCTTTGGAACGTTCTGGTCTGCAGAGGATTCCCTTGATAGATAGTATGTATTGCAAAAAAAGGATTTGTTTTTTCTATAATTTATGACTATCATTTTACCCAGACGACATACTGACTTATAAAGACAGATGGGCTGAGAAGCTGGGTTCTGATAAGAGGAATCTATTTCCTTGGCCAATTCCATTTTCCTCACAGGCAGAATGCGCACACAGCACTATATGGCCCTTTTTGATTTATATTACACGCCAGCAAAAATCTCAAAATAGGGAACAACAGAGGGTACATCATGTAGTAGATGTGGATTGTTCGAGGCTGATGCTGCACATATGTTTTTTCTGTGTCCACACTTAACCCAATTAGTGTCTGCAATTCAATCTTTTCTTTCTTTATTCTTTCTTTATTACTTGGATCTCCAGTAAGATTGACAGAGGAGTTAGTACTGATGGTGGTGTCCTCGGCTATAGCGGTAGAAGGAAAGAAAAACTTGATATTTATTTCTATGGCAATTTTGCGGGCATGTATTACTCAAGATTGGATTAGTCCAGAACCTCCATCTTTTTGCACTTGGAGGGGCCGCTTGTTAGCTATGTATAATCTAGAACATGCCATCTATAGAACAAAGGGGCGGAAAAAAAGAGCCATAAGAGGGAAAATCTGGGCGCCAGTCCAGCAGTGGATTCAGGGGGAACTGAGGTGAGATTTGTCTCCATAAGTACTCTTGCGGATGTTTTCTTCTTTTTTTTTCTCTTGTCTGTGTAGTATTATTAGATTTTCCCTTTGGTACAAGTTTTGTTTGATCTGGCTTCACCTTTTTTGTTGATGTTGATGCATGCTAATCTAGCACACAAAATGTTTTTTCTCTGTTTTGTCGCATCTATATCTATGCTGATTTTTTCTCTTGTATGATCCAAAAGACATTTTTGTAATCAGCTCTCTAGTATTATGAATATATGGAAACATGTATGTAATCTGTCTTGCTTGCAATAAAGATAAAAGTAAAAAATAAAGAATTTTAAATTTGTAACGTGCGCTAATACGCAGAGGCGGATGACCATAATTTGCTAGCCGGAGAATGCCGTTAGGAAGGAGTGAATGAGAAAGTTGGTAAAGAGCTGAATTTTTAAAATTTTGCGAAATGCCAAAAGATTGTTTTCCACCTTAAGTGCCAGTCGGAGTGCATTCCACAATCTGGCAGTTCCTGCAATGAAACTCCTCCCCCATGAGGCCGTTTTGGCCCTGTGAATTATCAGATTAGCGGATTTCGCCAAGCAGGGTTGCCTCTCTGGGATGTACCACTTAAACTTTTTTGCAAAATAGTCGGGGCCAAAACCGTGTAGTGCTTTTAAGACAATGCAGAGGGCCTTAAACTATATCCCTCTTTTAACTGGTAGCCAATGTAATATTGGGAGGGCATTAGCCACTGATTGATGTTTTGGAATAGCGAGCAGTAAGCAAGCAGCTGCATTTTGAAGGACCTGCATTTTGTTCAGGAGGCGTGATTGTATGTCGAGGAACAGGCCACTGCCATAATATATTGTAGACAGGATAAGAGCTGTTACCACCACTTTCTGGAGTTCTAGCAGGATAAAAGGGAGAATTTTCCTAATAGTTTTGATCGTGTAGAAACATACGTGATTGTTTTGATTTGCCCCTCGAAGGACAGCTTGGTGTCAAACTAGACTCCTAGGTTTTTCACCTTAGAGATAAAAACCAGGGAGGTACTCATTCCCTATCTGTTATTAACCACTTTTAAAAACGAATTTGAGAATGAATTAATAGACATTATTAGAGCAGGCAATCTGAGCAGTGTATTTGCTTTCTCTCAAAAACTACATAATAACAGAGATCTTTATAGATTTATATACTCAGTTTAAGACCTTTCTGCTGGGCTGTGTGCATAGATGTGAAGTTCCTTGGACCTACAATTCTGGTTTCAAATTCATAAATAAAAGTCATGGGGAGTGAATGCTTTGCTCCAAGACTGCCCAGCATGCCTCCTTTATGCATCACTAAAATTTCTCCCAATTACTTAAGTACATAGGTTGGCAATTCTTTGTATCCTACAATGGTAACAGATGAGTTGGTTCCCCACTCTGTGACAACTGGCAACCCAGCGAAAATGGTTATTCCAGATGTACATGTCCAATCTTCCATCTTAATTCACTAGGCATGCCAGAAGCAATGCCTCTAAGGAAGATGAAAAGCTCAGTGTTCAGAGAGAGGGACTCTCACTAGGTCTAACTGTAGCATTTGAAGCCTCCAGGTGACTTTTGACTCCCAAGGCTTACAATAACTTTGGGCTTCTTTCTGGTTTGGAAGCAAGAGAACTCTGGAGTGTAATTCCATTAGGGTATTTTGTGCTTTGCTGTTTCCATTGGCAGAGTCCAATAGTCATTACACATGTCTAGAATGGCCTGTCATACATAGAACCTTTGCTATAGAGTTTTGTTGAATATTTTTTTGTCCTGCAATGTATGGAACATTCTCATACCATTGACTAAACTACACACCACTCCGGAATTGTGAGAGCCCGCAACCTATAAGTACTGTTTTATAAGGTGGCTTCCTCATGACCACAACATAAGCATTGAAACTATGGGTATGTCAGCTTTTAGGATGAGGAACTTGCAGCATCACAAGAACAGTAATGAAGAGCAGCAACGTGGACTCTTCCCAAACACATTTATCTCTCACCACAGACCAGAAGTAGAGAATGGTGAAGGCCCCAATAATGTCACTAAAAATCTGTTTTCAGTTGTATTCCCTTGACTGCATTTTTATTTGTATTCCATGTTTTATCAATTGATGGTTTGGTCATTTATTGACAAAGCACAGGGTTAGCTTGGGACTATTCACAGTTACATATGGAGAGGAACATTAAGATGGTATGATGGAATATTTTTTTTTTTGCACTTCCCATCATCACTTACTTTGGCTCTAAATGACTTCTCCCAGTCATTACGAATGCTCCAATTACCAATGCCAGTAATTTTCCCTGATTTACTTTAACTAGTTTAGAGAATAAACACAGGTTGAGTTGTGGAAAAGTGTCCTTTGGCCTCCAAAAGAGAGGGGTTAGCCAGCAGTTAGTTGATAAGGAATAAATGTTCTGTGAGGTTGAGCACTGCTTTTGAGTTAAGTAAAGACTGGAGTAAGGAAGATTTGATTCGATTAATGGGATTCTTAATAAGTGATCAATACATTCCCACATCCTCCTTAGAAGTAAATTACGCAAATTGAAGAGTTACAATAACTTAATGTAATTACCTGACAAGCACTCAGCCACATTTTGACAACACTAATACATGTGAGTATTACTGTGTGGACAAAGGCTTAGATGGATATGAAAAAGAAAGAACGTTTATGGTAGCGGCCAAATACATTTGCCAACAATACTTTCTATGGAGATTAGAATGAGAAGAAATCTGCTGTGATAGGACTTCGGTGCATCCCTCTACGCTTCAATGGTCAAAGTTCGCAATGCACAAGTTAGCCCTGTAAGCAGGCCTAAGGCTGGCCAGGTAACCTATTTTATCTGCATAACATTTGGCCTATTATTAGCTGCCATAGTCTTTAACCCTTTGCGTGTGTCGGACGGCCGGGGGCATTCTGACGTCACGGTGGGCCATCCTAACCATGCCCAGTCATAAATCACCCACACCGCGGCGTAATTCCCGCCGCGGTCAACGGGTTAAGATTACTTTGACTGCTATCTCAGGAGACTTGCTAGGTATTCAGTTTTTTAAGCCAATCTGTTAGTTTATTATAAAGATTCAGAAAAAACTTTATGAGTCATAAAAAAAATTAAGGCTTATTCAAAGCCACAGGCTGGTGGACATGGCCCTTGTTGGACCCGGGCCTTTTTGGCTGGTTCGCCCCTGAACTTTTTGCTTTCGTGATTTCTGGCTTGGCACACTTTTTCCCTGTGTCCCAGGGTGAAGTGCGTGCGTGTAGTGAGGTTGGCCTGCCCTCCCATAGGAATGCATAGGGAATGTATGTGACCATGTTAGTTCCTGATGTGTGGGGAGTGCAGGCTCGAGTTTGGTATGTGCGGACTCGTGAGATTGAATGCTGCGCAATGATGTGTGTGGCGTGAATGTGTTTAGTGTGGAAGTGCCACTTCTAGACATGGTTGTGCTAGTGCAGTGTGTGTGCTAGGGTGTGATTGGCTGGAGCTGGCTGGCGAGCCTGGCTCCAGGAGTTTGGATGGGTCTGCCCCGGTGGTGAGTGGAGAGATTAGCATGCTGAAGTGAGGGAGGGGTGCACCTGGGACCTGAATAGGGCTGGGCTTTCCCCACACAATGCTGGCTCCGCCCCCTGTGGTGCGACTGATGTCCCTAGCCTGGCCAGTGAATAATGAGAGGGGCTGAGCACATCAAGAGTGCTCCAAAATCAGCTGCGACTGGTTTCTCCCCCACCCTGCACACAGACAAAGGATTTTTCTGTATAAAAAGGGGATGTGTGTCCCCAGAAATGTGGTTCTCTCCTTGAATCCTTTCCTGAGGGGGGCTGCTGCTGCTGGGCGCCAGGAGGACCGCCACTGGGGGATTGCCTCCCTGCCTAGGAGGACCCTGTGAGCTGGATCCTGGGCCCAGCCTTGCCCCCCCTCCACCTCCTGAAGGACTTTGATGCTGGACTTTTGGGCCACTAGCGCCTGGGAGCCATTTAATTGGCCCCTAGCGCTTGAGAGCGCTTTATTTTGCACTAGCGCCTGGGAGCGCTTTATTTTGCCACTAAGCGCTTGGGAGCGCTTTCTTGTTACCCTTGTAGGAGCCCACCCTGCAGGTTTGCCGCTTTTAATATTTAAAAACTTCCAAGCGGCTGCCAACGCCGCATATTGGCCTTTATTTAATTATTGGCACGGGAGCCCACCCCGTATTGCCGCCGCATTGAGGAAATCGCCGCCCAGCCCGCAACCAGGAAGTCAGGCAGGCCGGGGGCGGGACTACGGGACAACAAGAAGCAGACGGGAGCCAACCCCGTGCTCCTGCATCACGCAGCGAAAGTCACCGGTGAAGGCGAAGCTCCGGAGAAGGAGCAGGAGGACGAGAGCCCACCCCACCTCCACAGGACGCAGCCTCGAGGGAAGCCCCGGACCAAGAAGAGGGGCCAGGCGAAGTGCGGAGGGAGAGCCCCGAGGAGTGGGAGCTCTCCTGTGTACCGGGTGGAGAGGAGCAGCGCGGGAACGACGAGGAGCCCCTGCCACAGCAGCCCGGTGAGTGTGGGGTTCAGAAATTGTTCTAGAGCAGCCCGGATGGCAGAGGGCCGCTCCATCGTTCTGGGGCAGCATTTTTAGTCTTCAGAGCCTGTCAATTTATTATTTATTTATTTATTTTAAGAATTTGTTTACGAGCCCTGAGAGGCTCCAGGGCACCACAATTGTTTCTTCAGAGCCCCGAGGCTCCCAGCCTGCAGTGTTGTTTCTTGAGCCCACGAGGCTCCAACGTCGGCCCCATTGGTTCTCCAGCTGCCCAGCACTTAGTGGGCAGTTGCTACGTTTAGGCCTGGTGCATTTATTCTTTGGCTGCCTGCAGCCTGCCCTGACATTTGGGACACAGGGCATCCTAGCCCCAGAGAGGTCAGTTGGCCTGGGGGACAGTTCTTGTATTGTGCCCTTGCTTGGGGTACATGTTTGGCCCTATGTGTTTTGCGCAGATGTGATTTCCTGCCTAATGTGATTGATGCAATGCTTTTGCCATGCCTTTAAATATGTGTTTTTATGCCTAGGAGGTTGTTTGCCCTAGAAGAGTGATGCTAGTGAGGTCATGGTGCCCTGCATGATATTTACCTAAGGTGTGTTAGGATTACGTAGGTGGTGTTTACCTGTTACCAGTGAGTACTGGTTGTGTGCTACATGTGCTAATTTTGGTACTACAGTTAAGATATGTTCTACGTGCTAGTTCTAAAAGTGATTACTCCTGACAGCGGTCCAGGTGGCCCTGTCCCATGTAAAGAATCCCCTCTACATTCTGCCCGTGCCCATGGCACCTTGTAAAGTATATGTTTATTATCTAATGTTTGTGGTATAATACAAGGACTATTTTTTATATATACCCTTGTGTGGAGTTTCCTTTGTGGTGGGCCTTGGGTGTTGTTGCTGGGTGCGAGCGCAAACGCTTTACACATCGCCTCTAAGATAGGCCTGACTGCTCGTGCCAAGCTACCAATGGGGTGAGCAGGGGTTATCTTGGCGGGTAACTTCCTTGCCTGACTTTGGCGCAAGCCTCAGCCAACCAGAAATTCCCATTTCTAACAGCCCTCCTTAGAGGGATTTCCCTAAAACATTTTGTTATGTCTTTTGTCCTCTTGGTGTTTGCCAACTCTCTTTTCCTGACCGTAGGGCTCTAGGCACTTTCCCACTGTAGTGCAGTGGGAAAGTATGTGCATAGGGTGCTTACTTGATTGGGTTAGGTGGCATACCTGTAAGTGCTCTGTAATAAGGTACTGGATATCACATTATGGGGAATGATTCAATTAAGGTTAGACAGAGTCCAGAATCAAAGAATCTAGAAAATTTAACAACAGGTTTATCTCTGACACCATAGATCATACACAGCTTCCAACCACAGAAGTCCCTTTTATTGACTCTGCGATTCTTATTACTTCATTCTTTTTTTAACTCACTTTTCATATATATTAGGTAACATTACATCAGATACACAGTAATCTAAGTTGCATTTTATATCACAGTTTTGCACAACATATATACACCCCGTAACAATTACTAAATATCAAATGACAAATATTTACAAATTTATGTACATGTAATACTCAAGAACTAACTTCTGATAACCTTAATATTCATAAGAACATTATATTCATTATCACCTTTGGGGAGGGATCGCGTTACTTTGCGACCCTCCCCTTGACTCATCCTGGCGAAACGAAACTGCTCCTCCAGGCCCAGAATCCCACAAAAGGCCCCCCTTCCCTAGGCGCGGGGGGTGTCTCTCAGTTGCAGTACTCCTACAAAGAGATGTAGTTCTTACTTCAGAAGGGAACTTTTTAAATTGACAGACTGCTTGTACCTCACCACAGATACAGACATTGCTCAGGATACGATATCCAACATACTTTGCTGCCCTAATGCACCAAATCTTTAACGGCTGTGTTACAACTGGAGTTGTGTATTTCTTTAAGACCATCAGCTCTGGAGTGCATTTAAAACTGTGTTGAGGATAGTGTCCTCAAATTTTCTTTCATCATTCTCAATTCTCAAGTGTTAGACAAGGCCCTTTTTGCAGGGTCATCCCTGAACTTTTTGCCTTCTTCCTGGTATTTTTTCTGACATGGTGTTGGTGGTTTTAGGACTCTGGGCACTCTATCACTGCTGTCCAGTGTTAAAGTGCGTGTGATCTCTATGGTAAACATGATAAGATTGGTCTACACCAGTTTGAGGTATTTAATTTACCTATCAGTCCCTTGTAAAGTGGTATCTCATATACCTGGGGCTAATAAATTAAATGCTACTGGTGGGTTTGTAGCGCTGCTTGCACCACCCACCAAAGTAGCCTTTCAAACCTGTCTCAGGCCTCTGCCATTGCAGGGCCTGTGCGCGCAGTTTACTGCTGCTGTGACATGACACATAAAGTGAGTGCCAGGTCTGTTACTCCCCTTTTCTACGTATCAGTTACCCCCAAGGTAGGCCCTAGCTAGCCCTAGGGGCAGGGTGCGCTGTAGGTGAAAGGTAGGATATGTGCCTTACCTGTGTGGCATGTCCTGCTAGTAACAACCAGCCATTTTTGCTTCTCACTACTGTGAGGCTGCCCTCTCATAGGAATGAACTGGGGATTCTCTACTATGGTAATTCCCGACATGAGAGGAGTAGCGTGATCAAGTTTGGTATGTTTGGAATAGTGGTAATCAATGTTGCGTAATGGTGTTCGCAGATTTATTATCACTATTTTAGAAATGCCACTTTTAGAAGTGGGCATTTCTGTGTGCTATGTGTCTTTGTGCCTGAGTGTTGTGTAGTGCATGTCTGGCTCTGGAATGACGGAGAGTGGGGAAGTGCAGAGGCTCCAGAGGGTCTGGGTGAGTTAGCACTAGGCTGAATAGGCCAATCTACATTCGGAGTAGTGGGAGGATTAGCACCTGGGCCTGAATAGGACAGTGCATGCCTTAGACAATGCTGGCTCCCCCCCCCGTGGTGTGTCTGGGGCCAGAGCCTACACTAAAAATGAGGGTGCTTGTGGACTGTAAAGATGTTTCTAAGTGTGCCCCAGAACTAGTTTGGACTGGGCTTAGGCTTGTGCCAGGGGGTAGAACAAAGACATTCACCATATGAATATTGGGGCTGTGACCCCATGAAAATGTTGAACTTTGTGCTTGACCACGACGAAAAGGTCTGCTTGGCACCAGGAGGAACCGTCACAAACGACTTCCCTCTGCTAGTGGGCCCTGTGAGCTGGCCTGCTTGGGCCCAGCTCTGCCCTGTGTGACCTGAAGCCTGGAGCATGAGGGGCACCTTTTGCCCGGGTTGTGTCCCTCTGCGCTGTGCCACACATCCAACGCGCTTGATCGGTGCTTAGTTAAATGAATTTTCCAGAGCCCGCGAAGGGGGCTCCTGCTCGCCAGTGCATTGTGATTGCTTCATCTTTATTGCCCCTTTCAAGACTGAGAAGGGGGGCTCCTGCTTCTAAACATAGCGAGAGCAGCTGCACCGAGAATCGGAGGCCAGACAGAGAAAGCCTGGTTGGGGGTAGGGATCCCGTGATGACGAGGGTAACCCCGCCTGCTTTCTGAGCCTGAGAAGAGGGCTCTGTCAACCTTCAGAGAGTGCTGTGCCGTGCAGCCTTTTGCCTGAAGCAGCATGTGGCAGTGCAATGTGTGCTGGACTGCATTGCCAGGACCAAGGGATGTATGACGGTACAACGCATACTGTTACAACGCGTACCGTTACGACGCAGGTTTTACAACGCAAGTCGTTACAACGACTTGCTTTGGGGGGCGCTGGATAGTGAATAGTTTAATTTACTATTCCAACTCCAGTCCCCGTGGATAGTAGGGAAGGTGTTGGATAGTAAATTAAACTATTCCCTATCCTAGAGCGCCCTCCAGCGAAAGTCGTTGTAACGACTTTCGATGTAAATCCTGCGTTGTAACGGTACCGCGTTGTAACGGTTCCGTTGTAAAGGATGTTCCCCGGACCAAAGACATGGTGGAGACTTTGCTCTGTATGCTGTGGCCGAGACTCGAGAGGAGTCACCCAGAAGCCAAGCTGCTGTTGCCTGACTCTGGGCAGGGCTCCCCATAAGGAGGAGGAGAGCCCCATGTGTCTGTTAAGGTTGGTGGAGGCAGGGACGGAAGCCGGTTCACAGCCTTAGTGGATGGCCGGGACTGTGGGTGAGTGCCCTGGGGACTGGAGTGTCTCTTATCCCGTGCTGTGCTATCTTTTCCTGTCCGCTGTGGTCATTAATAAACCTCACAGGGGTGCAGAGTTGGCACTGAGGTTGTTCCTGCCCTTGTCCCCATAAGGGCAGCTGCACGCTTCTAGACTTGAGGGACAATTTTGTGTGGAGGTGGATTGCGGGTCGAGCACAGTGTGTCCCCCCCCCAACCCCCCCCTGTTTAGGAATGTGCTGACTTGGGGATTCACCATGATGTGGTGATCATATGTTCATCTTACAAGTGTTCCAGTAGTGCATTTATAATTATGTGTAGGCGCACTGTGCTATGCTGGGTAATGCTACATGCAGTTATGTTTATGTCTAAGAGAGTCATGGTGTGTTATGGAAATGAGGCATTACTGATGATTTTTTATGCATAATGTGTTTATGCTAAGTACAGCTCTTACCAGTGGTTACTGGTTGTTTATTTATTTATTTATATGCTTATATAGCGCAAGACTCGACCCCCGTAGGGGTATCTCCGTGCTTGGTACGCCATATGTGTCTAGAACAGAGCTTTTAGAGGTGTGGAAAGGTTTATGCTGTCAGAAACAGATGTGTTTTAACTGACTTTGAGACATGTGATGTTGGGACAGAGGCCCGATTGGTCCTGTCATGTATATAATCCCCTGTAAAGTCATACTAAGTGCCAGGTGGCACAGTGTATATCTGTGATTACGTTCTAAAGTGTTTTATGAGTAATGCAAAGGCTATTTTTGATATAGACTTGTGTGGAGTTTCTTTTGTGGTGTGCCTAGGGTGTTGCTGCTGTGTGAGTGTGTTGCACAAACACATTAAACAGTGTCTCTGGGATAAGATGGACTGCTCATACCAAGCTACCAAGGGGGTGAGCAGGGGCTCTCATCAGTGTGTAACTTGCTTGCCCTGACTCGAGTGGTGGTTTCTGCCTGGCTTAGGCGCATGCTCTAGCCAACCAGAAATCCAATTTCAAACATCACGTATTTTCAGATGTTTTCCAATAATACTGCTGGTCGTTTGCTGTGGAATCATCAACATGGAAGCCATGTTGACATTTGAAATGGACACAATATACCCTCGTGGACAGATGTGCCACCTTACTGAAATAAACGAGGATTGGATGTTGTCCCTTATGAAACTGGGCTGTAGTGCTGCATAAACTGTTCCTTTGAAATATATCTGGAACTGCACACAGCAAAATTGGTAATGGATTGCGTGGATGTAGAGTGCGTGCTCTTTGGAGGTTTTGCTGAACAACCACGATGCTGAGTATACAGAATGACCACAATGATGGCCTGGAGTAACCTTTTGAGTCATTCCTAGACTGTTGTCTTGAACAAAATTGCCATGGTGATAGCCCTGCAGCCATCTGCCATGTGTCTTCAACGCATAATGAGCCATGTTCAGGAAATCCTAACAAGCCCCAGGAGCACCTTGCTGAGTCAACAACTGAATATACGGAAGAGGCTGGGCAGCCACAAGTAGCAGGTCATGTGCCATCTATGCATTGTTGTACAGCATCTGAGTTCCCACCACACGACAACCCTGATGTGACAGCTCCTGATGATGAGGAACTTTGAACAACGATGTCACAATGTTACAGCCACCAAAGATAAAGGAACTGTGGGGCATATTCTCAAGGAGCTATCACCAAGTTAACAGAACTTTATCGCAGCTATAGTCACAATAAATGTATCACCCCATTCACAAGCTGGTGCTAACAGCCCATAGCACCAGTTTAGCTGCGATTGCAGGCGCAAAAAACATCGCTACTGATAACTCCCGCAACTATCTCACGTTGTGGTGTGTAGCACTAACGAAATACGTGATCTAGTTACCCGGATTTTACAACATGCAACCCGGAAGTACACCGCCCATGATTCTAATAGAAACTGAAAACATACTTCCGACCTTAGAAACCATAGTAATGTGTACCTAAGTGTGAAGTACCATAAGACTGACAACTAGTGTGATCATAGTAACAAACTATTACACAGAAATATCAACTGACGACAAGTATACAACTATGTTATTACCACTTATGACATCACGTCAGTGTGCTGAAAGGAAAAAGTTAAATGCATGCTTCTGCAACATTATGAACAGATGATGACTGAACTCCATACTCTTAGTTGAATTCTATCCTTTTACCAACATATACACATCTATAAAAATGCAATAATCATATTTAAGTCTTAACAACAGGTAGCCACTGAGTTCCAAACTATTTACAAATGACAACTGAATTCCAAGCTTTCATTGAGACCCTTCGGGCTCAAAGAATTAAGTTTGTGAATCCAATATAGTTCACGTTGTAACAAGAAGGTTTTATTATCTCTTCCTTCTTTTGTTTCAACTTGCTCCAGTATCAAGTATCTTAGTTGGCTGATGTTATGATTACATTAAAAAAAGTGTGCAGCGACTGTGGCCTTCATGTTCTTTAATCTGATGTTCCTCTCATGTCAACCACGCGTGTCTTCATTTTCCGTTCGGTTTTCTCTACGTAGGGTAACTGTTAGACCTGGCCCTTTTTTGGCAGGTTCACCCCGAAACTTTTTTGTGCTTTTTCCAAGCCTGTTTCTGTAACCTGGTGTTGGTGATTTTAGGCCTCTGCACACTTTTTCACTGTGGTACAGTGTAAAGTGCGTAAGCTCTCTGTGTATGTGTGGTGAGTGACCTGCCCTCCCATAGGAATGCATGGGGAATATGTGTGACCATGGTAGTTCCTGATGTGTGGGAAGTGCAGGGTCGAGTTTGGTATGTGCGAACTCGTGAGATTGAATGCTGCGCAATGATGTATGCAGCATGATTGTGTCTAGTGTGGAAGTGCCACTTCTAGAAGTGGGCATGTTTGTGTCTGGCGTGTGATTGGCTGGAGCTGGCTGGTGAGCCTGGCTCCAGGAGTCAGGATGGGTCTGCCCAGTGGTGAATGGAGAGATTAGCATGCTGATGTGAGGGAGGGGTACACCTGGGACCTGAATAGGGCTGGGTTTTCCCTCCACAATGCCGGCTCCACCCCCTGTGGTGCGTCTGATGTCCCTAGCCTGGCAAGTGAAAGGAGTTCCCCATAACCAGTTGTAGCTGGTTCTCACATTGCCTGCACCCTGATAGACAAAGGATAATTCTGTATAAAAAGGGTGCTGTGACATGTTCTTGTTTCTGACTGGAATCTACCAGGGGCGTGCTGCTGCTTGTGCCCAGGGGAAGGCTTGCCTCCCTGGGCCCTGCCCAGCCCCTGGATGCTTTGAATTGCTGGAGGAATTCCTGTGACCCCTCTGTCTTGCCTGGGGGAGTGGAAGACTTTATTTTTGCCTCTAATGCTTTGGAGCGCTTTATTTTTCCCCCAGCGCTTGGGATCGCTTTACTCAGGGGCTGCTGGGTGCCTGCAGCGCAGAGAGGCCGTGTGAGGATCCCCCGTCTGGAGTTAATTCGCGGTGCAGGTGCCCACCCTGCTGAGCCTGCCACTTATTGCCTTTTTGCTGTGTTATTTATTTAATTTACGGGAGCCCACCCCATATCACGGAGAGAATTCACCGCCGCAGCCCCGGAGTGTGCGCAGCCCCCGCCGGGCCGCCGCGCTGCCTGCGACGACCCGGAAGTGGTTGGCCGGCCGGCCAATCACAGCGAGGCCTGGCCGGAAGTCCCGCCCCACAGCCTGAGAGCGAGAAGGAGCTCGGCGGCCTCAGCGTCACAACAGGAGAGGAGCCCCTGTGAAGGGGGGTCTCTCCAACGCAGCGCGGAGGCCATAGGCGACAAGAAGGGCAGCCCCGGTCCAGGAGCTGCTCCGGTCCCGGAACCGCCGCCCAAGGAGCAGCGCCGGCCCTGGAGCAGCACCAGAGCAGTGTCTCCGCCGTCCCGGTGAGTGCGGGACAGTTTCCTCTTTGTTCTCAGAGCGTCCCCGGTTGCCAGAGGGCCGCTCCAACGAGTGGAGCATTCTTTATGTAGAGCCTGAGAGGCTCATGGGGCATAGTTGCTTTGAGTCCACAAAGGACTCCAACGTCCAGGAGGCATTGTGTTTCGAGCCCACGAGAGGCTCTGGGGGCCTTCTTTGTTGCAGAGCCCCGAGGTTCCAAGCCCACAGTTGTTTTAGAGCCCTGAGGCTCTTGAGTGCCATTCTGTTCGTTTTGAACCACGAGGCTCTTGGGGGATACGAGTGCTTTGGTCAGAGCCTGCGAGGCTCCCACGTGGGCCCATCATTGTTGCCAGAGCCACGAGGCTCCCACGTTGTGGTTGGCCCCATTGTTGTTCTTGAGCCCACGAGGCTCCAACGCGTGTGTTCCCATTGCCTTACAGCTGCCCAGCACTTAGTGGGCAGCTGCCACGTTTAGGTTTGTTCTTGGCTGCCTGTACAGCCTGCCCTGACTTTTGGACTAAGGGCATCTTAGCCCCTGAAAGCCCAGTTGGCCTGGGTACAGTCACAGGTGGTGACTTATGTGAGTGCTGTGCAATTGTTCTTACACCTCTGAATGTTTTTAGGCATCATGTGTTTTCCTTCCCTGCACCTCTGAATGTGTTTTGATGCATCATGTGCCTTGTTCTTACACCACTGAATGTATGTTTATGCATCATGTGTTTTCCTTTCTTACACCTCTGAATGTTTTTAGGCATCATGTGTTTTCCTTCCCTGCACCTCTGAATGTGTTTTGATGCATCATGTGCCTTGTTCTTACACCACTGAATGTATGTTTATGCATCATGTGTTTTCCTTCCCTACACCTCTGAATGTTGTGATGCATCATGTGTAATATGTTCTTGCTTACGCCCCTAAATTTGACTTATTCTTAGGAGGCAGAGTCTAATGTGTTTAGCCTAGTGAGAGATTGCCTACTGTATTTTTACTGTTTAGGCCTAAATGTGATTGCTGCGTAATGTGCTTTGACTTTATGCTTGTGTTATACTTCTAAAGGTGCTCATGCTTAGAAGTTTGCTTTGCCTTGTATGTTATACTAGAGACGTTATGTGTCCATGTGTGATCTAGGCCTATGGTTATTAGTATTGCGTAGTGTGTACCTACCTTTACCAGTAGTTACTGGTGGTGTACTACAATTGTCAGTTTGTGTTACAGTTATTCTAAGTGCTAGTTCTACTAAGTGCTGATTCTGACAGTGGCCCACGTGGCCCTGTCCTGATGTAAATAATCCTGTGTGAATATTGCCCGTGCCAGTAGGCACAATGTATATTGTGTGATTACTCTCTGATGTGTTTTGACAATACAAAAGTTATTTTATATAACCTTGTGTGGAGTTCCTTTTGTGGTGTGCCTAGGATGTTGTTTCTGTTGTGTGCGTGCACAAATGCTTTACACATTGCATCCGGGAGAAGTCTGTCTGCTCGTGCCAAGCTACCAAGGGGGTGAGCAGGGGTTATCTTGGCGTGTGACCCCCGTGCCCTGACTAGAATGGTGGTTTCTGACTGGCTTTGGCGGAAGCCTTAGCCAACCAGAAAATCCCAGTTCTAACATTGTTGGTCAGCGGTGAGGATTAGGACTTGTGTTTGCGCAGTGCCAGAGCGACAAATGGCTACATTACAAAACTCTGCATTTTAGATAGTCACATGTTTGTGATTATTGTTTATGATTTTGTTTTTCCTCAAGAGTGTCATTTTCAAATGGTGTTCCCGTGCTTTTATGTTTAGTGGCAGATGAGAGAAAATGACAGGGTGGGACGCCAGTAGAGGGGGAGGTTCCCATAGATAAGGAATCCCTTGCTGGGTCCAGTGCACAATCCCTGTTCCTGTCCCTGTGTGGGTAGATGGAAGAGAGGGAGTGTGGAGGAGAAATGGCTTGCTCTGCCCTGAGTGTAGTGTGTGTGTCTGGATTCCCCAGTATGGTAGGATCCAGTGGTGGCAGCTAAAATGTGTCCAGTGCGTGAAGTCCCATTCCCAGTTCCCAGAGTATGGTGCTTGGTGCTCAGTAAGAGGGGTACAGGTTGAGAGTCAGGTGCAGTGAGGAACTGTCTCACCAGTCTTGATGGGGAGTGTGTGGATGAGTGGTGTGTTGAACTGGAGGAGTTGGTGTGAGTTTTTTTGTGTGATAAAAGAAGCTTGCACAGGAAGTGTACCTCTGGTGGTGTGCAGGAGGTCCTGCAGAGGCACTGGACAAGAAGGTGGACGTCTGGCGGTGTGCTAGATGTCTTGCAGAGGCATTGGGGAGTGTTTCTAAAAGTAGTGGCTTGTGTATCTGATGATCCTGTGTAGGGGAAGAGGTTAATGTGTAGCCCAGCTAGATCCTAGTGGAATGAGGAAGGTGTAGGGGCTCACGTCCTGTCTCAGTGGAGGCCAAGTGAGTATGGGACGGTGTGTCCTATGTTGGCCCGAAACCCTGTCTCAGGGCCTGTAGGGTTCCTTAAGGGAGCACCAGGTCAGGTGTCTAGGCTGTACTTACAGGTCATTTGAGGAGGATCTTCTTGTGTCTAGAGGACGGGGAGTGTCTGTAACCAGAACTCCGGTGGTCCTGGTGTTGGGCAGTACCGCTCCTAAGTGGAGGGTGCAGAAGTCCTGGTTCGCTGGGCATCTGACCGTCCAGAGTGCTTGACCATTTGTGGGGCCTCTGGAGGTCGTTCCCCGAGGAGGGGGGAGGCCAGGTTCAGGTTCAGCCTGACCTGGAGGGAAGGGCATCTGTAATCAGTGTCCTGACCGGTTTTGCTTCCAGGGGTACCGCTCCAAAGTGGGAGGGTGCAGAATTCTGGAAGGGGGTGCAGAAGGACGGTGTCCTCATCTCTGAACCCGGTGCAGCCTGAGGGTTTAGACCCTAGGTTGGGAGATTAGGAAACTTCCAGGTCAAGAAGGAATCTCTGCCAAAGTAGATCAGCTGAAGAGCAGCCGGAGAGCGAGAAGGAGCTCGGCGGCCTCAGCGTCCCAACAGGAGAGGAGCCCCTGTGAAGGGGGGCTCCCCAACGCTGCGCGGAGGCCAGAGGGGACAAGAAAGGCAGCCCTGGTCCAGGAGCTGCTCCGGTCCCGGAACCGCCGCCCGAGTAGCAGCGCCGGCCCTGGAGCAGCACCAGAGCAGTGTCTACGCCGTCCCGGATTACCCAGTTGCCTCTTTGTTCTCAGAGCGGCCCCGGTTGCCAGAGGGCCGCTCCAACGAGTGGGGCATTCTTTATGTAGAGCCTGAGAGGCTCACGGGGCATAGTTGTTTTAGAGCCCTGAGGTTCTTGAGTGCCATTCTGTTTGTTTAGAACCACGAGGCTCTTGGGGGATACAAGTGCTTTGGTCAGAGCCTGCGAGGCTCCCACGTGGGCCCATCATTGTTGCCAGAGCCACGAGGTTCCCACGTTGTGGTTGGCCCCTTTGTTGTTCTTGAGCCCACGAGGCTCCAACACGTGTGTTCCCATTGTCTTACAGCTGCCCAGTACTTAGTGGGCAGCTGCCACGTTTAGGTTTGTTCTTGGCTGCCTGCGCAGCCTGCCCTGACTTTTGGACTAAGGGCATCTTAGCCCCTGAAAGGCCAGTTGGCCTGGGTACAGTCACAGGTGGTGACTTATGTGAGTGCTGCGCAATTGTTCTTACACCTCTGAATGTTTTTAGGCATCAAGTGTTTTCCTTCCCTGCACCTCTGAATGTGTTTTGATGCATCATGTGCCTTGTTCTTACACCGATGAATGTATGTTTATGCATCATGTGTTTTCCATTTTTACACCTCTGAATGTTTTTAGGCATCATGTGTTTTCCTTCCCTGCACCTCTGAATGTGTTTTGATGCATCACGTGCCTTGTTCTTACACCGCTGAATGTATGTTTATGCATCCTGTGTTTTCCATTTTTACACCTCTGAATGTTTTTAGGCATCATGTGTTTTCCTTCCCTACACCTATGAATGTTGTGATGCATCATGTGTAATATGTTCTTGCTTACGCCCCTAAATGTTACTTATTCTTTGGAGGCAGAGTCTAATGTGTTTAGCCTAGTGAGAGATTGCCTACTGTATTTTTACTGTTTAGGCCTAAATGTGATTGCTGCTTAATGTGCTTTGTCTTTATGCTTGTGTTGTACTTCTAAAGGTGCTCATGCTTAGAAGTTTGCTTTGCCTAGTATGTTATACTAGAGAGGTTATGTGTCCATGCGTGATCTAGGCCTATGGTTATTAGTATTGTGTAGTGTGTACCTACCTTTACCAGTAGTTACTGGTGGTGTTCTACAATTGTCAGTTTGTGTTACAGTTATTCTAAGTGCTAGTTCTACTAAGTGCTGATTCTGACAGTGGCCAACGTGGCCCTGTCCTGATGTAAATAATCCTGTGTGAATATTGCCCGTGCCAGTTGGCACAATGTATATTGTGTGTTTACTATCTGATGTGTTTTGACAATACAAAAGTTATTTTTATATAACCTTGTGTGGAGTTCCTTTTGTGGTATGCCTAGGATGTTGTTGCTGTTGTGTGCGTGCCCAAATGCTTTACACATTGCCTCCGGGATAAGCCTGTCTGCTCGTGCCAAGCTACCAAGGGGGTGAGCAGGGGTTATCTTGGCGTGTGACCCCCTTGCCCTGACTAGAATGGTGGTGTCTGACTGCCTTTGGCGTAAGCCTTAGCCAACCAGAAAATCCCAGTTCTAACAGTAACCCACATGGGCACTTTAATAAATATACCTACGTTGTTAGTATCTCAGGTCGCCGACACTTTAAGTTTGATAGGGGTTCCATATGTGGGATGTAATACTGTTTTCCCTTTTATTATGTTGTTACAGCTGCCACAATTATGACATGGGATGGTACCCGTGTAGTTGAAAATTGTTGGGTTTTTCTTGTGTTGCAATAGTTGTTGTAGATTCTTAGTACGCTGATGAGCAAATATTGGAAAATCTTCAAATATACCCTTAAAATCAGTTTCTGCCTCTAGTAGCGGCCAATATTTGCGGATGGTTTGTTTTATCTTGTGGCTTTTAGTAGAATATTTTGATACAAATACTTGTCTCTCCTTTTTTGTCCTTGTATTGCTTTTGGATTTTAACAATTCAGTCCCGTCTTTTCGTTCGGCTCTAGACTCTGCCTGTTTTAACACTGCTGCCGGATAGGCTTGTTGTTTAAATTTAACAATATCTTTTGTTTGTTCTCTTGGTATATCTGCTTGGTAGATGATATCCGTTTGACCCTGAGTAATTGGGAGTATGGGCGGTGTTGTTTTAAGCTCATTTGATGAAAACTTTGAAAGTGTAGTAGATTATTTCGATCTGTGGCTTTGGTAAATACTGTTGTTATTAGTTTGTCACCCTGTATCGAAATGTCTACATCGAGAAATTAAATTATTTTCTTGTCAATGGTGTATGTAAACTGGATACAGTCAGTTTTGAATTTTCACCAAGGATTCTGTAGTGTCTTGCAAGTATGTTTTCATTTTCCTCACGCTGGCCTGTATGTGTCGATCTATGTACTTGCCAATCGGCTCATGTATTGAATTTGTTGTGCTGACAATAGGCCTGAAGGGAGGGTTATTCAAATTTTTATGTATTTTAGGTATCATATATAGATACGGTGTACTTGGGTTGCTTTTGATTAAGAATATTTTATCCCGATCATTGATTGTACCCATTTCTATTGCTAGAAGTTTCCAGTTAACATCCAAAAAGATGAAAGACTACTTTATAGAGAGAGGAATTTCCCACAGGAAGCTGCTTTATATCATTGTGAGTCAATTGGAATGATAGGATGCTTTAACAAAATCTTTAGGACCATTGGGGAAAGCATTCGGTTAGCAAGTTGTAATTGAAAGAAATACAATATAGAGGAAGTGCAAGGTAGAATTCTACGCTACTGCATGATACCATGTATTAGAAAAGGGAAAGACCCATTTGAATTACTTAATCAGGGAACATCTAATACCAATGTGGGATCACAGAAGATGAGGCAGCATAGCTCAGAAGGTGAACATGTATGTATGTATTGGGATTTATAAAGTGCTAATCTAGCAAGGAAGCAGTGGAGACCTGCAAATCACATGGGATTTTAGGAGATGACCGATAAGGTCAGCTACATTGAATGGAGATTACACAAATACACTTCATACATTACATTTCAATTTTTTTTTAGACGTAGAGAGATTAAGCAATTTGCCCAGACTCACATCATGTTAAGTCAAGCTCCAAGATACCAAAGTCAGTAGCATTGCGTGAAAAAGTGACTAGCTCACGAAACAGTGGGACAAACACAGGACAAATAAAGGACAACGGACATGCAAAAAAACCACATTTGATAGGAGGAAGCCAGTAGTTATACTACGGTTAAAGTGAGCAAGTTGGGGTAAAGGAGCTGTCTAAATTCTTTAAACATATGGACAACTCATTACATTTTTTTAACCATTTGCTGAAAACCCATGATCGTTGTATCAGGAATAATATGTGAATAATGAGACACATGCGTGAAAGACCACAGACAGCTTGAACATAGCTGTGAAGAGTACAGAATGGAGTGCAAATCTTAGAGTGAGAAGACAGTTGTGCTGAAAATGCATAACTTAGAGACTGCACTGAAGCAACATTGCGTACTATCTTCTTTAACCCCATTTTATTTTTATTCTTTTTACTTACTAATATGCTTCAATTCAACATATTAAAAATATTTTCTGGTAAATATGTTCTTCTCACTGATCCTACTGTCCTTATCAATGCTTCATTTACAGGGCAAATTAGTTCATAAGTGTTTTACATTCACGAGACAGGAGATGTGTGACTTGGAAAAGGAAGTAGATTTAGCAATAATTGACAAAATGTGGGTGACATCCAAATAAAGTAAATGTTTTGTTGACAAACCTGGTAAATAAAAGGGGATGTAGTGATCATTGATGAACTAAGGGAGGGTCTAGACAATTTAAAAGATAAGTACCTTTCTGAAAGGAGTCTAGATTTAACAAGGGATATTGTTAAGATTGCACAAGCCACCAAATAAATGTTCAAATTGACAACATCAACACATTTAGTAAAGATTCGAGCTATAATTCGGAAGATATGACTATGCCTTATATCTTGATTGATTGCTCTATTGCACAGATGTGCTGGAATGAAATTTGCCTTTAATGTACCTCACAATAACGAGAACATGTTGCTAGGTCTCCTCTCATGACCATGTTCATAGATGTCTTATATGAAAAAGCACAACACCGTTTTGACAGAATAGTAAAATCTTTGAAAATATCCAAAGCCATGTGTTAGACCTGACAGTCTTAAGGTGGTCTTCCCCCAACTTTTTGCCTGCCTCCCTCCATTTTTCTGGACTCGTTGCTGGTTTTAGGACTTAGCACCCTTTACCACTGCTGACCAGTGCTAAAGGGCTTGTGCATTCTCCCCTTAATAAGGTAACATGTGAATAATTAATTTACTTATATGTCCTAGGAAAGTATACTACATGTGCCCAGGGCACCTAAACTAAATGCTAGTAGTGGGCCTGAAGCCCTCATTGTGCCACCCACTTAAGTAGCCCTCTAACCTTCGCTCAGGCCTGCCATTCGAGAGCCTGTATGTGCAGTTTAAACTGCCACTTCGACCTGACAAGTTTACCACCTTGCCAGGCCTAAAGCTTCCCTTTTCAAACATATAAGTAATTCTGAACTTTATTTCGGTCCTCAGACCATAAAAGTGCTAATGTGTACAATTCATACAGAGATTTAGGTTCATACAAAAATACATTGATAGTCAGTTAAAAGAGTTATTCCATTGTGGCGAAACGCAACATGGCCATTTGCTGGGGGACGCATGCACTTTCGCAATGGGACCAATGGCTGAGAGACCTGGACTGGTGTCAGAGGGCTGAGGAAACGATATATAAGTCCAGGGGATGCATAGAGGAGTGGAAGAAGGTATTGGGGCCTTGGCAGAAGTACCAAGCCGAGCGTTGTGGTGAGGGGGAGGGGGTTTAAGTGTCATCCAGCCCTTGTACTGTCAAGCTTGCCTGCATTTGAACCATGTAATGTTGATATCCTTTATACCTTTTGATCACAGCTGTATGATGAATGTGCACATGAGCAATGTTAATAAAAAGATTAATAAAAAATAAAGTGTTATTCCATAAATTATTCTAAAACATAGAAGTGCCTTTAATCTAAGTCAACAAAAGCCTAAGGGAGAGTGGCGTGGCCCGGCATGCTTGTTTAGTGGTAAAGATAGCGCTTTGGTAGGAACCAATTAAAAATCACCAATTACACAAGTACACAAGGGTTAAACAAACAGTTAAAACACCATAAAAGGCACCAAAAAGGTCTACACATTAACAAATGTTGTAATATTACATTTTTAACACAGACCTTCTAATTGGCCACATATTGCCTAGAAACTTAGCAACTGCGCAGACTAGATCAGAGTTTAAAATGCGTAGTGCTACGCGATGGCAACGGATGCGAAAATGTTTGCAGATGGGAGCAAGCCATTTGGTTCTCGGAGGCTGATACATTGGGCAGGCAAAAAATATATGACCAATTGACTCAGTAACAAGGGGACAATGTGGGCAAAACTGTGATGGAGTAGAAGAGTGTCGCCAGGAAGCTGTAAAAGAGTTCACAGGGAGAGAGAGAAATCTAAATTGCATGTAAACCTTCCTGTCCTGAAGAATCGCGATAGCCTCCAAGTATTGTTCGTATGAGCAAGACAATTTAAATTCCATAAACTTCATGGATAGGCGGCCCGAGGACAGTTAAGATAAAGAAGTCTGATTCACCCAATTCCAGTATTGTTTTTTGACCAGGTCCTTGGTAGGAGCTGTGCTGGGTGCTTGACATCCCACGATCCCTCTAAGCCTTTTGCGGTGAGCAAAGGTTTCACTTGGGAGACCCAGACAATTTTTTAAAGCAATGTAGTACCCTTACTTCATAGAGGGCGGCAGCATACTGAAGCAGCTCGGGGTGTTTTTTTAGCGCAACAAAACAAAAGAGGGCCTAACTTTGCGCTCTCGATGATGGCAGCTCTTCCCAAATCCAGCCTTAGTGGGTGGAGAGGGATACTCTGCGGAAGTGAAACCAGGTCCTCAGGAATTTATTCTCATTGGTCAGGTAGCCATCTGACTTTTTAATCCCACAGTTCTGCAAGATAGAGTGCTGAGCCTACTGCCTTGCAATCATATATGTGGAGTGGGGCTGCTACTGGTTTGCTATGGAGGTCCTAAGCTCTTTTGTTAAGGCCCAGTTATCTGTCTACGATGGAGAGTATGCTTCGGTACATGGGGCTTCCAGGACCTATCCTCAGAGAGAGTGTTCCCCAGAAAGTCGCAAGGTGCTCAATCTCCCCAACGGAACCCCACCCAATGATAGCTTGCCTTTATACATTTTATGGGGGTTCAGCATTAGAAGCTTTGTCTTGGAGGTATTAACCTCTAGGCCACAGGAGTCACAGAAAACCTTGAAGCGGTCTAAACGCAGTTGTAGCCCTCTATGAATTTTAGAGACTAACAGCGCAGCGTGTTACCACTTTATCACCCCTTAGGGTGGGGGCATCTGCGGGGACATCTGAAAGGTACTGCACTACTCCATTTATAAATAGTGAGAAAAGTGTGGGTGCCAATACACAGCCCTGTCGGATCCCCTTATTGACTTTAATCTAATCAATGAGCTGGCCCCTAGTTACCTCAATAGATCCTTGCATAATTAGCCTAATGGAGGCAAATGACAAGCTCTAAAACCTTGGGATGGAAAGTGGACCTTAGGCCAATGAAAGCTACATAGAGGCTTTCCTGGCCATCAAACACCGTCTTCCAGGTCAGCGAGAGAAATCGAAACGCCTGATCAACGGTGCTTATTTTTTGTCTGTATCTAGCTTGGTATAGGGAAAAAATATTGTGGTCACTGATCCAGGTCTGTATCTTCAAAAGGAGTGCGCGAGCAAACACCTTTTGGACACAGTCAATAAGGCGGATAGGCCTGTAGTTATAAGGTGAAGATCTATCACTCTTCATGCAAACTGGGATCACCTCTGCTCCCTTCCAAGAGGGTGGTATTTGGGCATGTAAATCTCCCATAAAGTAGGCTCTGTCTACTCACAGGACAGGGTAACATATATTTAAAGGGCAGGATATGTACTTTTAAGTTTTACATGCCTTGGTAGTGAAAAACTCAAAAATTCTTTTTTCACTACTGCCAGACCTATCTCTCTGATAGGATAACATTGGGATTATCCTATTTCATATTTTAATTTGTATTCCCAATTGTGAAGAGATAGACTTTTTGAGTGTGGTGTCACTGTACTCACAATTTAAAATCACAAGTTATGGTGAAGTTTGATTTAAATTCCAGTTTAGCAAATGCCACTTTTAGAAAGTTGGCACTTACTTACTTCAGCCATCCTGTCATAAGTGTAGTGTTCATAACATGCTGGAAAACATCTCCCACTATGTAAGGAAGCCTAGATACAGAAATGGTATCCCCCCAGTGGGAAAATATATTTGCTGAGAGAAATGCGACCATTCCACCAAAGCACTCTCAGAATATCTGCCTCATGTTTCATCCCATGAACAACAGAGTCTCTGAGGTGGGAATATCTCCGGCCCTCTAAATATTGTGTATTTTGGACATCTAACACAATAGCCACCCACATTTTATAAAATGCCCTATGACTGAAGTTGATTTGTTTTTCTTGTGTTCATTATAAATAGTTTCTTGCTGTGTGACAGGATATCGTTTCTGTTTCAGTTAAGAAGAGGCTACTGTGTTTGCAGCAAGAGGGAAGGAGGAGAGCAGTTTTACTCATGGAAGAAGCCATGTATGTGGGGGAAGCCCTATCTGAGTGAGTTTCTCAGAAACCAGAACAGTAATCAACATAATAACGAGAACAAATATGCATTTTATTATATATTAAAATACTAAACATCCTTTACAAATCTGAAAATCCATGACAGATATTGATTGAAACAGGGTTATATAACAAATAATTAACAGAATAACCAATTAGATTTTTCAAATCTATCGGTCCGGGATATCTTATACACAACTGTCTCACTGAGAGGCACAAAGATAACATGTTTTAAACCCTGCAGCCCACTCCTACACCTCGGAAAATTCATCGTACTATATAGCAAAACATCTAATAGAACATTACCCAGGGGCATTAGGTAATTCCGCGTGTTGAAATAGCAAACAAATCTATGCACATCAGCATTCAGTGTAAACTTGACATAATCCCTCATAACTAAGTGGCCATTAAATTCTGCGAGATTACTTTCCAGATAATACATCTTATCAAATTGACGTGCACATTTAAACCTTATTCATACTTGAGTTCTCATTAAAAACTTAACAATTTACACTATTCTTCAACTACATTTTTAAAAGATTTGTAATTTCTGCAATACTTTATATACCTGAAATGCTATCTGCTGTTGGCTGAAGACAGCCATGGTTTGAAATAAAAAAAATGACACATCTCAGAGTGTTTCATTTTACAGCAAAACGTAAACGCCACATCTTTTTAAAGTATCCATTTCTATGTATAGAGCAGGTGCAGGAAGGAACTCCCAAACACCTTACATTACGGGGGTGGTGCAGCAGAACTCGAACTGGAGTTTACCAAGGAACTGATACTATGCCTCTACTCCCCTCCAAGTACTGGTACTCACATTTGGCACGATTACTAAAAAGTATTGATTAAAACAACCGTGGGATCTGAAAGTGCTGCAGCACCGCTCCAGCCCTTTAAAGAGCCACAATCATGACGTATAGAGATTTTATTTACTTACTTTGTGAGAGGAGTCACTCATGCATCAAACTCCCAGGCAGGCAATGCTGATGTACAACGCTCGAATGATCACATAGCGAGTGAAAGGCCTAAAAAAAGCAGAACTGTGTTGAGCAACTTCCTTGTCTCAATCATCAGACATCCTTTGCCTTCCCCTTTTCTGGCCCCGGTTGACTCCCATATGAAAGATTGCAAGACAGTGGTTGCAAGTTTTATCAAAAACACATTGCACTTAATTGTCAACAGAAAGAAAAGTGACCTGGCATAAGAAAGTAGTTACTGAAGTAATGCTGCAAGATGGGTAGAATTCAGTGGAAGGAGAGAGGATAAAGAAAGAGGAAAAAGAGAGTGCGAAATAAAACGAGATTAGAGATATGTGTAGCATAGATTTAAACCAGGACACCGGGCTGGGAATGTAGCTACCCCAATGGATGACAAGCAGTGGTTCGTCTAGTCTTGACCCCCAAGTCAAAATTTCTTTAGCACTTTACATGCCTACATTTTTCTGTTCATACTTGGTTTTACTTGAATATTCGCTAATGCATTTAATTACTTTTTTTGTTCCACTTCCATTTAATTGTCTAACTCCTTTGCAGAAGAGTAGTCGCATTACTTTCCAGATTACTTGGATTAGACTGAGCCATATTCACCCTTGCCACAATCCTTATGCCATTAGTCATGCCCAAGAGTCAGGCATCCTCAGAGCTTTACAAACAAGCATTTGCAGTGCAATATGTTGTACATTTACGAGAGTTTGAGCTATTGGCATTGTAATTGACAATGTATGTTATTTATGTGTTGTTTTTAAAACCTATAAATAAAAGTAATTGTCATTTCCAATGCCAATAGCTTAAACTCTCTCAAATGCGAGACCTATTGCATTGAAATGCGTTTGTGCAAACATGTTTTTAAAAGCGATAGGCCTGCACACAGAGGATACACATGGGGTGCCAGGAAACGTGTTTTGGGTGCTTAGTGAGCTCTATATAAATGGTCTCACTCATTCACTCACTCATGCTGTCTGAGGGATTCCCAGTACTTACCTGTGCTTGTTGCCTTTGATGCCTGGACTGGCATGAAGGGAGGTATAGAGAAGCCTGGCGTTCCTGAAGCTCGGCAGCAGCCCGTGTTCCCCTTGCCCAGCAGTGGGAATTCCCAGAGTCAATGTGTCCTAACACCCAGCTGTGCCGCGTTCACCAACAGGTGTCCTGGGCAGCTGTGCCAGTCGTGCACCCACACTCACATCTCCTCGGCACGGGCAGTCTCAAAGGCCAGTGTGCCATTCTTGCCCTGACTCCCAGGGTATCCCCGCTCTCAGCCCTGTCCCTAAACAGCCTCCCTGCAGCTGTCATGGCGATCACCAACCCTGCCTCTCTGTATTGCAGGCAGTCCAACTGCCTCCGAGTCACTCAACTTCTTCACTACTAGGCTCCCCAAGAGGGTTTGGGGGGCAGTCGTGCAACGCGAGGTCTGCCCCCTGGGCAGATTTGGGAGGGGGAGGGGGGTGAGCAAAGGCAGCCATTTTGCTGCTTTGGGCTGCCTTGGGTTTAGCCCAAAGGCAGCCCAAATTTGAATATAGAAGCCCAAAAATCCCTGTTAACTGGGGTCTCGGCACTTGCCCAGCCACCATTTTAGGTTTTGGTGACCTGGTGGCTGGGAGCGCAGGACAGGTGTCTGTTTTTGCTGTGTGGTGTTTTGCGGCAGTGGTTTGTTTGGCGATATGGCGCAGGAGGATATACGAGTGCTTGAGGCGAGGCGCGCATCCGCTGGGGTCGCGGCGGTCGTGTTGGCCTTGCGGCGCGAAGCCAGGTAAGGTTGCAGGGCCCCGCGGTAGGGGAGAACGCGGCCCTGCATATGGTGGAAAAGAAACGCGTGGGTGGCCGGGGCGGCCCGAGTGGTCAGCGGGGGGGGCGCTGCCAGTGGCCCCCTGCAGGTGACTCACCTTTAATATGCGGCGGGAGGGTCCTGGGACGTGGATATGCAGGCGGAGGTGGAGCGGGCTGGGAGCGCTGCTGGCAGCTCCCAGACGCGCTCTGAACTGAGGCAGGCAGGGGCCCGCCCGGCCCTGAAGGGCTTCCTCTGAGGTGCTCGGAGGCCCGAGTGGGATGTGCGGCAGGGGGACCGAGGGTGGTAAACAGGCCCAGGAAACGGCGAGTGTGTCCCTGCAGGAGATGGGGGGTACCAGGCGGAGGAGAAAGCGGGGCCTTCAGGGCATGGGGATGGCCCGGGGGAGGTTTTGATGGAGGATGGGGAGGCGGGGGAGGGAGGGTTAGTGTGGAGTGGGGAGGAAGAGAGTGGGAGTGAAGAGGAGGGTTTGGAGCGGGGGCTTTGGAGGAGTGGAGGACTGCGTGAGGGCGGGTCGGGCGAACCTTCTGCAGGAGTTTTGGGAAGAGCGTTGGCGGGAAAAAGGCCGCCGCATCACCACGTGCGTTTCTACTTGGGTGTTCCGTTGGTGCCGGAAAAGACAGTGGGACCAGGCACGGTGCTGGTTTTCCTGGGAATTGAGCTGGATTCGGGGGCCATGGAGGCACGATTACCAGTGGTCAAGAGGCAGCAGATGTTGGGCTTGCTGGCGGCCATGGTGGCAAAGCACAAGGTGGCGGTCTTGGAGATGCAGGTGCTTTTGGGGCACCTGAATTTTGCTTGCAGAGTGGTGCTGCTGGCCCACAGGCGGGTGACTTTTCACGTGGACAGCATGGCGGTGGTGCAGGTGGGGAATCGCCAGTCGGCAAGAGATGAGCAGTGGGAGACATTCCGTGGGTTAGCCAAGGATGCGGACCCGGAACTGACGGCCATGCCCCGGAAGCTGTGGGAAGTCGGCAACACAGGATGTTGCAGCTGGTTATAGGGTCTTTGGGTCTTTGGCAGAATCAACGCGCTCTGCATATGTGTCTGCATGGGGGGGTTGTGGCGTCTGGCGCATGATGGGGGACCCGGGACAGGAGAGAACCGAGGATGTGGTACAGTTCATATAGTCTTTGGTAGACAAGGGCCTCACGCGGGTCACTATATCGGGCAAGTTGGCGGACGATGGGCGCGGGGTAAAGTTTGGTTTTTCGACATGCG
This sequence comes from Lissotriton helveticus, assembly GCF_964261635.1. Taxonomy (NCBI): domain Eukaryota; kingdom Metazoa; phylum Chordata; class Amphibia; order Caudata; family Salamandridae; genus Lissotriton; species Lissotriton helveticus. Next base: position 1,757,334,465 of record NC_136068.1, on the reverse strand, counting down.
GGCAGGGCGGGGGCGAAGGGGTCACAATTGTTGGCAATACTGTGGAAGGCGTTGGTGCGGTTGGGGGTGGATGGTTCGGGACGCACTCGTTCCGTATTGGCGCTGCGTCTGAGGCACATAGGCGATGATGGGGGAGGGAGGACATCAGGCACTTGGGGCGTTGGGCGTCCGATTGCTATAAACGCTATGTGCGCAGCGAGGAGCAATGCTAAAGCGGTAATGTGGTGGCCCATGTGTGACTCTGTTTTCTCATTCCAGGTTTGGTGGCTGGCCCTCTCGCACGCGACATGGCTATGTGGATAGTGGGTCACTCATTTGTCAGGAGAGCACAATGTGAGGCGCGGGATAGCTACTTTGGGGAGAATTTGGGTTTTAATCCCGAGGTTTTTAAAGTGCGTTGGTCTGGGAGGGGGGGATGCGCTGGAAGGAGGCGGTGGGGATTCTGAACGGGATGGTGGTGGGGGGCAGGTGCCCAGATGTGCTGGTGCTTCACGTGGGGGAAAGTGACATGGTCCAGGAAACGGGTCTTGTTCTCATGCAGGCCATGAAGAAGGATTTGGGAGAGATACGGAGGAAATGGGCAGGTTGTATGGTCGTGTCGACTGAGTTTGTTCTGCGGCGGGTGTGGAGAGGGGTGGTAAAACCCCAGGCAGTGGATAAGGCCAGGCGCAAACTCAACGTGGAGATGGTGCAGTTTTGCAGGCATTTGGGGTTTGCAAGGGTCTGGCATCGGGACTTGAAGTACGACGCGCCAGACTTGTTTAGAGGCGACGGGGTTCACCTCTCGCGTTTGGGGGCGGATCTTACCTTTTGGAGTTAAGAGAGGTGTCGTCCGGGTTGTTGGGAGTGCGTCGGGAGTAGGTTGAGGTTTGGCGTGGCCGGGGCATTGTTGGCAAGGGAGGGGGGGGCAGGAAAAGGTGGAGGCGGTGTAATCACATACCATCCGCCTTTTCCTGGGTGGCGGAGTTGTTGTTGAAGTTGGCCAAGGTTGGCTGGAGTTTGGCAGTTATCGGAAGTTGGGGAATTGGTGAGCGGGAGCGGGGAAACGTTAAGGGTTACATTAGAGGGCGTTTGTTACAGTTGCAGGAAGGCAAATAGGTTTGTAGGTCTTAGGAGGGTAACAGTTATTGGTAGGTGGAAAGATGGTGAAATATTTAATGTATTGCAATTTATGTTTGGATGATGCAGTGTGGCGGATATTTATCATGTGGGGATCGTAGGGGTGGGGGGAGGAAATGCAAAGGTGGTTCGGTAATTCGATATTTAGAGAGGTGTTAGTTTTGTAAGGCAAAGTTGCCAGTTTTAATAAAGTGTGATGTGCACCTGTTTCAATAAAGCAGCCGTTTACACACAAAAATGGGTGTCAGTGTTGCTTGCCCCCCTTTCCTCCCTCCCAACTCCGTCTTGCAAACTCAATATAACTGTTTATTTACAATGCCCATTTGCTCTTTCTCTCAGCAGCACACTTAAATTTTTCACTTGAAAAATACCAACCGTTTACAACTGTGCAATAGCAACACCACCCGTTTACTCCTTTGACTCAGCTATTCCATCCCGTTTCCTCCTGTGCCCCAGCAGCCGCACCCCATCTGCACCCCTCTGTCCATTCCTTATAGTCAGTGGTTCATCAGGGAGTGTCAGCCCCCTTCAGTCTCCTCTCTACACCTCCACCACAGTCGCCCCCTTCAGTTTCTGCACAGTATCAGCACCCCCTTGAATGCATGTGTTCCGAGTACCACAAGCACCTCATATCCCCCAAAGCACCCGAGACCCCTCCCCCTGTCCCTGCTTCACTGACCCCACAGGAGCACGCCAGGGGCAGGCTGTTCTCAGGAGAAACACAGAGTAAAGCTGAACACAAAACAAGTGGTCACGAGTGTCCCCGCAGCTTAAAAAGTGAAAGCGCGCACAGCACGCTGATTGAAAACAAAGCACATTGTCCTGCTTCAAGTAGGACAAACTCAAACTATAGTGCTTACCATGTAATAATAAAGGGGAGAGGAGTTCTCCTAATGGCTAGGGCGGTCGACCTCGAATCTGGGGTCGACCTCGAATCTGGGGAAATGGGTTTGAGTCTCGGCAATGACGCTGAACATCCTGAACCCATTCTGATTCTGGGAAAATCACGAAATCTCCCCGTGCCTAACACAATTTTTTTATGTGTCCTCGCATAATGTAACTGGTGCTATGTAAAGAGCTTTGATACCTCATTTGGGTCAAGTTTGCGCTATATAAAACTTTGCAAAAAAAAGCATAGGGGCCATAACCATGGGAGGATACAAATGGCGACATGGCTGTACTAAGGAGGTACTAACAAACCTATTAACAAATTTGAAGGCAGCATTTACAAGGGACAAACACACAAGCCAATGAAAAATAAGGGCGGGGGATCAGGCGAAGCCTTCCGTCTGAACTGAACAACCACAGCTCCTTGCAGGGCAGCGCTTGAGCGCTGGCTCACGCTCGACCTATAAATGTAGGGGCAGGTTTACCATTAAGTAAGGCAGGGCAATGCAAATTGCTGCGTCGCCTTACTCTGTGCGAGGGAGGCATTCCATTCTCTTTGCGGTGGGTTTTCCTACCCACACCCATAGATTTTGACGTTTCCCCAAATGTACAATACGGCAAGGGAACATGCTGCAGGAGGGCCAGAATGCTCCACATTAAAAAATATGTAGAGCATATCTGCTTTCTTCTTGCACTGATTCGCTTTTTGCTACCAAGCACAAATGCAGCCATTATTGCACCATAGTGTTATGGTGTCTGTGCAATGGGCTGGGTTGTTTTTGTGCAGGAAGGGAAACCTCTTGGTACAAACTCAGGTTTACAAGTTTCTGTAAATCTGGCTTTACATTAGAGTCCATGGGAGGCTGCATGGGAACGCCCATGCCCCATCCATGTAACGCCTACCTGATTCAAAATAAACCACATAAAGCCATGACAAGTGGGTTGGCGTGGCTTAGTAAATACCAGATAATGGCTTGCATTGCCTTGCAACGACTTGCTTCAAGCAAGGACAACGCACAAGTCCTTAATATGCCCTGTAGACTCTTCCTCTTCCAAGGAGGACTAAAATATCTGACCCTCCATCTGGAAAGCCTGTTTGTAACACCAGAGGTACTAGAATGGTCAAAGAAAAGGTGCAAGAAAGCAAGGAAGGAAACCTGAAACTGAGACATGGAATAGTAGAACTCAGTGTAATGAGTGGTAAATAATTAGAGCGTTACCACTTTCATGTATTTTCGTTGTAGTACTTACATTCAGAGCATGTATCAAGCAGTGGTAAATCTTTGAACAATAGATCTCTGGCAGCAATAAACAAACCATCATCTTCTTCTGGGAATACTGGTCGAAAAGCACTTTGAATGGAAAGTTACTGCTCAACGAACAATCAAATCAATAACTAGAGAAGACGATCATTTAATCAGAAAGGTGAAGGTCCATATACCACATGCTAATAAGGTAATAACAAAGTCAATAGGTCTTGCTTTGATAGTATTTAATTTCCCACTACAGATTCTCCTATTTTGAGCAATATAATTAAAATTCATTTAATCATACATTAGATTGTTGGATTCGAACTGATCCCATTAATTAAGAGGTTTTGTGACAAATTTCTTTGTATTTATTATTTATGCGGTCTGCCGTGTGAAACCAAGATTAGCAGATGTACCACTTGTGAGTTTGCTGCTACACTACTTTAGATATGAAATTCATTCTAAAGGATATGAAGCTTTAAGAAACGCTTATTTCAACACTTGAATGCCTATTTTCCATTTCTTTTTTGTGAGGATTTGGGGCATATTTGTCAGCCCTTCCTCCCACCATAGCATCACTTTCTGTGACGCTCCAGCAGGGCAAAACAACAAATCATATTCATGAGACTGCGAAAAGCCACTTTGCATGGCATTGAATGGCCTCATAGATATGGAGTAAGGCAGGATACTCACACCCATAGATTTTGATGTTTCCCCAAATGTACAATACCATGTATACATTGGGGTTTGTGCTAAAACCTTACAAACCCCGCCCCCAGGTAGGTGCAACAAGGATACATTATTTTATTTCTCCTCGTATGTCCTCCCAGGATTATTGTTGTACAGGAAGGTGCCCCTTCCTGCACAAAAACAATCCTACCGACAACACAGGCTCCTTTGAACCATAGTGCAAGGGTACCTGAGTTGGTGCTAGGCTACCGAAGCGGCGCCAGAGCAGGGGGAAGGACAAGAATGCATCGTATTAGATAAATACGGAGTTACTCTAAGCTTGGCAGGTTAATGGTGTCTTTTAAATTAGTTCTTAAATATCCCTCGACTTCACATACTAAACTTGTTAGAAAAAAAATATAGACATCTACTAACTCTAGGAAACTTGCGAGAGATACCATTCCCAAAACAATCTGATAAAATGAATTACCATTCTAAAAAAAGAACAGTATAGGCATGCTAAACAGCAAATATTTAAAGGTATGGTGCTTTTTTGTCAAAAAGGGTTATTGTGCCAGGTTTGCCCACAGGTTTAAAAGTTTTAGTAGTCATGCTACAGAGATAAGCCTGAAGCCATGATTCATTTGTCAGCCTAGTAGTTGCCACAACATGAGTTGCAGGCCACATGTGACATTTACCTTCCCAGGTCATCAGTGTATTTACTGCACCATAAACTATAGCCTTACTGGGAAGCTAAATATGCCAATTCAGAATAAGCCAATCTTACCATACTTTAGGCGACAGAGCACATACACTGGGGACTGGATGAAATACCACAGTGTGCTGGTGTCAAAAACCAGCAATACCAGTCAGCTGAAAACGGGAGTGACTACACAAAAAGAGACACTTTATTCAGTCTTTTTTAGAGTAAGTCAATTCCCCATGTGCATGACATCTGAGAGAAAAGCCTCTTTCTGAGCTTCACATCTGTGTAAGCATGTTTTACTGCTGCTTGGGCTTGAATAAGTGATCATTTACTTAAGTTAAATGAGGTAAACCACATTTTTGGTCAAGGCCTTTTTTGTTCCAGTTTCTATGGCCCGTAGGGATGGGCCCCTAACCTTCGTTTACCTCTAAATCCAATAGCCTTGGCATTTTCATAGACAAGGAATTGAGGTGAAAGGTGCAGATGAACATTGCAGTTTCTTAATATTACAGTTGTATGATTAAATAACTTTATTAATGTTTATAGTCGTTGTTAAGTCTACTCGTTGTTTAATGTAGTAGTTGTTGAGGTGGTCGTGGTTCAGTTGCGGGTCGTTGTTTATGCGTCGTTGATAAGGCCACTCGTTGATAAAAATTTGTTGTTCAGGCTTTTTCCCATTCTAGAATTCATTATACTAATGTATTTTTTCTTGGCCTCCTAGTAGATATGACCGTTAAGTTGTAAATGGCCTATGCGTTGGCCATCAGGTAGGTTTATTAATGTTTTTAATGTAATCAGGTGTCTGAGGCTCAACAGGGGCTTCATTACTAGCTCACTGTCAGTCTGAGAATCTGTTTCAAGGCCCTTTCTTCTAGTGTCACAGCCTTTTACGGGCTTGGACAATCCTTCAGTCAATTCATTGGTTGCAGTTGGTACCCCACTTAAAATGCATCCACTGTGGGGCAAGATCTTTTTGGTTTTGGTTTTTCAGTTGTGGAACATATTACATATCTCATTTTCACTAAAATCTTCAGTAAAAAAACTAAATAGCTATTTTAGGTTTTTTTGTGGGGCAGGGGTGGTCTTTTACCCTTTTACCTTTTATGTTGGGGTGGGTGCCAAAATGCTTTTTTAGTGAATGTTGCATTCTACAAAACCCACCTTTGACTGTATTGCACCCCAGAATGCATCAGATAAGCAGCCATGAGACAATGAGCCAAAGTATAATATATATGAACATTACAATTAGTGCACACTAGTAGAGTGTAGGAAGGTAGGTTTCTGTTGTAGTAACCCCTCACCTTTTGCAAACGTTCTGATGCACTTTGACTGAGTGCGCCCTGGGTTCCTGCCAAACAGTTTCTCAGGGCCTGTGTTCTTTCTCAAAATGTTGTTTTCACAATTGGTACATCTTTGGCTCACAAGTAAGTTCCATGTAAAAGGTACCAGTGGTACCAAGGGCCTTGTGACCAAAGAGGGTCTCTAAGGGCTGCAGCATGAATTGTGCAACCCCGAGAAACCCCTCACCAAACACATACAAACTTCCATTGCAGAATATGTGTTTTAGTGCAGACAAAACGTAAGCGACAACATGGTACCCATCCCTGTGTGCCAAGCCCACCAACCACTGCCTGTGGCACAGGTAAGACACACCTCTAGTATGCCACCCAGCCCAAAGTCAGGGTCACTATACCACAGGTGAGGGCATAGTTGAATGAGCACTATGCCCCTAGTGTCTGTGTCACTCAAAGACATTGTAAGTGCAGTGGAGCCATTCTGAGTACATGGGCTGGGGGTTTGTCATTACAAACTCCACAGCTCTTTGTTTGCTTTACTGAATGCTAAGTAGTTTAGTATCAAATTGCTCAGCAAAAAAACAAAAAACACACACTGATGCCATTGTTGGATTTATTATAAAATGTGCTCACAAGACATTTTATAGATGCCCCTTGAAAAACTAACAACATCCTCATGTCCAGCTGAATGGTATGCACTAGCATGCCACACACAGACATGTTTCAGAACCCCTGAGGTGACACCCAGTGTGCTCTTGTGGGTCAGGAACCAAGGCAGCTTGGGGTGGAGGTGCTTCATAACTACCCCCAAGCAGGAACAGCATTCCCAGTGGTGAGCCTCAAAGGCTTCCAGCCTTTTGATATGCTAGCTGGGGTCATTTCAGCTAGTGAAGATGCCTGCCCCCTTCACCAGGCCCACTTTCGGTGGCAAGGTAGACAGGAAAATTAGAAACCAGGAAAGGTGTGTCCCCTCTCTGCCAAGACCACCCCTAAGGTACCTAGACCGAGGTGACCCCCGCGTTAGGAAATGCTCCATCTTGAATGAAGCATTTGACCCACTCAAGTTAGTGGGATGCCACCTCCCAGCTTCTACATGAAGGGTCCCTCTGACCGATACCGGCTCCAACCCAGCAGATCCAACAACAAAAGGTACCCTTGCGTTATCAGTCCTCCGGCTTTGGGGAGCCTAACCATAGGTACCTCAACCTACCTCAGACTCCAACTTAGTTGCCTAGCCAGTGGTCACCTTCAACTAGCTTCCTGGTCCGAGCATGCAGCCTCTTTGTGCGACCGACAACAAACATTAAAACGCATTAGGCCCCCGTTGCTGATTTTGCCCCCTGCACCCGGCTGCCCCTGTGATTCTAGTGGTGTACCTTTGGTGCTGCCTTGTGCCCTCCCCTGTCCTGATCTTAACCCCCAGGGCCTGTGTCCCTAAACCGCAGGTACTTACCTGCAAACCATCCCTCTTCGAGGTACCCCATCCTCAATTGATGTACATAGGGCCCAGTGACCTCTGCACCCATCTGCCAAAGTGCGGCTGGTGGTGCAGTATCTACTATAAACGGAACCTTGCCCTGTGGTGGTCAAAACCCTCGAAGACTGGGATTATAAATTGAATGTTTTCCCCAATAGGATTGCATTACATTCTATCTATCGCATATAACGTCTATCTTTCAAATTGCTAAATGCTGCTGTTTCTGATTGACAAAACAATTCTTACTGCAATTTTTAAAAGTGTTACTACTTTGAAAACTGTTACTTCCATGCACCTGAGCTGCTCTTGAATCTAGAAATAAAATAACTAAGTAATACTTTTTTATGCAAAACAAATGGTCTGGATTCAGTCGTTGGGTGTGTGCCATCATCTTTTTTCCTGAGTGTGTACAATAAATGCTTAGCACAGCCCTCTAATAAGCCTAACTGCTCAACCACACTACCACAAACAGAGCTTTTAGTATTATCCACGTAAGCCTCTATAAGCCTCTGGGGATCTTCTGGACTCTGTGCACACTAAACCTTACTTTGTTATAGTATATACAGAGCCAGTTTCCTACACTGCTGGATCATCAATGGGATCTACGACTTGATCACAGAACTACAATCCAAAATTGCCTTTAGGTCAACTCATTTTTTAATTGAAAACTTTTCTAGATTTTTTAAAGTCTTGTCAGGACCTTGGTTAAGTCCCTTTAGTATTTTTAAAAATTAAAACCTACTGTAAACTGAATAAGATCAAAACTGGTTCTACTACCAAGATTCAGATCCAGCAGCTCTTTGCAGATTATGCACAGGAAAACCCTTCTGAAGAGAAGGATATCCTCCCAGAAGAAGAAACAAGAGATGTTGAGGACCATTTCCAGCCTCCTCACCTAGTCCCAGAAGATAGGGTCCCTGTACCCCTCTACCCAAAATTAGTGCCAAGGGGATCTAAATCCCACACAAGGGGTACTGCCACCATACACAGCATTGAGTAGCATTGAGTTCAGCCTCATTGAGGAAGACATCCTGCTAGCCAGATTGACTAAGAGACTATCCCTAGAGGCTGAGCTCCTAGAACTAGAAAAGAAGACAGCAGAAATGGGTCTAGTACCCATAAATGGTGCCAGCGACTTAATAGCTCAGGACAGAAAGAATTCCTATGAGCCCTAAATCCCCAAAGGGTTTGTCTCTAGATATGAGGAAGGTGCTGATGTCACAAAATTGTGCACAGCCTTTGAGAGGGCCTTTGGAATGAGAAAAGTGCAGAAGTCACACTGGGGAGAATTGCTTTGGGAACTGTTCACTGCACGGACAGACTCCTGCCCCTTTTCGGGGCAGATGCTGAGAACTATGATCTCATGTGGGCTCCCTGATTGAGGGCTTTGGACTTACAACAGAGGAATACAGAATCTGATTCAGGGAGCCTCACAAAACCTTGAGTCAGCCCTCAGTCGACTTCATGGACTACTCAGTAAAAACACTGGATGGTTGGTTAACTGGAAGTGCTGTGCATGATAATGCTGGGCTTTATAATCTTCGTATGAAAGAACACATGTTGAGTAATTGTACTAATGAAAAGTTGCATCAGTATCTGGTAGACGTAGGTCTAATTTTTCATCAAGAATTAGGAAAGAAGGCAGGCCACTGGGTCAAGATTAGGGTGACCAAGATAACCACTAGGGGTGACCAAAATAAAGGGGTTACAAAACCTCCCTAGGGAAAAAAGGATGGACCTCTTAAAGATAAACATACAGAGTTCCAAGTAGGCCCCTAAAAAGCTGTCCAGGTGGGTGAGCCCAAAGACACCTCTCAAACTAAAACTGAGTACCAAGGTAGGAAGTGGCATCCCAATAGGGCATGGTGTCACAACTGTCAAAAACAGTACACCACATGAAAGATCCTAGCTGTCCTAAAAACAAAACCCCTAGTGTAGTTCCAGGGGTTGCCAGTGTAGCCAAGGAGGGTAGTCCCTCAGATGAGGAAGTCCACATAGCCCTCAATAGGAAGGTGGGCCCAAAAGGTGAGTCGGAGATTCTAGAGGAGAGTAGACACTTCCACCACCTACTGGTTAATGGAATCCCAGCCACTGCCCTGAGAGATACTTGCGCCAGTTACACTGTGGTGCATGGTAGGTTGGTACTCTTAAACCAGTATGTCCCATTGGAGAGGAAAGAGTGAGGGCTATCCCAGTGGAGGTCACTTTTAGGCCTGGAGCTGAAGTGCCCCTAGAAATAGCTGGGTCCCTTAATTGGAGAAAGGTGGTGGTCAATAAAGACCCTCCCCCCCCTTGACTGTCTCCTTGAGAATGACCACCCAGAGGTTGGTCTGAGCTAAAGTCTGGTACTGGTCCAGTGCCAGACCTCACCCAAGAATTCTGGGGGGCTGAACCTGCAGCTGGTGCGGATAAGCCCCAAAAGAAAAAGAAGAGTATGTGTAGGAAAAGTGGAGAACTATTTGTCACAGTTACAGTGGACCAAGGAGATTCTACCCCAGTAGGGGAGAACTGCAAAGTTGGCACTGATGAAGTCCTACCTAACTCCCAAAAATACCTGATCTATCAGGCAAATGTCCAGCTTGAGTTGGTGGCTCATCAGCTGACAGCAGAGAGGGTGGAAGCAGGGTGTTTACCGTAAGGTGTAGTGACCCCCCACTTTACCACAGCAGACAGGTAGCCACAACCTAAAGAAGGCTTAAGGTTTGCCCCTTTACCTACCAGTGAAGGGCTAAAGGTGTGTTTCTGGGCACCAACATCTGTCAGTGGCTCTGCTGGATGTTAGACTTCATTGCTGCACTGTCTTTGGCCTGGTCGTCTAGGTTCATGCCAGATAGTAAGTTAGGCACCATGTTGGACATGGTGGGGTTACGCAAGTGGACACCTCTGAACCCAAACTAAAAAGATGAGGTAAAGACACCAAAGAACTGGGAAGAGATCAGTTGGAATTAGGTTGAAACTGTTGACGTAGGCCAGCTGCCCAAACCGACTAACCTGGACAGACGAATGTAAGCCAGAACAGGCCCTGCAACTTTGACATCTCTTCCGCCATTGTTTCTATTCTGACAGACAGGAAAGACTCTCCCAAGTTTGGCTGAGTCTTCTGACCTTTGAGCTTTGGGGTCTTGTGTAGAAAAGTGGGTTCTGTTGCAGTGGCCTCCCTTAATCCCCCCTTTTTGCCAGATATCTGATGCACTTTGACTGAGTGTGCCCTGGGTCCCTACAAATCACGTTCCCAGGGCCAATGTTAGTTCCCAAAATTGTATCTTTATTTTCACTATTGGCACACCTCTGACTCACGTGTCAAACCCTTTTTAAAGGTACCATTGATACCAATGGCCTTGTTACCAGAGACGGTCTCTAAGAGCTGTGCCATGTATTGCGCAAACCTCAGAGACCCCTCACCAAACACAAACACACTGCCATTGCAGACTGTGTGTTTTGATGCACACACAACCTAAGAGTCGACATTGCACCCATCCCTGTGTGCCATCACCGCCAACCACTGCCTGTGGTATAGGTAAGTCATCCCTTTAGCAGGCCTCACAGCCCTAAGGCAGGGCGGACTATAACACAGGTGTAAGCAAACCTGCATGAGCATTATCCTCCTATAGTGTCTGTGCTATTCACAGAAATTGTAAATGCAGTGGCGCCATATTCAGTACATAGGCTGGGAGTTTGCCATTATGAACTCCACAACTACTTGGTAGCGTTACTGTATCCTAAGGAGTTTGGTATCAAACTCCTCAGCTTAGTAAACCTACAATGATGCCAGTGTTGGATTCATTATAAAATGCATTCACAAGGCATCTTATAGATGCCCCTTGAAAAACGACCAACACCCTTGTGTCCAGCTGACTGGTATGCACTAGCCTGCCACACACAGACATGTTTAAGACCCCCTGAGGTGACACCCAGTGGGCTCTTGTGGGTCTGCAGCATCATGCCCCACATAAACACATTTATGACACCCTGAGGTGGGACCCCTTGTGCTCTCGTGGGTCAGGAAAAAAGGGTGCTTGGGGTGAAGGTGCTTCACACCTACCCCCAAACAGGAGCAGAATTAGGAGCAGTGAGCCTTAAAGGACTCCTGCCCTTTGAAATGCTAGCCAGGACCGCTCCAGCTAATGGAGATGCCCACCCCCTTGACCAAGGCTACACTTTTGGAGGCAAGTTCAGCGGGAAAATGTGAAGTCAGGAGAGGTGTGTCTCCTTTCTGCTAGGACTACCATACAGTGCCCTGGACCGAGGTGGCCCCCTCCTTAGGAAACATAACATAACATGTATTTTGTAAAGCACACGTTCACCCTTGGGTATCTTGGCGCTGAATTACAGATGTTCATTGTTACCCTACTCAGTGGTACTCATTTTATCGACCTCGGTTGGATGAAAGGATGATTGGACCCACCAGGATTTGAACCTGTGACCATGAGGTCGAACACAGGCACCTGCATGGAAGCAATAGTCTCCTGAGCCACCAGACCTGGCTGAGGAAAGTCTCCATCTTGAATGGAAGGATTTGACCCAATCAGGTTAGGGGGATGCCCCCTCTCCGAAGGGAGGGGACATTCAAAGGTTGTAGTCACCTTAAAGGCAAGTAGCACATTGGCTACCATCTGCCAGTCCCTGTAACACCCCTAAGTTCAGTATTCAGGAGCTCCCCTTGAACCTTGATCGGGAGATTCCTGCAACCTAAGAAGAAGACAGATGAAGAGGATGCCATGCAGCAAAGCAAGAAGGCACCTACTGCCTTGGTCCCAGCCCTTCCGGCCTAACTCCGACTTCTCGAGCCTGTGAAGAAGACGACGGCTGCCCCATGGCCAGCGGCATCCAAGAACACCAGGAAGACTGCCACCCTTTAATAAAGACCTGAACTCCTAAGAACTGCGACCCTGTCCAGTAGATTCCAACTTTAAAGACTCCAGATCCAGGGAGTTCTGCAGTCTTCTTGACCTACTATTCACCCGACGCACACAGCCCGAGTTCGAGTAGCTCGTGTGTCCTATGAAACCTTCCCAGCGAAACTGACCTCGTCTTCATTGGTGGCTAACCGATCCTGGACCCCACAAAGTTACCTGAAGCTTCTACATGAAGGGTCCACCTGACTGCAACTGGCTCCAACCCCGAATATCCAACACCAAGTGGTACCCCTGCATCCTCAGCCCTGTGGCCTTGGGGAGCCCAACCAATAGTGCCTCGACCACCCCTAGCCCTCCAACATACCTGCCCAGCTACCGGTCACCTTCAACCGGCCTCCTGATCCGAGCCTGCATCCTCTTTGTGCGACTGACAACCTCCATAGAAATGCATTGGGTGCCCGACGCTGATTTTGCATCCTGGTCCCAGCAACCCCTGTGCCACTGGCGGTGTTCCTTTAGGCCTGCCTTGTGGCCTCCCTGTGCTTATCTTAGCCCTTGAGTCCTGTGCCCTAAAACCAAGGTAACTCACCAGTAAACTGTGCCTCTTTGAGGTACCCTCAGCCTCTATTGACTTACAAAGGGCCCAGTGACCTCTGCACTTGATCGCACAAGTGCCACTGATTGCGCAGTACCTACCTTAAACTGAACCTTGCCCAGTGTTGGTCAAAACCCCAGATTTTAGGTTGAATACTTACCTTCTAATGCATACATTGCGTTCCTCTGATAGGATTGCATTCTATTCTATCTATTGCATATAACTGTCTATATTTCACATTGCTAAGTGCTACTGTTTCTGATTGACAAATCTCAAAGTATTTGCAAGAGTGTCAAGCAATTCTTCTGCCTTTACTGCAATTTTAATCATGTTGCTTCTTTAAAAACTGTTACTTCCCTGGAAATGAGTTCCTCTTCATTCTAAAGATACAATAACCAAGTAATACGTGTTTTTGTTCAATACATTTTAAAGCAGTACAGAGAAAGTGAGGAGGGAGAAAAAGATTCAATCTCTGACATCTGACAGTCGCCCAAGGTATACAATATTGTGGTAGCTACAAACACAGATGATAAAGGCATGAAATAACGACATGAATACAGTACATAAGAAGGAACAGAAGCAGTTCGTACCTATCTATGTAGATCAAATAGGACTGGGTGAAATTAACCAGGTAGAACTGTCAGATGTATAACTTCCACAAATGTACCAATGATGCAGTAAATGAAAAAGAAAGAAAAAAGGCAAAAGAGGGGAGTGATGGGGGAGGGGGTAGGGCAGGAAGTAGAGGGGGAGTCTTGTGATACTATGTGCATGGAGGCCCCGAGATTCAAATAGTATAAGAGTAAGAATTAGTGATCAGTAGGTGATTGCAAGACTTGACTTTCGGCAGAAGAGTCGCAAATAAAAAGGTCAAGCATATTCCAAATACCCAGAGCAGCCGCAGCCCGCGCAGGTAAGAGTGGTGGGAGATGGGGTGGGGGATTTCGACAGTTAATGACAAACGGAAATTAATTAGTTATTTAATTTTACGTCATAGTTGTCGGTCAAATCTGCCCTCAATCCCCAACCCACTCTTACCTGCATGGGCCGCTGACCTTGATAGAGGGCTGGGCATTCTTTGTATGAAATTGGTTGATATGTGTACTGCGTAGATAGGTTACCAAGGCCCAGCAGGTATGGTAGGATACATTATTGGAGGATTTCCAGTCAAGTAGTATAAATTTATTAGTGATGGTGAGCAGTTGATCAAGGTGTGATAGGTCCTTGGCAGAAAGATCAAATGGAGGGTTTGCCATCTGATGTCCTAGGAGGCTGATCGGAAGGGATAGTGGTATAGGTCGTCTAAATATTTCTGACCCTGTGGAGACACCTTCCTCCAGCAGGATTGCAGATGAGTGGAGAAGAACATGTGTTCCTCATCACCGGGGAACTTGTTGCAGGCCCAGAATTTAATAGCTCCCTTTATCTTTAACCAGAACAGTTTTGTTGGCATCCGAATCCATGTGGTGCACTGCAAGGAGTCTGGTCTGGGTTAGTGACAGGATCAGTTTATGTTGGAGAAGTTGTGAGCCTACCCTGGACCAAGAGTCCACATCTCATGGAATAAGGCTATTGGAGGAGAAATAAGAGCACCATTTCATGTTCTAGAGGTGAATGCTGAGAACATTTTGAAGTATTTTACACAAAACAATTGGTCTGGATTCAGTCTTTGAGTATGTGCCATAATTTGCCTGAGTGTTTACAACATTTTTTACAACAGCCCTCTGATAAGCCTAACTGCTCGTCCACACTGTCACAAATAGAGCTTTTAGTATTATCTACTTAAGCCTCTGTAAGCCTTTGTGGATCCACTGGACTCCATACATTTGTTTGGTGTAGAAAATACAGAGACAGCTTCCTACATAGAGTGACTATCAGTTTCTACTTCATGGTATAAAACTTTTGTCATTTTTACATTATGTTTTTTCCATGACGGTCCCTACATCATGATCTAATGTAATTGATCTGTTATCTTTATGTATTTTACCATTATCACAATTTCATGTACTTTGCATGTTTTTTTTACATTGTGCTTCTTTCAGAATGAGCTCAATGATAATAGATAATAAATCCAAACTCAACTCTCACTGGCTATAATCCGATTACAAGTTTAACATGCGAAATTTCATGAGTAGATGGTTTTTCCTGCACCCTGATTTGCCAGGTGGAGGTTGAATATTACCAGTCAAAATTACGGTTGGTATAATAGCCTCGGGAACAGGTTGCAGTGGAACACAGCCTTTTTCCCTGGCCCCAACCTAACCCAAAGGCACAGAGGAAATGTGTGATGCTCCCTCTATCGGGCCCCATCCCCCACTTACCCATTCCCCCATCTTCACACCTTTACCCCAGCATCAGGCCTGTATCAACACCTCAGTTCACATGTACATACTGTTCAAGGCTCTTGAGAAATGTGAGCATTGATCCCTACAGAAAAGAAAATACCATGTGGAATCCACAAGGCAAAACCAGGTCCACACAGTTATTCCACATTCCGAATAGATAAACTCATAATGGCACAGTAGTGCAAAATGTTACCACAGTTGCTGGTGTTTACAGGACCTCAGCAGTCTGCCTTACATGAGGAAACTGGGAACCAAAAATGTGTCAAAGTCCTTAGGTAAAACTGATGAGGGGCGCAACCTACAAGGCTTACTGAACCCTCATTCTATCTCAGTATCCCTGAAACTACCTCTACAACCCAGGTAACTGTGATTATTGACTTCAATTGCCGCTTTGTATTTTGTTAGCTATACTGGCCTTTAAAATGGAATCATTCACATCACCAGCTACCCTAATTATAATAGCTTAGATGCCATTTTTACTTGTTGCATCTAACTTTTCATGATTTTTATAATTTGTTTGGGGAACTTAATTGTGGTTTGTTCTAACTTTAATATAATTTGGCAGTAATTGTACTGTCAAGCATATCAACACAAAAGCTTGTTGCATAGCTGCTAGGGGGCCTATCAAAGGTCCTCATTGAACTGTTTGTGTAACATCCATAACAACGCGGTGTTTACACCGCACTACCATTACAGCGCTGCTTTTACAACGCAAGTCGTTACCACAACTTGCGCTGGAGGGCGCTCTAGGCTAAGGAATAGTAGATTTTCTATTGCAACACCTTCCCTACTGTACGTAGGCTGGTGTTGGAATAGTAAATCTTACTATTCCTAAGTCCAGCACCCTACAGCGCAAGTCGTGGTAACGACTTGCGTTGTAAAAGTAGCGTTGTAATGGTAGTGCGGTGTAAACACCGCGTTGTATTGACATACAACCATCCTCTAATGAAAGTAGATCATGTACTATTCTATGGGGCAGATTTATTTACAATTGATGCGCCACTGTGCAGCAAAGCAAGTTCCTGTGCTGATTTGCATAAATGGGAGAGAGCTGGAAAGTGCCTTATCTACTAAGATATGTCCGTCTTCAGTTCTCTCCCTGAACTGTCACACTTGTGGCTCCCTAGCTCCAATGCAGGCACTCTTGCACCATGGTAAATAGGTGCCTACAAAATAGGGAGGATTCTTTTGTGCAGGAAGGGGCACCTTCATGCACAAAACCATTATTAGCGACTGTTAAAAATTATTGTAAGAAATGGGGTTTCTGATTCGCAGAGTTATGCACCCGTGCCAAGTAGGAGCCATCGTTCTAGTCAGAGTAAGTCAGATACACACTAAAAGATAACCTAGAGATCTAAAGAGGCAAAGTGTAAAGTATTTGTGGAACACCTACAATTAAACACACACACAGAGTAACATAATTAAAACACCACAAAAATATTCCACACAGCATTAGGAAAATAGGAAATATGTTTGTGAGTAAAATAAGAGCAAAATAAAAACAATCCAATGAGTAGATCCGAACCTGTCAATTTAAAAAGATTAGAGCTTATAGTCATATAGCAGCAACCGAGGACATCTGGTTGTGCTAGAGAAGGGTCAATCCAAAGTTCAAACCAAAGCAGTGGAGGGTAGGCAGGCTACAGAACTCTTGCAGGTCTCACTAAAAAAGTTTTACCTTGGATGGAGGAAGCGTTGACGCCAAGGACCTGATGCGAGGGGCAGAGAAGGCAATGCATCATCATCGTTCCTATGTAAGTGGGCGATGCAATGGTTCTGATCCATGCAGCCAGCGAAGCCTCATCGACAAACCCCTTCGTGATGCGTAATTCTCAAGCCGCACATTCTGTTAAAATGATGTAGTCAGGCAGCAACGTTGGTGTCGAAGGTCGATGGATTGGTTCCGATCGGCGCAAAATCATTCTGCTGGGCCAGCACAGAAACAAATGCTTTCAAGGGCACAGGACTGGATTAGTACAAATTGGTAAGGCAGGACTCACAGATGACAGAGTCCAGGGGCTGTTGCAGGGGTTAGGGGATGTATTTGAGGCCCTGAAACATCAGAACATGGGGCAATCCAGCATGCCCTTGGAGTTACCTGTTGTGTTCCAGTCTCAAACTCTACTTGAGACATTCTTTGTGTTCTAATAGTTGTCATGGGGATGCTAAGAATGCAAGAGCATTAGGATGGAGAGCTGCCTGCTGACAGTTGTGTCTATTGCTCCTTGCTGACTGAAGAGGGTTTAAGTCAGGAATAAACCTTTGGAACTTATCTCCAGTGTATGGTTATTCTTCACAACAATGGCGACGAGGGACTTAAACCCTAAAAACCCACGCTGGTGAATTTTTGCACCACAAGGAGTAATTACATTTTTATTTTATTTTCAAAATCACCCATTTTGAAAAACTATTGAATTTCCATTTTTGGAGAATACCTCCTACGCATCCGGATTTGACAGAAAAATATTTGGAAGCTATTCTACCTTTCACCTGATGTTGGAGTGTGCAAGCAATCCAGCTTTGTGAGAAACTGTCTTCGGTATTTGGCTGAATGGAGATTTGATGCCTTTGCGTTATGAATTAGAGCCGATTGGACCCACAAGCAGAAACAGTAATTTTTATCTCACTTACTTTTGAGTGTATGTGTCGTTTCTAGATGGCTTTGGGAACCATACTTGGCCACATTTTTCAAAAGTTGCGACATTGTTCTTCAGCGGAGTTCTATTCCACTGACGTGTCCTGCAGCTGGTATTTCCAGCACGCGGTGTTCGAGATCCGTGCATCATTCAAGTGGCAACGCTTGCCCGAGCCTTGTACTGTGACATGCTTCCAAGTGTATTCCAGTGACTTCCTGCCAAAGCAAGTCTTTAACCTGGAACTCAAAGCGTCATGACGGAGGGTCATACTTGGTTGACCGTATGAGCCTAAACACAGTTGCACTAGGGAACAAGGGTCCTAGGGAAAATGTTTACCGACCCACTACAGATTCAATCCCCAAAGCCATACTAGTACAAAAACACAAATGGAATCTGGTGGTCAACATAAAGGACTAAAGACGAAAAGGTAAGAGGAAATGCAACCACTGGACCTACAACTCACAATAGATAGTGTTCCATCAACAACAACTGTTCAATTAAATAAATCTAATGTAACATAGGAAAGTTGCTACTGGATTTCCATCAACTGCCCCTCGTGGCCAGTGTCATCATCTGGAATCCCAGTTTTCCTGTCACAGCACCTCATAAATCCAGGAGGTGACTTTGTGAAATGAACGGCATACTATACAGACAGCAGGAAAAAAAGAGACATCATACGCCTACAATCCTATATACAAGGGCCAAACAATAGCAGAAAAATGCAGTGCAAAAATAGTGAAGGTTAAAAAGGATATGTAAGCAAACAGATACTTTTATTAGAGTATGCTTCCAGACCTATTGAAATAGTGCAGAAACAGCTTTTAACAAATATACCGCTATTTTTGAATACAGTCTACTAGTTTCAGCCAGTTGAGGCTTCTTGCCCTGGCTTTCCTCAGGACCCTATCAAGGTTATGCTACTGCAATTAGTGAAGTTAATAAATGTACAGTGATGAATCAAGATACCTCCATACAGGAAGGGTGAGCTTTACTCCTGTAAGAGATAATAATACAAAAGAATGTATGTATACATGAAATGAACAGTAAAAACAGTAAATTGCATTCCTCTACCCTCTCCACAGCAGTCCTAGGACAGAAACACCTGTCCCGTACGAGGTATTGGCCGCACCTCATCTGGTACCTACTCAGGTATTGAGAGACCCCGCCTTACGAAAAAACAATTGAGATTTTCTTTCAGTAAGGGTCTTTCAACCAAAGTGTGTTGGAATAATTGTGGTTAAGCACCCAGTCTCCCCACACCTTCAGGTCACTGTCGACATTGATCCTCATTGCAGTATGTTAAGATAGAGGGACATCCCTCGATTCTCTAGAAAGAATGTGTTAAATGTAGCACAGAGGTAACATGATTTACTTCTCTTAGACCACGTGGTGTATCCACAGTGCCAAGAGGTTAAGGACATAACAAAAAGGTCTAGTGTAGCATAGAAACAACATGACTTATTTTCCTTAGACCAGACTATGTATCTTCAGGTCCATAAAGTTAAGGATACAGCAATGAGGATCAATGTCGACAGTGACCTGAAGGTGTGGGGAGACTGGGTGCTTTACCACAATTATTCCAACACACTTTGGTTGAAGAGACCCTTACTGAAAGAAAATTTCAATAGTTTTTTCGTAGGGCAGGGTCTCTCAATACCTTTTCCTCTTACCTTTTCATCTTTAGTCCTTTATGTTGACCACCAGATTCCATTTGTGTTTTTGACCTTACGAGCCGCCATTTTGTTTTCATTTTCTTTTCGTCTCTTCGGGATCCTCAAGCAAGAATTCACAGAGTCATCAAAACACTCTCCTTATGCATTTTGGTGATATGCACACCCGCGTATTAATTAGACATGCATCGGTGATACACACACCTGTTTATCAGATAAAGCTCTGTTTTGTCAAGACATACTTCGGTGATACGCACACCTGCGTATCAGTTAAGGTACTGTTTGTTATGATTTCGCCTCTATTTCCACAATTTTTGTGAAGTGTTTACACTAAGGGGCAGATTTATGATGCCTGGCGCATCCACAGGGATGCGCCAGTCATCCTGCGCTGCTGCTCCGCCACCCATGGTGCGCCACATTTACAATGCGGCGCAGCATGGGGCAAAAACGGCACAGATGCGTGACGCATCTGTGCCGAAAAGGTGGCGCATTGCTGGAGCTGCGTCGCAAGCGCGACGCAGCTCCAGCAAGGCTCGGGGGGGCCCCATCTCCACAATGCTGCGTCAAGACCTACGCCTGCTTCAAGCAGGCGCAGGGTTTTGACGCAGCATTGTCCTGAAAGTGACTGAGTGAAATCTTATAGATTTCACTCAGCCACTTTTAGGAGGCGTTCCTGCGCAGGAACGCCCTCCCCTGCGCAGGAATGCCTCCTGATGGCGCAGGGCTTTACAACGTGACGCATCTCCTAGATGCGTCACATTGTAAATAGGGCGCATTGTTTGCGCCGCCGTTGCGTCAAGGCCTTCATAAATCTGCCCCATAGTGTACATTTTCAACGCTCTAGCTGTTTAAAGTGGTTAACCCTGAGATTATTTATTGACCCAGTTTGTAACATCTTCACTGTTGCTACAAAACATAGTATTTCACGTGTAATTTTTTTTTAAGTGCACTTTACTATACATTATTTATCCAACTTAATTAGTTCATAACAGCAATAGCTACAATGAACCTACTTTCTCTGCAACCTTTTATGGTCAAGGAATGAGAAGTCTCAAGTCAAAGATGGGAGAAATGGAGAGATAACCTCATTAATTACTTGGATACCTTAGAAAGCAAAGACTTGCCTCCTGAGAGGAAAAAGAAAATTCTTCTACTCTGTTTAGGTCCTGGAGGTTTAAGAGTATACGATCGCATTGAAAAAAAATCTGCGGCTGGAAGTGAAGTTAATGTTTTCACCCAAGCAATTGCTAATTTAAACGCATTTTTGCAGCCATTGTTTGCAAAGCAGTACATAGATTACATTTTTATCACAGGAAACAAGAGTCACATGAAAAGGTTGAAGATTACATAGCTTCTCTTAGAAGGCTTGTTTTATCATAACAATTTGGCATAATTGAGGAGAGTTTAATTTGTGATCAGTTGGTTATGCACTGTAATAATCAAAACCTTCAAGACAAATTGTGGATAAATGGAGATGCTTCCTAACGGGAAGTCAGCACTATCATCAGCAAAGCAGAACTCATCTAGGTGTCCAAAAACCGTTATTGCTAAAAGCAAGCTTGAGAATAGTGATGAGTGTGTAAAAATCATCAAAACGTTCACACCACGATCCGGTGACAAATAAAAAATGGACAAAACAGCCGGTAAAGAAAGAGTCATGGATAAAGCTTCTGATACAACTAATGTCAAAGGAAAATGTTATCGCTGTGGCAGTTTTTCTCATTTAGCTAATGATAGGAAATGCCCAGCATTAGGACAGAAATGTGCATGTTGTACGCATGTGCCATAAGTCTAAGTCCGTGAAATGTGTTGTGGAAGAGTGTGAACAAGAAGAACAGAATGGTGTTTCTGATAATGATGATAATATCATATGTTGTCTCCATGAATGGGAAGAAAATGCTACTGCCAGCAAACATAGGTTGTTGAGGAAGGTATGGAATATTTAACTATCAAATTTCCTAATGTTTTTTTCAGGGGGAGTCTCATGAAATAATTTTAAAGGAAAATGAAGTTGCCTGCATCCACAAGGTCAGAAATATTCCTCTGGGTATAAAAGAAGAAGTCATAACAGAAATCCAAAAATTGGTGGATAACGGCATTATTGAACGAGTGGAGTCGTCTGATAGGGTCGCACCACGGCGTAGCCCGTAAGGACAACGGCCCTATCCGTTTATGTGTAGACTTAAGAGAACTTAACAAAAACATTTTTGTGGATGTTTTTCCCCTCCCAAAAATTTCTGAATTGTTAGCTGCTACCAAGGACATGGAGTGGTTTTCCTAAATAGACTTAACTTTGGCCTACCACAAAGTATCCCTCCATAAAAAGAGTAAACATCTCACTGCATTTGTCACTCCCATTGACACTTTCGAATTCAAATGAGTTATTTTCGGTTTAGCATCAGCAGCTGCGATGTTCCAGCGCATAATGCACCTGATTTTTAAAGATATCAAAAGTGAGTCATTTTTTCAGGATGACATCCTTGTCATGGGGAAAAATAAAGAGGAACATGATAAAGTATTGCTAAAAGTCATGCAAATGCTGGATAACAAAGGTTTAAAGGCTGAAAAGTCTAAGTGTAAAATTGCTAAGAGGAGTGTTACTTACCTAGGTCATGAAACCAGTGCCTGCGGCATTCACCCAAAATCAGACCTCGTGGATGCTATCAAAAAGGCTCCTGTACCCCAAAATAAAGAAGAGGTTAGGTCCTTTCTAGGCATGGCAGAATTGTATTCAAAATATGTACTCAATTTTGCCAGCAAAATGTTTTGTATCAGACAGTTATTAAAAAAAGGGTCTGTCTTCAATTGGACAAATGAATGCCAGTCATGTATGGAGGGCATTAAGAGTGACATCTGTTCAGCACCAGCACTACAGGGTTTTGATCCTAAATTAAAAATCTTCATAACCACAGACGCTAGTGGTAGAGGGTTGGGAGCTGTGTTATCCCAATTGCAATGCAATGATACGGAGTATGTAATTGCTTTTGCATCAAGGGCTTTTACCCCTCAGAGGATAAATACTCCGTTATTGAAAGAGAAGCTCTTGGGTGTGTTTGGGGTCTAAAACATTTTAGACAGTTTGTGTGGGGCACGAAGGGCACTGTGAGGACTGACCATAAACCACTTACCAAAGTACTCACATCATATGAGATGAAAAATGTGTCACCCAGGATTTCTCGTTTTTCAGTGTAGTTACTTGACTTTGTGTATGACATTGTATTTGTACCTGGTGTCAAGAATAGGATTGCATATTTTTTGATTAGGTGTCCCTTACCCATTAGTGAAAGTCCCTTGAGGGAATGGGACGATTGTTTGGTTGCTGGTATATTTAGTGATGAATTATGCAGTATCAAACATGACGATTAGATCAGCAGTGTGACCAAAGATGCAATTTTACTCACTGTGAGTGACTATACCCTTAAAGGCTGGTCTGAAAGACAAATTTATCTGGTGATTTTCTACCATTTTGGGAAGCTAGAAATTAACTCTCATTAGAAGAAGGATTTTTACTTAGAGGTGGTAAACTAGTGCCTCCAGGTAATTTTCGTGAAAATGTCATCAATCTATGTCATGAAGGCCATTTAGGAATAGTTAAAACTAAATGTAGAATCAAGCAGTTATATTGATGGCCTGGTGTAGACAGGGAAATAGAAAGAGTGGTTTGTGACTGTGTTGAGTGTATCAACTCAGACAAGAGTTTGGTCACGTTCAAACCCACTTTACATCCTATCGTAGTTCCCAGTATGCCGTGGAAGAGGATAGGTGTTGACATTTTTGGTCCGGTCAAAACCTTGGAGGATGTTCCTCAATATATTTGTGTTGTAATAGATCACTTTCCAAAATGGCCAGAGTATAAAATTGTTGAAAAAGCACATTCTAACAGTTTATTACAATTTTTAGGGGAGGTATTTGCAAGCGACGGTCTTCCCAAAGATTTGATTTCAGACAACGGTGGACAATTTGTGGGTGAACAATTTAAAGCATTCATCAAAGAAACTGGCATTGTACATAGAACCACTTCTCTTTATCATCCCTAGGGGATCGCTAGTGCTGAGCGCTTCAACAGAGTGATTAAAAATATCATAGAACTAGCTTTCAGTCATGACTATGATTGGGAAGACGAATTAAGGAAAATTGTGTGTGCATATAGAATCACTAAGTGTGTATCGATTAATCACTCCCCTTTTGAACTCATGAGAGGGAGATCTGCTCGCACTAAAGACAATATGGGCTGGTTAAAGTGTACAGAACCCACCTAATGGTCAGTGAAAGATGTTAGAAAATCCTTGGAGCATAATCAAAATGTGTGGGTAGATAAAGGCATTGACCCAAGCAAAAGAAGTAAAATTAAGCTACAAGTAGGTGACACTGTAAAAGTAAAGAAAGGAAGACTTGTACGTAAAGGTGAAAGCAAATATTTTGCTCCTCTTACAGTAGTTAAAATAATATGTAATTCTACACTTTTAAGTGAAGGGAAGGTCCGGAACGCAAACAGAATTGCTTTATATAAAGGACATGTCCAAGAATCTTTGACCAAGAGTAAGTGTGAGCAGAGATATGACTGGGTTGACAACGACATGAATGATTTGTATTCATCTAATGATGCTACTTATATTTCTAGTCAACCACCTTCTTGTAGTTGTGAAATCCCTAATCAAATTCTTCCCAAAAATGTTTGTGGGGGGAGAGTGTCTCGAGTTAAACGTGTGTGCTCTAAGCCTAAAAAGTTTGAAGATTATATCACACACATTTATAACTAATTCAGTTGTGTTATCTGTGTTGTAGTGTGATAGATGCTTCTACCACTCAGTATCATTATTGTATGTTCCCGTTATTTTACAAATACTTTTTAAAAATGTTTTTTTGTTTTCATTTCTTTACCTATAATAAAAACTTTTCTTTTCTTTTTGATTTTGGAGAAAGTGTTGTGTTCCAGTCTCGAGTTCTGCTTGATACATTCTTTGTGTTCTAATGGTTGTCTTGGGGATGCTAAGAATGCAAGAGCATTATGACGGAGAGCTGCCTGCTGACAGTTGTGTCTATTGCTCCTTGCTGACTGAAGAGGGTTTAAGTCAGGAATAAAACTGTGGAATGTATCTCCTGTGTATGGTTGTTCTTCACATCATTTCAAGTGAGATGGACCTAGTCCTTTTCCTCAGCAAAGCAGAGGGTGGTAGCAAGCAGATAGCAACAGGCAGAACATCAGAGCAGCAGTACAGCAGAAAAGCAGTCACAGTCCTTGTAGCAGCACAGCAGTACTTCTTCCTGACAGGGTTTTTCAAAGGTCCCGTGGTATACTGTTTTGCTAGGGCTAAAGACCCAGTACGTATACCCAGTTGTGCCTCTGAAGTGGGGTGAATTCAAAGAAGTGTTTTTGAAGTGCACACAGGTCCTTTCTTTCCAGCCCTGGCTCCAGACTACCAATACTGGGTAATCAGTCCTTTTTGTAGGAAATAGGCACTGCCTATTCAGGGGTAAGTGTCAGCTCTCCCCTCTCTTCCCGCTCCAGAAGAGCAATCAGAATGCAGATGAGTTTGCAGACACACCTAACCGTCCGGTGTTTGTGGCTGTCTAGAGGGAGTGCACAAAGTGTAGCTATCACCCACCCCAGAAGTATATTGGAGGCAGACTGCAGGTACACTGAGCAGTAAGAGCAGAGAAATGTCCACTTTTTAAAAGTGCAGTTTCTGAGATAGTAATGTTAAATCCAGCTTTACCATTAAGGAGGAGTTATCATAACCATCCCAAAGGTATAAAACATGAAGCAGCTACTCCTTTCTAATTGGGACTTACAGCTTAAATATGTATTAAAGTAATTCGTAATGTTTACCTGTGAAAGGAGTAGGCTCACAGTAGTGAAAAACTAATTTGAGTGGTTGTCACTACTAGGACACGCAAAACTTAAAAGTTAATGTCCTACCTTTTACGTACACAACACCCTGCCTTTTGGGCTACCCGGGGCTTACCTTAAGGGTGACCTACGTGTGATAAAAGGAGATTAAGGCTTGGCATGTTTTAAATACCAACTTGAAGTGTCAGTAAACTGCTCGTGCAGGCCCTGCAATGGCAGGCCTGAGACAGGTTGGAAAGGCTACTTGTGTGGGAGGCACAATCAGCGCTGCAGGCCCACTAGTGGCATTAATGTTGCAGTCCTTGGGAATATGGAATACCACTTACAAACGAATTACAAGTAGACTAAATATGCCAATTGTGTATACACCAATCTTACCAAGTTTAGGGGAGAAACACATGTACTTTAGCACTGGTGAGCAGTGGTAAAATGCTTTGAGTCCTAACGCAAACTAAAAGTATCAACAAAAAGAGGAGGTAAGCATGCAAAATGTTTAGGGGAAGACAACCATAAGGATGACAGGTCTTTCTATGTGTGCTGCAAAATGCAGCACGCATGGAGAGAGGAAGGAGCACGGATAAGTAAAGCTAATTCTTTGTTACACCATTTTGGTGCACCCCCAGGTCTACAAATCTTTGTAAATCTGGGTTGGTGTCAAAATACATAGGTGGATGCATGGGAAAGCCCATGCTCCACTCATGTATCTCCTGCACAACACAGAGTAAAGCAAGACTGTGCCATGCACCGCATTGCGTTAGTTTGTATTTACTAAACCACTCAAAGTCATGTGAAGTGGCTTTATGTAGCATAGTATTTGTCCCAAGAAATGTTTGCTTCGAGGTTGCATCACTTTTGTGGTAAATCATAGTAAATCTGTCCCTATAAATCTCTGGGTTAGTAGCATTTTATTAATTATTCATGGATGGCAGTCATTTCTACACAATTGGTTTGTATACAGACTCCAGATTCTACAGAATGCTGCTGCTAGGTTGATCTGGCGGGTCCCTTTTGGCCAACAAGTTTTGCCCCACTGAAAGTAGCTACACTGGCTTCCTGTTGCGTAAAGGTCTACATTTAAAGCCTTTACACTGGCTTTCAAAGCCCTTGAGGGCAATGTTCCTCTCTATTTAAGAAACAGACTCTGCCGGTAACAACAAGAGAGAACTTATGCATGTTCCCAGGTTTGCTATAGGACTGTCTTGTAGGAAGGTCCCTGGAATACCTCACCAATCAAACTTTGCATGTCCACGCCCGCGTGCTACTTCAGAAAAGAACTAAAAATCAAACTATACGCAAGTACCTTTGATTCAACAAGCTTGCCTGACAGCATGTCCCTGAAGACATATTGTATGTTTAAATTCGGTTTGGCGCTGATTTTGCCACATGAGTGCATTTTGTGGTGCAAGATTTTGAATGCTTGTGACTTCATTCTGTTTGAGAGTTATTCATTGAATTTCGGAGACATGCTGTGTTTTGAAGGCTGCTTGGGGATCTTATATCACATGGTGCCCACTAATATGGGCAGGATTTGGTAATGTGAAGCTTGCATTTGTTTTTAATAATGTCTCACATGGCTTAGACCATCTTTATATTCTTGTGGTGGTTTTTCTGTATTGACACATAGTTAAATCATTCACGTAATATGTGCTTAGGTATTGACCTGTTGTTAGATCTGAGGGTATCTACTTGGCAGAGGTAGGTACCAATGTACAAATAGGGACCCTTCCTTCTAGTCGTGGTAAGGGGGATACACTCTTTGGATAACCCCTGCTCACCCCTTGGGAGATTGGCACGAGCAGACAGGCTTATCAAAGGCAATGTGTAACGTATTTGTACCAACACTCACAGTAACACAGTGAAAACACCACAAATGGACTCCACACCAGTTTAGAAAAATAAAGTATCTTTATCTTAAACTACACAAGACCAAAACGACAAAAGTCCAACATACACTGTTCCAAAATAAGTCTTTAAAAAGAGTTCAAAGGTTTGCACCAAAATAATCCACAGTTGTGTCACTTTTAGCCCAAAATACCTGTAGATGCAACAAACGTTCCAAACTGCAGCTGCAGCATTAGAAAACAAGCGATGCATCACTCCCGAGACCCCGGGAGTTGATGCGACAACCCCACTGCATGCAGCAGGTGGGTTGAGTCGAGTCCGGTCTGTATGAGGAGTGATGCAACACCTTTTATGGATTCCAGTTTGCAGGTTCTCTGGTAGGATCTTCGGCGCAGTGGCGATATGTGGCATAATGTTGATCCTCATCTGTTGCGACCCCTTGATGCGCTGGCACTGAACTCAGCGACGATTTTAGCAGTGACGCGATGCGGTCCGCAGGCAAGGGGTGTGACTGGTCTCACAGCGACAACAGGCTCTGCGATGATATTCGCAGCAACGGGAATCTTCTCTCACTAGGGCGATGCGCTCCACAAGCGAATGATGCTTCAGTTCTTGCAGCGGCAACAGGCGCTGCGACGAGTCCGCAGTGACGGGAATCTTCTCGCACTGTCGACAATGCACTCCGCAAGCGAGCGATGCATGCAAAAATGTAGATCTTCTTCTTTTCTTTTATTCCAGCTCCCCAAACAGCAGGAAACAATGTCCAGAGGCCCCACAACTGGATCAAGCACTCTAGGCAGGTCAGAACTCACACAGCAGAGTTCAGGGGAAAGCTGGGTGTGAAACCTACGATCAGAAAACCAAGCTCTGCTTCAGATCCCTAGGATCAAAAGAGAAAGACAGGGAGGTCGAGCCCTTTCATATAAGGGCCCTGCCCTCTGGAATTCAATACCCACCACTCTCAGACTAAATCCCAATCTTTTTGCATTTAGGAAATGCCTGAAGACTTATCTATTCTCTACTCAGTAACTCTGGCATTTCCATACAGATACTTGGTTCTTGGCTCTACCAGCGGAAAAACAAAGCGCGGAGATATCTCCTTGGAGATCGAATTCCTGCGCTATACAAGCACCAAAATAAATAAATATAAATAAATAAGTCCTTTTGTTCCTGGGATGTCTTAACAGGAGACCAGCTCTCCTCATGCCCTTGGAGATCTCTTCAAGCAAGGGACACAGCAATAGGAAAGTCCTTCCCCTCTCCTTGGCAAAATAGCAACTGCAGGTCAGACTACAATCACACAGCAGGGCAGTCCTTCCTCTTCTGTCTTCCAGCTTTTCTCCTTGGCAGAGGTTCCTTCTTGATTCCAGGATGATCTAAAGATCTGGGGGCTGGGATACTCTTTTTATACCAATATCTCTTTGTTCTCTGAAGGCAGAGAGACCTTTGCCCAGTCCAAACCACTTCTGGTCAGTCCTGGAGCACTCTGTTTACACAACTCCTCTTTCCTTTCACAATGTAGGCCAGGGACCTCAGACGCACCTCAGGAGGTGGAGCCAGCATTGTGGAAGGCAGGCACAGCCCTATTCAGGTCCCAGGTGCAACTACTCCCACCACTCTACATGTAGATAGCTCTATTCAGCCCTGGGCTGACTCACCCGGTCAAACCCCTCCTTTTGGGCTTCAATCTTGGTCGCGGTAATTAATGCTGTAGCTAAAGAAGAATGCCCAAAATCTTGGGGAACCTCCACAATTGTGCCAGTGTTCAAGACGGGAGACCATAACTGCACCATGATTTATAGACCGATCTCCCTTATTGACTCCGTTGTAAAGGTCATAGGTGGAGTCATACTAAAGAGACTGTCTGCCTGGGCTGAAGAGAAAAAGATCACCTCAGACATCCAGTTTGGGTTTCGCCCAGGTCACTCGACCATGGCACAATGCCTTAATCTATATTTGATCCTCGGAAAGTATACCATTGCCCGCCCAGGGATAATTTACTTGGCCTTTATGGATTTGTCATCTGCTTTTGATTGAGTCAATCGGGGAAAGCTGTGGCAATCCATGAGGCCCATGGGGGTGGCGTCCAACCTGGTGGATTTTCTGATGGAACTACATAGAGATACAAGGGCAAATATTAGATACGCATCCAATCTCAAGGTAACCAGGAATTTTAAAACTGAAAGGGGGGTGCGACAGGGGTGTATTTTAGCACCATTCCTTTTTAATCTTTATATCAACGACCTAGAGGGCACCCTGCTGGAAACAGGGGATGACTATCCGTATGTGGGACCCCGGGGACTGCCTGTCTTGCTATATCCAGACTACGCTGTCCTCTTGGCACGTACACCTATAGGATTATAAACACTACTTGATGCTTTCCGGGGGTTTATGGATGATAGAGATCTGGCCATAAACAACTCCAAATCATGCGTAATGCAGGTAGGACAGCGCCCCAAAAAACAGTATCCCTTTAAGGTGAGTGGCATTAGAGTGCCTATATCCACGATCTTCTCCTACTTGGGCGTCCTACTGGATGACCAACTGAATTGGGTTGCTTTGCTTAACAAGAAAAGGGGAGAGGTTACTAGCTCCATGCAGCCCTATTCAGCTTTGCGGCTCAAATGGGAAATCGCCCGGTGGCCGCAATGTTGAAAATTCGTCAAGCTAAGAGCGTTTCTATAGCCAGTTACGGGAGCGATTTATGGGGGTATACCGGACTTGAGAGCCTTCAGGTGACTGAAAACAATTTTTTAAAGAGGCTGCTGTGCGTCCCAAAACGGATGGCGAACCTATCGGTCCACGAAGAAACTGGTACCCCATATATCTGTGACACCTTGGCTATGCGCCTCTTAATTTTCTAGCTCAAATGTTGGCTAAATGAACACCTTGATTTCATGCATAAAATCTTAAAAGAAACTTGGAGCCTGGACCGTATGATTTTTATTCCTTGGTTAAAATATTTACAGGGGTGTTTTAGAGAGTTGGGACGTCCAGAACTTTTTTGAACACCTGATTGTATCACCAGGGGCGACGTAGATCTTGTAAAGAGCTCCTTTATGTTATGTAAAAACATGGAAAGAGAGGAGAAAGAATTGCTAAAGAACAGTGTACGTAAACACTTATTAGTTAAGACTTCTCTAGCTCTGGAACCATATCTACAGTGGTCGGTACCCGCCTATGAGAGCTTTCTGTTAATCAAGTTCAGAATGGATTATTTCCATCTTTTATCAGCTGTCCCTAGAGGGTGTCACAAAGGGAAAGTGCTAGCACCCTGTGGCTGTGACAACATGTCTCCACAGGATCTGCTGCACTTTGTGTTTTTCTGTAAATTTTATGAAACCCCTAGGAGCTTCTATTTAAAAAATCTTTTTAAAAAGTTACATTTTAATCAGGTACGCCCCGCTCTTCATTATTTATTAATGTTAAAATCAGAATGTATCCCTTTTGTGGCTGGCTTTTTGAAATGCTCGATGAAGTATAGAAAATGTTTGGATCTTTAAAGGATTTTGAATATGCTCCGTACGACAAATATGTTTTAACATTTTTTTTTTCTTTTAAGAATTATCGTGCTTGGCCTCCACATACTTCAATTACCGAATAATTAGTAGAACTTCTGTACTGTACACTTGGGTCTGAATTTTTAATGTAACATATTTTTGTGTTCTTAACATGGAAATGTAATAGAATTTGTAAGCTTTAACTTTTGTGGTTTCTTACTGTGTAAACCGAATAAAGTTTATTGATTTGATTTGACTCACCCGGTCTCCTGGAATTCCCCAGCCCCTGTCACTCAACCTCCCGACAAGGAATACATAACCTAGCAGAGGCAGGCTTGGATAGTTAGGCAAGAAAATACCTAATTTCTAAAAGTGGTATCATTCTGAGTTCAGGCATACTAAACTCAAATTTCGATTATGTTCCCTTGGTCAGTTAGGATTACAATATGTTATAATCAAACTGCCCATTCTGGCCTATGGGGAGCAGGTAGCCTTGCAATAGTGAAAAACGAAAATGGCTGTAATTCACTATCAGTACATGCCACACACATCAGGGCATGTCCTACCTTTTACCTACAATGCACCTCACCCTTGGGCCTACCATAGGGGTGACTAATATGCAGAAAAGCGAAGGTGTAGGGACTGGCAAGTGGGTGCACTTATCCAGTCCACAGGGAAGTTAGCAACTGCCCACAGGCACTGCTGTGGCAGGCCTGAGACACCATTTTAGGGCTACTCATGTGGGTGGCACAATCAGTGCTGCAGGCCCACTAGTAGCTTTGAATCACCATCCCTGGCACACTCAGTGCACTTTACTAGGGACCTACTGGTAAAACAAACATGCCTATCATGGATAACAAATCACAATAACAATTTATACAGAGAGCATATGCACTTTAGCACTGATCAGCAGTGGTAAAGTGCCCAGAGTCTGATAGCCAACGACCGCAGGTCAGGAAACATAAAGGAGGAAGAAGCAAAAAGTTTGGGGTAACCTTGCAAAAAAGGCCTATTTCCAACACCTGTGTAATACATTAACTCGACCACTATATGTTGGGATATAGTGACACAATCTGTCATGAGTTACCTTTGACCATCACTTGGATAGAATTGTATTAATTCACTATGTACGATACAGATGTGCTTACAGGTTATCACAGTAAGGTGAGATTCTCATTTATTATAGCTCATGTTTTACATGTGTTTACCATGTGATTATATTCTAATGCTCAATGTGCCAGTCTTAATATTATTGGTAATTTCCATGCCTTGATTTAGTTTATAACTTGTTATTAATGTGAAATGTATATTTATGTCAATAAGTCATGTGTTGGTGTGAAGTGCTTGGATTGTATTATCATATGTGCTTTTATATATGCGTGCATATAATTTTCAGCCCTGATGAAGTTCTATAAGTTGTTGGAACGAAACACGTTGGCTGAACTTTGTTGAAAGTGATGGATAAAATAAATAAGCATATTTGAAATTTACATGCTGGATATTCTTTAGACTTTGAATTTCTTGTTGGTGCATTTTGGAGGTGGGGGTCGTTATCGCTGACTGCCACCACCACATGCTGGAGGCGGGAGTTCCCTACCCCTCACTTCAATGTTAGTTTAAGTTAGGACACCGACTGAGAAAGCCCTGCTCACCCCCTTAGAAGCTTGGCCCTTGTTGCTTTTATACATAATTTGCGCAATCGCTTGATTGCAAGGGCAATTCTTGCCTTCCACTTCAAGAAGTGGGTTGCATTCCTCAATGCCCCTTCACAGGCCAGATTGACACAAACCCCTATCCCCTTCCTCCCCTCACAAACACTGTTATATTGATATGTCTGACCCACCCCCTCTATACTCTGACGAGTATATTGACAAGATCTGTGCCGGCCGCTCGCTGTTCATAGACCAAGACGATATTACGGTAGCAGGTAGCTCTAATCTCATAGATGACCTTGAAAAACAGAAAAAGAAATTTGTCCGCCTTGAATTAATGACCCTAATTCTCACAGAATATCTTAAATCTAAAACCATACCGCTAGGATTACAGGTCAGAATATTCCAGGGGTATTTACAGATAACCCGAGGTACACCACTGGTTTTAGCCATATAGGAACCACATGTTCAAGACATTGGTTAGGTCTGGGCATAGAAACAGCTGCTGAGGAACTTAAAAAACTAAGTGAGACTATTAAAGACTTAGAGAAACAGATCTCTGAGAATGACACTATTGTTGACGCCAAGAAACTGTTAGAGAAACATAATTGAATTCCATCGCATTGAACAAAATAAAAAATCAGTGAAAGTAAAAAAAGACATCAAATCCTTCACCCCGGAAAGGGCATACCACTATCTTCAAAAAGATTTTTATACGAATTGTAACTTCAGTCAGAACCCACAGAACCCAAGACCGTGGGGCCACTTCAATCGGAAGAACACAGTGGTAGGGTTTACTGACTCATCTGCTGACTCCTCGGACAATTCCGACTCGGGTAAAGGCACAAGCACTGCTGTCCGCAACCCGAACCCCCATTCTTTAGCGAGAGGAGGGGGAGAAGCACCCAAAAGTGGCCAGGTAAAACAACAAGCAAGATGGCACAATCCCCCGGGAGAGAGACAAACGAGACACAAGTTCTACCAGTGGTAACAAACACTGATATCATGGACATGACCATGCCTCTATTTAACCTGTCTGATCACAACCCTCTCCTCACAGGAGATTTCTATTCTCAGTAAAGGGCTCTCGTTTGTACCCACTACTTACCCCAATTTCCTTGACCTTCAGTCAGAACTTCTGGGTTTCTTCAGAAAAATAAGACTACGTGCCTTCTATGATCAGAACCCATCCCAACCTAAGACTACCCTTACACCCTTCCGACCCCCGTCCACTTTTTCTCCCACGTCTAATATGATCCCCAAAGAGGTCACGACATTTGAAAAAGTTATACTTAAGGAAGCCACCAACTTAGCCAAAACTCATATGTTTATTCCATACAATATTACACTTGATGAGAAAATGCCCATTTCAACAATATGTGACAACAGTGATCTAGTCATAAAGCCTGCAGACAAGGGGGGTGGCATTGTGTTACAGAGCATTGACAACTATAAAACTGAACTGTCTCGACAAGTCTCCAACACAGACCATTACTGCAGACTTCAAACCAACCCTACCAAAGAGCTACAAGGCTTGATCAGACAAATTACCACTGAGGCACTTGAAACTGGTTTTCTTACTAAACACAAATTTAATTTCCTGAATGTTAATCATCCCAGGACACCAGT
The DNA here is from genome assembly GCF_964261635.1 of Lissotriton helveticus. Taxonomy (NCBI): domain Eukaryota; kingdom Metazoa; phylum Chordata; class Amphibia; order Caudata; family Salamandridae; genus Lissotriton; species Lissotriton helveticus. The sequence goes on along the minus strand of NC_136068.1, from coordinate 1,757,300,485 downwards.
TATCTATACCCTCCCAAAGTTTCACAAACGGCTTGATAACCCTCCCGGCCGCCCAATTGTCTCAGGTTGTGAGTCTGTGTTGGAACCTCTTGGTCACTATGTCAACTTTTTCCTTAAAGATTTTGTACCTACCACAAACTGCTATGTCAGGGACAGCATGTTCATGATAAATCTGACCGAGAACCATCCTTTTAATCCTGAAAGTGAAACTCTGTGTACCTTAGACGTTGAATCGCTTTATACAAACATCCCACAAAGAGATTCCTTATTTGTCATGGAGAACATTCTGAACAACCGACCTCACCCCCACACTGTACCTACTCTTTTCATTATCCAACTGCTGGAAATTTGTCTTACTCGTAACTTTTTTATGTTTGATAATAAGTACTTCCAACAAGTAAAAGGTACATCCATGGGCGCAATTTTTGCTCCAACCCTGGCTATTCTATACATGGATTGGCTTGAATGTGACACTATCCTCCCCTCCACCAACCCATTCCATCAAGGGGTCCATATGTGGAAACGTTATATAGACTTTGTCTTTATGATCTGGGGGGGGGCCCTGTTGAAGGCCTTACACTATTCCTACATTGGTTGAATAATAACTGTAATGGGCTAACCTTCACTTTGTCTCACAGCAAAACCAGTATACCCTTCCTGGATTTATGTATCCAACACAAGGACGGCTTGCTGTTTGCGTCTCTATTCCGAAAACTAACGGAGAGAAACACATTATTAAGTAAAAGCAGTTGCCATCCTAGAGCCTTAAGGGATAGTTTACTGTTGTGAATAAAAGATGAATAGTCAGTTTCTTGGAGCTCCTTTATTCAAGTAAGATGGTAACAAGATAAACTGGAGAAAACCCCACCAGGAACAGGATGGTTACTGCTCAGCCCACTCTCTTCAACTGTCATTCCCCACACACACTAGGCACACTAACATTCTACTCACTCTGTCATCCAGCATTCAACATTCCACACAGACATCACATTCATACTGGCTGAGCAGCTAACAAGGAGATGACCCAAGGTACCACATATCCCCTTTCCTTCAATAGCAATAAAACACAATATTATACTACATAGCAATTTAAATATAGCAAAAGACAAAACTTGCAATATATTTTGAAAATAAGACCTGAATACCAAAGATAAGAGAAGGGAAGACTGAGTAAAAGATAAGCAGCAAGGAAATAGTGCAAAAGAGAAAATTAGAAAATATTGCAAGACACATCCCCTTCCCTTGGGAAATACAGAGATGGTAAAATGCAATAATACCAACATGTGTATATAATAATCAAGTGTAGAGTAGGTATAGTACAATAAAAGTGAGTACACATAGATAAAAGGCAAAGCTGATACTAAGCACAAAGATTACGTAGGGTGAAAACAGTGAAAAGGGTGTGCGCACACCCCGCACTGAAAACTAGACCGAGTGTATGGAGGCCAGCTCTTATACACAACAACCCTACAGAAGAAAAATAAAGTCTAAACTTAAAGCACCAGCAATTACAAGATGCAACCAATCAGGAGCTAATCTTGCTAAATTTGTACCACGTAAGTAAAATAATGAATTACTTATATTGCTGTATAAATCATTAAAAGTAATACAGACTCACTAGAATTGTTGTATAAATCATTAAAAGTAATACAGACTTATTTGAACGGCTGTATAAATCATTAAAACATTACAGTCTTACTTAAATATCTGCAAAAATTATTAAAGCATTACAGTCTTACTTAAATTGCTGTAGAAATCCTTAAAAGCATTACAGTCTTACTTACATAGCTGTATAAATTATTAAAGCATTACAGTCTTACTTAAATTGCTGTAGAAATCCTTAAAAGCATTACAGTCTTACTTACATAGCTGCATAAATTATTAAAGCATTACAGTCTTACTTAAACTGCTGTATAAATCATAAAAAGCATTACAGTCTTACTTAAATTGCTGTATGAAATACTATAAATATATAAATATATATCAATCTTACTTAAATTGCTGCTTATTTCATCACTAGCATATTATAGTTATACTTAAAAGTGAAAATGACTGTGTAAATGTTCAGTACTCGTGTGCATTAACCTGTAATACATAGGAGAGAACTGCATTCCCTAAATAAAGCAAATAGTATATAATTGAGGTACAGTGTAATAATAAAAATAAAAAGAATGCAGTGTGAACACAACTCAACATACTACAACCAGCCCCACAATCATAGCACTAAAGCAATAAGTTAATTAAAATATAAAGTGTTTTTCTCCGGTGAGCGATATCTCACCCGGGATCTTTGAAGCACTGAAAGTCATTATAATGCCACCAGTGAGCGAAATCTCACTCGAGTTGGTTAAAGAGCCCAGAATATGAAGCATCACGGGGGCTGTACCAAGGACAAGATATTTTAAGGTTCATCATAGTACCTCTAAATTCAGAAGAAACTGAAGACTCCAATATGATGTCATAAATCATCACTGGTATGCAGGTGACATTCCTAAGCCGGTTATACGAACAACAAACACAAGATGATGCTGTGCACAAGATGGTGGCACGTTAACACGGCCGTGCCGAGTGGCTTGCTGTAAGTGCGTGCACTCCAATGTCCTGTAGCAGCTGATTCAGACGTGAAGAAATATGTCGTCACAGAAGACTTGAGCTGCCTCGCACAAAGAGGTAAGGAGCATTAAGCAGAGTCCTTATTGAGCGCGAGGCTTGCATTCAAACTTTTAAAAATTGCACGTAGCATGGCAAACTGCCAAATGTCAAACAGTCTCACCTGAGACATCGTGGCTCTGAGCAAACAAAAAAAAATAAAACTTCTTCAATAGTCATGTTGCTAGGAAGAAACGCACTCTGCAATGTGCTCTGAGTAAATCAAAATACCACTGCCCGATTTAATAACTCGTGCTGCGTGCAGGTCCAGAATAAAAACGCCGTAAATGCTAACATCCTCACGCGGTACACAAAAGTTGAGACACTCTGCCTCAAAACACACAATTTTCACTCGCACTGTGTGCTGCTCACTCTCCCTTGCCGATTTCCTCAACAGCAATACTTCACAAGATTGAGACCAAAAAAATGCCGCTTTCTTGTAACTGCCATCATCAATTCGGTTAATGTCAATGTCACAACACACAGGGACATCAAGGGGTTCTGGTACTAGTCAGTTTTCACTGTATCCATGCAACTTTCACTATATTCAAGCAAAACACAGACGATCTTCTCTTACGCTTATTAGCAGGAAGCTTCGGTGTAACAGCTTATAGATTGTTTTCAAGGAGACTTCTTTTAACAGTACTTCTTTCAATAACAAATGACTCGTAGTTGCAATAAATTTAAAGGTCAAACATCACTCAGCTTAAAACGGCAGTAATTATTCGGTGGGTTAGTGACCTTGAGCTTGATCTGGCACTTATTTAGAGTTTAGGGCGACCGATTTCGGGGTCACTGTGGGGTTTCGTAGTGCCAGGTAGCTTAAACAAAAGTTTATAATTTAAAAGTCTTTTACCTTAAATCAATTCTTTTTCATTAAATTTTCTTTCCTCGTTGTAAGTTGCTTGTTGAGAATACTTACTCCTTGTAAGTACCTTAGTTTACTTGTTGGTAGTTTCTTGCACGCTTTAAGTTCTTCAATCGTCGCCAAACTGTTGTGAATAAAAGATGAATAGTCATGTAGTTTCTAGAAGCTCCTTTAATCAAGTAAGATGGTAACAAGATAAACTGGAATAAACCCCACCAGGAACAGGATGGTTACTGCTCAGCCCACTCTCTTCAACTGTCATTCCCCACACACACCAGGCACACTAACATTCTACTCACTCTGTCATCCAGCATTCAACATTCCACACAGACATCACATTCATACTGGCTGAGCAGCTAACAAGGAGATGACCCAAGGTACAACATTTACCTTACTCCCAATTTCTGAGATTGAGGAGAAACTGCTTCTTGAAAACAGATTATTTCACAGAAGCTAACATACTGGCAAGCAAACTTAGATGTAGGGGCTACCCACGCCGCCTAGTTAAGAATGCCATGAAAAGGGCGTGGTATTGTCCACGCGAGACCTTGCTTGAGCCTAGACCCAAGAAATCATCTGAAAAACTAGTCTGTGTCACCACTTTCTCCCCCCGTGTCCAACAAAATCCAAAAAAGTATCAAAAAGAACTGCCATATTTTTAACTCAGGAAATCTAGATCTGGAAACTCCCATGTTTGCTTTTAAAAAAAGCAAAAACCTGAAAGACCATCTGGTGAGGGCTGCTCTTCCCCTCCCAAAAACAGCCAACACCACACTGAATGACCTATGGTTACTTCCTCCCCTGAGGGCACACTCCAAATGTGGCTTTTGTGTGGTGTGTGATTTTTGTATTGAAGGTAAAGCCTTTGTTTTCAAAGACACGAGAAATGTACTGAAAACCTTTACAAATTGTAACAGCTGTAACCTGGTCTATGCAATTTTGTGCCCATGCGATATGATCTACATGGGACAGACCAAACAAAAGATCAAACTACGGATCTCGCAGCATCGGAGTAGGATTAGATGCAAAACCATCAATGCTCCACTTGTTGAACACTTCAGTGAAAAAGGACACACTGAGAACGAGATAAGATGGACTGTAATCAGCCAGGTCATCCTACCCCCGAGAGTTGGTGATCTGACAAAAATGCTAAACAAAGAGGAGCTTAAATGGATCTTGAGAACTGACAGCCTGAACTCTGGGCTAAATCTGCAAGAGGATTGGACACATTTAATGTAATCGTGGCCAGTTCTATTGTCATTGTCATATGCCAGTGTTTCGTGTTTCACTTTTATATGTACATTCCTTTTTTAATCATTTGTACTTCCCCCTTCCACTTTGTTCTGTCCACTTGGTGACGATCACAAAAAGCTCGTTGCGTGTTCGTACACACTTAAGATGGCCGCCACGCTGTCCTACACTTATTTTTACTATCACATGGGGCTCAGCTCCAGCCAATTACTAGCCTCTTTACAACCCTTGTTATATTTCTTCCTCAAGCGGTACGCCACGGCAATTACCAAGGAAGTCACCTCTGCCCATTGACACGGTAAGCCCGCTCTACGTCTAATTACTGTTACTTAGTGACATTCACAAAAAGCTTGTTGCATGTTTTTACACACTTAAGATGGCCGCCACGCTGTCCTACACATATTTTTACTATCACATGGGGCTCAGCTCCAGCCAATTACGAGCCTCTTTACAACCCTTATTATATTTCTTCCTCAAGCGGTACGCCACCGCAATTACCAAGGAAATCACCTCTGCCCATTGACACGGTAAGCCTGCTCTACGTCTAATTACTGTTATTACGAGGTCTTTCCCCTTTGGTTGTATGACTGACCCGCTCTCTCTTCCACCGGTCCTTCGTAGGCTGACTTCCTTCCAAATAACGCGACCGAGCAATCTGCTGGCGTGTTACCTCAAGGCTCCCATATTACGGGTAAGAACTCTTCTCGCCCATACTCTTCCCAGGCCGTGCATGCTAAGTCTGTAAGAAGTCCAAACATTCTCTACCCTTATGTTCACAGGATGACGGGCCATTTATCCCCTACCTTCCGCAAAAATTAAAACACGACCGAGCCACTGCTGGTTCGTGTCCCCGAGGCTCCCTTATTTTGGGTAAGAAGCCCTTTACGTCCTACCATTACTGGACCGTGCATGTAGAAGCTCTAAGTAGTACATACCGGGTCTGCTATTCTTTATTTACAGGCTGTCCGGCTATTCGACCATCTCTAATTCCGCCTGGCCTAAACTTATGTTCGGGCCTCATCGGTAAGCCCTGGCAGCAGTTGATTGATCGTTCGCTCACACGACGATTTAGTCACCTTAAACTCACAATTCACCATTGTTCGCCTGTTCACGAGAGATCATGTACTCAGCCCCCTCACCTTTGGTAATTGTTTGTCATCTTGGTTATTTCCTTGCGTCTTTCGACCTACTTCCACATTTACTCACTACGATTCTGAGGTAATTTTTTATGGATGCGGTTATTTTCATCGTGACTTCCCAGCGATATCACTTTCACTTGTAAGGAAATATCTTGCGGTTGTTCACGGTTTAACTGGTTGGCTTATCCCACCAAAATAACCTCTGTACCTCACCATCACTAGTACAATATTACTTCGCTCATATGTCACCATCACTTATATTACTTCACAATCAATGTCAGATCCACTAATCCTTTTCTTGTATGCCTTTCTCCCTATTTTTTCCTTTCCTTTAGGCTATTGAGGCTTATACTGTTTAGGCATAATTTTGTCCTGATGATGATCCCTCTGATTTTATAATGGAATCGAAACGCCGTCGACTTTTCTAAACACCATATACTCTAAATGTATACCTTATGTGATATGCTTGTAATGGTGTGAATCTAATTTCTGTTACTGTTTTACTCACAGAAATCCATAGCTTTTGCCTAAAAGCCCTGTCCTGTATGTTTGTTGATTCTTCACCATGCCAATCTGTATGTGTTAGGGTACATGCTTGTGCCCTACTACGAAGAATTTTTTAAGGTATATTTGTTTGTGTGATTCTTTTAAAAGTAAAAGATTCGGACCTCTGTCCGGCTGGACATGTCATAACCGAATATAGTTTCCATTGTGTCTATATTTATTGTTGTCTTTGTATTACTTATGCATGGGACCACTGTTGTTTTCAAAAAAAGGCTTATCTCCCAGGCACGAGTGTACAGTATATGGAACCACTCTCACAGCAACCCAATGATGTCACCACAAATAGACTCCACAAGAGTTTTAGTAAAATGAGTATAATCTTCATATAAGAAGTTATACAATATGACCACACAATACAAAACCAACATATAAGAATGGGTAGATTTCTTTCCGGTGGGTTGGTAGGTTCTAATTCCAACCACCGCTTCTAACCAACAGTTAAGCTCACTTCTAACCGTTTCCAAAAGCTTAGGCCAGTCGTATTGCTAGAATCACACATGTTACAAAAGAAAACAAATACCGCAATGCGTAATGATATTCTCGTGTACTGTGCAACAGAGAAACAATGTCACACGTAGTGCCGCAGTCATGTAGTTTGCAATAGAAGTAATAATGCAATGCTTATGACTACCAGCATGCCGGGTACCAGGAAGAAACAAAACAATGCATCACGCTACAATCCTGTACTGTGCAATGAAGAAATAATGCACTGTGCCACGTTATAATCAGATACTGTGCAATGAAGAATTAATGCAATGTGCCATGTTACAATAAGGTAATCTGCAAGGGAAAAATAACGCAGTGCGTAGCGCACCAAGCATGTAGTTAGTGATGCACAAATTAGGTCTGGTGTCATACGACAGTTCGATAGTTCGTTAGCAGCAATAATGCAAAGTGTAATACAGCAGTTTAAGTGCTCTGTTAACAGTGCCCCCAATATGGATCAATGATGACATAAAAGTACTGCTTCTCACTCCCGCCCAAGTACTGCCCCTCCTTGGGTCAGCATGGGCTGAGATCCGAGCCGAAGCAACAGGCTTGGCAGCTGACAGAAGCGAGAGGCCGTGAGAGTGTCCCTCTGGGCCCGCACCTCACCCCAGGTGGTGATCCACGTTACCTGGGGGGGAGCAACCTCACTCTCGTCTCCGAATTCAGCGGCTTGGGCCTCACCCAGACTCCGTCACAGGGTGCGGCAAACTCAAGCCAGCGGCTCAGCTGCTCCAGGGCTGCTGGTCCGGGCCGCTGCTGTAATACTCCGAGGACCCAATGACTTGGCCCTCCTTACGTCAGTCTCAGTGAACACCGAGACACGCCCTCAGCACTGTGGAGACTACTTAAAATTCGGTGCACACCCTACCCAGGCACTCCAGAGTAGCGCCTCCGGTTGCTCCTCGACACACACACTGTGCAGACAAGACTCGCCTCTCCTCTGGTGCTCATGATAAACCGGTGCTCTTCACCAGTGCCGCTGCTTTCAGCTCACCAGAACCCTGCGCGACTGAGTCTCTCCTCTTCTTCCGGTGCACACGATGTCCAGGTGCTCTTCACCAACACCCGGGCTACACCGCAACACGCACTTTGCTCGTCCGAGTCTCGCCTCTTCTCCCAGTGCACACGATGACCAGCAGCTCCTCACCAATGCCCTGGCTGCACCATGACACTCACTCTGCGTGTCCGAGTCTCACCTCTTCTCCTGGTGTACACTATGTCCAGGCACTCCTCACCAATGCCCTGGCTGCACCACGATACACACTCTGGTGGTCCGAGTCTCACCTCATCTCTCGGTGCTCACGATGACCAGGCGCTCCTCACCACTGCCCTAGCTGCCCCACGACACGCACTCTGGGCCCTTGAGGTTACAAGACACAGCACAAAGCACAGTCTTCTTCAAGCAGGGGGTCCCAGCGCCTCCAAGTACAGTCCTAACAGCCTCTCCCTTGGTTACAACAGCAAACTGCAGCCCAGCCCCAAATCCCGAAGCAAGGATTGGTCTTTCCACAGCAGTCTCTTCAGTTGCTCCTTCTTTAGTAGAGGTTCTTCTTGACCACGGAATGGGTCCAAGCCTTTTCAGTCTCAATACTTTTCTGTTACATTCTAGCGTTCAGGAGTTTCAGCTCTCATAGTTATACCCCTTACTGTCTTTGAAGTTCGTTTGTGCCCAGGGGTCCCCTCTCTAAATCAGTTCTGGGTGTCTCCCTCCCAGTGTCACCTCTCCCCCTTTCATACTAGCGGTCTGGATCCTTAATCACTCATCAGGAGATGGGTCAATTGGTTTATAGCACCAGCCTAGGGCTTTTCACATCCCGGGCTTCTACTCCCCCTACTCTCCAGATGCAGGGCAGCCTGGTACCATCTCAACCCCTCCCTGAGTAAAGACCTCTCTCAGCTCCTCTCACCTTTCAGATCCAGACAGACAATCCACATTTTAGCAGAGACACACAGAAATGCCTACAGCACAAGACTCAGCCACTTTCTAAAAGTGGTTTCTGTACACACAGTGACAAAACCACCATCACAGAAAGATGTGTTATGACACTGTGAGTTTATACATACTAAACTTCATCTCTACATTATAAACTTACAGGAAACTCGGCTAACAAACACAACACCCAGCCTCCCCCATTCTGTCCTATCGGCAGGATGTCCTTTCAGCAGTGAAAATGAAATGGAGTGTTTTTTACTGTCAGGAGATAACACACCTTAGTATATGTCCTGCCTTTTACCTACATTGCACCCTGCCCAGGGATTAAGCAGGATCTAACACGGGTGCCCAATGTGTAAGTAAAAGGGAAAGTCAGACCTGACAAGTGGTTGCACTTTTCAGGATAACATGCTAATGTAGCAAACTGAATGCAGGCCCTACACTGCAGGCCTGAGTACCCTTCTCTGCGCGCCTTTGCATTACTAGCCCTGGCACACCCAGTGCACATCACTAGGGACTTTACTAGTAAGGCAAACATACCAATCACCATTACATTTTATATAGGGAACACTTGTACTTTGACACTGATCAGCAGTGGCAAAGTACCCAAAGCATCTAAATTGACAACTCTATGTTAGGAAAACAGTCTAGGGGGAAGCAAAAAGTTTAGGGAACTTTAGCCAAAAAAGGCAAGTCCCACAGTGCACCCGTCCAGTTTGCACCTAAGCACTAAGAATCTGCCTCTTCAGCCTACAATTAGACAAGATAGTCCGATCTTTTTCTCAATCACCGAATGCGAGCAGTGGGACGCTTCTTCCGAAGCAGCTGAGTGCTTCAAAATTGCTTATTTGCTTAATTGATTTATTGATTAAAATAGGAAATAAAAATGACTTAACACCGATGCTCTTGGTCTGCGCCACACGCAGACCAAGATGTGGGTGCTGTCTATTACAATGGTCCTCAATTGTTTAGATTCTAAACTTTAGAAGGACACACCAGCAACAATACTGTGCAATTGAAGTGCTCCTTTAAAAACTAACACAATACCAACTGGCCAATCATATACTGAGCTGCCTTAAAAATATGAAAAGTGGGTTGGAGGTAAACCCCTCTTTCTATATTGCTTATTTGTACTCTTTTTTGTGATTACACGAACGTTGGCAGACATCTAATGCTGTCTCTAGCCAAACCTAAATTGCAGCAGCATAACCTCATAGCACTGAAATGGCTCTCGGTCAAGGTACTGAATGTTTGAAAAATAAAGTTGTTAAGGACACAGTCTTATTCCTTAATGATACCTCCACAATGATGCTACATCATCCTGTCTCTATCCTGAATTAAACTCTGCAATGTTATGACTCAGAGAAACGTCTGACTAGCCTTTCAAGGTCCCTTTAGTTCCAACCTGTAGCCATGTTCCTACTTTATCTCCAGGAGTCAGCTGGTCACATGATGCGGATGCTGCATCAGCAAACTAAAAGTTATAAATCTTTCATCTATATTTCTCTTTCTGTAACAATACGTACGCTACTCACAGCACCCAGAGGCGGTTCCACTTCCAATGTGTACTGTACAAAACTAAACAAGCAGAAATTTGGTTCAAACACCAGGATCAGCTGCCAATGGCTTTCAAAACTAGCAGTTCTTTTCAGACTCCTTTCATTTTCACTTTCCTAAACATTACGGCCTCCAGTACAAGTTACTCAGTAATTCTGGTGTGGTGGTTTAGCATGCACATGTTCAGACAGATTCATGGTTTGAGATTACTGCAGGATTATGAGTAATCCCATATAGTTTGCATATGGGAGTAATATTAGAAAGTTGGCACTGCACTGATGTCCCTGTGTAATTCCATAATTACAAACCATTTTGCGGTGACATAGCCTACCACGATTGACCTGGCAAGTAACTCTCAGCGCCACTGGTGCTGATTTGGAATGTGGTAATACCACATGCTGCGTTACTGACTGCATGCCTCATAATACCAATTAGAAAGCCTGCCCTAATCATTATAAGGCAATTTATAAATGTAAGAAAACAAACAGAATAACAGTCAAGTAATCCACAAAGTAAACTGAAATAGGACTACAGTAAATATACAACAAGGCCCAAGTCTGGCTGATCTGCAGACATTAAGGGAAGTGTGTTTATTACATTGCTGGAGGTAGCTATACCAGAACGACAAACTACCTGCATGTTATGATACATTCTAAACCATAAAGCCAGGCCTTTTAAGATGCTTCAAGTAGGTTTTAAAAATGACAATCTGATGACTGGTGGGTGTTTCATCTGAAAGATTAATAGGAGAGACAGCAACATGCTGACCCCGAGGAGGGAAGATTCGCCCACTTATTTGAGTACATTTGTATTTCAGAAGTTGGCCAGGGGCAGATCAGGGTAGAGGATGGGTGGGTGAATCTTGGCAGTGTCCTAGTGGATGGAGCAGGGAATCCACTAGTTGGGCAAAAGAACTTTAGTGGCACTAGCAACCATATCCTGTCACGGAAGCTCAGCACTCTACATAGAAAGGAGTGCCCTACTGCATCAAGATGAGTGGAGGACTGGGGAACCTCAACTTGATATGGAGAGAGAATAAAGGGGCAGCAAGACACATGAGCATAGAGACACGAGAAGATTTTATTGAGTGCTATGAAAACAGCAAGATCTAGTTCATTTCCCATCACCAAACCCTTACTGGAAGCCTAGTGCTACAATATAAGCATTTGTAAGACCCTACAGACAGTGGCAAGCAAGGAAAATACAGGAACGCAAAAGGCTTAAGGGGGCAGATCAAAAATAGCCCTCCCTCTCTAATGTACTCCCTTTTGATGTTTATCGTAAGATAAGATGGTGCAAGATCTTCCAACAAACAGCTAAAGCTGTCTGCAGAGGACCTAAAAAGCAGAAGCAGGGCTGAGCAACTTCCTTGTCTCAAACCCAGAGGCTGCAGCAGTCTTTTCTCCTCCTACTTAAGTTTATTAAGATTGGCTGCATTTTTTTAAATTTAAGTTTCAGTTTATTAAGAAAAAAAGAAAAGAACAGCACTGTGATAAAACATCATAAGTCCTATTAACATAGATTTCATAAGATAGAAATATAGTAAGTGGAAGCCATAAAAGGTCTCATTTGATTGGCAAAGAAACAGAAGAAAAATAATTGGTATCAAGTCTACGATGAAAATGTACAGCGTTCCACCATGCTTTAAAAGTAACTTTGTCTGTTTGTTTCCATTTAGAGGTTATTAAGTGGAACGCAACAGATAACAATACATCTAACAACTTAAAATTCACTGGTGATTGAGGCCATTGTGATGATATGGATCCTAAGAAACTATTGGATAAAGAAAAGAGTATCTTAACTTTAAAAATCTTTTTTAATTTAGAACCAAACCAACCACCAAAATTGATGGATATTAGGGCAATCAAATAACATGTGTTTAAGGTCAGCAGTAGAACAGGAACAGGACCAACATTTAGAAGATGTATTCAGTGAGAAAGAGGCTAATGTCGCATGGGAAAGTAGAAGGCGTTGATAAACAAAATAAAGGGTCTGAGTGGTATTTGCAGCTCGTGATGTCTTATGGAGTTTAAGCCAAATGCTATCCCAGGTGGTGCTAGGCCAGCATTGAGTTAAGTCTTTTTCCTAGGCCTATTCAGTCTTCGACTTGAGTCTATCCAAGGGCAACAGTAGGGATTTATATATGATGGATGCGGAAGGGGAAGTATCTAATATAGGGAAGAGTGTAGTACAAGTTGTAGGAGGACTGGAGGTGTCTGGTAGAGCAAGAAGGCATTGGTTGAGGGATGGAAGCAAAAGGTTAGGTTGTAGATTAAAGGAAGCAGGCAGAGAAAAGTTTGTTTGGAGGTCAGGAAAGAATTAGGGGTTTTCATTATTTAAGAGTTGAGATATCCAAAATAAGCCCTTAGATCACCAAGTTTTCCAATAAATGGTACAATTCTTGATTCTTTATGCTTTGTTATACCAAATGGGTTGATAATGAAATGAAATAACAGAAGGGTATGAAGATGGTAATAGAGGGACCAGAAGTTTACAAATGTGAGAAATAATGGGAGAACGTTGTGAAGAAATATTATTAGTGAAAGCAAGGATTTCTCAAAATTCAAAGGGGAAGATGAAGGATTTCTCTATATTGATCCACACTTGAGGATGTACAGGGAGGAGCCAACTGGTGGCTTGTTTCAGACAAAAGGTAGAGTAATACGTTTTGAAATCAGGGAACTTAAGAACTCCATGTGCATTGTATTTTTTTAGAGAAGACAGAGGGGCCAAGTTACTGATCTTATTATTTCACATTGCATGTGCCAGCAATCCACTGAACTCTCCTCACTACACTGCCACCCTGCTTAAGGAATCGGGTGGCGTCACAACATCAAAAATAACTTACCTTTGAAACCACAAACCTCCAAATTACTCAAGTCCAGCATCCATGCTCCTCGATTGCTGCCTGGCCCCTGTAGAACTGACTCCCAGCAGACTTAAGAAGAAAACCCACCCTTATATCTGTATGAAAACCTCTGAAAATGCATCTTTTTAGAGTATATTTGGCAGGCAAAAGTAATCCATCTGAGCATGCGCGTGTTACTCGGCCCTCCCTACTAAAGAACTGCTAAAATATCTTGTCCATGAGTAATGATTGCCTTGTTACAGTAGTCTTCTGTTCTTGTTACAGTGAGGTTCTCTGTAGACCTTGCGTCTTGTTATACTGTATACATTTTGGTGATCTATGCTATGTGAAAGTCTATACAATAAATGAATACATATGATTTTGTGGCAGGGGTCTCATCTGCCCTAGCATGCCCACCATCCCTGGTCAACAGATTTAATTTGTCAGAAGGCGGAAAGTTGCTGCTTCTGACAAATCTTACCAGACCCCCCTTGCTACGGAGAGACAGAGAGAGAGACATTGTCTAAGAAGAAGTGACAGAGTTGTAAAAAAGATGTATCTGTACTTGCCACAGTCCCTGGTAATGTGCGTCTTTCTGCCTATTATTCTGTAGTGTAGTGAAGAACTACATCATGCATCCTGCTGGCCTCAAAGATCTAAGTTGAAGAGGACGTTTGTCACTCAGGGGCACAGAGTAAGGCAGCAGATACGGGTTTAGTGATGCAGGGACAGAATTCTCCCAGGATCAGCATAAACATGGGAGAGCTCCTGCCCATGTGACTACTTTTCAGTATATTTCTGCTGTATTCTGGTTGACACTTCCAGGCAGTTGTGGGTCAACCTACCTTGGTCCTCTGCCACTGTACCTCATTTCACTTGTCTAGCAGGGTTGCCCTCCCTAGTCTCTCCTTATCTAGATGTGAGATGTGCAGTTTTTATCCTGTTGCACATCCTACTCCTGTCGGAGGGTTCAACTGAACATCTATAGACAATAAAATGTTTTCAAACATCCCTTCTGTTGTCTGTGGAAGTTGGATTTATAGACTGTATTCATGGACGTCGATTCACCAAAATGCTTGGGGTAGCATATCTGACATCATACACCCTTTGACCTTAATAAAATCGTAGAAAGTGACATCATATGATATTTGGCCCATGATATGTCAAGATAACATTTACCTGAATTGTAGTGAGAGAATGACGTGAGTCTGGCATCTTCTAGGGAGATTTCAAGGTTGCCAGGACCCTCTCTCCTGAGAAAATAGTGAGAGAAATGGGCTCTAACAGTGCATTTGAAAGAATAATTTATTATAAATGTGCTAAAAAGCCATATGCTTTGAAAACACACTCATTAAATATCCAGGGGGTATATGTGGGAAGGCGTTTGCGATTCGCTAATGCCGGAATTTGCAAAATTAAGGAATTTTAGAGATTCGCAAACAAATTGCGATGTATTACCTACATTCCATTTTGCAATTCTCAAATAGCGATTCCTTAAAAATCGCTATTTTGAGAATCGCAAAATGTAAATTACCTACATATGCCCCCAAATCCTTTAATGGTGTTCTAAAGTAATGATACTTGGCAGTCCTCATGAGATGATTCAATTTTGTTTCTAAAATTCGTATGGGTTCCCAAGATTTAATATATGACCTCCATTGCTAGGGCCAGCATTTTGCCATGGGTGCCGCTTTTGCCCAAAATTACAAACAGTGTGCTAGATCTTTACCAGTACTGCCAACCAAGTACTATAGATAGCCCTTGGGTCACAAATGAGGGCAAAAATGCTGTCCAGTATATTGGAGACCGCATTTTGTCATGGATACTACCCACATATGCCACGGTTGTCCTCCAGTATGCCAAGAATTTCCACCAATGTGCCTACCCCAGTATTTTGCTACTGGTGCCACCTATACAAAAAAAATTCCGTCAGTGTGCCAGAGCTGGCATTTCAGTGGGTACCTATGCCAAGTTTTACCTCCAGTGTGCCAGAGCCAGCCTTTTGCTGTGAGTAGTCCATTAGCCACAAAGCATGGCAGGTCCAACAGCAAACTTACAAGCACAACAACACATTCAAGCTCAAGCTCTCTTACATTCACTAATTCACACTCATACTCATCACTCCCACTCACATTTGTCTGCTCATTGCCACCCACTGTCACTCATTTACGTTCACTTGATCTCTTGCACTCACTCTACCCTGGCACACTAATTCTCACTCTCTCACTAACAAACAGTCACACATAAAAGCGCAGGTCCGGTTGCAAGATCCTGCTCCTCAAATTTTTATTACATTAATAGTGAATGATTGATGATTATTCACTATCATTGTAAAAAATAATGAGTAGTAAAGGAGGGGGCACTGATTTTGCCACCTCTGACACCAGGGTTCGCAAAGGCAGTGCCAGGGTTTGCAACGGTCAAGCCACATCTGCAACCCCTGGCGACCGCTAAATGATGTCAATATCTGTACTACAACTGGCTAGTGGGGTCAAAAATACTTGCACAGTCAAAGGGCATTAACATCCAACAACTACACAGAGTTTAAGCAATTGCAGTGCTGTTGAATATATATAAGCTTATACATCTGTATATACACATTTATATGTACAGACATTCTATACACATAATATAAATGTGATTGAAAATGGTCAGTGAGGTCCCTTCCTGTGCAAACGTGCAGACGTGAGTCCCTTGCTCACTTTGCCACTGGATTCAAGCTAGCCTGGCTGATGAAGGGTGTTACTCAGAAACCGATCCCAGCTTGTTTCTGGTTCATGGAAGACCTGGCTTGGCTGTTCGGGCTGTACTATTCCCATCAGGCCCAGGGTCAAGACTGATTTGCATAAAGCTGGGTCTGAACTGAGTCGGCGAAGTAAGCTAAAGAATGATGATGGATTTAAGCCAGATCTGTGATGGGGGTGAGTATCTGAAAAGTTTCAGCGCTCTGTCCAACATCTCCTTGTGTTTGCTTTGTTCACCCTACATTGGCAGGGTATACCCAGACGAAAGTCCCTTGCTCACTTTGCCACTGGATTCAAGCTGGCCTGGCTGAGGAAGGGTGTTACCCAGAAACTGGTCCCAGGATGCTTGTTTCCAGTTCAGGGAAGACCTGGCTTGGCAGTTCGGGCTGGACTGTTCCCAGGAGGCACAGGGTCAAGACTGATTTGCATATTTAGCATGTTAATACAGGAAGAAAATATCAAAATCGCTTTTGTGACCGAATCATGGACGGACGCTGCTTCGGGCCCGGACTTAGTTAATGCCACTCCCCCTGGTTACCTTAGTTTTACGAGATACCGGCCACTGAGGAAAGGTGGGGGTCTGGCAGTTATTTATCATAACTCCCTTAATGCCCTCTTTCACCCGTTAACTGTGGACGGCTGTGAAGCGGTAGCTTTTAATTTTACCTTAGGCAATCATCATTCATTTAACGGTTGTTTAGTCTATAGACCCCCTGGTTCTAAAAATATCTTTTTGAGCTCTGTGGGAAGTATACTGGAGGAGGGACTCTGCTCTAAGGACTTTACGGTCTTGGGAGATTTCAATTTCCATTTAGAAAACCCCATGGATGCGGACACCAACGCACCTATTGACTTGATGGATGGCGCCGAGCTTAAACAACTTGTTAGGGGTCCTTCGCATAAGGCTGGCCATACCCTAGATGGGATTTTTTCGAACCAACCCACTCTGGTCTTTACTAAATCTATACCGCTCACCTGGACCGATCACAGGGCGCTGCTATTTGCCATCTGTGTGCCTAAATCCCAAGGTGGGGGGTGCCCGCCTAAAGTAGCCAGGATATGCAGGGCCTGGAATGAAATTGAGGGTAGAGCATTGGAAGATCATTTGCTCTCCTCAAAGGAGCCCCCTCCATTAGAGGTGGAGGCGGCGGCGCTCGCCCATACTAATTGGATTGATAAAGCCTGCAAAATCCTCGCCCCACCCAAACTACGCCTCCTGGCCAGAGCCCAGCCCTCAGCGCGTGGTTTTCGGAGGAATTAAGAAATCACAAGTTAGAATGTAAAAAACTGGAAAGGGTTTGGCGGAAGGAATACAGGGAAAGTGACAGAATGCTTCTTAAACAAAGTCTCCTAACATATAAAAAAACGGTGGGGAAGGCAAAACAAGAGTACTATACCAATCGCATAAACTTTGCTAAGAACTCTGCGAAGGGACTGTTTACAACGGTGGCAGCTTTGGCTGACCAGGTTCCCGCAGCCATTCCCGCAAGTTCTGAATTATGTGAAGATCTTGAGATTCTTTCTAGGTAAGGTGAAGACGATTTTTAAAGCCTTCTCTAGTCAGGAGAGGTTGAATAGCCAGGCGGTCTCTTCAGAAAACGTTATGCAGTCATCCTTAGGACAAAATCTGGATAGTTTTTCGCCAGTAAATGGTGAAGAAATTAGGCGGCTATTGTTAGCGGCAAAATCAGGTGCTCCGTCAGACCCTTGCCCGGTAGCTGTGATAAAAATGGCCCCAGATCCGATAGTTTCATCGCTGGTGACCGTTTTTAACAAAATGCTTGCGACAGGAGGTTTCCCAGCATGTTGGAAACATGCCTCAATTATGCCCCTACTAAAAAAACCTAACCTGGATATCAGGGACCCAAATAACTATCGCCCAATAGCAAGGCTCCCTTTACCAGCTAAATTATTAGAAAAGGCGCTGAACACTCAACTAAGCTCCTTCCTGGCTACCACTCAATCTCTGGACCCCTCTCAACATGGTTTTAGACCTTACCATAGCACGGAATCCGCCCTCATTAAAACAACTGAGGAGATCAGAGCGGTGACCGATGCGGGAGGGAGGGCTGCCCTGGTGCTGCTGGACCTCTCCGCGGCCTTCAATACGGTCCACCCTGGGATCCTACTTGACCGTCTGAAGGCCTGCGGAGTACAAGGGAAAGCGCTTGACATACTTAAAGCCTTCCTGTCCGGCAGAGTCCAGAGTGTGGCCTTAGGAGAATATGAGTCAAAACCCTTCATCCTGCCCTGCGGAGTTCCTCAGGGCTTGTCTTCGAGCCCTACGTTATTTAACGTTTATGTTAGCTCATTGGCTCCAGTAATCCAGGCACATGGTTTTGATCTTACATCATATGCTGACGACACCCAGATTGTGGTGTCTGTACTACCAGGGAAGGAAGAAGATGTAGCAAGGAATTTCCAGGATTGTATGCTGGCTGTTGGAAACTGGATGGCAGTTAACTGCCTTAAATTAAACTCGGCTAAAACCGAAGTTATAGTGTTTGGTTCAAACACTAATTTCTGGAGCCCAAGCTGGTGGCCAGACCAGATGGGCAAGGCCCCCACCCCAATAGCGAAGGTGAAAAACCTGGGGGTGTTGATCGATGATCAACTCACCTTTCGTCCCCATGTCAATGCACTATCTTCCTCGGTGGCCTACCTGCTGAAATCCATCCGTAAGATCCTTCCATTCATCCCTGGCAGCGATAGCAAAACAGTGGTCACAACTCGGGTTATGGCAAAGTTGGACTATTGCAATAGTCTATTTCTTGGTGCCCAACAGGGGGTACTCAATAAATTGCAGGTACTACAAAATGCGGCTGCTAGACTTATTTTGGGGATCCCAAAATTTGTCCCAGTCACCCAGGAGCTGGTTAAGCTTCATTGGCTTCCAATGCGAAAGAGAATTCTTTTTAAGGCATTATGCCTAGTATTCAAGTCCTTACAAGGCAAGGGACCCTTATTCTTTCGGCGGTACATTCATTGGTACCGTCCAACTAGAAATCTTAGATCAGCTGACATGGGGTTGATCACGGTGCCTCGTATCAGGAGAGCGCACTGGGGAGGCAGAAGCTTTGTGCTGGGCGCAGCCAAAGCTTGGAATACCTTGCCTCACGCCCTCAGAAAAATGACGGACCTCATGGCCTTTAGAAGAGCTTTAAAGACATGGCCGTTTACCATCTAATTCCCTAACCTGCCTCTATCTCAGGAGTAACACTTAGCGCCAGGACACCTACGGGTAACAGAGCGCTGTACAAATGCCAAAAATAAATAAATAAATAAATATAGCTGGGTCTGAACTGAGGTGGCTAAGTGAGCTAAAGAATGAGGATGGATCCAACCCAGATCTGTGACTGGGGGTGAGTGTCTGAAACGTTTTAGCGCTCCGTCTAGAGGTGGGTCCCTTGCTCCCTTTGCCACTTGATTCAAGCTAGCCTGGCTGATGAAGGGTGTTAGCCAGAAACCGGTCCTAGGATGCTTGTTTCCAGTTCAGGGAAGACCTGGCGTGGCCTTACCGGCTGGACTGGACCCATGAGGCACAGGGTCCAGACTGATTTGCATATAGCTGGGTCTGAACTGAGTTGATGAAGTGATCTAAAGAATTATGATGGATTCAACCCAGATCTGTGACTGGGTGTGAGTGTCTGAAAAGTTACAGCGCTCCCTCCATCATCTCCTTGTGTTTGCTTTGTTTACCCAAGTTGGCAGGGTAGGTCCCAGGGTGCTTGCTTCAGGTTCAGGGAAGACCTGGCTTGGCAGTTCGGGCTGGACTGTTCCCATGAGGAACAGGGTCAAGACTGATTTGCATATAGCTGGGTCCGAACTGAGGGGGTGAAGTGAGCTAAAGAATGATGATGGATTCAACCCAGGTCTGTGACTAGGGGTGAGTGTCTAAAAGAGCAAAAATCTCTCAATTCGTGCTGCTGGCTGCTTGATGTATCATTCTGCCTCGCGCGTGAGGGCTTCTTTTGCAGTGCATGAAGAGTTTTGTTTTCAGGAGTTGCAGAAGACACCATTGACTACTTGTTGAACACAGAAGCCATTTTGGAAAGAAGGCTTTCCAGACTATAGGCAACACATAAGACAAGATAACCAAATAATTATTGAATAATTACTTGAAGCGTGATTACATATGTATGTAAATGCACTTTGTCAGGATTCTTTTTTGGTCCAAAACGTTTTTAATATGAAAAATATATCTAAACAAAAATAGGAGTTTACTGAAAAAGGGATTTCTTAAGTATTAAAGTATATTTACACACTTATTTATCATACACTTCAAATAAGAATTTATCTATTATGCAAGTTGTGTTCATTTGACTAGGGAACAAAACCTTTCTGAAACATGATAATGCATCTCTTATGTTTGCTTCCAGTTTATGTGACTCACTGGCAGAGGGCAATTCCACTAACATTCTCTACCTGGTCCCAGATAACCTGCTCAAGGTTTTTGCTGCAGCATTAAACAGAAAAAACACTGCTATGTAGGCTGTCTTGTTCACTGCCATGTTGTTCCACTGTTTATCTCAGGTTTCTCTATTCACCGTAAAGTTACATTTTGGGGAATCTTTTTATTGTACATTTTGCGGAAGATATAGCCTTTGAAGACGAGTCCTGTGAAATCTCAGAGTTGCATCCCTTATTCAGCAAGGCAGCATTTCCATGGTTAAATAAATCTCATGTATATTCAGATTAGATTATTTCTTTCCATCTTGAATTGGCATAATAAATTATTAGAACATTTGAATGTTGGTAGCTCCATTGAAAACAATAGAGTGCTCTGGGCTTATAATGGCTGGTATAAGCCCAGAGCTCCAGCATTCCAATGTTCCTTTCTTTTGTGAACAAAGGCTTCAGGAAGCCTGAGTGGCTTTTAATCCCCTTGCGCTCCCTGAAGGCTTTGTTTTATTTATTAGAACATTCTGCCCTCTAGTGGCAGAATGTTCTAATAGCCTTATAGCCCTTCGTAGCAGGGCTATACTTGCTATTAAAGTCCCGCTGCCTTCGGCTCGGGACTTTAACAAGGCAGCGGGCCTGAAATAGCTGGTATAGCCCGCTACGGCGGGCTATAAGGCTATATTATGTTTAGTGCAGAGTTTGATGCTTTAATTTCTGAGCCAGTTCTTGTACATATTTTTGTCAGTCTGTCATTTGGGTTCTGTCATGCCCACCTATTCTGTCATTTACAGAGTGGGCTTGTAAAACATTACTTCAGGTCTAACATGTGTAGTCAACAACCTGGTGTCTCAGAAACCCTTTTTGATAAGCAAACAACCTTGACATTAGATATTAGTAAGTATAATTTGTTTTCCACAAGTTAGGGTCACAGATTTTGTAGAGTGGAATATGTGCAAAATTAATGTTGGTCTGTTCCAATAGTTCCTTGCCCAAAAAACTATTTTCACTGGCAGGGCTATAGCAGGGCCCTAGGAGATGTAATACATTTTAATACAAACGTCATTCATGTATTTTTAATAATTATTAGAACTTTAAATGGTGGGAGCTCCATTGCAGACAATGGAGTGCTCCCTGCTTCTATGGGCCGGTAAAGGCCCGCAGAGCAACATTCCAATGTTTTACAAAGGCTTCTCGAAATCCCCTCGAGCTTCGAGAAGCCTTTGTTTTATTTGTTAGAACATTCTGCCCTCTAGTGGCAGAGTGTTCTAATGGCCTTATAGCCCTTCATAGCAGGGCTAAACCAGCTATTAAAGTCCTTTCCCTTGTTAAAGCCCCTTGCCTTCGGCTCGGGCCTATAACGCGGCTATTTCCCGTTAAAAGCGGGTATAGCCCGCTACGGCAGGCTATAAGGCTATATTAAAAATCCAGTGTAATGGGAAAGTCAAAATTATAATAAATATTTAGTGGAAGTTACTTTCAGAAAGGTAACTTATAGCTATCTATTCTTCAAATAGGTTAATTAACATCGGTCCACTGATAGCTAATCTGCCAGTGCTTGGCCCTAATAAGATTTGAAAACAGCTCCCAATGCAGAGACAATAGCTTGGGTATTGGGAAGTCTTTTCCTTCACCTTTGAAGAAGACCAGTTAGAGCAGACCCAGAAACTTCATTAAGATATATAGGGCCACCCTTTCACAAGTAAATGCGAAAGTAAACCTTTCTTCCCCAGCCAGGATGGCTCTGAAATCAGTGGGAGGAAAGCTACACTCAGAATCCGCTTTGAATGACCATAAAGGAATTGGCTACTCCTTTCCTTGAACCCAACTCTTGTTGGGTGTACAGGCTCTGCACAAGGTAGAAAGGGTGGCCCCATCTTGGATTTTAGGGAAAAGGTGCATTGAGGGATTGTTTGGAGTAGGTCAAACGTAAATAGTTGAAAAAAAAATGGCTAAGGCATATTTGTGTCTTTTTATTGTCATTTTGTCTATACAAAATACTCTATTTGCAGATTTGGTTTGGGATTTTCATTGTTTGATGTTTAGACTTTATTATTGTTTTGGTTCTGCATACATATTTTATACATTGCCCTAATCTAATCTTGTCTGTTGTGTGGCATAGCTACAAGGGGTATGATCCCAGGTTAATTTAGTGACTTTTGGGGTTCACCATGATGGAATAGTGTGAGGGACCACCCACCTCAAATATTAATCTACTTTTCTATATTGGCTATAACGTGAAACTCATGATAAGGAGAAATACCGACAAACTACATTTCTATATATTTTTTATTTCTCAATAAATATGACTTTCATTATTGTGATTCTTAAATTAAACCTCTGTAGACCGGAAATAAGCATACTAGAATTGGTTTCGGGCATCACCCCTCATCAGCCAGGTTAGCTTGGATGCAGTGGCAGATTGAAATTGGAACCCTCTTCTGTGCATACCTGGCACACTTAGGGCAGGAAAGCAAAAGACGCGGAGAAGATAGACAGAATGCAGAACAAATCAAACATTTACCCTCAGTCAAGAGATCTGGGTTAAATCCATTGTTCTTTTGCTCACCCTGCCACCCGAGTTTATGCTCAGCCATATGCAAATCACTCTTGGCCATGTGCCTCATGGGAACAGCCCAGCCTGAACTGCCAAGCCAGGACCTCCCGGGACCGGAAACAAGCATATTGGCACCGGTTTCAGGGCATCACCCCTCATCAGCCAGGCTAGCTTGAATCCAGTGGCACAGTGAGTCCAGGACCCATGTGTGGGAATACGGGCGAGAAAGTAAAAAAAAACAGATGATGGACGGAATGCAGAGCAAATCAAACATTCACCCCCAGTCAAGAGATCTGGTTTAAAGCCATCAGTTGTTTGCTACCCCTGCCACCCCAGTTTAGATCCAGCCATATTCAAATCAGTCTTGGCCCTGTGCCTCTTGGGAACAGTCTAGCCTGAAATGCCAAGCCAGGTATTCCCTGGACCAGAAAACAGCATCCTGGGACCGATTTCGGGGCATCACCCCTCAACAGCCAGGCAAGCTTGGATTCAGTGGCACAGTGAGCTCAGAACCTACATCTGCGAATACCCTGCACACTTAGATCAAAAAAGCACAAGACGCACAAGTGATGGATGGAATACGGAGCAAATCAAACATTCACTGCCAGTCAAGTGATCTGGGTTAAATCCATCATTCACTTGGCTATTTGTTTAATCTGACACAAATGTAATGGCAATGCCATTTGTACTAAGGTCCTTTTTCCATCGCTTTGTTTTTGAGGGTTGGCCCCTTTTTGGAATTACCACAGTATTGATGGAGAAGAGGATGCTGTTATGGTCAGTCCAATCACAATGGGTCTTGGATTCTAATGAGACAGTGTTCTCTTTTGCTATGATGAGGTCCAGTGTCTCTCCCTTGTGAGTTGGACTGTCACAGAATTGGGATAGATCATGATCTGACAGGAACGCTTTAAGAAAGCCTACACCATGATCGTTTACTTTCTTCCAGTGGAGATTAAAGTCACCTAGGTAAATTTGTGGTACTTGTGAGTTGCCATTGAATGAAATGAATACCATTAATTGCCGTTGGATGAAATGACTTCCATTAGCTCGTCTAGGGGTGGTAGAATAAGTGAAGCTTGCTGGCGAGCCGCTTAAATCGGAGATATTGATACATAGATATTCACAGTTGATAGATCGA
Organism: Lissotriton helveticus; assembly: GCF_964261635.1. Taxonomy (NCBI): domain Eukaryota; kingdom Metazoa; phylum Chordata; class Amphibia; order Caudata; family Salamandridae; genus Lissotriton; species Lissotriton helveticus. The sequence goes on along the minus strand of NC_136068.1, from coordinate 1,757,276,347 downwards.
TGAGTCTGTTTGCTTGACTGAAATTGTGTTGCGATAGATGCAAGCTAATCCACCACCTGGTTCAGGTTTCTAGCTAGGCGGATCAGGTTGTGACTAGGAGGAACCAGTAGGTCAAGTATGGGAGAGGAGGAGCTATTCAGCCATGTTTCAGTGAGGACCATAATGTCTAAATCATTCTCTGGGATGAGGTTGAATATGTCAGGAGCATGTTTACTGGCGGACCTGCAATTAATGAGTGCGCACTTCATCTTGTTACTAGAATGAGTTAGGGTAGTTTGCTCTATGTTGATATTTGTAAGGTTGTTTCTTTTTATGGATCTGTTGTTGAGAGTCGGTTCTCTGAAGGGGTTGGGTTGAATGGGATGGATAGTGCTACATTGTGACTTATTGTTATCTGTTACCCAGGCATAAGATATGAGGAGGTTGTCTATGTCGCTGTCAGATATCTACTAGGTTGGGGACTGGTTTGGTTACTCTGACTAGTGTTCTTGGGGTGTGAATCCTTGGGGATGTATCTACTAGTTTGTAGACTGATTTGGTTCACTGTGGCGTTGGTGGCATTGTGTATATTAAGAAGTTCTTTGGTGATAATTGATAGTTTGATAGGTTAAGCATCTCAGCCTTGAGCTGGGATAGGCCTGTGTCTAACTCGTTGAACCGTGCGATCCAATCGACGCTGGGAAGGTTAGTAGTATGGGAGGCATGGTATATCAAGCATGGCACTCTTAGGACAGTATATCATAAATATGGGTCTGCCCATAGAAAAGGAAATAGTACAGTACAATTATTTTTGAAAAAAATTGGCCAAGTATGTTTTGCTCTGTAGACTGTGAGGATGGTTTGAGTGAGCATAAGACCTGAAATGGTTGACACCTGTTTTGTAAAAGGGATATTTTGTGCAATAATTTGTACTAGACACTGATGCAAAGGGTAAAGATGGTGCACCCAATGGAAATGACCCATCTGGTATTCTGTCGGAATTTAATCTGCAGAATCAAAAGTGAGTCTTGCCAGTTGAAGATGATCAATTTTATTAACCAAGGTTACAAAAAGTATATAATCTTTTACACAATGTCTGTTTTTTAAGTGATTTTCTAATGAACCCAGCAGATATGTTGATACAGGAAACTCAGTATTAACACCATCTTGGAAGTAGGAAAGAGATTGGTATTATGAAATAGCACTTTGATGCAAGGAGGTTGATTAGGTTTCTGTCTTTCACAGGGTTCTGACCTCATCTTCAAAAACATACATTACCTCCCGTCCCTCCCTCGCCTTCCTTCATCACAAGTGAGGCCCGCCTCTCTCTAGCCCCACCTCAGCCCATAAAAACTCTGCCCGCCCCCACCTCCACCTGATCTTTTTTGTCTCCCCAGGTGAGACTTACCTTTGGCTTTCTCCATGTGGCGGTGCAGGGGAGTCTTCAGTTTGGTTGTCTCCATCGGCGGTGGCCTCTGCAGAGTTCTCCCAGCATGCTGTGTCTCCACGGTCTCCTCAAGGGCCAGGGGTGGAACACTTGCACTGAAAGCCGCAATGGAATCCGGCGGTCCTCCTGCGGCTGGCGCTGTGTTTCTGGGTCGCAGCCGGGTATTTATTTCTTTTGGACCCTTTCTGCTGTTTTTGATGATGATTTTTCTTCTTGACCGCCGTGGTCGTATTTCTGCCTTGTCATGGGGCTGCTAGGGAGTGATATCTCTGGTTTCTGGCGGTCCTGGGTTGCATAAGGTTGTTTCAGTGGGGACGTTCTGGTGTCCTCTGTTTCTTCGTCATCTACTGATGGGTCTCTGATCTCCCTTGGAGTGCCCTGGATGCCTGGGCTCTGTGGGGGGTGAAGTGCCTCTCTTGTCTATGGATGGTGCAGGGCTTTGGTTGAGGCTGTTGTGTCAAGTGCTCTGCGGACTTGGCTGGTGCCTTCTGGACCGTCCCGTCCTGGTCCATTGGATCCTGTGGATGACTGGTGCTCTTTTGTTGAGTGGTGTCCCTCTCTCACCTCTGGCGGTGTGGATGTCTCCGGGGAGGTGATGTGGGTCATTCTGGCTCCTGTGTGAAAAAAGTGGGTTTCCCTCATTTCCAGCTGGTCGAGGGATGTGGACCTCCCGGTTGGTCTTGCCCTTTGGGCCCAGTGTGAGAGATGGTGCTGTGTGAGTGGTGTGCAATGGGCATACTGTGGTCCCTTGGTTCCTCCGGCCGCTTTGCTTGTTGGAGCGGGTCGACCCCTTTCCTAACATTGTACAGTTGGACACTATCCTGGCCGGGCTGGTTGGTTAGTCAACCATCCTGCCTGAGGTTTGTGCTCCATCTTCTGCAATGGATAGGTAGGTGGTCTCTGTCCTTGGGAAGGCATTTGCGGCTGTTGCCTTGGCGCTGGGGACAGGCCTGTTCTCTTCGTATTCAGCACCCTCCTTGGTGCTGGATTTCATGGAATTTGCGGTGGCTGTTCAGGGTGGCTCGGAATCCTCTGTCTTTCTGGCTCCCTTGGAGCCTACGCCTGCCTTACCTTGTGTTGGGCGTTCGGCATCATCTTGTGTGCCTTGGACTGGGGCCTCTCAGTCATCCACCGAAGTGGGTGTTCCATTCTTCTTTCCAGTGGGAGTGGTTTTTGCCAGGTTTTTGTCCCATGCACGCATCCTCCACACCTATGAGCTCTGCCCTGTAGGGGCCCTGCTACTGCTGTCTGGTTGATCCCTGCCGGTGGGTGACTGGCTCCATTTTTTTCTTCCAGGGTGGTGCTGGGAGATTTCGGATTGCTTGTTCCTGCGCTGTGTTGCTCATGGTTCAGTGATCATCTTTTGGCAGATTACTCCGGATGTGGTGTTTGATTGGCTCCTGTGCCTCTCTCCGGTCCATGCAGAGCGGCTCTTCTAGATGGGGTGTCCTGTTTGCTTGCCGATCGGGCAATCTGTCGGATTCCAGTCAAGTAAGTCGGCGCAAAGGACTATTCCTTTCTGTTTGTGGTGCTGACGATATCTGCCGGTTTTCGGCCCATTCTGGGTCTCCGTTGGGTCGACTTCTGGGTTTGGGCTGTTCCCTTCCATGTGTTGACCCTTCCAGCGGTCCTTCATTGGGTTCGGCTGGGCAAGTTTTTTGCCTCCTTGGTTTTCGGGGACGCCCTCTCCATGGCCCTGTCACCTCTTCTCAGAGTTTCTGAGGCTCGCAGTGGGGGGCGCCTGTTTTCAATGTTGTGTTCTTCCCTTCAGCCTCTAGTCCTCTCCCATGGTCTTCACGGAGGTCCTGACTCCTCTCCTGTTTCTACTTCCTACAGAGGGAAGCTGCTGACAGGTCTCTTTTTAGGGACAGCCTTGGTGGTTCTGCTGGGGCGCGGCCTTTTGGTGTACTGGGAGTTTCTCCTTTGTCTCCCTCTCAAGCCATGATGTTCTTTGGGGCTCGTTTCCGGTCTCTGGTTGGCCTGGTTACCTGTCCGTCCAGCGCCTGGTCTCTCTTAAGTCAGTGGTTCTGGCCATGATGTCCCTGGGGGATCCCCCTACTGTGGAATGGCTGTGGGTGCGGGGCTTTTGGCTTCTGTGATGATTCCGATTCCCTGGGCTCGTTTTCACCTTCTTCTTCTGGCCAGCTGGATCCAGTGGTGTTGGTCTATGGGGTCTCAGAATCTTTTGTCTCTGCTGCCTGTGCCTGTCCTGTTCTATGTGGGGCTCTCCTAGTGGCTCTGCCGGTGTTTTCTTCTGGGTGAGATTTTCTTGGCTCCCCCGCTTCGCATGTTGTGTCTTCTGCTCCTTGCCCATCTGAGTGAGGTGCTAGGCTGGGGTCGGAGCTGGTTTGGGGGGCTAGTCCCTGCTGGACTCCCGGATGTCAGTTCAGTTCATTAGTCTTTATTTCGAAATAAATTCATAAAAGACAGCATACAATACATAAAATATTACAATAGAGCATCATCGCTGTTTAAAAAGTTATTAAACATTTGAAAAAGACTTTACAGTATGAGAACTTATTACATTGATGTTTAAAATTTATCAAGTATTCAATTTTCTAATACGAATCAACCAGGCCCCGCCTAAGAACTTGGCCACACCAACCACAACGAGCTCACATCTGTTATTCAGCATCAAGAAGCCCTTCTTGGTGAATGTGCACTTTCCAATTACACATGTTAATTTATGTTACTGTAGAAGACTCCAATCTGCCCCACAAGCTCAGAATATGAATGCTTGTTGTTGGTTGTGTTATTCTATAGATCCTTAATCTTCTAAGGTGGTGGTCCAACAGGTTAGCACAGCTAGAGTCTGGTCTAGGTAACTATTTGTAAATGAGTGAATAAATCTAAAACTTATAAGGCACACTATCACTCACAATGGAGCATCGTGGCCCTAATAATTTAATCTGATACTCAGCTGAAAAGGAGGGAATGATGGTAATCTGGCTAAATAAGGGAATAGCAAAGTGCATCAGAGAATAGGAAGAGCCAGGTCTCCAAATGCCTTTTGAATAGGGCTTCTGATTCTGTGAAACGCAGAGCCCTGTCGAGTTGGTGCCATGCCTTGGATCCCAGAACTGGGAAGTACTTGCTGATTAGGGTTTTTAGTCTGAATGGAGGGGGCTTAAGGAAATTAGAATGAGAGAATCCCACAGTTCTTTTGGTTGTGTAGTGTGTGAATCTGAAAGCCATGTATTTTCGTCCAGAGGCTCTGAATGCTCTAAAGACTAGCAGAAGGATCTTATCTTTGTGGACCCTTAGCTAAACATTAGCCCCCTCTCTTTATGCAGCTTCCTTAGCTCTGCCATGGTGAAGCTCTCAATGCTGCCAAGCTCTTATCCCATCCTTGCAAAACATCACAGGTGCACAAATATGAGAGCAATAGAAATTAGAGAATTTCAGAAAAGTTATCAATAAAACAAAAGGAAAATGTAAAAAACACAAATTAAAAAAAAACACAAATTGATTTTGATGTCAGATTACAAAAAATATGTTTAAGGCACTGCACAAGCACAAGGATTAAATCCCACTGCTGAACACCAATGAAAGAAATTGGAGTATTAGTTGATGGGCATGAGTACCCACCTCAAATAATAATCACAGTCACAAAATAAACCTGTGCTCAACCCCTTGATGTGCATAGAGCAGTTAGGATTAATTTATTAGACGCAAATTTTAAAGTATGTATGTAGTACTTAAATTGTCATAAAGTGAAAACACAAACAATCCCCTAACAATTTAACCAAATATATAATAGTTTAATAAATACAATGAAACAAACAACAGAAATTCAATTAGTAGAACCAGAGTGCATTTTTTTAAATTTGCATTTAAGAACAGTGCCACAAAGCACTAAGCTCCAACTTTGGACCACTGGTCATGTTGGGCAAGGACACGTTTAAGATTTGAGGATAGCTGTGATGGAGTTTGGTATCGATACAAGGGCCAGGTCCACACAGGTCACAAAGTTACCTTCTCACTCAGAATCTTTTATGGAGGTAGAAAGTTTTCAGCGGACTGGATTGGAGGAAGGGCTCAACAGCAATTGAGAGCCGTGGCATGAGGTCTTTGAGTCTGTTGGAGGCTGCTCACTGTCAGGCCGGGTGAAGCCGTTGATGAAGGTTTGTTGATGTTGCTCTGGTGCTTCTTGGCGTGGAGTCTGGTAAAGCCGTCAATCAGGTGCTACTTTTAGTTGAATCTAGTGTAGCCATTTAGGAAAGTTCTAGGTGTTGATGCTCAGTGTTGGGTCCAGCGAAGCTTTCAGCTAGTCAGGTAGAATTACTTGGGTGTCAGGACTCCCGCTCACAGAGGCCTGCAGAGGGGACCAAGATGAACAGTTGGGACTGATCTGCTGGAAAGCAGGAAAGGGCTCTGGAAGCTTATTGTAGCCCTTTAGGATATCAGCCAACTCACCCTTGGAGTGTATTCTGAGGTCCTAGGTTGAAGGCAAGAAGGTCTAGGGTTCCTTCAGGTTCTGTAGACAACAGGGCAGTCCTGCTTCTGACTCTTCTCCAGGAGTGTTATGAGGAGGATACTGCGTGAGCCACATTTATGCCCAGGGCCAGCCTGTGTGTTTGGGAACTGCTTGCCTCTCCCTAATCAATGGGGTAAAAGTTCCAAGGGATGCCCCACTCTAGTAATGCAGCACTTCCTGTGTGCTGTACTGCAAACAATCCCGCAGTGCCTCGCTCTGCCCACAATCAACATGGCAGAACCTTTATTTTGTCCACTGCAGAGCTCCTGTGCCCATGATAGTGGTGTGGCAAGGTAAATGAACAACTCCTCCTCTATGGTCACTCCAAATCAGTTCTGCGTCAGCTCTCCTTCCCACTGGGTTTAGAGCCAAGCTGACTAGAGGAACAAAGGAAGGGGGCATGCCTGGTTTCACTGCCATCTGCTTGTGAAAGGGTAGAAATCTTAAAGTGTACTTTGTCCTTGGGTACAGTCCCCAATGTTGGGTGCTCCTCTTTTCACATGCGACACGCTCAGGCTTTTCTTTTGGCAGCATGGTGTATTGAGTGTGGAATTTGAAACAACTTTACTTACTGTGGGCAGAAGTCACAGTTGGGGGCACTGCAGATCAATGATCCCAGATGGGGTGTGATTGTGTGATTATAGTGAGGCACAATTTGCGCCATAGCTCCTCCTTGGGGGTTCTTTGTTATCCTTGGATGGCGGGCACCATCTTGGATGAATATAAAATTGCCTATTCCAAGATGACACCTACTCAGTTCTGTTTCTGCCTTTTTGCCCAAGCCAAGATGGCAGAAACAACTTCCTTTCCCTTCAAGGGCATTGTAACATTCTGGTTGCCAGAGCACGCTTCTATTTAGTGAAGTTCTCCATTGTCTGATTAGAAAGTTTTCACTCTTTCTCTGCCAGGTCTTTGTCCTCTCTGCTGAAGCCAGCCGTTTCAGAATTCTACCTGGAGGTTTTTATCCACCAAATGTGGTCTCTTCTTCTGAGCATATAATGACTGGAGATTATTCTCGATCAGCAGGGTTGCTATGTTAAAGAATCACCACTTCTTTGGAGTCAAGATCTCCTGAATAAGGACATGCAGGTTGCGACTGGCTATTGCTTCAATACAACATGGGTCTCTGCCTTATCTGAAGTCATGGATACAGTTCAAATATTGCAAAAGACAATTCAACTTCAAAATTTTCAATTGGATGCCTTGCAAAATGAGAATGCTGCTCCATGAAAAGCTGTTGTGGCACAAAATTCTTCTGATGTGCCCATGATGCTGTACATTTTGATGGAAATCCAGATAAACTTTCTGGATGTCCTGACTATTAACTTTATGATTCTTTTTCTCCATTTATACTATATGAGACCAAGGTGGGCTATCTGATTTACTGTCTTTCTGGAGGCACACTATCTAGGGCTGAGCCTTTGGTGACCACGTACAATGCTTTTTGCTGGAGAAATTTCAGCAGTTGCTCTGTACACTTAAACTTCAGAAGAGGAAACCTTATGTGATATCCAGCAAGAATCCCAAGACAATATGATATATGTTATCTATTTCAGATGATTAGCTGTGGAGGCTCAATGGGTTGAAAGAACACCATATCTTATTCCGATGCGGAGTAAAAGGAGAAATTAATGATAAACTAGCTCATGTTCCTGTTCCTCCCCCACAAATCTAAATTAAGCCATTGAAACAGCTTTTCATATAGAATTCAGATTTAAGGAATGTACGTAGGAAAGGGTGCGGGGTAAACAAACACATTTTTTATTTTCTGCACTCTGCAGGTCTTTTTCTGCTCTGAAGCCCCAAGAAAAAAAAAGTGCTGGAGCCGATGCAAATTGGCTTAATTTTTAGAATCTTTGTTGACAGACAAGTTGGATTAAAGGATTGTGTTTATATTATCGGGAGAAGGGCCGCTTTATTAAGGAGCATCTAGTTCATCCTACCAAGCTGACGGAAAATGCTTGAGTCTAAATCTAGAGAGGAAAAAGAGATTGGATGCAATCTTTCTTTTTTTAAATTTAAACATCAGGCTACCTCCATGAAACAAGCAATCAGCTATTTCTACTGTCTGCCACTCTGCACCTAGGTGCGGAAAAAAAGTTTAGATCATGGCCTTGTTGTACTCATGTGCCACTTTGCATTTCTTAAATTCACAGTCACACAGCGTCACAAGATTCCCAAAGCTCAGAAGGAAAAATGTTACTCATATATTCTATGTAAAGCCTCCAGTATATAGTCAGGTGGTGGAGTGTTCCTCCGCTGATGACAATAATCAACCATCAAGAGAGGCTATGCATTGAAGTAATTGCCTCTCCGGGTCATCTGGACATCCTGGGTCTTTTTTTAGCTGTGCCTTCATTACCAACCTCAATTGGGCTACCTGAACTATTTTGCTAAGCTGAATTTTTAGAATTAGAACTGATTGCGTATTTCTGAGAAGCCAGTACCTACCCAGAGACAACAAAAGAAGGAGGCCAGCAAAGGGATTTCTATGGCCATTGTTCTAGAACACTATCAAGATTTCTTGGATGTGTTTAGTTCTTCAAACTCCACACAGTTATTATCTCCAATGTCTCTGTTACTATGAAATCAATTTGAAACCTGGAGCTGAAATTCCCTCTATTAAAATGTACTCACTACCTGAATCTACAAAGAAGATCCTGCAACAGTACCTGGAAGAAAATCAGGAAAACAGCCTCATAACTCCACCCTCTTCTCCAGCCCACACTCCCTTATTTCTTGTGCATAAAAAGATTGTACAAATTAAGACCCTGTATTGCTTTTAGAAATTTAAATGAAGTTGCTAACTGTAAGAAATTGGGTTAATGGTTGTGAGGGGTGACAATCTTTTCAGGCAATAACCACAATCCTTGTCAGGGCATACCACAAGCAAACCTCAAATTAACCTGTGCTTAAGCCTCTGGTAGTTTGGCACAAAAGCAGGCAGCCTTACATTATAGGATTATCCTGGGATGAGATACGGTCCTGGTTCCAAACTGTGCGATTGATATAACAATCGACAACTGGGCGGAGTATTGTCCCGACCAGCTGGTATGAGAGGACATAGCTGGTTGAGGTTTCCTATTTTATGATGTCCAACATTGGTGCGGTGATAGAATTGTGAACCCTGATGAATCTGCCATAAAGTCTACCGGGCAGTGAAACATGTCGGTTACAGGTAGTGGTATGCGACAGTAAGCTACCAGCCTTTTTAATTCGCCAGTACACACCTGAGTTAGTAATAAAAGTTGTACAATTGGTGTGTCTGTTGATTTTAAATTTCACTTCGTTTTGTCTGTCACATCAGGTAGCTAATTGCTTGAGCTTCCTGTCTAGCACCTTTCTGTTTGCACAATTTTTTGCTTTGACACTGTTCTTTTCTTGGAAAAGGAATGGCAACCGATGATGAGAAAGAGGGCTGAGTATTGGTAAAATCTGCCAAGATCCCCGAGGGTTGTTCGCCCGTGAGGTGCCTTCCTCTCCGCCACACATTTTTTCATCTTGTTATCGTTTGAGTGTGGTTCGATGGACTGTCTCAGTGGGACAGACATCAATGGAAGTGTCGAGTTGAATCTTACCCGTAGTCTCCCTTTTACAGCTACAAACAGCAGTTTGGTATGGATAGTGTGACATTAGAGAACGTAACCTAACCTTAAAGTGAGAGGAGGTGTGTTGGAATCAAAGTATTGGCCCAGCAGTTTTGGTTCTCATGTCGATTAGACAGTTGCTGACTATGATCCAGGGTACAGGGATGTTTTGTGATTGAATCTTACTGAGTGGAGGGCTATCCCGTAGGTACCCGTTTTGTCCCTCTGAGCTCCTTTGTGATTATAGGCTTACAATATAAGCAATGTGTAAAGTATTAATGCAGTACCTCAATCAGTAATAAAGTGAAAACACAACACAGGAAAAATCATTTAGAAAAATTGAGTTACATTTGGTAAATTATTTGACGCCTATCTCCGGTTTTAATCAGTAAAACCGGAGATAGGCAACTACTAAGTTTTTAGTAAAAATATCACCAACAAGCACAAAGTGGCAACTGTGGTTATCTGGTAGCAACAGACCAGGATAAAGTCACAAGTTCAGGCCAACCGTAATGGAGAAGGACTCTGTTAGTTCCTCTGAACAAAGCACCTTATATCCTGATTGCGTAGCAATGCGAAGTCGCACATCAAAGACGCATTGTGCATTTGAGGCAATGCAAAGTCCTGGGAAAGGAGATGCATCACAGGGTCGAGGTTCCGGGATGCTGTAAGGTTGCAAGGCAAAGTGCTGCATCATCACCAAGGATCTTGCATCATCGCCCAGGATGCTGTTGATGAGAAGCTTGCTATACAAAGGTCTGCACTGAGGATGCTGTTCTGATGAGCTGCAGGTCAACAGCATTAAGTCCTGCATCACGGATGCATTGCACAGCAGTTTTTATGCAGTATTTTGCGAATCTTCGCACTGCCTTGGTTGTGCTGGTACTACACATGGGCTGGTAGAGCAACTTCAGGCCAACTTCCAAGGCCTAGGACTGGGGTGCCACTACTTAGGTGGGCTGGGCTCACAGCTGGCAGTTCCAAAGTGTTGGATTTAAAAGGGCTGGAACCTGTTTTGTCCTTGAGGCTTCAGATCAGGCCAGCCGACTGGCCCTTGGAGTCACTCTGGTGGTCCTGGCCTCAATGTGCAGTTCCAGTCCTTCACATCGCAGGGCAGCAGGGTAACAGAGTAATGGTCCTTCTGGCAGAACAGCAGAGCAGTCCTTCTTCTGAGGCTTCTACTCATACAAATGTGTACTGAAGAGTTGGGGCTAAGGAGCCAATATTCATATCTGATGCCCCCTTTGAAGTAGGAGAATGTTCTGGAGGTTTCCAGCCTTAGTGATGCTTGGACTTTTTTGCCCCCATGCCCTGGCCCCAGATTGTCTGGGGTTCCAACAGATCAGAGCCAAAGCTTTTGTGAGTGTGCTCACCACAGCTATACAGGATTGAGCAGTAGGTTTGGCAAACAAAACCTTAAGGGCCATATGTAGGTAGCCCAATACCGGTCGGTAACGGCTGAAATTACCGAATTTCGTCCATAATCGACCGGTATTTAGGGTTTGAGATGTAGGAGGCAGGTTTAAGGATTTGGTAATTACCGATTCCTTAAGGAATCGGTAAAATACTGATTCTTTATTTTAAGGAATCGGTAATTACCGAATCCAAAAAGCTATGTAGGAGGCACTCAAGTGAGTGCCTTCTTGCATTCAGGATTCGTTTACCACCAACTACAAGTTGGTGGTAAATATCGAAAACCTAAAAAAAAAGCAATTTTGTGCTTTTTTAAAAGTGGCATGTGGCAGACATACATGCCCTTAGGACATGTATGTGTGCCACATGTGCACACATGCACGATTCAGGGGGGGTAACAGGGTGTCAATGTGACACCCTGCCACCCTTGAATATGTGCCCCCTATTACCGATTCAGTATTTACCGAATCGGTAATAGTGAATGGCTTCCCATTCATTCCTATTGGCCTCCAGGCCCATAGGAATGAATGGCAATTACCGAATCTGTAAATACTGATTCCTAAATTCCGAATCATACCGATTCGGTAATATTTACCGAATTATTTCCTACATACCATTTACCGATTCTGAAATACAGAATCGGTAAAATTCTGTATTTTAGAATTCGTAAATGTAGATTACCTACATATGAACCCAAGTGTATTACATAATGAGGTTGCACCACCACACTATATATAATACACCCCATTGCCTCACAAACATCCGGATCTTTGCATCGAGACACAGTCTCCAATCAAACAACTATATCCGAACTGAAAAGTATGACATTGATCTTGCCTTGGAGGTCCTACCCTCTCTGTTTAGACACAAAAACTATAAACCCAAAATATGACCCGTTTTTTGTAAAAGCGTTGACAGTATGGCTGTTTATGATGTCATACCTTACCCATTCTGATGTCATTTGAAGAGCAAACCTGACAAAGAGATTAATGTTCGCTTGTGGTTACCTATTCATAATCTTCTCCCCCTTTTAGCTGCACTTGTTTCATGCTGTTAAGTGACAGACGCACATACCTAGCCATCATGGCGGTAGGGAGACGGTGGCAGGGTTCCCCGACCCGCTAGTTCTACTGAGGTGCCTAATTTGCGCTCTCTGCTGTGCCTGTGTGTTTTAAAGTTCTATCGTTTAATTTGCTGCTGTTTTAAAATTGGAATTGAATCGAATTGCTGCTGATTTTAAAAACTGAAAATCGGAAAACTGAAACTCCTAGCTTGTTAGCGCTAGCCTGCACTCGAGTAGCGCCAGTGTTTATATCTTCTCCTTAACCTGCAGGACAGCTAGGGAAGCCTTGGCTCGATCTTCATTCCTGACCGCTCCGACGAGGTAGCTAGTACCTTTGTGCGGAGGGCGGGTCACGTGAGAGCCAGGCACTTCCTGTGGATCACTGGAGCGGTTAGCGCTTTAGTGGTTGTATCCGAAGGGCTATTTAGCCCTCGCCTGTCCCGAGCGCGCAGCGTTCACACGCAGGGGAGCCGAAGACACGCCGAAGAGTAGCCTAAGAGTAGCCCGTCTGCGCCCGTCCGTGACAGGATGGGGCTAGGCGCTATGAGCTCTACTCAAATGGACCTGGATTCTTCCAGGAAACATGGTATCTGGTACTCAGCCCAAGCATTAAAAGATCTGCAGCCAGTACCTTTGGTAGGTTGTGCTTAGAGCTCCTGGCCATGCCCCGAAGGCCCTTTCTCATGTAGTCACTGTCACTTTCAGGCATCTCTCACTACTCCTTCTTTTGGCAGCAAAACATGAGAAACCGTAGTACCTAATGGCCTAAAAAGCTTTCTTCTAAATATCCGGTCCTTTCCCAAACACCATCTTGAATTCTGGGACTTGGTAAATGCAGCGAAACCAGATATCTGTTTCCTTACGGAAACCTGGTTGAAGCCACATACAGTTCCTGTTATCACGCTGGGGGTCCCTTTGGGATACAAGGTCCTCAAACTTGACCGTCCAATTAAAATGGAAGGAGGTATTGCCTTGATTTATAAAGAGGGTCTGAAGATTTCTCTACTTGAACAAAGAAGCTCTTCCATGATGGAAATGATGATTTTCAAGATCAATTCCTTCTCGAAAACTCACTGGAAGGGAGCACTAGTTTATGGTCCTCCGGTGCCGAGTGCGGGCTTCTCACTTTCCTTAATGGAATCACTGGCTCCACACTTCAAAGCTAAAGAAGATTTCATTCTTCTCTGAGATTTTAATATCCCTGTAGACCTTCTTAATCATCCAGACACGTTGTCCCTGCTTTCCGATCTTTCATTATTGGGGCTAGCAATACAGAATAGTGGCCCTACACATATAGGGTGACACACTCTGGATTTAATTTTTTCTAACTGCCTCAAAATTAAATGGCGGTTAACGACCCAAGTGTGCTAGTCAGACCATTTCATGGTTGAATTCTCCCTTCTAGGCTTTGACAAACCAAATCTAAAACCCCTTCCTGCCGTTTTGCGAAGACAGTGGCACAAAGTGACATTGGACGAGCTACAGAGGGTATGGAAGGAACCCACCATTTTAGGGACAGATAACGTGGAATCTGGTCTAACTAAGTTCAACACAGCCCTCTTAGAGGCGGTTGAACTGTTGGCTCCCTTGAAGCTACATGAACAGTATCCCACATCTTAACAAGAGGTGTGGTATACTGAAGAGCTCAGGGTGGAGAAACAGGGGTGCAGAAAGCTCGAAAAAACCTGGAGAAAGTCTCACACGGAAGAAAGCAAGAAAGTGTACTCAGATGCTTTGGCCACCTATCATAAAATCATTAAGTTGGCCAGGAAGAATTGTCTCACCTTACAGCTGGCTGAAGCAGGTAACTCCTCCAGAGAACTTTATAAGATCTTACAGTCCTTTGTGAAACCTGTGGCCTGTGAGAGCCCTGATGACTTTTCCCAAACTCTATGTGATGACATCTCCCTGTTTTTCGAGAATAAAATAGAGCTAATCTATGGAAAAATCACAAAGGCCGCGAAATTCAGCAACACTGTTGCTAGCACCCCCCCAATATTACCAACGCATAAATGTAACCCATTGACTATGTTTCCAGAGGTCAGCCAATCTGATGTCATTTCTCTGATCAGTCATATTAAAACTGGATCCCCCATGGATCTCTTGCCTGCGAAAATGGTTGCCTCTTTAGGTAATTTGCTTCTGCCTGGTATTCAAACTGTGATTAATCTCTCCCTCAAGGAAGGACAAGTGCCCCGAGAATGGAAGAAGGTGGTAGTGAACCCTATTTGAAAGAACGCATCCCTGCCATGGTCAGACCTTTCCAATCTCCGCCCCACTTCCCTTCTGCCATATTTTAGCAAGATGACGAGAAGCATGTGAACACCCATTTGTCCAATTTCATCGAGGCAGCGGGAGGTCTTGACCACTCTCAATCTGGGTTTAGACCTAACTACAGCACCGAATCAGCCCTCCTCTCCGTGACAGATAACATCAGGATGGCACAGGATAGTGGGGGCTCTATGATTCTGGTGCTGTTAGATCTGTCCGCTGCCTTTGACACGGTGTCACATGATATTCTTCTCGGTCGTCTGCAGAAGGTGGGGATAAGCGGTTTGGCTCTGTCCTGGCTTGAGAGTTTTCTCTCGGGCCGCCCACAAAGTGTCCAGTTGGGCTCCCATCATTCCATCTCTAGGGAGCTCACCAAGGGAGTCCCACAAGGCTCATGCCTAAGCCCTACACTTTTTAATGTGTATGTGGCTCCCTTGGCTGACATTGTGAGAGAATATGGGTTCACTCCAGTATCGTATGCTGACGATACTCAGCTTTTGTTTCCATTCCAGACCCTCACACCGGCAACCAAACATGCATTCGCCGCAGGTATGAGAGCAGTATCTGATTGGATGGCCTCCAATTGCCTACAATATAATGTGGGCAAAACGGAGGTCATGCTTTTTGGGGAGGCCCCTCTCCTATGGTCCCCTGTATGGTGGCCACCGGATTTGGGACCAGCTCCCTGCCCCAAACAGATAGTGAAGAACCTAGGGGTACGACTTGACCAGGCGTTGCTACTAAAGGAGCACGCAAATCAGGTAGCTGGTTCCTGCCTTCGGGTTATCGGACTCCTGAAGCGCGTGTTCCGTTTCTGGCCGACAGCTACAGGAAAACGCTGGTTCAGACACTTGTGGTCAGTAGGCTAGATTACTGCAACAGGCTCTTTATATCTGCCAATGAAGAACAGCTTAGTAGATTGCAGGTAGCCAAGAACACGGCGGCCAGACTGGTTCCTAATGCTCCAGCCAGGTCTCCTTCACGCCCCCTCCTGGACAAACTTCACTGGCTGCCCATCCGGCAGCGGGTCAAATTCAAAGTTTGCTGCATAATACATAAAAGCCTTTTTGGCTCAGGTCCCAAATATCTGGCAGTAAAATGTAATCTCTATAAACCTGGCCTTCTCCTGCGCTCTAGCAACCAACTGCTGCTTCAGATCCCAGATGTCAAGAGGGCAAGACAGGGTGGTCGAGCATTGTCATACAAGGGCCCCACCCTCTGGAATACTCTGCCCCTTCCTTTGAGTCAAACCACCAACCTCCAGGCTTTTAGGAAATCCCTAAAGACACACCTGTTCTTGACATCCTAAAATTTGCGCACCGCATGCTTCTGATTTAGACACCTTGGGAAGAACATAATCGCAGAGATACCCCTCAGGGGGTCGAGTCCTGCGCTATATAAGCACATAAATAAATATATAAATACACAAAGCCCTTTTACAGCAATGGTTCACACTTGCTAGCTTCCCTACAGCTTCCTAACCAGCACCAACTATACTTAGCTGCACATAATATTTTCTGTACCCCAAATGGAGCCTGCCATCTACATGTACACTTAGACCTCCTCTACAGTCCTGTACTATAAGTTTTCGCACATCAAGTCAATTGTGCTTGGCCAATGTTATACTAAGATTTGCTGTCATGGACCCTGACAACATTTATTTACAGCTTTCTAATCTCTAACCAACGTCCTCATCTTAGCTGCACCTACTTCTTCCTGTACGACAATCGGAGTCTGTTATCTATTCATACAATTAGACCTCCACTACAGCTGTGCTATTGCATATGTCAAGTCGCCACTGCTTGTCCCCCGCAATGCTAAAACTTCCTGTCTTGGACACTGACTAACATTTTTTGTTGAATGCATCTTCCATGTTATGCTGCTATGGACTGCAATACATGCAACATAACTAGAGCACTTCTGCAGCAAACATCCAAAAAACATGCTCCACACTGCAAATAGATCACATCAATCAACACTCTTTTCATGCATACACATGCATCAACCTGTATGCTTCGATGTGACGTAAAGCTCCTAGTGTCTGACTCCATTTTAAGAAGGCCCTGACTCCATCTTGGCTAATGAAAGTCACCACCTTTCACTCTAAAACATTGGAGGTTGTCATCTTTCCCAGTTTATGCAGAATAATTGTCAGGTTTGCCATTAGACACAGATGCCGTCTGACATTATCTTTCCAAAAACTATGAAAGCTGCAAGTCATCCAATAGATGGCATTGATTCAACACTTGATGCGACATTCGTCTGGGTCAAATGTCTACTTTTCACCATGTCAAGATTAAATATGAACACATACAGACATATAACTAAAATAGTGTGGCTTGAATTAAGATTAGTTTACCTTGGGAGACATCCTTTACAACACAGGCATTATGACTCAATGCCATTACAACGCAGAGACACTTACATCGCATTATTTTACAAAGCATGCCATTACAACACATGTACAAGTACAACGCATGCTTTTGCAACATATTGGTAAATATTGTGTGGTAAGTGTTTGTTTAACTTTTTGAGAATGTATTTTATAAAATATAGTAAATAGTAATTTATAAATATTGTTTTTATTTATGAATTTTATTAATTTTAAGGTATTAATACTGTTATTAAATAGTTAATATGTCTGATTATGAGAATAATATCTTTTTTCTAAATGGAATAGGTACATTTTGGGTAAATTAATACTCAGGTATTAGTGTTAATACTAACTTGTTATTAATATTTAGGTATTAATATTGTTATTAAATAGTTATATTTAATTTTTTAAATAGTACTTTTTCAATGGAATAGGTATATTTTGGGTAAATGAATACTCAGGTATTAATATTAATACTGACGTATTATTAATTAGGTAAACGTTGTTAGAAAATATTAGTTTTTATTTTGGGAAAATATTAATACTCAGGCATTCATTTTGGTTTTAATGAGTTTTTATTTATGATAATAATGCTACTAATTATTTTATGGATTAGGTATACTTTTTGGAGAGTTAATATTCTGGTATTAATATTAATTGTAAGTAGTTATTTGTCAGGTAAAAATGATTACAAAAAATCTTTTTTAGTTATAAAAAAAATGTAATTTTCAAAATGAAATAATTAGTTAGGAAAATATAGGTATAGAAATATTGTATTATTATGATAGTTACATTTTTAATGGGGAATACAAAAATATAGTAACGTAGATTTAATTTGTAATTCTTTATGTTTAAAAATTATAGTACATTATACTTATATGTGTAATTTAAAAAAACTTTGTTTAGCAGTTTAAAAAATATTTTGCATTAACGTGAGTTTCATCATTACGGAGATCGTCGCTGGATAGAACAGAAGTAAGGGATAGCTGCGTTAAGGTAAGACAAATTTACATTATTAAAGTCCGTAGTGTAGTGGTAATGTTTATTGTAAGGAGAGAGGATGGAGGTAGATAGATGTAATAAATGTGTTTTTTGTTGTTTTGATGTGTGTTTACTAAATAATTTCTGCCATTACATGTTGCAGTAGTAGGCCCACGTCGGGTCTCTTTTTTTAAAGAAACAGTTTTTGTTTCATAAAGTGGTTAATGGTATGTATATTAAACACTTTATGAAACAAAAGTGTTTTAAAAGGTGTGCCTTTTTAGTTTAGCGACATGATTTATATTCAAAAATATATTTTTATTGTCGTCGCGGTTAAATGTTTATACAACGTTAGTGAAATGTATATGGTTTGGGTGTGTTTATTAGTATTTTTCTACAGGATTTTGGGACTCGATGGATTGGATTTTTGACATTTGTTGCGTTTTTTTCAGGATTTTTTATTGGGTCACTTCATATCGGTTTTCGATGGATTACTAAATGGTATTGGATTTCTATCAGAATTGGATTGCAACGTTGGAATTTGCTGTGTTTTTTGGAACCATGTATTTATTTTCTTGAGATTTTTATATTGGGTACAGTATTTTTATATGCCCAGTTTTTAGTGTGCATAATAATATCTTTTTCATTGGACTATAGATTTTTAAATGGATTTTCTGTTATTTACTGTGGATTAGAAAAAACAGTAAAGGACTCTTGGTGAAGTAATGGATGGAATGTCAGTCCAAGAGTTGAAGAAAGAAAACATCTTAAGGTAAGGAGGCCCAACTTTTATTAGTAATTTAAATATTTTTTGGAAAAAAAAAGGAATTAGTGGGAGTTGTTTTAGGGCAAAACAGACAAGTAAAAATGTTTGTGTGTTAGAAATGTAGGATGTGAGCAAGATTATCAAGGTAGTCAGAAGCCACTGTCAACGTAAACTGTTGAAATACGGCCAATAGTCTTTCAGACAGTTCTGGTAGAAATACATAGGTTCAGACTACCTGATAAGGATTGCTACATTCTCATTTCTTAGTTAGGATGAGGTTTGCCAATTAATTTGTTGAGGAGTTGTGCCATCCCTCTATGGCTTTGTTTGTTTTTTGCTCCACCCTCTAAGCAGGTCCAGTAACAGTTCCACCACTCCACACGGAAACATGGTCTCCTCCTGTGACCCGACCTGCTTAGATGGCACATCTATGTGTCTTCAAAATAATTTAGTATGGGTGCCAATTTTTCTTCATTTGTTGTAAAATATTCTGATCCTGTAATTAAAGTGTAGTACTCGTTTACACTTTCAGGAGGAACAAAGCGAAGGGCAGTTAGTTTTTTAGGTTCAAACTGAAGTTTGCTATCTGATATATAATCCTCAATTAAGGATGTTTTTGTAGTTTACACCAATATGCCTGAGAAAAGTGAAATAAACATCCTTGAATTTGGGTATGTTTTTGTTATTATATTAATCATTGTTAATTCAAAGTCAATTATTACTTTTCTAGATTTTTTGTTGGTTGTTTTAGATATTATTACTGATAATTCAGTATATGTTGAGGATTGTTTATCACGGTGTAAACTGTAAACTAAGGTAATTACTGTATATTTAATGTATGCATGAACAGTGTATATTTGGGTGAATGGATGGGGTGTGCTTTTAAACCTTCTATCCATCATCCAAATATCTCTGTTTTCTAATCTTACTAGGTTATGGAGTGTGCTAAACATTATTATCCTCTTTTGAGGGTTTTCGTTGTCATGCAAGAGGAAAGGTTCATTAGAATAAGCAACAGGGAGTTCAGGTGGAAATATTACGTCAGAGTTTCGGGCATGACTATGTGGGTTACTTCTCTGTTTTTGATGTTGAATAATTCTTCGCAAATTAAGTATGGTGGGCATACTACTTGCAACATGTGGGGGAATGTGTTGGGGTACCTCACTTAAAACTGCACCACAGGTTTTATTGGAGGTGGATGCAATATCTTTAATTTCAATAATTGTTTCTCTAACTTCAACCCCCATTGCAGAGGCAGAGTGGTTATGGTCTGTGGTTCTTAAAACAGTGTCACCAAGAGTAACTGCTCTGCCTGTGCAATGGGTTGGGTAATATTGCACACACCTCCAATGACACCTGGGCTCTGATAGTCTCTCCTTGCAATAAACATACCCACCATGGTTTAATAGTCTATTCCCTCTTTTTGATGTCAGGCATTTGACTTCTTTGGATGGGGTAGTCATGATATTTTCTGAAAAAAGAGAAAAAATAATGTTATTATATTTAATATTTTATTGCGTATACCTATTTAGAGGGAAAATGCCTGTATATTTTAAATAATTCTTTTGGCAGTTCGCAATTCATGCATTTTCATGTTCTGACCAATGTTTTCAGTTTGTTATTCTTCTAACTTAGTTTGTTTATTACATAAAGATTCCTGCTTTATTGGGAGAACAAAAACATTAATTTGTTGTATAGATAAATAGTTCAAATGTTCTTTCCTTTGAATTAGCAAATTTATTGATTTTCTTTGGTGTTTCTGAAATGAAATCTATTTTATGGGTTTTATAATATATATATTGTTTATTGTAAAGTTTCCTAGGGAGAGAAATATAGTTAATATTTCTTTGTTTGTTTTTGTTTCTGAAATCTTACCTTTATAGTATTGTTGACGTTTATTCTTGATTTTGTGAGTTAGTTTTAGTTGAGTTGTGTTCTTAAAAAGGAGAAATATATTTATTGTTGTATGTTGAAAGTATTTAAAAAATACTTATATGAAATATAATAATATTTTTGTTAAGGAACTACAGTTTCATGTTTTATAATTGAAGAACAGATTTTTTTTTCATTGAGTACATACTTTTGGGCTTATTTGTCTACATTTATTTAATGAAGTGTAAACTATCTATTTACTGTTCTATGTATTTTTCTAAGGAAGAAAAAAAACAATTAATTATAATAATAGAAATAAAAATTATTATATAATAATTTATTGATGTGAAAATTACCTTATGTTTTCCTTTTAAATGGTCATCGAAAGTTGGATATTTTTTAGAATTTGTTATGATAATGTATTTAAATTAGTTTCATTTGTGTTTGTATACCGTTTGATTTCTTTACTTGTTTTTTGTTGTTTATATGTAAGGAAATTACCTTGCATTATGCTTTTCTCAAATGTTATCGATATATCGATATGTATTCCCTTGAAAATGTTCTGGGTATTTTCTTTTTGGATGTAGTAGTAACCTGTTGGTATATAAAAAAGATGTATAAATGTGTTCAGTTTGTGGAAACATTTTTCATGTAGTTCAAAATACAACATAATGTTTTACTGAGATAAGTTGATGTTTTAGTCATATTAGTAATTTATTTTTCAACAATATACATTCTTTTTACTAAGTTAGAAAACCTTTATATTAGCAATAATAGTTTTATCTTAATGTTTATTTAGTATTATTTTTGAGGTGTGAATGTTTTAGGGTAGGAATATAAATTTAAACCACACCACTATTCGGCTTTTCCTCAGATTTAAGCACCCTTTGGAGTAGGATTAGTCATTTTAACATATCATATCCTGCATCTTTCTTGGAGCAAACACCTTTTGGAGTTTGAATTGTAATTTAAAGCCTATCACTATCCGGTATTTTCTCTTAGGCCAGTAACTTTTGGAGTTGGAGTAGTAATTTTAACCCCATCACTAATCAGCTTTTTCTGTGAGTGAAGCATACTTTGGAGTGGGATTAGTATTTTTTTTTAGTCAAAGGTCTTTTTATTAGAGGGAATAGTAATTTTAACATATTACTATCCTGCACCTTTCCTGAAGCAAGCACCTTTTGGAGTTGGAATAGTATTTACATCTCATGACTAACCAGTGTTTTCTCTGAGGTAAGCGCCTTTTGGAGTTGGAATAACCTCACCACTATCCAACCTTTTCTGTGATTTAAGCATTCTTTGGAGGGGGAATAGTAATTTTAACATGTCACTATCCTGAAGCTTTCCTGATACAAGCACTTTTTGGAGTTGGAATAGTAATTTAAACCCCATCAGAATCCAGTGTTTTCTCTGGCGCAAGCACCTTTTGGAGTTGGAATAGTAATTTAAATCCCGCCACTATCCAGCGTTTTCTCTAAGGTAAGCTTGTTTTGGAGTTGGAAAAGTAATTTAAAAAAAACACTATCCGGCATTATATAGGAGATATACACCCTTTGGAGTAGGAATAGTCATTTAAACATACCACTATACTGTACTTTTTCAGAGTTGAGCATCTTTTGGAGTTGGAATAGTATTTTTGACCCTATTAGTATCCAGCTTTTTATGTTATTTAAGCATTCTTTAGAGTGGGAATAGTAATTCTAACATATCAATATCCTGCACCTTTCCTGAAGTAAGCACCTTTTGGTGGTGGAATAGTAATTTAAACCCCATCACTCTCCAGCTTGTTCTCTGAGGCAAGCACCTTTTGGAGCTGGAATAGTAATTTTATGCACAACACTATCCAGCATTTTTCAGGAGGCAAACACCCTTTGGAGTAGGAATAGGTATTTTGACATGCCACTACCCTGCACTTTTTTTTAATCAAGCACCTTTGGAGTTGGACTAGTAATTTAAACCCCACCACTATCCAGCGTTTTCCCTGAGGTAAGCATGTTTTGGAGTTTGAATGGTATTTTAAATGAACCCCTATCTAGCAGTTTTTAGGAGATATGCCTCCTTTGGAGTAGGAATAGTAATTTATAATGTCGCAGGGATTCTGCTCCTACACAGAACTGTGCATAGAGACTTGGAACCTCAGTGAATTAGGGTGTGCCAAAACTCACCTTAGTATCCAAAATCCCCTACCAGACTAGCAATCAGTGTCTCATTGGTTCTTACACACCCTCAATGATTAGACAACCGAGAACATGGACTAATAACACCTCAGGTAACGTGGAACACATGAACACTCTTTCGTTATACTAACATATCAATCCAGAACGAGGATTAAATGATGACACGTGCAAGTTTGAAATATTTATTTCTAATGCAGAGTTCTCAATCGCAGTATCTTAGCTAATACAAGCAAACATATTATAAGGAACAAGGTTAGCAGCATAGTTACTATTCCATAAAATACAAAGGGTGAACGCATGTTAAAATGCTAAAGAGAAAAGGTACAAATAGAACCTCAGTTTACCCTCCCTTGGGTAAACGGTCTAAATATCGATTCCAAAATATCGAGTAAACTAAATATCGAGTCCAAAATATAGAATGGACAATATATCGACTGGACAGAATATAGACATCCAAAATAGCGTTTTGAAGGTAAGTACTGTAATATCAAATTTAAAAATATAGACAGTCAAAATATCGAAGTACATAATATAGGTCATTTAAAATATTGACTTTTTAATAATATCACATTTTTTAAAGTGTTTTGTATGTTAGTATATGTGTGAAAAGTATATATTTATTTGTAATTTATTGTAAGTAATTAATTTTATGTTATTTAATTTTTGCGTAATTTAATTCTGTAGCGGGTTGTGGGTTTATAGAGGAATAGGGTGTGAAGTAATTTAATTATAATTAATTAATATGTTAATTAATTAATTGGTATTTATTTTGAAAAAATTATTAATTAATATTTAATTGATAATCAATTAATTGTTAATTGGTAATTCATTTTTATTAATTGATTAATTGATAATTATGTGAATAATAATATTTTATTTTCTGAAGCAGGTTGTGGGTTTAAAGGGGAATAGGGTGGGAAGTAATTTAATTATAATTAATTAAATATGTTAATTAATTAATTGGTATTCATTTTGAATATAGTGTCAATTAATTTTTAATTGGTAATTAATTAATTGTTAATTAATAATTATTTTTTATTAATTGATTAATTGATAATTATGTGAATAATATTATTTTATTTTTAGTAGCGGGTTGTCGGTTTATAGGGGAATAGGGTGGGAAGTAATTTAATTATAATTAATTAAACATGTTAATTAATTAATTGGTATTTATTTTGAATAAATTGTCAATTAATTTTTAATTGGTAATTAATTAATTATTAATTGCTATTTTCACTAGAGTGGGGATAGTAAAATTTACCCCTATGCTATCCAACGCTTTCCCTACTGTTGCACTCTCTGGAGTGGGAATAGTAAGTTTTTACCCCTACGCTATCTAACGCTTTCCCTACTGTTGCACTCACTGGAGTGGGAATAGTATTTTTACCCCTACGCTATCCAACGCCTTCCCTACTGTTGCACTCACTGGAGTGGGAATAGTAATTTTTATCCCTACGCTATCCAGCGCTTTACCTACTGTTGCACTCACTGGAGTGGAAATAGTAATTTTTACCCCTACGCTATCCAACGCCTTCCCTACTGTTGCACTCTTTGAAGTGGGAATAGTCATTTTTACCCCTACGCTATCCAACGCCTTCCCTACTGTTGTACTCTCCGGAGTAGGAATAGTAATTTTTACCCCTACGCTATCCAAAGCCTTCCCTACTGTTGCACTCTTTGAAGTGGGAGTAGTAATTTTTACCCCTACGCTATCCAACGCCTTCCCTACTGTTGTACTCTCTGGAGTAGGAATAGTAATTTTTACCCCTACGCTATCCAACCCTTTCCCTACCGTTGCACTCACTGGAGTGGGGATAGGAATTTTTACCCCTACGCTATGCAACGCATTTCCTACTGTTGCACTCACTGGAGTGGGAATAGTAATTTTTAGCCCTACGCTATCCAATGCTTTCCCTACTGTTGCCCTCACTGGAGTGGGAATAGTAATTTTTACCCCTACACTATCCAACGCTTTCCCTACTGTTGCACCCTCTGGAGTGGGAATAGTAATTTTTACCTCTACGCTATCCAACGCTTTCCCTACTGTTGCACTCTCTGGAGTGGGAATATTAATTTTTACCCCTACGCTATCCAACGCCTTCCCTACTGTTGCAGTCTCTGGTGTGGGAATAATAATTTTTACCCCTACGCTATCCAACGCTTTCCCTACTGTTGCACTCACTGGAGTGGGAATAGTAATTTTTACCCCTACGCTATCCAACGCTTTCCCTACTGTTCCACTCACTGGAGTGGGAATAGTAATTTATATCCCTACGCTATCCAATGCTTTCCCTACTGTTGCACTCTCTGGAGTTGGAATAGTAATTTTTACCCCTTCGCTATCCAACGCTTTCCCTACTGTTGCACTTCCAGGAGTGGGTATAGTAATTTATACCCCTACGCTATCCTACGGTAATAATACTGTGTATTTTTTTATTAATATTATGTTTATATATATATATATATATATATATGTTTTAACAGATATGATTGTATTTTTTTTTAAGTTAAATTAATTATTTAATAATTTTAAGGTAATTTAAGAATTTTTAAGTTTATTTTAGCTATTTATTTTTAATAATTTTTTAATTTTACATTATTTTTAACAAATTCGATATTTTTACAATGTATATATATATAAACGATATTTTGGACTCGATATTTTGGTACTTACCTGTTTGTAGATAGGAATTCGATATTTTGTCCGTCGATATTTTGGCGTCGATAGTTTGGGTAGTCTATATTGTGTCCGTAGATATTTAGTCAGTGATCCCTCCCTTGCTAGTTTATTATCTTATATCTACAGAAGTTCTCTTTGGGTTTAGAAGGGCGAGCCCATACCTCTGGTCTTAGCAGAAAGGGATCACATCATCTCCTGCACCAACTCTCTGCATGCGAATATTCATCAAGTGTGTGTGCATGGTCTGCGCAGTGCATTATGAAACGCGCCAAAAAACCACAGTTGGTCACAGCTGCATATGTATTATGTCTAGACCGTGCGCTGATCAAACCGAACAACAAGCGGTGTGTTGAAATATCCTTGAAGGCCTCTGCACTCACTGTTCAGACATAGCTTACCAACCAAGGCTGATATTATAAGCAAACATATAATTCTCGTGTGAAGCAAAATATTCTACTAGGCGAAAAGCTTTAATAACAAAATGTGTCGTGTGCAGAGGCTACAGAAAAGGAAAATGGCGTTTAAACTTTTAATAAGCTTATGCTAATATAACACAGTATGAAAGCAAAGCCTATCTACATGCCACCCTCCCTTTGATCCGAGCACAGATAGGACAAGAAAAAGGGGCAAATATAGGAATGCAGAGTTCAAGATCGATATTCCGAACACAAGTCTTCAATTTGGTACCTCAATAAAATAGATAAAAATAACCATAATTCTGAAAAGAAAGAAAAAAATCTATCTAGCGGACATTGATAAATTCAATAGGTTGATCCCCTAAATAAAATGTGGGACAAAGCAAGTCTGATTATCCAATGAAAGGTGTCGGTCAAGGAAGTGAGACTGCAAACACATCTCATCCTAATAATGAATATGCAAAATATACAGCAACAGCCTCCAACAGGAAATCACTGTTCTCATCAGAAAATAATTCGGCCATCCAATTTAACAAAGGGAAAGAACATATATGTTCTTCGAGGAAGCTGCGAGCCAAGAAATCTTGCGCCGCCGGGAACACATTCCAACGACCCAGTATTCCATGCATCGCTGCAAAGGCCATAATCCCTCCATCAGAACAAAGCAATTCATGAGCAACTAAGGGGCTCATAAATTGATTATAATCCGCATCGGGAGACACCATATTGCAGAGACACAAATCCAGGGCCCATTCGAAGTCGCAACTCAGGCAATGAAAAACAGGCTGGACGCATGTAAAGTAGGAAAATCGAAACGATAATCCATAAGCTGCACTCAATGTAGCAAGAGGCACGCTCCATAGTATTCAAGCATTCGGGCGCGAAGCAGCCCCAGCCGAGACAGCTAGTTTTGTAACACAGTATGTGCATCCATTTTGAAACAAGCAAAATAGCAATAGCACGCCAGCAGCAAGAGACAGTAGTAATGGAAATCCACCGAACAGGCTGGAAAAAATAGAATGGAAGAAGCTGGAAAGACACCGAATATCGTTTGAAAAGAAGACACCAGGCCACTGCTTACAACTTTAAAAAAGTGAGCCAGCCCCGATGTGGAGAATGCATTGAAGATAGTGTGAATTAACTCACCGAAATGCAAGGGCAAATCAGTATTTAATAAGGCATGCAACTCTGTGCGAGTGTTAGCCACGTGAAGGACGAATGTTTCACGAGCAGATGTGAGGGCAACTTCTTTTTGGGAGAATAGAGCTCTTATGTGACTCATCTTATTGAACTCTGCTTTCAAGGTCGGAATCTTAGGCCAGATGGAAACATCAAGTTTTCCATGCGGCCGTGGATACATTACATTCTTACAGCAAACCACACGCTCACTGACGGTAACGACATAAGCAATCCCTTTTATTAACCCACAGCAATCTTCATTGTTTAAAAGTAAATAACTCCCATTTGCCAGTAATGTGAATGTGGGAACGATAGCTGGCACAGGGGTACATTTCAAAATACAGGCTAAATTTGTCTAGTTCTGATTACAGGAGCTGTGTAATTGGATATATCTACACATTAATGAGTGATCCGGTGTTGCAGTGCAATCTTCACCATTCAAACAAACTTCCTTACCCTCCCTAAGGCATCTATATGTAAATGGAAGCGAGCAAGCTTCATGGAGATAAGAACTTCCAAGAGGCTTGTATCTACCAATAGCAAAGTACTTCATACAGCCCTTGAACTCGAACAGTGGGAACGGGCGAGTTATTAAACCGTGAATAAGCCACGTTGCAGTATTGGCCTCTGCCATAGAAAACGGTAAAGGCTCCAACCTCTCAATGTGTAACATAGAAAAAGAATCATATTTCATCGACAGTAAGCGCTGCTTGTCAGTCAAATTAAACGGGGCAAACAATGATGATGTATTCATGTAATGGCATGTCACTTTTCCAGCCTTAAGGGTCTGTAAGGTCCATGCAAACTGCATAATAGAACGCAATTGATTTTGACCATGGTACAAAACAGACACTTTATCTTCCACAATATCTACAACAGATGACACAATATTATTTAACATGTAAATGCAGGAAGAGAGCGTGTTTAAGCTATTATCTACAATTGCCAGCACTTTTTCTAAATTGGCTTGATCTATTGCTCTAAGGCGGGTAGCTGCCTCAATCTGGGATGTTTTCCAGAATTCGGTATAAACAGCATATATCCATCTTTTAGATCTACCCTTAGCAGGGCCTTTTATAAAATCATTCAGATCAACATCGTCAGTCAGTTCAGATAAATGCAGTTTAACTGACGCCAAGGTAGAATATCTGAGCCAATTCTGACATAATTTGCCTACAGAATAGGAAGTCACAGAATGGCCACTGTCAAAACGCGGATCCACCCTGACCTGGGTAAAGCCATGAGCCAAACCCAGAAAACGATGCTGGCTTGAGTCAGCACCTCTGTTTCAAAGCATCCAGCCCTTGGGATCCAAACTGGATATGTTAAAGGAGGAATTCAATAACAGAGTTTGTAACTCTCTCATGGAAAATTTAGTAGTATTACTCCAACCGGAATATTCCTCTAAGTCAGGAAAAGAAGGAGCATTTAATCTTTTAGCAGTAGCCAATCCAAAGCATGTTGTCTGTGAAATTGTAGAATTCAAAAACAACATATGGTTCGGGATGAGGCATGCACAGTGCAATGCCTCAGTGCCTTGCACTTGCCAGCTTTTAGAACCCCAAACTGATTTAAGATCAATGGTATCCTTCCACAACTCGTAGCCCCCAACAGCTAACTAGTCTATAAAGGACTTCGAGTACAATAATTTAGTATTGGTAAGTCTAACTTTTGATGTGGAATTTTCTGTCATTTTAAAATAAAATGCATTGGGATTAGACTGATTAAAATCTGTAAAGTAAGTGAACCTCTTCAAAAAGGAAGCAGAACTGCCTTGTATAGGAGCTGGACAGTGTTCCCACTGGGTATAATTTACAGTGAGCCTCCTGGTATTAGTTTTATGCAGGTAGTGATTGCCAAAATGTTGGTAACAATTCAAATCACCGTAATTAGCAGACTCCAAATACAAATCTTCAGCATCAAAGGCAGCATAATATTTCAAATCAGAAAACAATGATTCTATTACCTGAACATCCCAATCATCAGAACGTATATTTTGTTTAACTACATCCCCCATAGACACTCTAAGCACATTAGGGACATTTATAACCTCAGTGGGCCCATGGATTTGAAATCGAACAGCATCCCATACAATCCCATCTAAGACAGGCCAAGCAGTGATATTAACAAAAGCCAAGTCTCTCTTCAATCTATGTGATGAGGAATGGGGAGCCTGTGTTCCATTGATATGTCGAATGCATGTTCTCTCCTCGACATAGTGTCCATTGACGAGACGGAAAAATAAAACACAAAGCCAATTGACATAAAAAGGTAAATACAAAAAAGCACCAGACAAATATAGGTCCAGGGGGAAATCAAAAAATGATTCTTAAACAGTCTTGTTAGAATCTTTGAAGGCTTTCTTGATGTGTGGGAATCAGTGTCAAATGAAAATTTGGATTCTGTAGCCAAGCGAGTTTGCAAATCAGGCATCGATAAGTCAGTTGGGTAAGTGTAGTCAGTTTCATCATGTTGAGTACCAGGCAGTGTACTCAATAAAGGACTGGAAACAGCAGGCATCTCGAGAGCAACATCAGGCACAGGATTGGAAACCGGGGCCAAAGCAGAATTTCTCAAAATCGAAGGACATGAGACCGCCGGAGTCATACTAAGAAGAATCGGTAGTATCTTGACATTGACATGGAGATATACCTGTTCTCCTTATGACCTGGAAGTGGTGGTAAAATGACTGTTCTAGTGCCCTTCACACCAAGCACTGGAACTGGAGCTCGATAAGAGGGACCAAATTATTTCTTGTTTTCGATCTTCTCACGAACCAGTTCTCCAACTTGGGGTAGCCAGCCAACTACCGGGATCTGCAACGCATCATCCGAGGTGGAGGGCAAATGCTCCTTTGCAAGACTGTCTCTTGTCTTTTGTAGATCCTGTAAAACATTGTAATGTTCATCTACGTCAAAGGAGGCAGCAATAGCCGGTGAGTCTAGACCGTCAAGGTCCGGGACAAACATCTGGATACCAAAGAGCATCTCGTATGGGGTCCGCCCACCCAGAGACCTTCTAGGGAGATTATTAGGAGCACGCTGCACGCTTTTGAGGTGGGCCAGCCAGTTCCTGGCAGTGCCTATAACTCGAGCCGTCAAAGACTGCTTTAAATCTTGGTTCATCCGTTCCACAACACTATTACCCTCAGGTCTGTATGGAGACGAAAACTTGACTTGGTCCCCCAACGAAGTCATGGCATCCTTATACGCCTTAGAGGCGAAAGCCGGACCCTGATCCGAATGGAAGGTGCCACAGGCAAAAATCCCTTCAAAGACATGCAAGTCTCTTATGACAGTCCGTGAATCAGTGCTGCGGTGTGGCCACACCCACACAAAGCGTGTGCATGAATCAACTGCTACTAAGATGTACTTATACGCAGTATCAGAAGAAAAAGGACCGCAGTGATCTAAATAAACACACCCAAGCGGTTTATTAGATATGTACAACTGTGTCTGGGGCGGACGCGCAGCAGTCGAAGGCTTAATCTGCTGGCAAATGTCACACTGAAGGACATAATCAAGCATCTGTTTGTACAGTCCCCGCCACCAGAAACGTTGTTGTTATTGAGCTACAGTAGCCGAAACGCCCGCATGCGCAGACGCAACACCTTCATGGGCTGCGGTAATCAGTGTGGGCCTGCGGACCGCGTTGGGAATTAACCTCTCACCAACGCCAGGTATTTTCACATAAGGAACTTTATCAGGACTTAAGTGGTATGACTACTTCGAAGGGAATCCTTTAGGATATTTACTTCCCTTCTCAGTTGCAGTAACAGCTGCCAAGATATCATCATCGATCTTACTTTTGGAACATGTAACTACTGCAATCAAATATGTCGATACTGCTGATTTTGCGGCCTCATCAGCCAACGAATTGCCAATAGCGTGGACTCCTACGTTCTGATGACCGAGAGTGCGAATCACAAACACAAGTGGCAACTGTTCTTTAAGCTCAGCCACTCGGACCCAGATAATTTTATTTTTTATTGTGCTCACCTTGGAATCACGAAAATCATTCTGAATCCAAAAGAACAGGTTGTCATTGTAAGACTGGACACAGTAGTAAGAATCACTCACAATAAGAGTTGTCATACTAGGATCAGCATACTCCAATGCAAGCATCAGAGCACGAAGCTCTGCCAATTGTGCGGTGCAGTCCCCAAGAGTCTGCGTGTGCACGACTCTGGACTTGAACTCATCATTCACCATGGCGCCTACCACAATGGCGCAAGCGGAAACGTATGCGTGTTTAGACCCATGAGCAACTTGCGCTGCACCATCAGTGTATATGATGCAATGGAAATCCTCCAAAGGCCGCATAGCCAAAGGCGCAGGATGAACAAATTCATACTGCAAAAACTCCTGCGACTGTGAGGAGGCATCAAAAATACACGTGACATCCGGAGATGTCAATGATGCTGTCCATTGTATCCTCCGTGGGTGCAAAGCTTTAGAATTAGGTACACCGGCCTTTGTCACTGCCTCTAGTGCAGGATACGGGGTAACAACCAACATGCGTTTTCCCTGCGACGGTGCACGTTCCTTAAGAATCGCCATTTGCACTGCTGTCAAAACTTTTTCCACAGAGGAAAACCGCATTTCAGCCAAAGTGTACAAGTGTGACTTGTAAGCAATAGGTACTGTGTCTCCCTCGTTAAAAGTAAGGTAAGTGAAACCCACCGCCCCAGGGATGATTCTTATCACCAGGTTGGTGTGGTTATCACGAGTCAGTAAGAATTTAGATTCTAGAAAATCAGCCTGCCAAGATTGCAAAATAGCTGAATGTTCTGGCAGCCAGCAAGATTTGGTAAAAGTAGTTGTATCAACGCATACAAAGGCTTGATACGCTGGGCATATTCGGGAATAGAAGTACGCCCGAAATTAAAAAATCCCAGCAAGGACTGTAATTTTTCAGAGTTGTAGGACCTCGCAATTGTGCGCATTTCTCCAAAAAGTGAGGAGCCAATCCTCGGCCTTCATTGTTGAGCTCGTAGATCAGGAATAACACTGTACTCTGCAATGTGAGACTTCGCAAAGTTGAACTTGTAACCAAAGTCCGCAAAGTTACAAATAATGCGATCATCACGACACAGATGCGCCCAAAGCTCGTCGTTGGTGAGATATATGTCATCTACATACGAACACGCATCTGTGTCTATCCTCTCTAAGAGAGAGACAATACGGGCAGCAAACATGCCTGGACTATTTTTATAGCCTATAGGCAAACGTTTATACTGGCGTTGTTTGCCGCCACAGGTAAAACTGGTCCACTGGGAACTCAGGCATAGATTCATCAAGCGAAATTGCGATCGCAATAGCTGCGAAACAGCTATTGCGATCGCAATTTCCGCTCCCGCAATCATCAACCAAAAAAGCATGAAATAGCGAATTCGCAAAATCGCAAAACCAATGTGGAACCCCCATTGCGATTCCTTAACAGTGATTACCCACATTTTCTGCGAATTATATTGCGAATTCGCAAATAAATCGCTAATCCAATTCATCATAAATCGCAAATAGCAAAAAACACCAAAAAGGCAAAGAGCAAGTCGCAATTTAAGGAGAAGCCAAACCAGGTGGGTTCCGTGAAGTTCAATTGTAAAAAAAAAAAAGAAAAATCAAAAGATAAAACAGGTGTAGGGTAAATCAAACACACTTAAGAAGACACAGTAGGAGCATGAGAAAAGCCACAATGCCAGGTCTCTACATTGTAGCAAGACGGCTGAGGCTCTAGGCTGTAGCCCGGAACCGACGCAGGATCCAGGAGCGCATCTTCCGGCAGTGGATTACACTCCTGGGCCACACTGAAGAGGAGATCTACTCCAAATACAGGTTGAATGGGGCAATGATAACTAAGCTCATCAGAGACCTTGACCCCCTGATGCAGCATCCAACAAGGTGGACCAATGCCGGGCCCACCCATGTCCAGGTCCTGTGCTGCCTGCACCTCCTGGCGTTCGGAAGCTTCCAGGATAGTTGCATATGCAGGGGGGATATCCCAGAGCACACTGTCATGCTGCCTACGGAGTTTCCTGGACGCCATGCTGAGCCGGATACACCAATACATAGCCTTCCCAACAACCCAACAGGAGTTAACCCAAACAAAACCGGACTTCTATCACACCGCCCAATTCCCCTATGTCATTGGCTGCATTGATTGTACCCACATCCACATCTGTCCACCCGCAGAGACAGAATATATGTACCGGAACCGCAAGTACTACCACTCACTCAACATCCAGATGGTCTGCAATGCGAAGACCATCATCACCGACATTGTGGCCCAATACCCGGGGAGCCCGCATGATTCGTTCATCTTCCGACACAGCGGCATACACACCCGCTTGGCCAGGGGTGACTTTGGCGAAGGACATCTCCTAGGTAAGTACACATGCCCACATACAGTATGTCAAGACCATGTAGCTGAGCATACCAGGCACTGACCCTCTGCTTCTATCCTTCAGGTGACAGCGCCTACGGCCTCTGTGAATACCTCCTCACCCCATACCTCAACCCTGCTACACCACAGGAACAGTGTTACAATGCTGCGCACATACACACAAGAAATGTAATTGAGCGGACATTTGGGAAGTTAAAGAGCCGATTCTGCATCCTACACAAGACTGGCGGGGCCCTCAAATACCAGCCTGAGGTCTGCTGCCGCATCGTGGCTGTGTGTGCCATTCTCCACAATATTGCCACCAAGCGGAGGATACCTGTGGAGGTGTCTGGTAGTGAGTCGGAGGGGGCAACCTGCCACCTGCACATGTGCATCATGCATGTGGGGAGAATCCTGCTGAAGGACACAGGTGCCGCAACAACATCACACTGAACTATTTCTAGTGCACCCTTACCCCTCACACAACACGGCACTCATGCATGCCACATGAATTAATGACATGAGGAAGATTTGTGTTCAAAATAAATTCTTATTCTGATGTACAACAAGCTCTAGAAGTGTTTTTAATTTTCAAACAATATCACAAATGCATTACGTCATACAGGCTCTTGTATGCAGAGCAGGCGTGCATGGTTACATCACCATTGTACTGCTGGTAATTTTCATTCAGTCACTGGCACCTCCCGGCGAAAGCACCCTGTCGCCTCTCCAACTCCACAGTGGGAGTGTCTGGCCGGGATGCAGCACTGGGCCTGGAACTGCGGCGCCTTTCTGGTTGCACCGGCACAGACAGGCTGCTCAGGCTCGATGTGCCCTCACTGGCATCATCACCCCCCCTTGCTTGGCCATGGCCACACACCTGTTGGTTTTGTACTGCAATGGTAACCTGCTCCAGGGCCCTTGCTACATCTTGGCAGCATTGTACAAGTTGAATCTGCATCACCAGGGACCTGCGCGACAGTTGTGATGTGGCATTCCCTATCAGGTGGTTCGACCGGGTATTTGCAGATAGCCGGGTCAGCAGCTGGCGGTGGCGTCAGAGGGTGCTGTCCTGCTGTGCCACCATCAGTTGGTTGCTTTCTTTGACTGCAGCCGTCAGCTCTGCACACTTCCTGTAAGCTGGTTTATATTGCGTGCAGTTTTGTACAGCTGCAGCTGCATGGCTGCCATGTGCTGTGCCTGCTTGCGGCGCACAGCTAGCATCCGGGCTTCGATACCTAGCCCTAGATCTTGGGCCTGTTGCTCCCTGTCTGCTCGTGTGGCCACGGTGTGCTGCTGCCTCAACAGGCCGCTTGCCTGGGACCGCACAGTGGCTGTGCGGTGTGTCTGCCTCCTGGGTGGTGGTGGGGTCTGTTCCACTGCCATGCGTGACGCCTGGGGTGGCTGAACTCCTCCTGTGGCTGTAGGGGTGACCCTGTGCATTTGGGAAGGTGCTGGTACTGGTGCAGGTGCATGTGACGGTCCAGGTTCTGGGGCTGGATGGCTCTCTCCCTCCGTCTCCTCTGGAGTCTCGTCGATATGGAGTGCCTCGCTTTCTAAGGTCTCTGCATCTGCAGCACCTGTGATGTGAATGGGAGCATGATTAATGATATGATTCTGGCACCTGGGATGTAGCAACAGGCATGCAGCCTTGCATTCCCTGACTGGCTTTAGGGGTATGTTTCACTTGGCAGTTCTGGCTGTGTGTGCCTATCAGGGCACATTGTCACACTACAGGTCCCACAATGCAATGGGGTGTTTCTGATGGGCAGAGACTGCATTACTGGGGTTTTCAAATGGCTAGCTCTGGGGGCATGGGAATTGTTAGGGGACGGGGTCACAGTTGCTTGGCTCTTACCTTGTGATTGGTGTGTGGGCGGGAGATGTCCAGCTGAGTGACCCCCACGCAGGCTGCAGGGTTGATGGTGTCCTCAACCAAGTCCTCAAGTAGTGTGTTTGCGGCAAATGTGGGGTCTCCTCCTCCCATGGCCACTCTCTCCCCCAGCCTCTCTGCACTGTGCTCCTAGGCACGGCCTCTGAGGTCATACCACCTCTTCTTGAGGTCATCGATTGACCGCTGTGTCACTCCTACGGCGTTGACCTTTGCCCTGATGCGCCTTTTGTCAGCCTCGGGCCCCTTCCTGGAAAGCTTTCCAAAAAGCTTGTCATGGTCCTTGCTGACTCCCTCAATCAGGTACTCCAGCTCCTGTTTTGAGAACTTGATTTTCCTCTTCCTGACAGTTTCACTCGATCCTGCTGCATCCTGGGATATTGTGGTTGCAATGTATGTCCTGTCTTGGGGCTGCAGGGTGTGTCTCCTGGAGCTCAGTGCTGTGCCTCCTCCTTTCTCAAGCTCTGTGTTCCAAATGAGTAATGAAGCTGCCTACTTCCTGGTTGTGATGTCATCACTGTGCTCAAAATGCAACTTCCCGTTTTTGCGATCTCGCAATTTGCGAGATCCCTATTTGCGATTTTGATAATTGCGAAATCGCAATTTGGGGTTGGGAAACAGCTGATTCTGCGAATTAATAGCGATTTTTGAAAATTCTCATACGGCGATTGCGGGCGATTGCGAATCGCACTTTTTTTTGCGATTTTGATGATGCATCCCAATCTGCGAATTCTAATTAGCGATTCGGTGTATTTAGCTCATTTGAATTCGCAGAGTGGGTGCTTGATGCATCTGGGGGTCAGTCCGTCCAAATTGTGGGCAAAAAAAACGTTGGATATGTCAAGTGTGGTTTGAAACCGTTTACGCACAAGACCATCCACAAGAGCAGAGCCGTGATTATTCTGTACTGCACAGGTACGGCAATGTGAGTTCAAATGCCGGTAATCCAATACCAAACGGTGCAGGCCATCAGGCTTGGTCATAGTAAAAAGAGGGTTAATCATCGGTGACACACAAGTTTCAATTATACCTCGATATTCCAATTGTTCAAGGATTTCCACGACTGAAGCCTTAGCTTCACGTCGGATGGGATATTGAGGTTGAGGATGTGGCATAGACCACAAAGGAATATCGTGGTGTGGTGAAAATGTATCCCACCCACAGTGTGTATGGTACAAAGCCGGCGCAAGGGCCTTAGCCCACTCTTCTGCAAAATTCAGCGCATGCTCTTTCGAGACTGTGTGCGCGAAACTAGGGAGCATTACCTCCTCCCCTCTCGGAGCCGCGAGCACAAAAGGTGGGGGTCAGTCAGCCTCCGCTAACAAAATGTCATAGGTAGTCGTAAGATTTTCCCCAAATACCCCGTTGATGTTAAGCTATATGTCACCTTCAATTAAAAGGACTATGTTATAAAGTCTATTAGGGGGAGCTACTCTAGTATCAGCTGTCTCCACAACAACATATTGGTCAGTCGCTGTCACCTTCAGTAGCGGACGCAGGGCCTCTCGCACTATGGTAATCCCCACCGCGCTGTCCAGCAAGGTCAGAGCCCATGTCTGATTACGAAGCTGCGTTCTCACTATCAGTGGCATATCTCGCTGTTAAAGCGGCAACTTTCTTTTTCTGAAACTGGGGTCTTTTCGGTGTTGAATCGTCCTGCTTGCCTTTACTGTCTTTCGGGCGGGGCTGGTCGCATCCCTGCGGGCCACCCCGACCTCTGACGCCTCCTCCACCACCGGTCGATGAGGCCGATGAGTCCTGAAGAGAACGAGGAGAGTGTTGTTCAGAAACCTGAAAACGATCAGGTGATTTTATCGTCGCCCGATCGCGCAAGTCATAAATACGTTCTGTAGGCGCAGGCACTGGAGATGCAGGATGAGACTCCTGTTTCTTCTGTTGTTGTTTACCCTGTTTTTGTTTTTTGGGCCAATTTTGCTTTTTAGCCTTAGGCTGTTCGTCATTCTCTGACTTCTGCCCTTGGGGTTGCTTTTTCTCTTTAGTGGAAAATGGCTTGACACCCAAACTATTGTGGCCCACGGTCTTATAAGCTGCCACAATAATTCTCGGTAACTGTCAGGGTTTATGGGCATCGGGTACAGCCTGCAAAGCATTAGACACCTGAAAGCTCACTGCATCTCCCTTGACATTTGCAAGTACGAGATCGGAAACTACGTCAAAACTGCTGCATAGGCGCATACCCAATTCAACCGATGCCTCAGGTCCGTGCTCATCTTGAACACGCTTAACGACCGTTGGAAGGACAGTCATTGACGGTGTGCCGAAGCACCACGTATATACTGCCGCAAAGATCTTACCCCATGACTCACAGTCACCAGCTTCTGGGATCAAGTCTTTAGGCATACTAATTGTTAGAATCCTGTGTTTTTCAACAGGAGTCGTGTTAGGAAATACTGCTTCCAACTGGTCAAACTTTTCGGCAAGGCAGAAAGGAAAATCATCTTTATTCTGGGGGCGTTTGTCCATTACTGCATTAACCATCACAGGACTAAGCTTCATTCCGCTCGGTCCGGCTGGAAGCGCTGCACCACCTGGGGCCCCGCCCGGGATGTTGCGGGTAATGTACTGCACTACCGACTGAATTACACTAATTGCGACTGTATGTAGCAGCCGTAAATCGGCAACGGGTACCGCTCCATGTCGAGGATGCGGCGTAAATCCAGCCAAAACAGGCCAATTAGCGCCTGGAATGGACAAAGGACCTAACCTTGACTTTGACTACCAAGATAACTGCCATGCCATCAGCTGGGACGTTATAAGTCTGCAAATGGTTGCGCACCGCAATACAACTATGTTGCGGTATGTCAATGTCAGCCATAGTGACACAGAAAGGAAGAGATACAATAAAAACTATGTAGCACAACTGGGTAGTAATTCAAGGAAACCGTTTCAAAAGATTCAAGCTTGAAAAGACCTATGTAACGATAGGTAGGTTTGTCCGACACCACTGTCTTCCGGAAACAACAGTGAAGGGTGTTAAGGACTAATACAAGTACTACTCAAGTGTCATGTAATAAGACCACCAACGATTGGGCGCCATGTCACAGGGATTCTGCTCCTACACAGAACTGTGCATACAGGATTGGAACCCCAGTGAATTAGGGTGTGCCAAAACTCACCTTAGTATCCAAAATCCCCTACCAGACTAGCAATCAGTGTCTCATTGGTTCTTACACACCCCCAATGATTAGACAACCCAGAACATGGACTAAGAACACCTCAGGTAACGTGGAACACATGAACACTCTTTCGTTATAATAACATATCAATCCAGAACGAGGAGTAAATGATGACACGTGCAAGTTTGAAATATTTATTTCTAATGCAGTGTTCTCAAGCGCAGCATCTTAGCTAATACAAGCAAACATATTATAAGGAACAAGGTTAGCAGCATAGTTACTATTCCCTAAAATACAAAGGGTGAAAGCATGTTAAAATGCTAAAGGGAAAAGGTCTAAATAGAACCTCAGTTTACCCTCCCTTGCAAGTATATTATATTATATCTACAGAAGGTCTATTTGGCTTTAGAAGGGCGGGCCCATACCTCTGGTCTTAGCAGAAAGGGATCACATTATCTCCTGCACCAACTCTCTGCATGCGAATATTCATCAAGTGTGTGTGCATGCTCTGCGCAGTGCATTATTAAACGCGCCAAAAAACCAGAGTTGGCCACAGATGCATATGTATTATGTCTAGACCGTGCGCTGACCAAACTGAACAACAAGCGCTGTGTTGAAATAACCTTGAAGGCCTCGGCACTCACTCTTCAGACATAGCTTACCAAGCAAGGCTGATATTATAAGCAAACATATTATTCTTGTGTGAAGCAAAATATTCTACTAGGCGAAAAGCTTTAATAACAAAATGTGTAGTGTGCAGAGGCTGCAGAAAAGGAAAATGGCATTTAAACTTTTATTAAGCTCATGCTAATATAACACAGTCTGAAGGCAAAGCCTATCTACATGACAATACATACCACATTCCTGTAATTTTTGTGAATGAAGCACCTTTTGGAGTTGGATTAGTAATTTAAAACTTATCATTAATTAGATTTTCTGAGAGGGAAGCAGCTTTTAAATTTGAGATAGTAATTTTAAATACACCACTATGCTGCTTTTTATTGGAAAGAAACAGTGTTTGGAGTAGTATAAATTCTTTTAATATTTCACTATCTTGTACTTTGCTTTAGGCAAGAATATTTTTTATTTGGCATAGTAAACTTTATTTTCTGATTTTGTTTTATAAACTCATTATTATACATTTATTTAAAAAAATGTAAATATATATAAATATAGTTTTTGTCACTTACTTTATATATATTGTCGAAAATAGAGTATTTTGGAATGTTTAGTTGGATTATGAAAGTTTTCGAATAAACTGAAAAAAAAGTTAATATAGTTTATTTTAGTTGGTTTGCTTACCTACAAGTTGTTAAGCAGTTAATCATTTTTTAGAATTTGTACTTCCTTTGTGTTTTAGAAGGCTTGCTTTCCAATATCCACATTTTAATACACTTCCCTACCCAAAACCCCTATTTTCCCTGCATCCTGCTACAGTAGTTTATTATACAAAAAAATTACATATATTGCGTTGCAAAAGTGTGTGTTGTTGTAATATGCGTTGTAATGGATCATTCAATGTATTATACTATATTTGTGTTGTAATGGTATATGTTGTAAAAAACGTGCGATGTAATGTCACTTGCCTTGTAAAAGTTGCGTTGTAAAAGCATGGGTTGTATTTGTTTGCGTTGTAATGTCATATATTCTTTTACCTTATATGTTCATATGGTAGAGCCTGGGATGCAAACCTTGATGCACATAATCTATGATGGACATTCCTAAAATTATGTCAGAAATGCCACTTTCTGATAATATTTAGTATATAAGGGTTAACACTTGTAAGGAGATGTCCTTTGTGCAGATTATCTCTCGAGATTCTGCCAGAGACGGTCTCATCTACTTCCAGAACACTTCGCAGATGCTCCAAGTTCTGGAGAAAGCCCACCTGACTGCTACCACTGCAAGAGTTTTCCTTTCACAGGGAACACTGTCTTCATATTTTGCTGTTGCAAAGTAATCCTGTGCCCTGGGCACCCCACAACTTTTTGCTGATTGGTACTGGTGGTATCTGACTCTGACTGACCCTAGGCTACTCCTAACCAGGCCCATGGCCAGTGCTATGCTGAAAGAGACACTTAGAATATAGTGAAAACACCTACATGCACTAGGATACACTATGGGTTAGGGTACTCCTGTGTTTGGCATGACCTCCTTTAAATTAAGTGAGGTACCCCTACAACAATCCAAAACTAAATGTAGCTGTACACTTATTATTGCCAGATCGCTTGTTAAGCAAGCAATAGATTTTGCGGACTTTATGGAGAGCCAGCATATTGACCTGGCCTTTATCACTGAAACATGGGCAGATCTAACATCTGAACCAGATCTACTCTCAGCACTACCCGCTGGTTTCAGGATACTTGTACTCTAATATTCTACTATTGTAGGTGACTTTAATTTCCCCATGGAAAACTCACTGGATCCACATTCTATTAATTTACTAGATCATATGGCAGGTACAGGTCTAACACAAATGGTTCAGGGCTCTTCAAACAAAGCTGGTCATCTTCTGGATGGCATTTTTACAGATGATCTACAGCCTAACTGGACATCTACTCTCCCCTTGACATGGTCTGAACAGAAGGCGATCATGTTTGAGATAAATGGGCTATCTGAGACAGAATAATCATTCACACAAATTGGAAGTGCCGCGCAACGCTTGTGGAGCACTATTGATGCCGACCAGCTTAGTTCATCTTTTATTCAATCAACTCCATTGGTCTGCCCTGATTTGGACACAGCTGCTCATAATTATCATCAATGGCTGGATGTATCGCTAACTCAGTTAGCTCCAGCAACAAACTCTCATAGTCATTAGATTAATCCTTCTGAACCCTGGTTCAATGATAATCTTAGACGAAAAGACTGAAATTTAGGAGATCAGAACGTAAATGGAGACTCGAGTAAAAATCAGTGCTAAAGGGACATATAAAATCAATTTGCAAACCTACAAAAAGGAACTATTTGTGACAGTAAAAAAACTCCCAGATCCAAAGAACCCTAAAATTAACTGAGAATTCTGCAACAAACTAGCACTCCACTTCAAAGACAAAGTTAAGTCTGTCTATGATTCTTTCTTAAATACTAGTCAAACTGTCGATTTAACCCATAGATCAATGACGGGCACTCACAACGTCAGTATTTTATTCCATTTGGGGTCATTGACAGTTGATCTGATGCAAATGATATTGATGCAGATCAAATTGGGTTTACCACAGGACCCACGTTCAGCCAGAATAAATAATTTGGATCTAGAGGTGATAGCCACACTCCTCACAGCTTTCTTCAACAACCTATTTGAAGCAGGATATTTTCCAATAGACTGGAAGATAGGGTCTATTATTCCATTATTAAAAAAGACCAACTTATATGCTGGTGACCCCAATAATTATCGACCAATCACTCAACTACCATTTCCTGCTAAATTGGTCGAAAAAATCGCCAACTAGGAATTGACCACCTTTTTAGACAAAGCCAAGAGTCTTGATTTGCCACAGTATAGATTTCCTAGTCAGCATAGTACAGAACTGGCATTGATCACAGCTACGGAAGAAATCAGACAGAAGACAGAGTGGCCGCATTTGATATGGGTAATCATGCTCTTTTAATTTACTGCCTTGAATAAATTGGGATCAAAGACAATGCACTTAAGTTTTTCACCTCTTTTCTGGCTGACTGCATGCAGACGGTATCTCTTGGTAACTTTACTTCACCAGCCTTCTCACTGCCTTGTGGGTTCCTCAAAGCTACTCTTTGAGCCCCACTCTATTCAATCTCTATGTTACCTCACTTGCAGCCTTAATCAGATCATTTGGCTTCTCTCTGGTTTCTTATGCAGATGACACACAGATTGCTGTATCTGTCACTGACAACTCCATAGCCTTCTGCAACCCAGCAACCCAGTTTCATGACTGTATGCTTCATATCGGGAAGTGGATGAACATCAACTGCTTGAAATTAAACTTCTCAAAGACTGAGTTCCAGTTGTTTGGTAACAATCCCTCTTTCTGGTTGAACAAATGGTGGCTCCAAGAACTGGGAATTCTGCCTAACCCTAGTGGTAGAGAAAAAAACCTGGGATTAATTATTAACATCATGTTATCCTTTGAAGGACAAATACATCAGATCACTTCCTCATGTTTTTATATTTTGAAAACTCTTAGGAAAGTGCTGCTGTAGTATTCTTGTTTGCAGATATTTCCCTTTTAATACAAATTCCAATGTTGTACATATTTCCCTTTTAAATAGAATGTCTCTTCATAGCTGCTCATGCACATTGTGTTATGGATTCCATTTAGAATTGTTATGGTCTGAAATGGATTGGGGTGGAGAAAAAGGACTGGTAACTTGGAGAGTGAATGTACTGTGCTGCAGTTCAATAAACCTTGGATTTTACTTGGAATTATCTTGGATTTTCAACATCATTATTACAAAATTGGCGACGAGGGTGTCAAGTACCTACTACTACAGCAGCACAGGTGTGGTACACCTGATTTTGAATGGATTTTGGATTTTTACCTGATCTTAACCTAGTTTGGATTTTATAAACTTTTGAAGATTGGAGCCTGGTTCATTCCTACATAGAAGACGTTGCTATCGACTATCCTACTTAAGGACTGAAGGATTTAAAACTTTATTTTACTTGGAATACTATTTACACCTGCTCTCACTGGTGTACAATATTCTATTGGTAACGCTTTTCATCTTGGAGACTGCACGGTTGAGGACGCTGTGTTTACCGAAAACTACGAAATTTATGGGTGTTTGCGCGAAAGTTTCACAATTTTAAACGAAATAAGCAAATATTTACCTTTGAATGTAGTTTCAATGGGCAACACGTGAAGGACTGAGTCTTCCCGTGCAACAAATCTCCATGCGCCGTGTTGGAGCGTGCAGTTACCATGGTTTCCAAGTACGAGGCTGATGATGCTACACGCATGGAGCGTCACGTCGCGTAACGTGAAGGCAGCTATATTTGTTTACATCGGCACCGAGTTTTTGCTGGAAATTTTGAGCTAGTGCTAGACTTTTGCACTATAATCTACAACTGCTGTGTAGGACATTACAGCGCTGATGTACACAGCTGGTGTACTCAAGGATTGAATTTGTGTTTATTTACTTTGCATTTTATTTTCTTTCAACGGTAATAATATCATATTGCTTCATTTTGTTCACTATTTAATTTGTACTATTATCATTTTCACCATGCAGTTTGACCCTCCTTCGAAATTTTTACAATGTAAGGGTGATCCTCCCATCCCCTGGAACAGATGGAAGGAGGAGTTTTTAACTTATTTAAAGGCTATTGATGGGGAAAGGATGGGAAATGAAAGAAAAAAGAATATTTTTCTTCATTGTTTAGGATCCGAAGGGCAAGCTATTTTTAGAAATTTACCACCTGTTCCTGGTGACTCTGGTGTATTTGATGAAGCAATGCTTCGTGTAGAAACACGTTTCAAACCCACAACCAGGATTGCTCTGAATCGTTACAAGTTTTATACGAGGGCACAGAAAGAAAATGAATCTTTTGATGATTTTTTAACGGGTTTGAGAGCTTTAGTGGTTTCATGTAATTTTGGTGCAATGACAGACGAAATGATCAGAGATCAGATAATTGTCAATGTTAAATGTAAGAAAACACAGGAACAATTGTGGATATTAGGTAATCCCACTTTATTAGAAAGCATTTCCACTGCCAAGGCTTTTGAACAATCTAACAAATGGATGAAAACTATTGAAGAAACGAGCACTAGGGGTAGCAAGAATGATAAACTAAGTGAAGAAGTATGTGCTATGAACAATGTTACAAAAGGTTTTCAAAACTATAGGAATATATCATGTAACCGCATTGTATGTTTTAGATGTGGGAGTTACAATCATGTAG
Organism: Lissotriton helveticus; assembly: GCF_964261635.1. Classification (NCBI taxonomy): domain Eukaryota; kingdom Metazoa; phylum Chordata; class Amphibia; order Caudata; family Salamandridae; genus Lissotriton; species Lissotriton helveticus. Next base: position 1,757,232,369 of record NC_136068.1, on the reverse strand, counting down.
CTTCCTTCAAGTTTTGTCCTGCCTTGGGAAAAGAGTGCAACAAATGTGGTAGAGTTGGTCATTTTTCCAAGTCCTGTAGGGAAGACAAAAAGAAAATTGGGGACAAAAGTAATTATTTTAAAAAAGGGGAAGTCTCTTGTGTGAGAGATGACACTGATTTGGGATCAAATTTGTCAAGATGTGAGCATGTCGTGTCTGATGGATCCCTTAAAGAAAGAGGAATGATTGTATCATTAGTGAGTTTAGGGTTGCTTGAAGAGGATGTGTTGGACTCTCCTAAGTGTGTGGTTACATTTATGGGTGTTGAACTAGAGCTAATGGCTGATTCTGGGTCTCCTTGGACCATCATAACGGAAAAATACTTTCATGAAATGTATGAATCTAAGATTGCTAAGAGTGATTTGTGCCCTCCTGATGTAATGGCAAAAGGTTTCAATGGTTCAAACATTGATTTCATTGGTTATATTGCTTCCACCATATATTTTAAGGATCAATCTGCGTACATCAAATTATATGTTGTAGTAAAGGGTGTGAATGTTCTGGGTTGGCGCGATCAATTCAAACTTAACATTACGTTGAATCCACGCAGCAAAGATCCAGTCATGGTGTTAAAGGATAGAGATGAGTTAAATAAAAGAGTTATGTTTGTAGAAGAGAGTAATGCTTGGAAGTTACTTTCGTGTGAGTTTCCTGGAGTTTTTTCAGACAAGTTAGGTAAGCTAAGCGGGTTCACTCATGTCATCAAGCTCAAACAACGAGCTGAACCAGTTGTGCAAAAGCTTAGACCTGTACCACTCAATGTTAGAGAAGAGTTAAGTGATACTCTAAAAGATATGTTAAAAAATGATGTCATAGAGGAGATAGAATCGTCAGAATGGGTTTCGCCAGTAGTTTTGGCACGCAAACCTGATAAATCTCTGAGACTTTGCATAGATTTGAGAGCACTTAATGCTAATATAGTGGTAGATTGTCATCCTCTGCCGAATATCAATGAAGTAGTGAGCATGATTGGTGAGGCTGTAGTTTTTTCTACCTTAGATTTGAGATCTGCGTATCATCAGGTAGTGTTAGCAGAGGAATCCCGTCATCTCACAGCATTTATTACACCTCAGGGATTATATCAATTCAAACGGATGCCATTTGGTTTGGCATCGGCAGCCTCAGTTTTTCAGAGACCGATGTATCATATTTTTAAAGACATGAGTGACTATGTGAAGTGTTTTCAGGATGACATTTTAATATTTTCTAAGAGTGATGAAGTACATATGGAACACCTGAGTAATGTGTGTAAAATGTTAAGTAAGTTTGGTCTTACCATTAAGAGTAAAAAGTGCAAGTTATTTCAAAAGAAGATAGAATATTTAGGGCATACTATTTCTGGGAATGGTGTTGCTCCTAAGAAATCGTTAGTTGATGCAATCCTGAAAGCTCCTGCACCCGATTGCAAAGATAAATTGTTATCATTTTTAGGACTCTGTGAATATTACAGTAAGTTTATAGTTGGTTTCGCAACTAAAGTGGAGCCGTTAAGAGAACTAACCAGGAAAGATGTTGAATTTTTGTGGGGAACTAAACAACAAAACGCTTTTGACAGTATTAAACTTGACATGGTGTCAGCTCCTACACTTAGACCGTTTTGTTTGAACAAACTTTGTGTTTTGACAGTGGATGCTAGCCTTTATGGCCTGGGTTGCGTGCTTTCGCAGCGTTCGGGTAAGGAGGACTGGAATGTTGCATTCGCGTCTAGATCTCTAAATAACACTGAAAAACGATATGCTGTAATCGAAAAGGAATTATTAGGATGTGTCTGGGCTGTTGAACATTTCCGGAATTATATTTGGGGTGCAAGATTTTTGATACGTACTGATCATAAGCCTTTGGTGGGTATTCTTTCACCCGGTGGAGGTTTAAGTGCGACTGCTCGTATTGCTAGATTGATGTCACGATTACAAGAATATAGTTTTGACATAGAATATGTGCCTGGGAAACTCAATGTGACTGCAGATTGTTTGTCAAGATGACCATATCCCAGTGTCAGAGATGATGAAGATACTGAAGTCGTAAGTAGCATTTCAGAATTGTTGTCTGAGAAATTCAGTATCATTTCAGAAGATTTATGGATGAAAAGCATGAGTGAGGATGATGTCTTGTGCAAAGTGAGAGATTATGTGAGTGTGGTTGGCCTTCTAAGGAATTAATTCCAGCTGAAGTTATACCATTTTACAATGTTGCTGATGAGTTGGCCATACAGGGAAATCTACTATTCAGAGCTGGAAAATGTATTCCACCTTTTGCGGTAAGAGATGTTATTTTGCAAATGAGTCATGAATGTCACATGGGCATGTCGTCCATGAAAAGATTAATTAGGTCAAATTTCTGGTGGCCAGGAGTGGATAGGTTTGTAGATAAATTTGTTAGAGAGTGTCCTGAGTGCATTGAAAGTGATAAGACGTGCAAATGTGATCCGGCACCTTTGACTCCTGTGAAGTGGCCAGATCATCCATGGCAGAAATTATGGATCGATATTGCTGGTCCATTCAATTTTTTACCACAGGAGTATAGATTCGCTATAGTTGCGGTGGATTATCACTCCAAATGGCCTGAAGTCAAACTGGTACCTCATCCTAACACTGAAAGTGTTATTTTATTTTTGAGAGAGATATTTTCAAGAGAAGGATTCCCAGAAAGCATTGTATCAGATAATGAGGTACAGTTCAAATCTTCAGAGATGTTGGAGTTTTTGAGTACTTATGCTATAAAGCATTGCACCACTGCTCTGTATGAACCACAAGGAAATGGGCTAGTGGAGAGATATAACAGGGTTCTCAAACAAGATATCCTATGGGCTCGGAAGTTTGGGGGAATGTGGAAGGAGAAATTGAGAGAAAAGTTATGGCTGTATCGTATAACGCCTCATGCCACTACAGAAGTTTCTCCTTTCCGCCTACTTAAGGGTAGAGATCCTGTATCTAACCTATGTCCTTGGTGGTTTAAGAAAAGTGCTGGTTATCGCATGGTTGATGTGAATGTCAAGAATGTAGCTGAGAAAGTGGAACTCAAACAGTGCAAATACAAAAGTGATTATGATACTAGGATGAAAGTCAAACAACCTGCTTTTATGGTAGGTGATGTGGTTAGGATTCGTAAACCTGGTTATATTACCAAAGGTGAGACAAAGTTTGGCAAACCTATGAAGGTTGTGAAAGTTTATCACAATAGCGTTGTCACACAAGATGGCAAAAGATGGAATGTTAGAAGAGTATCCAAATGTGTGTCTTAAATTTTCTATTATAACCAGTAGTTTCTTTTTTGTGTAAGGATTTTTTCTTTTTTTTTATGTTTACGTAGTCACTTAATTTTCTTTACGGGAAAAATGTGTAGTATTCTTGTTTGCAGATATTTCCCTTTTAATACAAATTCCAATGTTGTACATATTTCCCTTTTAAATAGAATGTCTCTTCATAGCTTCTCATGCACGTTGTGTTATGGATTCCATTTAGAATCGTTATGGTCTGAAATGGATTGGGATGGAGAAAAAGGACTGGTAACTTGGAGAGTGAATGTACTGTGCTGCAGTTCAATAAACCTTGGATTTTACTTGGAATTATCTTGGATTTTCAACATCATTATTACAGCTGCCTTTAATTCCATTGAGCCTGCAGGAAATGGTAGTTACGACTCTTATCTCCTGCATAGTTGATTATTGTAACACGCTTTTTATTAATATTCAAAAGCGTTTCTTACATAAGTTACAAAGGCTGCAGAATGCCACAGCACAGTTAGTGCTAGGCATTCTAAAACATAAATCTACATCTCTAGCATTGATCCAACTACACTGGCTCCCCATAGGAAAACACATTCAGTTTAGGGTAGTCTGCATTGCCTTCAGCTCACAACAAGGTGTTGTCTCTGACTATCTGAATATCCCAGCATGATCCTTGCGCTCCTCCACCAGTGGAAATCTTGTAATCCCCATATTGAAGAAAGCTAACTGGGGTGGGACATGATTTATTTCATGTACATCGAGGTTGTGTGTAGAGGCCAGCAGCCCTTTCTGCACTCGCATGTGTGCACTGCTGAAGCCTTAGGTCAGTTTAAAAGCAGTGCTGTGTTGCAGGACTGCTTTTAAAATGCAAATTGTGCCCAAACTCTACTTTGGTGTTTAGGGAACTGAAAAATGGATAAACTACAATATTTGGGCATATTAAGTACCCACAGGGTCTCCTCTAGGTGTCCCAGGCTGGAGGGTCAGGCAGGTATTTGTAAAGAGGACCCATATATAATGAGTTTTACATGCCCTAGGTGAAGTGAAATTGCATAGTTCACTCCCTACATTGTGATATATGCTTCACAAAATCGACGTTTGGGCTAAGAGCACTGTGGAGGGAGGATCTGCAATATTTGTACATATTCAGAACCCCTAAAGTCTTCCATGGGTGTTCCAAGGGTGGAGGTCCTGTAAATATAAGCATTGTTCTAATAAAAGTTGTTTTTATAAGCCCTGGAAAATGGCCCAGGTCATTTTTACCATTTGCAAATCTCCTGCCCCATAGGTTAACATGGCAAGGAGTTCTTAACTGATCAATGCTGCCAAGAAAATTATAAAAATAGCATTCAAGGACTTCCCAGAATGGTACTGATAAATCTTACGATATATAATTGTTGAATTTCTCCTAAAATGTACAGACAAGAAGTTAAAAGAATTTCTTGTCTGTAAGTCAAAAAACTGCCTTTCACTGGTCCCTCCTGATTGGTCAGACTTAATTGGATTAGCCAGGCTGCTTTGATGAGGTGATAAAGAGCCCCTACGGTTAGTTAGCTCTTCTGGAAGGGCAGGGTTCTGCTACACAGGAATGCCAGAGCAGGGGGGAGGGTTGTAAACAATATAATTCAATGGAAAGAGGAGACAGGTAGAAGACAGTTTATTTTATACTACTCCTATTTGAACCCAACCAGATGCTAGGCTTAAGGAGGGAATGAGCAGATGCAAGTGGGAAAGACTATGGAAATTAGCCATCCTGAGAATGTTGTTAGCCAGCTCTTCTCTCCCTGCTGGAAAACCAGCCATGATGAATTTTGGAGAAATAGTGTTCTCTGGGAGGAAATAGTGCCACACTTTGGAGGATGTGGTCATACCCTGGGGTGTTGCCCTGCACCTCATTGGACAGTAGTGCCTTCCTGCTTGATCCACATAACTTGGAATAGGTATTTGAGAGGGGGAGGTCTCTCAGATCTGCTGCTTGAAACCTAAGAGAGCAAGAAGGGTCCAGGCTTAGGAGTTTGATGTGCATCAACCGCACACTGCACTCTGATGATTGCGCCTTCTGCACCACCCAGACCTACAGCCCTGGGGAGTACCTTGCTTTAAAAGGACTAAAGAGTGAACTTCCTGCAATCTACAGGTTAAGAGAGATCACTTGGAGCATCACTACCAAGAATCCTCAGTCCGGAGAATTACCAGTGGATTTGTAAGGGTTTTGTCCAAGTGGATTGTGGGAACTGAAGTCCCAAAGTTTCAAGGACCATCTTGGAGCTTCCAGGCCCTTGGAGTAAGTTTTGGACACTTTGGGACCCTTTGGAGGTACTTCAGGGTGAAGTTCCAGATGTTTGGAGAAGTTTGGAGCAACTTTGGAAAAAAGCTCTATAAGTGGACCAACTCGATCTGGGCAGCCAAGCAGGTGACACTACACCGCATTCCGGCTTGCCGTACAGGTTCATCCTGCTGAAAAACTCTTGGAGGTTGGACTTTCAGAGTTTGAACGGGAGTAGGCTGAAACCCAAGCCAGTGAACCCTCACCAAATCCAGTCTTGTGAAGAGCATCGAGGGACCTCGCAAGAAAACGCTCCGTAAAAGTTTCTAAGTCTCAATGTAGAAAAGGTGACTGGGACCATCTGCGAGAGCCAAGCTGCCCACCTTCAACCGGATCCGTTGTTTATCCCGCTGGAAATATTTACAACAAGGGGTGGTGAGGGACAGAGTCTCTGAATTAAGCAGAATACTCTCACCCAGTCAAGTGATCAGGGCTAGATGCAACACCGTTTTTTAGCTCACTGCACCATCCCAGTTTCAGAACCTGGCTGTATGCAAATTAGTCTGTTCCTGTCCCAGTGCATGATGGGAACAGGGCAAACCAAACTACAAAAGCCAATTCTTACACTGGGAAGGAAACAAGCTTCCGGGGACCGGTTTCTGGCATTACAGCCGTCTTCGGCCCGGCTTGCTTGAATCCTGATGGTGCAATGAGCAAGGGACTCATGTCTGAGTATACCCTTCCACGCTTAGGGTGGACAAAAATATTTACAACAAGGGGTGGTGAGGGACAGAGTCTCTGAATTAAGCAGAATACTCTCACCCAGTCAAGAGATCAGGGCTAGATCCAACACCGTTTTTTAGCTCACTGCACCATCCCAGTTTCAGAACCTGGCTGTATGCAAATTAGTCTGTTCCTGTCCCAGTGCATGATGGAAACAGGGCAAACCAAACTACAAAAGCCAATTCTTACACTGGGAAGGAAACAAGCTTCCGGGGACCGGTTTCTGGCATCACAGCCGTCTTCGGCCCGGCTTGCTTGAATCCTGATGGTGCAATGAGCAAGGGACTCATGTCTGAGTATACCCTTCCACGCTTAGGGTGGACAAAAATATTTACAACAAGGGGTGGTGAGGGACAGAGTCTCTGAATTAAGCAGAATACTCTCACCCAGTCAAGAGATCAGGGCTAGATCCAACACCGTTTTTTAGCTCACTGCACCATCCCAGTTTCAGAACCTGGCTGTATGCAAATTAGTCTGTTCCTGTCCCAGTGCATGATGGGAACAGGGCAAACCAAACTACAAAAGCCAATTCTTACACTGGGAAGGAAACAAGCTTCCGGGGACCGGTTTCTGGCATTACAGCCGTCTTCGGCCCGGCATGCTTGAATCCTGATGGTGCAATGAGCAAGGGACTCATGTCTGAGTATACCCTTCCACGTTTAGGGTGGACAAAAATATTTACAACAAGGGGTGGTGAGGGACAGAGTCTCTGAATTAAGCAGAATACTCTCACCCAGTCAAGAGATCAGGGCTAGATCCAACACCGTTTTTTAGCTCACTGCACCATCCCAGTTTCAGAACCTGGCTGTATGCAAATTAGTCTGTTCCTGTCCCAGTGCATGATGGGAACAGGGCAAACCAAACTACAAAAGCCAATTCTTACACTGGGAAGGAAACAAGCTTCCGGGGACCGGTTTCTGGCATTACAGCCGTCTTCGGCCCGGCTTGCTTGAATCCTGATGGTGCAATGAGCAAGGGACTCATGTCTGAGTATACCCTTCCACGCTTAGGGTGGACAAAAATATTTACAACAAGGGGTGGTGAGGGACAGAGTCTCTGAATTAAGCAGAATACTCTCACCCAGTCAAGAGATCAGGGCTAGATCCAACACCGTTTTTTAGCTCACTGCACCATCCCAGTTTCAGAACCTGGCTGTATGCAAATTAGTCTGTTCCTGTCCCAGTGCATGATGGGAACAGGGCAAACCAAACTACAAAAGCCAATTCGTACACTGGGAAGGAAACAAGCTTCCGGGGACCGGTTTCTGGCATTACAGCCGTCTTCGGCCCGGCTTGCTTGAATCCTGATGGTGCAATGAGCAAGGGACTCATGTCTGAGTATACCCTTCCACGCTTAGGGTGGACAAAAATATTTACAACAAGGGGTGGTGAGGGACAGAGTCTCTGAATTAAGCAGAATACTCTCACCCAGTCAAGAGATCAGGGCTAGATCCAACACCGTTTTTTAGCTCACTGCACCATCCCAGTTTCAGAACCTGGCTGTATGCAAATTAGTCTGTTCCTGTCCCAGTGCATGATGGGAAAAGGGCAAACCAAACTACAAAAGCCAATTCTTACACTGGGAAGGAAACAAGCTTCCGGGGACCGGTTTCTGGCATTACAGCCGTCTTCGGCCCGGCATGCTTGAATCCTGATGGTGCAATGAGCAAGGGACTCATGTCTGAGTATACCCTTCCACGTTTAGGGTGGACAAAAATATTTACAACAAGGGGTGGTGAGGGACAGAGTCTCTGAATTAAGCAAAATACTCTCACCCAGTCAAGAGATCAGGGCTAGATCCAACACCGTTTTTTAGCTCACTGCACCATCCCAGTTTCAGAACCTGGCTGTATGCAAATTAGTCTGTTCCTGTCCCAGTGCATGATGGGAACAGGGCAAACCAAACTACAAAAGCCAATTCTTACACTGGGAAGGAAACAAGCTTCCGGGGACCGGTTTCTGGCATTACAGCCGTCTTCGGCCCGGCTTGCTTGAATCCTGATGGTGCAATGAGCAAGGGACTCATGTCTGAGTATACCCTTCCACGCTTAGGGTGGACAAAAATATTTACAACAAGGGGTGGTGAGGGACAGAGTCTCTGAATTAAGCAGAATACTCTCACCCAGTCAAGAGATCAGGGCTAGATCCAACACCGTTTTTTAGCTCACTGCACCATCCCAGTTTCAGAACCTGGCTGTATGCAAATTAGTCTGTTCCTGTCCCAGTGCATGATGGGAACAGGGCAAACCAAACTACAAAAGCCAATTCTTACACTGGGAAGGAAACAAGCTTCCGGGGACCGGTTTCTGGCATTACAGCCGTCTTCGGCCCGGCTTGCTTGAATCCTGATGGTGCAATGAGCAAGGGACTCATGTCTGAGTATACCCTTCCACGCTTAGGGTGGACAAAAATATTTACAACAAGGGGTGGTGAGGGACAGAGTCTCTGAATTAAGCAGAATACTCTCACCCAGTCAAGAGATCAGGGCTAGATCCAACACCGTTTTTTAGCTCACTGCACCATCCCAGTTTCAGAACCTGGCTGTATGCAAATTAGTCTGTTCCTGTCCCAGTGCATGATGGGAACAGGGCAAACCAAACTACAAAAGCCAATTCTTACACTGGGAAGGAAACAAGCTTCCGGGGACCGGTTTCTGGCATTACAGCCGTCTTCGGCCCGGCTTGCTTGAATCCTGATGGTGCAATGAGCAAGGGACTCATGTCTGAGTATACCCTTCCACGCTTAGGGTGGACAAAAATATTTACAACAAGGGGTGGTGAGGGACAGAGTCTCTGAATTAAGCAGAATACTCTCACCCAGTCAAGAGATCAGGGCTAGATCCAACACCGTTTTTTAGCTCACTGCACCATCCCAGTTTCAGAACCTGGCTGTATGCAAATTAGTCTGTTCCTGTCCCAGTGCATGATGGGAACAGGGCAAACCAAACTACAAAAGCCAATTCTTACACTGGGAAGGAAACAAGCTTCCGGGGACCGGTTTCTGGCATTACAGCCGTCTTCGGCCCGGCATGCTTGAATCCTGATGGTGCAATGAGCAAGGGACTCATGTCTGAGTATACCCTTCCACGTTTAGGGTGGACAAAAATATTTACAACAAGGGGTGGTGAGGGACAGAGTCTCTGAATTAAGCAGAATACTCTCACCCAGTCAAGAGATCAGGGCTAGATCCAACACCGTTTTTTAGCTCACTGCACCATCCCAGTTTCAGAACCTGGCTGTATGCAAATTAGTCTGTTCCTGTCCCAGTGCATGATGGGAACAGGGCAAACCAAACTACAAAAGCCAATTCTTACACTGGGAAGGAAACAAGCTTCCGGGGACCGGTTTCTGGCATTACAGCCGTCTTCGGCCCGGCTTGCTTGAATCCTGATGGTGCAATGAGCAAGGGACTCATGTCTGAGTATACCCTTCCACGCTTAGGGTGGACAAAAATATTTACAACAAGGGGTGGTGAGGGACAGAGTCTCTGAATTAAGCAGAATACTCTCACCCAGTCAAGAGATCAGGGCTAGATCCAACACCGTTTTTTAGCTCACTGCACCATCCCAGTTTCAGAACCTGGCTGTATGCAAATTAGTCTGTTCCTGTCCCAGTGCATGATGGGAACAGGGCAAACCAAACTACAAAAGCCAATTCGTACACTGGGAAGGAAACAAGCTTCCGGGGACCGGTTTCTGGCATTACAGCCGTCTTCGGCCCGGCTTGCTTGAATCCTGATGGTGCAATGAGCAAGGGACTCATGTCTGAGTATACCCTTCCACGCTTAGGGTGGACAAAAATATTTACAACAAGGGGTGGTGAGGGACAGAGTCTCTGAATTAAGCAGAATACTCTCACCCAGTCAAGAGATCAGGGCTAGATCCAACACCGTTTTTTAGCTCACTGCACCATCCCAGTTTCAGAACCTGGCTGTATGCAAATTAGTCTGTTCCTGTCCCAGTGCATGATGGGAAAAGGGCAAACCAAACTACAAAAGCCAATTCTTACACTGGGAAGGAAACAAGCTTCCGGGGACCGGTTTCTGGCATTACAGCCGTCTTCGGCCCGGCATGCTTGAATCCTGATGGTGCAATGAGCAAGGGACTCATGTCTGAGTATACCCTTCCACGTTTAGGGTGGACAAAAATATTTACAACAAGGGGTGGTGAGGGACAGAGTCTCTGAATTAAGCAAAATACTCTCACCCAGTCAAGAGATCAGGGCTAGATCCAACACCGTTTTTTAGCTCACTGCACCATCCCAGTTTCAGAACCTGGCTGTATGCAAATTAGTCTGTTCCTGTCCCAGTGCATGATGGGAACAGGGCAAACCAAACTACAAAAGCCAAGTCTTACACTGGGAAGGAAACAAGCTTCCGGGGACCGGTTTCTGGCATTACAGCCGTCTTCGGCCCGGCTTGCTTGAATCCTGATGGTGCAATGAGCAAGGGACTCATGTCTGAGTATACCCTTCCACGCTTAGGGTGGACAAAAATATTTACAACAAGGGGTGGTGAGGGACAGAGTCTCTGAATTAAGCAGAATACTCTCACCCAGTCAAGAGATCAGGGCTAGATCCAACACCGTTTTTTAGCTCACTGCACCATCCCAGTTTCAGAACCTGGCTGTATGCAAATTAGTCTGTTCCTGTCCCAGTGCATGATGGGAACAGGGCAAACCAAACTACAAAAGCCAATTCTTACACTGGGAAGGAAACAAGCTTCCGGGGACCGGTTTCTGGCATTACAGCCGTCTTCGGCCCGGCTTGCTTGAATCCTGATGGTGCAATGAGCAAGGGACTCATGTCTGAGTATACCCTTCCACGCTTAGGGTGGACAAAAATATTTACAACAAGGGGTGGTGAGGGACAGAGTCTCTGAATTAAGCAGAATACTCTCACCCAGTCAAGAGATCAGGGCTAGATCCAACACCGTTTTTTAGCTCACTGCACCATCCCAGTTTCAGAACCTGGCTGTATGCAAATTAGTCTGTTCCTGTCCCAGTGCATGATGGGAACAGGGCAAACCAAACTACAAAAGCCAATTCTTACACTGGGAAGGAAACAAGCTTCCGGGGACCGGTTTCTGGCATTACAGCCGTCTTCGGCCCGGCTTGCTTGAATCCTGATGGTGCAATGAGCAAGGGACTCATGTCTGAGTATACCCTTCCACGCTTAGGGTGGACAAAAATATTTACAACAAGGGGTGGTGAGGGACAGAGTCTCTGAATTAAGCAGAATACTCTCACCCAGTCAAGAGATCAGGGCTAGATCCAACACCGTTTTTTAGCTCACTGCACCATCCCAGTTTCAGAACCTGGCTGTATGCAAATTAGTCTGTTCCTGTCCCAGTGCATGATGGGAACAGGGCAAACCAAACTACAAAAGCCAATTCTTACACTGGGAAGGAAACAAGCTTCCGGGGACCGGTTTCTGGCATTACAGCCGTCTTCGGCCCGGCTTGCTTGAATCCTGATGGTGCAATGAGCAAGGGACTCATGTCTGAGTATACCCTTCCACGCTTAGGGTGGACAAAAATATTTACAACAAGGGGTGGTGAGGGACAGAGTCTCTGAATTAAGCAGAATACTCTCACCCAGTCAAGAGATCAGGGCTAGATCCAACACCGTTTTTTAGCTCACTGCACCATCCCAGTTTCAGAACCTGGCTGTATGCAATTAGTCTGTTCCTGTCCCAGTGCATGATGGGAACAGGGCAAACCAAACTACAAAAGCCAATTCTTACACTGGGAAGGAAACAAGCTTCCGGGGACCGGTTTCTGGCATTACAGCCGTCTTCGGCCCGGCTTGCTTGAATCCTGATGGTGCAATGAGCAAGGGACTCATGTCTGAGTATACCCTTCCACGCTTAGGGTGGACAAAAATATTTACAACAAGGGGTGGTGAGGGACAGAGTCTCTGAATTAAGCAGAATACTCTCACCCAGTCAAGAGATCAGGGCTAGATCCAACACCGTTTTTTAGCTCACTGCACCATCCCAGTTTCAGAACCTGGCTGTATGCAAATTAGTCTGTTCCTGTCCCAGTGCATGATGGGAACAGGGCAAACCAAACTACAAAAGCCAATTCTTACACTGGGAAGGAAACAAGCTTCCGGGGACCGGTTTCTGGCATTACAGCCGTCTTCGGCCCGGCTTGCTTGAATCCTGATGGTGCAATGAGCAAGGGACTCATGTCTGAGTATACCCTTCCACGCTTAGGGTGGACAAAAATATTTACAACAAGGGGTGGTGAGGGACAGAGTCTCTGAATTAAGCAGAATACTCTCACCCAGTCAAGAGATCAGGGCTAGATCCAACACCGTTTTTTAGCTCACTGCACCATCCCAGTTTCAGAACCTGGCTGTATGCAAATTAGTCTGTTCCTGTCCCAGTGCATGATGGGAACAGGGCAAACCAAACTACAAAAGCCAATTCTTACACTGGGAAGGAAACAAGCTTCCGGGGACCGGTTTCTGGCATTACAGCCGTCTTCGGCCCGGCTTGCTTGAATCCTGATGGTGCAATGAGCAAGGGACTCATGTCTGAGTATACCCTTCCACGCTTAGGGTGGACAAAAATATTTACAACAAGGGGTGGTGAGGGACAGAGTCTCTGAATTAAGCAGAATACTCTCACCCAGTCAAGAGATCAGGGCTAGATCCAACACCGTTTTTTAGCTCACTGCACCATCCCAGTTTCAGAACCTGGCTGTATGCAAATTAGTCTGTTCCTGTCCCAGTGCATGATGGGAACAGGGCAAACCAAACTACAAAAGCCAATTCTTACACTGGGAAGGAAACAAGCTTCCGGGGACCGGTTTCTGGCATTACAGCCGTCTTCGGCCCGGCTTGCTTGAATCCTGATGGTGCAATGAGCAAGGGACTCATGTCTGAGTATACCCTTCCACGCTTAGGGTGGACAAAAATATTTACAACAAGGGGTGGTGAGGGACAGAGTCTCTGAATTAAGCAGAATACTCTCACCCAGTCAAGAGATCAGGGCTAGATCCAACACCGTTTTTTAGCTCACTGCACCATCCCAGTTTCAGAACCTGGCTGTATGCAAATTAGTCTGTTCCTGTCCCAGTGCATGATGGGAACAGGGCAAACCAAACTACAAAAGCCAATTCTTACACTGGGAAGGAAACAAGCTTCCGGGGACCGGTTTCTGGCATTACAGCCGTCTTCGGCCCGGCTTGCTTGAATCCTGATGGTGCAATGAGCAAGGGACTCATGTCTGAGTATACCCTTCCACGCTTAGGGTGGACAAAAATATTTACAACAAGGGGTGGTGAGGGACAGAGTCTCTGAATTAAGCAGAATACTCTCACCCAGTCAAGAGATCAGGGCTAGATCCAACACCGTTTTTTAGCTCACTGCACCATCCCAGTTTCAGAACCTGGCTGTATGCAAATTAGTCTGTTCCTGTCCCAGTGCATGATGGGAACAGGGCAAACCAAACTACAAAAGCCAATTCTTACACTGGGAAGGAAACAAGCTTCCGGGGACCGGTTTCTGGCATTACAGCCGTCTTCGGCCCGGCTTGCTTGAATCCTGATGGTGCAATGAGCAAGGGACTCATGTCTGAGTATACCCTTCCACGCTTAGGGTGGACAAAAATATTTACAACAAGGGGTGGTGAGGGACAGAGTCTCTGAATTAAGCAGAATACTCTCACCCAGTCAAGAGATCAGGGCTAGATCCAACACCGTTTTTTAGCTCACTGCACCATCCCAGTTTCAGAACCTGGCTGTATGCAAATTAGTCTGTTCCTGTCCCAGTGCATGATGGGAACAGGGCAAACCAAACTACAAAAGCCAATTCTTACACTGGGAAGGAAACAAGCTTCCGGGGACCGGTTTCTGGCATTACAGCCGTCTTCGGCCCGGCTTGCTTGAATCCTGATGGTGCAATGAGCAAGGGACTCATGTCTGAGTATACCCTTCCACGCTTAGGGTGGACAAAAATATTTACAACAAGGGGTGGTGAGGGACAGAGTCTCTGAATTAAGCAGAATACTCTCACCCAGTCAAGAGATCAGGGCTAGATCCAACACCGTTTTTTAGCTCACTGCACCATCCCAGTTTCAGAACCTGGCTGTATGCAAATTAGTCTGTTCCTGTCCCAGTGCATGATGGGAACAGGGCAAACCAAACTACAAAAGCCAATTCTTACACTGGGAAGGAAACAAGCTTCCGGGGACCGGTTTCTGGCATTACAGCCGTCTTCGGCCCGGCTTGCTTGAATCCTGATGGTGCAATGAGCAAGGGACTCATGTCTGAGTATACCCTTCCACGCTTAGGGTGGACAAAAATATTTACAACAAGGGGTGGTGAGGGACAGAGTCTCTGAATTAAGCAGAATACTCTCACCCAGTCAAGAGATCAGGTCTAGATCCAACACCGTTTTTTAGCTCACTGCACCATCCCAGTTTCAGAACCTGGCTGTATGCAAATTAGTCTGTTCCTGTCCCAGTGCATGATGGGAACAGGGCAAACCAAACTACAAAAGCCAATTCTTACACTGGGAAGGAAACAAGCTTCCGGGGACCGGTTTCTGGCATTACAGCCGTCTTCGGCCCGGCTTGCTTGAATCCTGATGGTGCAATGAGCAAGGGACTCATGTCTGAGTATACCCTTCCACGCTTAGGGTGGACAAAAATATTTACAACAAGGGGTGGTGAGGGACAGAGTCTCTGAATTAAGCAGAATACTCTCACCCAGTCAAGAGATCAGGGCTAGATCCAACACCGTTTTTTAGCTCACTGCACCATCCCAGTTTCAGAACCTGGCTGTATGCAAATTAGTCTGTTCCTGTCCCAGTGCATGATGGGAACAGGGCAAACCAAACTACAAAAGCCAATTCTTACACTGGGAAGGAAACAAGCTTCCGGGGACCGGTTTCTGGCATTACAGCCGTCTTCGGCCCGGCTTGCTTGAATCCTGATGGTGCAATGAGCAAGGGACTCATGTCTGAGTATACTCTTCCACGCTTAGGGTGGACAAAAATATTTACAACAAGGGGTGGTGAGGGACAGAGTCTCTGAATTAAGCAGAATACTCTCACCCAGTCAAGAGATCAGGGCTAGATCCAACACCGTTTTTTAGCTCACTGCACCATCCCAGTTTCAGAACCTGGCTGTAAGCTCCAGAGGTCTGACTTCCATAAGTTTGGCCTGGTGCTTGTCGCACGGCAGCCAGTGAACCCTCACCAAATCTAGACTGGCTGAGAGCTTTGAGGGACCCCAGGAAGTCTGAAGTTAAAAACTTTGACCGAGACCTACTGCGAGGGGTAATCGCACAGGGCTCCATCACGATCAGACTGAAACTTTGACTTTGATCCTGTTTAGCGCAACCAGATGTCCCAATAGGCAATTTTTATTGTGTGTTGTGTCTTAAATATTTACTGAATTGGTGTTTTTAAATGCTTTACATACCTGTCTCTGAAGTTAAGCCTGCCTGCTTGCAGCCAAGCTACCAAGGGTTGAACATGGAAATAATTTTCTATTTGCCCTATTGCCAGTGGCAGAGAATCATTTGCTCCTACTAATCATCCACTTTTCAACATCCGCTGATAAAGACAGCCTTTTTCATCAACAAGGCATGCAGTGCGTGTCTTCTCCCTAAGAAACTCTAGACTGCAAGTTGCTCTGTCTTCTGTGCTCTTCTAGTATAGCGCATAGAAGTACACATTAGGGTGTTAGGTTTCATATGACATTTTAAAACATGCTAGAAATGTTCATTTTATTCTTGTGATTTATAACATGGCTTCTGGCTGTTTTTAAAATATTCTCTGCAGTTGGTTTAGATGTTCTGAGAAATGGATTGTTCCTGTAGGAATAAGTACTTTTAAGTGAAAAGTGTTAATTCTTAGTACAGGTTGTGTGAGATATTGGTAATAGCGAAATAAGGTTTGTTGCTGTTTCCACATTGCCATGACCTCTTCAGTGGATTGTTAGTAACCAAAAAGCAATGATTGTATCTCAGTTACACATTTAATTGTATTTTGCGTGGATAAAATAACATGTCTTTCACATTTACCGCTGGTGCATTGAACCAAGTCCTTCCTTGTCAGCCATGGGTGAGAAAGCAAAACGTTTAGTATTTTCTGTTGACGCACTTGAACTCTAAAACAGTCTTACTGTAATCATCAGGAAAATGACAACCCTGACGCAGATGTTTTTTACAGTTATAATGACAACTTGTGCCTGCTTCTGACTTGGTCCTTCCTTTTATTGATTAACACTCTCATTAGTAGTTTGAGTACTCTATACATATACAGTTGCAAAACTAGGCATCTCTGTTTAAATGCACAGTGCTTTTATAGCAAAGTGATTTAGAATCTTCGATGAGTACAAGAAATGACCATGTTGGAATCACAAGTAAACACAGAGGAAGGTCCCGCAAGGTCAGTCCATCAATTGCAAAAGGGACAATGGCTGCTACCACTCTTTGGGTGTTTATCCTCCTATCCTGACCTTTGGTCAAAGAAGCTTACTTCCAAACTGACTCTCTGATAATTCAGTATCCTTTTAAGGATTTGAGCCCAAGAGTCATCGGTCTATGATGTTTGATGACTTAAAAGAAGGATTTTCACTCTCCTAGTCACCTTCACCTGAGATGCCGTTATCCACTGAATACATGATTGAGAAACTCCAGACCCAACCACCAGCATAGAGATTCATCAATGAGCAAGCTTTACTATAGTTTAAGCAACACAGTCTATCATTGTTGCAGCAATTAGAGTCAAGGATCAGAATCCACCTCATCCAACAGATTAGCACTATCATCAGCAGTCTGGAGTATAACTGGGCCGATAGACTCTGGCCAGCACTTCTCGAAAAGCATAGCAATACTGGACCGGGGTTGAATGCACAAGAAATCCTTCTTATTTCACTGAAAACATGGGAAACCTATAGTTTATTGAGTAATTAGGGACATCAATCAGTTAGTGCGATTTGACCTCTGAATACAAGGTCTCTTCTGGTAGTGGGATTGGCTTGCTTCCAGGCTTGTCCACTTTGACCTCTGAATACAAGGTCTCTTCTGGAGGTGGGATGGGTTTGCTTCCAGGCTTGGCTCCGGAGAATTGGACTGACGCGTAATGAAGATTGTCGTTTCCGAAGTTTGCATAATAATCTTCTTCTTTAGAGTCCATTGCATTGGCACCAGAACATGGATTGTTTTTAGTCCTTGGACCCTATAGAGAATGCATACAGAGGAAGACGAGTTAGTAAATTATGGGAAATATATATGTGCAACTGGAAAAGAAAAAAAGCTCCAGATCCAGGAGTTTCTCCCAACAGTTTTTTGTAAATATAAAACAGAGTATGATGCCTTGTAAATATTTTGTCAATTTCATTTGCATACAACTAGATTGCATTTATGACCATGTGCTCATTAGACTGCAGTTATGAATTTTACTTCATTTGTTTTTTCAGATGAGTTTGGCATGAGACTTCTTTTGTGGTAATCAGCAGAAGGCTGGTAATCTCACTTTTTACACCACCCTAAAGATCATAGACAAGGTCTGCACTATCTGCATTTCAAGATATGCTATTGCTTGTTCCGTTCTTCATCTGCTTTCTTCATGCCGATAAGACTATTCACGAAATTTGAGAAGTACCCTTACAAACGTAGGGGACAGGGTCAGATACAAAGTGCTGTCCCCCACGTAACACTAAATTCCCTAACACAATAGACACTCTCCTATTCACATCTCAATCATACACGGACTAAAATGCTGAACCAAATTATATGTGAAAATGTTACATTTACTATTATAACAATAATGTAAAAACTCCTATTAGAGCAATTACAAATATTAAAAACAATGGGGAATATTATCAAGGGATTTATCTCCGCTTTTTTGGCTTTAAAACCCAAGAAAGCGGAGATAAAATGATCTCCCTATCAGCAACAGGGTGCTAACACGCAAATTTGCATGTTAGCACCCTTTTTTTCTACGCTTCCCCTGGCATCTCTAATGAGATGCAAAGGGGGCGTTCCAGAGAAAAATAATAGGAGAAATGTTGTTAAGCGACATTTCTCCTATTATCAAGGATTTTGCTAACCCTGTTAGTGATAAAAAAGCAGCTAGCACTGCTTTTTTTACACCTGGTATTTTCCTGGCTTAGCCATGATATCCTATGGAAGGTGGATATCATGGCTAAGTTTGTGAGCCCCTATCATCAAGCTAACTCCAAACTTCGAGAGATTGTCGTTGGTTTTCCAGCGATAATCTCTCATTTGGCAGTTAGCATGAGGATTTTTATCACTTCTGAGATAAACCTTGCTAATAGCAAGTTATCTCTGCGATAATTTCCGGCGATGCTTAGCGTTAAAAAATTCGTTGCTAAGCCTCGTTAGCGATAAATATCGCTAATCGTTGGTAATATGCCTCAATGTTGTTACAATTGAAAACGTGGCCTTGTCTTTCCTGGTATAAGCCACCAAATTCTCCTATTTGTATAAATACAGATCATCCATCAATATATATAAGTTAAGAAAACATTGAATCATACAAAATACATATTCAAAATCTGGCACATGACCACCCAGATTAACAGATAATACAAGAAACAAGTAGTTGTCAATGCAGCGTTCCGGTAAATGGTACTCGAAATAAACCACCTTCTTCATGACTCCAACTTTGGGACAACAATCATCTGTTTTAGTTGTTATTCAAAGAATACTGCGTGGATGCTGAAAGCAACTTCCAGGGTGTGTTACTATTCTTCTTTGAGTAGCTTTCTAATACGCCCTCAGTGTCCTTTCATACTTTAAAGACATCCGCATTCAATAAATTACTTGGGGAGTATTCTATTCAATTAATACACCTCAAAATGCCACCATTAATGCAAAGGAAACAGAACGCCCAATCGTATTGATGGGATCAGCCATTATTTAAAGAAATTCAGAACGCTGCTTTTAAAGGTAACACAGAAGAGACCTTGGTGAAAAGATTGAGAATAGAAATAAAAAGGAAAAGGATTATTCAACTCCTCATATAGAAATGGTGACATTGTGAGGTTACTAATTGAATAGAATACACCCCATGTAAATTATCGTATATTCTTTGGATAAGAATAAAACAGATGATTGTTGTACCAAAGTTAGAGTCCTAAAGAAGGGGGTTTATATCGAGTACCATCTACCGAAGCACTGCGTCAACAAGTTACTACTTGTTTCTTGTATTATCTGTTAATTTAAGTGGTCATGTGCCAGATTTTTAATATGTATTTTGTATGATTCATTGTGTTTTTAACTTACATATATTAATGAATTAAATGTATTTATACAAATAGGAGAATTTGGTGGTTTATACCAGGCAAGACAAGGCCCGGTTTACAATTATAACAACATTGATTTTAACATTTTTAATTGCTCTAATAGGAGTTTTTACATTATTGTTATAATAATAAAATGTAACCTTGTCACATATAATTGGATTCAGCATTTTAGTCCGTGTATGAATGAGGTGTTAATAGGAGAGTGTCTATTACGTAAGGGAACTTAGGTATCACGTGGCGGACACCACTTTCACTTTTCATGCCAGTAAGACAACACAACTCTCTTGCAGTATCACTGAAGTGAAGTGAAGCTATGAAAATAAATTTAACATTTGAAGTGTACATAAATGACACAAGATGTATCCTACATCTGAGAAAAGATATATCCTTTGTCCCCCACAAGATACACAAACCTAATGGGCTTAGTCACCAAAGACACAATATGAATTCTACTTCTGAATGTGAGAAAAGACATTCTGTTTGTCCCCACAAATTACACATCTCTAAATATTTGGGGCAAATGCAGGGCAAATGCAGAACAGCTTCTTATGAGAACATATGGAACAATGAGCCCCTACTCACTTGTGGCTTTCATTTTACCAAACCAGGCAAAGAACCAATTTAATAACAAGGCTTTTATTGTCGGGGAAACGGCCTTTACAACGAAGCCGTTTCCACAAAATCTTTAACCACGCATGCAGTACAACGCATGCGTGGTTACCACTAAAGACTTTACCACGCATACCTTTACTACGATGTTTGTAGTAAAGGTATATGTGGTAAAGGTAAAAAGTAAAAAAAAGGGGGGCTTGGGGGGGTCTCCCCCCCAAATAAAAAAACTCACCAGAAGTCACGTCGGGATCGGCACATAATCAGCGTCGTTTAAGAGAAATCGGAAAAAAAATTCAGTTTTCTCTTAACGATGTATGACGTCACCACGCAAGTAGTCGAAGTAAAGGTTATGTGTGGTAAACGAATTCCGTTGTAACGCATGCGTGGTAAAGGCATGCGTTGCAACGGAATTCGTTGTAACGTCATACATTCTTATTGTCGCTTCCAACTGCAGCCCCTTTAAAGAACGTTTAACACATCATAAAGATAAGAATGTTCATAACAGAGTAAAAGTATCCGGTGCACGCTGTCATCTTCCTCTTTTAGTAACTGCTTCCAGCAAGATAAGTATACTCTCTTTCATTTACGCAAACTTTGACTTACACTTTGCCTTTTTTACAGCTGTTAGATGATAAGTTATTCCTAACACTGTAACACTGTGCTAGACTACAGAGCTTTAGCTCTGTTCTACTCATATTTGATTGTTTTCTCTCTACATTTAACATGTATGAATTTTAGTGTTTTAATCTCAGGGCTCATGTATTTTAATGCTAATCATATATTTTTTTCGAGCTTAGCCTGTACTTTCACACAGCCAATTTACGGCTGGGTTAGATAAATGTAAGCACAAAATAGTGCTAATTCCCATAAAGAAAATAAATTGTACAGCTTTCCTTCGCTATTGTTTTGAAAGTGGAATAGAAGAATCACCACATTTACGTCTATATCGATGTGAAGGAGCAGGGACAGAATCGATCTAGCTCAACGAAGCGCGCTATTTAAAATCCTGGTATACTTTGAATACCATTGTGCCGAGATGAGGAGCAACGCGTCTCCTTTATCTCGCGCATTCAGAAGCTCACCCTAGACATCACCTTGCCAAGGAGAGATTTTAGTAATTCCTTCCTGTTGATGCATACGGTCCTGTTAACGTTGCTAGGCAACAGCTCCAACAAACTGCCACTGCCACCCGATCAGTCAAGGGAGCAGCTTACAGCGTTAGAAAAGGCAAATATATTATTAAAAAATACTACGCTAGCACCACCTACGGGTCGCTATAATATATATATATATACATATATATATATATATATATATACAGCTCGAAATCTTCGCCCCAATCCAGTGGCAAAAATAAACCGCACTCACACGGGGGAACGTTTAGGTGATCGCTTCTTTAATGGTATGTAAACAGACGCGTTTCGGCTGATAGCCTTCGTCGAAGGCTATCAGCCGAAACGC
The DNA here is from genome assembly GCF_964261635.1 of Lissotriton helveticus. NCBI lineage: Eukaryota > Metazoa > Chordata > Amphibia > Caudata > Salamandridae > Lissotriton > Lissotriton helveticus. The sequence continues at coordinate 1,757,210,697 of NC_136068.1, read as the reverse complement.
GGAAAGTGAGCGGAAATATATATATATATATATATATATATATATATATATATATATATATATATATATATATATATATATATATATATATATTCACAAAGGTTGCCCTTGAGGAATCAGCCACGAACTTTTAACTCATTTAATTCCTGCAAAATTGCGACAGACTCACAGAAGTAAGACTTTTATGCACTACAAGGTCCAGGAGGCTGTGCAAACAGCCACGCCCACTGGGGGCAGGCTTTGAATATGAAATAAAACGTGCATGATTTAAGAAACCGGCCTTTTGCAAGTAGAAGCCATTGATGAAGGGAAAGACTCCCGAAACCGGTCTGGCAAGGAAGCTACTTGAATGCCTGCGGTCCTGCGCTCCTCTGTATGCAGCAGCTTTTTAATAAAGTGGAATACCTACAACTTACCTCGTGGCTGATTCCTCAAGGGCAACCTTTGTGAATTTATATATATATATATATATATATATATACATATATATATATATATATATATATATATATATTCACTGAAAAAACCATAGGTTATAGACCATATATAGTTAGGAATTAGCATTTAAAAAACCTTATTTTACTCACACAAAACCATTGAAATTCTATATATAGTTAGTTGCACTAACTATATATCGCGCACCCGCAATCCACTGCTGATCATGTCACATATTACATCATTCATGACATGGTCAGTGACATCACTGATGACATCACTGATGACATCTCAAATGACATCACTGATGACATCACTGATGACAACATCCAGTGACTGTATGTTTCTGTAAAGTTAAAATATGTCTTACATATTGAAGAATGAGTGGATGTATAAGTGTCTGGATGAAGGATTTAGTAGGTGCGTGACTGACTGTATGAGTGAGTGATTAAATGTGTCTCACTGAATGCATGGGTTAGTGACTAAACTGTCTTAATTTGTGCATCATTATGTCTGTTGTTCTGTAAACTTCTGCATGTGTTGATCATTAGCTATACGAGAGGCTATATGTGTTATTAATTGGTTGCCCAAGTATTTATATGGGAGATTGAGTTTGTGTGGGGGTGGCTGGAAGGTGTGTGACTCTATGCATAGATGTGTGAGCAGTTTATTCACTAGGTGTATGAGTTCAAGAGTGCATGTGGAAACAGCTACATAGGCAGTTGACTGTGTGCATGAGTGAATGGATATCTCAATGCTACATGTCATAGTAAGTACATATGTAAAACACAGTACATGTGAGAGTTGGCATATATAAATAACTGTGCATGAGAGCCACTGAATGAGTGAGTGGTTGTATCGATCATTGTGAACTTGTATCAGGGATTGTATAAGAGAGTAAATATGTGTTAGTATATGTTTCAATAAGTAAGGTGTGTTTAACTGTATAGTTGAAGAAATGGAGGTGAGATTGTTTCTTTGCATGACTGACTGGGTGTGTGAGTAACTCCATGGATGAGTGGCAGTGTGTGAGTGTCTGTATACACTGAGTGTATCTAAGGTTATATTAGAGTCTGAAGAGGTTTATCGTATTAGCACAAGAATGATGTCATTTGAGATGTCATCAGTGATGTCACTGACCATGTCATGAATGATGTAATATGTGACATGATCAGCAGTGGATTGCGGGTGCGCGATATATAGTTAGTGCAACTAACTATATATGGAATTTCAATGGTTTTGTGTGAGTAAAATAAGGTTTTTTAAATGCTAATTCCTAACTATATATGGTCTATAACCTATGGTTTTTTCAGTGAATTTTCAAGGTTTTGTAAATGCTAATTCCTAACTATATATGGTCTATAACCTATGGTTTTTTCAGTGAATTTCAATGGTTTTTTAATAGCAAATATCATAAGCTGTCGAATGTCAAGTACGTGGTAAGTGAAAACATTTTCGCGTTTATGCACACTGATCTGCTTTGAATGGTGCCCCCCCCCTCATTTCTATTAGGAGTACTCTCTCTTTGCAGATAGTGAAAGGTAGTTAACGCAGGCCTTTGCCCCCGTTGTAATCCGTCGTGCCTGCTTCTCTCTCCATTTGATTGATTGTTATCCAAGTATTTACTGTTTTAGAATTAGTTCTCTTTGGTTCATTCTCTATTTACAAACAAACACAGAGTCGCAATACTCTGTTTAGTCTTTGCAGATAACGAAAAATCGTGTAAAAAAAAAGAAAAGGAATCGAGCAAAATCAGTAGGCCACTAATGGGATCTCTTTTTGACCTCGCTAAAATAGAAACATTAGGAACAACCCCTCATGACAAATACAAAACTAGTGAGATGAACTGAACTCCACACAATGATGGCTGCAAAACAGCTCGGCTCCGCCACCCACCCCGCCCAAAATAACGATAAAGAACGGCTGCCATGATTGGTTGCGGAATGACCACGACGGAGCTACAAAATGGTGCTGCTCTCATGCTAACCCCAGCTTCAGTCTGAAACATCCAGAAACACTGTAGACTACCAATTCGATCAGTTCCGGTAGCGCCCCAATGTAACCCGGTAGAGAAGAACTAGCCCTCCCCTCTTTGACTGATGGTTCTTGTTGCCTGTCCCTTCTGTTGTCATTTAACAGAACTATTTAGCCTGCTGAAAGGGGTTGTGTTCCGACCGCTGGTTGGTGGAGACATTTTGACTATATTCTGTACCTGCGTTGTCGCGTAATGCGTCATATGACGCGCCGCGTTAGCGCATCCGGAAGTCATCCGGGGCGCGCAGCGCGTAACGTAAGCATAACAAGTCATGTGACTTGTTAATAAAACTTTTCATTGGTTCATTTTACTTTTCTTATTGTAATGATGAAAGGCTTGGTCATATGACCTAAAAATTACGCTTTTCATTACTTCCGAACATTATTTTTTCTTAAATATATGTTATAATGTTCCAGGCTAATGTACTTTCCCGGAAATTTTACAACTGTCCTGCAAGTAAAATATATTCTTTTTTCGAGAAAAAGAGCGTTTCTTCGTCCCATGACGGAGCCGTTGGGCAAAAGAGGGTCGACCTGCTGTCTTAGTCGCCGATACGCCTGAATATGAGATTCTTATCGATCACTTTATGTTGCAGGAATAGAAAACACAACAGCCCTTGACCATTTATCTTTACTGCGTTCCTTCGTATTATACCTTTTACCCTTCATGTAATTGGTCTGCTTTATTTCACTTGCCTTTTAATGATTCTAAAACAGTCACTATTATTAAAAACTTTACCAATGTATATACTACTACCATGTTTTCTTTTAAAAACCTTTATTGTGAAAATTTCATTATACAAATACTTGCCTATAACCACGTGGGCCTGCCACAGAGCAAACTGTAATCGTATATGATGAATAGACATTTACACTGTAGAGGAACGTAACGGGCGGGCCATTAGGTTGCAAGAACTAAGGTGTCTAACAGTTACGGAATCGGTGGACGTACATTTTATAATTAAAATACGACAGGGCCAGTTACAATAAAATTATCTAGATATACATTTGCGGGCAAGTACCATGGGTGACGTTAATTCGAACTTTCAACAGTACAGTAATCAATAACACATCAGAACTTAATATCAATAGGGATGTCGAAATATTCAATCAATTCTCGTCCCCGCCCGCCATGTGCTTCAAAACTGCATACGTATCTCGTGATTTCAAGGTTCTGCAACCAGTACACAACAAGGAATTACGAGTCCCATTTATTCCAGCGCCATTTTGGGCAAGGACGGGCAGGTCCAGGATATAGTCAAAATGTCTCTACCAACCATCGACTATGATGATGTTCATATGCTGTATTTATTAGAGTAACACTCATCTGTCCACATGAAATTAATTTGCCACAATCTAAACATGTCATTTTAATCTTTCCAAAGTTCTTCTAAATATTTGGGACCGTTTCCCTTGCCTCTGAATCTCTCAGTGCCACTTCTTTGATGAATGTACTAGCAGGTCAGGGGTTCTCCTCCAAATCTCTCTTTTATGCAGCACTATAATTAATTGGTGCCACCTCTCCATATGACGATGCATGTTATAGTTACCACAACTATATTTTTTTTCGGTTCCTCTGGAGAGTTCATCGTGGCAGATGAAGCGTGTAATGTACCGGGCATTTACCTTTTTTTGCATGTACAGGAAAGGAAAAAAAAATCGAGCGTCCGAGTTCTAAGGTGTCCCAGGGCCATTTTAGTGGACCAGGCCCAAATCCAAAGAACAGGCCGCCATTTTGAGAGTCCTCTTGCAGCCGCCTGTCGCTGTAGCATCAAGAGCAGCCAAAACTCAGCTGAATGGCAACTGAAACGGTAAAGGGGCGCCCCACTACAGCAGACGAGCCTCCACCTAGGAAGGCCCATTCACGCCGGCTCCCCCCCCCTTCGGGCACCCCACGCCGTTATTCGGAGCAGTATTGTAGGATGGCCACACCAGTGCGGCAACTTGCTAGACATCACCTCAGTTGTAACCGAATCTCAACGCCTTGTGGTGTCTTCTATTCAGAAAACATTGTTATGCTGCCTTCGACCTATTCTCCGCAAGTGCGCACACAACTCAACTGCATAGCTTGCTAGACACCACCTCGGTGCCATCCGGATCTTGGAATGTCAGCACCTTTTGGTGTCTTCTCTTCAGAAAATATTGTTGCGCTGCCTTTGGCCCCATTCGCACATCAGTCCGCTACTGACGCCATCTCACAGGCTAATGGGGCGCCCCACGCCGACTTTCAGCATTGTAGAATGACCACACCAGTACAGCAACTTGCTAGACATCACCTCGGTGCCATCCGGATCTCGGCGCCCCACTGCAGATGAAGTGCCTCTCAACTATGAAACCACCACGGTGACATCCGGATCTTGGCGCGTTGTGCTGCCTTCGGCCTATTCGCACATCGGTCCGCTACTGACGCCATCTCACAGGCTAATGGGGCGACCCACGCCGAGTTTCAGCATTGTAGGATGACCACACCAGTACAGCAACTTGCTAGACATCACCTCGGTGCCATCCGAATCTTGGCATCTCAACGCCTAGTAGTATCTTCCATACAAAAAATATTGTTACGCTGCCTATGGCCCCATTCGCACATCAGTCCGCAACTTAGACATCACCTCGGTGCCATCCGGATCTTGGCATCTCAGCGCCTTGTGGTGTCAGTCAGAAAATATTGTTGCGCTGCCTTTGGCCCCATTCGCACATCGGTCCGCTACTGACGCCATCTCACAGGCCAACGGGGCGCCCCACGCCGACTTTCAACATTGTAGGATGGCCACAGAAGTGCGACAACTTACTAGACACCACCTCGGTGCCATCCGGATCTTGGCGCGTTGTGCTGCCTTCGGCCTATTCGCACATCGGTCCGCTACTGACGCAAACTCACAGGCCAACGGGACGCCCCACGCCGACTTTCAGCATTGTAGGATGGCCACACCAGTGCTGCAACTTGCTGGACACCACCTGGGTGCCATCCGGATCTTGACGCGTTGTATTGCCTTCGGCCTATTCGCACATCGGTCCGCTACTGACGCCGCCTGACGTGCCAACGTATTTTCTCCGCATTTTATACCCTATGCCGCATAACAGGTCATGTGACTTGTTTATAAAACTTTTCATTGGTTCATTTTACTTTTGGTTTCCTAATGATGGAAGGCTTGATCATATGACCTAAAAACAACACTTTTCATTGGATGAAAACTTTTTTTTTTCCCCAAACGATGAAAGCCCCACCTTGTTTCTGGATGTTTCAGACTAAACTGGCGTCAGCATGAGAGCACCACCATCTCGTAGCTCCGTCGTGGTCATTCCGCGAGCAATCATGGCAGCCGCTCCCCACCAGAAGCCTGCAGGAGTCGGGACCCCAAAACTTTTGATGAATTCTCAAGGCGGAGGGGACGCTTTCGAGAATGGGGTCCAAGACCTAGCAGACAAGCGCCCGATTTCCAAGGTGTCCCAGGGCCATTTCAGTGCACCAGGCCCAAAAAGGAAAGAGCCTGCCGCCATTTTGAGAGTCCTGTGACAGCCGCCTATCGCTGCACCGCAAGAGTGGGCGCAACTCAGCTGAATTGCGGCTTTTGACACAGTGGACCAAAAACGGACGGAATGGCAACTGAAACGGTAAAGGGGCGCCCCACTACAACAGATGAGACTCCACCTGGAGAGGCCCGTTCACGCCGCCTCCCCCGGGGCGCCCCACGCCATTATTCGGAGCAGCATTGTAGGATACCAAAACCAGTGCGGCAACTTACTGGACATCACCTTGGTGCCATCGTTCTGCTGCCTTGGAACTATTCGCACAACAGTTTGCTACTGATGACCCACCCCCCGCGACGCCCCACGCCGTTATTTGCTGGGTGGCAACTTACTAGACATCACTTTCGTGTCATCTAGATTTCGGCGCGTTCTGCTGCCTTGGAACTATTCGCACAACAGTTTGCTACTGATGACCCACCCCCCGCGACGCCCCACGCCGGAAATCTGGACGTTGTGCTGCGTTGGGACTATTCGCACAGCCGACCGCTACTTAGTTGTTTTTCCCTAAAAATGTTTATATGTTATTACTATTTTTGTTTTCTTGTATATATTTATAAATTATTAAAGTTTTATAATCTTACTACTTTGTCGGAGTGCTATATATTTTTAATGTGACACATAATTGTAAAAACTTTGATGTACAAAGAGTCATCCCTGGAATCTTCCGCTTCACGCTCGGTCCCCTCCCCAATCACAATACAGGATGGTTTTCAGATAATAGCAACGCTTCTGCTGTGACGGATCTCATCGAGTGTGGACCTTGATCTACTATAACTCCTTTGAAGAGGGGTGATTCTTTACAGCTGTGGCCATAAACTACATCTGCAGGGCTAGCTGATAGCCTAGGACCGGCCTGGACAATCGGACACAGAGGAAAAGGAGTGTCAGAGGGTGCGGTAGTGAATAGGGCGAAAGGGAGGTGTCGGGCGGGCACAGGGTGTGATTCTCAGGGAAGAGCAGCGCAGATGGGGGGAGGTTTATTACCCATGCATAACACAGACAGCGGGGGTGACCACGGCCTGGGTGAGATGCTTGCGAGGGTGGGGAGCCATGCTAAGGATCGACAGCGTGCACAGAGTGGGTCTGGTCAAGGCATCTAAAATGGCTGCCGTGCACGACAAAAGTGTGGCATTTGAAAAAAGACAAGATGGCGCAGACAATGTTTTTCAACACTTCCTGATTTCCTTCGAATCGAACGTTAACAGACGTTGGGGCATATTACCAAAGTTAAACGATATTTATCCCTAACGATGCATTGCAAAGATTTTTTTACCGTCAGAAATTATCGCAGATAAACCTTGCTATTATCAAGGTTTATCGCAAATACGATAAAAAACGACCGCAATGCATTAATATCGCTGAAAACTCTGCGATATTCATGCATTACCGAGCTAATGCTCTTAGCCATGTTATCCACCTCCCATTGGATAACATGGCTAAGAACTGCTCAGGGCAGCTGTTACTTTTTGGAGATATTCGCGCTTATCTCGAATATTTCCAAAAGTTGATAATAGGAGATAGCGATGTTAGCGACTGTTTCCAGTCGCTAACATCTTGGCATGCCCACTTTGCATGTCATTAGTGATAAACATCACTCACATGCAAAGTGGGGCCCAAGATGGTCGCTATCTCCTACTAGCCGTCGCTAACTGGTGTTAGCAACAGCTAGGTAATACAGATATAATTTTATCTCCGCGAAGCGGAGCGCTGTTACAGATATATATCTTGTTTTTGAACGTTAATTTCTCAAAATGCACTGAAGCACATATATTGAGACCTAGCAAAGGCACATCGGGCTACCAGTCCCTAATATTTTACCAAGTTTCGTGCAAATCCATTCAGCCGTTCAATTATTATTATTATTTTTTTTTTTGCCCCGCGGGGCCCTTTTAAAACCTCCACATCAAACTTAGGAGGTCAGCGAGGATCTACTATGCCCCCTTATGGTCATTTGCCCCTTCGCTTTGGCCTCCTCTTGTCTCTCGATCCTACCGAGAGACAAGATGGCGGCCGCTACGTACTGTTTGGAATGTTTACAGACACCGGAGAGCCAATCAGCTTCGCTTCGCAAAGCTCCGTAACGCGAAAAGTACGCGAAGCGGTGCGCTGTTACAGATATATATCTTTTTTTGAACGTTAATTTCTCAAAATCCACTGAAGCACATATATTGAGACCTAGCAAAGGCACATCGGGCTACCAGTCCCTACAATTTTGCCAAGTTTCGTGCAAATCCATTCAGCCGTTCGATTATTATTATTATTATTATTTTTTGCCCCGCGGGGCACTTTTAAAACCTCCACATCAAACCTACGGGGTCAGCGAGGATCTACTATTCCCCCTTATGGTCATTTGCCCCTTCGCTTTGGCCTCCTCTTGTCTCTCGATCCTACCGAGAGACAAGATGGTGGCCGCTACGGAATGTTTGGAATGTTGACAGACGCCGGAGAACCAATCAGCTTCGCTTCACAAAGCTCCGTTGCGCGAAAAGTACGCGTCCTGGAGCGCTGCCCGGTCCGCTGTTACAGATATATATCTTTTTTTAAACGTTAATTTCTCAAAATCCACTGTAGCACATATAGTGAGACCTACAAAAGGCACATCGGGCTACCAGTCCCTACAATTTTGCCAAGTTTCATGCAAATCCATTCAGCCGTTCGGGCTAAAAGTGAGGCCAACCGCCCTATGGAAAACTCAATGTTAAAAACACGTTTTGGGACCCCCCTTTTTTCTCAGCCCCCCCTTGACGAACACCCCCCAAATTTTTAAGGGCTGCTCAGAAACAAAATGTTCCATTTTCCTGAAAATTTCAGCCAATTCCGTCCACAAACGCCAAAGTTATTAGACATAGAATTTTCAAAAATCCCATAGAGAAAAAATCCTAACTATATATACCTACTGGCGACCGCCAGTAGGTAATATATATATATATATATATATTCACTGAAAAAACCATAGGTTATAGACCATATATAGTTAGGAATTTGCATTTACAAAACCTTGAAAATTCACTGAAAAAACCATAGGTTATAGACCATATATAGTTAGGAATTAGCATTTAAAAAACCTTATTTTACTCACACAAAACCATTGAAATTCCATATATAGTTAGTTGCACTAACTATATATCACGCACCCGCAATCCACTGCTGATCATGTCACATATTACATCATTCATGACATGGTCAGTGACATCACTGATGACATCACTGATGACATCTCAAATGACATCACTGATGACATCACTGATGACAACATCCAGTGACTGTATGTTTCTGTAAAGTTAAAATATGTCTTACATATTGAAGAATGAGTGGATGTATAAGTGTCTGGATGAAGGATTTAGTAGGTGCGTGACTGACTGTATGAGTGAGTGATTAAATGTGTCTCACTGAATGCATGGGTTAGTGACTAAACTGTCTTAATTTGTGCATCATTATGTCTGTTGTTCTGTAAACTGCTGCATGTGTTGATCATTAGCTATACGAGAGGCTATATGTGTTATTAATTGGTTGCCCAAGTATTTATATGGGAGATTGAGTTTGTGTGGGGGTGGCTGGTAGGTGTGTGACTCTATGCATAGATGTGTGAGCAGTTTATTCACTAGGTGTATGAGTTCAAGAGTGCATGTGGAAACAGCTACATAGGCAGTTGACTGTGTGCATGAGTGAATGGATATCTCAATGCTACATGTCATAGTAAGTACATATGTAAAACACAGTACATGTGAGAGTTGGCATATATAAATAACTGTGCATGAGAGCCACTGAATGAGTGAGTGGTTGTATCGATCATTGTGAACTTGTATCAGGGATTGTATAAGAGAGTAAATATGTGTTAGTATATGTTTCAATAAGTAAGGTGTGTTTAACTGTATAGTTGAAGAAATGGAGGTGAGATTGTTTCTTTGCATGACTGACTGGGTGTGTGAGTAACTCCATGGATGAGTGGCAGTGTGTGAGTGTCTGTATACACTGAGTGTATCTAAGGTTATATTAGAGTCTGAAGAGGTTTATCGTATTAGCACAAGAATGATGTCATTTGAGATGTCATCAGTGATGTCACTGACCATGTCATGAATGATGTAATATGTGACATGATCAGCAGTGGATTGCGGGTGCGCGATATATAGTTAGTGCAACTAACTATATATGGAATTTCAATGGTTTTGTGTGAGTAAAATAAGGTTTTTTAAATGCTAATTCCTAACTATATATGGTCTATAACCTATGGTTTTTTCAGTGAATTTTCAAGGTTTTGTAAATGCAAATTCCTAACTATATATGGTCTATAACCTATGGTTTTTTCAGTGAATTTCATTGGTTTTTTAACAGCTAATATCTGTAGCTGTAAAATGTATTCTTCTTTAAAGCCAAAAATATATTTTATATGTTTATTAATAACTTTTTTTTAAAATATTTTTTTTTCTTCGTTCCCGCTTCGCGAATCGGGAAGCTTCCCGTTAGCTGACCTTGATGCCGCGAAATAGACCACGAGCCGGTAAACGTTTCTTTACCGCAACTGCCGCGTTAGAAAACAACATCGTGACGCCTCCCGTCCGCATGACGTTTCGCGTTGTCGCGTGATACGTCATATGACGTGCTACGTTAGCGAACTCGTACGCTTACCGAGTCGCAAAGCACAGGTTTCTGGAAGCAAACCGGGAGGCCCTGCAAAGCGCGTAACATACACACAGCAGGTCATGTGACTTGGTAATAACACTTTTCATTGGTTCATTTCACTTTCGGTTTCCTAATGATGTAAGACTAGGTCATATGATCTAAAATGAACACTTTTCATTGGTTGAGAACTATTTTTTTTCCCAAATGGTGAAAATCCCTCCTTCTTTCCTCACTCTGACTTTCATCATTGTGAGAGAAAGACCCTTTGTTACCAGTGAGCAATGGCTTCTTTACTAGCTTCAGCTGGTGCTTCCCCACCACCTCCACCACATCCAAGGAAGAGTGGACCACCTGCTAAAGTTATAATTCAGCAAGAAGACGAAGAAGAGGAACAGGACGACCTAGATAATCTCCCTATTATGGCCAGAAGATCTGTTGTACCGGAAGTAACGGGACCAGAGGGCAGGGAGATGGTGCCAAATATACAAACGAGATTTCGTGAAGTAAAACAAGTCTGCCTACATTGCAGTGGATTCATTTGCTACGCAGAAAGTAGCATCACTCTGATCAACAGAGCTATTGACAATCATGCTCATGTTTGTCCGAAACTCCCCAAACAATAAATTCTTTTTTTTTGTTTTCTTGCTCCTGTTGAGCCCTTTACAATGAATCGTTTTCGTTGCCCCCTCCGAAAAAAAAACAAAAAAATTATAAAACTGTTCAGAAAAATTCAAAAAAAGTAAAAAAATGTTCAGAAAAATAATAAAAAAAATATAAAACAACAAAAACAATTTAAAAAAAAGTTCTTTTCAGAACTACCTCCCCGTTATTAAAAAATTGGTACAATATTTGCAACTGTGCCAACCTCTATTTCTCTTAGTTCGCTTCCCAGTTCGCTCCCCGGTACGCGAACCGGAAGCGAACCCAAAAATTTTTTTTTTAAAAAAGAACAGTAAGTATAAGGGAAGGAAACAGACACTTATGTTAAAAGAAAGACAGCTATAAGGGAGTAAACTAGAGATACTATTACCCGTAATCCACTGCTGATGATGTCGCATATTACATCATTCATGACATGCTCAGTGACATCATCAGCAGAGGATTGCGGGTAACAGTATCCCTAGTTTATTCCCTATAGCTGTGTTTCTTTTAACATAACTGTCTGTTTCCTTCCCTTATACTTACTGTTCTTTTTAAAAAAAATTTTTTAGATCAGTCAGAAACAGTGAAAGTAATGAAATATAAAAGACTACGTAGAATATGAGGACTGTATGCAACAACTTTGACACTTACAGAAGCCTCACCTTCTCCATGCCTCCTACACAGTTCTACATGTACATCATAAATGCAAACAGAACAGAATTAATTATACATGTTACATGGTTTATTTTTGCTGTTCTCAGAATGTATCAAATTTCACTAAAACAGTGACTTGAAGGTATTCATCATATAACAGCGGGGAAAAAAAAACACAATCAAAATGATTGTGTTTAAAAAACCCATACAACATTAGAAATCAGAATTCAGAACTCCTTAAAGTTAACTTACTTTCCATGACGGCCAAGGATGTCCTATGAACAGCTTACACTCTGTTGTGCTGTTATTACTTTCAACCCGCCACTTTCTGAAAGAAAACCTCCATCGTTTTCAAAAACATGTTACATACAATAAATAACTTCTTGCTCTCTACCACAAGATTCCACAAGGCCAAATCTTGTCAGAGCCATGTATAACTCTTGGATTTCTTGTTAGCCAATCCCGTCTTTTCGCATTTCCACAACTTTCAGAATTAAAATGTTGAAGATCATTTACACAATCCTGGACTAGTAATATCTTCCCCTTCTTCCTCAATCATGTTCTACATTTCCTATCACACTGATACTGCTTACTATGAAGCAGACTTACACTACCTTTATGACTAGTACAATTATTTAATTCTCTACATCACTTTTAATCACAAAGCAATGTAAAACAGTAGACAGCATTGCAGACTTACATTCCCTCTACTCCATGTTTTGATTGGCTGCTTCAATTAGCTTATAAAAAGAAACAGTTTTTCTGAACTCATTCAAAGTGCACGTATTTCTCCATAAAGTCCAGTGTTATGGTAAGAAGTTATGTCTCTGTACTACACTTATCCTCAAGGCCAAATCGTGTAGGAGCCATGAGAACTTCTTGAAATTCCTCAGAGCACATCCCGAGATTCTTTCCCTAAAATTTTGGTTTTAAAAACACCAGGTAAGAGTTTTTAAGGTCAAACGGCAATTTTTTTTTGAAAATTAAAACAGAATCATTGCAGAATGACCAGCCATTTCAACACTTTAAATAAGCTGTATAATGTCCTGATGTTATTGAAGGACCATCATGATATATAATTGCTACAGTTACAAAAGTCCTTCCTGATATTGACAACTGTGAAGCCACAAAATTTTTAATTAAAGTTGTCAATTTTGTTCCATCAGGCCTACATCGTTGGAACATTAAAATGACATACTGGCCATATGTTCGTATAAATAATGTGGACATCATTTCAGATTTACATTGGCTACACTCCATGTTGTGATCAGCTGCTTTTACTAGCTTATTAAAAGAGACTGATTTACTGTCTGGCAAAGTTAAATATATAAATCTTTCTGAGTCTACACTAGTAGTACTTGATACCCTACAGTTCTCGCAGTCATGCTGCCATTGATAAGAAAGCCCAAACAGGTGATCTACATCTACACCTTCATCATGCAATACATCAAGCATGTACATTAAAAACTCCTGACAATCTTGCTGACTATTTTGAGAGAATTGTGTTTGGCCTGAACATCTGTCTAACAGATTTCGAATTTCAGACACACTTTCTATGTTTGTTCTATCAGTGCTACATTTCTCTAACACAGAATTTAACAAACTGCAAAATCTTTGATCAGAATTGACCACAATCTCTTCTTTTACATTTTCTAGAGAAAACAAAACATTAACTACTACATTAGCATAGCAGTTGACACCAGAACTGTTTTCAAATTGAAAACCAACAACATCTTCAACAGAATCCTTTTTGTTTCTGCTTGTAATTTCAGGTTCATCGACTTTTCGTCTTTTTGCTAGAACCTCCCCAGTATTGGTCACATTTCTTCGTTTCCGGCCTACCACACGTTTCTCAAACAAAGGATACTGAGGCAAATGTGGCGCATACTCTCTTCTCAACCTATTGTATTCCTTAACACAATCTAGATCCGCACAAATGTTTGTGACATCACACTCAATCAAGTACAATCCCGATAAAGTCCTAACTTGTGACAATGCCACATATGCCATACCCTCCTTGAACACAGAACTGCCAATATTCACCAATGCACAGTCTACACTTAAACCTTGCGATTTATGAATTGTCACCGCATATGCCAAGCAAACAGGAAACTGCTTACGGCGAACATATAAGTCTTTTACAAGCAAAAATCTAGCAGAACAACGAGCAATTAGCTGTACTTCCTCAATGCCATCAAATTTAATTTTTAAAAATTCAATTCCATCTCTATTTCTGTATTTCACAAAATCAACAACATTACCCATTGATCCATTTACCAGACCTCTTTCAACATGTAAATTCCTTCTTAAAATTATACGGCAGTTCAAGCACACATTCAGAGTCTTTTCAAAACCCGCAGTTTTAGATATACTCTTCTCTAATGAATCCAATTTTGTTTTCAGATTCTCAGACAAAATAATTGTTGATCCCATATGCTCTACTCTGTCAATAGCTTCCAATTTCACAATCTCTTGCTTTTCTAAATGCAACATTTTGTTGTTGAATTTGGCACATTCTGCAAGAGTTGGCATCAAACATATTCCAGATTTTTTCTCAGTAACTTTCTGAAAAATATTCTCAGGCACAACATCTTCGTCTGGATATAAATTTGTCAGTAATCGTGCATGTAAAGCTTCTTTCCCATGCTCGGTCATTTTTCCAATTCTAACATCTTGTAGAATAGTCTTGTAAACTTCATCCTTTGCCTGACGCATATTTTCATGCAGTTCAGCATAATTGAAGTTTAACCATATATTGACGTTGCCAATACTCCCTAAGCACTTCCTGGTATCTTCATGCGTGAGCATTTTGAACACAGGTTGCCCTTTCACTGGTGTCAGCTGCAGAAGATCTCCGAAAACAATGATGTGTTTGCCACCAAATAACACATCATACTCTGTTTTGAGAACTTCTTGCATTCTCAAATGCACAAAGGCAAGCATGACATTGGAAACCATGCTTACTTCGTCAATGATAAGAAGTTTCATTTTCCTCAAGACTCTTGAAACTTCAAAACAAGCATCTCCAGATAGCTTGTGATATTCTAATTTGTTGTCATGCTCCACTGGCAGCATCAGTAAACGATGTAAAGTAATCCCTTTAATGTTATGTGCTGCCAGTCCAGTTGGAGCGGTGACAACACAAGACAGCGATGACTCTGTCCTTTCCTGCAAATAACATGAAATTGCTTTAATAAGGAAACTTTTTCCAGTTCCCGCTTCTCCACTCACGTACAGTCGGACAGGCTTCAACGACGTACATGAGCACTCTTTCTTGTCATGACTTAATCCATGATCAATTTGCATGGTAAGTTCGTCATATATTTTCCTCTGCTCAACGTTGAGTTGTCTTTCCAACTCTTCTAAGTTAACCGCATCCTCCTGAGCATGTGCCATGGCTCTTTCCACTTCATTCATAGCAGTGGCAGCTTCATTTTCGATAAGAGGTCCTCCTAGTGGATCCTGACTCAATGAAGCAGAACTCTGACTGTCCTGAGAACTGTCTCTGGCAATCTCGGCTGCAATCGTTGCTTCCTGCTCAATTTCCACATTCAACATTTCTACATATTTGGGAAAAGCAGAACATTCTATGGTCTCCTTGGCAGCATTGAATGAGTCTTCGTAACAAAGGAAATCTCCAAGCAGTTCCTCTTCTGCACGCCAAGGCTTAAAAAGTTGCAAAAGTGCTAAATAGAAAAACTCCTTTTTTTCAGGAGATTCGCCACTCAATTTTTGATGGTTTATCAAGTGGCATTTTCTTTGCTTGACCAGACATCCCTCACTTCCTATTACAGCATACACTCCTTTCTCAGTATCTTCTTTGATGTTCCTCTTGAATATGTAATTTTGCAGAACCTCATACAGACAAACATTCTCGAGGTGACTGCTTCGATTTGGATAATATGTATCCAACATGTTGCTCTTCAAAATGTCGGTACTGTTTGGCTCCTTTTCCGCCAAATACTCAATTTCCCGCACAGGTTTCAGAACTCGATTACGCGTTGCAGCAAGACCAACACTCGCCCAAACGATACTCCTGGACTTGGCATAGAGACTTGCTGAAGACAACCGGTCAGAACATTCGTAAGCTCCGATTTCTCGATGCGACAACATCTTCAGACTGAAACTGTACAACTTCTTGCTGAGGCTCTTTTCATGGGAAATGTCCTCCCACATATCCTTCAATTCTGTCTTCTCTTTTTTGGTGATGTAAGATGTCACATACCGAGCCACAGCCATACAGTTATCAGCCACAAACTGTATATCCATGTTAGCATTCCACATGGACAAAATCACCGGGTTGTAGTCGTTAATGTACTTAGACTCTTCGTTCCTCTTCAAATTGTATGTGTTTTTAGGTGATTTCTTCATCACATTATGTCGCAGCGAAGACATCAAACTGTTCACTCTTCCTTTAGAAATCACCGATCGTGGAAAGCCGAAACGACATTTGGTGTAGAACTTGTCTTTGTTCCGGAATTTACGACGACAGTACTTTCCACATCGATGGCTTTGGAAACGTAGAACTTTTTCTCGTAGGCTTTTTTTCTCCTTTGCGTTTGGAACAGCACACGTAGAATACTGTTCTATGAAACTCATCACTGAGTCTTCTGCATCCGTTCCAAATTTAGGTGCATCCTTGATCCACAGCAACATATGTATATGCGGAGCACCTCTTGCTTGGTACTCCTTCCTCCAGAAGAAATCCAACACCTCTCCAAGAGGTGGATTCTTCTTATTCATGATGAAAGACATCATACCTTCAAATCTATGATTGAAGTACCTACATACATTGACTGGATCCAAAGAGCACAGTTCTCCGGGTGTCTTGAATTCGATGTTTTCTACGTTAGCATTTGCCTCTCGTAGAAATTCAAGTAAGTCTTCCCAGCCATACTCAGCACAGCTCAAAGTGAGAAACCATGTGGGAGTTCCTAAGTTCCTTAGCATACATTTTAAATCACCATGACGACGGTACCAGTACTCATTAGTACCACGCTGACACGCCATGAGATTAATCAGGTGAGAATCCAAAATACTGTCTTGGACATTGACTTTATCCATAAAGTCACTTGCCGAGATGTTTTGCATGTGTATACCACTTTTCAAGATGTGGTTCACTGCATATGACAGTCCAGACAGATCGCTTTCAAACAGGAGATGAAACAAATAAGGAATGCATTGTCGAAACCTAGGATCTCCTGCATACAATCGCAAAGTCCGGTATTCAGAAGCAGGAATTTGATGAGGTCGCTCATCATATCTTCCTCCCTGACCTGTTGGAAAAAGCTGTGGGAAACACCGAGCTTCCAAACTTTCCTCCCAAACACTAATGGGACTCCCTTTCGCTTGTTTCATTTGAAACAACTCAATAGCATTCCCCATGACTTCCTTGGAATGCAAAGGATGAACACTATAATGTTCATATATTTCTTCACTAGTACAGGGTTCTACTTTCTCAATTTGACCAGCACACAAATCGCTATCCTCTTCCTCACTTACTTCCTCTTCTGCAACATATACATTTTTATAGTACTTATTATATTTTTTCAAATACAATGTTGCCCTTTTGACTTTCCTAACATCTACTAAATCTTGCCATATTTTCTTATTCTTTGTCGGAACCCCATTAACTAAGATAACAAGAGGTTCCTCTTCCACTTTTTCTACTCCAATTGTGTTAATGTTTTTCTTCAAATCTAGAGGCAAATAAACAACTCTTCCCTTTAATCCTCTCTGTAAATCTGATGGAGGCAATTTCCCTGTCTTTGGCTCCATTCTTACAATAGCCTGAAAGGGATGGATACTTTGAATCAAAATAGATTCATAAGTATTTAAATCCTTCAATTCAGAAGGAATCTCAACCAATTCCAGATTATTATGAACTGCTCTAGCAGGCATCTGGTTTTGATTTAATTTGTTACAACAATAAGTACACACACGTTGATCCAATCCCAAATCAAAACAATTTTCTACCATCAAGTATGTTGTAAAATCCTTCCATTCACTATTATTTTCCCTTTCACTTTTTCCATATAAATCCACTAACTTAGTCTGATTCTTATAATAAGTGCGTCGACAACACACACAAGTGAAATTTGGCCTCTCACTTGATTTCACCTCAAACGTCGCAATTTCCCTCTGGAAATTATCTGTACTGGAAACCTGTACACTATCTTCCACATTACTCTCTTCTTCTTGGTCAATTTCAACATTCTCCTCTTTACTTCCAAAGTAACAAAACTCAATTTCTTCACATATATTCTTCACATCTATTTCAGAACCATGCAAAAGAGCAGCGCATAATTGTTTAAGCATAATTGCTGGACTCTTAGCATAATACAACATTCTAACTAATTTCCTCACTTTATTATGATGCACTGCTAGCATCCTGAAATGATGAAAAACACTCTGGCATACTCTCCTGGAAAGACAAGCCAGTGAATGACCATGCAAACCTATCACTTCTCTCACTCTGCAAGGATCTAATTCTTGCAACAACTTCATTTTCTGCTTCAAACTGTTCTTACTAAATGACCGTATAAAATCACAAAGCAAATTGATGGAATCCTGTCGTACACTGCAAATACTACTACACTTCCAGGTGTACACAGGACCCTTAGGACGTCTCCCTAAAACCTCATTACCTAACACCTCTTCTATCTCTGTTGTCACAAGTTTTTCTTTTTCAACTGGACAACCATCTTTCACTTCATAAGCTCGACCACTGGTGTCAACTGCATGCACCAAATCATTATCCTGGAAATAACTCTCCTCATTAAAAAATGCCTCAGAGCTGGAACTATGCATCCATTCTCCAGAAAAAACTTCACAAAAATTACTACGATTAACTATTCTCTTCCATCTACTATTTCTTTTGAAATCATGAATTACCTTGTTTAGCTTCCGAATTCTATTGATTGTCAAAATAAATAACTTACGTTTAATTTCAAATGCCTGATCAATAACTTTCTCAACAATTTTTTTTCTCTTATAAAAAACCACTTTCTGCTGACCTTTCTTAATATTTTTTAACACATTCCCAATTATCCTGTTGCGGAACATTCGTTTACGAATATCCCTAAACTCTTGTTTCCTTCTACTTTCATGCATAGAGTTATCTCTTACTCTAGCAGTAACATTTCTCATTGGCCTTTCCTTACCATTTGAATTCTGTCTCCTTTTCTGGAGTGAAACATTTTCTGTAGTAATATTTTTTTTACTACACATATTTCTTATGACTGTTTTTCGACTCTTACCCGGTGCTTTCTTGGTGACTTGACAAATCTTTTTGTTAGAGGACTGCTGCATTCTTCCATGGTCCTGCTGTCTTTGACGTTTTGCAGCCTTTCTTACTCTTTCTTTGCTAGGCATCCTAAAATCTTGAAATAATCTGCAGTTGAATCTGTGGTAAAATATAATAAAAAATGTTATTAACCACTATTACCCAACAGTAAATTAATAACAGTCATCAAAAACTTAACACACTACTTAAGTATATAATATACTGAAGCCTATCTCCAATTTTTCACTGAACAGGACTCATCTCTTCTTAACCTTGGATAAACCTCACCTACTCTGTGTCCCCTGCACATAATTAAATGTAAAGGGGCAGATTTATATTAACTAGCACATCCCCAGGGATGCACCAGTTAACGTGCACCGCTGCTCTGCCACCCACGGTGTGCCGCATTTACAATCAGATAGGACAAAGCTACATCAAAACCCTGCGCCTGCTTGAAGCAGGCATAGATCTTGACGCAGGTAGGCTGAAAGCTAAAGCAACAACTAAGTATCGTGTGCAGAAGTTACAAAAAAGGAAAAATGGCGTTTAAACCAGTAATGAGCCCATGCTAACGTAACACAGTGTAAAAATATCCAGGATCTACATCAGTTTGGGGTTCACGAACCTGGCAGGTACAAGGCACTGAGGCTTTCCACCGTGCATGTCTCATCCCAAATCATATGTTGTTTGTGAATGAAACAATTTCCCAGACCAAATGCTTTGGATTGGCTACTTCTAAAAAATTAAACACCCCTACTATCCCGGAGTTAGAGGAATATGATGGTTGGAGTAATTTTACTCGTTGTCCATTAAAGATTTACAGGCCCTACTCCGTAATTCTTCCTTTAACATTTCCAGTATAAATCCAAAAGGTTCACTGCTTTGGCAACGTGCCTTATCCACGGTTTAATAACGCTGCCTTTTGCTTTATATAAGTTTTCAAATTGTATGAAATATATACCAATAGTTCGTTATTAACCTTTAGGTAGTGGTTTTCTTCATGAGGTCTGGTCGCTTCCATACACATACAGATTTTCAAAGATGATCAAGACCTTTATCTGAATGGAGAGGAATGCACTGAGACGCCAGATCATTCACTAATGTGTAGGCACATTCAGTTACACGGTTCATGCAACAAACACCGACCAAATATGGCTTGCGTGTTGCAAGGCACGCCAGTTCCTGCTATCATCCCCACGTTCAAGTTCTTGGAAAATGGTAGTTATTTGATGCTCAATAATGAAGATTGTTCTGGGTTAATTAAAAGTATTCATTTTATCGTAACAGTAAATGAACGGGTTATTTGCTGCAGAAATGTTCTATTTCCTCCCACACATGAACATAGGGAGTTTTCAATCTGGCCACAAATACCAACCTTGGGAGCACATTTCAACAGCATGGCAAGAATAAGAGCTCTTTTGTCTCAGAGAGAGGTGGCCTTGAGTTCGGCCCGTGAAACTTTCGTGCTTCACATAGCGAACACCCGTACAGAGGTGCAGACCCTTTTAAATACAGATTCGACTTTGCATTTCAGCAAGATTACCCATTCATTTCCATGCAGCAGGAGGCCCATAGGAATGAAGGTGCAATTTGCGATTTGCAATTACCTCATCGCAAATTACGAATTTTTCCGACGGTGCAGGGGTGTCTCAAGAACACCCTGCTGCACCCCTGAAAAAAAAATTTGGGGTCATATGGCGCACATAAATTTTGAAAACATTCCTTTACCTCAAAAACGATTTTCAACTCATAATTTGAAAACACTGCACATGGGGAAATGACTTAAAATGTCCTTAAGACACATAAAAGCATTTTTTGATTGCCTTTGCAGCATGTTTCAGTCACCTTTAACATGCCTATGTAACGGAAACATTCAAAATCTAAATTTGCCATGCACAGGTGGGAGCATATTTACAAGCAATTTGCTCCACACACAAACTTCTTACATTGAAATGGGAAAAATAACATCAGAGACTCTCAATTACCTTATAAAGAAGCAGACACCATTATGTCCTTCTCATCAATATTAAAACCATTGCTTTTTCTCAAAAACGATTTACAAGTCATAATTTAAAACACTCCACAGCTCCTATGCACATAAAAGCCCTGTCAGTACTAATACTTCACATTTTCTCCAATTACAATTTCTCAAAGAAACAAAATCTATTTGTGAAACACTTGAGACAAAGCAACATTTGAAAAACACAACTTTCTTCATAATTTTCTCCTTAAAGCACACTATTTTCTATCTAAATTAAAGAAATTTTTTCTCACCTTAGCAAATACTTTGAGTTTCAAAACAGTCTCAGAAACACACCAATTTGTCTTCAGCAGAGCAAAAGGTATGCACTCCAGAGTCTGCAGCTATCAAAAGCACAGAAATGCTGTAATTCCTCACACAGATCTCTCATGTCACCCAATCAAAACTCTTCCCTCACTTTTTTTCAAAGCAAAACCCTTCCCCCACCTCAATTTACAAGATGTGGAAATTAAGTGGTTTGGCCACAGAGGATTAAAATGTCACCAATTGATACCATTGGTGAAAACCTTTATGCATTTGCCAAAACCTGACCTGTTAATTGTGCACTGTGGAGGTAATGATTTGGGCACTTTGACTGGGGTAGGTCTGGAAATGCTTTTAAAGGACACCTTTGAGCAATTGATGGCACTTTTTCCTCAGACTGCCTTGGTATATTCAAATATATGCCAAAGACAGAAATGGAGGTGGTCGAACCAATTTTGTCCACAAATTGAGAAATCGAGGAAGCATGTAAACAAATCTGTTTCAGCTTACATGAGAGACCATGGAATGGGCTCCCTGTACAACAATAACTTGCGTTACTACATGCAAGATATCTACAGAGCAGATGGAGTTCACTTCTCAGATGAGGGCAACAGAGTTTTCACTCTGAATTTAAGACTGTGCATTGGTACCTACTTATAAGTACCTAAATGTACCATAAACCCAAAAGCTCTTCTCAGAGCTACCCTACATCTGATCACTCACAATTATTATTTTACTCTAACTTTTTTCACAAATTTTCAAGAAAGTACGCTCCCCAGACCGCTTCCCGGTTCGCGAACCGGGCGCACTCCACGCAAAAAAACTAAAAAAACTGTATATTTTTTTTTTGCCCTGCGAGACCCTTTCAAAGCCTCCACATCAAACCTAGGGGGTCAGGGAGGATCTACTATGCCCCCTTATGGTCATTTGCCCCTTCGCTTTGGCCTCCTCTTGTCTCTCGATCCTACCGAGAGACAAGATGGCGGCCGCTACGGACTGTTTGGAATGTTTACAGACGCCGAAAAACCAATCAGCTTCGCAAACCTCCGTAACGCGAAAAGTACGAGAAGCGGAGCGCTGTTACAGATATATATCTTTTTTTGAACGTTAATTTCTCAAAATCCACTAGAGCACATATATTGAGACCTAGCAAAGGCACATCGGGCTACCAGTCCCTACAATTTTGCCAAGTTTCGTGCAAATCCATTCAGCCGTTCGATTATTATTATTATTATTTTTTTTGCCTCGCGGTGCCCTTTTAAAACCTCCACATCAAACGTAGGGGGTCACCGACGATCTACTATTCCCCCTTATGGTCATTTGCCCCTTCGCTTTGGCCTCCTCTTGTCTCTTGATCCTACCAAGAGACAAGATGGCGGCCGCTACGGACTGTTTGGAATGTTTACAGACGCCGGAGAGCCAATCAGCTTCGCTTCGCAAAGCTCCGTAACGCGAAAAGTACGCGAAGCGGTGCGCTGTTACAGATATATATCTTTTTTTGAACGTTAATTTCTCAAAATCCACTGGAGCACATATATTGAGATCTAGCAAAGGCACATCGGGCTACCAGTCCCTACAATTTTGCCAACTTTCGTGCAAATCCATTCAGCTGTTCGATTATTATTATTTTTATTTTTTTTTGCCCCGCGGGCCCTTTTAAAACCTCCACATCAAACCTAGGGGGTGAGCGACAATGTACTATGCCCCCTTATGGTCATTTGCCCCTTCGCTTCGGCCTCCTCTTGTCTCTCGATCCTACCGAGATTCAAGATGGCGGCCGCTACGGACTGTTTGGAATGTTGACAGACGCCGGAGAACCAATCAGCTTCGCTTCACAAAGCTCCGTTGCGCGAAAAGTCCGCGAACCAGAGCGCTGCCCGGTCCGCTGTTACAGATATATATATTTTTTTAAACGTTAATTTCTCAAAATCCACTGGAGCACATATATTGAGACCTACAAAAGGCACATCGGGCTACCAGTCCCTACAATTTTGCCAAGTTTCGTGCAAATCCATTCAGCCGTTCGGGCTAAAAGTGAGGCCAACCGCCCTATGGAAAACTCAATGTTAAAAACACGTTTTGGGACCCCCCTTTTTTCTCGGCCCCCCCTTGACGAACCCCCCCAAAATTTTCAGGGGCTGCTCAGAAACAAAATGTGCCATTTTCCTGAAAATTTCAGCCAATTCCGTCCACAAACGCCAAAGTTATTAGACATAGAATTTTCAAAAAACCCATAGAGAAAAAATCCTAACTATATATACCTACTGGCGACCGCCAGTAGGTAATATATATATATATATATATATATATATATATATATATATATATATATTTTTTTACATTGTTTGACATAGCTTCGTTATTATTGTTGAGCCCAAAGAATATCAACAGTTCGCTCACCTGGAGTGCTTCGCCCACAATGGAAAAGATTATGTTACTCACGTCCTGATAGAAGGATTGAAGTACCGGACAGGACATAAACATATGCGTATCGTCACCTTTCTCCTTATTGCATTTAGGGCACGTTTCAAAATACAGGTATTTTGAAACGTGGTACAATGGCTGCCACTCTGCACTTTGTGGATGTCTTATAGTAGCAGGATTGAACATTTTGCCCCTAAAGGGTCTTTGATTTCTTGTGATGTAGAGGGTTGTTCTACATGCTCCTCAAAGCTTTCCAGGGTCTAATAATTATTTGGGGATTGTAAAGGAATGTGTCCCCTTCATCATAAGAAATTTTTTTAATTGTTAAAAAACCCTAGATAGGGAAACCCATAACCTCCTTAAAAATGAGTGCCCAAGACCCTCAACACTGGACAAGGTTGGCAACACCCCTAATTTAGATCCACCTTTCTGTTCAAATATGGAAAGGACCCTAGTAAGGGAATTGAGAAATGCCTGGAAACAATGCCAGGACAAACTCCTGGACATCCTAGGTCCTTTGACCCACATTCTCGATATGGCTGAGGACGCAAGAGGTAATAAAACCCCCAATAACGTGGGCCTCTTCAGAGGCTTGGCCCATTGAGCCATATACATTTTAGGTAATGCTAACGCAAATCGGTTTTCAGAAAGACGCAAAGCTGTCTTAATGAGAATTAATCCAAAACTTGCCGACCATCCACCAAAGAGTATATGATCGACACAAAGGGTCTCCTTTTCGGAGATGACTTTGACAATAACTTGGGGAAATACGTTTCTACCCTTAAGGCCTTTAGTAAAGCACAAAGCAAAAGGCACAGAGTGTTTGGTTCAAGACACCTTTTTGGAAGGGCTGACAGGAGGAAACAGTCTGCCAGCTGTGGAACTCTCAGGTCCCAGTTCTACCCTCAGGAGCAACAAGGGTTCATCAATTACGGAAGGGGCTACCGTCAGAGCGGAAATTTCTACCCTCAAGGAGGGAGAAACCAGAGAACGCGAGGAGGAAGAAACAAAGGATCAGAGAGAACAGAGGAGAACCCTGCCAAAATTATTTTCTTGAGGCCCTATACAGGGTCCTATATATTAGACAGGGCAACGGAACAACCCATATACAAGTCAGAGGACAAAACCAATGATGATTAAACAATTACTTTTATTATTCATTGTTTCATTTTTTCTTTTTCAAGTTCACGATTAAGTGCAAGGGTGCTACAACATGGCAATCATTTCATTTTACATCCATTGGATAAAATACACAAACAAATGTATCTGAATATACAGTCCCACACAAACCGTTCAATCTCACATTCATAAATACACACTCTCCAATCATACCCATACAGCTAATCTCTTATTCACAACTCTACAGATAGTCACAATATTACATTAACGCCATCTGACGGATTGATGACAAGATGACAAACAAATCATCCAATAAGGCAAAGGTGGGGGCAGGAACACAAATAGGACTGAAGATGAACAGAACAATCCTGTTGCCCACAAAAGTAACGCCTAAGAACCAAAGGAGCCTCAAACCAAAGATATCAAGGTAAGCAATACCAATTTTTCTACCAAGAAAGTAGATGGAGACTAAGAATATTTTTTCAAAATTGGGAAAAGATAACAAAGGACCTATGGGTACAGCAAACCGTGGCAGGTTTCAAGATAGATTTCTGGAAATACCCTGTACAATAGATAAGAGCCAGAGAATTATCCTTAGATGAAGAAAAGATGAGTCTAATAGACAAGGATGTGACCCAGATGTTAGAAAAAGTAGCTTTAATTCAAGTGACATCAGATCAGAAAAGGATAAAAGGTTTTGTGAGTACAATATTTTTGGTAAGAAAGAAAGACAAGGGCGTGTGACCTGCCATAAACTAAAAAGAACTGAACACGTTCCTAATATACAGACTTTTCAAAATGGAGGGTATTCACCTATTGAGAGACATTTTACAAGCCAATGACTGGCTGGTAAAACTGGATCTCAAGGATACTTATTTCACAATTCCCATGGACAGGGACAGCCAGAAACTCCCACGGTTTACTTTGAGAGGTGTGACTTACCAGTTTTGCTACCTACCCATCGGCCTATCCATGGCCCCACGGTGTTTTGCCAAAGTCCTTCTCCCAGTGGTCAGCCATCCCAGAGAAAGAGGAGTTTGCCTTATTATATACATAGCCAACATTCTCATCATGTCACAAAACAGGTCAGAACTTTAAAAACACCTATCATGGGCAATATAACTCTAAGAGAACCTGGGTTTCATTGTGAATTCAGAGAAGTCTGTCATGATCCACACTCAGGAAATAGAGTTTCTGGGTTTCAATTGAATTCCATTCTGTCCCAATTAATCCTACCACACAAGAAATTATGAAAGAAAAAAAAGGAAGTGAGATTGGTACTATCAAGAGATTCTGTCATTCTAAGAGACCTCACAAGAGACTTAGGTCTTCTTTCATTCTCTATTCAGGCAATCACCACAGGACCCCTCCATCACAGGTAGGTACAGAGACTAAAAGCCTTAAGCCTAAGGAACGGCCTGTGGTATGGAGAGTCTATTACCCTTACTCAAGAGGCTCAGGAAGATCTAAACTGGTGGTTAAAGAATCTAGAAGAATGGAATAGCAAGGCCATATTCGAAAATGTACCGGACTTTGTCCTAAAATCAGACACGAGCAACCGAGGTTGGGGAGCCTAGTTATACAATCAAGAAACAGGGGGAAGATGGTCATGAGAGGAACAGTCTCACCACATAAACTGTTGGGAAATGTTAGCTGGCCTGAATGCCCTTATGAGCTTCAAGGCGATCTTACGAAATTCCAATACACAGTTTCTCAGCTGTCTCATATGAATATATGATGATACCACGTATACCATCACAACGTGGTATTTTACACTATTCCTTAGTCTAGAGCGCCCTCCAGTGCAAGTCGAAGCAACTACTTGCATCGTTAAAACCACAATGTAACCATTATGCGTTGTAATGGTTGCGTGGTAAAGGAAGTTTCCTGTCTCATTTATAAATTGACTGGGGGGTACCAAATTACCAATGCTCTTGAGCAGAATTCATTCCAGGGCTTAAGAACACAAGGGCAGATTAGAACTCCAGATATCTCACGGATTTCAGCTATTGGAGGATGCAACCGGATGTTTTCTCACGAATACGCATGCCCCCGTGAGCTTCACACACCGGGAACTGCGCTTTCTAGTGCGCCCGCCTACCTCTTTAATCCTTAGCGCACCCTGCACTTTGATACGGTGCTCTGCCTTTTCCTCCTTTATTCTTTCTTCTCTTGCCTTGCTCTTTTTTCCCGCGACGGACTTGGGCCGCAACCTCACCTTTACTTCCGCATTAAACTTTGCATTGAAATAAACAACGGACTTTAGCGGCCGCCGAGACTACGTTTTTGCGTGGTCTCGGCGGCCATCTCAAGAGATTGGGATTCTCCCTATTCATTATTAACCCATTTACGTAGTTCAAACAAACTTGTTTTCACCAATAGTTAATCCAGCCGGATTTCAGCTGTCTGTCAAGCGCCTTATTTCTCTTACTTAATAATTCTGCCCCCTGCTCTGACCTGCTTTTGCCCTTGCCTTCCTCAATTACTTAGTGTCTTCTCACACAATTGCTTAGCTTTGCTGGCTCCACTTTAATAATTTTGATATTTTACTTTGGGTGATCTTGTTGTTTGAAATGGATCAGAAGCAACCTCATATTGTCGCCACGCCCTCCACCTCCCAACCCCTTGGAGACAAACTGAGGGAAATGTTGGAGACCTTCTCTAGAGACATGGAGAGGAAAATGGATAAAAAGTTGGAAAATTTGTCTTTGGACAAGAATAGACCCACGGATAAGGAAAGATTTTACTCTGCCAATGAAGACCCGCTTTATAAGCTGGCAGGTAAAGCTGACAGAAAGCATAAGAATGTACAACCGGCTGGCCCTATATATAAAAAGGGGCAGCTCTCTGACTCCAAGAAGGCATTAAATATTGGTTGTGTCGAGGACACACATGGGGACCATGTTAAGGGTCCATCTAATGATTCAGAGTTTCAACTCAATGGGCGCGAACACAAGGTTGTGCAATGTAATAACTCCTCGGGGAGTGCCGAAGTGGAACTGAGCTGTTCCTCAGATTTTGGCTCAGAGGATTCCGAACCATCTTCTCCAAAGGACAGAGATAAGGTTATCATATTGGAGGATAATGACCTGGGCGAACTCACCAACCCTTTTGGGGATCTCATGTTCAACCCTTCTCTACTGAAACACCCCTTATCCCCTGAATGAACCCCAGCCCTTCACTTTGCCAATTATATACACGTTTGGCTCAGACAACAGATCCCTAAAGACGTCAGATTGCGTCTTAGGTCTGCCCTAGGCCCTCCCTCCCTAAAAAGATTACTCAAACACCAGACTTGGACACTAAAATGATTGCCTTTATCGCCAAGGGTGGGAGGGATCCCAGAAAAGGACTTGACAAAGACTTACGCATGTGTCAAGATAGGCTCCTTGATCTGTCTGGTCCTTTATCTAAGTTTTTTGACTTAACCGAAGATACCTTCATTAATAATTCTCCCCTTAATATCGAAGAGTTAAGACAGTGGATACAACGAGCGGTGTGCCTCCTTGGGAATGCGAACACCACCTTGAATGTGGAGAGAAGGAAGAGTATCCTCCTAAAAATAGACCCCAAATTGGTGGAGCTTCACAACAATGAAGGAGGGCAAGAGGCTAATGGATTACTCTTTGGGGATGACATAAAACAAATGTCCAAATATGTAAGGGCTTTTATTTCAATCGATAAGTCACAAAGGGACATTGAGAGAGTCTTTGATAGGCATGTTTTTGGAAGGGCCGGGCGATCAAGAGGCCGATTCCCCGGCCGAGGTCAAGCCAATTCCAGACGCTCGTTTCAGAGAGGTTTCAGATCACACCCCTACTACTATTCAAACTTCTACCCCCAAAGACAAGCCTTTAGAGGAAGAGGCTCACAAGGCAACCGTCACTCAAGAGGTTCAGGTAAGTCAAGACCTTTCTGTTACCCCTATAAAGATCAGTGGGAGACTAGCCCAATTTGCAAAAAATTGGTTATCCATAACTCAGGACCCTTGGGTCCTATAGACTGTCTCAGGTTATCACATAGACATTGTAGGTGAACCCATAGAAGATCACGTCCCAGAATTAATCAGATTCGACCAAGATTTATCAAGTCTAGTAAAACAAGAGGTAAAAGATCTCTTAGCGAAAGGTGCCATCAGGGAATGTTTAGACCACTCCACTGGTTTTATAAGCAACGTCTTCCTGGTACAGAAAAAAGAGAAAGGGATGAAACCAGTTATAAATCTAAGAAGTCGCAATGTTTGGGTAGAGTACCACCATTTCAAAATGGAGGGCCTTCACCTAATAAGAGATATTCTCCAACCTGGGGATTGGCTAACAAGGTTGGACTTAAAAGATGCCTAAATAACTATACCTATTTGCAAAGACCATCAGAAATATCTCTGTTTCAGGTGGGTTGGAAAGATATGGGAATTTGTATGCCTACCCTTCGGTCTCTCCTCTGCCTCTTGGTGTTTCACCAAGGTTCTCAGACCGGTGGCAGCTTAACTGAGAGAATGAGGGGTATGCCTAAATATCTATCTAGACAACATCCTCATAATGGATCATGTCAAAGTGTTGACTATGCCTCTTTGGCAATAAATCTTTTGGAGGATCTGTGTTTCGTTGTAAACAGACAAAAATCTTGATTAGTTCCAAGACAGATCACTACATTTTTAGGTTTCATGATAGACACTGTCCAAGGTTAAATAAGACTCCCAAGAGAAAAATTGAAGCGCATAAAAAAGGAATTAAGAAACATTCTTTCCTTGGGCAAGATCTCTCTCTGAATGCTTGCCAGAGTTATAGTCCATTTGTCTTCTACGATTCAAGCCATTTTTCCAGGCCCTTTTAACTTTCGGGCACTCCAACGCCTGAAGACCATACACCTAAGTAGTGGTTTGAATTATTTTCAAGAGTTAACCCTCACCCAAGAGGCGAGGAAAGAGATTCTTTGGTGGTTAAAAAATATGGAGGCCTGGAATGGGAGAGCAATCTTTGACTCTCTCCCGGACCTTGTGATAGAATCAGATGCAAGCTTGTCGGGTTGGGGAGTGAGCTGTGGTTCAGCCTCTACAGGTGGCCTATGGAAGGAGGAAGAAAAGTCCTTACACATAAACTGTTTGGAGCTTCTAGCCGGCTCCTTTGCAATAAAATCTTTTACAAAGAACTCCGCATGATGTTCCATTCTCTTAAGGATGGACAACGTCTCAGCGGTGAGGTATTGTCAACAAGTTCGGGGGTCCGAAATCCAAGGATTTAGCAGATTTGGCCAAGGTCTTTTGGGACTACTGTCTCAAAAATAATATTTTATTTCAGGCAGAACACATTCCTGGCTTAATCAATGCAGAGGCAGACTGGTTCTCAAGGAATCACAGGGACTCAAGCAATTGGCGTCTCTACAGAAATGTATTCCTAGCCCTGATGGACATCTTGGGCCCTTGTCAAGTGGACATCTTTGCAGACAGATTAAATACTCAGCTAGAGACTTTTTTCAGCTGGTGCCCAGATCCGGAGTCGGCAGGGGTAGATACCTTCAGGCAGGGCTGGAGAACTCTGAAGGGTCATGCTTTTCCCCCCTTTTCGATGATTACTCGGGTAGCAGCAACGGTCCGCAAATGGAAGACTACCCTGGTTCTTGTGACCCCCCTTTGGAAATCTTAAGTATGGTACCTTATGTTGTTGGAAATGCTGGTGGATTACCCTGTTTTGCTACCAGTATTCCCACAAATCCTTCTAGGCCCTTGAGGAGAACTGCACAATCTAGTTCTAGGTGGAGACCTGAGGATGATGGCTTGGAAAATTTCAGGAATTTATGGGAACTGCCAGGACTTTCTGAAGAGACATCAAACCTTATTAGCGAATCTTGGGCACCAGGAACCTGTAAAGTCTATCGATTGGTTTGGCAGAAATGGGTTTGCTGGTGTCTAGCAAGACACTTTGATCCCATTTCAGTGGATGTAGTGGAGGTGGCTAGCTACCTTTCAGATTTATTTTGCAAAAGGACTTGCTTACAGGACTATTAATGTCCACCGTTCTGCTATTGCTTCTGGTCATGTTTTAGTTAATGGTTCCTCTCTGGGTCAGAATGTTCTTATTAGGAGACTGTTGAGGAGTATTAGGATTTCTAAACCTCCCGTTTCTAAGTATAACTCCCTCGGGGACATCTCCAAAGTTCTGAGATTTATTGATAACTTAGTCTCCAACAGTTCTTTGTCCCTTAAACTCCTTTCCTTTAAACTCACTACTCTTCTCTGTTTAATCTCTTTTAGAAGAGTCTCTGATGTTAGAGCTTTAGACATTTCTAACAGAGGTTTTTCCCCAGAAGGTATTTGTTTTTACTTAAACAACAGAACCAAATCTAATTCTCAGTCTATTTTCTATCCTTATTTTGATGATTATGTCAATTTATGTGTTGTCAGATGTGTTAAAGAATATGAGCTGAAAACTTCTCTAAGATCTATTGTTAAACAGTTATTGATTTCTTTCAGGAAACCTCACAAAGGTGTTTCCCCTTCAACTGTAGCTAGATGGGTTAAAAAAATTATGAAATTGTCTGGTGCTTCTTTGAATGTTATTCTTAAATGTGCTGACTGGTCAAATTATATGGTTTTTCGCGAATTTTCTTTTAGACCTATTGAAAATGCTTCTTCTTGTTTATTGAAAATGCTTTAAACTTGCAATAAGATTAGCCTCGGGTCTTGCCATAAAATGTAGATTTTCCCTAACTTTGTTGCCCGGAAAATCTGGATTATATTAAAGACTCGGAGGCTAATATTATTTCCTCCCTTTTTTCCCATCCCTTTGCAGTTGTTTGTTTTACCATTTAGGTCGTGGTCAACAATAATTTGGATGCTCTTTTGAAGATTACCTCTTTGAAATGTATCTTCACCTTTCTCTAATGTTGAAGATGTTTATTTGGATTGCTTCATCTATTTGTTTATTCATGCATATCTATTTTTATTTTTCCTAAAAAAGAAGGATGTGTCTCTAGTGTTCTGACCTTTTATTGGGTTGGAATTTTCTTATGTCACAATACTCTTTGTTCTTTAAAGTGGCTGTGGTTAGCTAAATAAAGAAGATTGCAATAATATTAGCCGCCAAGTCTTTAATAAAATCCAGATTTCTGGCCAACAAAGTTGGAGAAAATCTACATTACACCTTGTAAATATTCTGTCAATTTCATTTGCATACAATTAGACTGTATTTATGACCATGTGTTCGTTAGACTGCTGATTGGACCATTACTTCATTTATTTCAAGTGTCTCATCCATCAATTAGGTCACCGTTGTCGTGTGGACCAGACCTTAAAAACAATACATACCTTTGGGGTCTTTTTAACTACACTGTAGATCGGTATAACGTCACCCACAATTTCTTTTTCATCACTGTCTTTTTCATTGTTACACCTTGTCCTGCATTAAAAAAAGAACTGATATTTTAAATGTTCACAACAATTTGAATAATCTGTTATCGTTAGAGAAGGACTTGTCAAAAGGATCTGCATCAAACATAAATTTATGAATTAATCTCGATAAATGTCAGTGTGAACATTAAGCAGGTTATAAGTGTGCATACACAAATGTTCGCGTACATAAGAATGTAAATTTGTATTCATGTATGCACGTTTGACCAAAGTTAATTATTGTTGGAGTGAACACACAACAAGATGAAATACACGGCACAGATGTTGCATGGGTATGCATTCAAGTAAATTAAATACATGAAAGTATGATGGTTTTCATGGAGAAACATGCAGGTTTAACTGTACAAATACTTGTGTTATTTACTCATGAGCATCATATTATGCAAATGCATGAAAGTTTGAATGCACATGCATGAGAGCTTCAATGATCAGTTCAGCTGCCATCTCAAAATTGCTTACGTAAAAACTACTTTGAGAAAACTGAGGCACCAACCCAATGCTCCCTTGTAAGAACTGCGGTACTACTAACTGCCTGTACATACATATCAGCTTATGCAGAAGAGAATAATCTTCTTATCAGTAAAATGGGACTACATCAAGCTTCCAGTGCTCTCCAATGCAGTAGCACACTTCTGTCACCTGTCCAAGCGGGGAGCCTAACTGACCTCTTTTTAGACAATAATCCTACTCCTGCTTATGAATCTATCTTTGACATCCCTCCAAGTCCCATACATTGCAATGTTGTCTAAAATGAAGGTATGGGGGTATTGCCATTGAACAGTTTCTGTATGAAATGGGGTGTTAAGTATTGCAGCTCCAACAAGTGCCCCTAGTGTAACTCAGTGGAGGAAACTCTTTATCGTCTTGCCTTTTTCTAAACTGCATATGATATCCAGAGCAGTCGCACACTTCTGCTTGGACCTCTGTCACCTTCGACATGGTTCATCATAGCACGTTGCTCTGGAGGCTCGAGTCTCCCGTGGAGAAAGGAACTATCCTTCCTTGTATTACGCCATTCTTGGCTAACCGATCCCTCACCCTATCATCTTCTACATTCCACTTTGCCCTTTTATTTAAACATTGCAGGAGTACAACAAGGATCTACTGTCACCCTCTTTTCAGTGAAATATACCTTAGACCACTAATAGAGCTGATCTCCTCCTACAACCTCAACTGATACAACCATGCTGTTCAGACACAAGTTATATTAAAACCTCAAATCCCATCTGAGTTAGATTCCTCTGTTGTGGTCCTATGGCTCCTGTAGAGGATCATTGAATGTGAGTAAACTGCCTAAAACTAAATATATGACACACTGAGTTAACAGATTGTGGTAAATGGAGATCCCAACACCAGTCTACTATCTGTTTGGCCTGCATCCCACCCCACTGATTTCAAGTACGGAATCTAGTGAGATCATGGGCACAAAACAGTTCTATCCAATTATTTAAGTGCATTAAGTTGCAAAGTGATCCTTTATTATGATGAGATGCGTAAATCAAATCTTCCCTTCTTTAGGAGTCTAAAAAGGTTTAAATCTCCATCAGCATAGTTCTTTCCTGACCCAGGAAACACTGGAAAATGATCGTAAGGCAGGGCTTCATGTCTTATTGATACGCAGCTCTATACCAATTTGAAGGGGCAGGAATGCAGTGTATTCACGAGATACAGTGCATTTGCCACCGCAGAATTTGGTGTCTAGCGCTAACACAGGTACCCTTGCTCCATGATGCCATGAATCTGCTATGTTGGCAGTATTGTTTTTGTGTAGGATGCGTTTTCCTTGTTTTATGCGTGCTGCAGAATGCAGCACACATGTAAAGGAAAAAAGCGAGGAGAAATGAAAACGATTCACCTCCTTATGCCTGCTAAGGGAAAGCATAAAGGGGCAGATTTATGAGGCCCTTGCGCCTCTTTGCGCCCCAATTGCGTCACGTAATGTGATGCAACGGCGGCGCAAACAATGCGCCCTATTTACAACGTGACGCATCTAGGAGATGCGTCATGTTGGAAACCCCTGCGCCATAAGGAGGCGTTCCTGCGCAGGGGGGGCGTTCCTGCGCAGGACGCCTCCTAAAAGTGGCTGAGTGAAATCTATGAGATTTCACTCAGTCACTTTCTACGTCAATTCCTTACGCCTGCTTGAAGCAGGCGTAAGAGTGACGCACCATGCATTGAAGAGGTGGCCCCTGTGCATTGCCGGAGTCATGTCGCACTTGCGACATGACTCCGGCAATGCACAGGGGCACTTGCGACATGACTCCGGCAATGCACAGGGGCACTTGCGACATGACTCCGTACGCCGAGAGATGCGTCACGCATCTTCCCTGCCTTGCACCATGGTGCGCCGCATTGTAAATGCGGCGCACCATGGGTGGCGGAGCAGTGGCGCACATTAACTGGCGCATCCCTGGGGATGCGCCAGTTAACATAAATCTGCCCCAAAGTGTTTACGTGATTTTGTACATCTGGAGTGGCATCAACATCCATGGCAATTGCATTGGAACACCCACTGCAATGCCATGTAATGCCTTCTTGGCACAAAGTAAGGCAGCACAGTGCTTTGTGCTGCTTTGCTTTAATTCATATCTCTGAGGTCATGTAAAGTCACGTAGGGTGGCTTTGCGTCGGAACATGGAGAGGCCTGTGCCACTGGAGCGTCATAAAAAGTGATTCTCCGTGGCGAAGGCCTGTAGTAAAGAAGCACCACAGAGAGCAGCAGTCAACTGACATCAAGTCACACATTTCATTTGCATTCTGGTCTCTATACTGGCAGCTGGTGGCTAGACGTATACGGTTCGAAGCACTGTGCACAGTTCATCATGCCAAAACTTAGGACGTTTAGCAATCCTGGGCTCTTTGATTTTGGTTTACTTAACTCCTATCTGTCCTTTATATAAATACATGTTGCAGTGGAGAGCACTCCTCAGTCCAAACAGCTAAGATATGGAACCTCTACTTACAACTACTCTGTCAAAATAAAATCCACAAATGCAACTATGTTCATCCTATACCACATGATTTAATGCATATGACCAAGGAATCCTATATAGTTGCCTAGTGTATTGCATAATTAATTGTAAACTCTTGTATATAAGTTTGAAAGGAGATAAATAGGCAATTGTTCGCATATGTATGAGCGTTTGTGAACTCATGCATGACTAAAATGTACAAGGTCTGAATGCACATGCTCAACTGTTTACAAGAGCATTCATGAAAGCTGGGATGCACATCGATACTTTTCTGAATGTATATGTCTGATGGCAACGGGGTTTGAATGAACATGAATGAAGATATATATATGCACATGTATGCAAAGTTAGGGTTTACACTTGTATGAGAGCTTGATTAAAATGAGATGAGTGATGCCGTTTGCAGCTTCTAAGTGCACAGGATTGGACAGCCGCACATTAACACTATAAAACAAAAGCGTGGTAGAAATTGGTTCAGGCTTAGCGGGGGAACTGCCTACTGGGACAGGAATACAGATATACTGATTTAGTCACAGGATTGGAAAATGCTAAGAGGGATTTGAGAAAACGTTTTTCCAGATGAACTTACCTTCTGACCTTGTAAATCATCCCCCAAGCCAACAAGCACACTCCAGCCAGGACAACGACACCTGCGACTGCTCCCCCTATCATGGGCATAAGTGACAGGTTTGTAGATTCCATATCTGAAAGGAGAAAGAAAGTTTTCTGTTTAATGCATCTCTCTATTTACATGCCACCTCCAGAATCTTGGTGAGTAGCCACATGCTCAGCTCACATCTGATGAATTAAACATGACACAAACAGAAAAAGCATGAATGAGGAGAGCACACAGCTCAAAATGTGTCAGGAAAGAAAAATAATAAAACTAGCAGGAATAAGTAGCGGAAAAAAGGCACAGGAGATAATAATAAGTGAAGAAAGAGAATTGAGAGTGTTAGACATGTCAGACTTAGGATGGTCTTGCCCCTGACTTTTTGACTTCCTCATATTTGCTAGTATACGACTCTGATTACTTAACCACTGCTAACATATACCAAATTGTATGCACTCTCTAACCTAAACATGATAATTATTGGTTTACCCTCAATTGGCTTACTTGTAGTTATCTAGGAAAGTGCACTATATATGCCATGGGGCCTGTACATTAAATGCTCCTAGTGGGCCTCCATGACTCCTTGTGCCACCCACTTAAATAGCCCCTTTATACATAGCTTAAGCCTTCCATTGCAGAGCCTGTTTGGGCAGTTTTTTTAACCTGCCATTTCAACCTGGTAAAATAAACTTTTTGTCAGGCCTAATCCTTCCTTTTTAATATATATATATTTATAAATATATATAAGGCAGAGTGCAGGGTGCAGTGGACGGATCATCACCAAGGGGTTGGCGGTCTGATGGACCGCAGAACTCGTAATCAGTCCCTTACCCATTTGGTGCCTGCAGCCTGTCTCTGGTCACAACTGGGTGTTGTTGGCAATTGGAGTTTGTGTACTCCCCCTAGACAGCCCCACAGAATGGAAGCTTAGGAGCGGCTGAATGGGCTATCAATGACAGGATGGGAGGAGGGAGCTGGACCCAGCCTCATGTGCACCTGAATAGGCTGTGTCCTGTACCCACGCAAAGGAATGCAAAGCCTCTGTAGTTAGTCTGGAGCCACTGCTGGCAGGGCATCTGTGCACTTCAAAAACTTGCCTTTAGAAATTTCTCCCACTTTAAAGGCCCTCCTGGATATAAAAGAAGGATCTCAGACACTAGCACCCCAGTACACTTATGAACCTGTGGATATTCCTCCAGGATGAAGAAATGCTTTGCTGCTGAAGGACTGCCACTCTGCAACTCTGCTGGACTCCTACTTTGCGCTGCTGACCTGCTGGCCTTCTACCCTCCTGCCTGGTTGATAAGGACAGGACCTGCAATTCTTTACCCCAGAATCCAGAGTGAATCCAAGTGCTAGTTAGCTGGACTACTGATCTAAAGCCTTAAAGAGATAACTGGCTACCAACCCCCTACACCTGGACTCTGCCATCTGTAAGCCTACCTTGCCAAGTGGTGCCACCCCAGTCCTAGGCTCTTGTAAGTGAGCATATGATGCTAGTCAGCAGAGCTGCTGCATCTTCTAAGCTGAGCTACGCATCACCGAGCAGAACCGACAAAACTCCTTAGCTGAGCAGTACATCCAGAGCAAAATCTCCACATCATTGCTGCTGTGTGGATTGGGCCATCACAAAAGACTTGCATCGCCTCAGCAACCCTCATGTAAGCACCAGCTAATCGCCTGAGCTGCGAACCCATTCCCAACTCTGGCCCTCACATCACAAGCAAAGTCAATGGGATCCTTGACATCAACAAACAGTATCTCGTACTACAGCCTCACCGCATCTCAAAACCAATGCATTGCCTTGGCTGTGTAACGCATCTAAGATGCAGATCCACACAACGCTCCACAACCAGGCTTTAAACCAGGATCAGCAGGCCTAACTACGTCTCTGTGTCCGGTCCCTGCTCCATCACTGTCAGCCAGGTCACTGACCTGTTCTTCTCCCGCAGCTCCGCACCATCGACTCTGCCACTGAGCCCCAGCCTAAATCTAATCAAAATCAAAGTAGGTGTTTGTAAAGCGTGACTACTCACCCGTAAGGGTCTCAAGGCACTGAGGGTGTGGGGGGGGGGGGGGGGGGTTTGCAGGTTCCAGTTCATCAAGAAGGGGGTCTGTCAAAGAGTCAGGTTTTCAGGCTTCCTGCGAAGATGGGGTGTGATGTTATCTGTCTGAGGTGGAGCGGAATGTCGTTCCAGGCACTGGCCATGCAGAAGGAGAAGGAATGGCCTTCCGATCTGGTCTTTTTGGTGTGGGGGACCACGGCGTAGGAGAGCTGGGCTGATCATAGGGTCCTTTGGGGTGCGTGGAATTTTAGTCGGCTGTTCATGTATGCTGGTCCGGTGTCATGGAGGGACTTGTGAGCGTGGGTTAGCAGCTTGAAGGTGACTCTAGCTTCAATGGGGAGCCAGTGGAGTGACCGCAGGTGCTGGGAGATGTGGCAGTGGCTTGGCAGGTTGAGGACCAGTCTTGTGGCCGCGTTTTAGATGTTCTGTAGCTTGCGGGTGAGGTTTTTGTTTATTCCGGCATAGAGTGCGTTGCCGTAGTCGAGCCTGCTGGTCACCAGGGCATGAGTGACGGTCTTTCTGTGTTCGAGGGGGATCCATTTGAAGGTCTTACGTAGGAGGCGGAGGGTGTGGAAGCAGGAGGACAATACGAGGGGTTCAAGGCCACTGCCTGCCTGCTCTGTTCTGTGCCCTGCTGTGTGAAATCCTTCGGTATTGCTTTGTACCGCTTGCTACTGTTTGCTCTGATAGTACCCCCACTATTCTGTGACTTTGCTGTATTCTGTTTTCTGATCTCGCCCCTACTTTATTGTGACTGCTGCATTCTGATCTTGCCCTACTGTTATTTCCTTCGTGTGCCCACTGTAATTTGATTTTCTCTTCCATTTCCTTCCTGCTGCATTTGCCCCTTCAGCCCCTCCCCAGCTGATTGTTCCTCCCTCCTCCCCTTCTTAATGGTGGTCGCTGAGGGGGATCGTGAATGACACCTCGGACCCAGGTCACTGGCCTGTTCGTCCCCCGCAGCTCAGTGCCATCGACTCTTCTGCTGAGCCCCAGCCTCCTCCCACGAGGGGTTTGAGTCTGCTGCCTGCCTGCTCTGTGCCCCGTTGTGTGAAATCCATCAGTTTTGATTTGTATCTTTGCTACTGTTTGTTCTGCTATTCCCCCACTATTCTGTGACTTTGCTGTATTCTGTTTTCTGATCTCGCCCCCACTGTATTGGGACTGCTGCATTCTGATCTTGCTCCCACTGTTATTCCCTTTGTGTGCTCACTGTAATTTTCTTTTCTCTGCTGTTTTCTTCCCGCCGCTGTTGGCCCTGAGGCCCCTGCCCACGCTTTATCCTGCCTCCCAGCTGATCGTCCCTCACTTCTCCCCTACTTAATAGCAACTGATGTGCAGTCGCGCAACAGATGCAAAGGCACGCCAAAAGGCAAGTGTGTCTGCGCCCGTCCACAACCCGACTATGACCAGCGCCAGGAATCCTGGATCTCTGCACCGCCAACGCTATGACCAAGCGACACTCTACGAACTCAACCCAGGCCGCAACAACAACTGCAAGCTAGCCTCACCTGCCGAAACCCACGGACCTTCCAGCTATCACCGCTGCCAAACAAACCTACAGCACCACCAGGAACACGGACCCAGCACAACTGAACCGCAAGAACACACCCAAACCGAAAATTCTGCAAAGCATCCTCCTCACCGTCTGTTACCTCCAGAAACATGCAACCGAAATCAAAGACCTCCTTGACAGCGCCACCCCGGACGTAGCGTTCTTCACTGAAACCTGGGCCAACACCACCTCGGGTCCAGACATTGCCATTGCCATTCCCCAAGGATACAAGATCTCCAGGAAGGACCACCCCACCACCCCGGAGGAGGAATCACCATCGTCCACAAATTAAACATCCACCTGAGCACACTCCCCGACGAGCCCACAGACATGATGGAACACCTACACTTCAAGATACTGACTAGCCCCACCACAACCCTTCGAGAAAACCTCATCTACCGACCCCCTGGACTCCGCGGACCATTCTTCAACTCCATCACAGACACTGTCTCCCCACATGCCATCGCATTCACCAACTACACCCTGCTGGGAGACATCAACTTCCACCTCGACAACCAACTTGACCCCAACATCACATCCCTCCTGGACAACCACCACAACATTGGACGCTGCCAAATTGTGACCGAACCCACATACTCAGTAGGACACACCCTCGACCCCATCTTCACAACAGGAAACTCCATCACCTTTAGCCACACTGCCGAAATCCCGTGGACCGACCACCGATTCGTCCACTTCACCTTCACCTACCATCCACAGACACCATCACCTGCGCCCATGAAGAAACTGGACCAGAATCACTGTCGACCAGATCAATTCCTCACTCAGAAACTCCACACCAACCATCGCAGATAACGACAACCTCAACACCGCAGCCCCAACCCAGCGCAGATGGATCTCTGACAGCGCCAACACCATAGCCCCCCTCAAGGAAAATAACAGCACCCACGCCAAGAAAGCCAGATGGTTTATCACCAAACTACAAGAATACAAACGCACTTGCCACCACCTCGAAAAGACCAGGAGGAGCACCAAATCCCGAGAAGCACTCAACAACTTCAGATAGCGTCCAATTCCCACCACCAACTCATCAGAAAAACGAGGAAAAAAGGGATTGAAGTCAGAATCTCCACACACGCACACAACAGCAAAGAACTCTTGAACATCATCAAGGAGTTCGCCCAACCCACCAGCGAGTCGACCGACATCCCTCCCTCACAAGAACTCTGCGACAAACTCAGCACCTTCTTTCACCACAAAACCAAGAACATCTACAACAACTTCGAAGAAGACAACCAACACACTGAACCCCCATCAACCACCAGGACACCCTGAAGCCAGCGATTGACATCTGGACAGCATTCACCACCGAAGACACACTGAAGAGGATGAAGTCAATCCACTCAAGGGCCCTCACGGACCCTTGCCCCCACCACACCTTCAACAGAGCGGCAAACATCATCGCATACATGCTCTGCCACACCCTCAATGGCTTTCTGGCTACCACCTCGTTCTCCGATGGCTGAAATCATGCAGAGATCAACCCCCTCCTGAAGAAACCCTCGGTCGACACCTCCAACCTCAAAAACTACAGACCCCTCTCGCTGCTCCGTTTCCAGC
The DNA here is from genome assembly GCF_964261635.1 of Lissotriton helveticus. Taxonomy (NCBI): domain Eukaryota; kingdom Metazoa; phylum Chordata; class Amphibia; order Caudata; family Salamandridae; genus Lissotriton; species Lissotriton helveticus. The sequence continues at coordinate 1,757,169,480 of NC_136068.1, read as the reverse complement.
GAAAGTCATCGAGGAACCCATCAACAGTCATCTCGCCACATTCATCGAAGAGCAAAACACACTCGACTACTCCTAATCCGGCTTCAGAAAAAACCACAGTACGTAAACCGCCCTCCTCACCGCAACAGACGACATCTGCACCCTACTAGACAAAGGAGAAACAGTAGCCCTCATCCTCCTTGACCGCTTAGCAGCATTTGACACAGTCTCCCTCTGCACCCAAATATGCAGACTCCACGACGTAGTGAACCAGGACAAAGCCCTCAACAGGATCTGCTCCTTTTGAGGGCAGCGGTTCAGGCTCCCCCCTTTCCCCTTGGACCCTATACCAACCACCTGAGGAGTCCCGCAGGGGTCCTCCCTCAGCCCTACGCTCTTCAACGTCTACATGGCTCCACTCGTTCCCATCATCAGAACCTACGGATTCAACATTGTGTCCTACCTAGACGACACCCAACTCATCCTCTCCCTATCCAACAAACCCAACACTGCCTGTTACAACTTTCGAGAAGACATGGAAGCCATTGCCAAATGGATGAAAAACTGCTTCCTACAACTAAACACCAACAAGACAGAGGTACTCATCATGAGCCCAAACCCCAATGCCTGGAATGACACCTGGTGGCCCCCGCGCTCATTAACCCGAGCACCCCCACGGACGATGTATGCAACCTAGGAATCATCCTGAACTCTGAGCTCAAAATGGACCACCAGATCAACTCCGTCTCGTCCTCCTGCTTCCACAACCTCCGCCTCTTATGTAAGACCTTCAAATGGAGCCCCTTCAAACACAGAAAGACTGTCACTCATGCCCTGGTCACCAGCCGACTTGACTACGCCAACGCACTCTACCCCGGAATAAGCAAAAAACTCACCTCAAGCTACAAAACATGTACAACGCCACCGCAAGACTGCTCCTCAACCTGCCAAGACACTTCCACATCTCCAAACACCTGCACACACTCCACTGTCCACCCATCGAGGCTAGAGTCACCTTCAAGATGCTCACCCAAGCACACAAGGCCTTCCACGACACCAGACGGGCATACCTGAACAACCGACTTTAATTCCACGCGCCCCGAAGAACCCTACGATCATCCCAGCTCTCCTACGCTGTGGTCCCCCGCACAAGGAAATCCAAATCGTGAGGCCGCTCCTTCTCCTTCCTCGCTGCCAAAGCCTGGAACGCCCATCCGCTCCACCTCAGACAGCATCGCTCCCCATCTTCGCAAGAAACCTCAAAACCTGGCTCTTCAACAGATCCTCTTCCTTGTTCTACTGGAACCTGCACCCACCACCCCCCGCACCCCAGCGCTTTGATACCCTTACAGGTGATTAGTCGTGCTTTACTAACTTATGATTGATTGATTGAGCCTTAACTTGTGACTTTTGTCCAGGTCCGGCAGGACCAGATAACCCCATACCGCTTTGTGCATTTTGGTGCTATTTTTTACCAGAAACTTTAAAATTAATTACTCCTCTCATTGAATGTTTATTGTGTTGGTCTTGTTTTATTTATTAAAACTTACTCTATTTTTCGAAACCTGTTGTGGTATGTTTTCACTGTTTGACTATTTGAAGTGTTGCACAAATACATTACACATTGCCACTAAGTAAGCCTGGCTGCTCTGTGCAATGCTACCAGAGGGTGAGCACAGGTTAATTTAGGATTTAGCTGCTCTTTACCCTGACTAGTATTGTGGTTGTTGCTTGACCAGGGCTTACACCCCAATCAACCAACAATCCAATCCAGAGTGTGATTGCTTTGCTTTTTTGTTGCTTTATTTCTCATTCCTCTGCATAACAGATTCCCATATTTATAGCCTGCTTGGGACTGTTTTTGCTACTTCACCTAGAACACCATTGAGATGGCTTTGCAAGGATCTGGAGTCAGATGTGGAGGGATCCATCAGATTACAGGATGAGGGGCTTGCACAGAAATATTTCTCAATCAACATCTCGTTATCATCTTAGTAATTATAAAGATGGAACATGTTTGAAGGTATGGACTGCCAGGATCATGCAGCCTAGATTGCAGCTAACTTCAGACCCCAAACCTCTCATCTCCAACACTGCTTTCTCTGCATTCTAACTGCTGTTTCAACAATGAGCCTGGTGCTATTCTTGCACTGCATAGTGAAAAAACATTGTAGATCAAGGTGAATAGTTCACTGATTCAATAAAACAATGGATACTATAATTATCCTCATTATGAGTCAATATGTGCGAGAGATAGATTATTGGGTGTTCTGGACCTTCATATTCCTTTGATTGAATGAACAGGCTTTTATATCGCGCAGCTATGCCCAATGGGCGTCAAGGCGCCTAACTCAAAACAACCTAGCAGGGGCAGTCAGAAACAAGAACTTACTGGTATGCTTTAATGAAATACCAGGTCTTCAACGCTTTCCTGAAGAGATCAAGGGAAGGCTGTAATTTAATCTCCAGGGGGAGTATGTTCCATAGCTGGGGTGCAAGGATGGAAAAGGCCCTGCTCCCCCATCTAGCCTTCTTAGCGCGTGGGACCACCAGTTGATTTAGCTCAGATGAGCGCAAACACCTGTTTGGAACATACCTCGTAAGCAAGGATCAGAAAGCATCAGTCGGACCTGCCTTTAAGGCACGGTACGTGAGGCAGAGAAGTTTGAATGAAACTCTTGAAGAGATAGGGAGCCAATGGAGACTCTTCCTAGCCAAGGTCATAGAGGACATCCAGGGCAGGGCCAGTACAAAACGCGCCGCCGCATTCTGTACAACCTGCAGGCGCTGCAAAAGGCACTTGTTGGTCCCGGCATAAAGTGAGTTGCAGTAATCGAGCCGTGACCCGACAAGGGCAATAGCAACCTGCTTACGTGCCTGAGGGGAAAGATAATGGACAATTCTTTTAAGAGTCCTAATGACACCCCAACAGGTGGCCACGGTCCTATTGACCTGGAGTTCCATAGAAAGCCGGGTATCAAAAATTACGCCAAGATTCCTTGCAGAATGTGTCGGAGTGGGGCAGATGCCTAAAGACGAGGGCCACCACTCGCCTGACCACAGGCCCTGGTCTTTCCCAAAGACCAGGACTTCGGTCTTGTCGCCGTTCAACTTTAGGGAGTTGAGAATCATCCACTCTGCAACGAGTTGCATGCAGGACCTAAAGTTGAACGCGGCGACATCCACCGAGTGAGTCAGAGACACCATAATCTGCGTGTCGTCAGCATACGACACTACCTCCATCCCCTGAGATCTTACTAGTCTTGCAAGGGGGGCCACATAGATATTAAACAGGGTCGGGCTCAAGGCTGACCCTTGTGGCACCCCGCATTGCAAAGACTTTACAGGGGAGAGGTAGTCTTCAAGCGTTATACGCTGCTCTCGTTGGTGAAGAAAAGAGCTCAGGAGACTAAGAGCCGGTCCAGCTACCCCTGCCTCCCTTAGCCTGGATGTTTCAGTCGAGGGAGACAGGGTATCAAAAGCTGCTGTAAGATCCAGCAGGACTAGCACGGTAGATTGACCCAAATCCACCATCCGGCGGATATTGTCCGTGACCATGGTCAAAGCGGACTCCGTGCTGTGAAGCTTTCTAAAGCCATGTTGGGACCCATCCAAGAACCCTGAGGAGTCAAGGAAGTTGGAAAGATGGCAATTCAGGTGGGCCTCCAACATCTTAGCAGGAGCCGGCAAAAGGGATATTGGCCTGAAGTTCTTCAATATACCCGGATCCAGTGTGGGCTTTTTGAGGAGAGGTTTTACTGCAGCTCTCTTCCATATCGCAGGAAAAATACCCTGTTCCATGGCTCCATTCATTATTTCCAACGTCGGTGGAAGAATAATGTCCCTACATTCCTTTAGTATTTTCAAAGGAACCGGGTCCAGAGGAGAGGCTGATTTTGTTTTATCTAGGAGGAGGTTGAGTCCCTCGAGGGAGAGTGCAGGAAACCGATTGAAGGTCTGAGGGGCAACAGCCTCCCAGGATTCGAGAAGTTTAATTCTAGAGGAGTTCATCTCACTCAAAGAGATCCTCTGTAATTGCAGAGCTAGATAGATATCATCTATTTTTGTATAGAAGAAATCTGAGATATTATTACATAGCTCCTGAGAAGCAACTACAGTATCAGGAGCCTGGAGGGAGCACAAAGAGTCAACGATCTTAAAAAGCTCTTTAGATGATGTAAGGGAACAGGTTAAGTGTGTAAAATAACCCTGTTTCTCCTTAATAACTCTGTTTTTATATTCTCGTAACAGGCCCTTGTATGCTTCTCGATCCTTGGGATCCCACGATTTGCGCCATCTCCGTTCTTTCTTTCGACATGAACAACACCCACAATTTTGAGAGAGGAGTGGTGATGTTGAGAGCCCAAAGGTCCTTTCCTTCTGGAGACCTGCCTGATAAGCTGCCTCCTGGAAGAAAATGCCTACAGTCATGAGGATGGGACGACATGGTGATCTGCACTCGTGACAGAGTGCACTGCACTCCCTGACAAAGAACAGAGGGTGGCTACCTAGAGCAGAAAAAACACTGGAACCCGCCATATTAGATTGGGAAGGTGTAGTATCCTGCTCATGTTAATATCTTGTCATTATTATGTTAGTGTGATGATGCTGAATGGAATTCCTGGGTGCCTGTGAGGAGAAGTGGACAGTTGGAGTATGGGCTGAGCAGTAGGCAGGCTTAATAAGATGCAATTTGGCCTGTCAAAGGCTCGGCATGGTGCAAAGGAAAATCTCTGTGTGAACGATGCATTGAGCACCCTCGCAAGCAAAGTGATGGAATAGGCAGATTGGGGGCCCGAAATATGGCACTTGTGGAAAAACGGGCAAATCTGGCAGATGGGCAACCAGGGCTAGAAGGGGATCAATATCTGAAACCATTTCTATCCATGTTTCTACCTAAACTGCTAGAACTGAATCCTGAACAACTCATGAATGTCAAAGGGCCCATAAAGTCACAACAAAGAATCGAGCCCTGAAAGATGACCCATGACTTGCCATACAGTGCTTACTGGCACACCAGCATGCACACCCGATTCTGCAAACCTCCAAGAACCATGGACCATATATCTACTAGGAACACAGAATATCCTCTGTGGTGGCATTTGGCTATGAGGCCACCATTCTTTGAAAGGAACTCCTGGTATTGAACCCCCCCTCTTGCTCCATGTTGAAGAAATCTGATAAGGGTTGTTGAACCCCATTGTAATGCTAGTGACTTTGAATGAGGTTAGCAGGGAATCTCATTGCCCAGGAAAACTGGAGTGAGTGCTGGAAGATCTTGATTAAATGCCTGGAGTTACAGAAACAACCTCACAAGCATTGCTATAATCTCCTCCTGGAACAGGAACCACTCCCTAAGCGCAGAGACCAAGATCTTTATTGGAATAGGGATGGGGCCCCCTGAAAGAAAGACAGAGAAAAATCTAGAACCGGCTGAAAGTATGGTTTTTACAATCCTGATAAGAGTCACCGTTCTTCTGAGTTACAAAATGCTAATTGGCAAATGATGTGCAGACCCCTCCCTTGTCAGCTCTGCCTCCCCCTGCTCATGGTATACTCTACATAAGGGATTCCACTACTTCAAGAGCCACAGAGAGCACACATGCAGGAGACTGATGTCTCTACTCAACCTGCTAAATCTATTGGTTCTCTTTCCTTAGACACCATACACACCTATCACTGTGTAGTAATCAGGAGACCACACTGGAGTGATGATGTCAACGTAGGTTTATTCTGGTATAAGGTAAGTGGGTATCCAGGTAAACAAGTCCAGGTATAAGTCATAGATAACCCCTCTGCTAGCTGGTCAGCCCCATCCATCAACAGTCATCTCTCATTCAGTCACCCAATCCACTCACAGCCCACACAGAAAACATTCCATTCAGAACACTCACACAGGCTGAGCAGCCAGGAACAGGGAAACATGGTAGAGTCAATGCATAACATCAGGATACTACATACCTCTTCCCTAATAACAGAAGATTGATGTTACATAAACAAAGCATAAAAGATAAAAACAGCATAAAACTATAAACATACAATTGCAGGAAGAATAAATAGTTCACAACCCAGGGACAAAGAAAAACAACATCGCAAGGGGAATAGAACTAATAAAGATGAATCTAAAGCCCGGTTCCAGGGATGGCGGGAAACAAACATCCCAAGACGGAAAGGATCAGAAGACAAACGAGAAAGACACAAGACTAGATAGGTCACTCTTTCCTGAGGCGGAAGCTGGGAAAGTTAGTTGCCGCATTTTTCAACTTTGTTTTTAAATTTGATTGCTTTGCACTAGCCAGCCTACCTCATTACTGTACTTTCAACCCTCGCAGCCGATTAGGCGCTGCCACGGGAACATCAAGGGTAAGCCGCCATCTTGTGGGAAGTTCCGGGTTGCCGGTCCAGTTGCTTGGCCCCTCCCGCCCTCACCAGTACATAAGCGGCACCAAGACTCACGGGCGCAGACTAGCTAGATCGCTCTTTCCTGAGGCTGAAGCTGGGAAATTTAGTTGCCGCATTTTTCAACTTTGTTTTTAAATTTGATTGCTTTGCACCATCCTGCCTACCTCACTACTGCACTTTCACCCCTCGCAGCCGATTAGGTGCGGCGGCGGGGAACATCAAGGGTAAGCCGCCATCTTGGGGGAAGTTCCGAGTTGCCGGTCCAGTTGCTTGGCCCCTCCCGCCCTCACCAGTACATAAGCCACGCCTAGACTCATGCGCGCAGACTAGATAGATCGCCCTTTCCTGAGGCGGAAGCCGGGAAAGTTAGTTGCTGCATTTTTTAACTTTGTTTTTAAATTTGATTGCTTTGCACCAGCCTGCCTACCTCACTACTGCACTTTCACCCCTCGCAGCCGATTAGGCGCTGCCGCGGGGAACAGCAAGGTTAAGCCGCCATCTTGGGGGAAGTTCCGGTTTGCCGGTCCAGTTGCTTGGCCCCTCCCGCCCTCGCCAGCATATAATGACTACCCCTACCCGGCCGCGCGCAGCGGGTGCGCCGCCGGCGCGCCAAAGGCAAGCCCGTCTGCGCCCGTCCGCGCCCGTCTGGGCCCAGGGGCCAGCCCCCCTGCCCATTTCGCCTCGTATTCCTCGGAGACCTTGAGGGATCTTTGCCAGGCAGCCCATTTACCCTGTTCAACCACCGTCGATCATTTGATACATTTAGGTATCCTCCAAACCCCCACCAGCCCATTGGACCCCCCTCCTACCGCTCCTTGTCCGAACCAGCAGTCCATCACAGCACGTGCTGGAGGTCAACAACTTCACATTTTCTACCTCAACACCCGGTCCCTAGTCAAGCACCAACTAGATATTTTTCTTCACCTCTCATTTCACAAACCAGACATTTTTTTTGTTACTGAAACATGGCACAACACTGATTCCTCCCCGGACATCCTGGCAGCCCTCCCAGATAATTACTACATACTGCACGTTGACTGAGCCCCAGGGAAAGTAGGAGGGGGTGGCAGCCATCATTGACAAAAATGTCTTCACCAGATTGTTGTCTCTCGACCTTCCCACAGCTGATAATCTTGTCATTAAACTCGAATCGAAAACGGGACCTCTAATATGCATACTGATATATAGACCTCCCCAAAATATGCCCCTCTTCCCTCTCTCATTGTGCTACCGATTGGCCGCTATGGTCACTGATTATACTAAAAACTTATGAATCGGCGGCGACTTCAACTATTGGTTTGACAGTGACTTTGGCGGCCCTCAGGCCAGCGAACTAACGGAGCTTCTCTTGGGCCTCAATTTCAGCCATCACATTACCTTTGCTACCCACACCAAGGGACACATATTAGACCACGTGTGGAGCACTAACCTCACTATCTCCTTGCCCATCATCTCTCCTTGTATATGGTCCGATCACTTCCTGATTAAATTTAGTATTTCCATCTCTATGCATAGCAAACACATAACTACTAAGGGGGGTCTCATTCAAAAATGGGGCACCCACGACAAACAAGCCTTTTTGGAAAATCTAGAGAATTCTATGCCAGCCTACAATGCAGACCTCGATCAGTCCGAGGCAGATATCTCTAACTGGCTCTTAGCACCAAGTAATACACATGCCCCATTAAAATAGCTCAAAACCGTCCGCCGGTCGGACGCCCATAAATGGTTTTCTCCTGACCTCAGGGCCAAAAAACTAGTTGTCCGCCAAAAGGAACCTATATGGAGAAGAGCCTATGACCCACTTGACAAAACCCGTTACTTGACTGCTCGAGCAGACTATATGAAAGCCATAATTCTAGGTTAAGCTGCCTTTTTTCCAGCATAATAGCACACTCAGATAATAAACCCAAGGATATCTTTGCTATTGTTAACAAACTCTCCAACTCCGAAAGAATCCTGCCCAAGCCACTGATTACCCAGGACCTATGCAACTCCCTTAATCAATATTTTCTCGACAAAATTGCCACCATCAAATCCTGCATCCCTGTCATGGATCCTTTACTTCCTCCCCCTGCAGCTGCCTCCAGCACTTGCTCCCTAGATCACTTCCCACCCCTCGATGCACTCTCCTTACAAGCCCTCCTGACCAGGGTAAAATCTGGCTCTCCTCGAGAATGTTGTCCCCCCCCACATTTAAAAAAATATATTCTCGGCACTTTCCCCACCGATCTTGAGACTTCTCAACGCATCACTATCTCAAGGCGTGGTCCCCAAAACCTTTAAGGAGGCAGTCGTTGTACCCCTCTTAAAAAAAACGGGAGCTGACCCCTCCACTTTATCCAATTATAGGCCAATCTCCCTCCTCCCCTACCTGGCCATGGTATTGGAGGCCCACGTTACGTCACACCTTTCAAACTTCATTGAGCAATCCAACTTTCTGGACCCCTTCCAAGCTGGATTTCGACCTGCTCACTCCACTGAGACAGTTATCACTGCTGTCCTGGATTCCCTCCGTCATAATGCTGATAGAGGAATTCCCCAGGCCCTGGTCCTATTAGACCTCTCGGCAGCATTTGGCATGGTCGACCATAACATCCTTCTCGACCGTGTCAAACAAGCAGGCATCTGTGGCTCAGCTTATAATTGGATCAGGTCCTTCCTTAGTGACCGTACCCAAGCCGTCTGCTTGGTCCCTTTCTCAGCCCCCAAACTCCGCACTTCCCGCGGGGTCCCCCAAGGCTCCTCTCTGTCCCCTATTTTGTTCAACATCTACATGTCCCTTCTGATTCAGTCTCTTAAAACATTTAAATGCGTCACCTTCAACTACGCTGACGATCTCCAACTCATCTTCACCATTGACAATTCTTTTGAATCGATTAGGATTTTCAAAGCACTATGCTCCATATCCGCCACGGA